>NC_054832.1:57214041-58596650 GCF_018345385.1 Vulpes lagopus
TAAAAAAATTCTTAAAAAGTAATTTAAAAATGCTATAAAACTTCAACATACAGTCACTATAACTGTCAAATAAATGGAACAGACAGGGAAGACAATTAGCCATGGACAACTCAGAGAGTTTACAGTTTTGCTGTCATGAAAGTAGATTTGTAGACAACAAACAGTGAGAAGTTCCCTGTAGCAAGATCCAAGGTTATTGATGGGAGAGACTAGCTACAGAGCAGGTGATGATTAGCCTTGAAGATCACCGTTAGTTGCTGGAACTAATCTACACTATGGTCAGTAAGAAGCAAGCTGGTCTTGTAAACAGAGGAGAAAGAAAATTAAATTTACTTTTTAGAAAGATACCTGGCACCAAACTATAGAAGAGAAGGAATTTGGGAATGCAGAATAATAAATAGCTCCTGCAAGGGTTTTGAGACATGATGAGAGTCACAGAGGCAGTGGAAACAGAGAAAGATCCAATTCAGGAAATATTTCTTTTTTTCTTTTTTTTTTTTTTCAGGAAATATTTCTAAGATAAAATCAGTAACACCATGAAAAATTGGATGCAGAGAATGAGGGACATAGTCCTGGGTAATTCCAAGCTTTCTAACAAGGAAGTTGAGATGCTGGTGACCCATACAGTGAGACTACAAAAAGAAGACAAATCTGCTTCTGAGGATCTCTGAAAGAATCAACAGAACATATGTTTCTCTGAGGAAGGTGGCAAACCTGGGGGGCTGGCATGGGCACATACATTACACAGTAAGAAACTTAGATGTGCTAAAAGTAACTTTCTTTGTTTCTCCATAATGGAATTCACCTTGGTTTATAAGACTTCTATTCCAGTTGTATAGCAAATATAACCTTGCTATTTTAATGTAACTCAATTGGACCCAGATAGATTTCGGTCAACGTTAGGGAACTATTTGGATTCTTCAAGGATTTCTTTAGCTTCCTCTTCTCTTTTTCTTATTACCAAGAAAAGGGAGTGATCTTGGTTCTTGGTTCAGGATACCTCGTAAGGAAGCAGAGGTAGATGTGGTGGCTTGTGAATTTCCTGGCACCCAGGGAACTGTATTCATTTTATGGTCTTACATGTCCTTGCTCACCTCAACTTGTCCCCACTGTCTTGCACAGTGACCTCAATCCCTAGTGCATTTGCTGCCAATGTCCATGGTTTTGCTACAGACCCCACTTCTTAGAGCCACAAGTTATTTATCTTCCTCTCCCTCGATGAATGGTCATTTCTTCTCTACTGACCCTCAAAGCTATTTCCACACCTTACTCAAAGGGTTTTTGAATTCTCCAGTATTTTCCCTACACTATAGGCTGAAACTCGTAAGCCCACACTGCAGACACCTCCCACAGACTTAGCAACCCTGGCAATCATGTTGAACTCTAGGCTTTCCTTTTAAAAACTCAACATACATATAGGAAAAAAAACCATGCTTTTCTCTCTTAAACTGTCAGAATTGTTCTTTATTTTTCTCTAACTGAACAAAATTTATTTCTTAAGGATTTATTAGCTCTCATTTATTTGAGCTATGGAGTTGTTTATGCATATTGCATGGCTACTTAAAACATAAGCTATCTTTTCAGCGCAGAATTATTAATAGTTAATTATTATATTTAGGTCTCTTGGGTCCATATTTACTTTTCTTTACTTATCACTGACCCAGTGTTTTTATTTCAATTTTTAGTATATATTCTCTCTCTCTCTCTCTCTCCCTCTCTCTCTCTCTCTATATATGTATATCTATCAATAGAGAAATAGATATAGATACTGAAATATAGCTAAATAGATAACTTTCAATGATATCCTTTAATGGGGATGGGAAGGCCCCAGGATACATAAATCTGACAAGTGGAGACCATGCCAAAACTATGGATATCAATAAAATGCACTAAGGACTAAGACTAGTGGTTAAAATTTAGAGGACAGATATTTACCTTACTGAAAGTCAGCAAAAACAAATGATGGCACACATATTAGATACTCCACTCATAGCTATTTCAGGACAATGTTTCACTATATACCCCCTAGTGAAGGAAAATAGAAGGAGCTTTGGTGGAGAATTCAGAATTGACTAAGTAGTTACACAAAATAGTTAAAAATTGATCATAAGGACAATTTTATTTTTTTTCAAAGAACAGAGATAGCATGCATATTCTTCTAACCAAAAAAAAATCTATCTATACAAATAGGAACTAATAGCAAAATGAGATAAAACATACAAGACACAACCTTCCACCTGGAAACTTAAAAAAAAAATGTTTTCTTAACGTATCAGTGTGAAAATAAACTAAGTGAAAAATGTAGTGAGTTTGACAATAAAGAAAATTCTACATTTCAAAACCTAACGGATACAGCAAACTAAGAGTAAAATAATAGCTGTAATCAGGGCAGCCCGGGTAGCTCAGCGGTTTAGCGCCGCCTTCAGCCCAGGGCCTGATCCTGGAGTCCCGGGATCTAGTCCCACACAGGGCTCCCTGCATGGGGCCTGCTTCTCCCTCTGCCTGTGTCTCTGCCCGCCCCCCTCTCTGTGTGTGTGTGTCTCTCATGAATGAATAAATAAATAAAAATCTTTAAAAAAAATAGCTGTAATCATTCATATAAACAAGTGATGCATAAAAATGAATAAAAATTCAACCACAGGTTTGAAAAAAACAATAAAATCAACCCAAAGCACAGAATAAATATGTGAAGATAAAAAGAAAATTATAATATAATATAATTCTGAGTGTTTGTTGAAAATGCCAAATTGTTAAAAATGTATATAATCTACACAAATTCAGCATGTGCACATGCTGAATGTATAATTACAGATACTTGGGAATTAAAGGAAGTATAACATATTATCTTGCTTAAAGTTATGCAATTATATTTAAAAATCTAATTAAAGTTAATTTTTTCTATGAAATCTACCTGAGAAGAGCTAGAAAATGGAAAGCTATAATAGCTGCAGAAAAAAATATTGAAAGCCCTCCTCCTCACACAAAACATAATAAGCCCAAATAGCAAAATATATAATTCCTACTGAAGCTTTATTTATTATCATTTCAGAGTATTGCAAGAAAGGAAAATATTCACAGTTTTTTATAAATCCAGTACAACATTGGCACAGAAAGCAATTAAAATATAGCCCAAAATTAATTTTATGTCATAGAAATTTAGGAGGTTCTGCTTGAAAACAATACTAAAAAGAACTAAAAATAAACACTGTGAAAAGAGCAATTTTTAATAGGAGTTCCAGACAAGAGCTAATATATTTAATAATCATGAGATTATCCAAATGTGGAAGCAAAAAACCAAGAAGCAAATAGGAAAGTGGGTAAACACCTGAGATTATTTTCAATTTATGTTAAAAACCACCCATGAAATGAAAAATACAATTTAATCTATAATGAGGCAACCTTTTTTTTCTGATCAAATAGGCAAAAACTGAAAATTATTGATAAAAAATAGTATTCTGGCCAGGGGGTGGATGTGAATTAGAGATAAATTTAGCAGTATCCAATAAAAATTTTAATGCATTTTCCCCTTGATTTAATAATTTTACTTTTTATACTTTAAACCTACAGATAAATGCACAGAATGCATTTCAAAATTCATCTTAGCATTTTTAAGGTAATAAAAATCAGACACAACTGAAATGTCCATCAATAAGTTAAGGTATGTAAATTCATAGAATGTGTACATTTCATATTCATTAAAAGCAACGAGTCAGTTCTGTGTTGTTGGTGGGGACTGACTTCCAAATATATTAAAAGAGAAAAAACAAGATGCAGAATAGTCTGCACATGTTATTGCTTTGCCAGAAATGGACAACACAATCATACATGCATTCTTTTATTTGCATTGAATGTCTGTAAGATGATACACAAGTAACGGGCAAGGACTACTGCCTCTGAAGAATTATTTTATATTGTTTAATTTTGTTCTTAATGTGCTCATGAATTATCTATTTAAACAAAGAAGCAAAGAGAAGGAAGAGAGCAAGGGAGGAAGGAAGGAGTCACTGGAGAAAGGCAATGAGTTAAAGTTTTAGACCAGCTAAATCTGTGCTGCCTCCAGGGATATATTTTCAGTAAGCAGATGCAATTCCTGTCTAATGAAAAGAAAGAGAGACTGGACTTAAAAAGTGGTTTTTGGGGCACCTGGATTGCTCAGTGGCTGAGCATCTGCCTTCAGCTCAGGTTGTGATCTTATGTCCTGGGATGGAGTCCCATATCAGGATCCTCGCGGGGAGCCTGCTTCTCCCTCTGTCTATGTCTAGGCCTCTTTCTCTGTGTCGCTCATGAATAAATAAATAAAATATTTTTAAAGACATTAGTGTTATTTTTTTCAAAGTAGGAGAATTTGGAGGAATGGGTAAGATCACTAGAGAGAATAGAAATATTAACACAGGAAATATGAGGAACACAGCAATGAAACAGCAGTTGGAGGAAGAGGGGCCAACAAATATCACAGATGAATGGCCAGAGGAAGGGAAACTACAGTAGGATGGAAGGAGTTTCAACAAGAAAACACACGCCCTTCCACATGTTCTCTGTAGGAGCAGTGAGGGTGGAACCCAGGCCAGAAATCCTTTTGTTCATATGTTAAGTATAGTGCATTGACGCTCATGGGCAAATCGAAAATACTACGTTTTGAATTGGTGAAGTAAGCTGCATCCTTATTTAGGAAAACTCTTATTTTGCTTTGTAGGGGACTAACAAAGAGTCCTACAAAAATCCAGCATTTGGTCTCATGAATCAAAGGGTGAATCAATTTACAGCGTTTGACGTAATACAGGATATCAGGAGGTAGCTGTCGAGCCAATGTTGAATAAGCACAGTTGCTTTGGCGAGCTCAACAGACAAAATGTGAATAGTTCAATAGTTATAATATATCCTGCAACTGTAAGTTAAATCAAGCTGCTATTAAATTGAAAATTAATCAGCTATGAGAGAGGGTTCCACTTTTCTTCTACCTAATTGTAAGCAGCTAGTTTAAGACATGTGCTAACTTTCCAGATGTGGTGCAGGAAAGCTTGGGAAACGGGAAAAGGAAGATGGGATTAGGGGAGGGGCTGTCCATGCATCACCACCATTGTGTCACAGATAATTGTGCAATTAACAAAGAAAAATACACTCAATTGAGCAATTTCTAATTTCCATATTAAAAGTGATTTAAGATGACATTTAATAAGTAGCTATTATAAAGGAAAGGAGGTACTTTGGCAGACATTTTGGCAGTTTCTTACAAAAGTAAACATATTCTCACCATATGACCCAGTAATCACTCTCCAAGGTATTTGAATTGAAAACTTACGTCTACTTTAAAGCCTGCACATGAATGTTTATAGCAGCTTTATTCATAATTGCCAAAACTTGGAAGCAACCAAGAGATCCTTCACTAGGTGACAGAGACAAATTGAACAAGGACCTGAAAGCTGCCCCTTTAAAATGAAATCATTAAGAAAGATAGCAATCTGGGCACCTAAGTGGCTCAGTCTGTTAAGCATCTGCCTTAGGCTCAGGTCATGATCTCAGGGTTCTGGGATCCAGCCCCATGTTGGGCGCTCTTCCCAACGGGGAGTCTGCTTCTCCAGACTCTGTGCTCCCCTACCCTGCTCATGCTCTCTTTCTCTCTCAAATAAATAAATAAATAAATAAATAAATAAATAAATAAAATCTTTTTTAGCATGCTTTCTTTCTCTCTCAAATAAATAAATAAATAAATAAATAAATAAATAAAATCTTGTTTATAATAAAGGAAGATAGCGATCAATCAAAATTCTTGGAATACTTAGAACCTGACACCATTGTTGAGCCCCTAAATGTGAAAAGAATATTTTTTTTCTTTTTTACAACTTTAGGCAATTTTAAGAAATATTTGTTGTTTTATTTGTTAGTTTGTATTTCAAAGAGTTTGATTTTGGACACTTTAGATACCTTATAATTGACTATATTTCAGGGAGATGTGGACACAAATGATTTGTATGAATTTTTTTTTTGTATATTTCCTTTTTATCACTATTTTTTTTCTTACATAACCAAAATACACCAGAGGTCATCAGTTCAAACAAAGCCACAGCCCATTTATAGTTTCCCCCAACTATGCCCACTGTAGATTAACGCTGTTGTTGATTGGCTTTCCAATCAATCAAGATTTGTTTTAGCTTTGCTGAATAGTAAGAGGGATCTTGAGCTTTGTGTGATGGGTGCAGTTGGATGTCAGTGAAACATGACTTCCTCAGAGGGAAAAAGAGCTGTTGGCCCTAAGATAACTCTTAAACCTTGGTTTTGATGAGTTAAGTGTAAATGAATCAGAAATGTATTATATTTCCCTTGAAGTACTTGGGGATTTAAAAATTAAGAAGCTAACGGCTTGGCAAAATGTGTTAGGAGATTTTGCCAAACCCAAAACATTAAAAAAAATTGTCTGGGTATTTTCAGAATTCTAACTGCCACCAGTTTTGCCTATAACTAATTTTTATAGTTTGACATTTAATCATGGAATCTAGTGAAATCAGATAGAAAATTCTGAGGAAAAGTAGGTTACTACCTTGTTGTCACTTATTAATACCATGTTTTCTGTAATTAGTTCCAATACATTTAAAATCTACATTCAAAGCAAAAATTTTCTATTCTATCTGGGTTCCCATGCTGCCTCTTCCAGTTACTAGCTGTTTGACCTTGAACAAGGAGCTTAACCATTCTGTGCCTCAGATTCCTTATCTTTAAAATAAGCATTGTTGTGATGTGCAGTGGGTATTATACGTAAGTGATGAATCACTAAATTCTACTCCTGAAACTAATATCACACTAAATATTAACTAACTGCAATTTAAGTAAAAACTTGAAACAAAAAAGAGAAGAAAAATGAACATAATTATTTAGAATTACCTGCACATATATTTAAGCCCCTTAAGCAATACCAGAGACATAATATGTGCTCAATAAATATCAGTATTTTTAGATGGCACAACTGCTTTAGTTACCAAAGACAAGCCACTTGTAAATAACTTTGCTTCCCTGATCCCTACTGGGGTTGGAAGACTTAAATATCCAGATTCTAGTTAAAGTATTTGGCCTCAAGCCTCTGCTCAGTTTTGATTATGAACTCTCTAGTTCCTCCTCTCCTCTCTATACCTTTCCTGTGAGGTTGCTCTTATATCCCATCTTCAAAGGAAAAGTTGTGGTCACTAGATCCGTATGGGTGGTTGAAACCATGTTCTATTTCTCTGCTCCCACAGTCCCAAGATTTACTACATAACAGTAACTCCATTCCTGGTTCCCTCTGCTGCTCTTTCTGGGGAAGAAAGGTGCCATCATAACACATCCCTCAACTCCTGCATACACCCCCACTTCAACCTTTGACGTCACCAGTAGAAGCATTGTTATCAGAAAGAAAGTCATAATCTCATTTTGAGGTGATGGCAGTTCCCTGAGACAGTACTCAAACCTAATCTTTTGCCATTCATGCATTTATTTATCAAATATATACTGAGAATGACTATTTGGTCTATTAGAGGAACCATGTGTTGTTGCTGTTGTTGTTTTCAGAGATGGGTTGAGAGAGAGAGAGAATCTTAAGCAGGCTCTATACCCTGTGCAAAGCCCAATGTGGGGCTCGATCTCACAACTCTGAGATCATGACCTGGGCTCAAATCAAGAATCAGAGGCTTAATCAGCTGAGCCACCCAGGCGCTCCTAGAGGAACTAGATTTTATAAAAGACAAGGAAATCCATTTATCCTTGCCATTCAGAAATATGCTATGTAGATGATGAGATGATGCACCCACAAATCATGGTGCTATAGAGCAGACTACCTTTAAAGGACACACTGAATGAAACAGGCATGTTGGCTGAGACCTGTCTGCAAGCTGAAGGGGTCCCTAAAAGCTCATGAAAAAGGTGGACTAGAAAGCTAAATCTTATGAAGTCAAACAGTTTTTAAATAGATTGAGCGAGAAGGCAAGGGCATTCTGAGAACCCAGAAGACACAAACTTGAGACTAATGGGAGGGAATTCATATGGGACAATAAGACACAGCTGTCTGGAAGAGAGCATGGTAAGAAAGTAGACTAATGTCTTTGAGGATGATCTACACGTGGAGAATACACACAATAAGTCATGCTTCAAGTATGCACAGTCCTAAGTGAAACTATTAGCTGGTATTTAATGAATAAGAACACCCAAGATAAACTGGGGTACTGAAGGGGTGCCTAGACCTGTATTTGTAGTTCTCTTGGTAGTATCCAGTAGCCTGTGGACGCTGAATTTAAAGCATCCTGTATCTTGTCAATGACAGTAAATAATGTAAGTTTTTGGATAGATCATGATAACCTGACATGCTGACTGGTTTGCCCATCCAGTTGCCTAGCTAGTCAGTGACCTGAGTGAAAAACATGTACCACTTCCATCTCCTCTCCTTTTATGCTCTGAAATGCTTTTATTTCTTCTGAGTCCATACACTTTAACAGACAAAAAAAAATGGAATTGTAGTTTATAATGCAAACTATGTATCTGAGTTTACCTACCATCATGTTGTATGCTCTACTATTTTTTCAATCACTGCAAGCAATTTGCTCCCCTTTCCCCATATCCAGAGAGTGCTCAGTGCTGTAATAGGGAGTGGATAGAATGACATATAACCTCGGTTATTTTTGGGCAGCCCAGGGGGCTCAGCGGTTTAGTGCCACCTTCAGCCCAGGGTGTGGTCCTGGAGTCCTGGGATCAAGTCCCACGTCGGGCTCCCTGCATAGATCCTACTTCTTCCTCTGCCTGTCTCTCTCTCTGCCTCTCTGTGTCTTTCATGAATAAATGAATAAAAAATCTTTTAAAGAAACAAAATAAAACAAAACAAAAAACCTTGGTGATTTTGTAATGAGCTTCCTTCCCATCAACTCTTCAACACACACGTACATACACAATTAGTACATATTCATTTTATTCCTTCAGTACTTATCAGGCACCTAATAGTTCCAGGCACTATTCTAGGCACTGAGAAAGTAGCAGCGAACACAATAAAGAAATTCTTGGAAGATTCATTCTAGCAGGGAAGAGAGAATAGAAACAAACACGATTATATCATTTGTCTTGTGGGCATAAGTATTATGAAGAAAAACAAGCCTGAGAAGATGGTCACCATCACATACTACACTACCACTACACTGCTAATCTTTGTTTACAGGATAATTTTTAATTATCTCTATTAATCTAGAGGCTTTCATTCTGCCCAGAGATAGAACTGCAAAAGAAGATACATAAGTGACTCATATTCAAATGTTTTCCTTTTACGAATGATGAAGCTGTAGTTCATGACAATAAGTATTTCTGTTCCATTTGAACTCAGGAAGTTATGTATAATTTCCTAGTTAACTTCCTAGTGTAATTAAAATGCTCAAGAGCCTGAATTTTGGTGCCCTAAGAGTCTGAAAATTGGCCTCAACTCTCCTGAGTTTTTTTCCCCCAGGGTACATGAGTGTTTGTATGTAAAGGAAACTCCAACTGACCCACTTGCTAGACTATAGTTCCCAAGTTCCAAGGAAGGAATTTCACAAATGTGTGTGATTACACACAGGAAGGGAGCAAGTGACAAAAGTCAGTTGGATGTTGTCAGCTTTTCTAGGAGGAAAAAAATCTTTTATTAATGAAGAAGTTACCTGTATCAATTGATTAATAAAAGTGCTTTATAAATGCTAGTGACATAATCTAGCTATAAGAAATTTTAACAAAACTTTTACAAAGATTTACAGAAAAGGGCCAAGAAGAATTATACCACTAACCAGGAGAACTTGTTCTGTAAACCTTGCAAAGGCACTCTTGGTACATGCTGTTCCCTCTGCCTGGAATGGCCTTCCCTTTACTTAGTGAAACCCACCATTTACAATTCATTTTGTGATCTACCTCTGCTTCTCTGATAGCATGCCCATGTAGATTTCAATGCAGTTGTTCCAACCTAGCGCTAAGCTTTCCTCTGTTGCTTATTTTTAAATCAGAAATGTAATAACTCAAACCTGACTCTCATTTCCATTTTTCATGGTTGGTTGAAGTTTGTCCTGAAATCTGTTTCTCAGTCATGTGAAAAAGGGAGGCTCATTCAGGAGTCACCAGTGTTTCCAGGCAGATTTGGAAGTTATAGGATCAGAAATTATGATCACCATTGTTAGACTGAGGTGTAGGTTGAAATATAATATGATATTCTTTAGGTTAAGATTTCACATTACTATAGAAGCAATGAATCAAATGGAGATTGATGAATTCATGCATGCATGCGTGCTTGCAATCATGCATTCAGGCATGGTACTAAGCAGAATAAAGAGTTATTATAATTTCTTAAAAATTATCTAAACACATGATATAGGAGAATAGAATTGCCTGCCATTAAAGAATTTGAGAATTTTGGTCAGAATTCTCATGGAAAATCTGAGATCATTGAACTGAGATGAGACATCTACAATAAAAACATAAAATAATATTTTAATGGTTTTCTCAAGATTAAGGAGAAGATTGCTCTTCCAGGCTTCTAATAGTTTTGCTCACTGGCAGGACTTTTACTAAGAATCTTGTAGGTCAGTTTAAATACTTGCCCATAAAAAGAAAGAAATTGAAATTGTGACTTAATTTTCATTATTCCCCTCTGGGATATCTGGCTAAAGTTGAACCATATCATAAAGTATTTAATTGTTTTTTTTAAATTATTTTTTAATTAAGGTGGTTAGTCTATAAAGTATTGAGACTTAGCTCTGCAACATTAGAGAATCCAACTTGTTGATTTTGCCACTTGTATTTAAGATGATAATTCCTTTTCCTCCCTAACTTTGTACAATTACTAATTAAAAATTTGACTTTTTCAAAATTAACTGGAAAGGCTCATAAAGCAAATTATAAGGTCTTGTGGTAAAACATGAGCATACATATTACCACAAAACTCTGGATTTAAAAGCCTCTGAAAATAAGTCTTTTTTGTGTGGCTTTTTTCATTCAGTATAATTATTTTGAGATTCATCAGTGTGTCTTTTTCATGTACAGCACATAATTCCATGCATAAAACTCTAGTAAAATACACACAGAAAGCCAATTATGGGCCTTGGAATCAACAAGAGGGACTTGTTGGCTTCCTCAGAAGCCAGTACAAAAGAGCATGGGAAGGTTTGAGAGTAATGTAGATATTCTGTTCCCTATCTTATCATGCTGATAGTTCCATAGGTCCACACATATGCCAACACTTACCCAGTTGTATAATTTGAATATGTGGGAGTTTGTTGTGTGCTCACTATAGCCTGAAAGAGCTGCTTACAAATCATAAAAATAAGCTTTTCACATTCAATTTTTTTTTTTGCAATATACATCACTCTGGTGTTTCTTAAAATTAAAGTACATTAAATTCATTAATTATATCATATTTTCAAAAATGTTGCCTTTCAGAGTTTATGAAACAAGGGAAAACGTTTCAAAACTTTCACTAAACCCTACACTAGCATATACACATCCAGATGACAAAACCTCAGTCCAATTTTTGGCTTATTTTTAAGAACTAATAGAGCTGAAAATAATGACTTATGCCCTTCAAAAAGGCATAATAACCCTCTAAATCTGAAATTGATTGTTATGTGATCAAGTTCTAGTGCATGTGATATTTGGGGCCACCTCTGTTCAAGTCCCTTCTATGAAAGCACTATGAAAATCAAAACTGGGTGAGACCAATGGCTAACTAGACATCAGAGTATTCTTTGTGAATATCAGCTTTTGTGGAAATATCAGTTTTCTGACACCATCAAAATTTGTAAGTAGCTATTGGTAATACCAATCTATATTATGGTAATACGAGTAAGTCCCATTGAAAAAATTGTTGTGTGTTCTTAACACATGAAGTTTTGGTTGGTGGAAGCTTCTGGCCAATAGAATTTCTTGATTGTCTGTTTTAAAGTGCCCCTCATGCCCTGAATGCAGCCGATCCTCACAGCCTCAGCTCCTGCCTCCGTCTCATGGGACCTTGGCTTCAATCTCATAGTGCTACTCACAGTTTCTCAAAGGTACTAGGGACTTTTCTACTTCTATCTCTTTTCCTATACTGCCTATCTCAAACCACAAAGTACATCTGGAAAAATCAGTTTCCAAGCACCAGATTTAACATCAAATGAAATAATTTCAGTTAAAAAAAATAGTGTCCAGTGGCTCTGTATAAATTAACTGTGCAATAAGTGGTAGTTAAAAAACATTTTTATTTCTCAGCTTTTAAATAGCAACATAATTATTATATTTAGTAATTCAATTCATTATCTATTTAGTGTATTTAACAGCCCTATTAGACTCTATCCTCAAGAAGTTCAGGGACAGACTACATCTTACCTGTATCCTTGACAGCTCACTGCATTATGCCTGCACCTGGACACTTAATAAATACTAGCTGAATCAAGTTGCCTTGACATTTAAACAAGGGTATGAAGATATTCAGTGACTCCTAGGGCATATCATCTTGGTGGAATATAAAGTATTAAGTCATCTACTCTAGCCTTTCTCTTTTGTTGTAAGCAGGTAATTAACATAAGAAAAAGAGTATGAAGAAGCTGAGATACATTTGCACACTTGGAGAATAACATTGCATAGCTTTTTAGTCTGGCTCCAGCAATCCCAAGATTTGCTAGGTCAGGTGTGGAATTTGCCAATTGATCATGTTTTAGACAATGCTTTAAATACACTGCAATGTGATATCAAGTTTCAATTTAAATTTGCATATAACAAAGTTAGATTTTGGATTTAAAAAAGATCAACAAGACTATAAAATGCTGAATCAAAGTAAGATTATTTGGGGGAAAAGCAGGGGAATGGTATTCTGAGGATTTTCCAAATATCTGCATTTCTCTAATTTTCCTCAAAGAAGCAAATATAACATGGATGTTCTGTTTTGATATTTCTTACAGTCTTGTGATATTTTAACATTTATTCAATATTAATCAATATCTGTTGACCAATCTATTGACCTCTGTATATAAAACTCAGTCTCCACTCCACTTTGCTATCCAGTAGAGGAAAGAGATCAAAAAGTTAACTATCAAATTGAGAGAATAGAAATAAAGTATGCTATGAGGAAAAAGTAACAAGATCAGAGGTAGAAAATAGGGGCAACTTCACACAGCAAGGCCAGGGATAGAATCTTTAAAGAAGCACTATTTATTTATTTATATATTTTTAAATATTTTATTTATTTGAAAGAGAGAGAGCACACGCGTACGCATAAGGTGGGGGAGGGCAGGGCAGAGGACGAAGGAGAAGCAGACTCTCCACTGACCAGGGAGCCCCAGGATAGGACAGGAGCCTTGGTCCCAGGACTCTGGGATCATGACCTGAGCCGAAGGCTGATGCTTGACGGACTGAGTCACTAAAGGTGCCCGTAAAGTGGAACTGTTTAAATGGAGTTCTGAATGATGAAAGGTAATTCATGTAAAAGTATGGGGAAGAGAGTTCTAGGCAAAGATGAAGGATATGTCTAGAATGAGGATGGAAAGCCCTGAAACAACTCTGTGGACTATTGTTAGCTTAGGCTGCCCTGTGAGATGGGCAGATCTACCCAAGAAATTGCTACATTTTCATCAAGAGCAAAGACCATATGAAATAGCCAACATTTCTTGAGAGATGTCTATGGGTCAGGCACTGTTTAAAGTCCTTATAATTTTCTTAATCATCTTAACAACCTTGTGAGGTTGTTTTTACCCCCATCTTATAGATGACAAAACTGAGACACAATGAGGATAAGTAAATTCATAAAGATTCAAAGCAAGATTCAAACAAGTCTTCTGTCTCCAGAGTCTATACCATTGTGCTATTCTGCCTCTTTTATGTTCTGTAGCTTTTAGGAAGGTAGTATGGAAATGAAATCAAACTTGCTTGGTTAGTAATGGGATGGACCAGAAGAGGATATGAAATGATGAAATAAAATCTACAAAGCAATCTCTCTCCCACACATTCCCCTTGCCTTCTCATTTTGCTCCAGGACAGAGAAGAAAAAAAAAAGTCAAGCATCAGGCTTAGTCCATTAGTCCAAAGAATATAAATCTGAAAGGAATTCTAAAGCAGGAATAGCAATTAAAAGAGGAAAAGACATATATACACACACTGTTAGTAAGTCATTTCATATTCTGGTGCCCCAAAGTTCATTTATCTAGCAGTGGTGGATTGAACCAAAAAGGCAGACAATCAAACTCAGGGTTTCAAGTTGTATATGTGTTGTTTCATAGAATTTTTCTAATCGATAATAGTTATGTAATGAATAAGAAGATGAACTGGAGTTGAGAGATGGAACTTTATTCAGTGGGAGAATTAGAAGGACAAATTAGGAACCCAGTCAAAAGTGAAAAGGGAGATCCTGGAGAAAAGATGAATTCTAATACTAAAGAACTGGGATACCAAGACCCTAGAACGACCAGTAGTATTATGGACATTAACCTATTACTGATCTAAATTCCTTGATGGTCTTTCTGCTTAGGTAGAAGGTACCAGACCTTCAGTGTTAGTGTATGTGCCTCCTGATCCAGTCTGAGAGTCATGACACTTGAAGATGGAAGAGGCACTTGAGGTTACTGAGCAACAAAGCAGAGGCTATCCAGTCCACCCATCTGTTTTGAGACCCACCACATGCCCGCTAATGGGCTGGTCCCTTTGTGGCTATCTCCCCTAGCAAGCCAGTGGAGAGACAAAGGCACCCTTGGACTCTCCTTGACTGCCTTCCCCAAGCTGGACCCTTACAAATCGGAGAATTAAGCACAGTAAATGCTATAATTAAAAATTATTATATAATTAAAAATTAAACAATCATGCACACAATGTGTACTTCTGCCAATTAGGTATTCTTGAATGGATCCCAGCCAAAATTTTGGGACTACAGAGAAATAAAAGAAGCAAGCAGCCCAAGAGCATTAGAGACTGCTGGGGCAAGAGGATATTATGGTGTCTCACAATATCCTTCTCTTAACTCATCCCAACTCCCTTTCCAGAAATCTCCAGTCCACTCTTCCATTCCATTGCTCAGCTGTAGGTGTTAGATCTCTGGAAGAAATGCAAAGTGTTTGAGAACATAGCTTTTCCCAGTTATTCTCCTGGACAAAGTAAGTGTAGTAGACTCCACCAGAAAAATGTCTCCAGCTCTCTTCTTTATCTACAACATTCAAAGAGGTATTTTTTATGTTGCTATGAGCTGAGACTGCAGAAACTTCCCCCAAAATGTCCCCACAACAGTTGTGTGTGCATAAAGACAGAATATTAAGACAAGGGTATTCTGGTGTGTGGAAGATTTCATGTACATTAGAAACTGCCAGTACTCAAAATACCAAAAAAGAAAGGGCAGATGGGATAATTAAAACAATCCTGAGTGCCTGAGCAAGGCCTCAGCATCATGTATAAACTTAGAAACAGTACAAATCATTTAGTCACTGAAACACTTTTCCAATCACTGTTTCAATAAAGTAAATAGCTCCTTAAGAACACGAAGAGCTAATACAACTTTAGAGAACAAAGCCGGCCAGTTTTCCATTCAATGTGGTGGCTGGAGTGCAGAGAGGGGGACTAGTATATTAAAATCAGGTGAACCCATAGACGTGTCTGAAATTGGAAGGTTAAAGGCAAATCCACAGCTGTTTAAATCCTCAAAGAAATAATGGGCTAATATCCCAAATGCAGAGATGTGTTATATGTAGGTCAAAAAGAGTGTAAACTTTTTCCCAAGGTTCCTCTAAGCCAGAAGCTGGTTTTCTACCTTTTGAAACATTATTGTGTACAAGCAGTCACTGAGATCTCTGCTCAAGAACCAGCCAAACTGCCGGCCGTGGTTAGTAGAAATGCTTATTTGTTCTGGGAAGCAAAACTAGTGGGAGAAAAAAAAAAAAGTCAACTTCTGAACAAAACACTAAAAAGAAACAGATCTGAGGAATCTGGTGAAATTGAAACTTTTAATCCAAGGAAGATAATAATGACTGAATGGAAAATAATCTTCGTACCCTCATATTTTCATTTCAAACATTGGAAATTATTTTATGGTCTAGAATTGCTGCCATCACAGTGGATAATTGTGCTCGATCGGCAGTTGCTTATTGGAGTTATTTCTTCACTTAACCTCAGTTAACTGATGGCAGCAAAAGAATTAGTTGGGGAAATTACTTTAAAGATAACTATTTCAAGTGAAAGCCTGACAACTAATCCTAGGCTCCTTTGGCTTCCACTGGAAGAGTGATCACATTGTAAATGAAGGACGAGAGCTATACACAGTCATGGCTAGCTTCTAAGCTGAGTGGCTGAGCTATGCTCAGCAGGCTTGCTTCCAGAATCGCTTCCAGGTAGTCACATGATCTTACTAATGAACAAATTGGCTTACGCTTTAGAGGAAATATCCATGTAGATATTTGTCCATTCATAGGCCATGTCCCAAAGTGCCATGTTGTTCTCCTTTTGGCAGATGCAGGTGGGGAAAAGACTGGTACCACTGGTACCACTGGGAAAATAGCTTTCCTACTTATTGCTCATACTGAGCAAAGGGCTTCCTATGGTTTTAGTTTAAGGGTTCTCTTCCCCTGTTGGATATAATTAGTTATTTATATATTGTTAGCAGGAATTTTAATTGTCCTTTAATGTCTTCTCAATCCAATCCTCCAAGGAAACCCCGTATTAATTAATTAATTTTGTCTGTGTAAAGACTTGAAGTGGAAGTGTGGTGAAAATTGTATCCACTTTTTTTAGTGAATTAATTTTTTATAACATGAACTGATAGCAATAAAGATATCTTGTATCTTGTGTTCACTCCTTACCTTGTTTCTTAGATCATTTGATCTCTCAAAGTATTTGTGTGAATTATTCATCAATGTACAGTGTAGTGTCTTTAAGATCTCAAATTCAACTCTTTATGCAAGTAACTGTGAACTTGAGATAGACAGTAGAAAAGTTCTATTTCATGATGAAACAAACAGTAGTCGAGAAACAATGTGAATCTATCTGGCAAAGCAAGAGTTAACATTAGTTCCTTGTTATTATAAAAATGTTAACCTTGCATATTCTTTGACATCTGTTTAATGGGCCTCAACTCTCAGTCTACCCTTTGTCCAATCCAGACATCCAATTAGTCTTCTGGAGTAACAATGTAGCACATAGTCAAAAATCTAGTCACCTAAATTTTATTGCATTGTGATTAAATTACATATTATTTCTATTTTTATATTCATGTTGGAATCTGGTTAGTTTCGACATATAAAGTTCTGGATTGGAAAACTATTCTTACTCTCTTGAAATTTAGAATGGAAAATGGTATTCAAAACAACCAAAACCAACTTTCAGTTAGGTGCTAAAGGTTTTTTAACTGTACATAAATGTGAATGCACTTTCATTATCATTAACATATTATATATTGGAATTGATTCTCAACAGTCTCTACATGAGAGTTCAAATTACTGAAACATATACTCTTTTAAGCTTGTAGGGAAAATCTCTGTTTGACAAGACTATTACAAGTTGGAGGAGATCTCTAAAATTGAAAAATTTAAATATCAGAATTACCTACCAATATTTCAGTGGATAATGTGGGCAAACTGGTAGTTTCATACACATTTTATAAAATTAAAATTGATTGCAAAAATGAAAGATTTATTTTGATTTGGGAGGAGGAAAGTCAAAATGTAAAAAATGTTTTATTTTGCAAATGATATGATTACACCAGAAGTTAAATTATGGAGAGCAAAACACATAAATTCAGAAACGGATCAAAAACACTAATGAAAAATTGATGATTTAGTGTCAAATAGTGGATCCAAAGGCTGGATCATTTCTCTTAATGTAATTATGGGTGAAAACGGCAACACATGAAGAATCTTTTTAAGACGTGGTTCCTTGTTTTTCTTCACTTTTATAATCACTTGAGTGTTATTACCTATGATAACAACAGTCATGATTTACAACCAGTTAACTAGAGGCAATGTCACTATTCAATATTTGTCAACTTTTCACTAATTCACTACTCATTCTGTCAAGAAATCTACATATGAAATTGAGTAAGGTTAACAACACAGTCTGGACTTGAGTTGCTTGGGTTCAAATCTTGGCTCTGACACTTACTAGATGAAGACTCTCTTGCTTATATTATACAACTATTCTTTCAAGCCCTATTTGAAAAAGGAGGAATCCAAAGAATGTGATAACAAAAGAGGAAGGAGGTGGATAGTCTCATAGGGGACAGTCATATAAAGCTGGTCCCCATCAGCCTAAGAGAAGATGAGAAATAAACCCACCACACAGGAGAGGACAGCTGGAAAATTTGCCTGACTTCATCTTGGCAGTAGGTGGTAAGAAAATAAAATCGTCCTTGAGAATTTGCAACCACAAGCTAGCCCTTACAGGACAAATGCTTTTAGTCCAACTCTGCTCTGTCTTTGTGGTCTGAAAAATCTGAATCAAGCAACTTAATTTAAAGTAGTTCCAGATTGGTAGCATCCCTATGAGACTAACTAAAGCAAAGGAAGCTCCTCTTAGAAGAACTTGGCTTTAACCCAGGCCTCATATAATCTACAGATAACATTCAAGTTGTGTGTGAGTAGAGAATAGAATTAGCAGATATAAAGCATAAAATAACTACATTTAATTTCTGCAAGAAATTAAAGAAGCCTATAAATATATAAAGGAAATAAGATGCTATAAATAATAGCCAAAAATTTTTCAGTTAAAGCCACTGTACCATTGAAAATACAAAATCAAATGCTTTGTCATTTCTTAGAATTGTGTTTTTTTATATTGATTTTTCTTAATAGTTCAGGATATAAAAACTTCTAGAAGTGCACTGTAGCCTGTTTCTCGCAGTTTGTGCTTTGCCTTTCCATTTTCTTGCTGCCATCTTTTGATAAGCAGAAGGTATTAATTTTAATGAAGTTCAATTTATCAATCTATTCTTTTAGTTTTAATGTTTATCGTATCCTGTTTAAGAAAGTTTGTCTACCCCAATGTTGTGAAGATAGTCTCCTAACCTTTCTTCTAAAAATGTGATTGTTTTACTTTTTGCTTATATGTCTATAAATCTATCTCAAGCTAAATTTTGTATGCAGTGTAAGGTAGGGCTCAATTTTTTTTTCTGTCTTTCCCTAATGCACTGCAATGGTGTCTATGTCATAAATCGGGAATTATATATGTATGTGCTTGTTTCTGGACACCCTATTCGTTTTGATTTGTCTATCCTTGTGCTACCCTGACTTATCTACAGTAAGGTAAAAAGTAAGTTGTAAAAATAGTACTGAGAAATGGTAATGTACTCCCTCCAGTTTTACTCCTGCACCTCAAGATGTTCTGGGTTCCTCTAGGTTCTTTGCTTTTCCATATACATTTTAGCTTCAAGTGATCAATTTTCATAAAAACACACTGGAACTTTAAGACGGATTGCATTGAATTTTTGGATTCATTTGGACCGTATTGTCATCTTAAAAATATTGAATTTTCCAAAGCATTAAAAAGATATATACGTTGACAATCTGTTACGATTTCCCTCAGACTTTTTCTGTACTTTTTAAATTGAAGTATAATTAATATACAGTGTTATATTAGTTTCAGAGGTACAATGTAATGATTCAACAGTTCTATGCATTTCTCTGTGCTGATTAAGATAAGTGTACTCTATTTTTTTATATATATTTTATTTATTTATTCATGAGAGACACAGAGAGAGAGAGGCAGAGACACAGGCAGAGGGAGAAGCAGGCTCCACGCAGGGAGCCCGATGTGAGACTCGATCCCCAGTCTCCAGGATCACGCCCTGGGCTGAAGGCAGTGCTAAACCCCTGAGCCACCCAGGCTGCCCCAAGATAAGTGTACTCTTAATCCCTTGGATCTATTTCGCTTATCTGCCCATTTTTTGTATTTTTTACTGGTAAAGCCTTTGCATATATTTAATTATATTTAAAACGAGGCATTTGGTATTTTGGTACTATTGTAATTGAATTTTTAAATTTTTATTTACTTTTCTTACTAATAAGAAATTCAAATAGACTTATATTCAGTGATATATTATTATTAATTCTAATTATTTGTAAGCTCCTTGGATTTTCTTTGCATGCAGTTATATCTAGTGTTAATGACAGTCTTAATTTTTCTTTTGTATTCTTTGTATCTTTTATTTCCTTATCATTTTACCCAGGGTAAGACTTAAGTACAATGTTAAATAGATGTGATGGTAATGCACATCATTGTTTTATTGTTACCTCAGTAGAAAATTGTGCAATAATTAACCAGCATACATATAATGGTAGCACGAAGACATTTGTCAGTAGCTTTTATCAAATTAAGGGAAGTTCCCCCCCAAAAAAATTAAAAAATAAAAACGGAAGTTCCCTTCTTTTCCAAAACAATGAGAAATGGTTTTTTTTAATGATAGTATGCTAATTTTTATCAAATGATTTTTCTGCTTCTATTCAGGTGATGTATGAATTTTCTCTTTTATTCTAATAATGGTAAGAATTATATTGATTGATATCTGCATGCTAAATAAACTTGAAGTTGCAAAACCAAATTTCTATTGGTCATAAGATGCATAATATACTATCATATATATATATATATATATTATATTACTAGATTTGGATATTTTATTTAGGATTTTAGTATCTTGTTTCTCGAGAGGTATTGGCTAATAGGTATTCTTTCATGTAATGTCCTTGTCAGATTGATGTACCAAGGTTATACTGGCCACATAAAACAAACAGGCAAGTGTCCCTCATTTTACAACCTTTTGAGAGTCTTCGCAATTTTCCTATTATTTCTTCCTCAAATGCTTAGCATAATTCACTTGAAAAATCATCTGGTCCTGAAGAGTTCTTTGAAAGAATATTTTTAATTACAAGCTATTCAACTTTTTCCTTTCTTCTTATGGTAGTTTTGATGACTTTTTCAAGTAATTTTCTATTTTATCAGAATATTCAAATGCATTGGCCTAAAACCATTTATGTTTTATTATTATTTTTATTATTACTTATTATTTTCAATATTTGTGAGATCTATAATGGGTTCTAGTTTTTCATTCTTGGCATATCTTAAGGATGTATTACATTTATTAATCTTTATGAGGATTAATTTTTTGATTTATCCATGTTTTCTATCATACACCTGATTTCTCTCTTGAATTTACTTTTTTCCTTCTACAATCTTTGAGTTTACTTTGCTGTTTTTTGCTAGCTCTTTGCGATAGAAGTTTAAATCGTTAAGGTTTCACTTTTCTTCTTTTCTGCTACATACATTGAGAGCTATACATTTAGAGTTAAAACACTACTTTTGTTGCAGCACCCAAGTGTTTATGTCATTGTTTCATTATCATTCATTTAAAAAAAATCTTAATGATTTCCATGTGATTTCATCTTTGACCCATTGACAAACTTTAATTTCTGAACATTAGGGATTATTTTCTTTGTATTTATCTCTTTTGTTCCTAGTTTAGTTCCACTGGTATCAAAGAATATACTCTTTATTTCAGTCTTTCAAAATTTGCTAAGTCTTGCTTTCTGGCCCAGAATATGGTCCCATTCAGTAAATGGTCCATTGTTAACACACATATAGAACGTTTTTCTACAGTTGGATGAAATCCTCTATATGTATCAAATAAGTCATGTTGGCTGATCAGATCTTCTATGAGCTTCCTAATTTTTGTGTGTGCTGATTCTGTCACTGAGACATGTCTTAAACCCCCCTCTATGATTGTTGAATTGTCTACTTTTTCTCTTAATTCTATCATCTCTTGATATTGAAGCTATGTCATTTGGTACGTAAAATTTATAATTCTTATATATTCCTGTAGAATCAAGGAATACTTAGTCTTTAATGTGATTAAAGACTGATATAGCTGGATTTTAAACTAACAGCCAGCTATTTATCTCCCATTTGTCCACCTCTTCTCTGTTTCTTAATTCTTTCTTTCTTGACTTATTTCAATTAATCAATTCCTTTTCATTTTCCTGTTCTATTAGACTCTTTTTCCTACATGTTTTATCATTCCTTAAATGACTGCTCTGGAGATTAAAATATGATTTCTTTCTTTTTTAAAAAAGATTTATTTGTTTATTTATTTATTTATTTATTATTTATTTATTTATTGAGAGAGTGAGCATGCAAGGTGGGGAGAGGGACAAAAGGGGAGGGAGAAACTTCAGCTTACTCCAGACTCCACACTGAGTGCAGAGCCCAATGTGGGCTCAATCTCAGGACCCTAAGATCAGGATCTGAGCTGAAACCTGAAACCAAGGATTGAACACTTAACCACCTGAGCCATCCAAGCATCCTAAGGTATGATTTCGTAAATCGTTAAATTAATACTGCTACTATTCCTCATCAATGTAAGAAACTTATAACAGTTTAATTCCATTTATCCCTGAAAGAGAGGAAGATATGCCATATCCAAGTATATTGGCATATTGATTATTTTGAATTAAAGTTACTTGAGAAAATCCCAGGGCAAGAAGGACACTACGACCCTCCTTTTTCTTCCTGAAAGCGGTAAGTAAATCTCCCATGTAAAATGTATCTTCCCTCTACCAAGAAGAAGAGAGACACCCTTATAATTAGGGTAGGGAATTTAGGGCTAAGAAGGCTTTATAAACAAACCTTGTTACTTCTTCATTAACTTATTACCCTAAATCTCTTTGTCTTGTCAATTCTTCACAAATTTATTGTTTGTCCGAAAGGTATAAAAGCTGCCTGCTTTGGTCACTTTTTTGAGTTCCATATTTTTATGGACTCCCATATGTACAAAGTGAAATTTGTTTTTCTCTTGTCAATCTGTCTTATGTCAATTTAGTTATTAGACCAATCAAAGAACCTAGAATGAAAGAAAGGAAAACTTTTCCTTCCCTGGACTATTTGCATTATTGCAATATTGTTGCATTATTTTTGCATGTGTATTATTGGATATTTTATAAACTGTAAGAAACATCATTATTATTGTTAAATAGCTAATATTCATTTATATTTAATCGTATATTCACCTTTCTGATGCTTTTCATTTCTTTCTATAGTTTTATTTTTCCAGCTAGGATCACTTTCTTGATCTGAAGATATCCTATTAATATTAATTAATCCCATTAATATTTCTGACAACATAGGTACTTAGCAATAATTCTCTCAACTTCGTTTTCTTTTAATCTGCAGTTATGTTGATTTCGTCTTCATTTTTGTTTTTTTTTTAAAGATCTTATTTACTTATTCATGAGAGACATAGAGAGGCAGAGACAGAGGCAGAGAGAGGAGAAGCAGGCTACATGCAAGGAGCCCAATGTGGGTCTTGATCGCGGGACTCTGGGATCATGCCTTGATCCCAAGGCAGACGCTCAACCACTGAACCACCCAGGCGTTCCTCGTCTTCATTTTTGAAAGACTGTTTCTATTGGTATGGATTTCTAGGTTGGAGGTTTTCTACCTCTAATACAATACTTTAAAAACGTTATTCCTGGGATCCCTGGGTGGCGCAGCGGTTTGGCGCCTGCGTTTGGCCCAGGGCGCAATCCTGGAGACCCGGGATCGAATCCCATGTCGGGCCCCCGGTGCATGGAGCCTGCTTCTCTCTCTGCCTGTGTCTCTGCCTCTCTCTCTATCTCTCTGTGACTATCATAAATAAATTAAAAAAAAAAAAAAAACGTTATTCCTTTGCATTCCATCGTCTAGAATTTCTATTGAAAAGTCACCCATCAGTCATTGTTTTATTACTGACGATGGGCTTTTAGTTCCTATTGCTTTTAAGATCTTTCTTTGACTTTTAGCAATTTGACTGTGATGTACTTAGGGTAGTTTATTTTATATATATATATATATATATATATATATGATATGATATGATATGATATGATATGATATGATAATTGGGGTTATAGAGATTTTTAAATCCTTGGCAAATGTCTCACAACACTTGGGGGAAAAATTCAGTAAATCAGAGGAATGTAAAACTTGAACTATCATTATGGATCACGAAAAAGTGGCAAAGGGAGAGAGAACTTAGTTCAGATGGTAGATTCTTCAGAAAGTTTTTGAAGAGCTCATACCTATGCATGCACAGACCCTAGGTTTCTCCTAGGTGTCCTCTCCTAGAACATTGCATTATAGCACATTTAATAATATACTATAGCTGTTTATCCTTTTCACTAGTGGAATGAGTAGACCGCAAATAATATGGACCCTTTGTTCCCCATATGTGCAGATGTGTATATATGTGAAACATATGAAAAATAATTTTTATTAATTGTATGATCATATTAATAAAAATGACTTTATTATGCTATTATATATTTTTATTTTGTTTGTGTATTTTGCTCATTTAAAAATTAAGAAACTAGAAAATTGAATAAGTGCTTTAAAATTCTCTGAATAGTATTTGCTTCCTGCAGTCAATTAAGAATTAGTTATTTGAATTATAAAGTTATATTTTCCCCCAAATCAATAGATTTACTGAATAAAGGGATCAACTCTTACATTGTAATTGATTCCTAAGTTTTTATTAAATATAAAATACCTATAGTAGATTAACTTTTGAAAATGCTTTTAATTAAGCATAAAGTATAACACTAAACAATTATTTAATATTTACAACCCTATATAAATTACTCAAACTCTTAATTAGTCAATGTTTTTCTTCAACCACATTCTCAGATATCTTCAAGAAAATCACATCCACCTGCCTGTCTAACTAAAGGATGAATTACATTATTTTGTCAAAGGTTGGGGAACTTAAAATTATTTGCATATTCTTGACATAGATTTTGTTAACATGTATTGGTTATTGCTTCTATATTTAACATAAATAATGCAAAAGAAATATCTAAATGTTCCTATGATGAGATTATTTTAAGTTCCTGAGTTTTTTAGCAGAAGCATGCTACTACAGATAGTTACAAGAGTGGCATCTGTTGGTCACTCATGTATCTGCGAATATGTGACCATAGCACAAATAATGTGGCAGCTTGACCACATAGAAGCAATTATTTCAGCGGTGAAAGGCTATTCTGTGCTAATACTTTGTAATACAAAGACCCTGGCATAGACCTTGCAGCATAATGAAATAAGATTTTTGGAATATTTTTGAATATGCAATAAGGGAGGCTAAGAGGTAAATGCAATAATTTAGATACCGTTCAGTGTTACTGGTGTTTAAAGAAAAGCTTAAAGAACAAGCTTGAAGCCAAAGATTGCCAGAGGAGGTAAAATAAAGCCGTGTGAAAAAGATGTGCATTGAGGAGGACACACACATATGCATACACACATGTAAGCATCCGACAATGTAAACTACACAAGAAGAAACAGAGATGTTGGGAAGTTTAGGTTAGTTCCTCTGCAGAAAATGTGTGTGAGGCATAGCCAGAAAAAGCTATCAACAAAAACTCTTACCTCAGCATAGGGGAGGCTTAAATGTAAGGAAATGTTATTTGCACTTATTCTGTGCAGACAAGAAGCAAAGGAAAGTATTTGAATAGGGAAAATACATGTCAGGGTTGGCCTCACAAAGACTGAATCAGGAGTGCCTTGGTGGCTCAGTTGGTCATGATCCTGGGGTCCTGGGATTGAGCCCCTTGGTCTGGCTCCATGCTCAGTAGGGAGTCTGCTTCTCTCTCTCTCTCTCCCTCTGTCTCTCTGCCTCTTTCCAGGCTTGTGTGCACTCTCTCTCAAATAAATAAATAAAATATTTTTAAAAAGAGACTAATTTAGCAATTGGGTATACCATAAATAAAGTTTCACAATCATATTTAAGAACCAGCTTGAACCACTGAAATGTCCCAGAGATAATAGACCTCAAGGAGAGTATAGAACCCAAGGAGAAGAATTAAAAACAAATGAACAAACAAAGCAGAATGAAGACTGCCTTGAAAGCAACAGAAAGACTGAAGAAAATAAAAAGTGCTACTAGTTTTCAGTAAATAGATCACAGAAATGCTCCCAGGCTGTTTCATTTGATGAAGAACAAACATCATTCTAGTATTTGCTCAAATTTCACCTCCTCATGAGCTCCTTTTTGACTACCACCATCGAAAGTACCCTTTATCCACTATCTCCTTTCCCTGCTTTATTTATTTATTTTTATAACAATTACCTCTCCTGGACATTTTATTAGGTATTTATTTGTTTATTTCCTCCCTCTCCAGTGCAATGTAAGTTTCTGATAAGCAGTTACTTTGTCTGATTTTCATCTTGAATGCTAGCTGATATGTAAATATGCTCAATGAATACTTATAGAATAAATGAATGAATTGAAAAGCATCAAAGACGAAAGGGGTAACCAGGATCTGAAATCAGTGAGTACAGATGGTATGAGTCGATAAACAGTAGGGAATTAAAAAGTGGATAAGCCAGTGTATAGACACGGTTCAAGGGCTATTGGTTCTCAAAAAGGAAAGAGAACAAGCTGAGTAATGAGAGATTGAAAAGCAGATAAGACAGTGACTTTTGTGCTATTCTGGGCTTGGAGAAGAGTAAAAATATAAGAGAAAGAAAAAGTGATTGACAGAACAAAGTCTTAATAAAGATAGCCTCTAGACAAACCATAAGAGACTCTTAATCATAGGAAACAAACTGAGGGTCTCTGGAGAAGAGGGAGGTGGGGGACAGGGAAAAAAATTAAATGTCTGCATTTCTTTAAAAAAAAAAATTCCAACTGATTAAAATAGAAGAAAAAAAAGAAAAAAGAAAAAAAAAAGCCTCCCTGACTCTACAGAGAGTTGACGGCCAGAGAGATCCTTCTAATGTGTCAGATTATGATGCTTTTCTGCTCAAAACTCTCAGTGATTTTCCATTTCACTTAGAATAAAAGCCAAACCCCTTAAATACTCTATATCCCCTACAACCTGGTCTGGAATCTCTGCAACTTCATTCTACCATTGTTTTCTTCCCTCATTTTGCTGCAAGTCTGTGACACAGCCAACCTCTGCCTGGAAACTTCTTCCCCAGAGATCCACATTGTATGTACCTTGGTATATTGTCCACATAGCTGTCTCTTTCAAATTTTTCATATCTTTGCTGATATGTTACTCTAGTTAGGCCCTTTCCCGACCCTTCATGTAAAATTGAGTACACTTCCTTCTTGTACTTCCCACTCTTCATCTACTTTATTTTTATTCCATCACATTTGTGACTCTGTGACATAATCCATGTCTTGCTTTCTTGCTTTGTTTATTGTCAATGTCCCCACCCCTAGAATGTAAATTCCATGGAAGCATGGATTTTTATGGTCTGTTCACTGCAGAGCTCCCAAACCTAGAATAGAATCTGACACATAGCTGGGACTCAAAAAATATGAGAAAAATGAGGGCCTATGTGCATAATTACAATGAAATATGGGAATGAGCACCCCAAAGAGGAATTTAAGGCATTCATCAGACTAATTTGGTTTTGATATGCTTACTCATGAATGCCTCTATCAAGACTCTAAATCAAGGATATTATGCACCCTTCCCCCTCTAAGGGCACTTAAAAATGTATACAGGTAATTTTGGTTGTCATCATTCTGTAGAAACTGAAAACATTTCTATAGGCATTTAGCATTCAGAGGAGCCAGGGATGATAAATGCCTTTCAGGCCATGGCTGGTCCCCGGCAATAAAATATTTTCCTATCCCAAATGTCAACATCATTCTTATTGAGAAACACTACGAAAAAATTGTCCTTCCTTATCTGTAAAAACACAGAATGGCTACCTATAATGAGTCTGTTTATTAATAAACAGGAAAGTATTAAAAAGAAATGGACATTATTTTTTACTTCAGGAAAAATTTTTAATTTTTTGAAAACTTATTAATTATAATTTTAGATAGTTCTATTATATAGTATGATTTATCATTTTATTTTCTATCTCTAAAAAGGTATTTCATGTTCTTAGACTTTGTTTTTTTTTTTCCCTACTTGAATATGTTCCCCCTTCACTTTGGTTTGATGGTTTCAGTTCATGAATCCAGTCAAAATAGATTTCTCATTGTCTCAGTGTTCTGTGTACAAGAACTCACTAGATGCTATAGAGAAAAACCCAGGTTGTACACATGACAATTAATTATATTATTTCCAGTTTGTCCTATTTGATTCACAAGGAATTACTGAGCAAATGCAAACCTTGACATACTTTGTTTTACTTATTTCTTCTTTCTTTGTGGCCTACTCTCATTTTTAAGTACAAACAGTGCAGGAAAAAGCTGAAGAATTTGGTGCTGTTCTCTCAGAACTAGCATTCTTTTCTTCATTCTTTCCCATATAAGGGTGAAATCAGGGGTCAATATAAAAATGTCTCTCTAGGCAATCTCTATCATAAGCTGACCATTCAGATTACATGGACCTGTTCCCAAGAGGATATTAATTTAATTCTGATTTCAGCTACAGATTAAAAAATAAAAGTAACTTAGATGAGAGATATTGGTTTTCTGGAAAAACAGGCTTGGTTAACTGCTTCTGTGGCAAATTGATTCTGTTACCAGAAACTCTCTAAGGCCTAGTTATTTTTTCAGAACATCATGAAAAAATAATAGTGATTGTAAAAATATTTTTATTTATTCCTTACTAATTGCTGTATGCAAGGAATTCTTTACATCATTACTCATTTAATCTTTGCATCTCCATTCATTTATTGATCTACCTCACAAATATTTACTGGGCACCTACAAAGTCCTAAGTATATTCTGGGGCCCTGGAAATATGGTAATAAATAAGATAAAGTGCCTGCCTTTATGAGGCTTACATTCTACTGGGAGAGATAGAGAGTAGACCAATACATGTAATGCAATTAGCAGCATGCACACAAGCAGGTCTTAGCTCAGTTATCATAGGGGTAGCTCTATGGAAGCAAAAAATGCAAAGAGAGATAGAGAGTGATAAGGGCGGGAAAACTATCTATGGGGTGGGGGGCAGATTGAAGGGAGAGAGAGAGAAAAGTCACGTGACTGTCTAGGAGGAGGATATGCCAGTCAGAAGGAAGAACAAGTGCAAAAGCCCAAATACAGGGTGAATTTGGCAGAAAGCAAGCAAGAGCGATCTGCGGGAGAGTAGAGTAGGATGTTAAATGAAGCAGAAGCTAGCCCAGTAGAAGTTACATATTAAGTAATGATAGTGCACTGGATGCACTGAGTGCATTGGATGACGTTAGAAGATTTTGTGCAGAAAGTTATTGAATGTAGTTGACTTTCAAAAAGATCAATACAGAAACTGTGTAGCGGTGGACTATCAAAGAGTGAAAGTGGAAGCAGAGAAATCCATAGCAGACAGTCTCATGAGGAGCTGCCTTGGACAGCCCACCAATCCTTCAGGACACCCCACTTGCCTCTGGAGACATGCAGCCTCACATATGTGGATCTGGGAGGGAGAGGGGGTCAACCTTTTATCCTATAGAAAATCTTGGTAATCTTTTTTCTTTTTTTTTTCCTTAGATAAAATTAAATATAAGTAGGAGTTCTTGTGTTTTTTAAGCACTTTTCTTAATGGTTCTTCTTGTGCATTCTGTGGGAGCACAAACGCCACATTGGACATCATTAATCTGTGAGAAACAATGGCGGCTTGGATTAGGCTGTTGGCAGCTGAGGTGATGTCAAGCATTACTTTGAGTGGTGAATGGTGTCAGAGATAACAATCTGGGCAATAAATGTACTTATTGTTATTGGACTGCCACAGACCCTGGGCTCTTTACCATTCAAAGCTAAAAATATTAATTTTCAAAAAGAAGATCTCTTGAGGTAATAATTCATATTTAATATTTCAGGTTCATTTTAATATTTTAGTGTTACTTACCTTTTTTGGAAATTATGCTTCTTCTTTTCTTACATCAAAAAACTTTGATTCCTAAAAAGAGTACCCTAATTACTGAGTTGCTGTATTTTCCCTCCTCCTTTCTCTACTCATACTACTACAGAGAGCCAGTAAAGTGTTTCTTTGTAGCTCTGTCTTTACAATATATTCCACTAAGGATATATACTCATTATATTTCAAAGTTATTTGAAATATTGTTGTCTCCATCCTATTCTCTTCTTACTCACATAGGTAATCATTTTTAAGCTTTCAAATTTATGATTCTACTTTTTGCAAATAAAAACAAACATATATTATAACTGCATGTGTGTATATGTGTATTATTTCCACAAATATTTACCAGGAGAACATTCTAGTTATACACTTGTGTATCATGCTTTTTCACTTAGTATGATATGCTGGGACACTACTCTCTACCAGGGTACAGAGGTTTTTCTCATTCTGTTTTCCATTTGCATAGTATTTCCTTATGTGGACATACCATTCAGCCAATCCACTTTGTAACTTTCCAGACATGTGGATAGGAAACTAGAGGCTTGAGAGATGAGGGCAGTGACATGAAAAGAGAACTAGCAGGAGAAATAGAAGCAATTAACAGAGAGACACAGGGCTCCGGGGGAGACCCTCTGAAAAGGCTCAGGTTAGTAAGGTTTTCTTATCTTGGGTGAAATATAGTAAATTGGTTGTGGTAGCAATTCCAGTGTGTGTGTGTGTGTGTGTGTGTGTGTGTGTATGTATGTGTGTGTGTGAGAGGGGGTAGGGGACTTCCCACACATCAAGCAATTCTTAGACACTGGCAGGATGTTCAGGAATTCAACTCAATTCTGACACTATCTACTTAGAGCTAGCATCAGATCTCACAAGTCAAGGTCCAGTCCTACAACACTGCTTCCCACCTCAGATGCCAGCCACATGCCCAGGTATTACCGATGCTTCCTAGCCACCAGCTATAGATTGGGGTTCATGTGACTCTTTCCTTAGAGTTCAGATGCAAGTCTAGGTTTTACCTGTACTTCTGACCAACTGGCTATAAATCAGAGGTTCCCAGCACTTCTTTCTTGGGCTCAAGCAATTTGTCAGAGTAGCTCAAAGAACTCAGAGAAACATTTTACTTACTAGATTACCAGTTTATTATAGAAGGATATAACTCAGGAGCAGACAGATGGAAGAGGTGCATAAAGCAAGGTATGTGGGAAGGGCAAGAACTTCCATGCCCTCTTCTGGTGCATCATTATCCTGCATCTCCAAGTGTTCACCAACCCAAAAGCTCTCAGAACCCTGTGGTTTTGTGTTTTTATAGAGGCTGGCAATAGATAGGATTGATTGATTATATCATTGACCACTGGCTGTTGATTCAACCTCTAGCCCCTCTCCTCTATGAAATCAGGAGGTGGGATTGAAAATTCCAAGCCTCTGTTTACATGGTTGGCTCCCTTGCCAACCAGCCGCCATTCTTAAGTATTTTCCAAAAGTCACCTCATTAACACAGCAAAACACACCTTTCTAACTCTCTGTCAAAACTTAGAAATTCCAAGTGTTTGGGAGCTGTGAGCCAGAACCAGAGGAGGACCAAATATGTATTTCTTATAATAAATCACGGTATCACATATGGTAAGGAGAAATTTAAAGTCCTAGATTCAGATCCTTGACTTAATCCTTTCTCCTTGGCCAGTTAGTGGCCTGAGGTGTGCCTCTCCCCCAAGAACATCAATGGTTTCTCTCTAGGCTCTCTATGTAGGGAAGCATAAAAACATTAATGTTCAAATGGCTGCAATTTTCCTCAGCCAGCACTTCTTGATGCATTGATCTTTTTCTCTTCCTCCATAGAAATTCCTTTTATATTTGCACTTCAACATATTTATTGGAATTGAGTATAAAAAGAAGGGAAGAAGGAAAGAATGAGGCAAAGAAGGGAAGAAAAAAGGGGAAAAAAGGAAAATAGAAGATTTTTGGTGTGTTTCAGTGATGCATTAAAGATAGAATCATTGTTGTTTTGGAAAAGTAGTTCATCATAGCTTATCAAAATTATCATGCCTTCTAGTTCTATTTTAAAAAAAACTCTATCAAAAAGAAAACAGACATATTTTTAAAACAAAACAATTATAATATTTTATTGAAAGAAAGAAAATACAGCAGAGCTCAAAAAGCTACACTTGCTATGCTTTATAAGGAGAGGTTTACACAGGTTTTATGTATATACACATTCATGACATTATATCACAACATCAAAGCACCTTTTACTGCCACAGTGTTAGGTAATGAATAAAACTTATCCAAATTAATCTTTAAAAAAATCTAAAATGATATAGTGTATTTTAGGATTATGTACATATTTGAAATATTTAGATACTGTAAAAATGCATTATTTTCATATGTGCACCACAATGATCTCCAATTCTCAAACTATTGTACCAAAATTCTGTTTGTCAAATAACAAAACACAAGATCCTGCAATCTATCTCCAAGCACCAGTTAAAGTCAGTATTTAATACTTCATCAAACCAGAAGCTTCTAAACATATGTAAAGTGAAGTGGGTATTGAAATGATTTAGTGTCTCATTTTTTCTTGCTTTAATTACCTGATTTTAGAGAAAAATTGGGGGAATTAGATGTTTTAGATCAATGTTTTTCTGCTTTATAGAATCCTATGGCTCTCAGATGAAACTTCCCAGGCACTGGGGAAGGTTTGGGTTAGAAGCAGATCCATTTTGTGTGTAGTATACGTTAGAGCTTTTATATATAATTGAGATCATAAAAAGTGTTCTCTTGCTTTAAAATAAGTTTGAAAATACTAATGTGGAAAACTGCTTCAAAATATATTTCATTTGGTCATACTAACATAGCTTAAGAAACATTTCTGTTAAAACAGATTATCACAATTATGTGATACATACACATAATGTCAATAACATACCTCAACTGGAAGTTTACCTAAAAATTTTGTTTTCATTAACTATATCCGGTGATATAATTCTAAGTTTGTATGTAAATTTGTTAGGGTAGAAGGACTTTGAATGGAATATGATTTTATCATTAGCTAAATAGTATGAGCAAAGAATATTATCAAATTTTAGACCAATGGATAATCCCTTTTTATAAAATTCATTTTTTGACATATCTCCTCTTAATCTTATGTATTATATTAAATAAAAATAATCACTTCTGAAAATGAGACACACTTATAATTCTGTTTGCTAATTTTAACTCTAATTATATTTATGATTTAAACCAAATGAGAATATACTTTAGCAATATCTAGTTAAAAAAAACCCACTTCAATAAGCACCTTAGAATTAAAATATCATAAAAAAAGTATTATTTAGGAAAGTGGACGCCAAGATAAATTCTTATTCTCTTCAAAACTTATGTCAATAGTGCCAAGCATCTTCAAATGTTGTCAGATTTAAAGAGCATTCAAGAATTCCAATACTGAAAATCTTAAATTTTTTTGAACCGAAGAAATGGCCTTTTTTGCAGGCCAAGCAGCCATCAAAAATGTATCTTCACAATCACCAGAGGGCGCCAGTGCCTGCAGCATGGTTGGCGTAGGTGCACTCTACCCTTCAGGTGATACTTGAATTTGGACATTGCCAAGCAAAAAATGCCTTAAAAAAGAAAATTGATGACTTCTAAAGAAGCATATTTACATTCTGTAACATCTAAATAATGTTGGGCAGTTAGACATAAAGAGAGTTCACTGGCCTCTTTCTGGGTAAGATTAATTTAACAGGATTTTATTAATATTTCTGAATAAGAAATTGAATGGATACCACTTTTAACAACGAATAAAAAGAGCATCACTAAAGCTATTAATGCTAACGATTCATTTAGCACCACGTGTTTAGCACCAGAATCAATAATGATAGTTCACACTTAATAAAAACCTTAACTGAAAAGAAACCTCAAAATCGTAGCAAGGATATGGTCGTTGTAACGCATTTTCAGCACCATTAATGAGTGAATTGTTAAACTTTCTAAGTTTTTGATTGACCTCTCATAATTCAAAATTATATCATGGCATAAGTCTTAAAAATAATTTTGCATGTGTTTAAATATGCTTTCCCCCACACATATAATGACAATGTAAGTCATGTGTGTGGTGTGTGTGTGTGTGTGTGTGTGTGTGTGTGTGGCAGAAATCTAACTTCACTCTCTGTAAACACTTCAGTAGGTAAAAGCTTCCATTTATGTCAAAATTTGCATCCTGTGATACTGAGGAGCAAGGGAATGTTATACGAGAGGTGAACATTGACCATAGGCTGAGTTCCTGAACGCATTCAAATGATCTGTTTAGCTTATATATTCATTTAAAAAGCAGGGTATGAACACAAAACACTTCAGCTGGTCTAAATGTATCAACTTTGCTTCCATCGATATTATGAGTTGATTTAACGCAAGCACGTATTAATGAGAAAGATGCATGCTGCTTCAATTTAAATAGTCTGAATGAATTGTATCAGGTGAACTTGCCTTAGTGTTTGGTCAGCCCTGTGCTGAAGCAGCACAGAGCTTTCAAATGCATCTTTCCACAAAGGTTTCAAGTGTACATGACTGTGCTGCCAAATGAAGCTGGTGGGGAAACCCTGACAGACCGCAGAAATCACACTGCTTAGGCTATCAAACAGTGGCAACAATGATCATAACAGAAATCATATCCATTACATTGTAAAAGCAAGCTTATCTGTCATAATCAGTAACATTAACACTGTGCCTCCACAACACCAGTACAGTTCTATAAAGAAACCCATCAGTTTCATAGTTAAGATCGTAATTTTTCCAGTCTTCTGATGACACAGAAGCCAAAAAGAAAAACTATACTGTGATAGAAGTTTTCTTACTCTTTTTCTGAATCAGAGGGTGATTTGAAAAATCCATGCCATAGAGAGGATCAGTGCTGTAGAATGTAGAATATGTAAAATGCTCTTTTTTTTTTTTTGTGAGTGATAGGTTTTGAAATGAAAGCCTCAACATTGACTATTGGAAGCAGCTCTTAAGAAATATCTGATGCCCACTCTTTCTGCCCCTGGAAATTACAGTGAGAAGTAGCTATCCTAGCACCATGGTTGAATGCTGTGAAAAACAGGACACACTGTTGACACCAGCAAATTTTCATTTGCCTTAGCCCGGAAAATAAAACATTTCACATGCCTACTTTATATTACTAACTTTAAGAAATACACATAGCATAACAAAAATACCCGTTATATTTTCAGCTGAGTTGTTAAATTATAAATAAGTCTATAGCTCTCGTTGTGATTTGGAAAGGGCTATGGTATAATCATACACACCTTGACCATAGTCTTAATCTGGTATGTTTGATGATTTATCTGGATTTTTGATGTGTTCAGAGCTTTATAGTTAAGAACTTCTTTGTCTTAATAAAACATAGAAAGGTGGGACTCCTCTGAATTGTTGCAATTCTAGACTTTTTGTTAATTCTAAAAATATACCCATAGACACATCTATTAGATACTTATTACCTTACAGCTAGTATATAAGAAACTGGGATGAATACAAAGAATCAGACAGAGTTTCTGCCAAAGAGAAGCTCATAAACTTAATTTATCCCAAATAAGTTTCACACTCATGATGCTTTTAATATTCATAAATTACTACTAATAGCATAACTTTAGCCTCAGGGGAACCTCTGTGAAATATGTAGCAAATATCATTATCCTTTTTCAGAAGTGAGAAATCAAGCCACACAAGCAATCCAGCAACAGGACTGGAACTGAGAATAGTCATCTTTGTTTAATAGCACTTTTGCTCCTTCTGTAGAACAAGTATAGGAAAATGAAAGCTGAAAATACTTTCTAGATAAATCAAGTAAACATCCCACTAATTAGCCTCCTCTCCAATTGCCCATAGTTAGATAAAAGTTAGACTGGGGCCTGAATCTTACAACTATTCCTCTTCTCCATTCAGTCTCCAAAAATATTTGTTTTTAATAAAGTCTATATATGTGCCCACAAAAGCAGAGTAGTATAATATCAAAATATTTGGTCACCACATTTAATTTGTAAAGGAAATCAGGCCAATTGTTTGTCATCATGTAAACCTAAACTCCAGATGGTGGATTTTTCCCTCATTGACTGGATTTAATTAACTGCCATTTTTTCAGTGCATCCGCCCTAAGAAATTGCAAATGTGTAGAGAATTTTAAACAAGTAGCTTCTTTCTGTTATTTGCACTCTGGAACTAACTTGTTTGCTTATCTGTAATTCTACAAAAGCTTTACATAACTTGAATCTCACTCACAATTCTCCCTTTCTTTCATTCTCTCTCCCCCGCCCCCACACACACACACGCCACATAATGTAAGTGTCTTGACCCAGATGTTAAATTTTCTTCTCTAATAGTGATTTCCTGCATGAGGAAACATTGCAGTTCCAAAATCACATGAGTGAAAATTTTGTTGTGACTTTGATTTAACTTCCACAATCAAACTCAGTGGGGAACTGAAAATAATTCTTCGACATAGACATGGAAATAAGATTTGCTAATTAGTCCTTAACAAATCCTCTGAAGAAGGCCACTTTGCCCATCCATAACTGCGGTGTGCCTGCAGGATCTTTAATGTGATATCCAGAGGCTCGTGGTTATTGGACTGATGCTGGCCAGCTAATGACACGAAAAGATGGAAATGTCCTTGGCCTCTAACATGTTTCTGGCACCCTTTACCCTCGGCTGACAGGCCTCAAGATATCTTGGACTCAGGAAAGACCCTTCTGAAGGTCTCGTCTATAACAAGTAACCCTACTTCTGTGACTTTTCATACCTATCTCCTAAATCTTAATTGTCCTGGGCCATGTCAGATTTTTTAGTGTGTCCTTCCAAACTCACAACTATATTCTAATACAGTAATCCCTGGGCAATTAACTCTTCTCTGCCTCTCTTAGTTCCAAGCGGTATAGCTACATTTTCATGCTAACCAAAAGCTGTACAGATTACACAGTGAGCCTCATCACCTAACCCATCTAGAGGTGACCATTGTGGCATCTACTTCCTCAAACATACACTAAAATCAATTTGTCAAAAAAAATGTAATTTTGCAGCAAAATCTTAAACTGCATTATTTCCTGAATATTTTTGTGAGCTTCTTGAAGGCAGGAACCATATCTCACTCTCTTTACATTACCAGAAAATAACTAGCAGAGTGCCTTGCACTCAGCACATGATTACTAATTCAGTAAAAGAGATTAAGCAAAAGGCATGACTTGAAACATATAAGTTGAGCATATCCTTTGGTGAACCAAAATAAGACAAAATACCTCCAGAATGAAATCCTTGGTGGCTCAATTAAATTATTTTGTCCAGAAAGCACAGAGTGTTATTTCGTAAATAACCCATTATAAAATGGGTGCTGAAGATGTCCCACCACCTCATATATATTTCAGAATTGTATATTTTTAAATTCACCATAATTTAAAATTTTAAATTTCCCATTGTTGCCTATGTTACATCATCTATTATATGTTTGTGCATGCATATACACACACACATATGTGTACATGTATCTACATACACACATATAAACTACAGGTCAAATATATATTTTTTTTCCTCACAAATCTAACATAATTCCTTCAGAAAGCAATTTTTAGAATTGGATGTATTGACAGCGTCAATACTACATATACAACATTTTAACTTAGTTTGAGAGGTCAGAAGATAGAAATGGATGTTTTGATTACCTCATAGATGAAACAAACATACTAGACAAACACTAATTTATACAATGAATAATAAAAGGGAAAAAGATTATTATAAAATATGTATAATATGTGCAAAACTCAATATATATATATGCCTATGATTCTCAGAAACCATTCTATTTCCTGGAGGAAATACAAGCTTACTTAAACCAGTATAGGTAGTTTGACGTTACTCCTGGAAAACAAAGATTGTCAGTACAAGAGCCTCCGTAACTTGGAGGGCAAGCTGAACATGGTACCCCTACTTTATATGGTGCTTCTCCAATCCAATTTCCCCTAGAAAGAAGAAAAGAAAGTACAAAGATAACATTAGTGCTACATTAGTGCCCATTAAAAAATATATGATTGTCCTTATGCACATGACCACGTGGCTTGATATGTAATGATCTTTTTGAGACATTTGTCAGTTTAGAAAGGCAATGAGAATTATATCCATTTCTTAAAAAAAAGAAAAGATTTTATTTATTTATTTGAGAGAGAGTGTGTGTATGCATGAGAGAGCACGAACTAGTGAGTGGGGAGGTAGAGGCAGAGGGAGAAGCAGAGTCCCCGTGGAGCAGAGACCAAGGAACCTAGGTTCGATCCCAGGACCCTGGGATCCTAGAACCCTGGGACAATGACCTGAGCCAAAGGCAGACACTTAACGCACCCAGGCGTGCCTCCATTTCTTATTTATACAGTAACTTATTATTCTAGATATCTTACTTTTTAAATATTTCTCTCTGGAACACCTAATATTATCTTAATTTGGAGATAAGAAGTGAAGCACTACAATGAATGGTGACATAATTAGTTGTCTGATGCCAGGCTCAAGGCTTACTCAGTCACCGGATCTGCCTCTGCCCTAAAACTGCCTTCTAGAGTACATTGGCAAGACATATTCCCATTTTTATTTATTTATTTATTTATTTATTTATTTATTTATTTATTTAATATTCCCATTTTTAAAACTCCTGCTAATGCTAAGGATGGTAATATATACATGCACTTAGTATTTTCTGGGAGGCTTAGAAATGATGAAATGAGCAAGTTGTCATAAGTTGTCATTGATAAGAGACTAAGGGCTCAGGGATGCAATTAAAGGTGATTTCAAAACCTTTACACATGTGTAAACTCACAGTTTTTGTTTTTAGTGGTACTATTTGTGATAATGCTAAACACATGAAACTTAATTATTTTGTGTTGTCAGTATTGTTACCTGTATTTATGGCCCTGATCAAATTCATCATTTATGATAGTTGGAAACAGCCACAATGCCTAACTGGTCAATTATGAAGGAAAAAGTAATAAATGTATTTTCAATGGCATGGTGATTAGTACCTGGAGTACTGAGAAATAGCAACAGCCAGCAATTTGAAGGAACTGAATGGTCAGGAGGAGATTTCATAGTCAGTAGTAAAAATTCAGAGTTGAACATAAGACAACAGTAAGTAAGAGGCTAAAATAGGAAGCAAGTGGTTCTCATCTTTAAGATCTGAGGAAACTCAAGTAGTGACTCTTATAGTATATCTACATAAAATATCTGCTTAAATCAGCCAGTTAAAAATTGAGCCATTTAAAAAATCTATAAAATATTTATAGAGAAAAATTTATCTATCCATAAAAATAGTAAACATGCTGATTGGCGTTTCATATTTCAAGAGCATCCATCTCTATTTAGTTTATTCTATACTCTGCCCTCTGGAAAAGCTTCCTTGAGCATAATTTGGATAATGATGCCTGCTTACTCCAAAACACTCAGGGAGGCCCATTCTCTTATGAGTGTAGCTCACTCCTTTATCCTAACCTCTTCTATTTTATATTCATAATCTTATTTCTCTCTGTATCTTTACCCAAAACTATAAGTGTATATGGGCCCAGCCAATGCTATTTTAACATTTTTCTATTTATTCTACACAACTTTCTGAAATTATATAGCACATATTTTTGGTAATATAAACTTAGAAATACAATTTTATTATACATAAAAAGTATTACATATTACATTACAAACTTTTACATAAATCACAGATTTTTACTCAATAGAGGATAATTATATTCAAAACTAAATCAGTCAACTAATAAACTTATATTATTTATCCTTCTATTTTTTTGTCCTATTCCATCTAAATTTTCCTTCTGTATTTCCTTCTCTCTCTCCACCTCTCTCTTTATTCCCCCTAAAAAACAGGCTTGAGATAACTTTATACTGGCATTGGAAAATTCATACTCAAATATCAGGCAGGATTTTAAAACTTCTTTCATTGCCTAGGTTTCAAAATAATGGTTCTTTTTACAACAAATAAAGCATATTAAAACAGTATCTTAATCTCCTGTACTTATACAAGAATCAAATATCTCATCAATAATATTAGAAACTTTGAATCAGTGTTTAAAAACAGAATAACTAAAGAAATGAAATAAAAATCCCTTTCACTATTTGAGTCCTACTTGGCCTATTTATGTCAGGAAGAAGGGTAAAGACTCAATAGGAAAATATAAAGTGTGAAACTGAAAATATCAAACAAATGCACAATTTTAATGCTTTTTGTAATGCAGACACATTCTACTTTCCAAATCTTATTATTTTAATAATTGTGAAGGGGGACCATGGGGAAAATTGCTATTTTTCTAACTTTGCAAAAACACTGCCACTGGCATACTACCATATAAATGAGTAATGTGGTTATTTGTGAAACGTTTTCTCATTCCCTCCCCATATTGGCAAAGCTGGAGAAAATCTTTGTTTGGGACTTACTTTGGAAGACACCAAGAGTGTCATAAATCCTTTGCACATTTTGCTATTTACTCCAAATGGGAACAGACTCATGTATAAATACTGGAACATTTTATTATCTGAAGAGTTATTGTTATCAAGAAGGCATTTTATCAAATGTTAACAAATGCTTATTTATCTTCATCTTATAAAGAATATTAATAAGTATGGCTACATTTTATCATCTTTGATCAATTTTCACAATACATTTTTATGTATACAATAAAACGGAACTAATGAAAAATTTAATGTTTTGTTTTTATTTTTTTAAAGATTTATTTATTTGAGAGAGAGATAGAAAGAGCGTGCACACATGCATGCACACTTGGGGGGGAGGGGCACAGGTAGAGGCACAGAGCTAATTTCAAGCCAACTCCCTGCTGAGCAGAGCCCCACCCTGAGATCGTGAAATCAAGAGTGGGACTCAATCATTTGAGCTACGCAGGCTCCCCTAATGAAAATTTTTTAAATTTTCAATACTGAAATTTAAATCATGGCAAAGCTTTAATTTAAAAAGAAGTCATAGCATTTTAATTTTCCTTTCTGGCAATGAAAGACTCCTTAGCTGTAAAATTAGTAAAGTATAACTTTAAGCTTTACTCTTAAAAGCAAGAAGAAAGGACTCTGTTTTGCTTTTCCAATGAAAAAAAATATGCCAACATTCCAGTACTGATAGAAGAAAATATTGTCAGTGTTGATAAATTCCTACAAGATTCTTTTCTGATAACTTTTATAGAACTATCAAAAGCCTGAGAGTGCAGTGTTTGTTTTAACAATGATCATGACCAAAATAAGTTAGTGAAGAGAATTTAGTGAATCTCTGTATCTCAAATTGTTTTGCCTACAATTTTTGCCCCAAATCTCTGTCTCTGTGAAAAATAACTGCTCATCTCATTATTTTTATTGGGATGATAGAAGAATTGAGAATTGGAGGCTATTGTAATTAAATCTTATTCACATTAAAATAACTACCAGACTGGAGATATTTAATATCATAAAAGGTTCCAGGAAGTAGAATCCAGCCTAGTACTTACTTTGGGGCATAGTTGCATACCAGGTAAACTGCACGTCGCCACACAGCTCCCCAGACATTCATGTTTTGGCAAGTATGAATTGCACAACCTATCCGATTGGAGGTGGCCCAAACCATCTGCAAAAATAAACCAATACATCATAATTGAAGTAAAAGCTAAGTAAATGCATGTTCCTCAAAATAGTAAGAGCATTTTTAAAACTATGAATCAAAAATTAACAAGACAATTGAAATAACCTGCGTATAATGTGTGCACATAGGACCGAAACATCTCATAGGACATCTGGGATTGCAATCCTGAGGATATGGAAAAGCATAATCTTTCACTTCATCATACCATGGCTTGACCAACTGGAGAATAGAGCGATATCTAGATACCAAGAAAAACAATGAGAACTTAGAGTGTAGCAGGGGTAATTTATAGGGGACTCAAGTTAAATTGTAAGTTAATAGTTCTTTTTTGCAGATTATTCATGATGAAACAAGAGCAAATCCAAGCCTCACAATTACCATCATCACCTATTCTTCCAAGTAGGGCCAAGCATGAAAATGCTCGGGACTAATGTAAGTGAGCCTACATTTGTTTAAGTACATGTCTGGTTGTTTCAAAAAGAGAAATACAAATATTTCAGGAATCTTCATATTTTTCTTGTTTTATCAATGTCAAAATCTCTCCCACCAGAATCATATATGCAATTAAAACCTAGATATATAAAAGTAGTTATGATACTAGAACTCAGTGTGTTTTTTCCCTTAAACTTGAATCACTTTAACAATAGCACACCTGATTTTTCTCCTGTACATGGAAGAGAATAGGTCTTTGGAATGTTGGATGATGACATTCCACAGTGGTGGAAAAATTATCCTATTACTGGGTATGGCCTTTCTCATAGTTGCACATACTTGCCTATACAGGTGTGTGTGTGTGTAAGTGCGTGTATTCATATATATGTAAATATATAACACACACAGACATACAGATAGATGTAACCACGGGAAAGCTGAATAAACACAAGAATGGCTTCTGCCTCATTCAAAATTTTTTCCTGAGGTGGGAAAATCAGGGTGCAGGATATAGCATACGCTTGATCTTTTCAAAGATTCTGGGAGGACATGGACTAAGAAAGGGTGTTCCAAAAGTGAAAGGGGAGATTGGTCTTTTTAGGCCTTTTTAACAAATGAAATACTCCTTGAAACTATCTGAAACAGTCACAGGCCAAGTACCATTGCCTGACACAGAGTGAGCACTCAATATATATCTGCTGATATTACTTGAAAGTGGTGTCACTCCCCCTTGGGATCCATAAGTAACAAAGTGTGTGGATGAACAGTATCAATGAAACTGATCCCTACCTTCCAGTTCGTACAGATAGATTTTGGCCCAAAAATCTCAGTAAGTAAGAAGGTCCATGATCCCAAATGCAAGTAGCTGCCCAAGCCTCTGCAGATTTTGCAAGATTTTCATCCCAAACCTGTGAAGGGGGGGAAAAAACCTTCAGCTTTACAAGTTTGGCTAGTAATTGACAAAAAGATAGAAGAAATGGTATTACTATTTCCTAAAGTTCTTTCACTTCTGGTTCCTTAGACTATTTTCATTAAAGAAAGCAAGTTCAGACCATTGATATCAAAAATTCTACAATATAATATGATTATATCACAGAAAACATTATTTTTACAGTGTCATTGAAATCTGAAGTTCAAACATCAGTTTTATAAAGGATAGGCTAACAAAACTACGACATCTAGATGTAGCCAGGGGAACACCTCATACTGACCACTAAATTTTTAATCCACTAAGGTCCATTGATGTTCCTAGAGGTCATCTTCATAGCAATGAGGAGGCATGCTATTAACATATCTTAAAAATTAATATCATCAAATTATTAATTCAAATCAATTTACCAAAATTAATAATGCTTAATATTATATTGCAATTTTTAAAGGTCAAACTATATTGTAGTATAATAATTCCCAAGGAGCCTTCATATTTTATAGCATTTGAATCTTTAGTAATAATAATAATAATTTAATTAAATTTTAGTTGGTAAGAATTAGAAAAAGTTATAATAAAAAATTTGTGCTACATAAGACCGCTATGAAAATGTAGCATATTAGAGTTCAATTATTTTTTAAAGATTTTATTTATTTATTCATGAGAGACACAGAGAGAAAGGCAGAGACACAGGCAGAGGGAGAAGCAGGCTCCATGCAGGGAGCCCGATGTGGGACTCGATCCTGGGTACCCAGGATCACGCCCTGGGCCATAGGCCAGCGCTAAACCACTGAGCCACCCAGGTATCCCTGCAGTTCAATTAAATAAAGAAAAATAGTAATTGGTCTCAAAAAAAGAAGGTGTTTAAATTGATTGTCCATATAAAAAGATACATCACTTAAGGAGCTATAGAAAGACATACTTTCCTTAGTTATCCAGAATATCATCTGTCAACTCTGAGGATTAAATTTTTAAAAGATTTTATTTATTTAGTCATGAGAAACACACAGAGAGAGGCAGAGACATAGAGGAAGAAGCAGAATCCTGGTGGGCAGCCTGATATGGGACTCAATCCCAGGACCCTGATATCACGACCTCAGTCAAAGGCAGACTCTTAACCACTGAGCCACCGAGGTGCCCCGAGAATTAAATTAAATATACAAAACATTACACAATGCCTTTTTAATCAGTAAGTAATTAATGTTAAATATAGTATCAAAAATGGAAAATACTCTATCATAGTAGATTTTGTAATATGGCTTTCTCAGTTGCTTAGGCCAGACATAAATTTTATGAATTATTGCTTCATACTTGTCCTTTGTTTTATCTATAAAAATCTAGGCAAAGTGTATCAAACAGTACAAAATAAGTTTATAATGAAAGGCATAGTATCCTAGGATTGGAATTAACTTTTAAAGCATTCGGGTGCCTGGGTAGCTCAGTCAGTTGAGCATGGGACTCTAGATTTCAGCTCAGATCATGATCTCAGGGTCCTGAGATCAAGCCCCAAATCAAGTTCTGCACTCAGTGAGGAGTTTGCTTGACCCTCTCCCTCCCCCTCTATCCCTCCCTCTCTCATAAATAAATAAATAAATAAATAAACAAACAAATAAATAAAATCTTTTTTAAAAAAGTTTGGCTGATAATAGATTTATCTGGTATTTACTCTTTTTACATTTTTAATGAAATATGGATTTATGAAATATGGATTACAGTTTACTGAAGGACAAAATCACACAATTGATTCACAAAGGAATTCCAGATGGAATGGCATCAAAAAATTATGTCCACTGATGGGTTCCAAATTAACTGTGATCACTTGGGGGAAAAATGCATCTAAGTATTATTTAAATATTGAACTACAATATACACTCAGATCGATAACTGCTAAAAACACTTCATTATAGTCTTTCCTAAAATATCAGCACAGCATGGCACAGATAACATTGACCTGAAAGTAAAAATTTTGTGTTCTGACCCTAGTTCTACTGCTAAGACTGTCTATAATTCAAGACATGTCAAGTATTCTTTCTCCCATTTAACTTATCTGTAAAATAAGATTGGATGAGGTCATTTCTAGTATCTTTCATCTTCACTTCTCATGATTTAATATACCTGAGCAGCACCAGCATCCAAGCCAGTACAATGTATGTAATATTGGCCTACAACTTGCTCAATTCTAGCCCTTTCCATTCCATCAAGAGAATAAAACTAGATTCTTTTCAAAATAATTAATAATATTTAAAGTTGTTAAGAATTTACAAATAATTTAGCATATATAATTCTATCTTTATGCTCATTCTTATATTTTATTTTTTTTATTTTTTTTCATTCTTATATTTTAAAACCTAATATTGTATATGTCAAAAAGATAAGGCACAAAGTTCATGCCTGAAACATATCTTACGTGAGCATATTTTGTTAACCGTAAGGGATTTTGATAAGAAGACAATGTATTTAGCATTACTAGTGTCTACATTTTTAGGCATGAGTTTCTATGTATAAATATTACAATAAAAGTTTTGGAGATGGTTAGGGAGGAGAAGGGATAATCAATTTCTCTCTCTATGATTATTTTTAGGGAACTGATGGGAGGGATTTCTGTGTCCCTGTGTTCCTGGAAGAAGATATGAGAGAGCTTGATGGGCATGGGCTAGATCCCCCAAGGAAAGCTAATCATTTTGACTTCCTGTGGAAGACCTCGTCTACTATACTTTGATACCCACTGCAGGGGAAGTCGAAGGTGCTATACTCTTCCTTGACTCTTTGACCTCAAGCAAGACTCACACTTATCCTGTAGACAGGGGGAGATCCAGCTTGAGTAGGCAGCTCTGAAATTTAGGAATTATGTCAATCACATCTACTAGTAAAGTTAAGATCTACATTTGCTATCTTTCTCCATTGGTTATAACTTTCAGGAGAAAATGGGTATATTATTTATCCCCTAATATCCAGTGGTATTTAAATTCTCTAATATGATGAGAAATCTTTGAGGTTTGAAAATAGCAAGCAATGATAACTTGATTTAATAACAGTAGGGAGTGGTCCAATATGATCTATATTTTCCTATCCTGAAGCTCTAAACTGAAATGAATGTGGCCAGTACAACTATGTAAAATAATTTTAGCAACTTACAAAGTTCAGGAAATGAAGATATAAATTGCTTAAGCATTTAACTTAGCATATACATTTCTGGATGCTTGATGAGCAATCTGCTGAATTTTTCTGAGTATGTGTAGCATTTATTTGAAATAATTTTATATTGGATCCTACAAATACAGCAACATAAAAGGGCACACATATGCACTTATTTAACATCTTTTGGAATGCCTAGTAAATATGCAACATACTATTAATTACCTTTTGTTGGAAATACTAAATACCTGATACTTACTTAGCTTTTATTCAACCAGCTTGAACATTCTTATTTTTGGGTTTTGCCCTTCTAAATAGGTAATACGAGTTCACAAAAAAATTTAGTTATAAGCACTTAAAATTTGATCTTGCCTCCTAAAACTGAGGCAAAAATTAGAAATATTATGCATGGATACCCAAAAACATTTACCAGACCCACTAGAACTTAGGTATTATGATTAAATTAGATAGTGCACAAAATAAAGATGGTTTAAAACAGTGTCAGAGCAATCATATGCTTGTAGGTATGCCCTACTGTTCCAAAGTTTTCTTCCATTCCTTATTGTTAGAGACATTTAGTTGGTCAGCTTATAAAATTATTGATTTATCTTTGGACTAAAATGTTCACCATGAACTATTCTACTTGTAAATAAAGTCAGCTTCTTGTCTGTAGAAACCGCATGGCTGCACTAAGCCATGAGCAATATCCAAAATTTAAACTGATGTCATTTGAATATCTAGAAGAGTTTTAGCTCCAAGAAATAGGAAGGGTATGAAAAGAATGTAGATTCTCATCAAGTTTAGTAGTTTTTAGAGCTTGAGCCAAAGAAATACCAAATCAAATCAAAGAATGTTGCAGTATGGGAGAAGTTCGCTGACTTTCATAAGCAGACAGAAGAATTGGATAGTGATATGATCCAGCCCAGGGAAGAGGTTGTTTTGCCAGCCATCTGTAAGTTTTGGTATCCACAACACAGTGACAGCCAGAATCACGAAGCACATTGACATCTGAAGCGCCCATCTTAAATCCCAGTCAACATCTTGGACAAGAAATGTAGTCAGACTGGAAGGCAACCCTAAAAATTACTTGGAAATACATCCTCAACATTGTCTGAAATGAAATAGTGTTCCTTTAAAAATGGTATCATATTTTAATTCTACACATAAGATTTAAATGTAGGAATGTTTGAAAGAATCAAATTTGAGGTATTAGCAAAGAATTTCTGGCTAAGGAACCTGTGTGCACTTGATATTAAAATTTGTAATAATTAGTAAAAGTTAAGAAAACGTGCCCATTAAAGCAACAGGTTACCTTTGTAATTACAAAAGTAAATCATTGAGTAATTATTTAGCTTGTGATTTTAAGCTGAAAATTACAAGAAAATCTTAAATTTTTAAAATAGTATTTCAAAATTTAGAACTTAAGAGTCACTGTATTTCTTAGACTTTTAAGACACTTCAACATATGAAAATTATTTTCAATAAATCAATTGAAATACTTTTAGAACTCAAATATATTAAGTGTATAAATGGCAGTTTAGGAAATTTAGTTATCTGCTGGTAATAAATATCAAACAAATGTGTTTGTCAGAATGCTAGATTTATGAATAGACCAAAAGATACATGAATTGATCTAAATTAAGGAAGAACCAGGAATATCAATTTGACCTCTTGGGAAATCTGTTCTGCTGGTGAATACCATCTTCAAAGACATAAAATGCTAAAAAGAGACACATTTCTAAATCAGTTATTGTCATAGACGCTATGGTAACAATGCCATTGGAGCCATGTTTTTTGTGTTTTTTGACATTCATGTTGTCATTTCTTGTATATTCTGATAAAAACTAAGTCAATTTAGATAGACAAGCTTTGAGGTTTTAAAGAAATAAGTCTTCTAAGACTGATCTTTTTCTGGGTTAGTCAAATTGGAAAAAGAATACTCATTTATAAAAGTGAGAAAGAACAATTACAAAGAAATTAAGTGATGACAAAATTATTTCCTCTGAGGGCAGCCAAAAACTTTTAAAATGCTTCACAGGCATGATTGTGGTTCTAATTTGAAATAGATTTGTTTGTCCCCATTAGGTAGAAATGCCTGTGCCATGATCGGTAAAGGACACTAAGAGCTGAATACACCAGACCCAGTGTTAAACAAGACAGGAGGGTAGGAAGGAGCTTTGGTAAGGCTAGACACGTATAGGGTGAGGTCAGGTGGGGTAGGGAAGAGGAAAAGAAAAGGCCTTCATATGGGAAATTCTGGACATTGATTAGATTCATGAAACCGATCCTACTTTATAGGAGAAGTAGATAGTTAAAGGAACTTGATTAAAAAAAAATTTCCTCACGCCTCAAAAATAACTACAAAATATGGGAACACATTATATCATAAAAATACCAATGTAGGGTCCTAAGCATTTTTTAAATGCTTAAAAGAAGATAATGACTGTCCTCAGGTACGATGAGTACTACTTTTCATGTAGGTGGGAAGGAAAAATTTCTATAAAGAGATGATGTAAAGTAGACTTTTCTTTAGAGGGGATCATTGCTAATGACATAAATTTCTTAACAACAAACAAAAAAAGGCCTCTCTTGATCCCTTTTCATCTTCCAATTACTGCATCATTCTCTCCTTTCTCTTACAATGAAATTCCCTGAGAGTTGTCTTAAATGAGAGTTTCCAGTTTTTCTTCTTCTCTTCTCTATTGAGTCACACTGGCAGACTCCCCACCCCACCTCCACTCCACCCAAACCGCTCTTATCAATGCCATCAGTGGCCATTTCCTGGTCACCATCTCAGTTGTTCTATTGGCAATGTGTGGCATGCCTGTCCACCTGCTCTTTCTGGACACCCCTTGCCCCCATCTCTTGGTTTCATAACCCTACACTTGCCTTGATTTCTTCTGGTTGCTGCTTCTCCATATGCTTGCTGATTCTTCCTCATTGTTCCAACTTCCATGTGCTAGGGGGTTCTCAGGACACAGGCCACATCCATATTTCCCCTCCCACCACCGTTGTTTCATCCATATTCACTACCTAGGTAATCTCATCCAGTCTCATAGACTGAAATACCATTTATATGCTGGTGGTTTTGTTCCCAATTTTATCTCTAGCCCACTCAGTCGAATTCTAGACTAATTTACCTACCTACCTACCTACCTACCTACCTACCTACCTACCTATCTACTTTAAGCCTCCATTTAGCATACCCAAATTGAGCTCCAGATATTCACAGTCCCATCCCACTCTTTATCCCCTCACCAGCTACTCCTTAGTGTTTCTTCCACCAGTCAATGGCATTTCCCATCTTCTCATTCAGTCCCTGTGCCTGTTAAATATTGTCTATGGCTGCTGCTGTGCTACAAAAGCAGAATTGAGTAGGTACAACATATGCCATACTTATATTTGATCCTTTACAGAAGAAATTTACCAAATGCTGTTATAGTTGCTCAGGCTAAAAATATAAATGGTCCTCTTTATGCTTTCTTTGCTTCATAATCTTGGTCTGCTCCATCACATATCTTGTTGATCCTACACTCAAAATACTGTACCTTCAGAATACAACCACTTATCAACACCACTATTGCTACCACCTTGGTCAAAACCATCATTATCTGTCATCTAGGTCATTGAAAGAGACACCTAACTGAGGGAGTGCTTCATATATATGAGGCCTTAATATATGTTAATGAGGGCATGGATAAAAGATAATACATTCAGATTTGAAATAAGAGTATTTAAATACAATTAGTGTTTAGGAAAGAAAGTTCCAGCTCTTAAATCTATGCATGACTAAATTCGCACTAAGAAATTGTATTTGACTTAGCACTCAAATCACTATGTTGGGGGGATGGTTTGTAAGGAAAATGAATAAAGTAGGATTGGGTGTAAGATGGCAAAGTGCAACTGCTGCTTGACCTATGGACAGTTACACAGAGAAAAAAAAAGAGAACCAGAAATGAGCAGATTTTCCCCATCCAAAGAAGCTACTCCTCTCTAACCAATTGTTTTTTTTTTAAGATTTTATTTATTTATTCATGAGAGACACACAGAAAGAGAGGCAGAGACACAGGCAGAGGACCCTAGGATCACGACCTTGAGCCACAGGCAGACACTCAACCACTGAGCCACCCAGGTAGGTGCCCCTCTAACCAATTGTTAACAAGTAGGAAGTAGGCTCAATGTCTCTAGAACTTTCCACTCTTCAGGATAATCTGGAAATCCTGATGAATATATGAAATGTATCAACTTTAACATTTGGCAAACAAATTTAAAAAATGCAAAATTCCGTACCGTTCAATATCCTGCAGAGAAAATTAAACATGCTCACTAATTAGAATGTTTGATGGACCTACAGTTTATGAACTCTGATGTAAGATATCATTATCACTAATATGCTGACATAAATCTGACATCTTCCCTCCTAATATCCATGGGTGGTGGCAGGAAAGAGTGTCCCTGGAGCCACCTTTGCCCCAAACCTCCTACAACAGACTTACCACACACGGACTGCTGTTTTGTCCTCAACAGTGGAAAATGCAAGAAATACACATTTCCAGATTAACCAATAGGGCCTTAGGTAATGCATTCATCTACACAGCCAGTAAATGAATATTCACTGGGAGGCAATGGATACTCTGAATTCAACAGCCAGCAGGTGGACACAGACTCTATCTCAAAGTTTAGGGAAGAGACAGATAACAAAAACATACCAAACGAATAAATGAACTGCAAACTGTAAATATCATATAAATGCATTATTATACAACATGTTATACATAATGTATATAATGCATTACATTAAAAAACTCCAAAAGAATCATGTGCTACTTAAATCATGTGCTACTTAAAGTCTGCTTATTTTAAAGTTTCCTTCATCAGTCAAGTATATTCCTAAATGAGCAGCATTTCATGTTGCAGACCCACAGTGCCCACATGATATTTTGTAAAAGGAGGTGCTGAATAATTTCAAGTGAAATTTTTTGATAATATAGAATTATCACTGAGATAATTCTTCCTTTGGCTTAGCCAATTAATTCTTTCAATATATAGTCTTTTAACAAACAAGTGGATATTTAAACCACATAATATTTTCCTCAGCTCAGTTTTGTGTCCTAAACCATGATTTAAGAAATTTCTCACCTGAGAAATTACTCCAAGATCTCCTGGGGAACTTTCAAGAAGATAGATGCCTAGCCCAATCCTGAACCTATCAAATCAAAATGTTAAGATTGGGGGTTTTGAATAGGTGCTTACAAAGTAGTTCCATTTTCTTTTGGTTAGAAATAATTGTCTAAAGCTTTATTTGGTGGAGAGTCATTTTGGTTGCAGAGAACTTTGGGCCTCTCCTCTCTTCTTCCAACCCTATTCGCCCCCTGCCACGCCACAGGGGATGCTTAAGAAGGGGACATTTCTAAAGGTTAACATGTGGTAGTTTTCACATATAAGCACTAACATTGGTATCCTCCTCTAAACTCTAGTATGTTATTGCTTGAAGTTTAAATAAAAATTAAAAATAGCTTTTTATCATAAAAATGTCTCACTGTCGGGACGCCTGGTTGGCTCAGTGGTTGAGTGTCTGCCTTTAGCTCAGGGCATGATCCTCGAGTCCCGGGATCGAGTCCCACATAGGGCTTCCTGCATGGAGCCTGCTTCTCCCTCTGCCTATGTCTTTGCCTTTCTCTCCCTGTGTCTCTCATGAATAAATAAATAAAATCTAAAAAAAAGTCTCACTGTCACAAATGCTGGGTGCTAAACTGTATGATGATATTTGTTCTGTGTATTCCTGGAAGACAGAATTATTGGTGAAAGAGGTAGAGAGATCGTTGTATTTGTTGCTATGTAAATCAGCCAACATCATTCACTCTGACACTGACAATTTCAGTAGAAAGAAACATGTATTCTGTGCTTACACGGATATGAATATAGAAATAACAGATGGATTTACAGTGTTTATTTAGATATCATGGGAATTATACATGACTTTATTAACTAAGATATTACAAATAACACATGGGAGAAACATACAAAACATCTGAAAATCCAGAGTCTTGAAAAAAAGATACAAAATTTAAGAAGCACTTTTCACTCTAATGACACTGAACTTGCATTTAAAGTATACATTTGACCAATATGCAACTCATAAGAATACGAGAATATGATCCAAATCAGCAGGAGAAGGTGCCCACTGATTCTGCAAACCTAACTTTAGGATGCAGCCATAGAAGTAGAATTAACGGAGAATGAGTTGGTCATTGTTACTCTGCACTTGTCAGATCATATATATTTTAGGCACATTTCTGTAAGAAGAGCACACACATATTGGAATGCAACTGGGGACGACAACAGGACAAAAGGCATTCCTTGATCAGAGCCACCCTGCTTCCATTTCCCACGATAATGCGCACCATTCATGTGTGTAGGTGTGGTAAAAAGTGTGGGGTAGTACACTGATTTCGTATTTACTTAATAGTATAACTTCTTACCTTTCCAGTATTTGCAGAAGGCAAATATCTTGTGCAACTTTTCCTGATAGGTTATGTTGGCCATACTCTGCAAGAGGTGTTTAATATAGATACTTAACACAAAAGGGCTGAACGCTAAGAAGGTCAGGGGTCAGGGGTCCAAGGCATCAATGTTTACACCTTTCAAAGACTTGAAGCAGGGCAGCCTGGGTGGCTCAGAGGGTTAGCGCCGCCTGCCACCCAGGGTGTGATCCTGGAGACCTGGGATCGAGTCCCACGTCGGGCTCCCTGCATGGAGCCTGCTTCTCCCTCTGCCTGTGTCTCTGCCTCTCTCTCTCTCTCTCTCTCTCTCTCTCTCTGTGTGTGTGTGTGTGTGTGTCTTTCATGCATAAATAAATTAAAAAATTTAAAAAAAAGACTTGAAGCACTATCACAATGCAGAGTTTTCCTGTATGGTTATGAAGAGTAGAAAGAATACTGGGAGCAAGATTTGATTCCATGTGAAGAAATACTTTCTAATATTCAATGAGGTCTTCAGAGAAAATGCGTATAGAGAAATACCTTAGCCAGTGGTCTCAAGAGCAGGAGATGCACACATGAAGGGGAGCGTGTAGTATACGGTCTTTCAAGGCAGGGGCTTTGTTGTCATTTAGAACTATATTCTCATCATTTTGATTTACCTGCTGTGTGACCTTGGAGAAGTTATTTATGCTCTCCAAGCCCCGAGTTTCCTGTTTCTAAATGAGAAAAATTGTCCTCATCTCTCAAGACTTTTCTGAGAGTTAGACCAGATTGTGACTGAAGAGTATTTAGCACAGCCCTAGGAAGACAAGGGTATACTTAATGGTAGACATTATTATAAGAGTGAATGCAGGCACTGGAATGGTGGTGGTGACAAGTGAACTAGAAAGCCACCTAAAATGGGAAGCAGTGTGAGGTGCACTTTTGATCATGTTATCTGGCAGCCTAAAGTTTAAGAGACATCAAGCTTTAATCTCAACAAAGCAGGCAATCAGATAAAGTAAAAACAGATAAACCCTGAAGCAACTAAATAATCAAAACCAGAATTGTATATAGATAATAAGGAGCTTGCTTCCAGGGGAAATAACATCAGACAGTGAAAGATAAAATTAGAGAACATTTTAGATGTCTTAAAACATCAATTCCCCTCCTTAAATCCCTCTTTAATATAGGTTTTATCTTTAAATTTTAAGATCATTTGTTGATGGATTCTAGCAAGAATTCTCCTTTCTAGGGAAATGTAATACCCTTCACCTACCATTTAATACTGGAATCATGAGCCAGGAAGACATTTTCATTTGTGGTTAAGTTTTTTCACCAACTCAGTGTTCTAATAATCTAAAAACTGATTTCTTGACTGTTAAACTATCCTATGATACACATGCAAACCCTAAACCTTACCATTGCCCACGTGGTCAGAAGAATTCAAATGCCTTTCCGCCTACCTACTGCCTGCTGAAAACATGATCTCTCTGGAATGCAGAGAGACCGATTTGGTAGAATGTTCATATTTAATGAAATTATAAAACACGAATTTGATGCACTTTTTAGGAGAAAAAAATATTGTGTCCTTAAGCAACATTTCCCAACTGTTTCAGTTTGGAGTATGTGGTGTGAAATTTTAAGAGTCATGAAAAATTTAGTATAAAGACACAACTTGTTGGGCATTGTTCCATATTCACGTCAAAAAAAAATGCTTGGTACCTGATTTAGACACTATGGGTAATACAGATTGGAAAAATTTGAATCTCATCCCTCCAAACCTCAGTCTATGATGAATTTTATGCCAAACATTTTCCTTGACCAGTTTAAGCTGTTAGTCTTGATTTTCTCTAACCCCTTCGCACACCATTCTTCAGAAATTCTCATAGACTATTAAACATCTCAAGTTCATAACTATTTAATGGCCACTGACTAGTACATGCTTTCCATGTGCTAAGTTCAGGACACCATACCAGAATAGTCAACTTCTATTATTCTGAAGTCCTTTGATTAGTTTCCAAGAAAACTTTATCCTGAGCATGTTAAAAGAACTAGGTGGGCCTGGTACTACCTAGGCCCCTGAAACAGATTTGGATTTGTGTTGATTTAAGCCTCAGCACTCTTTTTTTTTTTTTTTTTTTTTTTTTAAAGATACACGAAACTTCCTTGCAAAATTCTTGAGTAGATTCCCAGACATAAAATCATCCACCCATGCTGTCTCCATGACACTACCATACTCCTATTATGCAGAGCGGTACATGTTGATTACAAAAGCGTACTCCTATCCAAAAATTTTTATAGTTGAAGAATGTTCCCTCCCACATACTAGCTACTTTTTTCAACCTTTGTAGATGTGTACCCTGGATAATAAACCTACAGCCACTCAATGACTACCTGAAACCTGTCCTTGATTTTGTGTTCTCTAACTCTGAGAAACCCAGCAGTCCTAGTCAAAAGCAGAGGTGTCCTCCTTGACTGCTTCATCATATAAATCTTTACTTTATTTAATAATGTAGCTCACTCACTTCTATTTTTTAAAGATTTATTTATTTATTTTAGAGAGTGAGCCGTGTAGGTGGGGCAGAGGGAAAGGGAGAGAGAATCTCAAGCAGATTCCATGCTCAGCACAGAGCCGGACATGAGGCTCCATCTCACAACCCTGAGATCATGACCTGAGCTGAAACAAAGTGTCATATGCTTGACCAACTATGCCACCTAGGTGCCTTCAAATCACTTATTCTTACTGATTTGATCCCTAACTTCACTTTGTTTGTTACAAAGCAGTGGGCTTCAGTGTCAGAGTATTCAGTTGTCTCACCTACACCAGTAGAACAGCCTCTAGGGTGCACATCCGGCCTTTATTTCTGCCCTATCAAATCCCTTCCTCTTCCCCTTATAGCCAGAATGATCTTTCTGAAATGCAAATTATTTTTTTTTCTGAAATGCAAATTAATCATATAACTTCCCTGCTTAAAACCTTCCCTTGATTTTATAATAAAACTAAACAAGCTTTTGCATGCCTTTTCCAGTCTCATCAAGCACCACTTTTTCTTTTATATACTATCCAAGTCATATTGAACTCTTATCCTTGCTTCCAGTGTACCACTTACCTTCTAAGAGCACCCTAGCACACCTACTACACCTTCCCTATCTCTATACCTTGAGTCCACGTCTGGCCTAAATATCTCATGTAATCCCAAAGCACCCTGTATTTTTTCTACTTTAGCACTCAACTCACTGTTTTTGCACTTACTTGTCTGCTCACAGTTCTTTCTATAAGAGTGCCTCTTTGCTCCCCATTGAATACCCCAACACAAGTCATTGGAGTCATTGGATTTGTGCCAAGCACATGAGTAAATATTATGAGACGAATGACTGAACAATGCATTCACTGACTCTTACCCATTGACTCTTGCCCATCAGACCATTAGAGCCTCAGTTCTTTACATCAAAGTTCTTTACATTAAAAGACTTCATTCAGGTGTTCCACAAATATTTATTGAGTCTTCTCTGTGGAACAGATATGATGCTAGGTTCTACAAATACTTAGCAGGAAATACAATAGACTTATTTTTCTACACTGTTGTATGTGGTCAAATATGATTTGCCATCAAAAAAGCAGTGTTGTAATACTAGGAAATATAGTCACCATGTATATATGGCTTGCATGTGATTCACAGCTTTTTTGCCTACCACCTCATGGTGAGGTTCTGAATCATACGGTCTTAACATTTCCATTTGCACTTTAGAGCCTGTATTCAAAATGGTCACAAAGAAAATGTTCTCAACCTTCAGCTGGCTCCATACATGAAGAGTTGAACATTCATATATAAGTAACACTAAGTAAGTAATATTAAGCAACGTGCACCTTGGAAGAAAATTCCTACAAAATGTGCCCAGTCTCTGATGGAAGCCAAGACACTTAAAAGGCTCTACATCCATGAGAACAGGAATGTGGAGTTACAAAAGCACTGGAGAAATGCCTTCCTGTCAGCAGTCTTTCTCAGTTCACCGCTGGCTGGCAACGGGTCTCACGAGGCTTTCTAGTAGTCATAAAAGCATTCATTGAAAAGATTTAGGTTAGACACATCAAATTTCTCTTGTTTATAACAAGAAAATTGAGTTATCCTTCCCAAATGAGAGGAAATGTGCCATCTGGGACAATATATGGTTTCATTAAAAAAAAAAAAAAAGACAACGATAGACATCACAAGAGTTTGGTCAACTACTGAATAAAGAAAAAAGGAGTTTAAAAAAAAAAAAAGAAAAGAAAAAAGGAGTTTAACACCATCTACATCCTCTTCCACATGAAGCCCAAATGAACAAAATCAGCTTTTTCATCCTTCCTGAGCCATAAATTACAGTAGGCAAATAGTTTATTGGCTATTTCCAAGGATGCATTAATCTATTCTCCACTCATTCATTGGAGTCATGATTTCTGTTACTTTACTACCTGCTGTGACTGGTAACTAGTATTTTTCTCTTTTCCAAAGAAGTCTAGGAAGCCTTATCCTCTTAGTTCTGTATAGAATTTTTGCAGACACCAAACCAATGAAATGGGCCATATTATCAACATACTGAAATTATATTGCAGTCTTTTAGCTTTAAGTTGTTCAGCTCATCTCCACATTATATTTTCACTGTCCTTCACCTGCCTTTCCATCACTGTATACTGACTACAAAGACTGCTATCTCATGGATCATGCTTTAGGTAGTTCTTCATACCTGCTGCTGTGTAGGCACAGGTGTCCAACACCTTCTTACCTTGCTTAGGACTGGCACTACCAACTCAGTGATTGCCACTTCCCAGTCAACTCCACCAAGAATCTAAACTGCATCAATTGTTAGGGCCATCTTTCTAAAATGCAGCTTTGATGCTGTTCTAAAACTTCTACAGTTTCCCTAGTTACTTTTGTATGAAGTGATCTTCAGTACTTTTTCAAACTCCTCGAAAACATGACTAAAGCATTATGCTCTTTCTTTCCTGGTGGTTTTGCATTATTTTATCTGCTCTAACAGCCAACCTTGCCCCTCTTGAACATCTACCTCAAATGTCCTTCCTCCAAAGAGGAAGGTACTTCCTTCCTTTCATGATACTGCCAACAAAAGATTATCACTTCTTTCTTTGATTTCTCCATGATTTATCTGTGCATCATTGATTACATTAAACCTATGCAGCAGTGTATTATGCTGAATTATATGCTTAGGGTTTTCTTTCTTATTTGTTTTGTATTTTTTTTAGTTTTGTTTATACTCTAAAGACAAAGATTACTGTTATAATGGATCTCATTCTCTTATAGAGAGTACTCAACATTTTTAAAATCAATTTATTCAATTGACTTGAATTCAAGGAATATCTTAAAAATTTTACTCCATGTGTGAGTCTTGCAATTTCATTCTTTTGGGGATAATTCTTATTCTAAGAAACTAGTGTGGTTTGTGGTTTAGAGTCATGGTTTAAGCTGCCCTTAGAAGAATGAAAAACAGCTGGTGTCCAAGGAGCTCTGGAAATTTGTCAATAAACTAATTGTGGAACAGAGGCCAAGAGTGAAGAAGTTTGACTTGCGTATCTTAAGCCCTATCTATACTATTATTATTTTAAAATGGTACTGTGTTTAGAAAGTTAAATATTTCAAATATGTATTTTTTACTAAAATCATGAACAAAATATCCAAAGAAAATATTATACAACTATAACATGGATGTCAACACTCTGTGTTCAAAGTGCTTCTACTTTATTTAGTCAAGAGTACACTGACATAACCAAGTACTTAAAAGAAGATAAAATCACTTAACTTTAAGGGGCTTTTTTAGAATTTAGGAAAAAAATTTTGTTTAAACTTTAGGTGCATGTGATAAAATATCATACATGGTAATAAAAATTTCCATTAAAATATATATTAAAATTTATGGTACTTATAAACATATAACAATTTATAGAGACTTCAACTAAATCATCAAACAAAGGTTGATCATTGTCTATACTCAAGAATTGTCTCAAAAAATAGAGATACAAATGTATACAAAAATAGAGATACAAAGGTTGCAAGAACTATACAAATAAGTATATATTGATTTGATATTGATTGATGAGAGCAGAATAGCAGATATGAAGGGTTATTTTGTAGCAGTTAAAAGAAGGAGAAATTAATGGGGTGCCTGTGTGGCTCAGTCAGTTAAGCGACACTCTTGATTTTGGCTCAGGTCGTGATCTCAGGCTTCTGAGATTGAGCTGTGATTGGGGCTTTGCTTGGGGGTGTGGAGCCTGCTTAAGATTCTCTCTCTCCCCCTCTGCCTTCTCCCTCCCCCCAAAAAGAAGAAATTGAATATGCTTGTAAGGATAAAAAAAAAAATATATCAACAAATAGCTTTCGGATACAAACCTTGATTTACAAGGTTTGCCTTGTAAATCATGGAATAAGCTAAGGAAGAGACTGATGGAGAGAGACAGCAAGGGAAAAAGGTTTAGAGAGAAAACTGTGGGTGAAAGGGACCCAAATCAGGCCAGCATGGTCAACAAAAGCCCTGAACTAAAGACCATCTTCGATGAGGCTCCTGTGGCTGCTATCACTCACTGATGAGGATTTGCACATGCAGCTAGTGGTCCTAGTGAGGCAAGGGTCCTCAGGGTTTGAGGTACAGAGTAAAGGTTAGGGATGGAGTTCACTTGTAGACTGCTCACAATCCAAATCAACATTGAACAAGTCAAAATAAAGATGAGCGGTAAGGTGAGATCTATATTTTTCACCTGGCCCAAAGATTAGTCATTTACAGTTTCTACTCCAACCTCCAAGCAGTCTATTATGCTTACTTCCCTCAGTGTTTCTCTGAGTCTTCATGAGGGATCCATGTGAATTATTTCAATGGCTCCATTGATTCAGTCCTTCTGACTTACAATTTCATTAAATTGACCATGTTTTTCTAATTGAACTAATCACTTTTGTCACTTCTCATGGCCTTTCCTTTGCTCTTCCCTCCATCTAGGAAGTTCTTACCTCATCTATCATTGTGGTAGACTGCCTCACCTCCCTCCAGGACACTGCTAGTGAGGCCTTTCCTGACCACCCTATCAAATTGCACAATCTAACCACAACCTACTTAATTTTTCTCACCACAACCTTACACCTTCTAATGTACTATGTACTTTATTTATCTTATTTATTGTGAGGTTTCCCACCCAGGGGGTCAAGGATTCTATTTTATTCATGAATATATCCCCAGTGTTTAGAACAGTGCCTGACATATAGTAAATGCTCAACAAATATTAAATAAATAAATACATGTGCAAATGAACTATATGCAGTATTTGTATATACATGACAACTTGAGATAGTCATATTTTATTTTATAGAACTTACTGATCTAATTACTGCTTCTCATTAACTTTACTGAATGAAGGAGGATCTATTAAGCATCTACTGACATAACCAGCACTGTATCTGGTTCTTACAAAAGAAATCATATCATAGATCCTATATTTGAGAAATAAGAATAGAATAGAATATGAATACTATAGGGTTTCAGCCGGCATTTTAAAGGAGGAAACAAAGATATCCTGACACCTCCAGGGGTTTCCCCCAATGGAGCATTTAATAAACCTAGCAAATGGAAAGATGCTTCCCAACACAAACATTGGCTTTGAAATTACATAGACTTAAATTCTAACTCCATTAATACCATTCACTGTTCATACCACCTTGGCCTAGTGATTAGATTTTCTAGGTCTAAGTGATTTCACTTGTAAAATGAAGATCACAATCCTAACCTTGTAGGAAGAATAAGAGCTATCAAATGAGATCATCTATGGAAACAATTAGCCAAGTCATTGGCACATAGAAAAAATTAAATAAATGCATGCAAAATGAATGAATTCTTGATCAGTGGGGAAAAAAATAACCAGAAAAGTGTGGGCTTTTTTCAGCCATTTCTATTGTGTTTTACCCCACCTTTACTCATGATAATCCCTCTGCCTTCAATATCATTAAAATAGTGGATTGTATTCTATATTGGCTGGTTATTATCTATATTATTATTCCTATTTTGCAGATAAGGAAATTGCACACAATTTCGCACAATTGCAAACAATTTCACACACATGAAGTAACTTGCATGAAGTCACAAAGTAACCAGCAGTCTAAGGTTTGAACTCAGAGGAGCTCGCTTCTAAAACACTTTTGCTATCTTAACCCTACTTTTGTCTGCATACCGATGTGATTAGAGCCAGGAAGTATTTCCTAACCCCATAGTCTATACACTATACTTTTCTGATCTCACATGGAATATTATGCATAAAAAAAAACCTTATTTGTTTTTCTTTCTACATCGATATATCACCTTCTAGAAAGTGCTAATGTTTATTGAAGGTCTATTTTGATCTAGGCTCTGGTCTAATTGCTCAACCTCTCAACTCATACTTTCCTGATTACAACCCTATGTGGTAGGTAAGACATTTATCCTCATATAAGAAATGATGAAAATGAAATAAGAAATTCATGCAGGTTATGTTTCAGGACTGAGGTTTGAATACAAGCATTTAGATTCCAAAGCCCCTATTCTTAATCATAAGACTATATTGATATTCCTACACCAGGACTGATTATGTCTCCTTTTCCTCTTTCTTTAGAAAAATCCTGGGAAAGTGCATTTTCATAGAGTCTAAATTGTACTTCTATGAACTATGACTCTCTTATATTTGGCAAGTCTTTATTTTTCCTGTAACTCTGACATCTGCAATTAGTCAAACTTAAAAAGCTTATTTAAATAAAAGAGATGAATTTAGAATCTGATAGAAATACCAAATTTTAGGCCAGCACTTGTAAGAAGTTGTTAGTGGCATCACCTCCCTCCCCCAACTTAGAAAAACGATACTGGTGATCTTCATTGCCTTAAACAGGCTCCAAGCTGTGCTCTTAGAAGATGCTGTACTCTAAGCCATAAACTTGCATAAATATAAAACAGAAAATAGAATAACTTTAAAAACACAGCTATCCTTTCAATACCAAACCAAGGATTTTGTTTTGTTTTTTACTTCCTAAGTAGACTGATTTAAACATAGAGTGCCTATTTTTAAAAGAGCAAAAGAATGTGTTCATAGCAAGTTGGAACAGTGTGCAAGTGTGCTGGCCTCACTGTTATCTGAACGACAAAGCAGTAAATCACAAAGAGGAAAAAGTCAGCATGTTCTCTGAGAACACAAATAGATTAGCATTAGGAAGAGTTTTGTCCAAGAAAGGGAAGAGACACCTACCCAGAGAATAAACCATGTACACAAAATATATAATTTAAAAAAAAATATTTTCAAGAAATGCTTTAGTTGATAAATATGACTATTAGGTAAACAGAGCACAGAGAAAGTTCCATGTGAATATTTTTTAAAAAAAACATGTACCTTTCAAATGTGGTCAGTCCACACACCCCGTTCTTTATGTCTGTTTCTTATATAAGACCTGATTCATCAGTGGTTATGGAAGTCCCAAAAGAAAATGAGAACCTCCCCCTCTCTTTTAGTCCCATGATGGAACAAAATTTAAGCTTACTAGACACATAAAGAACCTTTCCTTAGCTCAAATGTGTCCAGAGCCCCATACCCCTTAACATAGAGACACTCTTTAGGTTCTTCGACGAACAATTTAAATCCAGCGTCCTCGCTCAGAACTCAAAGAAAACAAGTTCCTCTTACCATATATTCCATGTTTGCTGCTGGTGGGAACACTTTGCCGCGAACTTGATTATGATAATCAAGAATGGCGATCATGTCATTCTGCGAAATGTAGCGCTTCCGCCTGGCTTTGGGGAGATCCGCAGAATCTGGTTGTGCTTTCAGTGCTGCTTCAATATCAGTGAAATTATTGGTTGGCGGGGATGAGTCAGTGGAATTGAGTAAGACGACGGCACTTGCTTCACAGAGAAGGGAGAACAGGAGTGCACTGCTGACTGCAGAGATTGCTATCATTTTGAGGTTTGAAGGCAGGGTGTACTTTGCTTTAAAGCAGAAAGGTAGAGTTAGGGTCTATGAGAAAAGAAAAAGGGAGGGGGGGCTGTGGGTATGAATTTACAAAGTCATCATTTGGGAGCATCACCTGATTTGATTTTCCCTGAAAAATTCAAACAGATGTTGAACTCAAGCCTAGGAAACAACCTATTGGTAGTTGTTACACATTTTACTTGGTGTTATGAGGCAGATTCCTGAAGGAAACTTCCTATAGCTAGAGAAAAATAAACAACATGAGTACTAACCCTAAAATGAATGTGAACCACTTGCCCCAAATGCCTGCACCACATAATGCATTGCTGCATATTTTCAGAGGGAAATCTTTAGGAATTGAAATTAATTTTGAGAGTGAGAAGGAAAAATGCATCACAGGTAACAACAGAGAATGTGCTGAAAATGTGTCCTAGACATATATGGACACCAAGTGATAAAATACACACAAAAAAATAGTTATAATAAGTCAATCTCATTTTTTAAAAATATAAAATAAAATAAAAATGTGAGCTAGTATAAAACGAATGCATGCAAAATAAACTTGTTGAGCTAAAGAGCTTACCTCTGCAGAATGCCAAAATGAATATATTGTTCTTCCAAAAATTTAAAGTTCTTTGCTAGGTTGTAGCATGAACTCTTTTAAGAGTGTGTCTTATTACAAGCTCTCAGAGAGCAAAACTCTGCAAGGTTTGAATGCTGCTGGCTGCAGGAGCAGCTAACAGCTTTTATATGTCACAGGCTGCAACTTCCAGAAAGGGCAGTCTTTCTTAGGGTCTCTCCTAGCCAAAATCAAAGGGGAGGGGTTGTGGATAGAAAAAAACAGTGATTGGGTGGCAACCTTTTTATGTGGGTGGTGAGGAAATTGAGTCACACCCACAGCTTACAAAATATAAACCATAAAAGACAAACCCCTTTTCTCTGGGCTTTCACCTTTTCTGTGAGTGGTTAATTTTCCTCATTTAATGCTTTCTAGTTCCTGGTTCCCATACAAAAAGGAGGAAAAAAAAAAAAAAGACTGAGTTCTTGAAAACACAGACGGCTGAGTAACAAGCAGTACATTTTTTTTAAGACAGTAAATGACATGGGAGCTGAAAAGAGCAAGCTGATATTAAATCAAGAGATCAGCTCACATCATTAATCTGGGTGGCCACAAATATGATTCAAGAGGGATGCCAGGCAAATCAGTAGTAGCCAAACTATAGCATATGATATTAGGATAATAGATGTTCAAGTGGTTGTACTCTCTGTCTCCATGTGGCTTAATTCTTCTAGTTTCTGTGTCTATTCTCTCCCTCCGTCCTGTTTCACCCTCTCTCTCCCTTTCTTCTTTCTCCACAGAGTGAGGCAGCAAATCACCTGCCTTTTACCTGCCTTGTATAAAATGCAAATAGAGAAGCTCAGGACAAATGACTGCAGCCAAGATAACATCTGTTTCAGGTTTAAAGGCGTATGGTTGAAATCTCAGCAGAGAGTGGTTCAGCCTCTCAGGAAGCTTATTGGAGGGCATGGTACACATGCAACACAGCCACAGCCAGTTGCCAACAGTTAGGAGTGCCTTTTCAGAGAGACGGAGGAAAATCCGTGTCCAGAAAGATAAGGAGCCAAGAATATTAGGAATATTAGGGCAATCTATAATGAAAGGACCCTCAAAAATGCCGCGTGTCGTGATATCACTACTAAAATGTGGACCATTCACAGTCAATGACAACAGGAATCCTGGAGAATACACACTATTCAGTTAACGGACTTCCTTAGCATGCATTGACGTGTCCAGTTTACCAACCTGACTGTCTCCTGCATATCTCAGCAGGAAGAGTACTATGTGAATTTACAGTCTTCAGAAATGATGGTCATGTGGTTAGAAACACACCAGACTGGGAGCCAAGTTTCCTGGGCTATATTCCCAGTTGGGTCTTCAGCACTATGTGTGGCCTAATGCATATTGTTTAATTCTTCAATGGTGCGGCCAAAACTGGGAGGAAAAAGGTACGTATCCTATGGTTAGATCGACATCATCAAATTCCTTAAGAGAGCGGTAAGGCATTTGAAACCAGAAGTTTCTCTGAATTTCAAAGTACAGTGATGAGATGTAGTCTTAGATGTTAACGTGTCAAAGTTCAGGTTTCACTGTATTTTAACGAAAACTAAGCTCCTAACTTAAGTGATTTTAGGAGCACTTATGGTACAATACTGAAAGCTGTAAACAGGAATTAATTAACACTATAGAACTGAAAAGGCAAGAACATAAAATCCCAGGAGGTGAGCAGGAATAGTATAAAACCTTAGAGCAGCTGGAGAGAATGCATGTGGCTGCTCACAGTTACAGATGTTTAACAACTGGAGCTGTCCAGCTAGGGTCTCAGCCCTTCAGAAGGTACTCATGGCACCTTGAATGAATTTCAAGGACACAGTGTTAAGGATTCTTGAATCGAATAAGAAGTTAGGCAACATACTCTTGGTGGCCACCCTATTCAAGGATCCCAGGACCTTTGAGAGTTTAGTGCTTGCACTGATTAGCCTATACCTTTCAACGTATCTCATGTATTCAGCATAAATGGGACTAAAGACTTTTTGCCTAACCATCAGGGATGAGCCTTTCTCTCTCCAGACTGGCTGAGCTCTTAGAGTCTCATAAAAATCAACCATTGCTTTCAAGATTACCTCTTTGTATACTAAGAGTTAGTGTCCATTTTTTGAGGTTTGAATTAAGGGAATTCCCTGGGGATAAAAATACATTAAGGGAGAAATGTATCTGAACCATAAATGGGTTTCCTCTAAGAGGAAATATAGGGATAGAGGAGAAGAAAGAAAAAGAAGGAATGTGTAAGCTGGATGTAAATGGGAGATTACCTCTTTGAGTTCAATTACATGAGGACAGAGCTGATAGTTGCTTAATCCTGAGACCCTGAGGCATGTCAATGATTTCAGATGTCTTTCAACACACATGGTTTATATTGTGGAATTTCAAACTATTAAGGAAACCCACAAGGCTATGGAATCATAAAAGAAAAGACCTGTGGGAGGAGAATTAAAAATTCTGCTTCCAAGTGGACCTTATTGCCAGGAGCATTTGAAATGCCTTGGAAGTAATTTTAATTTTAAAATACTTGCAATATTAAGAGGCATACATCCAAGTTGCCAGTAAGAGAACTATTAATGAACAACTAACAATGAGGTAGTTATGAGTTGTCTTCTTGAAAAAGACCACTAACATGCTTAGTTAGAAACCTTAGGGGAATGCTTACCAAGAGTGACAGAAATGGAATGTAGCTATATTACTGAAGAAAAACAAAAACCCACATATTACATATACATTTGGTAGCAGCTATTGTCTAGTTTGAAATCTGTGAGGAAATGGTTGTGATGTTTAAAATGAAATAAGATATAAATATCCCAGAATGACACACCTGCTTAACCAGGGGTGTGTGTGTGTGTGTGTGTGTGTGTGTGTGTGTGTATGTATTCAAATGTATGTGTAGCGTTGGTATAAATCCTTTCTAATCAAAATTTGTTCTATGGACTACTAACACTGACATTGCCAGGCAGCGTGTTAAAAATTCAGAGTTTCAGGCCCTACCACTGAATTAGTATGCATTTTATTAGGATTCTCTGATTATTCTCATTCTTTTTTAAGGTTTGAGAAATACTAACTAAATCACTTTTTTTTGGAGACAGAGACACAACCATATGACCATTAAATAAGCTATTGTAAAAATCCATTTATCTGGTAACATGGGGAGAAGCAAAGACAATATAGCTGTATAGGAATTTTTGATATAGGGAACACAAGTTGACTGTGCTTTATAAGGAAGAAAGGTCACTGGAGAAAGTACCTACATATAGTATCTCTCAAAGAAATTACTTGGTAGCAGCCCGAGCCTTATTAAGATTGTTATTTAATTCATACTAATTTATCACAGGTTATTGAAACAATGGAATGCAGTATACATGAAAGTGCTTTGTAAATTGTGACATGCTATAGTAATAGAAACTATAATTGTATTCTCTTATGCCCAGGACAGAAGCCCTAATCATTCTTTGTTCCTCACTCTTTCTCCCCTTGTTTCAGGCATCCACAAGGTCTATAAAACATGTGGATTTATTTTTATTTATTTTTATTTGAGCATTGTTGACACACAATGTTACATTAGTTTCAGGTGTACAACCTAGTGAATTGATGAATTTATACATTTTGCTACATTCACCACAAGTGTAGCTACCATCTGCCCCATTATGTCATCACTCTTACAATATCACTTACTGTATTCATTATGCTGTAGCTTTTATTCCCATGATTTATTCATTCCATAACTGGAAGCCTATATCTCTCACTCCCTTTGCTTTATTTTACCCAAACTCTCACACCATCTCCCCTGGCAACCAACAGTTATGGATTTTTTTTTTTTTTTTTTTTTAATTAACTTTTATTGGTGTTTAATTTACCAACATACAGAAAAACACCCAGTGCTCATCCCGTCAAGTGTCCACCTCAGTGCCCGTCACCCATTCCCCTCCAACACCCGCCCTCCTCCCCTTCCACCACCCCTAGTTCGTTTCCCCGAGTTAGGAGTCTTTATGTTCTGTCTCCCTTCCTGATATTTCCCAACATTTCTTTTCCCTTCCTTTATATTCCCTTTCACTATTATTCATATTCCCCAGTTATGGATTTTATCTCTGAAAAGTCTCAGAATCTACTCTCTTTTTAATAGCATTGTTACGTCTTCTTTTTTTAATTTCTCTATTTTTCATTTATTTAATTAATTTATTTATTCAGCTAGTTTTAAGTTTAATTCCAATTAGTTAACATACAATACTATAGTAGTTTCAGGTGTACAGTAGAGTGATCCAGCAATTCCATACATTACCTGGTGCTCATCATGACAAATACATTCCTTAATTCTCATCACCTATTTCATGCATCCCCCACCCATCTCCCTCTGGCAACCATCAGTTTGTCCTCTACAACTAAGAGTCTGTTTCTTGGTTTCTCTTCCTCTCTCTCTCTAAATCATTATTCTGACTTCTCAAGTTAATCTCATTATTTTTTTCTAGGATTACTCTAGTGTCTCTCATTCATTTGTCTGTCACATTGCTTTTGGTTACCTTTTTTAAACAAACAATCATTTCACTCACCTACATGTGACACTCTTGGCTGCCCATTGTCTATAGGATCAAGTTCAAGTGCCTGGACCTCCTTACAAGGGCCTTGAGAATATAAATCAACTTACTTTGTGAGCCTTATTTGCTGCAATTACCCCTTTCTACTTCTATACCCCAGCTATGACTTATACCCCAACTACACTTAACCACTTTCTTTTTCCTGTTAGCTTCAGTAAGATTGCAAACCTATGTGTGTTGTTAATCATTTTTGTCTCTGATAATGAAATTAATACAGATAATTTTATATGTTATAAAAAAAGCTCAGTAAACTGTAACATTCCATAAAGTGTATTAAATTCTCTTTTATAACATTTTTTCTTACTTGATTACAAGTCTCAGTAGCATTCTAGATTCATCAACATTTACAGATGTCTAAGTGAACTTTGCAAACTTTTTCACCAATTTAACCATTAATAATTACTAATCCATCTAAAATATATTTAGAAGATAACTGATGAAGAGTGGGGGTTGTGTAAGAATGATAGAGTTTTGGTGTCTAGTCTGTATTTCCATTTAAAATGTTATAGAGAATCATGAATTTATTGGATTCAGAAAATGTGCAGCATAAATGTACAATAAACGTACAAAATATGCTCAAATTTTGAGCTCCCTGTCTAATTAATACTATATATAGATATATAAAGTTTATAGTTTATATATTATGTAATAAATATATATAATTATGATACCAAAATACCACATTTTAAAAATATTTGAGAAATTATATAAAATATATATATACTATCTATATACAGTATAATTTATTCTACTATATTATGCAGTATTGTGAAACTAGATTCAAGTATCTGCATTTTAATTCATCATTATATCTTTTTAAAATCATTTTTACAAGAAAATTATTAGGAACTAAATGTCACATTGAGTGATTATTCCAACTTCTGTGCTTATTTTTCTTTAACTAAAAAAAAAAACTTTTCGGTTTTCTATATTTTAAAAACATAAAAATTAACAATTTTAAGTGTGAACAAATAAGCTTTCTCATTGGAAATAGTAGTGAAAATCATAGTTCCAAAACAGCCTTTAAGTCCTTGACAAAACTTGATTTTATTTTATTTTTTTTTAATTTTTATTTATTTATGATAGACACAGAGAGAGAGAGAGAGAGGCAGAGACACAGGCAGAGGGAGAAGCAGGCTCCATGCACCAGGAGCCCGATGTGGGATTCGATCCCGGGTCTCCAGGATCGCGCCCCGGGCCAAAGGCAAGCGCCAAACCACTGCGCCACCCAGGGATCCCCAAAACTTGATTTTAAAATAGACACAAAACAATAAAGAACAATTGTTAAATAAATATTTAATGTAAGAGTAGAAAAAATTGTTTTATATTCATATAAGATTTTTAGAACTTACCCTTCATCCAAAAAAGGGGAGGCTATTGAAGAATTTCCTCCAACTAAACAAAGCAATAGATATAGATAAGTAATCCAAAAAACAAATTCTATAGAATTTTTATTTATTTTATTTTTTAATTTATTTTATCTTTTTTTATTTTTTTAAAGATTTTATTTATTTATTCATGAGAGACACAGATAGAGAGGAAGAGACACAAGCAGAGGAAGAAGCAGACAGGGAGCCTTGCGGGGAGCCCGATGCAGGACTTGATCCCAGATCCCAGGATCATGATCTGAGCCAAAGCAGATGCTCAACCGCTGAGCCACCCAGGGGTCCCTACATGCGAATTTTTAAAGGGAATTTCAATGATGATGGTTGTGAAGGGAATTATTAGAATAAGAGCTTTGTGTAGCTTGGAGAGCAGCCAGTCTAGATTGGAAAAGAAGCAGAAAGAGTCCCAATATAGTGTTTCTAGAGGAAAAAATTACTGAAATTGATGGATTTTATAATACCTTTTTAGACATGCTGAGAGTATATTTATAAAACACTGTAGGAGGAAAGAAGTATAATTACAGAATACTACATGATTATGCTGTGAATATTTATAAATGCATAATAATATAAACAATGAATAGTGCTATAACCCCAAAATATGAAATTACTCTATGGTAAGATGAAGACAGGAGAAGTGTGAATTTGTATATTAATTGGGAAGGGTGTGGGCTTGAAAGAGAGCTTAACACCTTCTATTATAGGCAATGTTTAACTTAATAATTATTGCAGAACAAATTGTCCCAAAAATTATATGTTAAAACAACAATAAATATTATCTCACATAGTTTCTGTGGGTTAGGAATTAGGGAATAATTAGGGAATAGCTTAGGGTCTCTTGTAAGGTTGTAGTCAAGATGTTGGCTGTGACTCAGATGGGGCTAGAGAATTCGCTTTCATGATGGCTCACTCACTTGGCTGGCAAGTTGGGCTATTAGCAAGAGGTCAGTACATATAGATTTCACCACATGGACCTCTCCAAAGAGCTGCTTGGGCATCCTCACAACACTGTAACTGACTTCTCCAGTGAATGAGGCAAGTGGAAGATTCAATGTGTCTTATGCCCTGCGTGTGGAAGTGGCATATCAGCATTTCCACAGTATCTTGTTGGTTGGCTATGTGAGCTGCTCAAACCTACTCAATACAGGAGGAGACTACACAAGGATATAAACCAGTAGAAGGAAGTCACTAAGTGTCATCTTGAAGACTGGCTACCACAGAGTGTTTTTGAAGATAACTAATTCTTTTAAAAATCAAAGTTTGAATATTATTCAGAAATACGGTGTTGACTACCAAAAGAAACCATTAAAAAAGGTGAAAGCAAATGCTTCTAGGGAGGTGAAATGTAGGTGGAAAGGAGGACATGGTACTAATGTATTTTTTAGTTTAATTTTATTAAATTAGAATAAAAGTAAATTACTTTATTGATAAAATTAACTTGGCAAATTAAAGTATGTTCTTTGAACTAATAAACAGATGACAAAACCAGAGATGTAGATAAAAGTGAAACCACATTGGAGTTTGCTTAGGATCTCTCTCATTGGGTTTGATTCTGTTACAGGAGCTTCTAACAGACTAGAACCTCTTATCTTAATAATTCAATAGACACACTCCTAAAATAACCCTACCTTTTCAAAGGGTCCTTGTTTACTTTTTTCATCCTAGTGAATTTGAGGCTATACTTTTATCTTTCTGTAATTCACAGAGGAAATGGGGTCCTGAATAAACATGGATATAGTAGGGTGCTACTGTGGATATTTCATGGCCCTGAATAAGAGGGTTAGCTTTAACTCATGTCAGGGTTTGTCTTAATGCTTTAAAATAAAGCGTATTGTCTATGTTTTCTTTAAGGTCCGTAAAAGAAAAAGGTACTCTTTCAGTTTTCTAATCAATCCTTAATACAGGCACATACTTTTCTCTGCCTCTCCTAGACATCCTTCAAAAATCTTGGGTAATAATCTCAAGGCTCTTAAGACCAATGGGTCTGGTGGATAAAGAAGAATCTCATAGGTTAACTAGACTTCATAAATTTATGGACTTTGACAGCCCTGAAGAAGGACAAGCATGAAGGAACTCTTCAAACAGCCAGTGTGTTTGTGTTGGTGTCTGCAAATTAGCCAGCTGGAGAGCTATGTTATTCTCCACTAAGAGGCTTGTAGATACATTAGACTTTAATGGGTATGAAAGATTGCATAATTGAATTTGTAACTATCTGGCTCCAGGAGGTATACAAAATCACATTCATGGTGAATAGATAAAAGATATAGCAGCAAATTCTGGCATGAAATGCTAGTTATATCTGGTGAAACACATGAAGAATCCAAAGTACTTTAAAGGCAGATGGAGTTAGGATATACATGTTGGTCATTTAGTGAAGAGAAAAAGAACTCAGATGTTAGGATCATACAGAAATTGTATGGTTATCCTACAGAGATGAAAAGCCCTAAAGTTCTATTCTAGTCAATTACATATACGTATATACAATTGGAATATATATATATATATGAATATATGAATATATATATGAATATATATATTCTTTGAATATATGTATAATTGGAATATATATAAGAATATATAATAATTCTTAACGTTTAGGAAGTTGATGCTAGAAAAGGACAACAGCACAATGACCCAAAGATAAGATATTTATTTTCCATGTGCCAAGAATATATCAAAATAAAATCCAAGAGGTTCATGTTGTGGTCAAGTAGACTGAGAGATTTTAATGCACTTATTCATGGCATAATTTCAGACTTTGCCTATAGTGGGCATCCAAAAGATGTTTGTTAAATTTGATAAATAAACAAATGCTATATCAGCATGGCCTTTTCCTAATCCAAGACCTCAGCACACAGCCAGAAAAAACTTGGGCTTTCCAAAAGCCATCTGCACTCCAGCCAGAGTCATCAATTCTCCTTGGTCCTTTCACTCACCATGAAGAAGGTCTGGATAAACTTTGTGGGAAAGTCTTGTTAGCTGCCCAGTAAAAATTTAGAAATGAACATATGGGATGATTACATTAGGCTGTGTGGAGCCGTTTATCAGATTATATATCACAAAGTCCATCATTTATCATTCACATAGACCATGATTAGAGGTGTGTAATCAGGCAGCTCGAGTGAAGGATGATGGAAAGAGAATTAAATATGTGTCATTCCAGACATTTGATTGTAACCTTAGACTATCTGGTAATCCACAATTATGACAGATCTTCTGAGTATAATTATACATAATGGGTTAATATTCCAAAAATAATCAGCTGAAAGAATTATTATTCTTCCCTTAAATCACGTTCCCACAAAGTCTGCCAATGCCACTATGGCCCCAAGGAAGAGAATGGGTTAATGATATCTCAAGGATGAGGAAGTGATCACATAAAAGAAGTCTTTTCTAGACAGAAGAAGAATAAAAAGAAAGCATTTCTTGTTCCAGGGAACATAAGAAGAAAAACAAGAAGATAAATGCTGTAGCTATAACTCCAGGTTCCATTCCTGGAAGATGAAGTGTGGATGGCAAAAAGGTAGATACTTGATATACACAGAGCAGAAGACCAGCAGTAGAAAAACTTTGACTCACTCTAACTTGAGCTTTTAGGAGGAAAGCACATTGAAGAGTGCCCCCATACCAGTATGCAATTCCCACTGAATGGAGTAGTGGCATTGATAGCATGGCATATTTGAGCAAAGAGAAGAGCAAATGTGGTATATGCCAAATCTCCCTCTGATCACAAGTATCACAGAGAGCAATTTTCAGTATGCTCTAGTGGTGGAGAGAATGAAGCACAGAAGAAGGACAACAGTGAAGAATGAGGTAATCTCGTAACAAGAGGCTGCCGGCAGAAATGAAGAACCCAAACCAAGAGTGGGAAAGAACAACCTGATTGAAATCCTGAGGAGCTGTAGTGCCAGTGTGGGCAAATCAGCAAGGGAGGACCACTGGACTCTGTCCTAAGTGATAGACTCAAGTTTTGTCTACTACAATTTTAAGAGCAGATATTAATGTAATGTGCTCAACCTCCAGGGAACTTTGACACTTAAACTTATTAGCATCCAAGGGACATAAAGACTGATGCAGAATTTAAAAATTCTATCATCGAGGCTCGTGGGTGGCTCAGTCAGTTGTCTCTGCCTTCAGCTCTGATCATGATTCTAGGGGTCCTTGTATTGCCCCCAGTTGGGCTCCCTGCTCAGCAAGGAGTCTGCTTCTCCCTCTCCCTCTGTGCCTCCCCTGGTTTGTGCTCTCTCTTTCTCTCAAATAAATAAATAAATAAATAAGATCTTTAAAAAAAAAGTCCTATCATCATGAAATTATCTAAGAGTTCCTCTATCCCTAGTGTCTTCATGGGTAGGACAGAGGAGAAACCCTGAACTACTGAGTATTTACTCAAAAGAGATTGAGTTAATCTGTGAGAGTCTGAAATTCCTTTTATTGACAAACTGAGGGATATATTGCCCCCAAATACAACTACCTAGCAGTGAGGGCTTTCAGAAAAGATTAGGGAAAAGAAAAGAGCTAAACCGTTTTTACAACAATCTTGAGTTGTGACACGTAAACTCTGAAATACTCTGCAGATGTTTACATAGGACTGTTTGGAGGACCCATCTAGACTGTCTAGACGTTATCTCTGGACTAAGCCAAATGTTAACAGAGAGCCACACTTTTGGAGCACATTTCTTTCAACCTGCTGCAAAAATGCTTTATCTGACTTGAGCATTGATACTATGACTCAGGTGTAAGAGTGCTAACTGAAAGGGGAATGGTGATCTCAATAATTCCAGGGATATTGTCAAGTGTGCTGTCAACCACATCATCTAGTGTTTCCATCAGAAGTCTCAATATGAAAAGCTTATTTCTTATAGATAATAGGAAAAAACTTTATTTCTCTACCAAAATTTGTATATTTTTCTTTATGACCATTTCAAACCTTGTAATTCATTGTGTTTCCTTTCCTATTTTGGTTAACAGAACCTGACAGTCTATTTCAGTGTCTGCCATTGCCTCTAGGTTTGCATATCTACATACCCATCTGGCTTTTTTTTTTTTTTTTTTTTTTTTTTTTTTTTTTAGAATTCTTTTTTTTTTATTTTAAAGAATTCTTTTTTTTTTTTAATTAACTTTTATTGGTGTTTAATTTACCAACATACAGAAAAACACCCAGTGCTCATCCCGTCAAGTGACCACCTCAGTGCCCGTCACCCATTCCCCTCCAACACCCGCCCTCCTCCCCTTCCACCACCCCTAGTTCGTTTCCCCGAGTTAGGAGTCTTTATGTTCTGTCTCCCTTCCTGATATTTCCCAACATTTCTTTTCCCTTCCTTTATATTCCCTTTCACTATTATTCATATTCCCCAATCTACCAAATTGTATATTTTCTTTATGACCATTCAAACCTTGTAATTCATTGTGTTTCCTTTCCTATTTTGGTTAACAGAACCTGGACAGTCTATTTCAGTGTTGCCAATGCCTCTAGGTTTGCATATCTACATACCCATCTGGCTTTTTATTCCTGGTCTATTTGTATTTTTTCCAGCCATGATTTAAAATTTTTACCTTTATTTTAATATTATTATTATTTATTTTTTAAATAAATTCCTTATTAGGGGGCAGCCCTGGTGGCTCAGAGGTTTAGCGCCGCCTTTAGTCCAGGGTGTGATCCTGGAGACCAGGGATTGAGTCCAACGTCAGACTCCCTGCATGGAGCTTGCTTCTCCCTCTGCCTGTGTCTCTGCTTCTCTCTCTCTTTCTGTGTGTGTGTGTGTGTGTGTGTGTGTGTGTGTGTGTGTTTCTGATGAACAAATAAATAAAACCTTTAAAAAAATTCCTTATCAGTATGCCTTAATAATAGCAAATATTCCTTAATAATATTCATTAATAATAGCAAATAATAATTTCCACGACATATTGAGACTTCTTATAATAGGAACTCTTATAAGTTTAATCCTCACAACAATCTGTAACCTATAAGATAGTTTCCATACGTCTTTATTTTACTGCTAAGAAAACGGGTTTAATGAGATTAGGCAATTTACTTATGTTCAGAGACCTATAAATTGCTTGAGCTGGTTCCATTAAAAAAAGAAAAGAAAATGTTCAAGCTAGGATACAGACCTATATCTTTCTGAGGGCAGAGTCTGATCTCTTAGTTGTTATAGTATGCCATCATTTTGGAACAAAGTGAGGTTTACATAAATAAGCCATCAATTATTAAACAACTACGAATTGTTTACTCAACTTTCAAGCCTCTGTTAAGTACTAAAGATCACAACAGAAATAATAATAAAGAAATCAGTCATCATGCATTCTTAGGGTCTTATATATAAGTTTTGGAAAAAGATATAGAAGAGAATTTGTAATTAAATGTGTTCATGTACTAAGTAATAGAAGAAAGTCATCTGGAAATGTTTTAATAGAGGGAAACCAGCCAGTATTAAGTTAATTGGGGATTTCTTATCAAGAAATGGAAAATTAAGCTGAATATAGAGGATGGTTAAGAATAAAATTGATGGAGGTGAAGACAGAGCCTTCACATAAGGGAAATAGGTAGAAATTAGGCAGAGGGGGCAGCCCGGGTGGCTCAGCGGTTTAGCGCCGCTTTTCCGCCCGGGGCCTGATCCTGGGGACCCGGGATCGAGTCCCGCGTCGGGCTCCCTGCGTGGGGCCTGCTTCTCCCTCTGCCTGTGTCTCTGCCTCTCTCTCTCTCTCTCTCTCTCTCTCTGTGTCTCATGAATAAATAAATAAAATTTTTTAAAAAAAGAAAGAAATTAGGCAGAGGGACAAAATACAACAGCGATTTTATGAGACAAAGTGATTAGATGCAGTCAAGGAATACAGTTTCATTAATAAATCTTCATTATTAAGTTTTAAATGTCTCAAAAAGTTCTAAGCCTCAAAGGTTGGGGAAAAAATATGACTAATAAATTGGTAAGAAAATCCCATTTGAGAAATAAAATGGGAAGCTTACTTTACATGTGCTGAGTTTGAAATGATATCCACCTGGAAATATCAAGTTGTGAGGAAATCAGGTAATGATCAGGATTTGTCACACTGGGACATATGAGCACAGGGCACAGAATATACTGCAGGTCAGGTTCTGTTCAGAAATCTATCAACAGGGATCCCTGGGTGGCGCAGCGGTTTGGCGCCTGCCTTTGGCCCAGGGCGCGATCCTGCAGACCCGGGATCGAATCCCACATCGGGCTCCCGGTGCATGGAGCCTGCTTCTCCCTCTGCCTATGTCTCTGCCTCTCTCTCTCTCTCTCTCTCTCTCTCTCTCTCTCTATCATAAAATTAAAAAAAAAAAGAAATCTATCAACACTAGAGAATTAGTTAATATGTGAATAAGTATCTTAGTCCAAGCAAGGGAGGGGTATAAGGTTTTAGAAGGTTATATAAATAAGAAAAAGAGGTGGAAAAATCTAGAGGTTGGGGGGAGTAAAACCAGAATATACAGTCTCTCATTTGAGACCTAAACTATATGCTGCTAGGTATGGATGGGTGGTTAGACAAGATCGTGTGCATCTGGAAGTAAACAAAGACTAAATTCGATAAAATTTAGTAGACCGTCATTACAAAAAACTGCACTAGACTTTCAAAAATATTCTAAGACTAGAAGTAAATATCATCTTCAAAATAGAGATGCAACCAAAATCCTTGAAATTGTACTAGTTACTTAAAGTACTGTTGGTAGATAGAGAAGTCAGAGAACAGTCCTTGGAAAATGATACGTGTTAGAAGCAAAAAGAAGAAAATTGGAGAGACATGATGGAATGATTAAGACAAGGAGGAGAAGCAGGAATTGTGCTTGGCTTTCTTTCAACTGTGATCATACACCATGTTTCACCCTGGTTCATCTTCATTTAAATATTATTTAAAAATAGATAAGTATAAGCTCTATGACCTAGTATTATAGAAAATAAAAGCTTTGATATATTTGAAGGTGCCATTTTGTAGAGCTGGTGTTCCATGCACATGTAAGTTACTGATAATAATGTGTTTTGAAGAAATTTGAGGACTCTACTTATCACTGAATATTTGCCACTATTTACTATGGCAGAGCCCCATATCCCTTTTCTTTAAAAGATTTTATTTATTTATTTATTTATTTATTTATTTATTTATTTATTCATTTATTTATTTATTTATTTATTCATTCATGAGAGAGAGAGAGAGAGAGAGAGAGAGAGAGGCAGAGACACAGGCAGAGGGAGAAGCAGGCTCCATGCAGGGAGCCTGACGTAGGACTCGATCCCAGGGTCTCCAAGATCACACACTGGGCTGAAGGCGGCGCTAACCACTGAACCACCCAGGCTGCCCCCCCATATCCCTTTTCTGATGTGAATGCCCACATTAGAGTCTCTAATGAAATGGGCAACAAATACAAGGCAAATGTGTACAAAAGGTATTTATGATACCTAAAAGCAACTTTTAATCTTTTATCCCTATCAGCACACTGATATCATAAGCTGATTTTGCCATATATCCCTTGAAAGTCAGAGGTGACCTGCCCAAGGACCTCCCAAACCCCACCCAACCCACTCCCAGCTTCTAATACACCTTACCTTCCTAATCCTCTTAGAGTGGAAGCTCTCAAACCTTAGCATGATAGAATCATGTGGAGGGCAGATTAAAACATAGATTGCTGGGCTGTGATCAAAGCAGGCTCAAGAATTTGTTTTTCTAATATAGTCTCAGGTCATGGTAATACTGCTGGTCTGGGAACTCTGAAGGCTATAACTTAGAAGAAGATTGTAATTACTTGTGTTGTTAAAGAGTTGGTGGTTAATTTTATACTTATCTCCTTCAGAAAGTAATAAGGTAAGAGATGACCTTCTCTTGTTGCCCCCATTTCTATCTCTCAAGGCGTTGTTTTCCTATGTGTATGCTTAACCTCTAATTTAGTATCCCCTACTGTACCTCCTACTTAGAATTAAGAACTACCTCCTCTCTTGAAAGTTAAATCTTCAAACTTGTGACCTTAATTTCCTCCATTTCTGGGAGGGATAATTGTAGAAGTGAGACATTTCTGCAATTATTCCTTCCCTTTACAGGATTTTAGTATTTTGTCTCTACTTGTTTACCATTCCCTGACTCTAAATTTATACATATCCTGCTTATTCTAGAACAGTTTTTGAATATTGTTTTCCAACACTTTAGCCCACTCATCTTCCCTCCACATTTACTTCATAACTTTGGTATACCTTTAGTCCCCCAGTCCCTTATCACTTCACAGTACCTCATCAAGAAGGCTGTCTTGAGGTCTTTACCTTCACACTGCACCTCTCACTCAAGTCACAGCTTCATACTCCACACTGCTTTCTATTAGATAACTCCAAACTCAACAATAGTAGAATGATTATTATATACTTAACAGAATGATTTCTGTCAACTTTTCTGTCTCCATTCATGTCACTATTGGCTGCCTATTCACAGTACATAATGTAGTCCAAACTGCATATCCATTTTTCTTTCTCCATTTGAACTTTGATCACCCTGTCTTAGGCAACCATGAGATGAGATGCTCAAACACATGCTCAACTGACTACTTGACTTTAGTTTTTTCCTAATGCCTACATAACTAACCTATTATTTACCGGAATTTCATTAATATCTTACATCTTATTATTCCTCTGTTTGAAGTTCCAAAAGATTCTTACTCCACAAATATAAATTCTTCTTTCTCTGTCATACTATCTCTCCCTATTCCCAATTAATTCTAGGCTTATAAGGTCAGTTGCCTCCGTATGAGACAATGCTTATCATGACGTTCGTGGGTTTGTTTAGGATGTGTCCTCAGTTCCTCTTTACCTCTGCATATCTTCTCTATAGGCTTTCTATATCACTTCTACAAATTGTCTCAAATCCTTTATCTCAAATCCTTTACTCACTTTGGAGTTCAGACCAACATGTACTCACCTGTTACTGATACCATTTTATTCTGTATATGATTATATGATTTATTACTCCTTCTCTGTCATGTGTAGAATTAATCTATCACACAATCATAAATTCCCTTTGGACAAGAACTGTATCATCTATAGCCTCACACTACCTATAGAAGTTAGAAAAGTAGTTAGTACATAATATGAACTCAAAACTACTTTTTGGCTACTATTTACATACCTAAAAGTTTAAAAGAACACATCTTACCTTAATGAAAAGTACAGATCATACTATGAATGGAAGAAAACTAAAAAAAAAAAAAAAACTAAAACAAACAAACAAACAAAACTAAAAAGTTTGAATTGTGATTCGTATAAACCTTTAAACACTTAAAAGCTACCTTTATAAAAATGACTGCCCTTTAACATTTGAAGTGAAATTGTCTTACACAAACCGCCACATGCAATCTTTATCTCTGACTAATAGTAACTAAAGCAAAGAGAACAATTTCCCAACATTGTGGTGGGAAATTATCCTGTAATACCCACTATTCTTGCAATTTTCAGTTGTTTATTAAACAATGTTTTGATGTGTAGATACTCCCACTATGGTGTAACGTCAGCCATGTAGTCTTTTAACTCCTCCAAGTTTGTGTTCTTGGCAGAAAGCCACATCTTCCAGCCAACTTCTCAAGGACCTGAAAAGTAACAAAGTGGTACCAAAAAGTTGAAAAACCCTGTAAACACAAAAAACTATGGTTTTCTTTTCCAGAAAATAGTGAGTATTAATCCATCAGACATGCAGTGAGTCTTCTTTCTTTTCTCTTCCTAGCCCTAAAATACCCCATGTTTGTATAAGCACAAGCTTTTCATACACTGCAGGGATTAAAGTGAGAAATTATATAGCAAGGTAGCTGAGAGCACCTACTCTGGAAACACACAGCCACCCTCCGGTACACATACTACACTACTACCCAGCACTCAGATTGTCAGCAAATTACCCAACCTTTCTTAAGCCCAAACTTTTTTCTCATTAAAAAAGGTACCATCACCTACCTCACACAGTTGTGAGAATCAAAAGAAGTAACACACGCAAAATATTTAACACACAAATTCATACACACATACATACACTTTCCACAGCACATTTAGGGTGTCTCTGCCTATGTCCAAAAACCCTGGGAAATGGAAGGAAATTAGGGGTCTGGGGAGGTAGACAACAGAGAAAAGGAAAGAGAATATCTAGATTGTTGATAAAAGGGAAAACACATTCTTACAATATACTAATTTTCTATAAGTGGTACACAGTTGAGAAGATAATCATAAAGAGAGTAATAGAATTTAAATTTTAACTGAATATATATGAATGTATTTATTTATTTTCAATATTTTACTTATTTATTCATGAGAGACAGAGAGAGAGAGAGAGAGGCAGAGACACAGGCAGAGGAAGAAGCAGGCTCCATGCAGGGAGCCAGACGAGGGACTCGATCCCAGGTCTCCAGGATCAGGCCCTGGGCTGAAGGTGGCACTAAACTGCTGAGCCACCCGGGCTGCCCAATATATATGAATTTAAAGTGTGAATTTAATGTTAATGAAAGACAGAAGAAAGAGGGTTAAAGGAAACAAGTATAACTTAGGGACACAGTTTCCCACACCTCTTGTGTCATTCTCAGTCTCAGTGTGAGGCACTCAGACTAGCTGCTATAGAAGCATATGCCAAACCCTGAAGAAGTTTCACATGGAGAAAAGTGGAGGAAGGAACTGAGGAAGAGGGCAGACAGGAATGTGTAGAACACATGGACTGTAACCAGCAGCAAAGTGATTCAGCCAGAATGTCTGGGAAAACCCAGATGGCTGGACCACCAATAAGGTCTTGGTGTCACACCGTCCTAGCACATTGAGTAACATTTAGAATGGAACAGATTCACATGTCCTTTGGTCTTTCTCCTTGTTCCATTTTCCCACCAATACTGATGACCTCTGTGCTCACAGAATATCTGTGCATCATCTGAACTACATGAGTCCATTGAATGATGCACTTGTTCAGAAAGAGATACATATGACTATCCAAATGTTCAAGCCAACTCCAGAGGGTGCCAAGCAAGATCCACTTCAACAGATCATAATTTATACTGGCAGCTGGACAAACAAAAGCAGAGTGACGCATGAACCAGCTTAAGAAAATTGCCAATCCTCCACCAACTGCTTGTTATATTACTCTTAAGTGTTTCTAAATAGGTCAGTTAGAATAACATCATGTGGGCCATAGTAAGTCAGAAGAAAATAAATGTCACTTTTAGCAAGCTGAATTCTTCCTTTAAGTGCCTTCTCTTTGGTCCTTTCAGTTAACCATCATCTGGTGAAGGATAAAAAATAAAATTGTCATAGTTTTGTAGTGATCAGCAGTTTCAATGATTCACATTTCAATGTGGCCCTGTGACAATTGTGGGTCTTTTCCAGGTGGTTTTTGGCATTACCTACATAGCTGGTCATACGATGTATTTTGCCTTGGAGACTGGAAGAATAATAACAATGACCCCATCTCTCAAAGAACCACAACTTCACTCTGGCAGAGGTTCTGAGCCAAAAACTCTGAGATCGTGAGCTCTAGCATGGTAAGGAGTTCCAGAGTCTTGGGTCACCCAGCCTCTCCTTCCTCAATACTCAAATGACAAGATAATCCCTGGAAGTATCCCAAATCAGTTCTTCTGGCTGAGGTTGGATCGCATGGCAAAGTGATCTCTAATAAGATTTTAGCCAGATGAGGTTGTGTTCATGGTTATGCACATCTGGAAATGCAACCAGAGAAACTTTGTCAGCAATGATAACTATAAAATGCTGTTGACTTTTTTGCTTGTATATACTGTTCTATCTATAATGGTTTTGAGGGAGGAAGTTGTCAAGGTCTAGTTTTGAAAAAAGGAAATAGCAAAACTAAAGAGGAGAGGGGACTTAAAGTGGTATTTTTTTCTTTTGGTATAAGATGATATATGATAGTCATACTTTTTTCAACGTGAGAAAACAGAATCTTTAACCATTCCTATATACCACTATTTTGGAAGTTTTACTAACAATTATTGTGTCCAATTCTTAGAGTGTAAATATTTTTATTCTGCATTTTACATTTTTGTATTAGAAAGTATTAGGAAAATGTATGAAGTTAGACAAAAAAGAAAGCAAGAGATAAAATTAGTCCAGACAATAATGAGTTTAGGAAGACAGTGATCTCAAAACAATGACTGCTTAGCTGATGGTATTGAGTTTACTTGCACAAAAATAAAAATATTAAATTATTATACTTTCAGAGAAAAAGAGAGGAAGCCTGCTTTGCAGTAACCTTAAACAATTATATGTGAAAGCTGGAAATTGTCTTAGAAATTATTCCATCTCATTTCACTTGGCAAAACAGACAAATGAACATCTCTACTCAATTAAGTTTAAACCTGTCTCTATAAAAAAAGCTGCATGAAATGCATTCTTAATAATGTGAATAAATGGGGAAAAATCAACAACATGACATTTGTTCCATTTTTATCTATGGATGGAGCATGAATAAGAATAAGGGCACATGTTGGATGATAAAGAGATAGAAGACAACTTCGAGTCATGCATGCTAAAGAAATAGTAGCTTTAGGCAAAACAGTGTGACCTGAGAAAATGGGAGACCAAGGTGCTAAGACGAAACTAGATGAATTTGAGTGATCAGAATTTGTTTGATGTCATATGATGCTGCAGTTTAGTTCCCAAATATTTTAGGAAGGATGTTAATTTGCATATAATTAAGGTTAAGGAATTAGAGAAGATTTAGTGATAATTAAGGAAAATATATTTATGACCCAGATGGATGGAAAAGAAATGATGACTAGTGGACAATAAATTGCTAATAATTCTAGTTTAGAGTGTAGAATGGGATTCTATCAGATGAAAAGAAATGGTTGTTAAATGTCAGTGTATAGAAAGTACTAAGCAGATTCCTGAGTTAGAATTGGATATGAATGTCACGCATAAATTCTCAGCAGATCCATGCTATTTAATATGAAATCATATTAAAATTGCATCTCTGCTAAGTATAGAAGACAAGGGATCACTATAGGACAAAGGAAATGGCCTACAGAAGGAGGCAAAAATACGAGAGTAGATCACTCTCAAAGGATTTCCAAGAAATACTTTGAATAAATCAATTAATAAAGAAGTTGTTGAAAACTAGTGATAAAAGTCTTTTTGATTCAAAAAACAAAAAAATACTTGGCTTATCCCTTCATCACTGTCATGTTCTGACCTCTTGGTAACTCATCCTCAGTCATTGAGAATTTGTTACTTGATGTATTGCCTTTCTTTCTGTTCAAATTTCTGATATCATCCTAGGGGAGTTTATCATTTCACAGAAGAGTTTTCCTAGAGTTTTTACTTTGTAAAGTATCTTCACTAAATTTAGTATCTCTACTCTGGGACCTTAGCAGCTTTTACCTTCATTCCATTTCTTACAACCCCCTATTCCCAGAGTCACATTTTGAGTCTGGTTAATTGCATGGCAAAAATCTTAATCTACAACATCTCATTTTGTGGCAATGGTTTATATAGTAAAGACTTCAAAATGTGTGAAGCAAAAGTGTTGCTGGGAAAATAAAGCTAATAACCTTGGATTGGGTTGTGAATGGCATGGTGTCCAGCCTAAGAAATATTAAGTCCTACCTATTCAGTGACTTAAAATTATTATTAGTTTCATTGTCACTATTATTTGTTGATATGAAGCTAGTTTTGTGGCTAATTCTTGAATACATTTTTCAACTAACAACACCCTACTGATTATCCAAAGGAGGCGACCCAAATGGTGAGAATGTGAACTTGAACTTCAGCCTCAAAGGACCCCGAGAAAGATCACTATAAAGAGAACCACACATAGTCACACCATTAACTGATGAAAACCAAAGACAGAGAGATGAATCTTAAAAGCGGCCAGGGAGGAAAAAAAGACATTACTTAAAGGGGAAAACAACAATATTAACAGACTGAAAGAAAATAAATGACATCTTTAAAGTGCTGGAAATAAAAGCTTATCAACCTAGAATTTTACATCTAATATAATCAACCTTCAAATATAAAAGAGGAAATAAATATGCTTCAGATCAAAGAAAGATGAGAAAAATCTAACACTAGTGAACCCATGCTATGAGCAATACTAAATGAAGTTCTGTAAGATAAAGAGAAATGTACCAAATGGAATCTTGGATCCACACGAAGGGATTAAAAAGCACTGGATATGTTTGATACAGTTCTGGAGTTAAAATTTTGTAACAAACAAGCATTTTCAAGTAATTTTCCTTGTAGTTCCTGGAGGTGGGAAGATTTCTGTTATGAATATATATGTAACCAGTAAATCTGATACGCAGATGTTCCACAAAATAAGTATGAAGTTTTAAAATAGAGATTACAAAGTGGATGAACATTCTTTCTATGCAGATTGGGACAAAGCTGACCAAAATGATTCAGAAGCCAAAGGGATCTGACTGCCTTCTTAAGTTTAGTATAGATGATATTCAAAGTTTCCAGGATTCAGGCAACCAAAGGAAATAATTCATGCATTATGTAGATATTAAAAATGGTAAGATATTTTACTTTGCGATTTGGAGGTAATAAGATTAACCTAAATGCCTGTCAAGAGTCTATAGGAAAAGCGCAGGCCTTTTACAAGGACAACAGCAACTATTCCTACTTTGAAGTGAGTACAAAAGATGCCAGCAATGTTACAGTGACCATTAAGGAAGCAATTCAAATAGCTCTTGATACTTAGAATATATAGGTCATGCCACTTATTTACTGTTAATCTCTACTCAATCCAAACCTACTACATTTTACTGATGACTACAATCTATTCTAAACTCATACCTACCCACCACATAATTACAAAGAAGGATTGTATGTTCTATGATGCAGAAATGTAATTTATATCACTGCTTCATTAATGGGTGGGAAAAGGAAAACCTGTGCACTGAATAGTCTATTTACTAAATCACAGAACCTTATATTTATAAATTTTGAAGGGTGCCTAATGACAATAGTTCCTTAATTATCAAACTAGAGACCTAATAGTAATAGAGATAACCAAAAATATTATTGTTTTTTTACAATTCCTTTATTTATTTATTTATTTATTTATTTATTTATTTATTTATTTATTTCCTGAGTGGGGAGGGGGTAAGGGACGGGGGAGAGAGAGAATCTCAAGCACACTCTGCGCCAAGTGTGGAGCCAGACTCGAGGCTCCATTGCACAACCCTGCGATCATGACCTGAGCCAAAATCAGAAGTTGGATGCTTAACTGACTAAGCTCCAGGCACCGCGATATTAATTATTATTAAAACAAAAGACGAATATCCTACAAAAAAACTTTAATAAGCCACAACACACACTTTTAACAGAGAAAGGTTATGTTTGAATATGTGTAGATGGCTTAGTAGAAAGGTCTTTGTTTAGTGCAAAGGCCCATCTAGATTTCAGCAAGCCTAACAAGGCAAGTGGTTTTCATGATGCAGCAATTGCCCAAGCAACTCAAGTTCACTTGCTAATTATCTTCTTCAAATTAAATGGGAAATCTCAGCCTAGCCCCACAAGCCTAATCAGTAGTGGGATTTCATGGTCATTTTTTCTGCATTGTTTTTTACTTTTGATTCATCTTATAAAACTGTTTATTTAGAAAAGTTTTAGGATATAATATATAGGACTTATATGCATTTCTGATGCATTTCTGATGCATTTCTGATGTCTCCCATCAGTTAGGAATATGTATATCATATAGTACTCTGTTTCATCTGGACACCCTGGAGAGAAAGCAGAATGCCTAAGGTATGCAGTTGTTTTTCCCACCTTTCTTCTCTCTTTCATTTACTAACTAAATCCCAGATGTGGATATTTAGTCTTGCTCTCCCTCCACTGGGAAATTACCTCATGCCTTCCCTGACTCATGAGCTATATACACAGATACTGTAGGTCATTTCCCGCTAAAGTATTATATTTTGGGAGCAGAATACTAAAAAGTTTAAAATAACACAAGTACCACAGTCCAAAAGTCTGAAATTATCTTTGGAAAAAGTCTGTGATATTTTATATTGAAAAAGTAGAGTGAGCATTTTTACCAGTTAATCAAGACTTTTATTAAATATTTGTGTATTATTAAGTATAATACATAGACACTGCATTTGAGAGAGTCAAAGGTAACAAACGTGAAATAATAATGTACTAATACATAAGAATATGTGACCAAGTGCTAAGTATACACACACACACACACACACACACACACACACAAACATACTATTGGTTTTGTTTCTCTGAAGAATCCTAACAAATACACATGGTTATTTGGGTAGTATGTCTTAATTTCCTATCAACTAAATAAATTGATAAAACTACATGTTCTTAATCTTGTTGTGTCTGACACTACCTAGCATGGTAGTAATAGCAAATAATTCAGTCAGTTTTGGGAAAAGACTAAACCAGTGAAGATGCAAAGTTGATTGACCTTACAGAATAGACATAAATGAAAATAAGAGAGAATATGAAAGAAGCATAATCTGTAAAAGTCAGTGCAGTGTAGAAAGTTCTGGGCATTACTGAAACATTAGAGAAAATAGGAAATTAGCAAAAGGGAGGAGGGGAGAGAATAAGAGTGAATGATATTTGGAGGTGGTTAATTGGCTTCCTTACAATTATCCTTCTTTTAGTATAAAGAAATGATATTAAAATTTTTGAGATAAAGAAGGAGTAACAGGGAGAAACGTGTAAAGAGGAAAATACAAATATTTGAATAGATATTCAGTTAGCAAAATTTTCTACTTGCTTCTTGTGTAGACCTGGAACTATGGTCTTTTAAAACGGCTATTCCTGGGATGCATGGGTGGCTCAGCTGGTTAAGAATCTGCCTTTGACTCTGACTTGGGTCATGATCCCAGCTCTGTATCAGGCTCCCTGCTCAGTGAGGCATCTGCTTCTCCTTCTGCCCCACCCTGCTTGTGCTCAAGTTCTCTCTTTCAAATAAATAAATAAACAAATAAACAAACAAACAAATAAATAAATAAATAAAATCTTTAAAATAAAATAAAATGGCTATTCCTTCTTTTCAGTCTCAGTAAATAAAACTGCCCAATGCTATCAGGTATTAGCAATGTGACAAATCATGATTCTCACTTTATGATCTCATATAATTATCTTATTAATAATACTGGTCCATTTTTTTCTGTCAACAACATAGACGTAAGAAACAAAAATTACTTAGAAGTTTCCAGAATTCTGGGAAAGGTAATGGAATGGTTTAAAACAATAGAGGTAATTAGTCATCTATCTGAAACCCATGGATTTAGATAAAGATCAAACCAATGTTGACTATCCTTAATTCTACAAATCAGACATGAATAATGTTAATTTTGGAATAAAAATTATCTGAACTCTGTTTATTTTTATGAAATTTAATATTTCAGATGACTCAAAGTAAAGAACCATAGTACATAAAAAATGAGATTGCCTATTATCAGTCTTACTGGATATTTCCATTGTGTCAAATTAGCATCAGACTAAGATCGATCTACTATATATTGAGTATCTAATACAGACTAGGCTTATACAAGGAACAGTCTGAAAATCACACTTTAAGGTAAGTATTATTATCCTCAATTTACACTCCAATATACTAAGGTTTCAAAAGGTAAATTAACTTGTCAAAGATTAAATAAACTAATAAATTCAAAGCTGGGATTCCAGCCAAATTCTTTTGACTCCAAGTCTAGTGCTTTTTCTTATTATACTCTGCTGGATTGAGTATAACTTCAAAACTTTTTTAGATAGCTTGGTCTTTTTTGAGGCCAAAAAGAGAGATTGTTTTGATATGTTTTAGATAAGTATGAGAACCTTGCCTGTAAATGTATTCCAAACCATCTTTAGAACTCTGGACACCGCTAATTCTAAATCTCTGCTATTGGGAAGCTGCATTTCCCAACCGGGTTTTTTTGTTTGTTTGTTTGTGTTCACAATCACAGACAATGACAGGGCCACAGTATACTGGTTGTCCCAGAAAACTTATTGGTTAAAAGACAATTACTCATTTGATAAATGATTATTGCCAGCTTTAAAAAATATAAATAAATTATGAAGCACTGGGAACATTTACAATTAATTTAGACCAAAAATTTCTGTGTCAGATTTTAGAAATAAAATATGAAGGGCAAACATTTACAATTTGCAAGGAATAATTGCACCAAGTTTACAATATGGTTGAAGTGAAATATAAGGTCTTTTAAAGAATTGATGGTCATTGTAGTCAACAGAATCTATGAGAATAATGAGATCAGTATGAAAAAACAAATATAATGACCAGGCCACCAAATATACCTCAAAAATTCACTAACAAAAAAATATAAAACAATCAAGCTTATCACAGTTGTTCGGATACATCAAATGAATCAATTCATGAGTTGGTTTTTTATGGGTCATGTTAAGAAAATCAAATTGAGTTTTTTAAAAATGATGTAATACAGAGACTATAGGAATAAATGACTATGGGAAAATAAGTGGTTGACCAATAAATATTACTTCACTTTCAAAACCATTTTCACACCTGAATAACCAAATGATGCAACTCTTAAAGCAGAACAAAGCAAAAAACTTAATGAAATATAGGAGAGAAGTCAATGCTACACTTGCTTAAACTGATGTTCTGCTAATGTAGACCCATGTGTGATGTCATCATCATCTTCACAAGCATTAAAATGTGTCCTGTGTCTGACTCTTCCAACCTTTTTTCCTCAATTCCTTTACCCTCTTTTTCCCTTCAGTTGACTTTCTTTTTACACTTCTGACACAGCATTCAGAAAGCACTTGGGGGAAGGGCATACTTCTTCTTACTCCAAAGTCAACTCAGCAACATCAAGAATTCTCTAAGAAATATTTTTCTCAAATACATGTGACTCAGGAAAGAGTTTAAGATGAACATCACTTTTTCCTGAAGGGAGAATCATATATTTCCTTATTTTGAGGGTAAAGCAGAGATATAATACAATATATTTAATTCTGACATACACCCATTATAGTAGTGAGATATAGGATAGTTAATTCAAATAATGACTACTATAAAAATTATTTATAGTGAGTTAATAATTTACCCCTGTTTTTTGTTTGAGGAATTTTTTAAATAAAAGGTTTATATTCTCATTTGTATTTCTTATGCAATTATTACAATGAATATTTGCTTCCTGAATAGGATCAGCCCAAATAAGGAACTCAGATTTTCACATAGAAAAATCTACCCAAAATAAAATAAAATAAAATAAAATAAAATAAAAAAAGAAAAATCTACCCAGTAGGTAACTTCATGTGTCTGAGTAGAATGTGAAAATTTGATGAAATAATGGCTACAGAAGCTTCCAAAGAGCAAGTCTTGAAATTAGGAAAAGAATTCAGAGAAAAAAAAAATAACAGAGAAGCTATAGCCTGTAAAGCATAGAGAACAGAGTCGAGAATTCCAGGAAAGTACATGAAACCTCCTAGAATCAGAGAAAATAGAGAATCAAGAAAAGCTAGGAACTGTTTAATATTTTCAAAATCTAGCTTGCTCAACTTCTGAGTTACTGAAAATGCACAAAGGATTCGTGAAGGGAGATAAATAATGCATTCCTTCAGCTCCGTTACTATCACAAGTGGATTAGCAATGTACATGGGAAACTTTGACCATAGATTTTTAAAGAGTCACAATCAGAGTTTATCAACCCACAGACATCTGATGACAAGATGGGAAAGTTCTCTTGGATCTTAGATTAGTGTCCTTGCAAGCTTTTCAATGTTGCTCAAAACCAGGAAATTACACTAGTTTTCTTTCGGTTGCTAAAATTTGGCTTTTAGTCAGAGTTAAGGGCAATGTTAGGTGTAAATCACAAGAGTACTTGGTCCAACTAAAATATTATTTTTGAACTGGGTCTTAGACTGGACCCTCATATATATCAGCTGTTCCCAGGCAGAGTAGCAAAAACATCTGTTCAAAAAACATTGTTTATTTTATTCTATCTCCTAATATTGTGCTTAAAAATGATGATAACTTTTCTGTTTGCCTTCATAGCAAGGAATATTTTATTTAAATAATAAAACAAAGGGATGTAGGATCAACCCCACTTCTGTAACTACTTAGTTTCTTGAAGTTGTGGACTTTTAGTTTTAGGTGAGAGGAATCTGTTACACATGTTTCCTTATCTTTGATCTTCCTAAGACTGCCCTTCTTCACTCCCTTCTCTTCATTGCTTGCCCCCAGTGTGTTTCCTTTCTTTTTGCCTAGCCAGGTCCCCTCAGTAGGCATGCTTTTCAGTTCTGTCTATGGACCTAGATGCATTCTAGACTGGAGCATTACATATAAAAGCACTCATATTCTGTATCCAATGTGTCTTGAAATTAGATCTTTTGGCCCATTATGATGAATTTTAATTGCCAGCTCTATCTATCCCTAGGTCTCAGGATTCTTGGATGACTTCTCTCTATGCCACTTGTGACAGGGAACAGTTCCTGTCTTGTGGTCCTGACTAACAAGCTCATTCCCTTTAGGGAATGAAGATACTCTGAACCCTGGTGGTTCCTGGGTTTGCTCACCTCCTACCCCAGCAGACTAGGGTCTGTGTCAATTTTGGCTCCTTGGTAAGTGGTAGATTAAAGATACATTAAAACCTTCCATCAGAATGAATTTATCAGTTTTTCCTCATACTTCAGGTTCGGAAATACTACGTGCCACAAAGGAAAATGTATATTGTTAAGGAATTCCAGAGAAAGGAAAGACTAATCAGGGTTTCCTTTTTTTCTTTTTTAAAGATTTTATTTATTCATGGAGACACAGAGAGAGGGGCAGAGACTTAAGCAGAGGGGGAAGCAGTCTCCTTGTGGGGAACCTGATGTGGGACTCAATCCCAGACCCCAGGATCACGCCCTGAACCAAAAGCAGAAATTCAACTGCTAAGCCACCAAGGCATCCCTAATCTGACTTTCAAGGATCAGGGAATTCTTTGTGCTAGTGTCTCAGCTGGACCTTGAAGGATGGACAAGTTTTTAGACATATGGAGATGAGGGCAAAGGATGATATGGGAAAAGGAGATAGTTTAAGTTAATACAGATATGGATAATATATAGGTAACTGTAAACATAAGTGATATACTCGGTGGAAATGTAAGCTCTGTACACAAAAATAATGAGAAATGCATTTAGAAAGGTAAATGAGAGCTTGATCATGCCATGCAAAGATAATAAAGTTTTCTGAATAGGAAAGAGAAAGAAGAAAGCTATGGAACCAATATTTATTTACTGAGTACATATTATGTACTTGGCACTCCTGCATTCTTTTATTTAATTTTTGTTCCTCTGATGACCATCCATTCACCAAATATTTATTTTGACTTTTTTTCTCTATGAAAAGCAATTTTGAAGGCAGTGGGGATATAATAAGTTAAGAGTACCAATAATCTCATTACATAGCCAGAGATGTCAATCTTACAAAGGGTAAACAGTATACCTAAGAATTCATGCCAGACTTAGAAGCTGTATTCATCTGATTCGAAGACTGGTTTATTGCATGTTGTTTCCCACTATAAGTACACATATAAATCATGCTTAGGATTGAACTTCATGAACAGTTCATCTCATAGAACAGGGTTAATCCTGCATTTCCTGTCTCCCCTCCTTATTTCAGGCTCTTTTTATTGCTTTCTATACCTGTGAACATCCCACCTGTTTCTCTGAGTGCCAGCATAAGCATCACTTTCTTTTGAACATTTCCTGATCCCTCATGATCCCCAATGAAGCAGCCATATCTGAGCAAAATCATAGATGGGCCATTCCACTAACATGGTTCAATATTTCATAACTAATTTTATGTTATTACCATAAATAATTAATTCTCCTACTTGATGGTAAGTCCCTGGAATCTGAGACTTTATAAACCAATGAAAATGTTTTGAGTTATGGAAACAATAAGTGAAGCGAGCCCTCCTTTGTCTCGAATGGACCTTATCTAACAGGAAAGTCACATGTGCATTCAGAGACATAATTCTATACAGCAAAAAGAAAGAAGTGACCCCTCTGTACCTGTAATAAAGCTCATGTAAACAGGTAAATAATAACTATTTTTTGGACAAAGAGGTTAAAATATTCATGTATTTAATCATAACAATAAGATTTCTGATATGCTACTTTGCAGGTATTCATTTTTAAAATATGAAATGTGACATATTTCATTTTAAAAACATGAAAAGAGACATTACCTTACACTTTTCCTGTTGGAATGCAGGAATGTTCTTCCTACTGTACTCGGCTGTGCTTACACCTTCCTTCTTCAGAGGTCTAGATTTGAGATTACCATAAAGTTGGCCTTCATTCTGTTTGCTTTTTTCATGCCACTAGAAACAACATTTTCCTGGTATTTCTATTGAAAATACTTTTGGCTCATAGTATTTGGCTCTCTGGCCACAGGGTGCATGCATGGGAAGGGGCGGGGGGGAATAAAGGGGCAGCTCTACAAGCTGGCAACAGAATCCTAGAGGAGAATGTATTAAAACAAACCACACATGGTATTTTCCCAAGCCCCCAAGTGTCTGGATTTCATCTTAACTGAGAATAGGGAAAAATAAAGACAAATGTGAAGACTGCCTGCCTTTAGAAGTCAGAGCGTCTTGGTGGTCTCAATGTAAATAATTCATTTCTAATGCTTTAGAAAGCATCATCATAAGTAAATGCATTGAAGGACCCTCCTTGAATACATTTAGTAACTATGTCCATTTATTTTCAAGTAGGACTTCTGAGTGTCACTGACTGATTTCCAAGATACTGGCTTCTCTAAAAATTTGGCAGAGAAGGGGAAGATGGTACAGTCAGAAAGACCTTTGTCATCAAGCTCCACTTTGTTTACACTAAACAATGCAGAACAAAGCAAATGAAACATAGATATCTTTTCTTTCACTATTCAGAAGTTGGAGAAATATGCAAAGTCCCCCTCAACTCCTTTTCTCAGATTTAGAAACTTTTCTCCCTCCTGGGGAATGTTTTTCCATTGGCCTTGATTTGTCCTCTAATTTGACAGTTGCTCTAAGCCAACAATCTCAAGTAGTTTAAATATTATTTGGTGACAAGTTGTTCCAATTTTGAAAACTTGAGGAAATCAAAAGCCAAAGATAAAAAAGATCATATGTCAAGTTAGCATCAGAGCTACAGTGTTCATCTGTCTTTAGAACATTATGCTCATAAAACAGTATGTAAAAATACTGATATTTATATGAATATATGAATATATATTCCAACAAAGCAGATCAAGGTAGTGTAATTTGTATGAGATGATCTAGTATTGAGTCTTATCTCAATTACTTACTAAAATTGACCTTGGGAAAGCTATTTAACCTTCTTAGCCTTACCTCTCTTATTTTAAAGCAGTAGGTAGAGTAACAAAGGAATATGAAGGCCACCTTATTTGTAAAATTTGGGTAATGGTGCTCACCTAACTTATTTTCAGGATAAAATTTTATATAAATCAACTGGCAGGAAATTTAGCTCAAAGCAGGAGCTCAACATTATTATTGATGTTCCTTTTGTTAAATGTCCCAGATTTATCCGAGAAAATAACTGCAGACGTTGTCCTAGTTAAAACAACCCAAAAGGATACAGAGACTTTCTTGGCAGGTTCCACATGAGCATTTTTATTTCTTTCCTTTCCCTGTCATTATTTCAGTGTGCTCACCCCTAGTATCATTTCAAAGCAAACAATGGTTGGTCAGCTGGATACCAAGAGAGTAAGCATTATTTCATTGGTTAAGTGGGTTTTTTCTTAATATTGTTCCTTGTGTCTCCCTGTATCATAGTCTTTGGTTTTATAAACCATTCTCACAGTGAAAAAGAAAAAAGTTCATTTAGTTAATCCAGTTAATGAGCAAGTCAATTCCATTTTTAAAACCATCAGCTCTATTGTTTTGAGGAATTGGCTTTTTTCTCTCACAGTGGACCGATCAATTAAGTTATAATAATGCAATTTGTGTGGCTGAATTACAGTGAATTTCTCTGCTATTTGCTGTCAAAACAAAAACTGTATTCTTTTATTTAATAAGTAGGAAGAACTATTTTCTTCACTAATTTGGTTTCCTAGTACATGGAATCATGTTTTAAGTGTTCACAATAGTAATTTGATTTTAAGCAATTATTATTATGATAATATCACCAAGCATGAGTTTTGGATAAAGGTCATGAACTCACCACTAACTTCTAGTAGCAGTGCAAATGGCATTTAAGAATTATCCTTTCTGACAGGAATCTGATCTGGTCTGTTTTAGTTTTACACTTCCTGCATCATCCAGGAAGTGTAAAAGCTCCTTGTCAGTTAATTTTAGTAACAAAGGGTTAAAGATTTTGTTCAGCTTTTCATATTTGAAAGGAGAATGTTGGCACAGGTTTTTTTTTTTTTCAAGACTTGTGGAACAGTTTGATAAGGATTGGCCAATTAACAAAGTAAAAAATCTGTCAAGATAATGGATATCTCCATGTTTACCTTGTATTATAGGCCTCTTTATGAGTTTTTCCAACATTCCATATTTCATCCATACTGTGGAGACCTAAAGCTTTTATTATTTTTGAGGTTATTGCTTTTGTTCTCTCTGTAATCTCTATACTTTAAATTCAGGGTATAAGTTCAGAAATCACATGCATCTCTGAGTTTATTCTAATGGCCTATGCCCAATCAACACAAAGATTAAAGCTTGAGACATAAGATTTTTTTCCTTGTTAGTATAATTGGATATGGTCAAATGGTAGCACTAAATTTTCTACCTTCCCATCTTTTCCTTGGAAGAATAAACTCATTAAATGCATAAGACATAACTAAGCAATGGTGCCAGCATTGTTGCTTTTGTTATTTCAGTGAGAAAATGCTGCCCTTGAAGAGGAATACTTCCAAGAATGGCCAGAAAAAAAAATAATTAAAATGTTCCTGGCTTTTAGTTGGCTTAACTGAATATTATCAGTAACTTTGTTCCTCTGTAATACATGAATCATTTCTTTTCTATATGTCTTCATGGATGACCAACATACTTTTGTAATGCTTCATACGTAATAAACATTGTCCCTCACAATAATGAGGGCTGGGAATCTATTGAATAAAATCTGATGCTTCTCAATCATATCTAATCCAGAGTGATGACTGTCATATCATGACATTAGCTGGGCTAGAGGTAAGGATAAAGGAGGGGAGGGGAGATTGTAAAAATTGTTGAATCATCCTTAGTTGATTTTATTTCCATAACCTATATAATTTACCATCTCATTCCCCCAAATTACTAAAAATAACAGAATATCTGAAGAACATTGAGTTTTCTCATTTTCACAGAGGTCTGATTATTTTTTTGATCACACAAGTCAATGTGGGATCTTGGAGGCCATCTTGGGGGACTGCCTACCACAATCTACAATCTACTATTCAGTGTCCAAGAAGCTGTTAGTCATATAACCCTCTAAAGGAGCCTCAGAATTCATATAACATCCTAGGAAATTCTGCTTATTTAATAAAGTATGGATATGAGATTTAAATAAAACATATCTCTATTAATTGTCAACTTATGAGACTTTCTAGGAAACTGAAATGGGTGATCCTTTTGGACTTGAGTAATCATGGAAATTTTCATGGTTGTAATAAGTGAATAATGAAGTGCATCACTTCATTTCTATGACTTGTAAGAGTTCTTCACATATACATATTTTATAATTACAATTAAACAATGATATGACATTGATGTGACAATTCATTAAAGTTCTTATGGTTAGAGCAGTGGTTTTCAACCAGGGTGATATTTCTCTCTTCTATCCTGGACTCTATTCCAAGACATTTGGCAATGTCTGAAGACATTTTTCATTGTTACAACTGGATGGAATGATGTTTCAGTTGTTTAGTGGGTAGAAGCCAGGGATGCTACTAAACATTTTACATGTCCTCTGTCCCCCAACAAAGAATTTTCTTTTTTTTATTCTATTTTGAAACCATTTAATATTTTCTTTTTTATTGGAGTTCAATTTGCCAATATATAGCATAACACCCAGTACTCACTCCACCAAGTGCCCCTCTCAGTGCCCATCACCCAGTCACCCCAACCCCCTACCCACCTCCCCTACCACTATCCCTTGTTCATTTCCCAGAGTTAGGTTTCTCTCATGTTTTGTCACCCTCACTGATATTTCCACTCATTTTCTCTCCTTTCCCTTTATTCCCATTCACTAATTTTTATATTCCCCAAATGAATGAGACCATATAATGTTTGTCCTTTTCCAATTGACTTATTTCACTCAGCATAATACCCTCCAGGTCCATCTACGTCTAAGCAAAAGGTGGGTATTTATCGTTTATAATGGCTGAGTAATATTCCATTGTATACATATACCACATCTTCTTTATCCATTCAACTTTTGATGGACACCAAGGCTCCTTCCACAGTTTGGCTAATGTGGACATTGCTGCTATAAACATCAGGGTGCAGGTGTCCGGGCGTTTCACTGCTTCTGTATCTTTGGGGCAAATCCCCAGCAGTACAATTGCTGGCTTGTAGGGCAGATCTATTTTTAACTCTTTGAGGAACCTCCACACAGTTTTCCAGAGTGGCTGTATCAGTTCACATTGCCGCCTAACCTTGCACCTAAAGGAACTGGAGAAAAAACAACAAATAGAGCCTACACCCAGCAGAAGAAGAGAATAAAGATTCGAGCAGAACTCAATGAAATAGAGACCAGAAGAACTGTGGAACAGATCAACAAAACCAGGAGTTGGTTCTTTGAAAGAATTAGTAAGATAGATAAACTATTAGCCAGCCTTATTAAAAAGAGAAAAGACTCGAATTAAAAAAATCATGAATGAGAAAGGAGAGATCACCACCAATACCAAGGAAATACAAATGATTTTAAAAACTTATGAGCAGCTATACACCAATAAATTAGGCAATTTAGAAGAAATGTAGACATTTCTGGAAAACCACAAACTACCAAAACTGGAACAGGAAGAAATAGAAAACCTGAACAGGCCAATAACCAGGGAGGAAATTGAAGCAGTCATCAAAAACCTCCCAAGACACAAAAGTCCAGGGCCAGATGGCTTCCCAGGGGAACTCTATCAAACGTTTAAAGAAGAAACCATACCTATTCTACTAAAGCTGTTCAGAAAGATAGAAAGAGATAAAGTTCTTACAAACTTGTTCTATGAGGCCAGCATCACCTTAATTCCAAAACCAGACAAAGACCCCACCAAAAAGGAGAATTATAGACCAATATCCCTGATGAACACAGATGCAAATATTCTCAACAAGATACTAGCCAATAGGATCCAACAGTACATTAAGAAGATTATTCACCATGACCAAGTGGGATTTATCCCCGGGATGCAAGGCTGGTTCAACACTCATGAAGCAATCAATGTGATTCATCATATCAGCAAGAGAAAAAAAAACAAGAACCATATGATCCTCTCAATAGACGCAGAGAAAGCATTTGACAAAATACAAAGAATTTTCTAGCCCAAATGGCAATAGTGCTATTATTGAGAGACTGAGTTAGAGGTATCATAAAAGTGGATACAAAGTAGAAGAGGATTTACTTCCTAAAGCTGTTCCACTCTTTTTCTACTCCACAGTTTCAGTAGGATCAATGGTCTCATCATTTGTTGGGTTTCTATCATTCATCCAACAAGATGTTTTATTGAATCTGTAATGTTTCAGACACAGGTCATATAATATTGAGCAAATACAGACTGTGTGCATGCTTTTGTGGAATCTATGAGGGCAGATCAAATTATTATATTAAAGAGTATACAGTTGCAAACAGGAACCTTTAAGGGAATGGAATTCTGTTCTATAAAAGGATTAAGATAGGAAATTGACAAAATACATAGTTCTAGAGAAGAGTATCTTTGGAAATGTGCTTCAGCTGAGACCCAAGGACTGAGTTGGTGAAGAGCAGGAAAGGAATATTCCATACACAATACCTATGGCTAGAACAAGGAAATAAGGATGAATGGTCCCAGAAGTTGAAGAAAGCACAGACCAGATAATGTCATGCCTGTGAGCCATATTAAGGATATAGTCTATACATGAAAAGCAAGGAGAAACTATTGGACAGTTTATGCAGGATGTTGGCAAGACCGATTTATTTCAAGAGGGATGAGCAGTGGCATTCATAAAAAATTTGCTCAGTGTCCCAGTGTCAACCTTGAGGAAAGACTGGAATGTCACAGTGCTCTATTATGGTCTTTTCCTAGTCAATACTTTATCAATAACTTGGATGAAAATATAGAGGATGTGCCAAAAAAATTAATAATCTTGCAAGGAAACCCTACTACTATAGACAATAAAATACTTAAAACCCAAAATTACCTCAATAAACAGATTACTGAGCTAAAATGAAATGAGTAAAACCAGGAAAGATAAATGTAAAAACCTCAATTTGGTCTTTTAAATAATTAGGCTTAGAGGACTAGTTACAGGACTGGCTCTGATAGCTGTTCAGGTGAAAATATCTAGATGTTTTAGCTTATTATGAGTTATTATGCTATGGTTGCTTGAAAGAGCCAACACAAGCTCAGGTTGCTAATGAAATAAACAGCCTCTGCACTTCTATCCCATGAGAAAATACTATAGTCACGTCTGAGTGCCATAGAATAAGCAGGACATTTAGAAACTACAGTGCATCAGTATAAAGACAAACTGCATAGTCAAGGAAACTAAAAAAGAAATTATTTCCTGAATCAGAAATCAAAATAATTTTTTTGGATGAGAATTGCAGAAGATTAGAAAGTATAATATGGCAATGTGAAGAGTTCCTTTTTAAAATTCAAGCAAAGGCCCTAAGATTATTTATTTTCTAGAGCATTCTGAAGGAGATCTAGAAGGGGATCTCTTAACTGAACTAAATTGAAGAGTTTGGTACTTTCTTCTGATTCTATCATAGAAGTCTATGAGCATGAGTCCTCGTGTTCTGATGCCAAATATCTGAACCATCTTTTTAAAATGGTAAATGTCTCACTTTATGAGTCTTTGTGGGAAATGGAGCCCTTCTCCCACTCAAGAAACTGAAAATGCTACATCTTTATTTTCACAGTTTCCCTTGCATGGAGGACATGGAATTCATAATCCTACTTCAGTCAATCATATATACCTCTTCTGGACTTTGTATAATGAGCCGACAAAGAAAAATATGAATCCTTTTTGGGAGCAGGTGATTCTGTAAGATCCAGAAGAATAAACAAAGGGCAGTAGTGGCTATTCAGCCATGGTCATTGGCAGCTGCACTGCTCTCATTTGCAGGCTCCTTAATGGTCCTGGCTGCAACCCAGTCTCCTTTACTCTGGCCTGTTTTCAAAGGGAGATCCTCTAGATTTCCTTAAAATTCTATTTACTTCTTCCTAATATAATCTTAATTAATATATTTTTGGCTTAAGTCATGTGGATTTGGTTTCTATTCTTGCAAAGGCAAACACAACTAGTACAATCCCAAAAGTATATTTCATCTACTGTTAAAATCCGGGTTTCTAGGAGCCACTGAAAGACAACTGATGTCATATTCCAAAGTGAGGCTCTCAATCACCACATTACAAAGGGAGTGGCCCCAGAGCCTCTTTTCTGACCGTGCAAACATTAACCCAGATCAAGATCTAGAAATAAAACACAGGGGAAAGGGTTTGGTGAGGATATTGTTGACAATATTTACAGTTGATTGTTATTATTCATAGAGCTTGCAGTTGCAGACTTGCCTGCTAGTTTGCAAATTCCATGTCTGTTGCACTTGTGTGGTTATTCCTGGACATGTGTAGAGCAGCAAAAAATGTGAGTCACCCTATGCATACATACCAGGTTGAAATCAAACAAGGCAACACTCTACCTTCTTCTTTTAGCTTTCATAGTGTAAATGAGTGTCCTTTTCATATTAATGTTATGTTGTTCTCATTTTTGTGCTCTTTTTGACAATTTTGGTGTTAAGATGGTTGATAAGCATACTGTCCAGGTACTGCATGTCTTCTAAGTGCAAAAAGCCTGTGATGTGTCTTATGGAGATAAGAGTGTTAGTTAAGTTTGTCCAGGCATGAGTTATAGTTCTGTTTAATGAGTTCAATGCTAATGAATCAACAACATATTTTCAGTAAGGGGTCTTTAAACAGGAACACAAGTAAAGCAAGGTTATGTATTGATGGCTTAATGAAAATGTTGTGACCAGAGATATAGAAACCTAATCCCATATTTCCCCTAGTGTTTACAGTGACTTTATGGAACATAACGACCATGAATAACAAGAATGGACTCTTTTGGAGACAACAGGATTTGTACTGAGAGTCCTTATCACACTGCCAGAGTGAGAGGAAAGACTGTGCTTCTCCACCTCACACCTACGGAAGGGGTGGGCCCTTACAGGGCCATCTGAAAGTTATAATTTTATGTGTTTTCTAACTCTGGGGGGATGATGAACTGGCGTCTGACCCCAGAACATCAAGACAACAGAGAAGGAGGGTTGTTGACTGCAGTGGTGACATCCCAAGTGTTGCTATTTGGGGAACAGCCTTCACAGCCAATGTGGCAAAGCATAAACTAAGGGAGCGTTTCTGTATGGACAGGTAGTCGGCCGCACAAAAGAGATATTGCCAGGATATAGCAGTGACCTAGAGCTAGGTCCTGTTCTGATAGGTCTTTCTGCAGGGGTATAAGGGCCTCAGATATGTACTGACGGCTCTGTGGATAGAGCTGCAAGTGGCTGCACATAATAAAGAAACTGTAGGAGAGAGAAGCCCAGCAAGGAACATCTGGAGGATCCATAAAATGTTTTTGGACAGAAGGAATCTGTTTGACAAATCCAGATAGTACAAAGCCCCATTTCCATTATACCAGGAGGAATTATTTCTATCCCTTTTTATATCCTCCCTCTCCTCCCCTTAGCTTCAAACACTTGATGGCAGTTTGGAAAGACAGATGGAGAGAGGAGACTGAGAAGCTCAAATGAGGAAAGAGAGAAGCCAATATAATTTCCTTTCCTACTAAAATCTCCAGCCCAGAGCAGGATCTAGTGGGGGAGGTTAGTTTTAATATCCAGTTCGTGGTTGGGTTTATCATAGTCATAGAACTGAACATTTTAATTTCTGAATCAAGGCTATGTTTGTGACTTAGTGTGTCTATAATCTATCATAGACCTGTCACAGTTTTCATACAGGGATACCCAGACTGAGTGGGGGGTGGGGTGGGAAATAAGGATGGAGATGTAGTTTATGTCATGAGCCCATGCTTGTTCAACCAGTGATCCGTGTTCACACAAGTTTTGCTGTTGCACTATTAAATACTGGAATGCTGGCTCCAGTGCTGGGTTCAAATCCTGCTTTATCTCATGACTGTGTCAAAGTATTTAACTTCATTAAATTCACATTTAGTAAAAAAAAAAAATCACATTTAGTCACATATAAAGTGGAGATGACAACAGTTGCCACAACTCTTCTTTTTCAGACTCAAAAACTCAACTCTTTTTATCACTTTATCTGATTTTCCATCAGTTTATTCTTTTATATTCCAGTGTTTATATATTTAATTTTGTAACGTGCTACTAAACTTGAATATAATATGTTCCAACCCTTGGGGTGCCTTGGTATCTCAGTTTGTTAAGTGTCTGACTCTTGGTTTCGGCTCAAGTCATGATTTTAGGGTCATGAGGTTGAGCCCTGCATCAGGCTTCTATGCTCTTTCTGCCTCTCCCTCTGCCCCTCCCCCTGCTTGCACTCTCCTCTCTCTGTCTCTATCTCTAAAATAAATAAATAAATAATAAATAAATAAATAAATAAATCTTTATAAAAAAGTTCCAACCCCTGCTAAACGTAATGTAAGTATTATTTCTTAGCATTTAAATAACGTAGCACTTCATACAATACCGTACTGTATTTTAAAAAATATTTCCATATTTAGTGGTTATAACATTATAAGATAGAATATTATAATATTTTTAAAAGAAAGCATCCTTTTAGCAATCATTTGTTGGTTATGAAATCAATGGGTTCCATTAGTTTTCCTTTAGTATCAACAGCTACATAGCCAATTCTGAGTTTAGCAATATAAAGGATTTTAGTAAATTGAATATTTAACTTGAACGTTTAATCTCCACTTTAAGGGAGTCTACAACTAGGGTCCAAAGCAAAAAAATCAATAATAATACAAGAAAAGAAGAAATTAAAAGCACAGTTTAATGGTTGAAAAGAAATCAAAATTATAAATGATAAAGTATCCAAATCCCACTTGTAAGAACATAGATCCAAGAAGGGAAAGAAGTCAAATGGGAAAGTATTCATCTTGATGTCTCTGACGTGTGGCAATTTTCCTGGAGAGAGAGGAGGTTTAGAGGAATTCAAACATCAAAATACTTAATTTACCCAGTAGTTAGGTGCAATAGAAAAAAGTAGGCTTTATTAAAGGAGAACCAACTTTGACCTTTTTGCTTAGTTGAGAGCAACTTAATTTTATGAATGCATTTGAGTTTCAAACATTTTAATTTCCCCCCAAATTATCTTTTATCTCATAAAAAAGGAAGGATCAAAGGAAATGATAGTTTTTAAGAATATGAATCTTAGTTCTAAAGAGATCTTATCCTAAGACTTGAACTTTCATCTGAACTCAGGGATTCTCCTATAGTTTGCAAAATCTGATCAGCTTTGGAAAAGACACATGTTCAGGAGTTGTTTTTTGTTTTTTTGTTGTTTTTTTTTTTAGTCAAAATTTGAAGTGGCTTAAAAAGAAAAAGCCAGAATTCCTTCAGTAATTGTAGAAATAAATTTCAAGACACTTTAGAAACATTTTTTTAAACTTACAATGTATTTCCAGGTCACTAAGGAAACAAAATACCACCGCTGTGTTTTACTACTTAATTGGTCAAAGGCATTGGAAAAAAAATATTTTATATACTCAACAGGCTCACCTCAGTTCTATTTGCACTGGCAGATCAAATGCACTTGACAATGACTACATCAAACCTGGTTAAAGATTCTAGAAGATGCCATAAAAAAAAAGAATGTTGGAACATATTCATAACCAGATCAAAACAGTATGAAGCATCTAAAATGCTTCTTCTTCCATAGTTAAAATGAATATTTTATATATGACTGGGACAGAGGATCATTACAAACTTTAATATCAACTTGCAGCAGAGTACAGTATAGCACTGGATTTAAAAAGCTACTATTGTGTGTATTGAAGATGATATTTGGGGGCACCTAGATGGTTCAGCCAGTTAAACATCAGACTCTTAATTTCTGTTAAGGTCCTGATCTCAGAGTCATGAGATCGAACCCCATCCAGGCTCTGCCCTCAGTTCACTTGAGATTCTCTCCCTCTCCTTTGGCTCCTCCCTCTCAAGTGCATGTTCTCTCTCTCTCTCTCTAAGATAAAATAAACAAAATATTTTTAAAAGTATTTTAGTGCAATATTATGAAGCATTATTTCTTTATTTTACCATATTATATTCTGTATATAAATCTTCTATCAGATAATGAAATTCTCAAAAAGAGGGGCTTTGTAGAATTCAACATTATATTTCTCATTTCTAACACTACCTTATAGAAAATGATTAATGCATGAATACAAAATTAATTAACAATACTGCTTCATATTGATACCTTAGTTCTAGAGAGCTTAATTAAAATTTTATTCTATATCTTGATATAGAAAAAATAGAGGGACTTAAAGGCAGAAGTCCTAGGTTCCTTTTTCAATTATTTTTTTTATTTTTTATTTAAATTCAATTTGCCAACATATAGTATAACACCCAGTGCTCATCCTATCAAGTGCCCTCCTTAGTGCCCGTCACCCAGTCACCCCATCTGCCCCCCCATCCCCTTCCGCAACCCTTTCTTTGTTTCCCAGAGTTAGGAGCCTATCATGGTTTGTCTCCCTCTCTAATTTTTCTCCACTCAGTTTCCCTCCTTTCCCTTGTAATCCCTTTCACTATTTCTTATATTCCACATATGAGTGAAACCATATGATTATTGTCTATCTCCGGTTGACTTATTTCACTCAGCATAATACCCTCCAGTTCCATCCACGACAAGCAAATTGTCTCTTCTGATGGAGGAGGAATATTCCATTGTATATATAGACCATATCTTTTTTACCCATTCATCTGTCGAAGGACATCATGGCTCCTTCTACAGTTTGGCTGGTGTGGACATTACTGCTATGAACATTGGGGTGCAGGTGTCACGGTGTTTCACTATATCAGTATCTTTGGGATAAACACCCACTAGTGCAATTGCCAAGTCATAGAGTAGCTCTATCTGTAACTTCTTCAGGAACCTCCGCACTGTTTTCCAGAGTGGCTGTACCAGTTTGCCTTTGCACCAATGGTGCAAGAAAGTTCCCCTTTCTCCACGTCCTTTCCAACATTTGTTGTTTCCTGTCTTAATTTTAGCCATTCTCACTGTGTGAGGTGGGATCTCACTGTGGTTTTGATTTGTATTTCCCTGATGGCAAGTGATGTGGGCCATTTTTTCACGTGTTTGTTGGCCATGTGTATGTCTTCTTCGGAGAAATGTCTGTTCATACCTTCTGCCCATTTGCTGACTGGATTGTTTGTTTCTTGGGTGTTGAGTTTGGTAAGTTCTCTGTAGATCTTGGATCTTATCTGATATGGCCCTTATCTGATATGGCCCTTATCTGATATGTCATTTGTGAATATCTTCTCCCATTCTGCAGGTTGTCTTTTAGTTTTGTTGATTGTTTCCTTTGCTGTGCAGAAGCTTTTTATCTTGATGAAACCCCAATAGTTCATTTTTGTTTCTGTTTCCCTTGCCTCCCTTGATAGATGTGTCTATCAAGAAGTTGCCGTGGCCAAGTTCAAAAAGGATGTTACCTGCGTTCTCTTCTAGGATTTTGATGGATTCTTGTCTCACATTTAGATCTCTCATCCATTTTGAGTTTATCTTTGTCTATGGTGTAAGAGAATGGTCTAGTTTCATTCTTCTCTTTCCTCAGTCTCATTGTTAGTGTATAGAAATGCAACTAATTTCTGTGTATTAATTTTGAATCTTGCCATGTTGCTGAATTGCCGTTTGAGTTCTAGCAATCTTGGGGTGGAGTCTTTTGGGTTTTCTATGTACAGTATCATGTCATCTACGGAGCAGGAGAATTTGACTTCTTCTTTGCCAATTTGAATGTCTTTTATTTCTTTTTGTTGCCTGATTGTTGAGGGTAGGGCTTCCAGTACTATGTTGAATAATAGTGGTGAGAGTGGACATCCCTATCATGTTCCTGCTCTGAGGGGAAAGGCTCTCAGTTTTTCCCCATTGAGAATATTTGCTGTGAGCTTTTCATAAATGACTTTTATGATATTGAGGGATGGTCCTTCTATACCTACACTTTGAAGAGTAGGAACATTGGGAATGTTTGCTGTATTTTGTCAAATGCCTTTCCTGCCTCTATTGAGAGGATCATATCGTTCTTGTTTTTACTCTTATTGATGTGATCTATCATTTTGATTGTTTTATGAATGTTGAAACACTCTTGCATCCCAGGGATATCCCACTTGGTCAGGGTGAATAATCCTCTTAATGTAATGTTGGATCCTATTGGCTAGTATCTTGGTGAGAATTTGTACATCCATGTTCATCAGGGATATTGGTCTGTAATTCTCCTTTTTGGTGGGGTCTTTGTCTGGTTTGCGGATCAAGGTAATGCTGGCCTCATAGAACAAGTTTGGAAATATTCCCTCCATTTCTATCCTTTGAAACAACTTTAGTAGTATAGGTATTATTTCTTCTTTGTATGTTTGGTAGAATTTTTTTGGGAAGCCATCTGGCCTTGGACATTTGTGTCTTGGGAGATTTTTGATGACTGCTTCAATTCCCTTGCTGGCCATTGACCTGCTCAGGTTTTCTATTTCTTCCTGTTCCAGTTTTTGTAATTTGCAGGTTTCCAGAAATGCATCCAATTCTTCCAGATTGCCTAATTTGTTGGCAGATAGTTGTTCATAATATGTTTTTAAATTTTTTGTGGTTCTTTGGTGTTGGTTGTGATCTCTCCTGTTTTGTTCATGATTTTATTAATTTGGGTCTTTCCTTCTTTCTTTTTAATAAGGCTTGCTATCTTATTAATTCTTTCAAAGAGTCAGCTCTTCGTTTTGTTGATCTGTTCTACAGTTCTTCTGGCCTCTATTTCATTGCATTCTGCTCTAATCTTTATTATCTCTCTTCTGCTTAGTTTAGGCTTTATTTGCTGTTTTTTTTTTCTCCAATTCCTTTAGGTGTAAGGTTAGCTTGTGTATTTGAGTTTTTTCCAATTCTTTGATAGAGGCTTTTATTGTGATCAATTTCCCTCTTAGGACCACTTTTGCTGTATCACAAAGATTTTGAACAGTTATATTTTCATTTTCATTAGTTTCCATGAATCTTTCAAATTCTTCTCTAATTTCCTGGTTGATGCATTCATTTTTTAGTAGGATGCTCTTTAACCTTCATGTATTTGAGTTTCTTCCAAATTTCTTCTTGTGATTGAGTTCTAGTTTCAAAGCATTGTGGTCTGAAAATATGCAGTGGATAATCCCAATCTTTTGGCATCAGTTGAGACCTGATTTGTGACCCAGTATGTAATCTATTCTGGAGAAAGCTCCATGCGCATTTGAGAGGAATGTGTATTCAGTTGCACTAGGAAGGAATGTTCTGTGCATATCTGTGAAATCCATTCAAAGCTCTTGTTCCTTTGGTGATGTTCTGCTTAGAAGATCTATCTTTTGCTGAGAATGCTGCATTGAAGTCTCCTACTATTAATGTATTATTATCTATGTATCTCTTTACTTTGGTTATTAATTGGTTTATATACTTGGCAGCTCCCACATTAGGGGCATAAATATTTATAATTGTTAGGTCTTCTTGTTGGATAGACTCTTTAAGTATGATACAGTGTCCCTCTTCATCTCTTATTACAGTTTTTGGTATAAAACCTAATTTATCTCATATACTGATTGCTACCCAGCTTTCTTTTGAGAACCATTTAAATGGTAAATGGTTCTGCACCTCTTCATTTTCAGTCTGGAGGCATCCTTAGGTCTAAAATGAGTCTCTTCTAGACAGCACATAGATGGATCTTGCTTTTTTTATCCAGTCTGATACCCTGCATCTTTTGATGGGATCATTTGGCCCATTCATGTTCAGAGTAACTATTGAAAGATATGAATTTAGTGTCATAGTATTACCTATACAGTCCCTGTTTCTGTGGATTGTTTCTTTGGGCTCCCTCTTTCTTTTATAGGGTCTCCCTTAATATTTCTTGCAGAGCTGGTTTGGTGTCACATATTCTTTCAGTTTCTGTCCATCCTGGAAGCTCTTTATCTCTCCTATTCTGAATGACAGACTTGCTGGTAAAATATTTTTGGCTGAATGTTTTTCTCATTTAGTACCCTGAATATATCATGCCAACCCTTTCTGGCCTGCCAGGTCTCTCTGGATAGGTCTGCTGTTAATCTGATATTTCTTTCCATATAAGTTAAGAATCTCTTGTCTGAAACTGCTTTTAGAATTTTCTCTTTATCTTTGAAATTTGCAAGTTTCACCATCAAATGTCAAGGTGTTAAATGGTTTTTGTTGATTTGTGGGGGGTCCTCTCTATCTCTTGGATCTAATGCCTGTTTCCTTCCCTAGATTAGGGTAGTTCTAAGCTATGATTTGTTCAAATATACTTTGTGGTCCTCTCTCTCTCTATGTCTTCTGGAATCCCAATAAGACAAATACTATACTATTCCGTCTCAAGCTGTCATTTATTTCCCAAAGCCTTTCCTCATGGGTTCTTAATTTGTTTTTCACTTTTTTCCTCAGCTTTCTTCCTTTCCATCAACTTGTCTTCTATGTAACTCACTCTCTCTTCCACCTCATTAACCCTAGCAGATCATCCAGTTTAGACTGCATCTTAGTTAAAGGTTTTTTAATTTCAGCTTGATTAGATTTCAATTCTGCAGTAAGAGAATCTCTAGAGTCCTTTATTCTTTTTTCCAGAGCCACCAATAATTTTATAATTGTACTTCTGAATTGTATCTCTGACATGGTATTTAAATCCATATCCAGCAATTCTGTGGCAGAGAGTATTACTTCCTGTTCTTTCTTTTGTGGTGAATTCTTCCTTCTAGTCATTTTGTCCAGTGCAGAATGGCTGTATGAGTGAGGAGAGTCAAAAATATCAACCATGACCTAAGTAAAATACACCCTAGACAATTCTGAAGAGGTTAGAGACCAGAAAATGAAAGAAAAAGAAAAGAACAAAATAAAACAAAGGGCCACAAAAGTGAAAAACAAATTTTAAAAATAGTAAGAATAAAAAAAAAAAGTGGGTGGGTAACAAGTGGAGGCAGAGAGAGAATATAGTCTACTGAATGGACCTAGAGGGTGATCCTCTTGGTCCTGATTGTATTTTGTTCTGTATGTTAGAAGATGCTCAATTCCATATTTATATAAACCATAAAAACTCATATAGAGATTCAACATCGACCACAAAAGCAGAAACAAGATAAAAGAGGGGAGCAGAATGGGAAGGAAGAGAGAATATAGTCCCACAGAATGAACCAACACCATATTGCACTTGGTTCTGGATGTGTTTTGGTCCGTGTGTTAGAAGGTACTATCTTCCACCATTATAAAAAAAACAAGACAGAAAAAACAAAAAACAAAAATTATCATTATCTATACCAAAATTAAATTGAATACATTGAAGGGAATCCAAAAATGAAAAACATATCTATGACATGTAATTATAGAAATATGAAAGTCAAAAAGGAAAAAGTTTAAAAATGAAGAGTTGGTAAAATATTGTAGTTAAGGCAGGAAAAGAGAAAAAATATTGGAAATTTTTAACCTGACAGATAAACAGATTATAAGGGGGAAAAAAAGAAAAAGAAAAAAGAAAAAAAAAAAAAAAAAACAAACCTCTAGGTCTGTACTATTTTCCCTCAGTCCTGGAGCTTTCCAGTACTGCTTGGTCAGTAAACTTGCTATTCCCCTGTTCTTCAAACTGTTCTTCTGGGGGAGGCAGTCTGCTGCACTGATTCTCAGGTGTCTGTGCCTGGGAGGAGATGCCCTGTCCCTCTCCAGGTGCCTGTTTATCCTGTGAGGCCTTTGTTCCCTAGAGGCCCCACCTCTCTCAGGTGAAAGGCGAATAGAAGAAAAAAAATTAAAAATTGCAGCAGCCAGGTCTCCAGCCCCGGAGCCAAGAGCTCCTGGTGAGTACCTAACTACAGTCTCCCAGTACACACTGACCTAGATGCTCCTGGGGGCAAGCTCCTGCACAAATTGAAGGTTGCCCAGCAGTAGGAGAGTTCTCACTGTGTGCTCCTAGGTCTGCCTCTCCTGAAGGGAACAGGGGATGGCCTGCCTCCGACTGTTGCCAGGCTGTAGGATAAAGAGAGCTCTGGTGCCTACCCGGAACCAGCCGGCTTCTCCCAAATGCCCCAGAGGGTGGCCGTGTTCCATCCCTGTACCAGCATCCAACCAGGGTTTGCCTTGAGCTTTCTTCCCAGTGCCCCTATTCTTATTGCATCTCCATGAATATTGAGACTTCCCTGCCCTTCCTGTGATTCTGCCCTATTTCCCCACTGAGCACTTTTCAGTCCAGGAAGACTCTTTCAGGCACAGATTTTTAAAGTCCCCAATTGTCTGCAGCTCTGCTTTTGTGCCCCAGCTTGCCCCAGCTCCCTTTCCCTACCTTTTCTCTTCTTCACCTTTCTACCTTGTCAGAAGCCCTCACTTTTCTCTCTGTAGTAATCCAGCTGTTCTCTCTTTATATCTTAGGTTGAATTCTTAGGTGTTCAGGATGTTTTGAAAGTTATCTAGGTAAGTTTATGGGACCAGATGAATCGAGGACCCCTACTCTTCTGCTATCTTGCCTAACTCTGGAGTCCTAGGTTCTAATTCTAACCTTTTAGCAAATTGTATATCTATTCCTGTTCTCAATTAAATAAGAATATTAAGAGAGAAATGCAATAAAGTGTAAATGGCTCAAAAAGAATGAGTTAAATCCTAAATTAAAATATGACACACCTAGAATAAGAGTATGTAACTTCAAATAGAATAGTTCTAGAATAAGGAAGAGAATATGGTCATTTTTCTAAGTTAGAAACAGACTATGAATCATGAGGTGTTTCCTTTTTCTGGCTGAAGTCTTGGGATACTTTCAGTTTTATAATCTTGAAGGAGCCTCTTCTGTGGACCAGCCAGGGTTCCCAGATAAGCTGTTGGAAGCATGGAAGCATGCCAGCATCTTCCTGAATGCTTGCTAGAAAAAGCTTCAGCCAAAGAATAGGTGATTGTAATTTTGTGGGTGATTCTTTTTATTACTTTTTTTGATTATCTATACTTTCCAGTTTCTCAATACTAAAATATAAAAGTATAATATAATATAGAAAATATAAAAATATTAAATAGGGATATTGTATATTGTTGAGAAGGCCTCTATCTGTAAAATAGAAGGCACTCTATTGCTAAATAAGAAAAAGGCAGCGCTATACAGACAATCTTTTATTTATTTTTTTAAAATTAATTTTTATTGGTGTTCAATTTACCAACATACAGAAAAACACCCAGTGCTCATCCCGTCAAGTGTCCGCCTCAGTGCCCGTCACCCATTCCCCTCCAACACCCGCCCTCCTCCCCTTCCACCACCCCTAGTTCGTTTCTAGACAATCTTTTAAATACAGAACATTAGCGAAGTTAGACACATATACGCTGACAGGTTTGCTGGTCTGGTAAACATAGCAACTATTTGTTAATATGAATGTCCCTTTTTTTTTTTTACAGACATGTGGAAAAATCACACCTCCTTACTCTTTTGAAATTGAACATGGCTGTATGATCTGTGAGGTGAGTGAAATACGAACAGAGGCAGTGTTGCCTCTGAATAGAAGCATTGAAGAGATGATGTGCAATTCTGCATGTTTTCTTCCCCTGTCCCTCCAAATGATGAGACTGTGTATTGCTCATGGTGTAGAACAAGGTGGCAAAGTGTTACTCAGCCTGGGTCACAGGATACTGTGTAGAATACCACTGACTTGGAGAGTGTCTCGTCCTATAACAGGCCTTACATGAGCAAGAAATAAACTTTTGTTTAACTAAGCCACAAAAATCATGGTGATGTCTGTAACTACATCACCTGGATTTGTCCGATTAACATCGTTGGCATATGGCATTGCCCGAAATACAAAGCCCTTGAGTTTGATCTGAGCCCTTTTGTAATCTCGTTGAAGTGGAAAACCAAAAGGCAATCTATGGTGGGAATTGCAAGTAAGGATTCATGATTTTTTGGGTAAGTAAGCTTGTGAATCAGGTTATACAAATCATCCCATGTTTGAATTTAGGCTTTGTTACTTCTCTGTTCTGTGGTTTTGAGCAATGTTTCCTTATTTATGACCTCAGTTATTACCCCACTTATAAATTAGCATTAATAATCTAAAAATTGACTGGGGTTATGTCTATGTTGAAATGATATCTAAAGGACTTGGCACAGTTGACCCTAAGTACATTCTAGTTTTTTCCTATATTTTTTCCTTATTCATATAACCACCAGCTATATTCTAGGAAAGGAAATGTAATTTTCTAGGCTCTAAGCCTATAACAATGGATAAATAAAAAAAAATTGACCATATTTTAATGGAAAGCAAAAAGCCAGGCATTCAATCAGAGGAATTATAGTTTGTGACTCTCCCCTGGAGATATTCAATAATACCTTTAATAGTTTCCTAACATTCGGTATAATACATGGACAGACAATAAACTTATGTTCTTTAGTGAGAAATAAGACCAGACCATAGGCAGCAGAAGGTAAAGAATAACACCTGCCTTATTCATAGCTGTATCTTCAGCACTTGGCACAGAACCTAACCAAAACCAGAAATCTTCAAATTATTTGTGAAATTAATTAATATATGAATAGGTGAACAAATTAAATGTGCATTAGCCCAGAGAACAGAATAAAATGTGTTACACATAGCCTATTTTTTTCCTGTCATTCATTGACTTGTGTGACAAATATTCAAGCTTTGGGTGTTGAAGGTACAGCTGTGAATGAAACCAAGTCCCTGTTACCATGGAGTTTACATTCTCTGGGTACTTAAAAATTATTTTTGATGACAGGTGGGTGGGTAGGCCTATTTATGTCCTGAAAATAACAGAACAGTTAATGATCCCAGTTCAGTGGACTTTGGTAAATTGGAGTGTCATCAGAGATTATAAAATAGTGGGAGAGTAGTACAAGATTTATTGTATCTATGGTTTCATTTAAAAAGTGGGGAGGGGCATTGATATTGCATTCAAACTACACTGCTACATCTGTCATTTATTTCCACATTATTAGCCCATGGGTTGGTGATTAAGAATGCTTTGGCTAGAGAGGAAAAAATGACTAATTGAGTTTGTTCTCATAACAATGACTTAATCTGCTTTTGAAGGAAATAAACAATAACAAAAGCAAAGAACCAAACTTTAAAGTAAACTACCCAGTGCCTTGAAGGTAAACAAGTCAACTGATTTAACAAAAATTAGGGTAGAGGATGTGTGAGGTAGTGGTTAATCCAGATATAGTTTATGTCCTTCAAATAAGCAAGTCAGTGCTCTAGTCTGGATGCTAGATTCAGAACTTCTTATTTTCCCCATTTTTATCTGCTCTATGAAAGATGATAAAATACTCAGTATAAAGCCATAGACAAGGTAGACAAGTTCTATTCATTTTTATTCCAAAGGCATTATAAAGAGTTAATATAACATATAGAGTGTATTGGTCTCTATTTCTTCTTCTTTTTTTCAAAATTTAAATATCTTATTGGCTTCATTCAATGACTCATGAATTGAGCAGCATTCCATTTAGCAAATAGAAAGGAGCTCTGAGAAGCTGTACAAAACGAAGGATTTTTATAAGGAGAAGGAAGAGGGAACAAGGAAGTTATACTAGCAAAAGGTGGATTAGTTACAAGGTGCTTTTCTTTAGGGGATGGCAGGGATCTGTCAGGCAGATCACTTCACTAGTCATGTCCAGATCATTCCTTATTGACTTGGTTAAGATTCCATTTCTGGGAAAATCAAAATTAACACCTATTGTCTTGGTTTGGTGGTGTAGCATTTAGCATTAGTGGCTCTGCTTTGTGCCAGGTGTCTTTGTGCCACTTGTGCCTAGATCTCCATAGGTTATCTGCTTCTCTTTGACTCTTTTTAACAGGTATTGTGGGGTTAATTCAATTATTTTTGTCTGTTTGTATAATTTACAACCTTCTTTTGTTTCCTGAAATTTTTGATTCCCTATTATTTTCAGCAGGTTTAGGTATTGAAAAAAATATTTATAGGTGACACAAAATGTTACATTAGATTCAAATGTGCAACACAGTAATTCAAGAAGTTTATATATTATGCTCTGTCCTGCACAAGTGTAGCTACCATCTGTAACCATACAGTACTATTACAATATTATTGGCTATATTCCTTATGTCGTACCTTTTATTTCCAATACTTATTCATCCATAATAGGCAGTGTCCTAGCCACTATTTCTACTATCTAATGCTAATTGAAAAAAACAATTACATTCATAGTGAAATAGAAGAGATTAACTCATAATTTAAAAAATATAATAGGGATACCTGGGTAGTTCAGCGGTTGAGCGTCTGCCTTTAGCTCAGGGCGTGATCCCAGAGCCCGGGATTGAGCCACACATTGGGCCCCCTGCGAGGAGCTTACTTCTCCCTCTGCCTGTGTCTCTGCCTCTCTGTCTATGTCTCTCATGAATAAATAAATAAATTCTTTTAAAAAAATAAATAAAATTGTAAAAAATATTCATAATTACAAAGTTTGTTAGGCATTTGTAGTCAAGAGATTTTTGCAAAATGCCAAACCTTTGCACTTATAAAATAATAATAGTACACACCCAAAATATTGTTCAGAGGTTAAGTGAGGTAATCCACACTTAATACTTAGCACGATGCATCACACCTACAAAATTTTTAATAAATGTTAGCTATTTTTATAGGCATTATTATTAAAGTTTCTCCTAATAAAAGAAAGAATATTTTAAAAATAGTCATGTTGTCTTACTCATAATCAGAAAAATGGAGTATATTATCTTTTAACGACCTATAGCAATTCAATACTATTAATATTTATTATTACACTACAACAACACAAGCCTAACAGTAATACTTATTTTGCCACAATTATTAAATGCAAATCTCTAATGTCATCAAGGAACGTCACACTTTCAAAATTTTTATCTTTTCACTCTGCACATTAAACATCACATCTAAATCTCCACTCTTTTTTCTAAGGATACTAAGTTTGCTGCCTTAGCAATTTTTTCCAAACATTCACAAGTGTAAACTTGGTATGGTACTATGTGAGGAAGGCTATCAGCCAGTATCTTTCACGTCAAAATTACATGATAGAATCCTATCCTATACAATAAAATGAAATGGAAGCTAAAGCTACTTCCATAAGCCCTGTTATCCTGAAAGCAATATATCATGCCATAGAATCTATAGGAAAGGAGTGCGAACTACAAAACAAACCAATCCTGGGCAAGACTCCAGCAATGGCACAGCCCAGAACCTTAAACTCTCTGGGTGTAGGAATACACCACTAACAGCTTTAGGTCCATTGTCCAGCTTTGCTGAGCCAATTTCTTTATTTCTAATGTTCATTGTAAAGGAAAAGTGAAAACCTGAGCCCAGCATTTACTTGACAGATTGCATGCTGTCCTGACATGTAAGCTATTCCCCACCCAATTGAGAGATATTACAAATCTGCTATCTCTGGAGGCTGAAAACTGTATTTGTTGATGCATCAAATATAAGAATGGTCATTTATAAAATACTGCTGTAGAGAAGACACAATCCCTGAAAATTATCAGAAATCAGAATTCAGAAAAAGCATATGACATTATACCTGTCAATTGAAAATCTTTTCAAACATCAGAACAGAGATTAAAGTGAATGCTTGAAGACTAGTCCTCCACATAGTTAGATCTGAAACATAATCCTCGAGTTGGGCTCATTTACTACTGAAAAGCATCCCGGCTTCAGAAAATATTTCTCATGTCTAAACTAAATATGTACAATAAAGCAATAAATAAGATATATTTTAGGAAAGAAAATTGCAGTGTTATTATCTAAATCTAATGGAGACAGACTTCTATTGAAATGTTAACTATATCTTTGAAGACTGTTTCCAAATATCATTAGGACTGAAAAAATAATGATTTGGCCACAAACCATGTGAGTAGCCTTGACCACAGCTATAATGAGTATTATATGCTCCTCACTCTGTCCATCCTCCATGTACCATTTGGATTTTCTTTACTCATTCCCCACATCAACAGGTTAACCTAACTGGACAAGAGATCCTGCATTGCTGAAGATGTCAGATTCTTTCCCCCTTTATGTTTTTCAAAATGTCCTTAACTGGCACAATTTATTATCCTAACATCTGACCCCTTTGTCTCTTCATTCATCCTTCCTCTTCTCATCTCTTTTAATCTGAGCTCAATATGTTGCATTTACTTCCAGTTCAGGTATTTCTTTTTTATGCCTTAAAATCTCCATTTTCCATTTTGATTTCATAGTTCTTGCTGTGATTCAATTTCCCTGGGTCGCTCCCTGGATTATGCATCAAACTGCTTTGTCTTACCTCGGCTGTTTCTTAATTTTTTTTAAAGTTTTTTATTTATTTATGATAGTCACAGAGAGAGAGAGAGAGAGAGAGGCAGAGACACAGGCAGAGGGAGAAGCAGGTTCCATGCACCGGGAGCCCGACATGGGATTCGATCCCGGGTCTCCAGGATCGCGCCCTGGGCCAAAGGCAGGCGCCAAACCGCTGCGACACCCAGGGATCCCTCGGCTGGTTCTTATCTGACCTTAACACTCTAGTGATTATCCATGAAAATTCCACTACCTCTAGCCTTTAGCATGTAACTAAAATCTCCTGATGTGGAGTAACAAGAACACAACCTTCTATTCACAGCCCTCTACTACTAACACTTGACCAATCAAGTGGGGAGGGTACACCAGCTCCGAGGAGTTCGCGGCTGATGCGCTCCTGGTCTTTGACAACTGCCAGACCTTCAACGAGGATGACTCTGAAGTGGGCAAGGCCGGGCACATCATGCGTCGCTTCTTCGAGAGCCGCTGGGAGGAGTTTTATCAGGGAAAACAGGCCAATCTGTGAGGCAAGGGAGGTGGGGAGTCACCTCGTGGCATCTCCCCCGCCCTGCAAACAAAAAACCCTGCCATTCTCACCTGCTGATGCTGCCCTGGGTCCAGACTCAAGTCAGAGATCTCAGCCTGATTTTTGACCTTACCCTCGGCAGCGCCCTACATCCTCTTCTCCCTACGTCCCTTTTTCCCTTTCCTCCTCTTGCTCCTCAACTAAGAGGGGCAGAGATGAGGTCCTTCTGGACTGAAAGCCAAAAAAAAAAAAAAAAAAAAAAAAAAGAAAGAAAGAAAGAAAGAAACAAAAAGTGCAAAAGCGTAGATGAGTTTATTACATTTATGTTAAGCTCTTTGCCTGATTTTCATTAGGACAGTTCTTATGTTCTTATGTTTTGTGCATTTGGACCAGCAGTTATTTTCATGAATATATGAGCTGCAGGTTATTACAATATAATGCAGAACACTAAGCTCCCCGATCCTGGTTTCTAATACCTGTTCCATTAAAAGGAACCAGAACTTCTCAGAGTAAAGGCTGATTTTAGGACTGGTGCAGAAAATATATAAAATGAACCTAGAGCATTTGCTGTGCCAGAAGTTAAGAAAAGAAAACCTACATTAATGGGGGTATGTCAATGGGACACAAAAGCCAATTGAAAGAGTTCCCAATGGCCGAAAGATGGAATAATTTGAATAACAAAATAAAGGAAGCAGTATTGGTTTATGCAAAGTGTAAAATAAATGTCCATGATTCCATACCAATATAAATAAATTTTTTAATTAATGGAGGAAAGAGACAACCTCTTATGCAAAAGAATCCCAAATAATTTATGTAGACATTCTGCCCTCAAGAAGGGAAAATAACTCCCCACTACTTAGGTATGGATGGCACATAATGATTTCCTAGGAGTGATTTCCAAAGAGTAGTGTGGAAAGGGGGTAAAAAAAAAAATAAATTTACAGTGGAGAGAACTGGAAAGCACTACTTCAGCCAGAATTAAGATCAGCAACAACAATGATGTTATATTGATACTGGCTTACACTTTTTTAAAAAAATTAAAATGATTTATTTAATTATTTGAGAGACAGAGAGATTGAGCATGAGCTATGGGGAGAGGGAGAAAGAGAGAAAGAAGCAGACTCCTCACTGAGCCAAGAGGCCCACATGGGGCTCAGTCTAGCAACCCTGTGATCAATGATCTTGAGCCAAAGGCAAAAGCTTAATGACTGAGCCACCCAGGCACCCCTCAGCTTGCACTTTTGATATGATGTTATGAAATGACATTTTACCTCAGTTGTGTTCTTCCAAAAACACATAATCCCAATACCACCATCAGTAAAACACTAGGCAAATTCAGTAGAAGGGCCAAAAAAAATCTAACCAGTAATCCTCAAACCCATAAGGTCATCAAAAGCAAGGAAGGTCTCAGACATTGTCACAGCCAAGAGAAGCCTAAGGAGACATGACAACAAAATCTAATGTGGGATCCTGGATAGTATCTTGGAACAGAAAAAAGACATAAGGTAAAAACTAAAGAAATCTGAATAAAGTGTGAAATTTAATTGAGGATCATACATCAATATTGATTCATTCATTGTAACAAATGTCTCATAGGAATGTAAAATGTTGATGAGGAAAACTGTGTGTAGGGTATATGAGGGCTCTGTATTATCTCCTTGATTTTTCTATAAATCTAACAATCTAAATCTAAATCTAGGAAGTAAAGTCTATTAAAAAATCCAATGCAACATTTCTTTTCCCTTCCTTTATATTCCCTTGGGAAATATCAGGAAGGGAGACAGAACATAAAGACTCCTAACTCTGGGAAACGAACTAGGGGTGGTGGAAGGGGAGGAGGGCGGGTGTTGGAGGGGAAAGGGTGACGGGCACTGAGGTGGACACTTGACGGGATGAGCACTGGGTGTTTTTCTGTATGTTGGTAAATTGAACACCAATAAAAATTAATTAAAAAAAAATCCAATGCAAAGCTAACAGTGAAAGAAGAGGACAAGGAAAAATGGTGTTTCAGGAATGGTCTCTGAGAAAAAAATTAGAGCATAAAGAGGATACCTGCAACCAAGGATAAGATGCTGACGATTTTTCCCTGGGAGTGTGAAACAGGTCTCAAGAGTGTCTATCTTTTGGTGAAAAAGACATTAACAACTGGCCTTCTCCTGCCTCAGGGCTACATCAGCCCCATCCTCTATAGCACTCCTACCCATGGTATGTTTCTGGGCTCAACTTTAAGTCCATGTTCTCAAAGAAACTTTTGCAGACCCTTCAGATGAGGTTAGGGCTCCTAGTATTACTCCCCAGAGGCTTTTACTTCCCTTTTCCAGCATATCATTTTGTAAAGAAATTGCTCAATCCCCTTTTCCATGAGGCTGTAAACTCCATAGAGCAGAAAGTATGGTGTTCACTAGATAGTAAGTGCTTAACACACATGTATTCATTGATCAATTAATAAGGTGAATTCCAGGAGTAAAAAAAGGGAAGCCATGCCCTGTGGAAGGTAAAAGACCCCAAAATATTTCCAGATTAAATGTGTGAGGCACAGAAATAAAAATGTTGGAAATGCTACACATGGTTTGATCACTCAACCACATATTGTGTTTGAGATATTGACATTGGTAACAAAAAATACTTGCAAAAAATTGTAGTAGCCAGCCTTAGTGGGTCAAGAAAGTATTCTAACTTCATTAACAGAACAATTTAAATCTATTCATGAAAATTTTAAATAATAATATAATTGTTTAGTAGATAACTCTACTATTTAATAGATACTATAGACATTTAGTAGATACCATAGACAGAGTATCAATACTGGGCATTGTGTTTTGTGTATAGCTACATCAAAGTGTGTTGATTTACCTAGAAAGCCACAGAGTTGGGATTAAAAACATGAAGAAGAGAAGGTAAGGGGAGCTTCTGCTTTTAGCCCATTTCCTTCATTGCCTCACCATTAATCCATTTGTTATTTGTTATTCTATTTTCTAAATACTTCAGATTTAAAAACAACAAACTGAGGTTCAGGTAGACTGCCATTTGCTAAAAATTACAAAGTAAGTTACTACAATCCAGACTCCATATAGGCTCTGTCTGATTCAGGTTCTTAACCATCATGTCACAGAGCTTAATATTATAGTTTCATGGGACAAAAAGATTCATATATATACCACATACTATGTAACTCATTCATTCTGCTCCTTACCCTGAATTAACCCACTTCAAGTTTGAAACATTATCTCCTATTTTTAGAGTCCCAAAGAGAGCCAATACACCTGAACAATAAACTTCACCTTATTCACATCTTTTGGCTCTTTCAAAGAATGGGTTGTTAGCTTTTATAGACTTTTCCTTATAGGATTTGAGTTCCACTAGTATTAACTACCATTGATAAAAACAGTAATAACCTGTAGCTTATTCAAGTCACCCATGATTTATGGTTTTGATAAAAGGAAAAATTTATTGTTAGCTTTATTTCCCGTATATTTTTGGTGATTCACTTTAGAATCACCATTGGCTAAACTCTTCAGGAAACAAGATTTCTTCTTTCATGCATTTAACCTGTAGGGCCTTTTACTCACACTAGGCAGTCTTGAATATCCTGTTTTCATTTTTCTGCAAGCTTCTGAAAAGGAAGACTAATTATTGATTCTTTTGCATTCTTCCGGTGTCTAGTACCATGTCTAGTATATTATACGTGTTTAGTAAAAGTTTGCTGACACTAAAGAAGTTTAATAGATCATTGAGGAGAGAGTCTCCTCTCTTGTTGATAGAAAGAGCTCCGTGGCACTCTACTGATCTTTGTGTTCTCTTCTTGAAGCTTAGTGCCTGGTAGCAGATAGTAGCATTCTGTACATGTTTGTTGAGTTGGATAAATTGTCTAGAATGCATCTGTTTATGCTTTTTTGTGCAATCCATCATCACATAATTTATATTTTATTCAATTTAACAAATATTTAATAAAGTAAAATAAGCTAGATAATCTGGTTTGGTTCTCAATTCTGTCAATCACTTGACAAATAACCTTGGAAGAAATAATTAGTCTTTCTGAGTCTCAGTCCTTTCACCTGTAAAAGGAGCAGAGTAAGATTATATGAGTTAATTAACATAATAAATATGAAATACTTGGTACTGTGTCTGGCACCTAAGTGTTCAATAAATGTGTCTTAAACCATCCTCATATTAATTATTAAATAATATAAACACGTCACATTTAGAGACCATAAATAGGTAAATACATATTGGATGTATTTATAACATACATATGGTTCTAATAGCCGTGATGCTGATGATAATGGCAGAAAAGTCAGATCTAGAGAAACAAAGAAAAGAATGCACTGGGAAAGAGTAAGAGAGGTCTTATGTAAGATCATTTGTTGGCAAAGAGAGTTATGTCTGTGTCCTGAAAGGGCTTCCGAAGTCAGGACATGCCCGCAGGAGACCTCTGGATTCCTCCCCTCTCTCACTCCCTAACCTTTCCCTTGGCCTCCTCCACCTTGGCTTCCTGGCCTGCTGCATACGATCCAGATTCTTTTTTAGAATGGTGTGGGCTTGTTTGTCCAGGCTTAATTCTTAGGAAAGCAATTCCAAATATGCTGCACTTTTCAAGCAATCTGTAGAGATTGGAATAATAGAGAGGAGTGTGTTGTTTAGCCAAAGAATAGCTTTTTCTTTCTCTTTTATCCATCAAAGAATGGATACCATCTGAGCTGAACTGAAATGCCTGAGTCACTGTGAAGTCACACATTCTGAGCATTTTTCCAGGACCACGAAGGAACCATAACTGCTGACTTAGAAAAAGCACAGGGAAATTAGATGCTATTAAAACTACATAAACATTTTAGTGAATCTTCTGTAATTCCATGCTATTGTTAAGCATGGTCATGTAAACTATTAATAGCAATATTGTTATTCTGATATACCAATTGAATTTTTGGGAAATAAATATAGATGTAAACTGTAAAGACAAAATTAATGGACTAAATATTTATATTTATATATAAAATATATTATTTATTTATATATATATTCACACACATATTTAGGATCTGGATAAAGTACTCAAGAAACTACTAAAAAGATACAAGAAAAACCAACAAATATATTGAGAATGCAAGAAAACAAAATTCTTTTACATATTTCCACCAGGAGTCTGATCAAGTAGATCTTTTCTAGAGAAAATTTACCATATTTGTAAAACATCCTCTTTCTAAGACAAAAACACATCATATAGGATATAGTACATTTTTAAAAAGACTGGAAGCCTATTTTCAATAATGTGAACAATAATAATTTCTGAATAAAAGCATAAAGTGTGGTTTTAATTTTTAATTTGTGTTTTTCAAATTATTAATAATAAACATGTATTGAATTTGAATGCTATTTCTACTTTGGCTATTGCTATCTGTCACTTTGGCATTTATAAAAAGACAAACTAAATGAGCAATTGTGAAATAAATGACATAAATTAATCACACTGACCGAAAAAGAGATCTCAAAATGTAGGCTTTAGTGAAGATTGCCAGTACAATAGTGCCATTTTTATGGATGTGCTTAACAGTAAATTAAAATTCTTAAAATTTTGCAATTTAGCTGAAATAAATGCAGTTGATTCTGGATAAATGGAAAAAGAGTACTCTAAAAAAATTTTTTTAAGAAAGAATAAATAACTACATGAGTTCTTTTCCCCACTGATTTTGGATGCACAGGGAGACATGTCATATGAGGGACATTTTATTCAACAGAAATTTTCCTAGCAAAAAACCAATATTTTCTTGGAGAAATCACTTGATAGGTACAGGAATGTAATGGGAAGGGCCTATCCTGCATCCAGTGCCCATTAAACTGTTAAAGGAAAAAGGGGAGAAGTGAAATGGGTGCACAGAAACAGACGAGGTGGCAGTCTACTGTCCTGAGATTTGACCTTCCAATATTAATTACCAATAACAATATTAATAATAATAGCTAATATCAGCTGAGCATTTACCATGTGCTAAGAACCATACTAAGTTCATCATGTGCATTAAAACACTTAAATCTTCTAAGCACTTTCAACAGTTGGCTTCACAAATCCTTGTTTTACAGGAGGTTAGTATATTGGGTTTTTTGTATAGACCCAGGCCCCTGGAGGTAAAAAGAAATATGAGGAAGGGGACCTCATGTGCAAAATCAGAGTTGCTCCTTCCAATTTTACATATTTGGAATTAGGGACAACTTTGGCCAGATTTTGAAGAGAAAAGAGATTCCAAATGATATAGGAGATACACTTATTGGAAAAAAAACTAGACTGGAGAATAACAAAAGGAAAAATTTGCCCATTTTTCCTTACTAGGAGACACAGAGAAGTCTGGTAGAAAAAGTTTGGCTTTGGAATCAGACAAACATGGATCCCAATATTTCTCTGTCCTTCTCTGGATGTGTGACCTTAGGCAAATCACTTAACTTCTTTAAACATCAATTTGCTTGTATGTGGGGCTAGCTTTATGTGCATACTAGCTGTGTGCTCATAGAGGAACTTGTGCTCCAGAGGGCCCCTCACTTAGTTTAATTCTCTGCTCTTATTATCTTGAGATTCACGTTAATTTTGAACAAGGATCCCTGCATTTTTGTTTTGCACTGTCCCTGCAAATTACGTAAACAGTCCTGCCGATCTACAGAATGGGGATAACAATACTTGCTTCTACTAATCAGCATGGAATCACCTATGTTTAGGACTCACTAAGGAACCTAAACGTAAAGAACACAGAATTACTTTTTCTAAGCTTACAGCACAGGCCAACTTAAACTAAAGTACTTTTGGGCCCAGACTATAATTCTTTGTCAGAAAAATTGATGGGAGGAGAGAGAAAAGGAGAAAAAGATAGTGATTGTGGCTACCATGGTAGTGCTACCTGCGGTTCTTACTCCATTTAGCTGCAGAAATGAAAACTTTTGTCAAGTTACTCAGACCACTTGGCCAGCAACATTCTATAAATGAAATATTATGGTAATGCTTTGGGATTTGTTTTCTGGACTGCAAACTCTGTATCATAAGAATTTTGGAAACGATAATTCCATAATCCTACTCCTACTCAAGCCTGTGGAAATGCAGACTCCAAACTCAAACTTGTTAATAAGGCCCTGTGAATTGCAGAAGTATTAGGTAAGTCAGTGCAACCCAAATCAACTCACCAAATATTCTTTAAATACTTAATAGTAAAGGGGCATCTGGGTGGCTCAGTCTGTTGAGTGTCCAGTTCTTTGTTTTGTCATGATCTCATGGGTCATGGGATCAAGCCCTGCATCATGCCCCATGTTGGGCTCCATGCTCAGTTGGGAGTCTGCTTGAAGATTCTCTTACTGCGACTCTGCCTCCATCTCTTTCTCTCTCAAATAAATAAATAAATAAATAAATAAATAAATAAATAAATCTTGAAAACAAACAAAAACCTTAGTAGTAAAAATGTAGTGAGTCTCTGTAAATGTATTCTGGGAAAATGCACAGTGAAAAGAAAGATATTCATAAATATGGTAGCATTTTTAAAACTGGGTAGGAAGATGGAGGGAATTTTTGCATAGCTTGATTTTATAAACACTGCCCAGAGAGCTAAAAATACTTAGGTGGAGCAACGTAGCTAGTCAAGAAGAAGTTAGAAACTAGAATCCACATCTCCTTTTTGCCAGTCCTGTTCTCATCAGCTAGTCCAGTCTCCAGAGGTCATCCAACATAATACAAAATGGCTCTGGACATCAGTATATTGTGGATCACTCAACAGTATACTTTAAAGAGCTCACACTCAGAAGGTTCCTAGGCTTCCAAAGCCTGATTCATTTGTCATTGTCTATAGTTAAATGATAATGAACACTAACCCTTTTATAAATAAGCCATAACTCATTTTAACAAATAATGCTGATTCTATCATAGTAACAAAAATGTTGTGGAAATAAATACAACTTTATTTCTGGAGTAATGTGAATTGGTCACATCCTAGTTTATTGGAAATAGAGTTTAATATAATAGCTAAAGCCAGCACTTGGGAGGATACAGTTGGGGGCAAGAGGAGAATCAATCTGTTGAGCAAGGTATTTTACCTCTTGGTACCACTATTTCTTTTCCTATAAATTAGGGACAATAATATAAGAATAACTGCAAGGATAGGATGATATTCTCCCTGTAAAGTTCCTTAACCTCATGTCTAGTTCATAGTAAGCTTTCAAAAAATGGAAAATATTATCAGTATTACTTCCACCAATAATGGCAAAAGTGGTAATACTTAGGGTGTCTTAGTTCTGGAGAGTGCTGGTACACAACAGAAGTAGACAAGAGATTTAAGGGACCTTTAAAAATGTATTTTAGATCACTAAAAAATATATAATTCATATTCCAAGAAACATTTTGAAAAATTTATTTCATAATGTTTCCTTTCAGACTTAATCTCTTTGGAAGGCAAATAGCCTAGTCCTTTTCCTTGTAAACAGAGTAAACCATCCAGAGATTTAATTCCATGTCAGTCATTTAGGTTGATAATTCAACCTAAATAAACAAATGACTCTGTATAATGTAAAGAAGCTAAAGGCATCATAACAGAAAATAATTCATTGTGTTTGTTTCTCCTAAGAAATTTATTTCACCCTTGTGTTTAAAATTACATCTGAAACATGATTTCACCATTGAAAATTTATGAGATTTTTCAAGTGGTTAATGGTATTCAAATATGTTTATTCTACTATGTAAATATAAATGTAGCCAATAACCAGTTTTATTAATGTCTCATCAATTTTAATATCTAAATAGAAAAAGAAATCAAGAGGATAAACTGGAGCATTTATAATATGAACTGAAATATATTTTAAGTTTCCATACATTTAAAAAATTTTCTAATTTGCAAGATCATAACAAGGTGTGTAGATTAGATAACAATATAGTATCAAAATTGTTTCCCTAATCTTGAAAATTATTTAGAAGCAAAGGGCATCATTTCTGCAACTAACTCTAGAAGCAATCAGAAAAAATCTACACTCATAGGGAGTGAGGGAATAAAGCAAACAGTATAATATTAACGTGTGGGCTCTAGGTGATGGGAATATGAGAATTCTTTGTATTCGTCTTGCAATTTTTCTTTAAATCTAAAATTATATTAAAGTAAAAGGTTAAATAAGACTACTTTGTACCAATGGTCTTGGTATATTTTTACCATGTAGAGAAAGAGAAAAAGACACAGTGCAAGGAAAAGAATAAATCAAGGACCTAAAGCAATGGGGAATGTAACTAATTCAGAAGTTCTTGAACAGCTGATGCAGTGTACTGGGCACTGTTGTCCGGTGGGAAGCTAAGTTAGGGTGTTATAACCAGGGGCTAGAGAGGAATAGACTGCATTTTAGAAAGGTTACACAAGCAAAAGCATGAACCATTCAAGATGGGAGTCAGAAAAGCCAGTTAATAATTAGCATAATATAAAGAGAGAGTACAGGGGTCTGAATTAGGGTAGATGCTGTACGGATAAAAAAGCAAGTATGACAAGATGTAGTAGTTAGGAGCACAGGTTCTGGTTTCAAATCCCAGGTTGCATTTCCTAGTTATATCATCTTTGGTGAGTTACTTAACCTTCCTGAGATTCAATTTTCCTCATCCATAAGATGGGCAAAATAGGAATATATCCCTCAGAGAGTTGATAGGATTTACAAAAGAGAATAATAAATACAAAATGCTCAGGGCAATTTTGTAGCACATAGAAAGGACCCAGTAAATTAAAGGACTCAACAAATTTAAGGAGTCCTTAAACTAAAGAACTAACAAAAAATACCTTAAAAAATCATAGGCATTATCAAGATCTATCTACTAATTAGTTGTGTTTTTAGCTTAGGAGAATGAAAGTACTACTCACTTTGTGCCCAGGCTCCTCAACCTTAGTATTACAGGATATCAAATATCCTAGCGTCTATCCACTAGATACCAATAGTTGACCACCCTCAGTTATGAGAATCAAAATGTATCCAGATATTACCAAATGGTTCCTGTGGGAAAGAATCACCCCCTGAGTGAGAACCAGCGACCTAGATGATGAGCTAAGGAGGAGGAGAGGGAGCAGATTTGGCACAAGACATCAGCAACAAAAACATCCACTGCAGTCAGCACACAGAGTGTTGGGCTAGGGAAGCATTACAGCCCAGAACTTGCCTTCCATTTCAGTTATCCCAGCTGACTCTCCTATGTTGTCCACCAGGAAACCACAGCTAACAGCTATGGATAAAAAGGGTACTGGTGCTGAAATGCCATAGAAGTAGCATGTTTTAAAGGATGCTTAAAAATATGAAAAGTAAAAAAGGCAGATTATAAAATAGTTTTATCTTATATATATATGCACATACATATAATTTACATATATACACACGTATATACACACGGCATAGAAAAAAGATAAGACATATAATGAAATGATAATTATTTTTGCTGGATAATTTTTATTAATTTTTTCTCTATACTAAAATTCTGGATTCACTCAAAGAAATGAGGAGGAAATCTATAATAGATGTGATTTTTAAGCTGGAAAATAAATAGAATTTTAAGATTTTAGAGCATTTTTCATATAGTGAAGGGTTAAAGCAATTCTTATATTTCAAAGTATTACACACTCAAAAAGAGTAGAAGTACGACTGCATCTTAATGACTTACCAAAAAAAAAAAAAATGTTGACTTGATGAGCCATGACTATTTCAACATTTGGAAAGATGAAACTAGAATAAAGCTTTGCTGCTTTATTTGTAATAGATTTAATGAAATGACAAGTTTTATATAAAAGTCAGTAGCCTTAGCCATAGAAGAATCAATATTTATTACACCATCCCAATCTTATTATTCTTTGCATGTCACCATGGGGATGCTACATCAGATTGTCTAGACAATCGACAAATTTTTCAGAAAGTGGGGCTGATATTTTTTGCTATTTTGGAGAAAGAAGAATAACCATTTCTTTTCTTTTTCTTTTTTTTTCCCCAAAGGAACTAGAGGGCTGGAGGTTACAAGCTGATTTTCAGAGGCAGAACCAAAAAATAAAAATAACGCCAACTAAGCAAGGATTGGTTACCCATAACAAAAACTAAGGGCTCTTAAATATTTACATCAGTTATTTCTCCAAATGTTCTAATAACATTCTCATGGGATACTGTTAATCAGAACTAGCTTAAAGTTTTGAGATTGCTCATCATTAGCCCATGACTTTGGGCAAATGCATTAACCTCCCCACATCTCATGTTCCCCATCTGTAATAAAGGAACAAAATTATTCCCCCACAATTAGGTTATTGTAAGGATTAAATGAGACAGTTCATGTAAAACACTTATAAACCCTAGTAATTACTATCATTACCATCATTATCTCATCCAGAAAAATCACTCATCATGTTCAGAAAAAGGCCAACTTGTTGAGCAAGGGGCTATTATCAAGAAAGCTGCTAGAGAGAAGGAATGATCCTAAGATGAAGATGCCCATGGCAGTAGCAGTAATTCCTCCTGAGAGTGGAAGCAACTCCCATGATGCCCAAAGACTGTATGAAGCAGGACAATAGGCCATCAAAAAGCCATCTTTTTTTTTTTTTTGGCAATAGTGAATAAGCTTCTATCCTTTCCATCCATTACTTTCCTCATGATTGTGAGGGATGCAGGGTGGAAAGGAGAATGCTATTAACTCAAAAATGTTCACACAGGCACATCATGCTTGTAGCAGCATGAAAATCTTTGATAACCTCCAGTGCCTTGAACAATATGCTCTTTCTCTGCCACACAGTCCCCATATCCTTGGCTACAATTCTGATTTCACCCAGCCCGAACCCCACAATTATTCATCTCATCCACTCATTCACTACCAACTGAAAATGCTTTACACTTCGGGGTTATTCCTTTACCTTGGCCAGTCCTCAGTTTCTTCAGTCTTTTCTCGGACTGACAAGTGTTACTTTATTCATGTTCACTTGCTCATTTGATAAATATTTACCTGACACCTAGTAGGAGTTGGTGTGTACTGGATGCCGGGGGTAAAAGTGGCCATCAGTAAAAGAACATATTCTTTCTTTCAAACCTTACAGACTCCCAGAGAAAAACAGATATTAAACAAGTAATTATAAGCATGTTTATCTGTAAGTGTAGATCCATTGTTCATCTGGTTTTCTTTAGCAGGAAAGGTATGGCTTTGAAGTAGGTAAAGCTGGAACCAAATATTGGTTCTGCCATGGTCATGCAGTGTGAACTTGGCGTATATACTACATTATTTTATCTTTAGTTTTCTCATTTTTAGAGTGGAGATGAAAAACACCTATCTCATGAGATTTCTGTAAACCTTAAATAAGGTAGTGCAGGTGAGAGGCTGTGGTAAAATAAAAAATTTGTCTGGTTCCTTTTTTTCCAAGGGACAAAACCCTTGAGATTTCTAGAATAATGGGAGGGTCTTCATTATCTATGAGATGACTCATGGTAGGCCCCTAGAAAACTTCAGGATGGCACTAGTCACCAGAAAAACTAACCACATGATTAGATGTTTGGGATTTTCCAAAGAGGGGAAGAGGACTGGAGGTAGAGTTCAATCACTTGGCCAGTGATTTATTCAGTCACAGCTACATAGTGAATCTTCGATAAAAACTATTAACATAGGAGCTCAGTGGGGCTTGCTGGTTGATGAATGCACTGTGCCTGGAGGGTAACAGGCTTCATAAGCAGAGAGCACAGAAGCTTTGCATTTCTTCCCATATTTCATCCCATGTGTCTCTTTATTTGATTAGTACCACTTATATGCATTCTCTGTAATGAAACTGAGTTCTGTGAGTCTTTCTAGCAAATCTTAGGGGGCTGTGGGAACCTCCAAAATATAAGCTGTCATTTGAAAGCACAGGTGGACTTTCAGGTGTGCTGGTGTCTGAGGTAGGGCAGGCTTATTTGAGGTAGGGCAGCCCCTTAACTTGTGGGATCTGTGCTAGCTCCAGGTGGTTAGTGGCAGAATGAGTTGAATTGCACACTCAATTAGGATTGAAATGAAATAGAGGCTTAGTACCCAGTGACATGATTGGTCCTTACTGAAAGCCAATTACCTTAATGATATCACTCCAATTCTATCAGGCCCACCTCTAACCTTATTTCCATTATCTTTTATCTCAGATGGCTGTTTGGAAAGCTTCAGACATTATGATCTTCATAAAAAACACACTTTTGGGCAAAACATTTTAGTACTTGAACCAAGATAGGGAAACAGATGGACAGAATGTTGGGAGACAACCCATCTGAGTTTAAACTCTTAGAAGTGCCAAAAAGAAGCTTAAAGGCTAGGAACCAGTGGAACATTTTGTGATTTTTTCATTAACTGTTTGATGTTGAGCAAATCCGCAGTGTCAACTGTACCCATCTTATAAATTCAAGTCTAGTTCTTCAAATACTGCATACTGGCCTATAACCAAAGTATGACTTTCCCAGAGCCAATGTTAACTACAATGGCTAATATGGTCAGCGACAAATAAATCTTCCCAACTGAAACCGCGTATTTGTGGTTAACAGTTTAATCTTTTTAGGAGTCTTTTGGCATTGTTTATCTTCAACACTGCCAATATACACACAACCCATCACTTCAAAGACTATCCTATTGCTGTTTCAGCAGCAGATGAACTGTAAATATATAAACGTCATTGTAAAGACTAAAATAAAATTGTGTTTGCATTTCTTCTTAAATAAGATCACTTCAGTTTTGGAAGACAACTTCAATCCCTAGAAACCTGTTCACAATTTCCCTTAGGGGCCACTATGATTTAGAAGATATAGGGGTTAGAGTGGGAGTTAGGAACTGTCAGTTCTCATGCTGAATTAGCTGTGGATCTCCTGGATGACCTCATTCAGCTCCTTCATTTTCCTAGTTGCCTGAGAAAGTGAATAAGTGATCATAACTTGTCATGCTGGGACATTATGAGATTGAAAAATAGTCTACTCTAAGATAGCAATGGCTAATACATTTGAGAGATAACCCAAGAGTGTCACCTTAAAGATACTTTTAGATGGATCTATTTCTCCTCATTCTCCCACCTGATCCTTTAACAACTAGATCCATTAACAAGTATAAATGTAGGTGATTTAATATTTACTTATTTTGCCTAGTTTGTCCTAGAGTTGCTAGTAATAGAAAGTTCAATGACCAAGAGACAGATACAACACATAAATCAATTAAAATAATCCAGAAAGTGGTAGCTCCTAAATAGTTTAAAAATGTACTTAATCCAGTACCTCCTCTTCCTTTCTCTCCAAGGACAACTAGCCCACAGCTCACTTTCATGCCTTTATCACCTATCATCATCTGGGCTGGAAATCATTGCAAACAATAGCTTCAATTCCTATCTAGTCCTCTCCACCTCAACCACAATTTTCCTTTATTTCCACAGAACCCATTTTTTCTAATGATCTCTAAACTCTCAAAATTCTGGGTCCTCAATTCAAGGTTCCAATTCTCTGAGTAAAGACACAGGGCCCTGGGAATATCTGGCTAGTTACTGTTTCATCAAAATTTCTGACTTGGAGGCTCAGCTTTCGTAGAGAGATATGCAAAGTTTCTACCAGTCTCCTTGCTAGGTTGCATGGTTTCACCAAGGGTGAAGATTTTTTACATAGCTAACCAATAATAACAAAGGCTGCAGAGAGGTGGAGGTAGAAGAAAATAAAAGACCAAAAAAAAAAAAAACCATACTTGGGATTTATTTTATTTGACAGTCACTTTATAGTGCTTCCTATGTGCTAAACACTGAGCTAAGGGTTTTACAAATATTGTTTGATTTGATACTTGTAACAATTCTCTGAAATGGGTCCTATTATGTTCTCCATTTTACAATGAAGAAACTAATGCAGAGATTAAGAACCTTGCTCAAGATATGGCAATAAGTGACAGTCAAAACACAGGCTGATCCAGAGCCTATATTATTAAATACTAATCTATAAAGCTTCTCCTTTGATAACGGGCAGTTGTTTGTAACCTCTTTCTTTCTTTTTTTTTTCCAGAAAGAAATTTCAACAGAGTGGAAATAGGCAAAATCTAATTGTAAAAGGGAAATATGTGCAACATTAAGACTTTTATGTTAATACATTTCTTGTTGAATAGGAGACACATTAAGAGAAGAGCTTTTTTGTTCAGTAGGTTATGTCATAAAGATGGACATTGCAAGGAAACAGTGAATAATTATTGGAGTGAGGTTTCAGAAAAAATGAAGACATATGTGAGAGGATTTAATCTAGATAGAAAAGGATGTGGAACATTTCTTATTCAGCATCTGAGGAAAAGGGCTTTCGGCTATTCCTGAGAGTTAGAGATGCAAACAAGTTTGTTTATAGGAAGAAAAGTAGAGTCCACTCAGTGATAGATGAATAATAGTATCACAAAGCCAGGAGAATCTCCATAAGATTAGGAAGACTATAATTGCAACAGTTTAGTACCATATCACAACTTCTGGAAACATTCTTCAGTCTAAGTATGGAACTGGAGAATCTATCTGGCTTTTAACACTTCTAAAATATTGGTAACCTTTATTTCATAATAAAAGTTTCTTGGGGTAAACAAAATGAAGATAACTGTTGTATGCAATTTGCAACAGTAAAAATAAAAATCTAATTTAAGAGTCTTAGCAGCATATATTTAAAAAAAAAAAAAAAGCCCTGGGGATTCAAGTGCATAGCAGCTCATTTCTATATTAAAAGGCAGAGTTAATATGATTGGTTAATGCAACCACTTTGACTTTTACTTAAAAATCCATTTATCTGGGCTCTATGTAGCAAATGCTAATTTGAATTATTTTAACTTTAGATTACTTAAATTTTAGACTAGCTAGTTAAATTAATACAGTAAGCTAATATTTCTAAATGATTTTTAACAACTTTAGGTATTAAAAAAATACATTTCTTCTGATGCAATTCATAGCTGGAAATTAATTTCCCCCACTTAACATGCTTTGTAATGCAACATGACAACTCTTTCCGTCTTTGGTGCTAAAAATTCACTTGTGTAAAGTTGCCATTTTGGGGAATCATGCAGGTGAATCTGAGATGCTCTCAGGGACAGTCTTTAAAGCCAAAAAAAATTGAGACAGTTTTAGCTGAAAGTTTTTTCAGCTGCCACATATGAAAATTACGTCTGTTAAATTTCAGTCCTGGCCCATAGTCAAGAGAAAAAATAATCACTGACTTATCTGTATATTATATTTTTGTATTATTTGCATATTGCACATAATAAATGACAAGAGGCTGATGCTATCTCTTGTTTACTAACAATCTTATCTCTTGTTTACTAACAATCTAGAGTTTTCTTGGCCACCTCTAATCAGGACTCATGTCTTTAAAACTTCAACAAAGATACAATCAGATGCTTGCTGAAAGGGCCCAGGCACTTTAACCATAGTACATAAATATTGAAAAGAGCTAAAAGTCAGAGAGAAAATATCTTTCTCACTTACTGTCAGATGAACTCTTAGGGAACTCTGTGTAGCCTGTTAAAATTTAATGAGTTTAGAGAATGTGTTGATCTGGTAGCTGGGTTGAACAGGGGCCTAGTGCATAAAATTCACCTGACATAAGATGAAAAATGCTCCCAAATGTGAGCCAATAGTGAGGATTACCAAATTCTCTTAGCTGAGAACTATGGTTTTGAACTTCGCGATCGGAAATCAATCTTTTAAAATGCTGGACTTTTTAATAATAGTTTTTGAAAAGTCTGCTGAAAGTGTATTTGGATGGGGTTAGCCTTTACAACATAAGACAGATGTACTAACAAAGATATGAGTTATGGCACACTTAGTTAAATCACCCCATGAATCAACCTTCCTATCTGTATAGTGCTTTGTTTACCCAACATCTCTATGTAAAGAAACTAACAGTGATTGCAAGTTTCTCAATTATAGGCCAAAATATTTCATTAAATTAAATTTGTCACTGTAACTATAAATGTTTATATACAAACAAGTTTTTTCAGTTCATTTTATCATAATACAGGATGAATTTTGTTTGTGCCTGTGAGTAATTTATGGAAAGAAATTGTGATACAGTTGATTCTTGTTTTTCATGACAATTGTATTCTATAAACTTGCAGCAAACACTGAATTGGTAAATACTGTACCATTGCAACTAGGGCAATACAGGATTAGGACTAATCCCACTAGCCTCTGATCAAACGTTTTCATCAACCTATTAATACATCACCTTGTTTTATGTTTGCTGCTGTTTAAATACACCTTTTTAAATATATATTGTTGATTCACTAACATTGAACTCACAGCCAAATAGCACTATAATTCATTACTGAACAAAGCTTACTTAACACATGTATTTCCTCGGTAAGGCATATCATCACAGCCTTCTTGCACTTAGTAACACTAGATCATGTTTGGAAGCCACTTTGTATAAAGTGAAATTACCAACAAAAAGCACAAAAATGAAGAAAAACGTAGCACCAAATAGACTGTAAAGAGACCGCTGTTTATAGTGTGAAAGCTAAAACAAGAAAGCAGGACATTGCTTCATTCAACATCAACTTGTAACATACACATCAGGTAAGTCATATTTTTTACCACTCCTGCACCTGTGCATGTCCACGATGGCCACAAAATTGCCACAAATAGTGATTTGGGAGTTACAAATAAATTTCAACAAGTAGGCAAATATGCAAATACAGACTCCATGAATAGTGAGAATTGACTTTATTTTTTAAATTATATCTAGAATATTTAGAATTCTCATTAGAAATTCAATAATGTTGTGAAGAGTATATAATGTGGAAGGGAAAAATTACCTGTCTTCTTTCTTATCTCTGGAAGTAGCAAGTATAGTTCTAGCTAAAGTTTTGCCTCTTGTTTGATACTATAAAACTAGCATTTCCATATTCAAATGATGTCATGTTGAAGCAAGTTAACAACAAATGCCTTGTAGAGTCTTTCAGCTTTCCTTATCTACTAACACTACTAAAACTACATTTTATATATATTGCTAAAGAAATACAAAGTTATAAGAAACAAGTTGTGAGTCTTCTTTCCTTTGAAACTGTGAGAAGAAACTTTCTCACAATAAATTAACATTAGCTGTCTTTTCTTGGAGAAAAACTCAGACTAAATTAGTTCAAGTCTCTCAAAACATGACATAACTCCTCCTTTGATGACCTCTTATTTGTTTTTCTTAACTTTAATACTTGACATTATAAGTTGACATATCTATCTTTAACATTACATTTGTGAGTCTTGTTCTTATGATATTTTAACTAAGCAGGAATAATAGGTACATTTAAGATGGTCTATAGTTGCAAAATTTGCTATACAAGATGTCTAAGATGCTTCATTTTTTGGAGAGAAAAAAAGTTAAATTTTCACTTGAGAGTCTTTCCTCTTTCATTTGCCCCTACACAATCAACCTACAATCTTTGTTAGGGAGTAGAGTTTGCTAGTAAAAAGTTGTAATCATAGTCTTGATTTTCATTTAGGTATGTATTTAATTGATTACAAAGAAGGCATATGTGACAAAACCACTTGCTTGGTATAAAGTATTACTGCCCTGGGTGTTACACATAAGTGATGAATCACTACATTTTACTCCTGAAACTAATATTACACTATATGTTAACTAAAATTTAAATAAAAACTTGGACTATTAAAAAAAACACTGCTAAGTACCACCCCAAAGTTGACAGATGCTTATTTCTGAGAATGCTTTAAAATGGATATTATTACACCCAAATGAAACAATCATCTTTCACTGCAATGTAAGAATCATTTGACAAGCTTGTTTCAACAAAATGTCAGCCTGACCCTCCACTGAGATCTGTGACTTAAAGAGAAAAAGAGAAATGTAACTGGCTTCTATTTCAATTTATAAAGTCGAGGAAGGATAGGGAGGACAGGCACTAGAGTAAATTTTGAATGCACTGTTCAAAAATATATCAAAATGCATGTCAAAGTTACTCCAGATATAGTCTACAATGCTTATTCAATCCTGTGTTCAATTTAAGATGTCTAACTTGATATTGTCGAGACATTTTCATCAGTTATTTATTTTGAAAATTACTTAACAGCTGGCTTTCATCAAAATTCTATTTCAATTAAAAAGGCACTACATATTTTTTTACTTGGTGATTGGAAGTGGCATCACTCATTCCCCTCTGAGATCTTTCAGAGTAGGGATGCATTTCATGTCCATCATGCAGTTTACAGAGCTTCCAATTATAAAAGTGAATCTAAAGGAGTTACAGAATCAACAAACACGGTTTTGCCATTTGGGATTTTCATAATTGGAGTGACATGTAGAATGATGACAGTATGCTGCAACTTTGAATTATCTTGTTACACATTTATTCCAACACCTTTCAATATATTGTATAAATTTGATAAATTTTTGCTCTTTTCCAGGTATGTTAATTATGATAGAAACTTTACAATCAGCTGTCAAAAAACTAATTGAAAATGATAGCCAGGGGGATCCCTGAGTGACTCAGCGGTTTAGCACCTGCTTTCAGCCCAGGGTATGATCCTGGAGTCCCAGGATCGAGTCCCACATCAGGCTCCCTGCATGACGCCTGCTTCTCCCTCTGCCTGTGTCTCTGCCTCTCTTTCTGTGTGTCTCTCATGAATAAATAAATAAAATCTTTAAAAAAAGAAAAAAGAAAAAAAAAGAAAATGATAGCCAATTGGTATATAAAATTTAGAAAAATCATTCTCCTGTGTTTTAGAATTAATACAGAAAGGATAAGTTGACCCATTAGCTTTATAGTAATATAAAACTCAGCAAACCTACTTCTCCTTTCCAACCTGATATAATAGAAACATAATTATACTATCTACAGAGGAATATCATATATGTGGCCTTTGGAAAGTCACAGAAGTGGTAGAGAGGAAATATCTGTTCACAAATATTTTATTGCACAATCTATGTGAGAGTCCTTCATAACAAAATTTTTATCTTTGGCTCTAGAAATGGGAGTAGCCAAAGAACAGAAACAGGAAAAAAAAAAAACAGGAAAATCTTTTCTGGGTAGTGTCTAGATTGTTGATTCAAAAAGCTAAGTTGTGGGACACCTGGGTGGCTCAGTGGTTGAGCGTCTGCCTTTGGCTCAGGTTGTGATTCTGGCATCCTGGGATCGAGTTCCACACTGGGCTCCCTGCAGGGAGCCTGCTTCTTCCTCTGTTTATGTCTCTGCCTCTCTTTGTATGTCTCTGATGAATAAATAAAAATTTAAAAATCTTTTAAAAACCTATGATATATGCTTTTTTAAAAAAGATTTTATTTATTTATTATAAAGATCGAGAGAGAAAGAGAGAGAAAGCAGGAAAGGAGCAGAGGGAGAGAAACAAGCAGACTCCATGCTGAGCATGGAGCCTGACACCAGGCTCAATTACATGACCCTGAGATCACGACCCGAACCAAAACCAAGAGTCAGACGCTTAACTGACTGAACACCCAGGCACCCCTATGTTGTAATATATTATTAAGCTTCCAGAGAGAAGACTGAAGCTGGCCTTGGACTGTATTACTTCACTATATATTACTCAATATAAACATGAGAGTAGAAAAATATTTGATGCAAATCTACATATTAGAATATTTGGGAGTCAACCAGAGAGATATATAGGCACATTGTGTATGTCCTTGTTCTTCGTCTCCACCAGCGGTTTTCAGTAAGCGAGATTGAAAATGCCTACAGGACTAATGAGCATTCTGGCTCTTCATTACTTTCAACCCATTTATGGACAGAGCCAGTGCTCATGGACTTTTACCAAACCAAGAATACAGTTTTCTGAACGCATTCCTTCACGATGTTTGATATAGTTAGAATCTGTTTTTCTTCAAAGGTTGTTTAACAGGTCCACCAAGTCACAGGCAAAACTCCAACTTCTGACAGAGTGTCTGCCTTTGGACTTTGGCTTCTGTTCCAATTTTTCAGCATGGACTAGTGGGAGAGAACATCTCTGAAGACTTCAAAAAACCATAAAAGTCTTAATAGAAACAACTGCCTTCCATCTACTTCTGAGATTAAGAATCATAGAAGCAGACTGAAAATGAGAACAAAGTGAAGCATCAAACAGCAAAACTGGTCAGCATATAAATAAAAAAATCTGTGCATAAATTATAAACTATAAATTATCATATCAAATGGTAACTATAAAGAACACATATTGTGAGAAAAGTTTTCAGGAGGAGATAAATCTGTAGAACTTGACTACTTTCCAAGGTATTATAAAGATAAGTTATTGACTAAAAGAGCATAGAACTGACTAGAATCCATTTGTCTTTGTTTAAATACTTTTCTTCCTGATATGTCTTTCAAATTGGAAATAAAAATCTCTGGAAATATAGATAAAATCTAGCTTCTGACTGAGATGTACTTAATTTAGATATACCCTAGCTTTTACTAAAAAATGTCAATCTGTCCTTTTCAACCATGTACACATTGGTTAAGTAAAGAGAAAAGATATGCCCGAATATGTTACTAAGGAAATACCTTGACCCATTAATAAACTTGCATTCTTTAGGTTTTATTTTGTTTGTTTTTTGTTTTTTGTTTTTTTTGGTATATAATGACTTGCTGCAATTTTTAAGCTAATGTCCTCTAATTGGCAAAAACTACTATTGTCAATCTCACTTTCTGTTCTTCCTTGATTAAAACCTATGCAGGTGGGGTGCCTCGGTGGGTAAGTGACCGACTCATGATTTCAGCTCAAGTCTTAATCTTAGGGTTGTGAGTTCGAGCCCCATAAGGGGTTCCACACTCAGTATGGAGACTGCTTGACATTCCCTCTCCCTCTGCCCCTCCTTTCCCCACCCTGCTTGTGCACACACACACGTTCATGCACAAGCACTCTCTCTCTCTCTTTCTCTCAAATAAATAATTTTTTTAAAAAAATCTTTAAATGTATCTTTTTTAAACTTATGAATGAAGAAGAAATATAAAGCATCTTCTAAAACTTTGCTTAGTCATACTTATAGTAAACACTTATAAAATAGCTACCAAGTGCCAATACTGTTCTGAATAGTTTAACCTTCAAATCAATGTATGCGGCAGTTACTATTGTGTTTCCAATTCTACAAATGAAGGACCTAAGACATAGAGAATTTAAGTAACTTCCCAAGTATCATAAAGTTAATTTTGTGGTTGAGCCAGAATTTGAAGCTAGGCATATTAGAAAATTCTGTTTCTGCCAATATAGGTCCATCATCATAAATATCTAGATGTCAATATCTGGATTACCTGTAGATGAAATTTAAAAACAGATTAGATAACTTTTAATGACATTCTAACCATAATACTCCTGAGATCAATACACTTTTGCTATTTTTTTCATATGGTTAAAAAAACATCTCAGATAAATGGGCTTGGGTGGTAAAGTAGACATTTTGAAGACTACAGTATTTTCCCAATGTTCTCCTTTATTCAGTATCTTTTTCCTTCAATTTGGTTTTCAACTAATACCAGAATTGGCTACTTAGAACATATCTTGATCACGCCATTCCCTTTTTAAAATTTCCCATTTCCCTTCACTTTGGACATGATGAAATTTAACTATTTATCTTGGACAGTAGTGCCTTCACGAGCCTTGGTCCTAAATCAATATCTTCTATTGCTCTCTTTTTCTTTGTTCATGTTGTTCTCTCTGCCAAAACTTCCATTATCCATCTCCTCCCCACTCTACCCTCCACTGTCTTTGTGCTTTGCATAGTCTCTACTTCCGTCTTTCTCTTTCTCTATGTGTCTTTCCCTCTCTCTATCATATACACATACACATTTCTTCTCTAAGAATTAATTTTACAATTTTCCATCTGCAGTCTCATGACACACGAAGTCTCCCTGTATTAAGACACATTATCTTCTCTTGGAGTTATTTGTTTATGTATCTTATTCCCACAACTAAGAATGACCTCCCTGGAGTCTAGAGCTGGATTATTTATCTTTCTATACCTACCACCCAGGGTTTTGTATATAGGAGATGCTTAATCAATGTAGTTGCATGAAATTGAACTGAACTGAGTCTAATTGGACTGAAGAATGTTTATTCCAAGTACATGAGAGAATTAGACACGATGCACAGCTCTGATATTTGAATTTGTTCTAACAAAAAATGACTTCAGCATGGACTAGTGGGAGAGAACTACTCCTTTGCATCTTGCACAGCACCTATCAGTGTTTGACACAAAGGTAGTGTCTAATACACTTTGAGTGATTAAGTAAATCCATCTGAGTTATCCAGTATTTATAACAGAGTTGGGAATAAAACCTCTTTCTTAATTATGGCAGCCTTGAGAGGCATCACATGGAGTTCACATGGACTTTGGGGCTAAGCTGCTGGGGTTTAAATCCTTGTTCCTTTACTTACCACTTGTGCGACCTCAAACAAGTTAAACAAGTGCCTTACTTTCTCATCTGTAGGATAAAAACATTAGTGAAAACTTAATGGAATCATTGGTAGAAATTAAATGAGTAGATATGTGTAAAGTGCTTAAAAGTATGCCTACCATATTTGTCATCTTGGCAAAAGTATTAGCTAAGGTTATTATTTGTCATGACTTCCATATTTTTCCTATACTGACTACATACTCTACGTACCCTACATATTCTACATCTACTGCAAGACTCTTTCAAGAAAATGATAGTAGTTTTCCCACATAAGAAAATGCCAAGATAACCATAGTTACCCACATACTGTGTTTTTCTTTCATAAACTTGAAAGAAATTTCAAACATATATTTCTTCATCCCTACAATGTTCCTAGAATATGTTTTGTTTTCCTTGTTCTCTGTAGTTTTGCACTATTTATTTGTTATTTATTATGTATTATTTTTCTGCTGAGAAAAAACACCATACACAAACCTCATACACAAAGGTCTGTTTCTCCAAATCAAAAACAATATGATATTCTAACTCTCTGAAGAAAGTCCATGGTATTTTGATAGGGATTGCATTAAACGTATAAATTGCCCTGGGTAACATTGACATTTTTACAATATTAATTCTGCCAATCCATGAGCATGGAATATTTTTCCATCTCTTTGTGTCTTCCTCAATTTCTTTCAGAAGTGTTCTATAGTTTTTAGGGTATAGATCTTTTACCTCTTTGGTTAGGTTTATTCCTAGGTATCTTATGCTTTTGGGTGCAATTGTAAATGGGATTGACTCCTTAATTTCTCTTTCTTCAGTCTCATTGTTAGTGTATAGAAATGCCACTGATTTCTGGGCATTGATTTTGTATCCTGCCACGCTACCAAATTGCTGTATGAGTTCTAGCAATCTTGGGGTGGAGGCTTTTGGGTTTTCTATGTAGAGTATCATGTCATCGGTGAAGAGGGAGAGTTTGACTTCTTCTTTGCCAATTTGAATGCCTTTAATGTCTTTTTGTTGTCTGATTGCTGAGGCGAGGACTTCCAGAACTATGTTGAACAGCAGTGGTGAGAGTGGACATCCCTGTCTTGTTCCTGGTCTTAGGGGAAAGGCTCCCAGTGCTTCCCCATTGAGAATGATATTTGCTGTGGGCTTTTCGTAAATGGCTTTTAAGATGTCGAGGAAAGTTCCCTCTATCCCAACACTCTGAAGGGTTTTGATCAGGAATGGATGCTGTATTTTGTCAAATGCTTTCTCTGCATCTAATGAGAGTATCATATGGTTCTTGGTTTTTCTCTTGCTGATATGATGAATCACATTGATGGTTTTACAAGTGTTGAACCAGCCTTGTGTCCCGGGGATAAATCCTACTTGGTCATGGTGGATAATTTTCTTAATGTGTTGTTGCATCCTATTGGCTAGTATCTTGTTGAGAATTTTTGCATCCATGTTCATCAGGGATATTGGTCTGTAATTCTCCTTTTTGGTGGGGTCTTTGTCTGGTTTCGGAATTAAGGTGATGCTGGCCTCATAGAACGAATTTGGAAGTACTCCATCTCTTTCTATCTTTCCAAACAGCTTTAGTAGAATAGGTATGATTTCTTCTTTAAACGTTTGATAGAATTCCCCTGGGAAGCCATCTGGCCCTGGACTCTTGTGTCTTGTGTCTTGACTGCTTCAATTTCCTCTCTGGTTATTGGCCTGTTCAGGTTTTCTATTTCTTCCTGCTCCAGTTTTGGTAGTTTGTGGGTGGAATCAGAAAAGACCCCGAATAGCCAGGGGAATTTTAAAAAAGAAAACCATAGCTGGGGGCATCACAATGCCAGATTTCAGGCTGTACTACAAAGCTGTGGTCATCAAGACAGTGTGGTACTGGCACAAAAACAGACACATAGATCAATGGAACAGAATAGAGAACCCAGAAGTGGACCCTGAAATGTACGGTCATCTAATATTCAATAAAGGAGGAAAGACTATCCATTGGAAGAAAGACAGTCTCTTCAATAAATGGTGCTGGGAAAATTGGACATCCACATGCAGAAGAATGAAACTGGACCACTCTCTTTCACCATACACAAAGATAAACTCAAAATGGATGAGAGATCTAAATGTGAGACAAGATTCCATCAAAATCCTAGAGGAGAACACAGGCAACACCCTTTTTGAACTTGGCCACAGTAACTTCTTGCAAGATACATCCACAAAGGCAAAAGAAACAAAAGCAAAAATGAACTATTGGGACTTTATCAAGATAAGAAGCTTTTGCACAGCAAAGGATACAGTCAACAAAACTAAAAGACAACCTACAGAATGGGAGAAGATATTTGCAAATGACATATCAGATAAAGGGCTAGTTTCCAAAATCTATAAAGAACTTATTAAACTCAACACCAAAGAAACAAACAATCCAATCATGAAATGGGCAAAAGACATGAAGAGAAATCTCACAGAGGAAGACATGGACATGGCCAACAAGCACATGAGAAAATGCTCTGCATCACTTGCCATCAGGGAAATACAAATCAAAACCACAATGAGATACCACCTCACACCAGTGAGAATGGGGAAAATTAACAAGGCAGGAAACCACAAATGTTGGAGAGGATGCGGAGAAAAGGGAACCCTCTTACACTGTTGGTGGGAATGTGAACTGGTGCAGCCACTCTGGAAAACTGCGTGGAGGTTCCTCAAAGAGTTAAAAATAGACCTGCCCTACGACCCAGCAATTGCACTGTTGGGGATTTACCCCAAAGATTCAGATGCAATGAAACGTCGGGACACCTGCACCCCGATGTTTCTATCAGCAATGGCCACAATAGCCAAACTGTGGAAGGAGCCTCGGTGTCCATCGAAAGATGAATGGATAAAGAAGCTGTGGTTTATGTATACAATGGAATATTCCTCAGCAATTAGAAACGACAAATACCCACCATTTGCTTCAACGTGGATGGAACTGGAGGGTATTATGCTGAGTGAAATAAGTCAATTGGAGAAGGACAAACAGTGTATGTTCTCATTCATTTGGGGAATATGAATAATAGTGAAAGGGAATATAAAGGAAGGGAAAAGAAATGTTGGGAAATATCAGGAAGGGAGACAGAACATAAAGACTCCTAACTCGGGGAAATGAACTAGGGGTGGTGGAAGGGGAGGAGGGCGGGTGTTGGAGGGGAATGGGTGACGGGCACTGAGGTGGACACTTGATGGGATGAGCACTGGGTGTTTTTCTGTATGTTGGTAAATTGAACACCAATAAAAGTTAATTTAAAAAAAAAACAATATGATATTGAACTAAATAAATGAGAAAAAAAAGGTAGAAATTTAATGAAGTTGTATTGAATGATTAATGGTAATTTACTATTTATCATAAAAATGTTTGTTCAATAGTAGCAATATTTCATTTCCATCATTGTTAGTGTTTCTTCATAATGAGATATTAAACTATTGAACTTCTCACAAAGAGTACTTTCCACTTCCTGTATTTCCAAAACATTTCTACTAGACACAGATACTAACCTATAGTTCTCTTTCTCACTTCACTTTTGCTTGTTTGAACTTTTATGAATTTTCTTTCATTTCCTGACAGGATTGCTTTTCTTTCCTGGTGCAATAAGATTTTCATTATAGTTTTTGGATGGACACTTGTGACATAAAACCAAACCCAAAAGATTCATCACATATCCAAACAAATCTGACTTTCTCAACTTTCACTTTTAGCTTCTACACAAAAAAACAGCTTTGGATTTATTTCTTTGCAAGCACTTGAATATGAATTGAGATTATAGATTAAAAAGGCAGTGTATGTGAGCTATTTATATTAACATGGCTTTCTTTTAAAAAATTTCTTTATTTAAAACACATTTACCTAATCATCTCTTTCAGATTGTTTTAGTGTTTTGAGTGTTGTGGCATTAATTTATCTGTTTGCTACATCTGCTGATTCTTCCTCAAGGTGATTTTCTTGTGAAGTTTGCAATCTATTGGAGGGTACTTATTTTTAGTTTGGTTTTAAAATTCCTGCTAGAGTCCAGAATGCCCTGGGTTATGAAATGATGGCTCGTGGCTTTCTATTGCTGGGGATTCAAGGGATGTCAGTGATTTGAGACTGGGTCTTAAGGTTAAATTCCCATATCATGTTATCTGCACCACCCAGGTAGTACAAATTTAGATCCTACATCAGCAATGATTCAGACCTAGCATTTTAATTTTTCAGAGTGCTTGTTTTTTCCAACACAAGTCCAAGATAAATGGCAAGTTTATTTGTACTTTCCCTGGTTAATTGTTTGGAATTTTTTTTCTAGGCTATGAGTATTGAAAGTCCCTAGAGATTTTATTTTTTATGTAAAACTCTCAGATTAAGATTTCCTCCTTTATTGGTTTTTGCAACCATTTCTTCAGTCTCCTAGTTATAAAAAACCCACCTCAAGTCACTAGGGCCTATATCCTCTCTGAAATGCATGTGCAGTGCATTAGAATCAGGTTTCTATGACCTCTTTCTCTTTGATTCCCTTCGTCCTTTTATTTTTTTAAATAACACCCGATTTCTCTCTTTTTAAAATTTTACCTTCTCCTTATTTTTTAAACCAATCTTTATATATGAAAGTATAATTGTTTGGCTACTCATATATAAGACATTATAGAGAACACCACTAGCCATACACATCTATATTCTTATCCCTGATCTATTTGAAATGGTAAGACCCCTTATAGAAAAGGTATGAGTATATTCCTGACAAATGAAAGGTTACCACACAAAACAATCTTGAGGAAATTCCCCTTAAACTGATCTTTTATGATCTTATAGTGAGTTACCAGTTTAGAGCCCTGGAAATCAGGGAGACAGAAAGTGACTAGAAAAGGGGCACCTGGGTGGCTCAGTTGGTTAAGTATCTGAGTCTTGGTTTCAGCTCAGGTCATGATCTCAGGGTCCTCAGATCAAGCATTATACAGGCTCTGTGTTCTGAGAGGAGTCTGCTTGAGAATTCTCTCTCCCCCCAACCCTCTGCTCACCCCCCACACATGCACTCTCTCTCCCTCTAAAACAAATAAATCAATCTTTAAAAACAAAACAAAAAGAAGAAAGTGACTACAAAAGGCAGGCTTTCTAAATCATACAGTGATCCTCCTCATCATTTGTGAACTCTAGGTCAGCAAATTCTCATACTGTCTAAAAGCTATTTGTAAGCTGAAAATTAATCTCACAGCACTTTCATGATCATCCACAGATATACACAGAATAGAGAGAAATTTGGGTGCCTGTCACATAAGCTCCCAGCTGAGGTTGATAAGGTGGCACTGACTTTTTGTTTCAGCTCTCAGACTACAAACATCCTTTTTGTAGTCTATTCAGTGCCACATTTTTCACATTTTTGTGCTTTCTCTTGGTAATTTTGTTGTTTAAAATGGCCCCCACATGTAGTGCCAAACACTGTCTAGTGTTCCTAAGTGAGAAGGTTGCCATGTGCCTCACGGAGAAAGTATGTGTTAGGTAAGCATTACTCAGGCATGAATTCTAGTGCTGTTGGCCATGAATTCAAGGTTAATGGACCAACAATATAGTAGATCCAGAAAAGAGAAGAGGAAATATGCTCATCCATATGTGAGACTGCTCTGGAAAGTGCTAAGGTAACATCTATAGTTTATGGGGAGAATATAGGGGGAAAAAGCTTTAAAATGGAAAATAAGCCCAATTTGTGGATTTAGGAGATAACCACAGATTAAAAAAAGAAAGAAAGAAAAACAAAACAATACAAAACACGTAGTGGAAAACACTATTGTGAAGCTGAAAGCCAAAGAAACTTATAGCCATGCTTCTCAGGGTTAGAAAAATGTTAAGCCCTTCTCCCTAGTGAGGACCAGTTTGGGCATTTCAAAAGGTAATAGGCATGAAAAACATTATTGCAAGCAAGTCCTTCAGATGAATGGGTTGCAGTAGAATTTTTAAAATATCTGTTAAATATTACACAGGGAAAGGTTATCTGGGAGAGTAGATTTCCAATGCTGATGAGACCAACTTATTTTATAAGGATGTTGGCAAAGGAATCTATAGAACACAAATGGCTTCCGGAGCCCCTGAATATGAATCATTCAAAGTAATAAAATTAATTATTTAATAGAGATATATATTAAATGACACCTAAAACAAAGTTATATATTGACCAATTGGCAGAAATATGACCAGAGGCTCACAGGAACGTGTTCCTATTTCCACTAGGAATAGTGGTGCAGGATGGGCTAATTAAGTGCTCACAGCAACTTTATGAAACATTACTGTGAATAATGAGAACTGACTACAATGCAGATAGTTAATATAAACTTCTATAATAGTTCATAGATAGTAAATCTTTCATTAATTACATTCAAATGGAAATAATATATGTAAGTGTTATGACTGAACCTTAGATTTGAGAAAGATGCCAATCACACAGAACTACCAGGTATCAGGATCCACTTGCTAAAAGCAATGATACTGTTTTCTAAGAGGAATTGGCCATCTATTCAACTTTGCATCTGGTATCTGCCAATCCATTAGATCTCATTCCTCTACCGTCACATACTTTATGAACTGTTGAGATGGTTTAATAACTGCATTTTACTTATATTTCTTTCATAACAGCTATAGAACTTTGTTTTATTTATATACTTCATGTCCACTTTTCATAATAAAACTATAAGCTCCTCAAAGGGTAGGATCCAGGTTCCACCTATTTCAGTATTCTTGTGCCTAACACAGGTTATGGGACATAGCAAGTGTTAAATATTTGTTAAGTGAGATTAATGAATAAGAACAAAAATATAAGTAATAATCTCAGGAAATGTTAATATATGTTCAAAAATCATGATTAGTTCAATTTTAATTTCCTTGTGATTTCCCAGAATTTCGATTATGGATAATGCTGCAGATTATGTTTTAAAAACTTTTAATTATACAAATGATAGATGGATGCATCATTGCAGTCATAAAAATCTAACTACTAAAGTAATGTAATAATGAAAAGTATATAGCCATTTGCCAACCGTCATCTTACTCCTCTCCCCAGACATTTTAATTTGATAAAGATAACTATAGCTAACTATAGTTAGAGGAAGAGTGTATAAGCAAAACACACACAGATAGAGTTTATTTTTTCTTTTAGTGTTTATGATGTATCCCAAATACTGATTTAGAAAGTTTCAGATATACAAAGATATAGTTTTATTTTAAACCACATCCCTCAAAAAAACCCACATATATATTCCCTCTATGCTGTATACTCTGTCTGCAATCTATTCAAACTAAAATGTGTTTGATATTAAGTTTTTCCAATCAGTGAAGACATTATTATGACTATATTTACATGACCTTTGCATTCTCCATTTCCTGTCAAAGTTCTGGGGAATTCATGAGCCTGCCATCTCAATACACTCTTAAATGTTAGCTCCAAAGAAAATGTAATTTTATAACTCAAAAAATCTTCAGATTAGGAGTAAAGGTAGATACTTATCACAACTCGGAAGCTGTCAATGGAGTGCATCCAGAGTTTAAAGAGGCTTAGACAAACCCTGGGGAATATTCATATGTCAAGAACTCCACATCACTGGCAAGCTGAAAGGAGCAGCTTATTCTTGATTTCTCGACTTGGCTTGCAAACCAGTAAAAAGATCATCTGAATTATGGAACTCATGCCAACAAAAGGATGTCACCATCATATTAGACACAAGAACCACACAGAAATAAGGAAACATCCCATGATTCCTTTATACCTGCTCAAAAAATCCAACACATCTTCAATTGCTTATTACTAATAATAAAATAAACACACACTGCTCTAATTTTTTAAAAGCTGGCTTTAGAATGTTCACCATTTTTACTTATTGATCCCCTTCTTCAGATGAATTTAAAAAATTCATTAACCTCTATACTCTCCTATTGTATTCATTGCTATACGGGGTGGGGGTGGGGAAGAAACCTTAAACTAGGTCACTTGGCTTTCTTTCATATTGTTTCCTCCAAGTTCATTTTTATCTCCTAATGGCCAGCATTCTCTTAGATCACAGTTAGACTGAATACATGCAAGCCTCAGCACAACTTTCTGTGTAGTTTTAGACTTCTTTGAGAAAAATAATAGTGCCTGTCCACTGTAGAAAGCTACTCTACTTTCACTCAAAAGCTCTTTTCCAATGAGCCTAAAGCAGATTTCTCCTTGGAGTTGGTGGGTTGGGGGACATTCACCAGTTTTGTAAAAATAACTTCTGCAATAGAGAACAAGATTAGTAATGTGACTATTTCTCTTTTCTAAAACATTTTATTTATTTATTTGAGAGAGAAAGAGCATGAGAGTGGGGCCGGGGGTAGGGGCAGAGGAAGAAGCAGACTCCCCAGTGAGCAGGGAGCCTGATGTTGGAATCTAGAATCCTGGGATCGTGACCTGAGCCAAAGGCGGATAGTTAACCAACTAAGCCACCCAGGTGCCCCAATGTGACTATTTCTTAAACAGAGCTTATTGAATATCAACTTTCTTATGAGTACATGATAAGTAAATAACATGAACACACAAAAAATAGTGAGGATAGTTTCTTCTACTAAAATCATTTCTAATATTGACCTCTCACTGTGCTGGGTGGTACTTAATAAAATAACTAAGTAATTCAGAAATAAGTACCACCAGGGCTTGGGGAAACAGATCATCAGGAATTTAGACTTTCCTTGTATTTAAAAAAAAAAAAGAGGGGGGGGGAGGGATTGTGTAACACCTTGAAAGGATATTAAGAAAGAATAAAATTGATGGAGAGGAGATTGGAGAAAGGCATTGAGAGGCCATGAGAGCCAGGACAGTGAAGATACCATGCCCACTGAGGATGATGAGCAGAACTATACTTGTTGAAGAGGAGAGTTGGTAGAAAGAAGAGAAAAGAAAATATAGTAGATCCAGGAAAAAGGAGAATTATTCAAGAACTTGAATGTGAAATTCTGGCAAACTGCTAAATAAATAAATAAATAATAAATAAATAAACTCATTTATTCACTGTACTCAACATATTTTTTTAATATTCAGCAGGTTGGCAATATGTAGATAAACTATCTCACTAGAATGTGAAAAAATAGAGTGGAACTAAACAGGAAAAACCAGGAGAACAAGGAGAAAAACTATGAATTTAAAAGCAATGGCTAAAACCTGGAGATTTCAGGGTAGTTAAGAAAAGAATATAGACCAGGTTTAAGAAGATGAGTTCAAATCTGAGCAGTTGGAGTGTAGGCTCATGAAATCAGGCCAGAAGATCAAAAGATCAGAATTTAGAGTGTGAATGATAAGGGCATTAGGTGAAAAAGAGAGGTTTACAAGGAGGTATGATGAGGTTTGAGTAACAGACAGGAGTGCCTTTATTGACAAGAAGCCCCCTACTCTGGCTCATAAATTGTCCCAGAGGGCCCTGCACAGCCTCCACCATGGTCAGGCCTGAGCCTTCTCAAGTGTTGAAAATAAGGGACCCCTATGGGGCTGGGGAAGTTCTTAAGCAAGAAACAAGGTAGTTTCCAATCCCAAACATCCAGAAATCTCATGGAATTTTTTGTTATCTATCTACATATTCTGATGTCATATGGACACATTCAGACTTAGAACAAATGCTAACCATGGGAGTCTTGTGCAATTATCTTATTAATAATATTTCCCAGTCCTGTTCCTGAATACTCATGTGGAAATCCCATGACTCCCATGGCCTTCCCTAAATAATGCACTAATTTTTCTTGGAGCTGAAGTTTCCTTATATAATAGACCTGCATTGGCTTCTTGTTTTCTTAGCAAATTGCAGCAAGTCTTTGTTCTTTTCTCTACTCCATACTCCCCCCCAAAATTTTTTTTAGTAATGTAAATAGGCTTTTTATGGGTCTTTCAAAATTATTAGGTAGTTTATCATAATACAATAGTGCTTTTTAGAAATATGAACCCACCATTTAGAGATCCATAGATATATTCAGAAAGAAGGAATGTTTCTTCAATGAGTAGAGGAGTCTATTCTACTGGGTCTGTTTTAAATAAATGTAAGAGTGCAATGGAAAAAGAAAGAAACCCAAAGTGTATTTTGGGAATCAAGGGACTCAGGGACTGTGTTTCTAAAAGTAGAAATGTGTGACAGATCAAGAGACTTTAATCAGCTAGTGGGCCTGTAAATCTAGATGTAAACTTGGAGTTCCCCATTTCCACCCCACTATTGATAAGTTATTCATACTGTCTCAGGATGTAAAAATGGATGATACTTTCAATTATTTAAAATTAGAAACCATTAAACTTTTATGCTAGAATGTGCTTGTTACTTGTTTGAAACATGACATGTACCCTGGTATCTAAGGGGCAAGCCTACTGCCCATACTGGCAAATCTCCATGTTGTACTAAGAAAGATGCTATAAACTTCATTCTAAACACAATGGATGTGCTAAACTATCAATATCCTCTTTTATTTCACAAGCAAAATTTGGGAACAATATCAGTCCTTTGAATCTAGGCCAAATATTTTTAAGTTCCCAGAATTTGAAAAGATCACCCGGTACTTTTAGTTTTAATAAGTCAATGAAATTATGTTTAAGGTCAGCACAATAAATAGGCCACACTTTTTTGGTTTTGGATATCAGACAGATCCAATTTCATGAAGCTAAGAAAATATATTCTGTTTGTGAAACTTTACCATTATTTTTCAGGCAATCTCATACTGTTTTTGAACAACCACAGATGAGCAGTAGGCCATGAGGCAGAATGTGTCCAATGGAGAAGGGCACGTGATGCAATGAGAGCCAAAGAAGCGTATTTTCTTCTAGTATCTGCATGACTTGGCCAAGTCACTTGCACTCAATAGACTGCTCTTTCCTCATTTGGTAATAAGGATTGTGACTGGGTACTTTCCAAAATGACTTTTCATTTTTAAAACACTGAGACAATAAATCCTGCAGGTATGAGACCAGTAACTTCTCAACGGAAAGGACTCAATCTTGTGCATATCTGTACCCAACAATAAGAATGGTTGCTGGCAATCCGCTGAAAAGACCCAGGAACCAAGGAAGAACACAAACATTTATCATGTATCTTCTATGTGTGTGACCAAGAAGTGGGCTACAGGTTTTAAATATTAATTGTATTTCATCCTCGCCACCATCTCTTTTTTAATTATTATTATTATTATTTTTTCTCACCACCATCTCTGTAGTATTTTGATTGTGGCACCTACTTCATACTTGGGTAAACTGAGAGAGAGAGAGACACCAATTAAATGATCCACATTTATACAATACGGAGCAAAATTGTGATTTGAATAAAGATAGAGATGATTCCATATTCATTTTTGCTATGAAGACCACTGATGAAAATATCTGTGGCAATATTTTTTTCTGAGATAATTTGAGAACTGAACACATACATAACATACATTGAGAAGAAGAAATTAAAATGAGTGAGAGAATAGATGTGGTTTTCAACTGTGCTTTAAACTTTTGCACTCTCTTGGATCTCTTCTAAAACCACAGCAAATCAATCATCTGGCATCTGTGGAGGTCTCACACAGGTCAGCAGGGGCTCCTGTGCAGCTGTGTGTTTCTGGCACGTTATAATGGAAGCTGCTCTTGCGTGGCCTTAGACATGCTGCTGTAGCTGTGGGTGTCACCGTGCCAGCACGGGTTTCCTTTATCTCTTTTGCAACTTGAGAAATTTCAAAATCATACTCTGTTTCGTAAGCTTTCTTGACCCAGAGTCCAGAGGAAAGAGAAGGAGATTGAAATAATGACCTACAGGACTTTGTTTTGATATCCTCCCTGCAGTATGTCCTGAGGCAAATGTGTTCTTGGATATCAGAAAGATTGACTTTGATTTGGGTTATCTCAGATATCACTATTTTCTAGTGGATACATCAACCTCCTCACCATGTTTCTTATACTACTTTGGTGAAGATACAGAAGTATGAATTATGGAAATGCCAGAAAATACTTAGATGTATATACCTTCAAAATTTTGCATTCCATAGATCAAGTTTTTAGCAGGTTGATATCTTAGCAGACTTAAGGCATCATCAAGATGATCCTAAAGGTTACTTATTTATGAGTGTTTACAAAAGTCACATTTAAACCCAGAGGAACCTTTTTCCCTAATGTAAACCTCTAACACTAAGGTGCAAATCACTGACCATTATCTCGCAGCAGGGATTCAAGCAAGAGTCTCCTAATCGGTCTCCTGCTGAGGTCTACTCTCCACAATAGCAACCAGAGTAGTTTCTGCAAACCGTAAATCAGATTTCATTCTTCCAATGTGCAAAGTCTTCCGCAGGCTTCCCAACCTTTTTAGGATGAACATAGACTCCAGACCAGAGCCTACAGGTCAGCCACTACCTACCTCCCCAACCCCAATTTCTGCCAACCTTGCCCGGGCATCTCTAGCCTTTCTTGATTGGGACAAGTTCATTCCCTCCTGTAGACCTTTTTAATTGATGTTCTCTGAGCCTTCTCTCTCGTCCCCCAGTAGTAACATGGCACATTTCTTCACTGTATTCAGGTCTCTATAGGCTTTACCTTCTCAAAGGAAGTTTCCTAACAGTCTGTTCAAAATGACATTTCCCTTCCAGCCTACATTTTACCATGCATTCTTTCTTCAGCTTTGGTTTTATTCATAAAACTATCTTCTACCTGGCATTATATTACTTATTTGTATATAAGTTTATAATCCAAAAAAAAAGTCTATAATCCGTATCCCTATAAGAAAAAGTAAGTTCTATGAAGACAGAAATGTAAATCAGTATATCTCCGCCCCTTGAATAGTTTTCTACCTCTATCATTAAGTGGATGAATGGATATAAAACACGTTTTTATGTATGTTCAGTACTTCTATTATCACCAACACTAAATAAATATTAACTTCCTTGACATTGTTTTCTCTTTAAGTTATATAGCTCAGCTATTAAAAAAAATTATAACTACTATTTTCAGCTAAAATGAACTCAGAATTAGCAACCCTGAACATAATATCTCAAGCAATACATGAATGAATGCAAACAAACAAGCAAAAGATGGACTGACTGATAGGATCTATTTCTGTAATTGTCATTCTGTAATGGTCCACATGCTCTGGGAGGTAGCAGTTCTATGAGTCCACTATTCTACTTGATGTCGGTCTTTGAAGTATGAACACATGAAGTATATATGAAGTATGAACATGTATAAATACACCCAGAGTAGAGGTGAGTAAAAGGAGAAGGACCCTCTATAGGTTATTAGTTGTGATTGTAAGTGAGGTCAACTCTTGCCCAGCCCCTGGGTTTCTAGACCTTTGGGTGGGGGGAATATCATATAGAGCTCTCCAACTTACAAATACACTGTCTTGTATTATGGCATCCCATTCTTTCAGAATGTTTCCTTCAAGTTGGCATTTCAGTCATACCTCCAGAAGTCTATTCAAGCATTCAGCCAGTCCATGGCTGACTGCCTCTAGATAATGCAATGCCTGGTATGATGAGAGGATCCCATGCTCATGGGTCCAATTCACACCTCCTTCAGTATAGAGAGGGCTCTTCATCAGATGCTGTGCTGTGTGGCATCCCATACCTGTATATCTAACATTCCAGAAGTCCCAGAGAGTAAGTTTGGTGGGGACCTCATAAGCAAGAAAGGCAGATACATACCCAGATGAAGTATCCATTCCTGTGAGGATGACCTGCTGACTCTTCCATGATGAAAGAGCTCTAATGTATTCAACTTACATTGAGTATGTGGTTGGTCTCCTCAAAAAATAGTGCCATATGTGGGGCTTCATGTTGGTCACTATTGCTGAGGTTGAGAGATAGTGTGATTAGATTTGGTAAGTGAGAACCATATTGTTCAGTTCCTATGTGGCCTCCATCTTTATCATGATGGTCACTCCATTTATGTGTTTATCATTCTAATTTTAGAGTGTCAATGGCAAAGGCCGGGTAATGTCAGTTGGCCAAGTCATCTTGCCTACTTGATTCTTCAGTGTCTCATCCATGGTAGATACTTTCCAGTAAAAGTTAATGAGTAATATAAAAATTTTTCACTTTGTGTCTACTCCAACTTGTCCATTCATATACCTACACCTCTGACCTCCTCATTTCTAATCTTCTATGGATTTTTCTTCTTAGGCCCCTAAGACAGGCCATTGGCCACTCTCCAGAAATATGTGTATGTCTCACTATGGGCCATTTCTCCTCCCTCACAAGGTGGATAGCCAGGAGCACTGCTCAACACTCCACTCCTAAGACAGCTTCATTGTCTTCCAGATCCATTCCTGAATGTTGCAGTAACTTAGCTGCTGTCCATTTCCAGCTTGCACTATAACCCTAACAGAAGGGCCATGATGATGCTTTGGTCACTGAGTATCAATGGCAACTGAGATGCTGTGTTCTAGTAGCCTGGAAATATCTGGTCATTCCCCCCCTTTCCCAGTGTACAATCACTTGAGTAAATGGGTTGTGGGGTTTTTTGGGAAGGACTGAGGGAACAGTTACAGTTTCTTGCCACAATGTTACAATGTCCTTTCTTCTTCAGTCAGTGGGTTCTAGATCTGAACATTGGCTCAGATCTTGAAACCTAATAAGGTATTTTTTTCATTGGAGGTGACAACTTTTAGTCTCCTGCTCCTTCATTCCCCCTTTTTTAAATCTCCCCCCCTCTTTTAATCATAAATATCAAGTACCACCCATTGCCCCTAAAGTGTTCCACACTCTGTTTATCATCTATACAACTGCCTGTGGATCAAGGCCTCTTGGCTGTCCCTTCAACTTTAGAATAATTGTCATTAGAATAATTCTAACCTTCTAGATTCTGATGGTTGAGAACTGCTACCTGGCCTCCCTTACTTGCAGGCCACATCATCACTCTTGATGTTAACAAGCCCAGCTATGTGACTGCCTCCCCTACTGTTACCTATGGCCTTCAGAAGAGGCCACTACCAATATTCTCAGAGGTGCTGATGCCTCTTTCTGACAGTGAAATCATAGGCAGTCATGACTTTGAGTGAAGGAGAGAGGCAAGCAAGTTTGGATAGAAGTGTCCTGGCTTGCCAGGCTATTTAAGAAATGTTCATCAAGGACATTGGGGAATTCTTGAGGAAAGTAGGATGTCAGTGGAGTTCCTTGTCTCCCAGTAATAAGCCTGACTCCACAGCTCTTTCACACTTAGTCATTAGCTGGGAGTAGCCCAAAGAAGCAAATACAGTGATGAACTTCAGAGCATAACAATTGAACTTTGGGTCTATTTTGCTCCCTGTAGTCAGAGGTCTGTGAAGTGCATTCTCTTGGACTACCATATAACCTAAATGATAACCTGTAATAACATACCTAAATAAAGAGATATATTGATTCAGTGGAATACTGGACAGTAGTGAAAATCAACAAGTTACTGCTACATACAACACAATGGATGAATCTCACAAACAGAATGTAGAGTAAAATAATCTAAGCACAAAAGAGCACATACCATACATTTTCATGATATATTTTTAAAAAATAGACAAAATAGACCTTAAATGTTAGAAGCCAGGGTAATGGCTACTTCTGAAAAGAGGGGTAGAATAATGACAGAGATTGGGTGCATGGGAGTTTTTTGAGTTCCTAATACTTCTATTTCTATCTGGTAAATAATTAAATGGTATGTTCATTTTGCAATATTTGTCAAGCTGTACACTTAATATTTGTGCTCCTTTTATGTTATATTTCAATAAAAACTTTATTTAAATTGATAAATATGTATCATAACTCCTAACTTTTAGCTTTTATAAAATTGCTTTGAGGATTACCCTCATACATATATCTATGTGAACTTATTTGAATGTTTCTGCATATAGATTTCCAAAAATAGATTTTCTGACCAATATGAAGTTTTAAATTCCAATACTAAATATTAAATTGTCCTCCACAAAACCTATAAAATATCTGCTCCTATCCACATCAAGACTGATATTGAACATTGTCAAACATTTTATTTTTGCTAATCTTATAGTTAAAAATGGAGTCTTATTGTCTATAGGTATATAGTATACTTTGATGATCACTAGTGATAATAAGCATATTTTTATGTCTATTAGAAATTCATATTTCTTCAACTGTAAATAGCCTGCTCACTGTGTACATTTTTGTACAGGGTTGCCTTTTCTTGTGAACAATAGAAACTCTGTTTGTGTTAGGAAATTTGACTTTTGTCTCATTTGTTTCATAAGAGCACCCTGATTCATAATACTAAAATTTTTATATCATAGCAAAGAGGAAATCTATCTTTTTGCTGCAATGGCAGGAAGGCTTGTGTCTGGATCCTCTAAAAGTCATATCAGATGATTAAGAAAACGTGAAAAGTAAGTAGTTTAGGAATAAATCATATCCTTGATATATGTTATACAGAACTACAAACTTATCTTCTTCCAGGGGGTCTTTTACCACTTTGATTCCTGCAATAGTTTTAAAATGAAATTCAGGGGCTCCTGGGTGGTTCAGGCGGGTGGATTGATTAAGTATCTGCCTTCAGCTCAGGTCATGATTCCAGCATTCTGGGATTGAGCTGAGTTGGGCGCCCTAATCATCAGTCTGCTTCTCCATCCCCCTGTTCATACACACACACACACACACACACACACACACACACACACGCTCTCTCTAAGTAATAAATAAAGAAATCCTTAAAACCTGAAATTAATCAGAGCCTTTAAAATACAAGGGTGTATAGTGGAATTATATTATTACTGCTTAACTCATGGTCATCTATTGCTTAACAGGCCAATAAGTGAAAACTAAAAGCTTACTCATACTTCCGATCTTTCTTCTTACATCATCTTCTCAAAACTTCTCAGTAATTATTTCTTTTCCTCTTGTCACTCTTTCTTGACTATTATTAGCTTTATGTTCATACATTCATGACTGTGGAACATAAAAGTCAAGAGTGCTAAAGCCCAAGAAAAATTTCCTTTAATTTAATGAGACTGTACATCCTACTTGGTGGAAAAAAGGGGAAGTGGGCAATATCTATCTGTATCATGTTTCCATATCCATATTGTTCTTCACAGATTAAGTGTATAGCAGATCTCCCTTAGATAATGATCCTTTTATATGCTCAAGAAGTTTGAATGTACATTTCAAGATCTAATTTTGTTATTTTCTATCATGTTCCTTACAACACTTAGGATCTAAAACACGAGGCATCTAAATGTCTGACCTAATTTTCTATTTTTCTTCTTGATAGTTTTTAAAAATCACAGACAAAATAACCATCAAACTCACCATAGAAATATTTATCACTGTTGTTAACCGTAAGTCCTAAGATACACATTATGTCACATTTTAACATCTACAATTGGAAGGTGACTTACAACTAATAGCATATTATAGTTTGAATGGTAGTGTTTTTATTTATTTAAATTTTAATGTTACATAAAATAATGATGCACTTTACAATTAATAGTATCTTAAATGTAATGAGATGAATAATAGCATATTTTATAAAAGAATTGAACTTTTGTTCATGTTCAGACTTTCTGTCTAACTTTTCTTTTTAGTGATTCAGTTTTTGGTGTTAAAACAAAAACTTTGAGTCTCTCTAGCAATCATATCAAGAAAGCTTAGCTGTTAAAGTTTCTTTGTGGGGTTGTTAAATGTCTGCCTGAAATGTGTGAACAATTACAGAGATGTGATTTTTGGAGCCAGTTATTCATTCGCAACTTGGGAAAGTATTATTCAAGTAATGATAATATTTTTCTCTTTAATAGTTAGAGGTCTTTAATCCAAATAATCCCTTGAATGTTTTACAGACTCTACAGATTAGAGCTACATCTGCTCCTAATGAAATCTATTTACCTTCAGGGAAAAGCCTGGTGACTATTTATGACAACCAAAGGCAACACAATATAGTAAGAGTAGACATGCTATAAGTTAATTCTGACCAAAGCAATAAGAAAAACTTGAAAGTATATGTTTGTTTTTGGAACTTTGACAGCACAGCAGATTTTAAACTATCATTTCTAGGTTTCTATAAAACTAAACGCTCTGCTTTAGATGTTCCATTTTTTCTTTTTCTAATTTCCCATCTTTCACATGTTAGTTATTACTATTTATCTCAGGTTAGTTCTCATTTCTTCTGCATAGCCTCTCCAATATCTCCAAATAGGTCAAGTACCCCAATTAAACACTCCCTGGTATCTTGCACTTACTCTTTAGCAAACTGCAATGTAGTTGTGTGTCTATTGGTCTATATTCTCCACTACATCATAAATCTTTACAAGACATAAAAGATCACGCATCACTGTACATCAGTTATCTAGCATAGACTTGGCTCACATAGATTCTAAATAAAGACTACTGAATGAGTGAATAAATGTATGACTAGACATCTGGTCTGAAATTCCTTTCAAAGAAATAAAGAAACAAAGGAACAAACAAAGCCACAACTAACTCTTTTTGACAATCTCGGATTCCTGAAGCTATCTCCAAGTAGGTCAAGCCAAGGAAAGCAGACCAAATCAGCCTGTCTCAACCCAGACCCAGTAACCTAGAGTCTTGTAAAGGTAGGGACCATCAAGGGACAGAAAGTAGCTGACAGCAGCAATTCATTATCAACTTCTTTCAAAACTTGAGCAAATATTTGGCTTGTTATGACACTCACAAATAAATAACTACCTTGGGCAAGTGTCATATGTACTGTTTCCCTTCTACTAATTCTGCTATAAAGTTCATTCCAAGGAAAGCGTATCAAAACAAATTTCTATTGCCTAAGTCCCTGGCCAGCACAGTAATCAAGAGTATGTGGGTATATCAAATATAGGAGAAGGATCAAAGCCATTTGGTTGGCACTTTACAGATGCATGACTTATAAGAATGTTCTCATATAATCATTCTGAACTCCTGGTACAGCAGAGAAAAAAATGCCATAAATGTAACATCATAGAAATATAGAACAAGTCCCTGATAAAACCATGGAGAGAAGCCAGCAAGCATCACCACACCCAAGAATCATGACATTAAAATAACTCAAACACACCCCAGAGCTTTCTGATTTATTGTTTTGTTTTTAGTGTTTTCTCTGTTTAAAGAATTTTCCCATTCTTCTTTTTCTTTTGATGTTTTAGTTTTTCAGCTTTATTGAGGTATGATTGACAAAATTGTAAGATATTTAAAGTGGACGTCATGGCAGTTTGATATATGTACATTGTGAACGATTTCCCATCATCTAGTTAATTAACACACCCACCACCTCTCAATTTATCTTTTGTGGGAGGTAAGAACATTTAAGTTCTACTCTCTTAGAAAATTTCCATTACATAATATAGTGTTATCTACAAAAGTCACCATGTTTGGCGTTAGATCTTCAAATCTTATTCATCTTATAGCTGCAAGTTGTACCTTTTTACCAATTTCACCTATTCCCCCCGAACCCCACCAGCCCCTGGCAACCACTTTTCTACTCTTTATGTCTATGAGTTTGATTTTTTTCTAGATTCTGCACATAAGTGTTACAGTGCGGTATTTGTTTTTCTCTCTCTGGCTTATTTCACTTAGTATAATGCCCTTAAGGTCCATCCATGTTGCTACAAATGGGAGAATTTCCTTCATTATCATGGCTGAAAAATGAGAAAGATGTCTTTCTCATGTCTTTTGTATCCATTCATCTATTGATGGACAGTTAGGTGGTTTTCGAGTGTTGGCTATTGTTAAGTTTTTAAAATCTTGATTTTAAATAGTTAACTAAATCAGTGGATAAATACTGTTAAACTAGAAAAGATTAAGTAAATATTTTTTATATTAAAAAATCTACATTAACCCATTTCTTGTGATAGTTGTTCCCAAACCAAAACTGCAAAATTGCTCACATCATGGTGAAACAAAATAATGGTAATTATGTCACAAAAAATCTGAATCTAGTATCTTTGGCTACCTTAGGCCATCAAGAATGTAACTTTGTATAGTCTTTTGTTATCTAGGCCTATTAAACCATAATTTATTCATGTTTTACTGAAACAAATATGTGGTGCAATTAGTTAGTGTGTAATCCTGGAAATAAGTATAATTAAAGATCCATGCAAATTCATTTTTTAGACACTGTTTCAGTGCTTTCCTCATGAGACTTCCTCAATCAATATAATCATGACTAACTGGCTGATTGTCACAGAATAATTAACTTCTTATCAAACATTCAGTATAAGAATATGCTTACACAAATCTTTATTCTTGTGTACATTCAGTAGATTTTAACTTAAAACTTTATATGTGTGTGTATGTGTGTGTTCAGGTTTGGGTGGAGCAACACTGTGCTCTAAAAAAAAAATGTGTAAAATTTGATATCACACATTTTAACAGACATCATCTGTCTCTTCCCTTGGCGTCCTGGTTGAATTTGTCCATAGAGGCTGGATTTTTTCCCAAGGACCAAGAAACAAGCTGATGTAATGTTCATTTTCAATTCAAACTTGGCATTGGAAAGATAACAAAGTGAAAGCCAGTTTCTTCCAAAGACTAATAAAAATGTGAGTTGTGCCAAATATCCTTAAAATATACTGGGCAGCCCAGGAATAATGTCACTTAGTGCTGTAAACATAGGGCAGATTTTCACCCCTGCTTCTCAGTAAAACTCTGTACTTACATAAAATGTATTTGACGTGAAACCCACAAGTTCCCCACATGCAGTATAGCTCACCCAAGCCATGCTAATGCCTATTTTTCCTGGTCCATAAATGAAGACAGAGAAACTCTAAAGTTCAAATTCTAAACTATCATGATACAGGGATGCTTTTGTAAATTAAGCCAGTTCTGCATTGTTTCCTCTAGCTAGTTACTGGTTATGCCCTGGGTGTTTCCACTTCATTTACTTCCTGTGACTCTCCCACTCCCCACTATGTTTAAATAAAAACTGTTAGATGGAAACCCTGAAATTACACTTTTTGCAGGGAGATATGCCTTGGAATTGAGATTTTAAGAATCTTAGGAAAAAGTATTTTGGAAGAGACCTTAACCTTCTTTGGTATTTATTTGTACAGAAATTTAGAAATAATGTTTTTTTATTTTTTTAAATGTTTTATTTATTTATTCATGAGAGACACAGAGAGAGGCAAAGACATAGGCAGAGAGAGAAGCAGGCTCCATGCAGGGACCCTGATGTGGAACTCGATCCTGGGACTCCAGGATCACGCCCTGGGCTGAAGGAAGATGTTCAACCACTGAGCCACCCAGGTGCCTCATTAGAGTTCAATTTTCAAAGAAAATTGTAATCATGGTTTTAGATATTGATTATAATTATCAAGCTTAAACCTATACCTAGAATTAGTAAATCCACCTGCTTTTCCCCCCTCCCCTTGTAACAGCCCAATAGTCTCCCATGCTAAGAGAAAGTGCTACTTACCTTGCCCTGGCCTGAATGAGCATTCAGAATAAATTGGAATACAATGGCAGGCACATGACCTAGAGAAAAGCAATTAAAATGCACATTGTCCAGGGTGAGCAACAGGAGACTGCAGCAAAAGGCCTTTTATGACCAGCCGGACTTTAGCATAATTTGAAAAGTGCTTACTAGGTTTGTCTGGGTGGCTCAGTTGGTTAAAAGTCTGCCTTTAGATCAGGTGATGAACTCAGGGTCCTGAGAGTGGGCCCCACATCTCAGCGGGGGGTCTGCTTCTCCCTCTCCTTCTGTGATCTCTCTTGTTCTAACTCAAATAAATAAAATCTTTAAAAAAGAAAGAAAAAAAAGGGCTTACCAGATTAACAGATTCAAAAGAAGGAGCCCTGGGTGGCTGTAGCAAATTTAAGAGGTTTAAGGTAGTTGAGAGGAGTAGGAGAGTTTAGTATCTACCAGGCCAGGGAAACAAGGATATCAGAATGTCAATGTTTACTATCTAGGCAAAACACTTGAATCAACGTGGGGCTATGGAAAGACGGCCAGCTCTGTCAAATATATTCCTTATCACCATTATTTATTCCTAATCAACATGCTGAGGAAAGTGTCTGGGGTTGATCTCTCATCATATAAATGGTGAACCCAATACTAAATGATGTGTGGCAATAATCCAAGAAATAGCCCTCAGGACTCCCAGACACTACATTCGTGATTTTGCACTCCATCCTTCCTCACACTTGAACCATGAACCAGATGGTACACAAGGTCAAAGTCATGTGGATATGTAATGAATATGAGAGGATGATGAGGTTTTTACATCTCTACCACCACAGGTAGGAAAACCACTGTTAGAATTCATAGGCTGCTGCATTTGTTTTTCAGTTTGTTTTGCCTTTTTTATGCATACATTTTTTTCCCAATCTGCAGAGTTTGTGAAAATTTCTCTAATCCATAGTCTTCTGTTGTTTCATTCTAGCACCAAGAATTTAATATGACTTGTGATAAAAGTTGTCTACACAAGAAGGAATTTTGAAGATGATCTGGGTATTCTTATCACAGGAAGATACACTTACCTTAATAAGGGATATGTTTCTTAATCTGGAGATAATGAGGCTTAATGCTTTCTAACAGAGATAGGAAGGCCAAGAGGAGTGGCCAGGACAATACAAAAGCCAACTAAAGTTGGAGGAGAAAATAGAAATCTACAAAAGCATTGTGTGGGGGGTGCAGACCTGATACTAGAATTCTGAATCTATTTCTGGATTTTTTTCTGAATCCGTTTTCTGAATCCATTTCTGGATTTTTTTTTTCTCCATTTTTAAGTCAATGTCTTGACAGCTTGTTTAATCAAAATTTAAAAATTGACGAACGAAGAAATGACTTTAAAGAACTAATAAAACCAGAAATTGGACTGTTAGAACCAGAAATATCAAAATTGGGGGGAATTTGAAATTCACATTTTCTTAGAAATTAAATTCCAGGGGATCCCTGGGTGGTGCAGCGGCTTGGCGCCTGCCTTTGGCCCAGGGCATGATCCTGGAGACCCGGGATCGAATCCCACGTCAGGCTCCCGGTGCATGGAGCCTGCTTCTCCCTCTGCCTATGTCTCTGCCTCTCTCTCTCTCACTGTGTGCCTATCATAAATAAAAAAAAAAAAAGAAATTAAATTCCATAATGTATTTGAAAATTTTACCAAAATAACAAGCAAAACATGTTCAGAAGAGTTCATTTGTATCACTGTTACATCAGTACAGAATATATTGTGTTATAAACTTATGGTACTATAATTCTCTCTGAAAAGCAAATGTAATGGGTGTTTAAGTTCTCCCATTTAATTCAAATTTCTATACATGGAATTTCCCTAGCAAAGCAGGCTAGGTAAGCACCATAACATGAGCCACTGAGAGAGTCACAGATATTACTTTAAATTAGTCTAAGTGCCTTCTGGATGGTGTCCCTGTTATCTCCAGAAAAATGTTGCAAGTAAAAGGAAGATATTAAGCAACTATTACATTCTACGTTCACTAAAAAATTGTTTCTGACTTTAACTTAATACTATTGCTCAGTCACGTCTTTTCCACAAATATGGCAAAGAGCAAATGTTGTCTTAACAGTTTATTAGACAATATTTGAGGTTGATAGATAACTTAAAAAATGAAACACAAACCTATCATTTTTATTAAAAATGAACACATAAGGCATATTTAAAATAATAAATGAGAATAGACTGTAAAGAACACAAACATTGAAATTTATCTGCTAGACAATAAAATATTCCTAAAAGTTTAAGTGGTAGAGAGTCTCAAAATCAACTGGATGTTGAATGCAAAAATACAAAAATAATGGGGATCCCTGGGTGGCGCAGTGGTTTGGCGCTTGCCTTTGGCCCAGGGCGCGATCCTGGAGACCCGGGATCGAATCCCACGTCGGGGTCCCGGTGCATGGAGCCTGCTTCTCCCTCTGCCTGTGTCTCTGCCCCCCCCCCTCTGTGTGACTATCATAAATAAAAAAAATTAAAAAAAATACAAAAATAAGAACACCATCTCATTCTTTTATTTGTTGTTTAAAAATAAGATTTCTACTGAGACAAATTCAGGGTGATCATCTTCCCAAACATGCAGAAATTAAACTGACCTACCCCAAAACTTTGACTTATATGAAGAACTTCACAAAAAACTCACCTAACATTATCCTGAGGCAATTGGACAAATTCTTGACTCCTCTATCTATTTCTTTTACCTAAAGAAATGTTCAAGATTGTTAACTAAAATTATAATAGTAAAACCGTATCTTTCCTTGGAGTATGAACACTCTTCCTGACACAGACCTTAGATACACTACCTCATTTAATCTGTAGAGTACCTTCTAAGAGGGGTATTACTTGTCGTTACTTTCCCAGTGGGGGGGAAAAAAAAAAACAAGATTAATGTTTTTCCTAAAGGCACAGACCTAGAAGTAGTGGAAATACTAAACACTGACTCAGATCCAGTCTGTCTGATTCCAAAGTTCTGGTCTTTCCATGATGTCTTATTACCTGTCAGGCAAAATTGGAAATGAAAATGCTCATGTGCTGATGAATTTTATCAATTTGGATAATTTACCAAAGCATCACTGATGGGCAGCCCTGGTGGCCGAACGGTTTAGCACCACCTTCGGCCTGGGGTGTGATCCCGGAGGCCCAGGATCGAGTCCCACATCTGGCTCCCTGCATGGAGCCTGCTTCTCCCTCTGCCTGTGTCTCTGCCTCTCTCTCTCTCTCTGTGTCTCTTATGAATAAATAAATAAAATATATTTTTAAAAGATATTTATTTATTTATTTTAGAGAAGAGCAAGAAAGAGCCATAAAGAGTGGAGGCAGGGGAGAAGCAGAGGGAGAGGGAGAGGGAGAGAGAATCTCAAGCAGACTTCATGCTCAGCACAGAGCCGCTCACCTAATCTGAGCTGAAACCAAGAATTAGATGCTTAACCAAGTAACCCAACCAGGTGCCTGAGAAAGTTTCAAAAAAGAAAATTTCAACTTTTGATGTATATTGGCCGTACTACCTTCAGCAAAGTCTTGTGAGAGAGACACATTTGAGCTACATCTATCCAGTCTATAGACAGATATTGCAGAGAACACAGATCTACTAATGTAGATTCATTCTGCTACAGCCTAAATCAGCAATCTAAGGTGACTGAGAGCTCAGTGATTTGAAAACTCACTAAGTTACAAGAAAAAATCTAACTTTTCTACACATAAATGTAAGGAGATATAAGAAGGGACATCGATTGGGATGCCTGAATGGCTTAGCAGTTGAGCGCCTGCCTTTTGCTCAGGGCGTGATCCCGGATTCTCAGGTTTGAGTCCAACATCAGGCTCCTTGCATGGAGCCTGCTTCTTCCTCTGCCTATATCTCTGCCTCTCTCTCTCTCTGTGTCTCTCATGAATAAATAAATAAAAATCGTTTTTTTAAAAAAAGAAGAGACATCGAAAAGCCAGCCCAAGGAGTTATGATTGAGATGTAAAGTTTTTCAAGCACCTCCTATTAAGAGTTCTCTATCACATAATGGGAACCAGCCCAAAGCCCAAACTGAGATTAAGGAGGTTGCCTTCAAACCCAAACCTATATTTTCTGATGACCTCAAAGTAGCCTCTTAAGTGGAAATAGAAGAGGGATAGCCTGAGTTCAGAGGCAAACAAATAAAAGACCAGTGACTTGGGGATTGAAACTGATACCTAGAAACTCTAATTTGTTATGTTTACCTTCATATGATATGCACCGGAAACAAAAGTATGAAAGTTAGTTTGGTTTTAATGGGAATTGCAATACCTAAAGCAGCACCCAGAATTCAACCTGCCCTAGCAAGATGTGAGCTATGAGAGATGCACATACCTAAAATATCCTCCTCCTCATGACCACTACTGATGTGGTCAGGGAGCAGAAATAAGCAACAAAGAACTTCCTGGGAGAATAAAGTCAGGGACCAGGAAGGACAATTGAAAGATTATATCAGAGACAGCAGAGCCAGGGGCTGCCAGCTAGGCAAGCCAAGGAATGAAGGCTATCGATGGAGCAGGGAGTCTTCTCAATTCCTGACCAGCAGGATACTTGCTGCAGACCAATGCTTGCTATGCATTTTCCATGTTTACATTTCTTATAATTATTCACTTCTTCTTAACAATGGAATATTGAGTACTTAGTGTGTGTTGAAGAGGATATAGATAATTCGTATTTTAATCTATAGGCTATTGTCCCCTGAGGTCACCCTGAACAACCTGGAAAGGACTGAACAACACCAGGATCCTGAAATGAATACTAAAAATGGACAGGTTTCCTCTTTCTTGGAGAATAGGTATGCTCTATGTGTACAAGAAAATGATGCACATGGATATTTATCTGAAAGGAAGATCCTGGCAGAGCATGCTAGCTATCAATTTCTCACAGTAATAGAATATCTCCTTTTTAGCCATGCACTTGTCACTCAGAAAAAAAAAAAAAGACTAGGTTTCCCAGCTTCCTTTGCACCTAGGTATGACCATGTGATTAAGTTCTACACATTGGTTTGTAAGTGGAAGTGACATGTGTGACTTCGGATATATTATTTTAAAAGGAAGAAATATGCCCTCCCCTTTCCTTTGCTTCGACCCTTTGTCTTACTACAAAGTGGTGAGCCATTTTGAGCTTTACAGATACGTAACTGCCAAGAAACAAAGGAGCAACAAGGTATAAGAGCCTGACCTTATGACAGATGGAGCTGCTATATGAGCCTGAGCTGCTTACAATGGGATTGTAATATGAAAGAAAAGCTAATGCCATCTGAAGTAAGCTATTATTTTGAGCCATCCTTACCAAAATTAAATCTGCATTGTTACTAATATAGTTCCTCAGATTCATGTCATCATAGATTTTTTTTAGATTCACACTGAAACATTAGAAAATGATCATATTAAAAGATAGTTTTTAAAGAGCATAAAAGTTCTACATATATTTTATAACAATGGATTGAGTCACTAATCTTGATCAATTACTTAAAGAGCTGTTTCCATTGCCCACCAACAATAGACAAAAGCCTCTTACAGTAATGTACGCAAAATAATGTAAAATAGAGCAATCAAAAAATTGTATCAACAACATATATCACTACTTTTTTTATTTTTTTATATCACTACTTTTAATAAAAATGTTTACCCTATATGTGTCTATAACATATAATTATAAGAAGAAAATTTAGGCATTTTAGAATGATATATTTATAAGACATTTTACAATATCAAGCTGTATGAATGATCATGTATGTCAGTGGCACGTAGTGAATTTTTGTATTAATTTAAGAATAGCCAACCTCAAATATAAGTAAACTAATTTAGGATTACTTTTAATTTTCTCTCAATTGAGATAGCACAAAGTAAGTCATTATAAGATAAGGTGGATATATTCACACACACATATACAATATAATTATTTACCCATCATAAAACAATGATTTAAAACGACATATAAAATGGGTCAATTCTTCACATTGATTCCATAAAAAGTTCAGCTGTAGATAGAGCACAGGGTTGGATTTAAAGCTTGCCTTCAATCAAATTCTATTTCATGATGACAAGCAATTATAGCAGACACTGGTGATACCCTTCCTACATACCCCCAGTTCCCACCATTCTGGAGTACTCTCAGAATTTCCTCTTGCAAGTGCTCATTTCTCTCCATCGAAGGAATTTCTCTGGAGTACATGGCCCACAGTGGAAAGCAGGTCAAAGATGATGAAACATTGATATCTTCAGGTGTAGCTTCTGTCCACGTCAGGTGGGAAAAGAGACTACAAGCTTCCTCACTGGATAGGAGGTACATGTCTGAAGTGTGCTACATACTATCTCCTAGAGGTCCTCAGAGGGAATGGGTTCCAGTTTTCCATAGCAGTAATCTGCTTATTAACTTACCCTGTATTGATCTCACTTCTTATTCTCCTATCAAAGCTTTCTGGGATCTTCTAGAAAAATTATTTGCATTAAATTCCTTTTCTTGGGATCTATTTCTGAAGGGAACGTACCTAAGACACCAGCATTTAAAAACTATTTACAATTGACAAACCGGTTTTGCATGCACTTCTAATTTGTCCCCACAAAGCCTTAGAGGAAAAAGCAGAGGACATAATTTCACAAATGGGTCCCAGAAAATTTAAGTGACTTTCTTACAACCCTATCCACTAGTTTCACTGGCCAAGTGCAGACTGTCTCCTAAGACCAACACATTACTTTTTTGCAAATTGCTTTTATGAGGTTCTATTTGTTCCTGGCAAGAGAGACCCTTGCTTGGGTCCAGTTACACCCTCCATTTGTAAAGTAATAGATTAAGCAAAGACAAAGTAGGAGTCTTCCTTTCTCTTTAAAAAAAAAAAATATTTTTGTCTGTCATGGGAGAAAAACCAAATGACCAAGATGTCCATTTGAGTGTCCAAAATGTAGACAAGTCTCAAATAGAATGGGATCTTTCAGGACAAGCTTGACCCAAGAACCCAAGAATGGGTCCTTTTCAGGACAAGCACCCTTGAATTCATGGTAAGGTCACAACTGTAAGATGAATAAGAGGTTTACCTCTTTCTTATGTTAGCCTACTTTTGAACATCCCATTGCAATTAGACAAAAGATGGTTTTGCCCCACCTCCATGTATGAACTGAACAAAATTGCCTGATTCTATTGCCAAATAAATCTATAAATCTATCTTTAGTTACTTTACGGTCCCTCAAAGTCAAGAGTACTTGTAATTTGTACTAGGACACTCTTTTAAGTAACTGCACCCTTTATCTGCCGGTTTTCAAATTTTTCAGGTACACAATATTTGTCCAGGCTTCTCAGTGAGGATCATATTAATTTTATTGCAAATAATAGTAGAAGCATCTTAAGAACACTTTTTTCTTTGGATATATTTTCTTTCAAAAATATCCTTTCTTCCATTTATATCTATTGTTTCTCTCATCTCTGGTTTGCTAACAATAAAAGTAGGAGAAAAGGAAAAAGTAGGCCTCCAAAAAAGAGGCGTTTGTTGCTGAGAAATTATTCTACAATCATCATTTCATATGCTAAGATCCCAGCATATGCAATATACAGAAAGCTTAAGAGAGAAAAACAAAAAACAGCAGAAAACCGCACTAACATTAAATATAGTAGCCTTCAAGCAATTCTCTCTTTAATTCATCTAGTATAAAGCTGAATTCATTGAATAGATCCATTTAAATTTTACTCAATTTATGAACTTAACACTATATGATTTTATAATTTCCTTTCTTCTCTTTTTTTTTAAGATTTTGTTTATTTATTCATAAGAGACACACAGAGGCAGAGACATAGGTAGAGGGAGAAGCAGTCTCCCTGCTGGGAGCTGGATGCAAGACCTGATCCTAGGACCTCAGGATCACAACCTGAGCCAAAGGCAGACACTCAACTACTGAGCGACCCAAATGCCCCTTTCTTCTCTTTTCTAAACAGATAAAACACATAAAAAGGTATTCATCACACACATTTGCTTTTGCTAATTTTATAACAATGCAACATTTGGCATATGTAATTTCTGATTCATGAGAATGTGTTACAGACCACCCATGTTCAATCAATATAATACTGTTCTTTCTGATTGGAAAACAAGAACTAAAATTTTACAGTTCCCCCACCCTGGTAATGCTCCCTGCCAAGGAAACTTTCCAATCATAGACTCATCCTAATAGGTCCTCAAAAAATCCTTGTTGGAATTAATTAGCTCAAAAGAGTGACTCAATTTCAAACTTCAGAACCTAATTTAAGAACAAAATAGAAGCTTAGTTATTGAATGAAGAGGGTAAAGGATATTTTACAATAAGAATTCATGAACTTTTATTGACATTTGGCAAATATAATTTCTGATTCATGGTTTTCCTTCTATTTTTAATCCCAAAATATGATATTTAGAAGGTGTTAAGCTTGCTGAACTTCTGAACCCAATTTAAGGTTGATCTCCTTAATCCAACTTTTATTTATGATGCAGTATTTTCCAAAGTATATTTTAAGAGTATGTGCATAAAGAATCACCTTTAAAAAATTTGGTTAATAAGGTTAGAGAATAGTGCAAGATTTACAATTTAGCATACACAAACATATACTAACATATGGACATATACAAACAAAATAAGCTACTGTTGCTTGACCCTTTGGATATTTTGAAAACTATATAACCATTAAATCATTTCTCTTTTTAAAGAACCACTAATTCAAATAGCCAGGGGAATATTAAAAAAGAAAACCAGAGCTGGGGGGATCACAATGCCAGATTTCAGGTTGTACTACAAAGCTGTGTCATCAAGACAGTATGGTACTGGCACAAAAACTGACACATAGATCAATGGAACAGAACAGAGAATCCAGAAATGGCCCCTCAACTCTATGTTCAACTAATACTCGACAAAGCAGGAAAGACTATCCACTGGAAAAAAGACAGTCTCTTCAATAAATGGTGCTGGGAAAATTGGACAGCCACATGCAGAAGAATGACACTAGACCATTCTCTTACACCACACACAAAGATAAACTAAAAATGGATGAAAGATCTAAATGTGAGACAAGAATCCATCAAAATCCTAGAGGAGAACACAGGCAACACCCTTTTTGAACTTGGCCACAAAAACTTCTTGCAAGATACATCTATGAAGGCAAGGGAAACAAAAGCAAAAATGAATTGTTGGGACTTAATCAAGATCAAAAGCTTCTGCACAGCAAAAGAAATAGTCAACAAAACTAAAAGACAACCTACAGAATGGGATATCTTTTTTTTTTTATTTATTTATTTATTTATTTATTTTTGCAAATGACCTATCAGATAAAGGGCTAGTATCCAAGATCTATAAAGAACTTATTAAACTCAACAGCAAAGAGACAAACAATCCAATCATGAAATGGGCAAAAGACATGAACAGAAATTTCACAGAGGAAGACATAGACATGGCCAACAAGCACATGAGAAAATGCTCCACATCACTTGCCATCAGGGAAATATAAATCAAAACCACAATGAGATACCACCTCTTAACAGTGAGAATGGGGAAAAGTAACAAGACAGGAAACAACAAATGTTGTAGAGGATGTGGAGAAAGGGGAACCCTCTTGCACTGTTGGTTGGGAATGTGAACCAGTGCAGCCACTCTGGAAAATTGTGTGGAGGTTTCTCAAAGAGTTAAAAATACATCCGCCCTATGACCCAGCAATTGCACTGCTGGGGATTTACCCCAAAGATACAGATGCAGTGAAACTCCTAACTCTGGGAAATGAACAAGGGGTAGTGGAAAGGGAGGTGGGTTGTGGGGGGCGGGGGGTGTTGGAGTGACTGGATGATGGGCACTGAGGGGGGGACACTTGACAGGATGAGCACTGGGTGATATGCTATATGTTGGCAAATTGAACTCCAATAAAAAAATAATTAATTAATTTTTAAAAAAGAACCACTAATTAACAAGCCATAGCATCAGCATTTTTGAACTATGTACAGTGACTTATGAAAGGAGATGATAGAAGAGAATAGGAAGGAAGGAAGGAAGGAAGGAAGGAAGGAAGGAAGGAAGGAAGGAAGGAATAGAGGGAGGAAGGAAGAAAAAAGAAAAAGAAAGAGAAAAAGAAAGAAAGAAAGAAAGAAAGAAAGAAAGAGAGAAAGAAAGAAGAATTTAAAAGAAGAAAAGTAAAAGGAGGAAAGAGCCATATCATGTAAGGTCCTATAGGCCATGAAGGTAATTTGGGGCTTCTAAATAAAATGAAAGATCATTGAGAGTTTTAGATAGAAGAAGTAATCCATTTAATCACTTGAAAAGGTAATTCTGGCTGCTGTGTAGAAAATGGCTTGGATTGTGAAAAGAGTGAAGAGGGAGGACAAGTTGGGATACATAAGTCGTTCAGAAGAGATGATCATGGTACTTAGTGGAAATAGAGGCAATAAATTCAAGATATATTCCGAAATGCTTGCAGTTAAAGTTTAATGACATTTAAACAGTGCTGTGTTTCTTAACACATGCAAAGTACTCAGAACAGTGCCTGGTGTATAGTAAATGACAATTCATGTGAGCTCTTTAGCATTGATATTGGCTAATTCCTAAACTCAGCGTAAACTCAGCTCAGATGTCTCTCCATGACCACTGCCCTCTCTCTTCTCAAAATGGAATCATTTCCCCCATGCTATATTGTATTTGAATATGTGTTTCCTTATATAATTAACACATCATACCATATTTTAATTCATTTTCTATCTGCATTTCCCACTATATTATGAGTTTTTTGAGGTCAGGAACTAGATCTTCTTCACCTAGAAATCCCTAGTGCTTAACACTCAGTAACTACTTATGCATCAAAAAATCAATGTGATACAGGACATTATATCAACCAATAGTACCATCCATTCAGTAGATATTCTTAAGTGCATTTGAATGACCAGATTTATAAAAGAATAAAAGCAGAAGAAGTTAGAAGTTTTTAATCTGAGGGCAACCTCAGAGCAGTAGCCAAGTAATGAATATGAAAGTCCTGGACTAGATTTTAGGAGAACTACATCCTAATTCTTGATCCACTGCTTACAGGTCATTTGATCTTGTTGCTCACACTCTTATCTCTAATTCCCTCATCTGCTGACGAAGCATATCAATACTTCCCCACCTACCTATGAGGCAGATGTTATAACTAAATATGATATGGTCCATAAGATCGTTTTAACAATTGTAAACCTCATCACGGATTCCAAATATTATTTCTTACAAATACATGAGCAATACAGGTTAATCTGTATTCCCATGCATTGTCCAATTTCTTTCGCCAGGATGATGAACGTTTGGAAACCATGCTTGTTTTATTTCCTTAGTGTTGACTTCCTCCACTTTCTAAGCTCCATGTCTTATGATAGTCATAATAAAAATAGTGTTTCCTGAACATTTACTCTAGCAAATTCTTGTACACACTTTACCTGTATTAACTACTTTAATATTTACAATAACCCTATGCACTGGGCACCATCACTATGCCTTTTTAAGAAACAAGGAAAATGAGGCACAGAGAGTATAAGTAACTTGCCCAGAAATATCCCAAATAGCAAGCAACAGGTGTAGGTAGGCTTTGCAGTCGTGTAGTCTACTTTCAGAGTCTGCACTTTAAATGCCACATTCTCCTGCCTCTCATAGTAGGGGACCCATCAACATGGGACAGGGTGAGGCATGAGGTGATCTCTCTGAAAGCCCCAGGGCTGGTCCTCCCAGCTGCAATCACATTGAGGTGTAGTATTCATCGCTGTTTCACAAGGCATCTGCAGAAGTTCAGCCAATTTCCATCACATGGTTGCTCCATACCTAAACAGGCTTATATCTGTAGTTATAATTTCCACTTTAATTTAACCAGAGGTGTTCTGAATTTTAAGGAGTGAAAAGAGATTAGTTTAATCCTTTTAATTTCCTATAACATCCAGCCATTACTCCACTTGGTTAGCAATGTACAAATGTGAGGGGAAATTAACGTGGTCTGGAATAAAGTAAATCCTGTAAGCACTCATTGATCTAATACCACATTTGGGAGAAAGGCCATGTGTTGTTACTGGCAACCAGGAACACCTTTATACAAATGTTGAGAAGGCATTATTATTTTCCCCACTGAGCTATCAGAGGCAGAAATCCCCACCATTATTCCTCAAAATTCTCCCTTATCTACTATACTGGGGCATAATTTAATTCATATTTAGCAATTGCTCGCTATTTTACATCTAGCTTCAATTTTATTGATTCAGTTGGCACAATGATTGAGGTCATCTTACATGCATCATCTCTGTGTTAGGCAATGGGAATATGATGGCAAAATATAGGCAGAGCCCCTTTTTTCTTCCTTCTTAGGGTTTCCAATATAGCAGGGGAAATGTACACTAAATAAGTAATTGCATAAATACTTAATACCTGGGATAATGATTATGTGAGTACACAGAAAGCAATGCAAGTATGTAACAGGAGAAGTCTACCCTAGCTATGGGCCAAGGAAAGTTTCCAAAGGAGGAAAGTATATATTTTTACATTTCAGTTTTCTAATGGACATCTATAGTTTACAATACCAATACAGAAGGATAAATTTGTGTCAAGATGAGAAAGGAGGGAAATGTCAAAAATAGGAATTGTTACTGAGCCCTGGAGAAGCATAGTTTTGGAATAATAAAGCAGGCTCTGAGCAGCTTCGTGATATGGGGCAGTTCAGATCAGAGAGTTAGGCAGTTTGCCCACATCTGAAGAAGTAGCCCAGCACTGGCCAATATATGTACCACCTCAAACTACTTGTCTGATATTATTGACAGTTTGAAGTATGGCTCATAGATAAAGTTGGCAAATCTTTTAAATGAAGGAAACCTGATTGAAAGCACTGATCACAAAGATATATTGAATCATCTCTCAAGATTTTTGTATATGTTCCAAAAAGAAGATAAACTTCAAAGAATCCTTTAAAACATAGGCAAGCATCCATTAGTCAAAACTTTGTAATAATTTCTGGGCCAAGGACTATAAGACTTAGGTAACCGAGGGGCTCCCAATGCAAAAGATGCCTCCCACACTACCCTAATATAAACATCATGCTAAATTTCATAATGGTGTTAAGTGCTTCATAATGTTAAAACATCTTTAAGAAGAGCAAAACTTTTCTTTTACAGTATACTGAAAAACTGTGGCAGCAATGCCACATTACACTGCATGATTTCCACATTGCCTCGCACTTTATATAAGTGAAGTACATTTACAATAAAAACCAGAGAGAAGCTTGAAACAGAAATGAGGTCATAAAAGGTCTAATAAAAGTTTTTGCCTATTCAAAGTATAATCAGTCTTGAAGTTTTGTTAGAAGATGGTGTGTCCATCCTCACTTTGTTCATTGATGTCTACTTGTTGTTTCCTCTATTACTTCCATCACGCTGGCTCATGTCCTTATCCTTTTTCCTACAGAATTTTTAAATGTTCAGATATGCATATTCTAGGGAGAACTACACAAGTAAAAGAGTTTAAATTAACAAGTTCTCACTTATATTGACGTACTTGGAATTTCTCATTATGAGCTTGGAGGATTTGTCAATACAAGTGGGATAGAATACTGTTAGCTAGAGACTATTCCCAAAGAAGGACTTCTGATAACTATTAAACTATATGGATATGTACTGCATAGTTGTTCTATTTTTTACGTTTCTCAAGAAAATATGCAATAACATACAGAAAACACAAGTTCTGAAAAACCACCACTTAGCCCAAGGAGTAAATGGGAAGAAATTATAAATTCCAGAAAGCAAAGGATATATCTGTCTTGTTCTCAGAGTTCAGCCCAGACCCTTAAGCATAGCACAGATGAAATACTTGAGGAAGAAATAAGTGACTTCTAGATAATTGTCTTAGTCAATTCAGGTTGCTATAACAGAATACCATAGAATGAGTGGTTTATAAATATTAGAAATTTATTTCTCACAGTTCTGAAGGCTGAGAAGTCCATGACCAAGGTGCCAACAGATTCAGTGTTTGGTGAGAGCCTGTTTCTTGGTTCATAGATGACCATATTTTCACCTTGTCCTCACTCACATGACAGAAAAGGAGAGAGAGCTCTCTGGGGTCCCTTTTATAGGAACACTAATCCCATTCATGAGGGCTCCACCCTCATGACCTAATCACCTTCCAAAGCCACTAACTCCTAATAGTATCATATTAAGGTTTAGGATTTCAACATATGAAGTTTGAGGGGGCACAGACATAGTCCATAGCAATAATGTAGGATACAGAAATAAATTCCCTTGTTATCCCTAAATAATCAGACTAATTGAGTTGAATAATAAAATGAGGAAATTTGAGCTAAGGTACAAATGTAAAAATTCCTGCATCTTGCCCCATGCTACATTCTGACATGGAATAAAAACTAAATGACCAAATGAATGTTTTAAAAAATAAAATTGACTCTTAGCTATCCATGCTTCTGGATAAAAATAGAAACTCACAGGTAGTAGGAACTGAGTAATACTTTCATCTTTTCCAAACACGTTTTTGCATGTATGATCCCCCTCAACTACAAATGAACAAACACAATGTTTATGTGCTACCCATTTTTAGGGTAAATTCTCTTACTGTATTTAGTCTCTAAACTTCATACTAATCTCTCCTAAATGAACTTTCCATTTGGTCTGCTTCATGACTTCCACATATCTTGAATTTTTTCCTCCATACATTAGTTTATACTACATCCCCATGCTTTGAATGCTCTGTAATTAACCTATCAAAATTCCAAGTCTAGCTCAAATCACACAACCTCCATGAATCTATCCTGCCGTGTTGGCTAGAACTGACATCTCTCTCCTTTAATACAGTCATTCAGCACTTAGCAAATAGCATATTGGATTTCTGGTTATTTCTATCATAAGGAGAAGGAACATCTTGTATTTAGAATCAAAGAATTTTAGGTCTGGAACTAATTTACAGATCAATTAAGTCAATTCTCTTATTATACAGATGAATAGAGAGATGAAGTTACTGATCTCAACTAATTATTGAGAAAGTCAGAATTTGACTCAGTATTCCATCTTCAGTTCAATAAACTTCTCAAAATACCATGCATCTTTAAAATTTAAATGAAAAATTTAAGTATTGATTTTATTTAAAATTTTACGAATTTACTAACACATATATACATAACTGTAAATTAATTCAAAAGTCATTTAAATTTTTTTAATTTGTCAAAATTATATAACAGATTTAAATGTTCAACCAAGCTTTGTTTAGCCTGATGATAAAATGTGCTTTCACTTAACAAGTGAGAGCAGCAAGGAAGGATGTGTCCAAGACTGATGAGGAAGAGATCTCCTGGGAGTGAAATTTTGCTGTAAATATTCTACAATCTAGAGAAAATCAACACAGATTTGGGAATTATCCATTCTTTTAGAAGCTTCGCTGTCTTCTCATCTTCTTAAAAGCAGGCAATTTGTATTTACAGACAAGTGGTGCAGAATACGCTAGTTTGGTTCTTATGAGAAAGGTTTTCATCTGTTGGACTGGAATGCCCCACTATTTCTAGGAACTATGTTTGGAACAAAACACTTCCTTGTGATACATCTAAAATTAGTCATTCTTGTTAGATGAAGGGAAAATTTTGCAATGGTTTTTCCCATTCAGATGATGACTTCCCTGGCAGAGAAGGTTAAGATCCTGTGAGCGGGTTCAGTTATACGCCAACTCACAGTGCCAAATCACGGGGTCTCTGCATAAAATTTATGTTTGGATATGTCCCCTGGAGCAAAATGGTTCATGGATTGAGAAAGCCAAGATATCTCTATTGAAGAACTTCCCTGGGTCTCTTTCTATTTTTTATCTTTTTTGATTTTGGGGTGGAGGGCTTCCATTTTCATCTGGAAAACAAAGTTCTTTCATTTTTGCCTTCTTCCAGGGGAAATTCTCTTCAGCTTTTGGCATCATGAAGATGTCCATCTTCAGAATATTATGAACACCCACATACATTTAACTGTTTTCAAGGCTACATAGGCCCCTCTTAATCCATTCTTACCTTCAGCTAATTTCTTTTATATTATCACAGAGAATTGCTCGATTCTCACAAAAATTGTTGTCCATTGTACATCCGGTGTCTTTGAGGCCAACTTCCATTTTCTGTAAGCACTAATGTCTGGTCAACAGTTTATTTTGAAATTACAGACAATGCTTAATAAGCAGACAATGGCTCATACACAAAAACACTCCAGCTACATTTGGCTAGCAGTTATGTCCAGTCAAATGACAGCTTATGAAATGTAGATGCAGTTGTGGTTTGAAAAGAAAATCCAAAGAATCCAAAGAGTTACATGCTAAGAGGACATAAAGTTATGAAATTAGTTGTAGTATTCTATCTAGAGAAAGAATATTTTGAATGGCTAAATAAGAAAATCAATTTTGAAATTTACTAAATGTGTAGCTTTCTTGATACCTTTCAGACTCTACCACACCAAAAATACTATCCTAACAGCTTGTACATATTTTATTTTATTTCTGGTGTTGTATTTATAACAGTGGCTATCTCTATATTAGCCCAGGTATATTCTGAATAAGACTTCACATCTAAACAGGGCAGCTGTGGCAGTTAGGCTCAATGGATTTTAAGGTTCTTTTCAATCTCAAACACCATGGTTCCATTGAACATGTTTTACATGACACCCAGCAAAGCGTCTTTCACATATTTAGGTCAGATGATAAGTGCTTTTAGGTGATAGCCCATATCTAAATTCAAAGGATTGCATTATTTTATCTATAGATTGCTTTGCATAGACATTTTAATGATATTTCTTCTTCCAGTTCATGAGCATGGAATATCTTTCCATTTCCTTGCATCCTCTTCAATTTCTTTCACCAATGTTTTATAGTTTTAAGAGTACAGATCTTTCACCTCTGTAGTTAGGTTCAATCCTCTTATTATTTTGGGTGCAATTGTAAATGGGATTGCTTTCCTAATTTCTCTTTCTGCTGCCTCATTATTAATGTATAGAATTGCAACAGATTTCTGTGCATTGATTTTGTATCCTGTGATTTACTCTTTTATGGGGGAATCTTTTAGGTTTTCTACATATAGTATAATGTCATCTGCAAATGGTGAAAGTTTTACTTCTCCCTTATGGATTTGGATATCTTTTATTTGTTGTTGTTGTTGTTGTTGTCTGATTGTGTGGCTAGGACTTCCAGTACTATGTTAAGAGAAGTAAGTTGGTCAGAGAAAGACAAATACCATATGATTACATTCATAGGTGAAATTTAAGAAACAAAACAAATGAGCAAAGGAAAAGAGAGAGACAAACCAAGAAACAGACTCTTAGTTATAAAGAACAAGCTGATGGTTATCTGAGGGGAGGTGGGTGAGGAGATGGGTGAAATAAGTGGTGAGGATTAAGGAGGGCACTTGTGATGAGCACTGGGTGATGTGTGGAATAGTTGAATCACTATATTGTGTATGTGAAACTAATTTAAGACTGTATGTTAACTATACTAGAATTAAAATTTAAAAAAATAAATAAAATCCAAAGGAATGTTGACTCACAAGTTCTCTTATTCAAACACTAAAAATTTGTAGGCTTAGAGCATAGGAATTTTGCAAATATTAAAACTTCACTAGTTACATTGACAAATATCATAATTAGAAAATGTAAAGTGCAATGTGATGAAAGGTTGTGCAGTACTCATTATATTATTTTCTATACAAACATGATGGAAAAGTTCACCTGACTTAAAATGGGCTTGCCTCACCCAAAAAAATTCCATGCATTTGCAAAACCTCCCTCTATGATTTTCTTTCTGTCTAAAACTAGAATATGCTCCTCTGCCAAGAAGCTTGTAAAGAAAAAAAATTTAAGAGAGCTCTCCAGTCCATACGGTTAAGAAATCATTTTCCAGTTTTTATATGTATAAATAGATTACTAATTGTTTTCAGGTTTTTCTTGTTTTTACAATTGCTTAAGCATGGGTTTTGCTGTCTGCACATCTTTAAGAAGTCATCTTTTATACTACACAAACAATACGATTTCCTCTACCTGCTGTAGCTGCCAACAAATGTAATAATGATACAGGAGGACTGAAGAACAAGGAGGCCCCTTAGTGTTCCGGTTTCAGCAAGACCTAGCATTGTATATAATCTCAAGAGGTGGACTAAAATCTGGTGGGGTGGCAGCTCCAAAAATTTCTTATAGAAAGGACTTGGTGGTGAAAAGGTTTTTGGAAGTGGAGGCTAATTGATTTGTCTTGAAGCTGCATTGAAGAGCAAGCATACTTGATTTCACTTAGATTGCTTAGATTGTAAGTTTATTAGGGGCCACTTGAAGGAGGTTGCTCATGCCATTTATTATGGGGTCCAACTCCCTCTCCCCTAAGTGCTACACCTTGGCAATGCCACTGCTAAAGCTCTCAGAAGTACAACTAGTCAAATCTGTGTTTGTTTAATAAATGAGAGTTGGGTCAAATCTGTTGCCCACCCACATTGTTCTGCAATTTCATATTTCCTTATGCAACAACTTGGAGGTTCAAGCTGGATCCTGCCCTGGCTCTGATGCCAGACAATAATACTTCCTGCTCAAACCTCATACCAAGTACACAGCAGACGTTTTGCTGAACAGTTAATACATGTGATGGAGCAAGAGTGATTCTGTATTTTGTGTTGATAGATGATTACTTTCTATTATCCTATCTCTTTAGCGAGCCATCTTTTAGAATATATTTCCTTCTAATACAATTTTTCTAATGACATCTTAGTCTTACAGATATGAATTGTATATGGTGAAATTTTTTGCCTGAACATTTATGGAGCTTAGCTTGTTGCTGATTTCTGCTTGCTTCTCAAGGGCCTAGTTTTCTCTAAATACATTTTTACTTGGACTCAATCACACTACCATTTACTTCTCCATAATGGAAAAGGGTTAGTCTGCTGTGAACTGCAACTTGTTTTGATAGCTGGTAACTTTGAACTAAAGGGACATTACTGTTATCAAAACAGCAACTAGCTTTTCTTGGAAGTAAAGACTAACATGATCTTTTTTTTCCCAGTTTTTCTGACTGAGGTCGTATCCCTTGACTACAGGCATATTCTCTGCTTTACTGGAGCCTTCTCTCTTTTAAATCTCACAGGCCAACTATAGAAAGATCAGAATCCCAGTCTGAGCCCTCAAAAGGGAACAGTCCAGGGCATCAAAAGGCCATAAATTCAACCAGGGTAGTAGTATTTGGAAATTAGCTTAAATCCTAGTCTTGGAATGAAATTATCTGAATTTCAGATCAGTACAATTTTTGAAGTTCTCTGTGTTTTAGATAGAGTAGAGAGACACACACATATACTTTCAACTTTAGCCATATGGAAGAACATTAAGGTGTTTTTTTTTATTTTATTTTACCAGGAAAAAAAAGTCTGCAAAAGTATTTTAACTGAGTAAGTTAAAGCAAACATAAAAATTCAATTAAATTTTTTCCTATGAAGCTTTTGGCAAGTCCATATTCTAGATTTTCCTGTAATGTTCTCAAAATTAGAAATCAAAATTGGGTCAGACTTTAACAGTAGTCAATCATGCTCTGATGCAAAAGTGGCCCCATTGATCCCAACATCTTCTACTTAATAAAAATAAAAGGTAACCAGAATGGAGTTGCTATACCATCATTGACAGTGTACTTGTTTTAGTAATGATGGGGTCCTATACTTTAGAGCCCAATGATATTATTCACTGTCAACTCTTGACTAACTTTAACAACCTAATAATCTTGCTACGCTTATCCTAGCCTATTGAAAGAGAATGATTTCTGAGGATCACAATGTTAAATATGGTATTGACAAGATGTATTAATGCTCCATTCATCCTGAAGCCATTCCAAAATTGCATTAAAAAAATGAAAAGTGTATCAAGTCAAAAAGACAAAGCATATTGGAGACTTCAGTGGATGAAACATTCCAACCAAGTTTTAGATGAAAAGTACAGTGAGGGATTGAGAGCTGAGTGAGGACAGCACTATAAGTGAAAGCATAGTTACCTGCACTTTGGAGTGTCCAAGGATGTTAAGCTGATTCAGTCTGCAGAAATTCCATGAGGCTTGTAGGCACCTAATTTATTAGAAGTAGAAAGGATTGGGCCCAAGGCTGAGAACAAGAGGAATGGAAGTTTATAAAACAAACAAAACAAATATTACCCATATAGCCAGACAAAATCCATCCTCCTCACAATTCTCAGGAGACCAGAGGTTTTATTCTCTGTAGATTGTTCCTGGAAAGGCTCCATGTATACTTGGTACATCAGAGGACTTTAATGAGGTAAGAGCCATAAAACTATTGCACATCCCTGAGTCACTTCCTCAAGATGCATTGTCCCTATGGGAGCACCAAGCATTAGTCGTATGCCAATGCTCTCATTATCAAGAACTAAAGAGAGAAAATATTTGTCTCTACAAGGCTTTCTTGGTGGATAAAAGGACCCTGCTTTTCACTAGGTCCCCCACACTGGGGGATTACTGCAAACCAAAAAGGGTTTGATATAGTAAGTAGGAAAAAAACACAACCAAATACCTATTCCTTTGGTTGCCCATTACTCATGTGTTTCCTTCTTCCTATTCTTACTTTCCCCTCAACCATTTACAACCCAATATACATTTACAACCCAATATACATTCACAACCCAATATACATCTATTCCTCTCTAAAAGGAGGCAACTCATAGTCTGATAAATTATTGAGTCATTCCAAGTGCAAGATTTCCAATTGTCTTAAGCAGGCAGCACTTATTGGAGCTTATTATCCCATTGGAAAATAATATTCATATTCCTAAGGGAACTGAAACCCTGGCCATCTTGAATGTATTATGTTGTATTAATCTTCCTATATTAGTCCTCCTTTTATTAGAGGTGCAAGAAGGAGTCCTCAAGATGACATGGTACCATACACACTTCTCCCAGACCTTACGGTATAGCAGAAAATCTATTTCACCTTTGATGAATAAAATGAATAACTTTAGAGCACACCCCTTCCAGGTTTTCTATTTTTCCAGTGACATGTAATCAGTAACTTTGAAAACAACTGTAGAATGTAACTAAGCTACCAATGATCCTACCTTAGAAAGGATTTGGGTGACAAGTCCTCTTATCGCAAATTGCCCTTCACTCTCTTCTTACCGGTGCAGTAACGGTTGTCCCCTGATTACCAAGGAATTATTGTTAGCTCAGAGCCAGTGTCCAACAGGCTTTGAAAACTCTGGGCATTTCCTGCTCCCTAATACATAATTATTTGGTAAATTACCACAGATTTCTTTGAGGAAGACTAGAATGCAGATTCACAGTATGTATCTGTGAATATTGATATATTCTTCTTCAAGCATACATTTATTCTAGGAACTTTGTGAATTTAGATTTGGGAATTGCATTCTCAGGACCTGTCAGGTTCCCAGGCCTCCCAAGGTTAAGTCACCTTTATTCTTATGTACTTCCAGGCTACAACCAATACCTGACGGTAAGGTCTTCTCACTACCTATTGTTGTAGCCACATCTACTTTGCCTCTGATTGTTCAATACCCCTGGTATGGCTTCTGCTACCCAAAGATGTTTCTACTCCATTGCTATCAGGAAGCTCATTTCAATTGCAGATTCCCCCTCCAAATCTGAAATATTTCAGTACTTTCTATTGAGCTTGGCACCCCTTCACCAATACATGTATCAAGACCTTGGTGAAGAGAATATCTTCTGAACACTTTTAGCAAAAATGGTTAGGATGGCTGAGTAGATCACAACCTAATTTCAGGAATTCTATCACTCAGAATTTTTGCCTCCTTTCTTATACATGATGCCAGATAATTCTGTCCGTCTCAAATTCATTGGTCATAAGCCACCTTTTAATCCAGGTTTTAGCCATTCAGCAAGAAAACACCTTAAATGAATTGATTGTTAAATTCAACCTAATCCAGTGTCTTCCTTTCTTGGTATCTCAGAGTATCTTTCCATACATCTTTTCCAAAAAATTTTTAAAGAAGATTTTATAGGTTTTCCAATTTCTTTGGGGCTAAAAATCTTCTCTTAGTTTAACTTTGAATTAGCCTCCATTTATATTACCTTCCCCAACTTATTGCCATAAGTTTGCAGATGTTAAGGTGTAGAGAAGTCTTTAGAAGAAATGACTTCACTTGCAAGGAAATTTTTTCCAAAAAAAAAAAAGACTCCATTATCTTCCAAATAAGGGTAAAACAGTCTTACTAGATAGCTATAGCTGCCAGTAATAGTTAGGGCTCAGAGTATATCAAGGCCTTTGGAACCTCCCCTCTCATCCAATATATTCTGCTCATATTTTTTTATTCCTTCTCAATCTAAATTCACTTCATAGGGAGATCTGACATTATTGTGAACTCAAATGAATGCATCTTCAAATTTTGTTTTGATTTTCAACATTGTAGCTATAAAAGAAGATAAATTCCCTATGATGATAGAAAGTTCTCAGTTTTAAGAACTAAGTTTTAGTTCATAATTTGAGTCAAGAATTTTGAACTTTGACTTATTCCTTCTCTGTCTTTACTTATTTCCATTAGAAGTAAACATCCTTCCCACATCCTTGAAATTGCATGATCTTAATTCTGTTCTATTATTGCATTAAAATGATAACTTCAGTAATTTGCCTTTAATGGACACATCATTAATAGTATCCACAGGTGGTAATTGGTTCTTTTGCCATTGTATATCATAGAACACCCAACGCTGACTGGGTATTAACTGGATTTTTTCACTGCCTTCAACCCCAGTGTAATCAGAGATAAGATTCCCACTGCCCTAAGGCTTTGAGGCCAATGACATACTTCCTGGTAGGAATTTCTATATAAGTCAGATCCTTGATTGTAAATGCCTGAAACTGATTTTGGCTAATTGATTCCAAAATCAAACTAATTGGTGGTTCATTAGTACTTCAGAGAATCAACAGGAATGTTAGAGTGTCAGGGTCAGGAAATGACAGGAGGCAAGAGAAAGCTGGCAGGTAAGAAAAGAGCCAAGGTCAGAATTCAGAAATAGTCTGTTAGGTCACAAATGGTGTCACAGCCTCTAGACATCTCTTATGAAGCCACTGGACTCACCATGGCTGAGTCTGGTCTGCCTGTGAAGAAAGATTAGAAATACTCTTTTTGATTTTCAAGTCCCACACAATGAGAGATTCTCTCCAGATACCAATGTTGTTTGAATGGTGGATAGCCAAAAAATAATAGTTTACTACATTTTAATAAAAATTGTAACAGTAATCATGATTATATGTAAATGCTTTTCCTAATCCAGTCCTTTGCCTACAACCTTTACTATTTCTCTTGAGCAACTGACCAACACATTTAATAATTGATAAGTTGTATTTGGTACTTACAGACTGCATGTATCATTTTAAGTTTTAAATATTTTAAAAATCGAAAACATACCAGAAGATTCTAAATATTTGTCAATTTCTCATTTGACAAAACACTAAACTTCATTCCTTTCAGGCAATGGCTACTTTTTTCCCTATCCTTGATGCATCTGTGTCTTGTTCTCCTATATAGTAAGTTTTGCAGTAAGTACATATTTAGGGGAAAAATACCTATATACTGTATCTGTTTCTAACATCAGAGACACAAATCACTCATATATTTTGTTACATATGTTTGGGTATTTGTCTTTCCTCTAGTCTAGACAGTGAACTCCACCTGTGAAAGAACTATTTCTTAATTATATCTACAGTTCGCATATAACAGACAATCAATACATATTTGCTGAATTTGAATAACTAATAACCACTTTGCTTTGTAATTTAATGGTCTAGAACACATCCCTAGAGAGAATGAATTGGATACAAATATGGTTCAGGAAAAAGTTGAAGAAAAATTCATTAAGATTTCTTTTTTTTTTTAAGATTTTATTTATTTATTCATGAAAGACACAGAGAGAGAGGCGAGACATAGGCAGAGGGAGAAGCAGGCTCCATGCAGGACGCCTGATGTGGAACTCAATTCTGAGGCTCCAGGATTACATCCTGAACTGAAGGCAGACACTTAATTGCTGAGCTACCCAGGCGTCCCAAGATTTCATCAAGGATTGTGCATAAAATACAACCATCTCAGAAAAGAGAACCTCTTGTCACAAAGTTGGTGAACTGAAAGTGTAGATTGCCCAAAGCTGCTCAGCAATATCAAAAACAGAAACTTTTAAGACTGAAAATTAAGCCTTGACTTTGTAAAATAGGGCAGTGATTTAATTTTTCAGAATTCGTTTTTCCTTATGTCTGTAAGGGAAGTAGGGATTAAAATCATTTGTTGTAGCTAGTGGGCTTACAAAAATTAATTTCACCTGTTTCTTGTTACTCTTTTTAATGAGGCTATTAGAAAATTTAAAATTATATACATGTCTCATTATATTTCTATCAGACAGTACTGCTCTAGAGGATTAAGCATGGTGTTTTCCACTTAAAGTTTTCCAAATAGAGTACTGCAAATGAAAGAAAGTCAGGCTGGATGCTTATTACCTTTAGTTAAATACAACTTCAATGCCTGATAATAATTTTCTGATAATAAAATTCTGTTGTAGATATTTATTTATGCATACCTGTATGTATAGTGCGCATGCACAGACACACATACACAATGCAACATACACTCACAATTTAACCACTCCATCACCATCTCTACATATGTAATAATACAATATATTGCTAAACATTAGTTGTTTAAGCTGTAAGGACATATAGATATTATCTGCCACTTAACTGATCTTCGAAAGTTATTCTAAAATATTTTATTTATTTATTGGAGAGACAGAGAGAGAGAGAGAGAGAGAGAGAGAGAGCACAAGCAAGGGGAGGCGCAGAGTGAGAAGAAGCAGGTTCCCCCTGAAAAGGGAACACAATGTAGGGCTGAATCTCAGGACCCCTGGATCATGACCTGAGCTGAAGTTACACACTTAACCGACTGAGCCTCCCAGGCACCCTGAAAATGATTTTATTTCTTTAATCACTGTAGTTCCCTCATCTGTAAGATGGGCAAAATGATTTTACTTCATCATAGGGTTATTAGAAGAATTAAATGAAATCATTCTCAGCACAGTGGCTGGTAAGGGAGTAGGAACTTAATGAATTTTAGCTATCATTATTAGAAGTAATCAAATAGCAAGCATGATGTATTCTAATTTTGGACTCTATTCTGATGATGAGTTGTTTCAAAATAGAAATATTTGGAGGACAAGCATTACATAAGCAAAACATAGTATCTTACAATGGAGAAACTATGTCCACTTTATTGTGTCCTTATATCATCCTTCTATGTGAGCTGGTTACAAGTGCTGTTTTAATTTTATAGCAAGAAAAATAAAACACGGGAACATGGAGTTGCTCATGGTCAGCTTGCCAATCTGTTTTTCCTGATGATCTATCCTATCCTTCTGCCACTACATAATCATGTCCTTTTCATAGGTAAAATCTGCTCCCTCTCAGCTTTGGAATACTTTCTCCTTTAGAAATAAAGTCTCTCATGTTTCCAAGATACATTTTAATTTTGACATGTTTTACCTTCTTTTGACCAAACCAGATCCTAAAACAGGAAAATACTTTCACTCTCAATTTTCTCAAAGTCTTAACCTTTTTTCTGAGATTATAAGACTCTGAATGAGTTGGCAAAGAAGTTAGAGGCATTAGACAGAAAGATATTATAAAAGCAAAGTTTCACTAAGGTGGAAATACTACCTGAACTTTAAATCCTTAGGCAGGCATGTAACAAAGTAGCATTTGTTTAAAGCAAACAACTTGCAACTTATTTTTTTCTTTTTATTTGATGTGTAACTGGAAAAACAAACTCCAAGAAACTTTCATAAAGGAGAAAACGTTTAGGGCAGGCTGGGTGGCTCAGCGGTTTAGTGCCACCTTCAGTCCAGGGCCTGATCCTGGAGACCCAGGATCGAGTCCCATGTTGGGCTCCCTGCCTGGAGCCTGCTTCTCCCTCTGCCTGTGTCTCTGCCTCTCTCTCTCTGTATCTCTGATTAATAAATAAATTTTTAAAAATCTTTTTAAAAAATGGGGGGGATGTTTTAAGAAATGATCCAGGAGAATGTAACAAATAAGCACATAAATACAAATGGACTTGAGTAGTTGTGTTTCAGTGTATTCAATGTACAAGGTTAGGCCATAGTCTCAAAAGCTATTCCTCCCATTTCTGCCTCCTCATGGTCTTCATCATTGATGCTATTCCCTTCATCCTTGTGACTGACTCAATTTTAGAAACTCATCATTTCTTCCTTGAATTATTCAGTTTGAAACACTTTTGTCAAATGCTCATTCTAGTCATGGCTCAGTGATGGTCTCATGGGAGATAAAGATGAGTGTAGATGGCTACTGAGCCCAAAGAATTTGCAGTCCATAAAGAGACATACACAGAGTCAGCTACAGATGATATAAGTCAGATTGTGTTTGGGGCTGAGATAAAGATATAACTAAAGTGTTGTGGAAGAATGATAGAAATTTCTCACAAGTTTAAATCAAGCCTTAACTATTTTGAACTGGGTATTAACTGTTACAATACTCTTCAAATTAGTTTCACCTGGCCAAATTATCCATTGCATTCCTCCTAAAAATGACTTCCTAAAACTAAAGTCAACGTATGCCACCTTATCTCCTCGAAAACATTCTAGAGCTGTCTACACCCACAATGGAAAAACTAAAACTCCTCAGCATGGAATCAGATTTCCACCTTCCATCTCAGAATTAAACTTTTGCTGACAACACCTAGTTGAAGCCATCACTGGGACTAATCCCCTGCTACAAGCCACTGCCTCACCCACAGGTGTACACTTCCAGGGGTTCCCAGCTGCCAATAATTGACCGATGCCTAAATAATAAAGGATCAGATGAACTACCTCAATCTAGCCCCACTCTGAAGAGTTTTCTTGGCGTCAGTGCTTCTCAGAGTGTTGGTCACGTCCTCCATGTGGTCACGTCACAGGTCAGTTTCTTTTTATTTTTCTTCTCTCTCTCTCTCTCTCTTTTTTAAAGGAATTACCCTGTAAGTCTTTTGTGTGTGACCTACCATTTCAACACCTGTTTCTCCAGAGCTCCTTTTAAGATAAGCTGCAAGGAACTATGGTATTACCAAAATTGAGTCATGGACTGCCAGCTCTGGAGTCAAACTGCTAATCCATGAATCCTTCTCTTCAGAATCAGTTACTTCCTTCTGCATACCTCATGCGTCCTCTATCTCAGCACTATTTATACTGTTTGGAGTATCATGTATTGTTCATGTATTTGCTTTCCTTGTAGTCATGCACCATCATTATATATCTCTTTACCTAGTAATACTTAACAGAGTAGGTAGTATTTAATTTCTCAACAAAAGTTTAGGGATTCGATGAATAAATATCATATATGTTTAAGCATATCTGTGAAATGAGTAGTAGTAAACTCTACAGCAGTTTCCCAGCATATTACCTTTATCACTTCCTTCTGGGTCTCTCTTCCCAGAGGTATCAGGTCTCTTCACTTTATCATCTCTCAAAGTTTGCTTTCAAGGCAAAGCCTAATGTTTCATCAAGTCATGAAGGCCTTCCCAGACCTGAAAAAAACCAACTAGTAAATTCTCTACCCGACTTAACACTCTAACCTCAAATTCAGCCACAGAGGACTATTCACCATGTGCTAGGTCTATACATTTCTGTCCCAAACCAATTCTTCAATCTGGTCTCCTCCTCTCCTGGAACTTGGAATCCTTCATGAAGAACTCCACTCAAATGACCTCTCTTTCATGAAGTTATGCCTGATGATACCAAACAGAATTCATTTCTTCTACATTCGCATTTCATCCATGACACTGACCACGTAATAAGTCACTTACCAAGCATGTATATTAGCTGTGCTACAAAATGTCACCCATATTTATACAGCACATCATAAAACACAGAAAAGAAACTTACAATTAGTAAATAGGTTGATGGCTGCACTTTCTTTTGGCCTCTCCTTTGTCTTTTTACACCTCTATTACTGTTCTTGTGATGCTTAGTCATTGCTTAATTTATCGTCCATCTTCTTCATTAAACTGTCAGCACCTTGAGGCAGGATCTTCTATCTCTGTTTTAGAGCATCTGGCCATAGTAAAGGCTCATAATTTCTCAGTAAGAATCTGTCAGCCCCACCAAACTGTGAGGCTGCATTATGTGCCTGCATTCTTCACAGCTGTAGCCCTAGAATCTCACATAGTGCTCAGAACATGGCAGACATGTAATAAGCATTTGTCTAAGAAATGAATAAATCCTAGCTTTTGTAAAATAATATTGTTTGTATTCAATTCTTTCTTAGATGGTAAAGCTACCTAAATGCAAGAATTGATTCCTCCTTCCTTAAACTTCCCACCCTGAATGCCATTATGGATTTTTAATGCAGAAGTGTTCAATTAGAGTTGGTTTTCAATATGAAATAAAGGTCCAAAAATTACAAAGTCCTATATAGACCTACATTCTGGTAATACATTTTCAGACTTAGCAAATAGTCTTGGGCAAAGAAAAGGAAACTCTTAAATAATATCACTTAGTCCTACATGAAACATTTATTGGGTAACCAAAATGACCTTCTGAAATGAAAGGGATTACAATGATTATTAATACAGTTTCACAATCATACCAAACTGAACTGGCAAGAAGGGAAAAATAGAGGAGAATCACACAATTCATGGCATAATGAAAATCATATTTTTCCTTCTCTAATTACTTGGTGGTTGTTTATAACTTAAGAACTGATTTCTCATAAAATTGCAAATAAAGATTTCCCATTCTAGTCATCTTTTTTGTTCCCCTACTTGTCGCAAACCCTCTTCCTATGAGACATCCCAAGAGTACATCTCCACCATCTTCAGACTATGAACTGCAAATATCTGTGGTTGTGTCTACATGGCATCAAAAGAACAAAATGAGCAAGCAAAAAATTCCATTAATTTAAGAACAATTTTTCATCTGCAAAGCGGAGATAATAGCCCATTCACAATAAATTTTTCTATTCAAATGCTTTCTTTTTGATAATGTAAGGAACCAATTCTTATTAGCCTCCTCACTTTGAAAAACAAGATCCAAATCTGTGTGTTTAGCTGTGCTGTAGAATGTTGTCAATATTCATATAGCATCTATTAATCAAAAAGGAAAATCCAATGACCATTAAACTACAAAGACTGCATATTCTCTTGACCTCTCCTCAGTTCCTTAATGTCCTGTGTATATCTCTACTAGTGGTATAATGTTCAGTAAAGGTTTATTTCTGGTCTTTTCCATTAGATCAGTTTCTTGAAGACCTGAAATGGTTGGTTTTCTACATGTGTATCTGTATTTTCCATAACTGTTTCCTGAGTGCCTAGTCTGTGGCAATAACTTTGTCAATGTAATCAGTAAATAAAATGATTTGGTGTATATAGTACGACAAAGGTGGTGATCCATTTGGATAATGAGGACAGATCTTAATTAACTTGAGCCATTTTAATTTTGCTAAAGCACACATAGCTGAATACACCTAGGTCATCACTAATAAACTACTATCTCCTTATATTCTGAGATTGCATAAACATAAGGCAAAGAATTATAAATATGGTGAGGACCACTCATGTGAAAACCCAATATGCAGCTCTTAGCCCAAAGTGTCCTCTAAGCTCTATAAACAACAATCAGCTATCTAAAAGCATCCTTATTATTAGTGAAGCAAAAATTTAAGGCCATATAAGCCTATAATATTTTTAGCTCTGATAGAGTGAGTGACCCTTGAAAGTCTGTATAATAATCTGTTTCTGACCTTCAAAGTCCATCAGATTCTGCAAACAAGAGCCAGATTATTGTGAATTTACCTTTTAATAAGTTTTGCAATGCCTGTGATCACTGTTTCATATAAATTACCCTTTTTTGGGCAGCCCGGGTGGCTCAGTGGTTTAGTGCTGCCTTCAGGCCCAGGCCTGATCCTGGATCCTGCATGGAGGCTGCTTCTCCCTCTGCCTGTGTCTCTGCCTCTCTCTCTCTCTCTCTCTCTCTCTCTCTCTCTCCCAATCTCTCCCTCCCTCCCTCCCCCTCCCCCCTTGTCTCTCATGAATAAATACAATATTTTTAAAAATATAAAAATGCCCTTTTTATTAGGATGGGTGGTCAATCGGATAGAGGCCAAAGACCAAGACAGGAGTGGTGATCAAACAAGCCTGAGGGCACAGTATTGGCATCACTTACAGAATAGTCTACAGGTTCTCTAAGCAATATACATGTATGAGTTATTTAATCAAAACAATTCTGATATAGGGCACCATTATTCCTATTTTTCAGATGAAGAAAACTGAATGACAGAGTTTAAGGGACATGGCAAGGGTGTCATAACTGGTAAGTAGCAGAGCCAAGTTGTGACAGGCTGGAATTGTTAATTCTCTGGGGGATTTTGTTTGTTTGTTTTCTGGGGCACAGCAGAATGTCTAGCACAGAGCTGGCACTATATGGTTGGAAGAAAGGAAGGGTAGATAGTGTTGTAACAAGAAAGTCCTATAAGTCATGCTATCGATTGGACAAAAATAAGTAGGACTTTGGATTCACAAAATATTTAAACTAACAAAATTATAAGAGGCAGGTACTCTTTTTCTTGGTAGGGAGGAGGTCGGTGTTAGGGGGAATAAGACTGGAAGGATCAGAGTTAAATCTAGTAGACTCTAGAATTAAAAGCTGACAAAGGGCCCTATGAAGAGATAAAACTTAAAATTCAGCTTTGAAAAAGTTGTCATCAAAATAGAGGCAAAAAAAAAAAAACAGGGGAAAAGTTCTAATAAAGACAGGGGAGATTCATTTTTTTTTTAAGTTTTTTAAGCCAACAAAAAAATCTTCTGAGATTTAGGTTTTTTACAACCTTCCTCCTAGAATCATTCTTCCTAAAGTATAGATGGGGAAGTTTTCCTGAATGCAATAAAAGACTGACAGGGCAAGGAAATAAATGCCCACTCATATCACCTAGATGATTTAAAAACCTGGGTTTGAAGGTCCTTAAAAAAACATTTGAAGGTTTAAGAATTGCTAAGTTTTCATGTGGCCATTTGGAAATTGGTATGTTTTTCTGTATAGGAGCTGTGTGATATATTTTATGCTTAAAAGTGAATGGTTACCAAATTCATTTGACTTTTATTATATCCTATACATTGAGGTTTGGTCATTCACATAAAACAATCTTTTATGTAAGTTTTTGGTTTCTTTATTCATGAGCGATCTAGTTGTATGAATTCTTCTAATCCACGGGCAATTACTATGCTTGAGGTCTTGCTGTGTACACACATCATGGTATATGGGCTTTTCACACTGGAAGAAAATTATACAAGGGGAAGACTGTAACCAAGAACTGAAAAATTATGTGACCCAAACCAAATTCTAGAGAGCTGTATAAATTTCCAGAGTGGAAGCAAAAGGATAAATGCCAGATTCCAACCACACATGGTTGTGAAAATTTTCAAAGGAAAATTCCAAGAAGCCAAAATTCTACTGTTTCCTTTGTAGTTGTTTGAAAATAAAGCAACCAGCTGGGATCCCTTTATTTGCACATCTGAAAGTATGCAGCAGTGTGGCAAATGGTTTTCTAACATGAATAAATAATGTGCTTTTTGGAATCGTTGAATCATAGATTTTGAGGAGGATATCCTCCTATTTTCAATTGAAATTGCACCTTAGGCTCTTAAAGAAGTTGTTTTTTAAAAAAACACACAATAAAGTCTAAAATACTGAGTATATATATATAAATGCCTCCAGAATTATAAGTGCAACTTCTTGAGCGCCATATCAGATATTAAGCATTTTACATAACTGCTTGAAGATCCTCACAACAGTATCTCAGTGATGGTATTATCCCCATTTTACAGGAGAGGACATGAGTTTCAGAGATCTAAGCAATTCGTAGCTCAAACCTGGAAGTCACCAGGTGCCAAAATTCAGAATCTCTAGTTCCACCAATTTGGAGCTCTTCCCACCACATTCCCACCAACATTCATTAAAAGACCCCAAATTCATTTTGCTGCATCTTAGTCAATATACTATCGAATGGCAGGAGAATATATTTTGTCTGTCAGTCTAGATTATCTGCTGACATACTCTCATCTAACCACACATTTCCTCTAAAGTATATGTAAACTTTAGGGTATCTATTGATTTCTATAATCTTAGTAATGGTTTGTAACTCAAATTGTGAAGTGAGGTTGAAAGTTTTATCTCCACAGAAAAAGATCTAACTCTTCTTATTTTAAGACTTTCAACCTAACAATATTTTATTTAAATTCCAGTTAAACATATAGGGTAAATATTAGTTTCAGGTATACAATAAAGGAATTTAACAATTCCATACATCACAAGTGCACTCCTTAATCCTCATCACTTATTTAACCTATTTCCAAGCCCTGCCTCCCCTCTCACCTCCCCTCTGGTAACTATCAGTTCTCTATAGTTGAATCTTTCTTGGTTTGCCTCTTTTTAACTTATTTTGATTTTTGTATCCTACAATGAGTGTTTCAATGAACTGGATTATTCTCATTTCTTCACTTGCTCATGGGATCTTGCAGTGTATTATAAAAAGAGAATGTCCTCTATCCCATCCCCATGCACATCTCATTAATTTTAGACTTTGCTATATGACTTGTTTTAGCCAGTGCAGTATAAGTGGCTATGACTAAAGGCCATAAATGTGTTTGGTTTGGCTCCTTGCACTCCTACCATCTGCTTTGAAAAGAATAACCCTAAAGTACTCTCCAATCCAAGAAGAACATGGAGGCATATAAAGATAAGACCAGATCCACAAACTAAAGCAGACAAATGAGTAAGAAAATCCGATGCTTGTTGTAAGCCACTGAGTTTGCAGGCTTTCATACATTATTGTAGCAATGGCTAACTAATGCAATAATGGTGTGATCTAACTTGTTACATAGCTCAGGGACACTGGTACCTCTGGAGACCCTACCAGTAATCCAATTTGCATAAAACCCCATAGGATATAAATTTTTAATTCTAATCAGTCATCCTGAAAATCATTAACTATTTTCTAACTTAATTCTTTTAAACTTGTTATTCTAAATAACATTTTAGATGAGTGTAGGTAACTCTATTTTGTAACATTTGATATATACATAAGAACATATAGAACATTTATTCATATTGTGAAGCATAATAGTAAAATACCTAGGGACTCCTTCCCAACCCTTCCATGTAACCACTATTCTGAATTTTATGTTTATCTTGCATTATTTTTTATGCTTTTATTAATATGTATATCTGAACATATACTTAATATCGCTTGGCTTTGAACTTTACAAAAGTGATATCATAGTGCACACCATCTTTTAACACTCCTTTTTTTTATGATTGAGTCATGTCCTATGTATGGTCGTAGTTCTTTTTCACTGCTTTATAATATGCTGTGAATACACCACTAAAATTGCTCTCCTGTCCATGGATAGTTGCATTGTTTCCCTTTATATTATTACAAGTTTTTCTCTTTTCTCTTTTTATATTTATTTATTCATGACAGACACACACAGAGAGGCAGAGACATAGGCAGAGGGAAAAGGAGAAGTGGGCTTCCTGCGGGGAGCCTGATGCAAGATTGATCCCAGGACCCTGAAATCACAAACTGAGCCAGAGGTAGATGCTCAACCACTGAGCCACCCAGGTGCCCCTACTAGTTTTTCTATAATAAATTATCATACACTTGGTGAACATAAATGAGTTTCTCAGGTTTATATATCTAGAAGTAGATTTGGATGGATTTATGTGCAAAAAAGCATGTTCCAAGTGGTTGTGCCAATATGTTTTTATATAGCAGTATGTGAGAATTTGGAACATCTGGCATCTCCTGGCTTAATTTTTTGGCAATATGGATGTGAAGTTGTATCTCATGTATATTTTATTTGCATTTTCCTGATTTCTAATGATGAGTATCTTTTAATAAGTTTTTTTTTATTTAAAGTTTTTTAGGATTTCCCTGTGAAATATCTGTTTATGTCTTTTATTATTATTGGAATTCTGTTGATTTTTAGTAACCTATAACATTTCTTTATATACTTGATGCAAATTCGTTTTCAGTGATTTCTTGAAAATATATTCAAGTTTTGACTTGTCTTCACTCTATTATGTCCTTTGAAAAAGAATTTAAAGGAGTGAAATTTATCAATCTTATGTTTAGTGATTTTTGTCTTAGCTTAAAAAACCTTTCATATTCTGAACTGAAGATAGTTGTCCTTAGTTTATCTCTGAACATTTTAGTTTTTTGCATTTTAAATTTTTAATCAACTTAAATGATTTTGTGTGTATCATGTGATCAGTCCCCCTAAAAATAAATATCTCCATACCTCTGATTAGAATAGTCCTTTTTTTTTTTTTAAGATTTTACTTATTTATTCATGAGAGAGAGAGAGAGAGAGAGAGGCAGAGACATAGGCAGAGGGAGAAGCAGGCCCCATGCAGGGAGCCCGACGTGGGACTCGATTCCAGGTCTCCAGGATCATGCCCTGGGCTGAAGGCAGCACTAAACCACTGAGCTACCTGGGATGCCCTGATTAGAATAGTCCTGCATTTATATAGTGATCTGATTTATAAGGGCATCTCTATTAGCAAGTTATCATAAATTTATGAATCTGTGATTTCTTTATATTATTCCATTGCTCAATGTTCCTATCCATGTATTAACACCAGACTCTTCATATTCAAAAATTGTCGCTTTCTAGTGAGCAAATCTACTTTATTGCATTTCATTAGAGGCAGTTTGGCTAACTTTTGACCCTGTTCTTCCATCTGTATTTTCTAATAAATATGTCAAGCTTTTAAAAATATTTTAAAAATTCTGAAACTGCCTAAAGATCTCTGTACCTAAAAATTTTCAGAAAATTGACACCTCGTTGGCATTCTATCTTTCCATCCATAAGCATGGTTTTATCTCTTTTGGTTCAGATATTTTCAGTTTTATAACTGTCTCCACAAAAACATGAAATATGAATATTTAGGTTTGTTCTTGGATACATATTTCGTTCTATAATGAAATCTAGAAATTTATTTTTAAAGCATTTATTTTTTCCTGGGATAAACCTAACTTCAGTTTAGGTTATCTTTTTTATGTGCACCTGGTCAGACTCCTTGTTATGAGACTGAAGTATATGCTTCTTTCTTATGTGCTTTTCTAGTTTGGGTATCAAGGTTATACTGACCTCATTAAATGACTTGGGATTTTCCTTCTAGTCTCTGGAGAAGATTGTGGGAGTTATTTTCTCTACCTTGTAACATTGTAAACTGACCTAAAAAAAAAAAAATTTAAATACAGTTTTTTTTTCTTTGTAGGAAGATTTTAAAATATAGATTCAATTAGTTACTGATTAGAGAATAATTCAAGCTTTATATTTTCCTTTCACTCTGTTTTGGGATTGTTTTTCTAGGAATTCATCTAGTTTTGTTAGTGCTATCAAACATTTTCTACTAACTTGCCTATGGAAATCTACGTTAAGTTTTTACTTCATTTAATGAGCTTTTTAAATTAAAAAAAAATTAACTTTTTTTTTTTTAACCTCTCACTTTAGTTTTGCTCCATTAGTCTTTTATAAGAAGTTGCTTTTGCCTTTGCTAATTTTTCCAGTCTTTACTATGGCCATCATTCTATCCTTGGGTTTATTATATTTTTTCTTAATTTATATATCTAATTCAATGATAGCCTTTTTCCAAATATTACAATATTTATACTCTATGTTGCTCCCAATATAATCCTTTTCCTACATACTTCAGATAGTGATCTGTGGTAACTTAGTGTCCCCATCCCATCGTCCATTTTGTATTTTATTATTTTCTTGATCTATGAATTACTAGTAGAACCTAACTTCCAATTTTTGATAATTTTTAACTTAGTTGGACAAGATGTAGACTGTGTGATAGCTGTTTGCCTTACTATCAGGTTTTGGAGGCTTCAGACTATACAAACAATATGTATTTTTTTGTTGTGTATTGACAGAGTCAGTATTTAGTGTTGAAAGATAGGAAGCTTATAATCGTTTATTCTTGCAACTTATTTTTATCTTTAATTGAAGTATAGATTATAGATGATAGTTTCAGGTGTACAACCTAGTGACTTGATATTACAAAATGCTCACCATAAGTGTAGTTATATCTCACCATACAACTTTATTACAATCTTACTGACTTTATTCCCTTGCTGTATTTCTCATCAGTATGTCTTATTTTATAACTTGAAGTTTGTACTTCCTAATCCCTTTCATTTATTTCATCTATCCCTCCTCCCCTCAACTCTGGCAACCACCAGTTCTGTGTATTTGAGTCAGTTTCTGGTTTTGGTTAGTTTGTTTCTTAGATTCCACATATAAGTGAAATTATATGGCATTTCTTTCTCTGATTTTTACCTAGCATAATACTCTCTAGGTATATCTAAACTGTTACAGATGGCAATAGTTCATTCTTTTTTATGGCTGAGTAATATTTATCTGTGTGTGTGCGCGCGTGTGTGTATACCACATCTCCTTTGTCCATTCATTTATTGGACACTTAGACTGCTTCCATATCTTGGCTATTGTAAATACTGATGAAATAGGGATTCCTGGGTGGTGCAGCGGTTTGGCGCCTGCCTTTGGCCCAGGGCGCGATCCTGGAGACCCGGGATCGAATCCCACGTGGGGCTCCCGGTGCACGGAGCCTGCTTCTCCCTCTGCCTGTGTCTCTGCCCCCCCCCCCCCCCGTGTGACTATCATAAATAAATGAATAATTAAAAAAAGAAATATAAACATTTAAAAAAATGCTGATGAAATAAACATGGGGTAAATCTAACTTTCTGAATCAATATTTTCATTTATTTTGAGATGGGGGAGCAAATACCCAGAAGTGAAAATATTGGGTTATGTGTTATTTCTATTTTTAATTCTTTGAGGAGCCTCCATACTGTTTTCCATAGTGACCATATCAATTTACATTCCCATAGGTAATGAGGGGATGTGTATGAGAGGTCCCTTTCTCCACACTTTTGCCAGCCCTTATTCCTTCTTGTCTTTTTTGATACTAGCCATTTTTACTGGTGTGAATGATAGCTCATTGTGATTTTAATTTGCAAATCGTTAATTAGTAATACAGAGTATCTTTTATTTGGCCATCTGCAGGTCTTTTTTCTTTTTTTTTTCCTTTTTTTTTTTTAGACAACTGTCTATTCAAGTTTTATGTCCATTTTTAAATTAGATCATTTCTTTGGGTAAATATCTGCTAGTGCAATTGCTGGGTTGTACAGCAGTTCTATTTTTTTTTTCAGCAGTTCTATTTTTAACTTTTGTGAGGAACCTCCATACTGTTGTCCAGGTTGGCTGCTCCAGTTTTTGTTCCCACTAACAGTATACGAGGGTGATTCTTTCTCTGCATCCTCACCAACCTCTGTTTCCAGTGTTAATTTTAGCCATTCTAGTAGGTTGTGAGGTGATACCTCATTGTAGTTTTGATACGTATTTTCCTCATCAATGATGTTGAGCATCTTTTCATGTGTCTGTTCACCATCTGTATGTCTTATTTGGAAAAAATGTCTATTCATGTCTTCTATTTTTAAATTAGTTTTTTGGCTATTGAATTTTATAAGTTCTACATGTATTTTTGATACTTTTTATCAGATAATGTCACTTACATGAGAATTAGAGTGTACTTGTGATGAGCACCAGGTGGATTGTATGGAAGTGTTGAATCACTATTGTACACGTGAAATTAATGTTTTATATCAAGTAATAGGAATTTAAATAAAAACTTAAAATCTTTTTTTGAGTTGTAAAAGTACTTTATATACATTAGATATTAACCCCTTATTAGAGTGGTCATTTGCATATATCTTCAGACATGAGGCTACTTTTTGTTTACTGATGTTTTCCTTCACTGTGCAAAAGCTTTTTGGTTTGATGCAGTCTCAATAGTTTATTTTTGCTTGTTTCCCTTGCCTGAAGAGACCAAATCTGAAAAATATTGCTAAGGCTTATAGCTTGTCCAAGAGTTTATTGCTAATGTTGTCTTACATTTAGATCTCTAATCCATTTTTTAAATTTAAATTCAATTAGCCAACATATAGTACATCATTAGTTTCAGATGTAGTGTTCAATAATTCATCAATTACGGGTAACACCCAGTGCTCATCACATCATGTACCCTCCTTACTGCCTATCACCCAGTTACTCCATCTCCCCACCCATTTCCCTTCCAGAAACCCTGTTTGTTTCCTATAGTTAAGAGTCTCTCTCTCTCAAAAAAAAGTCTCTCATGGTTTTCCTAATCCATTTTGAGTTTAGTTTTGTGTATGGTGAAAAAGTAGTCTAGTTTTATTCTTTTGCATGTAGCTGAGCAATTTTTCAAACACTTTTTTATAATGATTGTCTTTCTCCATTGTAAATTCTTGGGTTTTTTTGTCCTAGATTAATTGACCATAATTTCATGGTTTCACTTCTGTTCTGTTGATCTAGGAGTCTATTATGTGCCAGAACAATACAGTTTGATTACCATAGCTTTGTAGTAAAGTTTGAAATGTGGGTTGTGATACCACCAGCTTTGTCCTTCTTAAGATTGCTTTGGCTATTTTGGGTCTTCTGTGATTACATACAAATTTTAGTATGTCTTAGTTTTGTGAAAAATAGTACCAGTATTTTAATAAGAACTGCTGTGAATCTGTAGATTGCTTTGAGTAGTATAGGCATTCTCACAATATTTTTCCAACCTGTGAGCATGGTATAGCTTTCCATTTGTTGTGTCCTCTTCAGTTTCTTTAATGATAGCTTATTTTTAGAGTACAGATTTTTAACCTCCTGTGGTTTACCTATATTTTTTTCAGTGCAATTGTAAATGGAATGAATGTCCCTTTCTGCTCACACATTAGTATATACAAACAAATTTCCATATATTTTTGTAGCCTGCAACTTTATGGAATTAGTTCATTAGTTCTAATAACATTTTGTGGCATCTTCAGAGTCTCTTTTATATATCATGTCATCTGCAAATAGTGACAGATTACTTCCTTACCAATTTGGATGCCTTTTAATTTTTGTTTGATTTCTATGGCTAGGACTTCTAGTACTATGTTGAATAAAAGTGGTAAGTGAATATCCGTGTCTTGTTCCTAATCTTAGAAGAAAAACATTCAGATTTTCATCATTGTGTATGATGATAGCTGTACATTTCTTATAAATGGACTTTATCATGTTGAGGTATGTTCTTTTCTATACCAACTTTAAGTTTTACAAGGAATGGATGTTGCATTTTTTGTCAAACTTTTTTTTTTTTTTGCATCTATTGAGATGTGATTTTTACCCTACATTTTGTTAAAGTGCTGTATCACATTGACTTTGTAGATACTGAACTATCTTTGCATTTTAGGAATAAATTCTACTTGATGGTGGTGAATGATCATAACATATTTTTGAGTTCAGTTTGCTAATATTTTAAGGATTTTTGTAACTATGATCATCATGGATATTGGTCTGTAATTTTTTTGGTAGTGTCTTTGGTTTTTATATCAGCCTAATACTGGGCTGGCCTTATAGAATTTAAGCATTCCTTCCTCTTCCTCATTTAAAAAAAAATACTTTGAAAATCCTATGTATTAACTCTTCTTTAGATGTTTGATAGGATTCACCTCTGAAGCCGTTTGGTCCTAGATTCCTGTAGGAGTTTTTTTGGTTACCAGTTCAACAGCCTTACTAATAACTGGTCCATTCCATTCAGATTTTGTATTCTTAATTCATTCTTGGATATGTTTGTAGAAATTTCTCATTTTTTTCTAGGTTATCCAACTTGTTGGCATATAATTTTTCATAGTTGTCCCTTATGATTGTGTATCTTATGTCAGTTATAATTTCTGACTGAGATGAATCTTTTTTCATTGACGCATCTGGCTAAATGTTTAATATACACTTTATTTTTTTAAAAAATGGCTCTTAGCTTTACTATTATCTTCTACTTTTTTCAGTCTCTGTCCCTTATTTCCACCCCGATCTTTATTTCTTCTAACTTTGGGTTTGTTTTTTGCTTTGTTTTGTTTTTAGTTCCTTTAGGTGTATTGTTAGGTTGTTTATAAACTTCCTTCTTAGAACTACTTATACTGTATCCCAAAGATTTTGAACAGTCACATTTCCATTTGCATTTGTTACCAGGTATTTCCTCTTACATTTCTTTGTTAATCCATTAGCTGTTTAGTGGCATGTTGTTTAGCCTCCATGTGCTTGTTCCAGATTTTTTTCCTTGTATTTTTCTAGTTTAATATTGTTTTGCCCAGAAAAAAAATGCTTAATAGGTTTTAATCATAAATTTATTGTTTTTTAGCCTAATAGGTGATCTATCCTGGAGAATATTCCATATATACCTGAAGAATGTGTCTTCCTCTATTAGATGGTATATTCTGTATATGTCAATCCATCTGGTCCAAGGAGTGTTTCAAAGCCACTCTTCTTCTTGTCTTTATAGATGATCTAGCCATTGATGTGAATGTGGGGTTAAAGTAGCCTACTATTTTATTACTGTCAATTTCTCCATCAATATTCATTTTATGTATTTAAGTGTACCAATGTTGGGTGCATAGATATCTACAATTGTCATATCCTCTTGTTAGATTGATTCCTTTATCATTATGTAATGCCCTTTGTCCCTTTACAGTCTTTGTATTAAAGTCTATTTTGTTTTCTAGAAGTATTGCTACCCCAGCCTTTCTTTTAATTTCTATTTACATAGAATATCTTTCCTTGAAATGAATATCCTCCACTTTGAGTCTGTATGTTTTTAGGCCTGAAGTGAGTGTCTTGAAGGCAATACATAAATGGGGCTCTTTTTAATTCATTCAATCACTAGATATCTTTTGATTTGGAGCATTTAGTCTGTATACATTTAAAGTATGGTGGGTGAGAGGCCCAGCTTATAGTTATTGATCCCGTCAAGTGCCCCCCTCAGAACACTGGGTGTTATACTATATGTTGGCAAATCAAACTTCAATAAATACATATATTAAAATGATAATAAAAATTAAAAAATTAAAGTAAAATAAAATATAAACAAATAAATAGTTATTGGTAGGTACATACTACTTGCCACTTCATTGTTTTCTTGTTTGCCTATAGTTCTGCTGTTCTTTTTGTTCTCTTGTGATGATTGAGAACTTTCTTTAATGTTATGTTTGAATTCCTTTCTCTTTACTCGGTGTATCTATTATATGTCTTAGGTTTGTGGTTACCATGATGCCTATATAACCTCCAGTGTGTATAATAATCTATATTGTTTACTCCCCTTTCCACATTTTGTATATATCATGCTATATTTTATATCTATTTTGTGAATAACTTAACAATTTAGATATAATTTTTCCTACTTTTGTCTTTTAACCTATATATTAGCCTTGTAAGTGGCCTACCACCTATTGTATGTTTGCTTTTTTACCAGTGAAATTTTTTCCTTACATAATTTTTGAACTTTTAATTATGGCATTTTCTCCACCTAAAGAATTCCCTTTAACATTTTTTTTTTGTAAGGCTGATTTAGTGATGATAAATGCCTTCAACTTCTGTTTAGAAAACTTTTAACTTTTCAATTCTGAATGCTAACCTTCCTTGGTAAAGTATTCTTGGTTCTGGGTTTTTTTCCTTTTAGCACTTTGAATATCATGGCACTCTTCTGGCCTGCAAAAATTTTCCTGAAAAATAAGCTGACCTCTTTATAGAGTTTCCTTTGTATGTAACTATTTACTTGTCTCTTGCTGCTTTTGAAACCTCTCTTTATCATTATTTTTGCCATTTTAATTATTTCATAACTTGACATAGACCTCCTTTGGTTCATTTTATTTAGGGCTCTCTGTGTTTCCTTCCCCAGGTTAGGGAAGTTTTTAGCTATTTCTTGAAATCTTCTGCCTCTTTTTCTCCTTTTGGGACCCCTATAATACAAATGCTACCAAGCTCAATGTTATTTTTTTATCTTTCTATTCAGTTAGGTTGCTTTCTATTACCATGTCTTCCAGATCACTGGACATTTTTTTTTTCCATCTTCTAATGTTGACTTCTCCAGTGTTATTATTTCAGTTGTTCAGGTCTGATGTGTGATCTTTGTTGAAGTTCTCACTGAGTTCATCCACTCTTTAAAATACAGTGAGTATATTCATGACCATTACTTTGAACAATTTATCCGGTCTCCATTTTATTTAGCTCTTTTTCTGTGATTTGGTCTTTATTCTTTGTTTGGATCATATTGTCTTCTCTATTTTTTGTCTGTGTTACAATGTATTAGGTAGATCAGCTATGTGTTCTGGTATTAAAAGTAGTGGCCTTATGCAGAATATGTTCTGTGGTGCCCAATAGTGTGATCTCACCTAGTCACTAGAGCCAGGTGCTCCGGGGCTGTCTCCTGTGTGCTTTCCTGTTTTGGCTGGACCAGAACTGCTGTGGGCATGCTGGTGGGCAGGACTAGCCCTCAGCCCAGCTATTTGTAATGATTGGCTGCAATGGTTACATGTGCACTGGTAGATAGGGCTTGTGTGGTGAGTGAGAGGCCCAGCTTATAGCTACTGCCAGCATGCTGGCTGAGTGGGGTTATCTCCCCTCCCACAGCCACCTAGGAGTAGCTGGGGAAGGGGAGATCCTGGTCCTGAATGAGGCTGCCTGCCAGATGTGGCATGGAAGGAGCTGTTCTGGGAGGGGTACCTGCCCGGATAGGTGCTTTGCGTGGGGCAAATCTTCAGGAGAATGGTGAGGCAGGCAAGTGGTACTATCAAGGTAGATAGTATCAAAACTAGCTCCCAGAAGTGCCCAGCCACTTAAACTGAAGAAGAGCAAGAAAAAAAATGTTACCTACCAGCCCTTCCGTTCCTGGAAAAAGTTTCTGTAGATTCCTACCCCTCTGGTACATGTGCTAAGATTAATCAACAAGTATCCTTCACATATATCACAGGTGCTTTTTAAACAGTGGCTTCTATGTTGGATCTCAGGCCACGTGATGCAGTATGTTTGCTCTTCAAGAGCACAGACTGTTTCCTACAGCTCTCTGGCTCTTCTACAGCTAAGCCTTACAGACTTTCAAATACAGACAGATGAAGTGGTGGTGGCGGTGGTGTGTGTGGCAGGGGGTGGGGGGTGCGGGAGGGCTCATCTTCCTAGTTCAGGACCGCAGGACAAGAAGTGCCCAGTATGGTGTTTTATCCCCTAGCTGCTCCTCATCTGTGATATCCCTCCCACTTGTGGGTTGTCATACTGGGGGTTTGGCTCCTGAGCCATCTTTACCCTTTCTATCCTTATCAGTGTGGCTTATTTACCTCTCCGGCTGTGGGAGAGGTGTTCTGATAATATCAGGTCATTTTCAGAGTGAATTATATTACATGTAGTTGTTGCCTGAGTGTGTCTATGGGAGAAGGCAAGCTAAGAATGCCCTTATTCCACCATCATTCCCTGATTTCCTTCCTGAGCTTTGGTTTTAAGTTCCTTATATGCTTGAATATATGTTCTCTAATTAGTAAATTATGTCTGATTTAAGTTTATCACTTAAAAAAAAAAAAAAAAGTTTATCACTTAGGTTATTCAACTCTTAAAATTTTGTCTGTTTGACTTTGACTTTAAGTTTTATGTCTGAATAATTGTTCTTCTGCAGGGTTTTTTTTTTTTTTCTTCCCCTCACTGCCTGTTAAACATAGCTTCCTTAGTTGAGGATATATTTCAATTAAATCTCAAATTTTATAATGTATCTTTTATCAAGTAGATACCAACAACACTTAAGTGTTTATTACTGAGCCCTGACTGTACATGTTGGAGGAGCCTTAGATGGTGTGATTTCAAGGTCATCAACACGGTTTCCATCTTCCTTCTATACTTTCCTATTTGTGCTCAAAACAGAGCCTATGTTTAAGTTCTGCTTTCCATGAAATTTTAGATCTTTATTTTCTTTCAGATACTTTGCCTTTCTTCAAAAAGACCTTTCCTAACTACCGCCAGCACTGCAGTAATTACTCACTACTTCATTTTTATTTAGTTGATTATTTATCACCTTATTAACCTAGTTCTCTGCACAGTACTTCCTGCAGAGAAATAATACTATCTTCTATTTGTTTTCTGTCTTTCCACATGAAAACATAAGACCCACAAGGGTAAATATTCACACTATAATTCCACAGTTTAGAAAGATACCTGGTATACAAGAATTTTTCAATAAATTTATCAAATTACTGAACAAATATAAAATCTGCAATATTAAAAGATAAATACTTGTCTACTTGTCATGTTTACATGCAAAAATAGGATGTGTGGATTATGATGACAAGGCCAAAACAGACACAAAAATTCGGGAAAGCAAATACCCCTTAACCTATCATACATTGATTAGATGAAATACAAGTCCTCCTGAGTAAAGGCTATGGGCTTTCACAAACTTATTCTAAGAACAGCTATTAAAGTTGTATAGGAGGGAGAAATATGAATGAACTATAGTATATAAAACTTTTTGCCCGAGACCAGGAGTTGAGGAACAAAAAAATTTTGAAGTGATCTAGAAACAAGAAATTTTATAGAAACATGCCCTGCTTTGAGCCTAGAAATTGTGACACAAGCTAAAAGGATTCTTACCTCTACTACAGTGCATCTACTCCTGTAGTATAATAAAAGAAGGTTACTGAATTGACCAGTGACCTATGAAGCCAATATCAGTAGCCCACCATGACCATCAGCATCGGGAGTGGGAAAGAATATCAGTGCAACAAATCCTATCTGTCTTATCAGTGTTACTATCAGCTAAGCAGGTGATTACTAAATGTAGGAAGAAAAAGGCTATTGTTTCTATACTCTCAAGACTTACCAGGAATTCATTAAACCAGCAGAGAGGGATTTGAAAGTGATGAGATTCCACAGATTCTGTTTCCTCATGGTTATCATGACCCTATTTTCCCTTCAGGCTGGGAGGCCTTGGCAAACATCTGTTACATTCATGTTTTAAGAAAGTCTGCTCTTCTTAATAATACATGATGATCCAAACAGCTGGGGTGCCTTCCTCAATAAAAGCCACAATTCTGCTGTTGTCTCTTCTTCCTTTACTAATTGCCTCATTGTTGATGAGAAATGTCACCAGTAGATTGGAAAAAGGCATCATCCATCTTGCAGCTGTGTGCATGATCTCTGTTCTCATTGGTAGTTTACCAAAGAGCATATCACCCAAGGTCGGCCAACAGAGCATGGGACTTATCCCATTAAACTGAAGAATTTAACTTATATTCCTGGAAAAGGCAGTATTTTGTTATGTCTTAGTCTTATGACTACATTTATTTTCAGTTTTATGGAGCTAGAATTGACCTATAGCACTACATAAATTTAAGGTGTACAGCATAATTTGATTTATACATGTGATGAAACATCACAATAAATTCACATCCATCTCAGATACAACAACTTTCCTAGTAAGAAATGAGAGTTCTTGATCTTTTAACAGCTCTTAAAAATATAAAGTGGGCAGCCCGGGTGGCTCAGCGGTTTAGCGTTGCTTTCAGCCGAGGGCCTGATCCTGGAGACCTGGGATCCAGTCCGGCGTCGGGCTCCCTCCATGGAGCCTGCTTCTCCCTCTGCCTGTGTCTCTGCCTCTCTCTCTCTCTCTCTCTCTCTCTCTCTCTCTCTCTCTCCCTCTCCCAATCTCTCTCTCTCTCTCTCATGAATAAATAAATTAAAAAATATATTTGAAAAAAATATGATTTATCAGTTAACACTGATACATATGATTCTACATATAAGTGAGTTCATTATACTATTTGTCTTTCTTGAACCATACTTAGGATAATGTCCTCCAGGTCCATCCATGTTGTCACAAATGGCAGGATTTTCTTTCTTTGTAGCTGAATAATATTCCGACATATATACCACAGCTGCTTTACCCATTTATCTGCTAGTGAAAACTTAGATTGTTTCCATGTCTTCGACATTATAAAATGACTATGAACATGAGGGCACAGATATCCTTGACATAGTTCTTATTTCCTCTTTGGATGTATTCTCAGAAGTAGAATTGCTGGGTCATATGGTAGTTCCATTTTCAATTTCTTATGGAATCACCATACTGTTTTTGCACAGTGACTGTACCAATCTATATTCCCACCAACAGTGAACATGAATTCCCTTTTCTCCACATTCTTACCAGTATTTCTTATTCTTTGTCTTTTTGATGACAGCTGTCCCAACAGGCCTGAGGTGATAGCTTATTGTGGTCTTTATCTGCATTTCCCTTATGATTAGTAATGTTGAACAGCTTTCTCATGTATCCGTTGGCCATCGGTACACTTTTGTTAAAAAAAAAAAAATGTCCACGTTCTTTGTCCATTTTTTAATTCACTTTTTTTTTTTTTTTTTGCTATTGAGTTATACGAGTTCTTATATATTGTGGATAGTAATCCTTTCTCTGATATATGGTTTGTGAATATTTTTTCCATCATTTAGGTTGTCTTTCTCATTTTATTCTTTCTTTTGCTGTGCACAAATCTTTTAGTTTGATGTGGTTTTACTTATTTACTTATGATTCTGTTGCTTGTACTTCTGGTATTCTACCCAAAATATAATTGCTAAGACCTCTGTCAGGGGGCTTTTCCCCTATGTTTTATAAGAATTTCATTGTCTTAATCACTTAAATCTTTAATCCATGTTGAGGTGTGTGTGTTTGTGTGTGTGTGTGTGTGTGTGTGTGTGTGTGTGTATTTGTGTATGTCTGTGTATTGTAAGATAGGGGTTGGGTTTCAAATATACTTTACAGTGATACTAATAAGGATATTAACAAAATTCAACCCATACCCAAACCATAAAGCATTGTGTCTAATAGGATCTTCTATGATACTAAAATGATGTTTGAATTTGAAAATTCTAGAACAATATTTATAAACTGCTGATATGGTTCTCTTCGTATCTTCTCTGGGCCTCCACTGGACATAGCACCTGGGTTTTCATTTTTCCTTACTGCAGGCCAATTACATATCTCAGGAGTGGTGAACAGGAGAGGTCCTTGGAAACCCTTTTAACAATTCCTAATAATAGTGCAATCCACTACCTAAATACCTTTCACCTCTAAAATAGCCTAAGGGTTCTGCTCATCACCATCACTGTTATCCTATTGCTCCCATCCACTGCTGTAACATCCTAAATTATACTGATTCACCAAACCAACAACTTATACAACCTACTGCATTTCTGTGCTTCAGATTTTTAAATATGAATGTACCATACAGAGTTCGGTGGATGCTGGATTTGTAGAACCCAATAAGAACACTTAGATAACATCTGTGACACTTCCTATTTTCTAACATCTTTGGGAAAATCTGATGCACAGAAAGCCAAGCACTATAAGAAAGGGAACTACAAAAATAATATTGTATATTGGTGTCTGGATAAAGTGGTAATCTTAGCTATGTAGGCATATATTGCCAATGCAATCTTGTGTTTAAAATTAGCAGGGATTATAAAGACTGATAGTGCTATTGACTTAAAACTCATCTATAAAAAGATATCCTGCTTCATGCTATTCTTTTGTTTGTGCAGTAATAGACCTCTTGAAATAGATCCTCTTTCTTCTCCTGAGTTGACCTGAAAATGTTTGGTTTGGTAGGCCACTAAAGCCACAAATGCACTCCTCTTAGTGGGTTTCTGTTAATGGGGATTGAATCTTCAGGGGGAAAAATGATAAAATTCAACCTTAGTGAGCAGATCAGAAAATACAAAGAGTTGATATTGTGCAGAGTAGTACCAAAGCTTTGTTATCTTTGATCATGAAAGACCATGATTATGTAAACCTCAACCACCACGAAGTGTACTACTTGAATAGTTCTTTCATTTTCAGTCTACTCACGGTTACCAGCAAATTCCTCTTCAAACAGCTCCATGTTCTAACTTTGGGTTTCAAGACCAGTTGGATCTTAACAGCATTTTTGTATCTCAAGATGAGAAAGAACATAAATTCTACTTTTGGTTCTTCAGTTTTTAAAATGAGAATGAAAGTACCTAAAGTAGTTGTTTTTGCTGAACTCAGATCTACCACTTCACTGGACAGAAACCTATCTATTAAAACCAGAATTAGACTTGTAAGAACTACAAAGCAAAAGAAGCTATACTTAGAACTTGTATAAAAACACCTCAAATAACAGAATCAGTTTTGGTCAACCAGAAATGACAGGGTTCTCTAAGTGATAGCAAAAATTCAGTCTACTTCAACCATAAACAAAATGCATAGGAGTTTCTTATATATATCCTATAAATAACTGACAACAAAAGGAAATTATAAACTTTAAAACTGTCAGGCCTCTAAAGATCCTCCTCCTCCTTACCATTTCCCTTCCCTGCATATTCTCCTCCACCACCTGAAGTCCCTAGCCATGTGTGTCACTCTTATACCAGTGCACATCTAACTTGTCAAGGGGGGAGGGGGGGCAGAGAGAAGGGAGTGGAGAAAGAGGGATCTTTTAAGGCTACAGTGCTTTTGGATTATTACCCTACTGTTATGACCTCATTTAACCTTAATTATCTCCTACCGACTCTATCTCCAGACTCCATCACATTGGGGATTTAGGGCTTCAATATGTGAATTTTATAGGAATTCAATCCAATCCACAGCGAATTTCAGGACTGAGTGCTGTGAGGAGGATAAAATAAAATGATAAAAGAGCCTGGGAGTTGCTTTAGCTAAGTGGTTAGCATGACCTCTCTGAAGAGGTGACATTCGAGATTCAAGGGAAGAGAAGGTAGAAAGGATAGCCAGCAAAGATCTTGGAGCATAGCTTTTGAAGCAGCAGAAAATTCAAATGATTTGGGACCAAGAAAGAATGTGTACAACAGAGTGAAATCCAATATGGCTGGGAAGTAGTGAACCATCAGTAGATTGTGAGATAATGTCATTAGGGGCTCATGTGGGGTTTTCCTCTTATAATGGAATACCATTGAAATTAGGAGAATAACAAGGTATAACTTATTAGATGGCTCTAGTGGAAGACCTATGCAGAGGGGATACAGACAGACATAGTTAAGAGAATATAGGCGTCTCACTTGTGCCAAGTGAGAACTGATGGCAGCACAGATATGGCTAGGGCAATAGAAATGGTGAGATGTATTTGAATTTGGGATGGTTTGAGGAGTCATGGCTGACAAGATGTTCATCAATAGGATGTGGGTTTTGAGGAAGAGAATCAATGATAATGGTTAGGTTTGGGGCAGAGGAACTAGGTGGCTGGCAATGACGTTCACTGAGCAGGGTAATTTTGAAAGAGGAATAACTTTCAGAAATTCCGTTCTGAACATGTTAAGCTTGAGAAGACTTTCACAAATGCAAGCAGAAATGATTAAACAGTTTGATTTATGGATCTGAAGCTTAAGAAAAGATCAGAGGTGTGAATTTACGAGTATTACTGGTTGGCTTCTCCAGAAGGCAGATTCTAAGACAGACTTAGTGTGTACAAAGTTATGAGTGCTTTCCAAACAACAGTGAGAGTGAGGAGAAGAAAAATCTTAGGCAGAAGGAGAGTTTGAACTAGAACTTAGGATCACCAGAGTCATTGTGAAGATGAAATAAGCCTCCAGAACGCTTCTGAGTTGCGAGAAAGTGCAGGCCTAAAAAGTCCATCACCTGAGTTAGTCGCAGACTGCCAAAAGGGGTGCCTTACTGAAGGGATGTGATTTCATGCAAGGAGGCTCTTGAGATATAAGGCAATCCCTAAAGTAGCTGACAACCTAAAGCTACTTTGGCGGCAGCCCTGCCACCAGCTGGCATAATAACCTTTTCATTCCTGAAGGGAGATGTGAGTAACATATCACAACATTCAGCCCACCCACCCAGAGAGTTTTCAATTTTGATGTTTAGAAACAGGAACCTAAGTGAAAATAATCTTGAGAAACTATGAATAGAGGGACAGAGCTGAGGTCAAAATCCACAGAGAATATCCTACAACCATGTGACATGTAGGAACAACTGCTCTAGTTCAGGCCCGCATTCTATAATCAAAGAACAGTAGTGGCCAGCTGCTGGTAGGTCCTTAGATTTTCTAAATTCATGGCAAATAATCCTGTGTCCTTTTCTGGCTTCTAGTAGACACAATTTAAAAGAAAATGTGTCTTCATCTTGGCATGTGAAGATGTTTTTTAAAATTTCAAAAATTGGCCCATTTGTATATTTCTTGTATAATAGAAATAAGTATCATGTTTGAAGAAACCACAAAGAAAAAATTTTGACAAAAGCAATGTACTCATATTCTACAACAATCAACTCTACATCAGCAATGCCTTTTTCTTCCCTTTACACTTGGTCATAAAGACTTCATTTACAACCATAGCAGCCGCATCTCAGACCATGCAACTATTCCTATAAAGGGTGTCAACTGAGGTGTTTTTTAAATTTTTTCCCATTTTAGTGGTCTCCTTTTTTCACACCTACATCTCCTTTTTATCCTTTTCCAGATTTACTGGTCTTGATGCCTGATAACATCCAAATTTGTTGCCCCAATAATGTATCCTACCAATCACAAAATAACCCAAACTCAGCATTATGTGGAACCCTTAATGCTACCATCACTCCCCCTTTGGAGGTCAGATTGTCAATTACAGGCCTTTTCTGGAGGGTTTCAAACCACAATCATGGGGGGATGGTTCTCCTGAGCATTCCGTGTCCACAATTAATGGAGTGCTGCAGTGGTTAAGCTATGGATTGGGTGCTCAGTAATAAGCACAGGAGGGAAAATTATCTGTTGGGAATTTCAGTATTATTCTACAAGTTTTAAAAGGAGTACTTCAGAAAAACCAATGTCAAAAACAGACCACGAGGAAGATTCCATCCATGTTTGTGGATTCCTACAGTAGCATGCATGAGATGGAAGATACTTTAAAAATGGAATTTAATATATCTAGTTAAAATAAAACTCTAAAATGATAGGATTTCGTTCTATTAAACTCTTTAAAATGATGTTATTTAAAGGGAATGTAAATGAGTAAGACAAGCAGAACTAGATTTTAGGAACCAGCTGAGTTTGAAGAAATATATTCTCATGTTCATTTTTTCTATTGTCTTTTGCCACCTTCCTATCCCTTCCTGTCCTTAACCCTGCTATTTCACTTGTATCTACCTGTGGTAGCCACCCTCCAAAGATGCTCTCATATACACCCTTCCATCTATATTCTTGTCACTCTTCCCTTGAATGTGGGCTGAACTGCTGACTTCTTTGACCAAGAGCAAGCAGGGACAGTGACATCATAGGAGTTCTGAGCACAGATATGAAGAATGTCCAGCAATTCCTTCCCCATGTAGGAGTTTTTTGGGGTCCTCAGAAGTCATGAAGGAAGTCTAGCTACCCTGCTTTAGAATTCACATGGAAAGGAAAGGCCCCCAAGATCACCTGGAGCTCAGGAAGAGTAGCCCAGCTTTCCCAGATTCCAGGTGAGCCTCCAGAGGACTCCAGCATCTGATTACAATCTCATGAGAAACTCTAAGACTAGCGGAAGAATTGCCCAATTCAGTCCAGTCAGCACACACAGCCAGGGAAGATAATACAAAGATTTTTTTTTATAGTTGATTATATCTAGTGTGAATAAAAATCTGGACTAGTAGTCACTTCTGTGACTACTATGCCATTTTTATAGCGACATTCTAATACCATCTTTGGGGGGGTGGTTTGCATTAAGATGAAGCAATCACAACACACTAAGAGTTACTCAAAGGATGAATTCTTTTTTTGTGGTAAGAACACTTAGTGTAAAGTCTACGGTCAACAAATTTTAAGTGTGTAATACAGTATTAACCACAGGTACAGCAGATTTCTAGAGCTTATTCATCCTGCCTAACTAAAACTTTCTGTGCATTATTAGCAACCTCCCATTTCCCCTTCTTCCCAATGCTTGGTAACTACTGTTTCACTCTTTCATTATCTGAATTTGTCTACTTTAGATATCTCATAAGTGGAATAATGCAATAGTTGTCCTTCAATGATTGGTTTGTTTCACTTAGAATGTCCTCAAATCTCATCTATGTTGTCACATATTGCAGAACACCCTTAAAGGCCAAATAATATTCCATTATTATATATACACACTGGGTTTCCTTATTCATTCATCCATTTATGGACACTGCTTATTTCTACATCTTTGCTGTTATAAATGGTACTGCGGTGAACATGAAAGAGCTAATATCTCTTCAAGACCCTGATTCCAACTCTTTTGGATAAATACTCAGAAGTGGGATTGTTGGATCATATAGTTATTTTTGGAGGAGACTTTCTGATGTTGATAACAGTGGCTGTACTCTCAAAAGTTCTGCAATATTTATTCAATCTGTATACTTTAAGGTTATCATGTACTAGATACTGTTCTAGGACCTATGAACACAACAGTTTTGTTTTTTAAAAAGTCTGATTCCATGGAGAATACATCTGAGAAGAAATACATACTACAAACATGAAACCAATAACCAGGGGGATAAAACAGGACAAATACTTTCCTAAAAACACAGATGCAAAATAGACAGGCTGTTTGCTTCAGATGGATGATCTGGAAAGGGCTCTTTAAAGAAGTGAAAACTAATCTGCTGAGTAAAAAGAAGGCATCCATGCCTTCTGAGCAAAAGGAACAGATGGTGTAAAGTCCAGGAGAAGGCATAAAATGTTAGATTCCAAAATTGCTAAAGCTTGTGGGTAAGGAGAGATAGAGAACAAAGGAGGTAAGCAGAAATTACATGACCTAGGGCTTGGAAATCCATATAAAAAGCTCTTATTTTTTATCTTAGATGCTGTGTGAAGCCATTGGAGAGTTTTAAGTAAGTGATATCATTCTATCTATTCTAAAAGACGTCTCTAGATGATATGTAAGGAATGGATTATGGGGGAGAGAAAAAGAATTAAGGATATTGGGCAGAAGGCTAGATCCAGAGTCCACATGCAAAATGATGATGGCTTCTAATAGGGTTATGGTAGAAGAGGTAGAGGAACAACTAAGTGAATTTAGAGATAACTGTGATAGTAAGCTGTACACCATGACAATATGGCCTGAAACACATTAGAAGTGAGCATAGAACACTAGAAATGTGGTCAAAATAAAATGCAGAGGTAAATAGAAAAGGACACTGAAAAGATATAGAGAAAATGAGGATGCACTTGGTTAGAAAAATTAGACAAGTTAATAACAAGAAGGGAAATGATGGTTAACAGTATTATATAACATAACAAATTGAAAGGACATGGATTTTTATAATTAGGTGTCATTTGTGACCTTCATAAAAAAAAACTTTAGAATCGTAAGAAATAGATTTATATGTGAAGGGCTGAAGACTAACCTGGAAATGAACACAAAGAGCCAGTTTTGACTGAAAAAAGGAAGAAAAGAATAAGTCATCTAGGGGCACATGGGTGGTTCAGTGGTTGAGTGTCTGCCTTTGGCTCAGGTTGTGATCCTAGGGTCCTGGGATTGAGTCCAGCATCAGGCTCCCCACAGGGAGCCTCTTCCTTCCTCTGCCTATGTCTCTGCCTCTCTCTCTGTCTCTCATGAGTAAATAAGTAAATTTTTTTTTTTTTTTAGAGAATGTGTCATCTATTTGCAGGCCAAATTTATCAATGCAAATTTTGTGGTTGCTGTTACTTTCATGTTTAAGGATGTAGGAGGGTAAATATTAGCGAATTAGACCAGGCAGGCAGATTGAAAACAAAGTAGTTGGTAATAAGTTATATCAAGATTGAAAGCCCAGTAGGAAGAATAAACAGGAAAAAGCAGAGTCCCTGAATGTTCAAAAAATATGTTGCAATGTAAGTAAAGCAATTCAAAGAAGACCAGGAAGTCCACTAGGTAGGAGGATTTTTAGAAAAATGAGAAATATTTGAAGGGGTCACCATGATTCTGATTACTAGGAATCTACCTGAAATCTTCAATGAAGTCTCATAGTGGATCTGTATCAAATTACAGATGCAAAATCCAGAAAGCTGTGGGGAGGAGGAGGGAAGGAAAGTTGATAAGATATAGGATGGAAAGGACACACTTAAGGAACAGAAAGATTAAGCTTCCTGGATATCTTTTAAAATATCTGTTTGAATCAGTAATTGGAACAGAAGCCTTTTACTACTATGCTGAGTAAAACACTTTAACCATTAAACCAATTCTGCATTAAGCTATCACCACAATCCCTTGTATTGGAGGACTTTCTTTCCCATAACCAATATAATTATTCAGATATTCATGGTGGACTACGGAAAAGAAAATAATTTTTGACTTTAGTGTTACAGAACTCCCTGAAACGTTCACTGTTTGGTTTAGTCGCTATTAACATAGCTTTCCAGTGCCCTGTGCTTTTTGAGTTCTGGCTCATGCAGATGCACTGCAGTGAGGGCATCCAAACTTGCAAAATTGCAAAATCTCCAATACTAATACTCAGAGGTAAATACTAAAGTTTTTCATGTACTTTCCAAATTCCCAAAGAACAATGAATAAAGATGATTTGAGATCAAGCGTACTGAATTATTCTTTGCCCCCTGAGATTCTACAACTTCCGTAAAACTGAGATGATTTACTTCATAAAAGCAAGGAAAAAGTCCTATTGTTTGTAAATAAGCAGTGTGGGATTTACTTTTGCACAAGTCTTTGTTATAGACAGAAAAGTCTTAGGCCTAGAAGTGGTTCCTCTTTCACTTAGTATGGAAGCTATCTCGAGCACATCCAAACTATCATTCTGGCTCAGCAAATATTTTCCTAAGAGAAACTATGAATTCTATGTTATTTTTCACATCACTAGGTTTTACAAAATTGGATAGGTAAAGCTACAGCACACCATTCAAAACATGGTGTTCTCAAACAAGTTACAGACTCCCATTTAATCTTGGCATGTACATCAAAGGACTAGTCAGGAATATTATGCCAGGGTAAACCCAAGTAAACGTCACCATTACTTTAGCTGTGTCATTACTCTAGCTTTTTTCCTGGGCACATTAAGTTGCTGTCATATACATCTTCTATTTATTTTAATTTTCTCTAAGCAGGTATTTATCATATTGGTACTTCCACTTTACCAAAAATCATCATGGATAAATAATGATCATGAACACCTGTACTTTATTCTCAAAGTTAGATGGTCTTATTTTATAGTTCAATGAGATCAAAATAGGATGAAATTTTGTGTTACTTTATCATCTTGGTTGTCACATTAGAGACTAGTACTTAAAAAGCATATGGGATTACCATGCATCCGAAACAAGTATCTATTTTCCAGTATGCCAAATAATATATAAAATCATAAAATTTATATCTGATATAAACACAGAAAAATCTCTCTAGGGAGAAGTTTATTTTCAGCATCTCTTCTAAAATTCTAAGCTCCTCCTATCATGAAGGAAACCACTGTATTCTCATTCTTACTAAGATATTAAGGTGTTTCCTATCCTGTAAACATTTGTTATAAAAACAACAACAGGAAATGTCTTTGCCTAAATCACAATGATTTGGGGACATGGAAAATACTTTGCCCTTTTTTAGGCCCTCAAATTACACTTTGCTGAGAACCGCCTCTTACAGAGAAGGCTGGTTCTGTTGGTCTACTTCTTCCAGAGATTGGGATTTTACAATGTCCTTGGAATATCTAAATAGGCAAATAACCAATGGATATATTTACAGAAGTGAACTGATGCTTGTGGTTGACATTATTGTGGGAGAGAAAATGACTACTCAAGTCAACTACTAAGAAGTTGAAAAAGGTTCTAATATAATCTCAATTCTGAGAGCCAGAAAGAAATGCCAATGTTAGTGACTGCTTTCAGGGAGTTCCTGTTTCAAAGCTGATACTGTCTCCTAATGCTTGATTTGCTGTGAGAGAACATCTTGTGTTTCTTGGAATGGATTAGAGTAATTATGCCCCAAAGTAGGGGAAAGTTTTCAATCTACATTTTCTAGGGTTTATATCTATTTATTGACAAGATAAATCTTTATTTTTGTCACTGGCAATAATTTGCTCTTTTTTTTTTCTTGCAATTAGTCTTGAGCCTAGGTGTGTTCTTTAAGAGTTAATTGGATATAATGAGTTTGCATCTCTTCTTGGATTATGATAATAGCTGTTGTTCAACATAGGGATGCTTTTAGTTCTTTAAGATTTTATTTATTTGAGAGAGAGAGAGTGCACAAACAGAGGGAATGGGAGGGAGAGGGAGAATCAGGCTCCCCACTGAGCAGAGAGCAGGAAGGATGTGGGGCTAGGATCCTGGGATCATGACCTGTGCCAAAGGCACTTACCTGACTAAGCCACTCACACACCCCAATTCTTTTTTTTTTTTAAGCAGGTATGAAAACATACCTCTGTTTCTCAATTGCAAGCTCACTTTGCCATCAGAATCCAATTTTCCTATTTTTTTAAAGTGTAAATTAAAACCACTGTATAAATAATGGAACTTTAAATTCTGGTTGGACATAACACAAGATGTAGAAGAAATCCTTTTTCTTCATTATTGAAGTACAATTTTATACTTTTTGGTGTACAGCATAGTGATTCCCCAATTCTGTGCATATCTATAATTATCATGTTACCATACCATATTACAGTATTGATTACATTCTCTATGCTGTACTTCTCATCTCAATGACATTTGTTTTATAACTGGAAGTTTGTACCTCTTAATTCCCTTTCTCTTTTGCCCATCTATCTTCCCTCTGGTAACCACCAGCTCTCTATATTTAACAAGTCTGCTTTTTGTTAGATTTCATATATAAATGAAGTCATGTAGTATTTGTCTTTAATTTATTTCACATAGCCTAAGACCCTCTAGATCTATCCATGTTGTTGCAAAGGTCACGCTCTTGATCTTTTCCAAAGCTGAGTAAAACAGTAGTTTGTGTGTGTGTGTGTGTGTGTGTGTGTCCGTGTGTGTGTGTGTGTATACACCAATTTATCCATTCTTCTATCCATGGAAACCTGGGTTGCTTTCATATCCTTGATATTGTAGATAATGATGCAATAAACATTGGAGTGCATATATCTTGTGGAATTAGTGTTTCTGTTTACTTCAGGTAACTACCAGTAGTAGAATTAATGGATCATAGATTTCTCTCCAATTTTTTGAGGAACCTCCATAAACTTTTCCACTGTGGCTGCACCCATTAATATCCCTATCAGTAATGCATGAGGGTTCCATATTCTCCATATGCTTGCCAACACTTGGGATATAGAGCATATTTTCATGTGTCTGGCCATCTATATGTCATCTTGGATAAATGTCTATTCAGTTCCTCTAACCATTTTTAAATGTTTTTTTTTTTTTCGGTGTTCAGTTGTATAAGTTCTTTACATATTTTGGATATTAACCCCTTATCAAATATATGACCTGCAAATATCTCTTCCTATTCAATAGGTTGCCTTATTGTTTTGTCAATGGTATCCTTTGCTCAGCAAAGCCTTATTTTGGTGTAATCCTAATAATTCACTTTTGCTTTTATTTCCTTTGCCTTAGGAATTATAACTGTAAATATGTTGCTAAGGACAGTGTCCAAAAATTACTGCCTATGTTTTCTTTCAGCAGATTTATGGTTTCAGGTCTCGCATTTAGGCCTTTAAACTACTTTGAGTCTATTTTGTGTATGGTGTGAGAAAGTGGTTCAGTTTCATTCTTTTGCATGTAGCTGTCCTTTTTTCCCCAACAATATTAACTGAAAAGACTTTTCTCCCCATTGTATACTCTTTGCCTCCTTTGTTATAGTTTAACTATATAGGTATTGTACATATTTCTCGGCTGTCTATCATCATAATGCATTGATCTACGTGTCTTTTTGTGCTGGTACTATAGTGTTATGATTATAGCTTTGCAGTATATTCTGATATCTGGGATTGTGATACCTCCAGCTTTGTTCTTAAGATTACTTATGCTATTAGGGACACCTGGATAGCTCAGTGGTTGAGCTTCTGCCTTCGGCTCAGGTTGTGATCCTGGGTCCAGGGATTGAGTCCCACTGGGACTCCCTGCGGGGAGCCTGCTTCTCCCTCTGCCTGTGTCTCTGCCTCTCTCTCATAAATAAATAAAATATTTTTTAGAAAAAGATTACTTATGCTATTAAAGGTCTTCTGTGGTTCTATAAAAACTTGAGACTTTTTCTAGTTCTATTAAAAATGCTATTTGTATTTTGAAAGGGATTGCATTGAATCTGTAGATTTCTTTGGGTAGTATGGGCATTTTTAACAATATTAATTTTTCCAATCCATGAAGATAGAATATTTTTCCATTTGTGTCATCTTCAATTGCATACATAGGATTTCAGAATATAGGTCTTTCACATCATTAGTTAAATTCCTAGATATTTTTCTTTTTGGTGCATCTTTTTTTTTTTTTTTTCCCTCTCCTTTTCCTGATGACTCTGACCAAAGGTTTATCAATTTTTTTTTTTAATCTGTTCAAAGAATCAGCCTTTGGTTTTGTTGATTTTTTTTTTTTGTATTGTGTTTTTAGGCTTTCATTTACTTATGCTCTAATCTTTATTATTTCTCTCCTTCTACTAGCTTTGGACTTGGTCTTCTAGTTCCTTTGAGTGTAAGGTTTGATCATGAGATTTTTCTAGTTTCTTGAAGTAGACTTGTGTTACTATATACTTTCCTCTTAATGTTTTTGCTGGATCCCAAAGATTTTGGACTCAGTTTCATTTGTCCTAAGTATTTTTAATTTCCTCTTTTATTTCTCAGTTGGCCTATTCATTCTTGAATAGCACGTTTTTTAGCCTCCATATATTTTTTCCAGAATTTTTTTGTCATTGATATCTAGTTTCATACCATTGTGATTGGTAAAAATGCTTGATATGATTTGAATATTCTTAAATTTATTGAGACTTGGTTTGTGGCCTACCATGTAATCTATCCTGTAGAATGTTCCATGTACATGTGAAAAGAATGTGTATTGTTTTTGGATGGAATGTTTGGATTGTATCTGTTAGGTCCATCTAGTCCAGTGTGTGATACAAAGCCATTGTTCACTTTTTTTGGGGGGCGGGGGAGGAGGAGGTCTAGGTGATCTATCCATTGATATAGGCGAGATGTTAAAATTCTCTATTGGATTATCAATTTCTCCTTTTATTTCTGTTAGTATTTGCCTTCTATATTTAAGTGCTCCTATATTGGGGTACATAGATATTTACAATTGTCATATCCTCTTATTGCATTGTTCCATTTATTGTTGTGTAGTGCCTTTTGTCTCACCCTATAGGTTTTGTCTGATATAAGCACTCTATCCCAGGGGTTTTTTTCCCCCCACTTTCATTTGGATGAAATGTTTATCCATGCCTTCACTTTTGCTTTGTATGTTTCTTAGGTCTGAAATGAATCTGTTGTAGGCAGTATATAGATGGGTCTTTTTAATCCATTCAATCTCCCTATTTCTTTTTATTGTAGCATCTATTCCATTTATATTTAAAGTAGTTATTGATATATATGTACTTATTGCCATTTTGTTGTTTTCTAGTTGTTCATGTAATTCTTCTGTTCTCTGTTCCTTTCTTCTCTTGCTCTCTTCCCTTGTGATTTGATGGCTTTTTTAGTGTTGTTCTTAGACTCCTTATCTTTATTTTTTGTATATCCTAGGTTTTTAATTTGTGGTATCATTGGGGGTATATATATCTTATACACACAGAAGTTTATATTGCTGGTCACTTAAATTCAAATACATCCTAAAGCATTACATTTTTATACCTCCCACCATGTTTTGTGTGTATCATATTTTGTCAATCTCTTGACTAATTTTTGTAGATATAATTGAATTCACTTTGTTTTTAAACTCCATTCTGGCTTTATAAGTGGTTAATTTACCTTCACTATATGTTTGATTTTGTGAACAAAAAGAGTGAAATCCCCTCATAATTTTCTATTTATAGCTTTTATTCTCCATTTAAAGAAGTCCTTTAACATTGCTTGTAAGACTGGCTTAGTGATGGTGAACTCCTTAACTTTTACCCGGAAAACTTTTAGCTCTTTCTATTTGAATAATACCCTTGCTGGCTTGAGTATTCTTTGTTGTAGGATGTTTTGTTTTGATTTGGTTTTGGTTTGTTTTTGTTTTTGTTTTGTTTTGTTTTCCTTTCAACACATTGAATGTATTATGCCATTCTCTTCTGGCCCAAAAAGTTTCTACTGAAAAATCAGCTGATAGCCTTATGGGGTTCCCTTGTATGTAACTGTTTTTCTTTTCTCTTGCTTTTAAAATTCTTTATCACTAATTTTTGCCACTTTACATATTATATGTTTTGATGTTAACATCCTGGGCTTACTTGTTAGGGGCTCTCAGTACTTCCTGGATCTGGATATATTTCCTTCTCAGATTAGGAAAGTTTCCAGCTCTTTCTTCAAATAGATCTTCTGCCCTTTTTTCTCACTCTTATCCTTTTAGTTCCCTATAATGCACAAATTATTACAATTGGGGATGTTGCTGAGTTCTCTTAACCTACTCTTTTTTTTTTTTTAATTCATTTTGGGTGTTTTCCATTACCTAGCCTTTACAATTGCTGACCTGTTCTTCATTCTCTAATCTGCTAGATTCCCTGTAGTGTTCTTTTTAAAAAAAAAAAATTCAGTTATTATGGGCAGGCCAGTGGGGCTCAGGGGTTTAGCGCCGCCTTTGGCCTAGGGTGTGATCCTGGAGATCCAGGATCAAGTCCCATGTCAGGCTCACTTCATGGAGCCTGCTTTCTCCCTCTGCCTGTGTCTGTGCCTCTTTCTCTGTCTCTCTGTCTCTCATGAATAAATAAATAACTGAATTTTTTAAAAAAAATCTTCAGCTGTTTTTTTTTAAATTTCTATCTCCTTGTTGAAGTTCTCACTGAGATTATTCACTCTTAAGTTCACTGAGTATCTTTGATCATTATTTTGAATTCTTTATCAGGTATACTGTTGAGATGTTTCATTTAGCTTTTTTTTACTATAATTTTTATATGTTATGTTTGGGACATTTCTTCTATCTTCTCACTTTGTCTATATCTTTATTTCTATGTACTAGGTAGGTTCAGCTGTGTCTCTAGGTCTTAAAAGTAGTGGCCTGGCACATAAGAGACCCTGTGGTGCCATGTAGCATAACTCCCCCATCCCGTTTCCAGAATCATTCACTCCAGGAGCATCTTCTTTGTGGGCTGCATATGATCTCCTGTTATGGCTGAGCCAGTATTATCTTCAGTCCAGTCAGCTATAATGATCTGCTTTGCCTGCTGTAGGCACACTGGGCAGGGATTGGTCCCAGCACTATTGAGAGGCTTGTTGGTGGTTGGGAGCAGCAGTCAACCTAGCAGTCTATAATTAGCATCTCTGCACAGGTGTGGGTACACCAAAGGGCTAGGCTTAGTCTCTGTACTACTGCATGTCCGGGCTGCTGGAACTTCAGGCCCACAGGTGTGTGAAGTTAACCCTCCCCACACCACTACCTTCAAGAGTCCCTTGGAGTGGTTATGGGTCCTTGCAGAGTCTGGCTGCAAGCTGGTATGGTGAGGCAGGAACCACTTTGAAAGGACAACTTGTTGAGGTGGGCAGGTTAGATAGGGAAAGGTACACAGGAGAATACAGGGGAAGGGACTCAGTGCTATCAAGTTAGATGAAGAGTATTAAAACTGGCTCTTGCAAGCCTCTAGCTATCTACGCTGGGGGAAGGAAACAGAAGTGGCACCCCTTAGCATTTTTGTTCCTGGCAAAATCTCCTAAAGATCCCTGCCCCTTCAGCACATAATTTAAGATTAGTCCATAAACCTTTCTAACATGTATTCCGAGGCTCTTTTCAAACTGTTTCTTCTTTGCTAGTCTCTGGCCAAGTTACTATGCTGGTTTTTTTAAGGATGGGGATGCAGTTTCCCATCACACTCTGGATACCCTAGTATTAAGCTCATATTAAGTTTTAGTTTCTGATGCTAAGCTCTGCTGTTTTTCTTAAGGCGTCTGAAGTTAAGCCCCACTGGTTTCCAAAGCCAGATGTTATGGGGACTTGTCTTCCCAGTGCAAGTCCCAATACCTAAGATGTCTGGTGTGAGGTCTGATCCTCTCACTTCACTGTGCTTGTCATGTCCCTCTCACTTGTGGCTAGTCCACTAGGGGTTTGGTTGACAATCCCTTTCCCTCTTCCCCTCCCACCATTATCAGGATGGCCTCCAGCCTATCATTAACTGTGGAAGGCCTGTTTTACCAGTCTTCGGGTTATTTACAGAGTTAGCTGTATAAATGTAGCTACTCAGTATGTCCATGGGAGAAGTGATATTAGGATCTTTCTACTCCACCATTTTCTTTGAACTCTTGGCAAGGAATCTTATTCTTCATAAAACTACCAATAAAGGTATTTACTTGGTGGAACACTAGGGTAAGAATCCTTAGAATGTCACTTCTTAGAAATGTGCAATAAACCACTTGTGCAGCCATGTCCAATAGCCCTGGATATCCCTTATTTAGAGTTCTCTTTAGTGTCGGGAAGAACTCAAGCTGGCATGTAGTCCAAGCTTATTCTTGTTACCAGAGAAATGAGATAGCCCAGCTAGTAACTGGCAAAGCCAAGGCCAGAACTCAGGTCTGCCTGTTGGTTTCATTCAGTGTGCTTTCCCATGCTGGAAATTATTTTTTATGGGTTTCCTGAACCTTATAACGGAGCAGATTATTGTCTAATTTCTGCATCAGAATTGTCTATTTAAAATTATTTATCTCCTCTGCTTTTCTGGGCAAAATAGAAACTATATTTCAATTGTTACCAGATTTTTGTTGGATCTTCTATGGGTTTTCAAGTCTTATTTTTTTTTTATGTAAAGCCCATTATGAAATTAGCATGGATCAAATAATATTTTTTCAAGGAAAAATTCAAGGATCTTAGGAAAATACAGACTATATTTAAAACAGTATAATTAACAATCTCCAAACACAAGTCTCCTAAATAGTCATATAATTGATGTTGTTTCTTAAAGTCCAGACAGATTAGATAGAATTCTGTACTTGGAAAGCCATCCATATTTTTGAGTTCTAAATTTCAAATCTAAAACATCTCTTTTCTTGAAAAGAGTAACACATAATTTATTTCCCAAAGAACATATTTGACAAATACTTTACTAGCAGTTCTGGCTGGTGAATCCTGGAGTTTGTATTTGGTACACTTAAACTTGAGCCACTAATCTTGATACCTGTCCATACACTTCACTGTTACACACGGAACCAGACTATCTCAATCACAGCTGATTGCACCAGATAGCCCAGCCATATGATTGAGTAATCAGCAACCTGGATTAAAAATCAAGCTACATCAGAGTTCTCTTCCAAAAATTCAAAACTATAGAGTCTAAGGCCGACAGCTGTGGCAGCTGAGATTAAAAATTATAAAGAAGACTCAGGAGTTACTGTGGGTCATTTGAGGCTGAATTTATGAGGTCAATAATAAACAAAGTGAGGGGGAAAAATTGCTCAGATGAGCAGAGAGAAGCCGTTAGCAAAACTTTGAGGAAGATCAGCTGTTAGCCATCCATTTGCCATGATGCTCTTAGAGATGTTCATGTGTGTAACTATGACCAAGCACATGAATTTCATGTCTCTATCTTTATAGACTACCTATTTCTTAAAGTAGTCTGTGTATGTCTCTATTCCTTGTAACCAAAAAAATACTCCCACTAAACAAAACACTAAAAACAAATCCTTTGCCATCCCTTATATTAAAATAGAAGAAAATGTGAATAACTTTAGAGTATCTTAATTGCATTAATAAAATGTTTACCTTGTTTCAAAATTGGGAGTCTAGAGCAACTTGATTACCCTGCAAAGGTTATTAAGAAAGTTTATAAATAGGAAACATTTCACATCAAAAAAGCACAGGAAAACATGAACTTTGAGTCAAAGCACAGTAGAAACTAGAAAAGTTTCAAACTAGACAAGTTATTTCTATATTTAAGAATACAAAACACAAATTTTTCACTTGTTTTTTAAATGTGTGGGTCTCAATAGCTATGTAATCCATCTGTTTCTGATTTACTTACACTTAACTCATCAAAATGCTGTTTTATAAAACTTGTTGTCCAAGAAGTACTTTGAATCTCTTTTATGAGCATATTTAGCCTTTCTTAGAAAAAGGTCCACTTGCCAACAGCAAGTGAGTTTGTACAAGAAAACATTCAAATTTGGATGAAAACAAAGTAAAAGATCAGGTTAGTTTCTTGGGGGAAAAGGCAGTACACATAACTTTCAGACACTAGGTTTGATATAGTTGTTAGAGGAATTTCTTTATCTCCTTAGCCTCTCAGGAGAGAAGTTCATTTGGGTAAGTATGAAATAGTTTGCTACAATTTCAATGAAGGAAGATCTAAAACAACAACGAGTTAAAACTCATTCTACAGTTAGAATAACTGCATATTTTGTTCAGAGACCTTACTGGCAAAAACATAAATGCCAATAAAATAATATACTTTACAGAGATTTTTGCCTGCCCTTAATCATATGCAGCACTTAGATAAATTGGTAATTAAAAATAAAACTTGAACAGTTTGTCCAACACATCACCTCAGCGCATTTATTAAGCACCTATTATGTGGCAAGCATTATTCTAAAAGGAAACAGTGGTAGACAAAACAAAAATCCCTGCCTTTGGGGATTATAGTCTCAGAAGACAGACAAGAAACATAATAGGTAAATTCCACCATATGTTAATGTGTTAAATATTAAGGGGAAAAATCAGAATAAGGGAAGTTAGGAGTATGGCATATAGAGATGCGATTTTAAATACAGGCCAGAAATGTGTGGGAAATATCAGAAAGGGAGACAGAACATAAAGACTCCCTAACTCTGGGAAATGAACTAAGGGTGGTGGAAGGGGAGGAGGGCGGGGGTGGGAGTGAATGGGTGATGGGTACTGAGGGGGGCACTTGATGGGATGAGCACTGGGTGTTATTCTGTATGTTGGTAAAGTGAACACCAATAAAAATAAATTTATTAAAAATAAATAAATAAAAATAAAGAGGAAGAAAAGCCTAGGATAAAAGTGAGTGTATAAACACTTGGGAAAGAGCATTCAAGGGAGAAGGAATTATCCATGGACCACTCTGTAAGAGCCAGGGTTGTAGGCCAGTGAAAAGGATGTTGGTTTGAAAAGGATGTTGGTTTTAATTGTGACAAATGAAAAGTCCCAGAAGGGTTATCAGAGGAATCATGAGAACCAATGTAGTGCAGCATGTAAAATTCTAAACTTTGTTTACAGGTTAATTTCTCATCACATAAGCCTGGTACTTCTGCAGTAGGAAGCTGGCAATTGTGGAAAAGGGTATGGTTGGCTTCTTTCCTTTTTAGTCTTATAACCCTTCTTCCCTATCCATTTCCCTAAGGAGGATGAGGTTAAAAAGCAACAGTATTAAAGGGGAAATGGCATCTGGGCAGTTGGCGTTGTCTCTATATGCTATAGTGCTTGTATCAGAATTTGCAGTCACATTCCTGTGGTACTTCATAAGCACCAAAGCCCATGTGCCCCTCTCCCCTACTTATGCTACTGTTTCTAGGTAGAGAGGAAGGAAGGGTTTTACTTTATTGGTATTGTCTTCACGTGACCTTGGTGTCCTGGAGGATTATCATATATTCAGAATTGATTATCTTTGGGCCTGATGGAATGAATGGAGTCTTTATAGGCCCTCCCCTATAAAGAGAACTTCCAAATATGGTTTCCTTGACTTTGGTAAATCTGCCTCTCCATCATTTGCTTATCTTTCTTCCCAGCCCAGAAGTAGGCAGTCCTCTCTGGTAGAGTCACATTGCCTCTCAAGAATATCCTCTTAAGCAGGATCAAAGATGATCCGTCATTTTAACTCTACCACGTAGCCCTCAAATTGTCAGTGGGAAACACTCCTGCATCCTTTGTCCTGGTGTAAATATTGCAACCCATTTTCTTTCCTCTACAATCTAAGCAGCAGCCAATCATGATCTCCCCTAGAGATTTTTCATGAGAACAGAGTCTGATATTAGCCCCCTTAAAGCACCAAGCTGATGGGCACCAAAGTTCTCTGAAATCACTGGACTTAAGATGAAGAAAAAGTCTGTCTATGCTCCTTTTTTTATATACCCCCAAAATAACTGTCTCAATAGAAATGTACCCTCTACCCCTTAGTCTCCTGGTGGAGGTAGGGGCCAACTGCAGTTTACAAAAAAACTGGTTCTGAGGTACCTCTATTTGCATGTGTAAGATTATATTATCTATGGCTTTGTTTAGTAGTCCAGGATAATCAGAACTCAAATATAACTCCTTCCAACAAAACTATCCTCAATAATCCATTTTAATTGAGCTTTTCCTTTTTATTGAGGCATAATTCAAATACATTATTAGTTTCAGGTAAAAAAAAATGATTCAATTTTTGTATATTAAGAAATAACCACAGTAAATCTAATGTAACCTCCATCATTAACACAGTTTTTTTGTGTGTGATGAGAATTTTTTAAATCTACTCTTAGTAACTTTTAAATATGTAATACAGTATTAACTCCAGTTACCAGGCTGTATATTACATCGTGAACTTTACATATTTTATATCTCTTAACTATCATGATGGTGGTCCTTTTTTAATTGGAGTATAATTTATACTTCCAAATGTGCAATATGATTCAGTAATTCTATGCATTACTCTTCATGGGCCCATCATGACAAGTGTACTCTTAATCCCCTTTATCCAGTTCAATCATCCCTCTCCCCGCCCACACACACGTACTTCCCCTCCCCTCTGGAAACAACTAGTTTTCTGTTTAAGAGAGGGGTTTTTGTCTTTTTTTCTTCTTTCTCTCTTTCTCAAATTCCACATATAAGAGAGATCCTATGGTATTTCTTTTTCTCTAACTTTTTTTACTTAATGTTGTATCTTCTAGGTCCATCCATGTTGTTGCAAATAGCAAGATCTCATTTCTTATGGCTGAGTAATATTCCACTGTACATATACACCACTTCTTTCCCAGTTTGTAGATGGACATTTGGACTACTTCCATATCTTTCCTATTGCAAATAATGTAAACATAGGGATGTACATATCTTTTCAAATTGGTGTTTTCCTTTTCTTTGAGTAAATACCCAATACTGGAATTACTGGATCATGTGGTATTGCTATTTTTAATTTTCTGAGAAACCCCCACACTATTTTCCATAGTGACAGAGCCCATTTATATTCCTACCAATAGTGCATGAGGGTTCCTTTTGCTCCACAGCCTGGCCAACACTTGTTTTTTTTAATGCTACCACTCTGTCAGCTGTGAGGTGGTGTATCATTGTGGTTCTGATTTGTATTTCCCTGATTAGCAATGTTGGGCATCTTCTCACATATCTGTTGGACACCTGTAGGTATTCTTTGGAAAAATGTTCACTTGGGTCCTCTGCCCGAGTCACTTAAGTATTTTGAATATTAACCCCTTAATGAATATATCATTTGCAAACATCTTCTTCCATTCAGAAGGGTCTTTTTTGTTGATGGTTTCCATCCCTGTGCAAAACCCTTTCATTTTGGTGTAGTCCTGGTAGTTTAATTTTGCTTTTGTTTCCCTTGCCTGAGGAACATATCTAGAAAAAAAAATTTCTATGCCAAAGTCAAAGAAATTACTCCCTATGTTTCCTAAGTTCTATATTTTCAGGTTTCACATTTAGATCTTCAATACATTTTGAGTTTATTTTTATATATGATGTAAGAAAATGGTCCAATTTCATTCTTTTGATGTAGTTGTCCAGTTCTCCCAGCATCATTTGTTGAAGAGATGGTCTTTTCCCCATTGTTTATCCTTGTGTTTTCTGTTGCAGATTCATTAACTTATAAGTATGGATTTATTACTGGGCTCTCCATTCTGTTCTATTAATCTATGTGTCTATTCTTGTGCCGCTACCATGCCATACCATGATATTTTGATTATTACAGCTTTGTAGTATATCTTTGAAATCATTGTGATACCATCAACTCTTTTCTTTTACAAGTTGCTTTATCCATTCATGGAATTGTTTTCTTAATTTCTTCTGCTACTTCATTATTAGTATATAAAAATACAACAGATATCTGTATATTTTGTATCCTGCCACTTTACTGAATTCATATATCTGTTCTAGTAGTTTTTTGATGGAGTCTAACATTTTCTCTATATAGTGTTATGTCATTTGTAATTAGTAACCCTTATACTTCTTTACCAATATCAACGTCTTTCATTTCTAGTCTGATTTCTGTACCTAGAATTCTAATGTTATGCCAAAAAAAAAAAAAAAGTGAATAAAGTGAAAGCAGGTAACTTTTGTCTTGTTTCTGATCTTAGAAGAGAATCTATTTTTCAGAATCTGTTTTTCACAAGTGGGTATACTAATAGTGATGCATTTTTCCATATGTGGGCTTTATTATGTTGAAGTATGTTCCTTCTAAACCCACTTTTTGAGAGCTTTTATTATGAACAGATGTTGTACTTTTGTCAAATGTTTTTTCTGCATCTATTCCGATGACTATATATATATATATAAAATCTTTGTTTTTCAGATTCCACATGTAAGTGAAATTACATATTTGTCTTTCTCTGACTTCTTTCATTTAGTATATTACCCTATAGGTCTATTTATGTTGTTGCAAATGCCAAGAACCCATTATATGGCTGAGTGATATTCCATTGCATATATATACTGTATCTTTATTCATTCATCTATTGATGGACACCTAGGCTCCCACATCTTGACTTTGGTAAATAATGCTACAATAAACATAGAAGTAAATATATAACATTTACATTTAAATACATAGCAGTCTATATTAAGTTGATGGTTGTTTAAGTTCAAACACATTCTAAAAGCACTACATTTTTACTCATATTACCATGATTATGTATATCATGTCCTATTTTACGCCTTCTTTATTACATTGTTAGTCCCTTAACTATTTAGATATTTATTTTCCTAATTTTGTCTTTTAACCTTCATACTAGCTTTTATAGTGTTTGACCTACTGCTGCCTTTGCGGTATTTTGCTTTTACCAGGGAAATTTTTTTCCTTCTATAGTTTTCTACTAGTTATGGCCTTTTATTTTCCAGTTAAAGAATTCCCTTTAACATTTCCTGTAAGGCTGACTTAGTGGTGATGAACTCCTTTAACTCTTATTTTTCTGGGAAACTTTACCTTTCAATTCGGAATGCTAACCATGCTCGGAAAACTATTCGTAGTTATAGGTTTTTTCCTTTCAGAACTTTGAATGTATCATGCCACTCCCTTTTGACTTTCAGTCTTTCTGCAGAAAAATAAGCTGATTTATGGGGACTACTGTCTGTAGCTGTATGCTTTTCTCTGGCTACTTTTAAATTTTCTATTTTCACTGTTTGACATTTAAAATATTATGAATCTTCGTGTTGATCTTATTGGGTTCATCTTGTTAGGGACTCTCTGTGCTTCCTGGATCTAAGTGTCTTTTTCCTTCCTCAGATTAAGGAAGTTTTCAGCTATTTCTTCAAATAAGTTATCTGCTTCTTTCTCCCTTCTCCATCTGGGATGCCTATAGTATCATTTTTAGTACAGTTGATGTTGCCCCAGAGATCCCTTAACCTATCCTAATTTTTCTTCTTGTTCTTCAACATTGGTGCTTTCCATTACCCTGTTCCAGATTGTTGATCCATTTTACTGCATCCCATAATCCACTGTTGATTCTTTCTAGGGTAATTGATTTCAGTTACGTTCTTCAACTCTTATTGGCTCTTTCTTTATCTCTTTATTTTCACTGAGCTCATCCCCTCCTCTCTCAAGTCTGGTGAGCATCTTTATGACCATTACTTTGAATGCTTTATCAGGTAGATTGCTTAATTTCTGAATTTGTCTTGTTCTTCCATTTGAAACTTATACCTCTGTATCCTCATTTTGTTTTATCTTTTCTGTGTTTGTGTCTATGAATTAAGTGGCACATCTACATCCTCTGGTATAGAAGGAATGGCCTTGTATAGAAACATCCCCCTTTGTAGACTCTGTGTATCTGGCAGCTTTGGCTGGCTGCCTAGAGCTGTACCAAGTGTGAACTGAAGGTTCTGGGGCATTCTGTACTGAGGTTATCCAGGTGGGACAGCTGGAACTGAAGCAGGTGTAAGCTTGAGAGGTCCTTGGGTGGTCTGCTCCCGGGGGAAGCATGGCAGGATGGTTGGAGCTTAAGTGACCATGAGCTAGGGAGTCTTAGGGCACTCCATGCTATGTGTACCCTGGCTACATGGCTGGACTAAAGTGATGGCAGGCTGGGGGGGGGGGGTGCTTGGCGCTCTTTGTGGGGTGGGGAGGTGCCCTGGTAAGTGATTTGGAGTTGTGAGTATAGGCCTTTAATGTCCTGGGTGCTTTTCATTTATGTTGCCTTGGAAACATGGCTGAAGCTGTCCAAGAATGTTCCAAGTGTGTCCACAGCTGAAGCTGTCCAAGAATGGTCCAGTGTGTGCCACACTAGGACCATCTTGGTGAGCTGGCTAGAGCTTACATGGGCATCGACTATGGGGGCTGCTTTCATATGGCAGTGTGGGCTAGAGGCTTGGGGCTCACTGAGGTGGCAGTCCCAACTTTAGTGTTTGGACCCTGCTTCTGTCTAAGCTATCAGGATGGAAGGGGAACAAAAATAATAGCACCAGCTAGCACCTCTGATCCTAGAGAGCACTTCTGCAGTTCTTCCACCATTTGGCAGATGCTCTAGGAGCTGGTTCCTTTAATTTTAGTTGCCCATGTAAACACAGCACTTCTTTTTTCCCTTCTATGCTCCAGACCAGATGACTGCTCCCAGTCCCTCAGTGCTATCCTTTCCCACTGCAGTTCACAGCAGCATCAGGGGTAGGGTTTTCATCCTTGCTGTGTCTCCATGTCTCCTTTTGTTCTCTAGGTAGTGTCTCTATCTTTTGCTGTGCAGAAGCTATTCAGACAGCCTCAGTTCTTGAGGAGGAATTGCTTTTTATGTAGGTATAGATTTGGTGTTTTCACAGTCTTCCTACATCACTATCTTGGATTCTTTTACAACACCAATGACTGACTTATAACTGGAAATTTGGCCTTTTGATTCACTTCATCAATATTGCCCATCTATCCCCATTTTTGGCAACCACCAATCTATTCTCTGTATCTAAAAGGCTATTATTTTTGTTTTAGATTGCACATATAAGTGAGATCCTATAGTATCTCTCTTTGTCTGACACTTCATCTAGCATGATGTCCTCAGTGTCTCTTCATGCTGCTGCAAATGGCAATATTTCCTTTTTGTGATTAAATATTCCATTTTACATATATATCAGATTTTTTTTATCAATTGTCCATAGATGGACACTTAAGTTGCATCCATGTCTTGACTATTATAAATAACAATGCAATTAACATGGGGTGCATATGTCTTTTGAGTTAGTGTTTTAATTTTCTTTAGATAAATACCCAGAAATGAAATTGCTAGATCATGTGGTAGTCCTATATCTAATTTTTAGAAACCTCCATACTGTTTTCCATAGGGGCTGCACCAAATTACATTTCTACCAGCAGTGTGTAAGGTCTCCCTTTCTCCATTTCTTCACCAACACTTGTTAATTCTTTTTGATAATAGACATTCTAACAGGTGTAAAGTGCTATCCCCTTGTATTTTGATTTAAACTTCTCTGATTAGTGGTGTTGGGAACCTTCTCATATACCTGTTGGCCATCTGCATGCCCTCTTTGGAAAAATGTCTACTCAGATCCTCTGCCTATTTTTAATTCATTGTTGAATTTTTGCTATTGAATTGCTCTTTACCTTGGTTATTAACCCCTTAATAGATATGATTTGCAAATATTTTCTCTCATTCAGTAGGTTGCCTTTTTAACCACTTTGTTGTTTTGCTTTGTTGTGAAAAAGTTTTTAAATTTAATATTTAGCTCTTGTTGCTTTTGCATTTGTTGTCAAATCCAAAAAATTCATGGCTAAGGTTGATATCAAGGAGCTTACTACTAGGTTTTTGTATAGAAGTTCTATGATTTCAAATATATTGTGTTCAAGTCTTTTATCCATTTTGAGTTTTGGAATATGGTGTAAGAAAGTGGTCCAGCTTGATTAGTTTACATGTGACTGTCCAATTTTCCCAGCACCATTTATTGAAGAGGCTATTCTTTCCCTTTTATATTTTTAGTTCCTTTTTCTTTAATTAATTTACCATATTGCATGGATTTATTTCTGGGCTCTTTTTTCTGTTCTACTGATCTATATCTATCCCCCCCAAAAAAAAAAAGTTATTTATTTCACAGAGAGAGAGAGCACAAGCACAAGCAGGGAAAGTGGCAGAAGGAGAGAGAAGCAGGCTCCCCACCAAGCAGGAAGGCCAATGTAAGGCTCAATCCCAGGACCATGAATTGAGTTGAAGGCAGACCCTTAAGGACTGAGCCACCCAGGTGCTCTGTATCTTTTTGTAATAATACATTTTGGGCTATAGCTTTATAACACAACTTGAAATCAGGAAGTGTGATGCCTCCAGCTTTGTTCTTCTTAAGATTTCTTTGACTATTGAGTTTTTCATGATTCCATATAAATTATGGTATTGTTTTATTTTCACCAGAAATGTCATTAGAATTTTGATAGAGATTTCATTGAATCTATAGATTGCTTTGGATATTATGGACACTTTAACAATATTCCACACTAATGGATTGGAAGAATATCTTTGCATTTAATTGTGACTTATTTTCATTCATTGTTTTCTAATAGTTTTCAGAGTTCATATCTTTTACCTCTTTGGTTAAAATTATTCTTGGGCATTTTATTCTTTTTGATGCAATTTTAAGTTGAGTTTTCTGAATTTCTTTCTGAGAGTTTGCTATTAGTGTAGAGATATACGGATTTTTGTTTATTGATTTTTTTTATGTTCAGAAATTTTAATGAATTAATTTATTAGATCTGAAAATCTTTTGGTGGAATCTTTAGGATGTTCTGTATATAATATAATCTACAAATAGTGACAGTTTTACTCTCTGAATACCTTTTGTTTGATTTTTTTTCTCACCTAATTAATTTCTCTGCTTAGAACTTCCCAATACTATATTGTATATGTGGCAAGAGTGGGTATCCTTGTCTTTTTATGGATATTAGAGGAAAAGCTTTTAGTTTTTTTACCATTATGTTAGCTGTGGATTTGCCATATATGGCCTTTACTATGTTGAGGTCAGTTCCCTTTAAGCCCACTTTGTTGAGAGTTTTTATCATAAATAAGTGTTGAATTTTGTCAAATGTTTTTTCTGCATCTATGGTGATAATCATGGTGTTTATCCTTCATCTCATTGATGTGTGTGCCATATCAAATAGAGATAAAGCACTTAAAGATAAACATCAGAAAGCTCAACATCTGCCCTTTTGCATTGTGATTTGGTGTGCCAGTAATGTGAGACTAAAATTAAGAAAACTAGAGAAGGTATCATAAACTGAACACTTTAAAACATTGAACATGTTTCTTAGTTGCCTTACAAATTCTAATGTGCTAGTATTTGTATTTTTGAAAATTAACATAATACAAAAGGAAAAATAAAAATGTCAAGTATAGCTAAAGGAGAATAAAGTAAGGATACATATAAACAGTCAATTATGAATTCTAACCAAACGGAATGTGTTAGAGCTTGCTAACTAGATTATTTGCAGATTTCTCTCTCTCTCTCTCTCTCTCTCTGTCTCTCTCTCTCTTGAAACCACCACTCACTCAAAAGTCATCAAGTAAATTTGGACAGTGGTCATGCTCTTAATTACCTATGCCCTCCCCAGCTTTTAGTTCCTTTTGCTTACTCCACTATCAACACATAGTTGCCTGTGGCAGTTCACATACATTCTGATCTCTACTGGGTAATCTGATATAAACAAACATGAATGGCTCATTTGACTACTCAGAAACAGGTATATGTTATATGATAAAAACTTCCATTTAATGTAGAGCTCATTCCTATCCTTGCCTACTCCAGACAAAGCTGTTCTTAAAAACAGTGAGATCTCCCATTAACATCCAAACTCACAATGTATTTGACCAATAAATTTCTTTTTGAAGGAGTAGGAAACTGTGTGAGTCAGTATAGTACATATGCTATGCTAACAAATTCCCAAACCTCAGCAGCTTAAAGCAATAAATGTATTCTCATGTTGCATGTCCAATGCAAATTTTCAAGGGGCTTTGTTCCACATGGTCTTCATGGCTTAGACAGAGGCTCCTGTTAAATACATGCTTCCATGATTGCAGAAGTAAGGAAAAGTAAGAAACCATGTGCTGGCTCTGTCCAGAAATGTACCGTCACTTCCACTCAGATTGTTGGCAAAGTAAATCACAAGGCCACAACCAAACTCAATAGTGCAAAATGTAGAGCCTTCTCACAGGTAGGGGCACCAAATAACTTTGAACAAGAAGACAGCTTCCATACTGACAATCCAGTTCAAGAGATAGTCTGTAAAAGTAAATATTTCAGCGACTAATAAGCTGTCATTTAACAGTCATCTTTTATGTCAATACAGCTCCTGATGTGTACCATTAGTTAAAGTCTTTGTGGGGTTCTAATAAATGACATGTAGTTCCCCATATGGGTGTTGAGTCAACTTAGAAAAAGGCAATAGTCAGCAATTGAAACCAAAATGTCACCATTACTTAACTAATAAAGGCGGATAGAAGAAACAGCTCAGAAAGAAAGCCCACATGGGCATGCTGCTACCTTTCATTCCTTTACTCACACCTTGGGACAGCCCATACTAGAGAAAGTTTAAGTCCACAGTTGGATTGTACTTAGGCCTGTGCTTCCTGTTGGTGCAAAAAGAGCAGAATAACCATACCCCACATGCTCAAGTTCTATGGTATTTTCACTCCATAGAAATGTGAACCAACGACAAATGCTCACTAGCAGAATGCTCACTCTGCCTCTTTGCACAGAAAGAAACAAGAAGCCCCATAGGCAGATATACTAAGCTCTTTTCATATGCAAGAAAACAAGAGAAAGAAAGGATTCCTGTCTACACTATATACTAATTTAAATTACTAGGATTTGGGGGTTTGTTTTCTCTTTCACTGAATTGTAAACTCCTTATGGAACTAGCGTCTTGCATAGTCTTTAATAAATATAATAAGTCAAATACTTGTTACAGGTCATACTATTTTGAAACAAATAATCACTTCAAGATCATAATCATAGTGAGTGATAGGTACCTTTACTAACAGAAGAATTTTGTGCAGAATTCTTCTAAACATTATCTGTCAAATATGATCATTCACTTCTTAATTTAGTAAAACTCCATCTACAAAAGTGAAAGAATGAAAGCTTTGTGAGAATATTATACATCATTAAAAAGTTTCCAACAGCTGTATTGCCTTGTATAATATAGAATTGAAAGAATGCTAATGTAAAAAAATGAGTAAAAATTTTATTACCAACCCACTCCAAGAAGCAGAAGAAAAACAGACATGCATACATGATTTCCAAGTTAGAAAGGAGACCAAAGCATTTTTATCCAAGATATGAGGGATGACACAGAATCCTATAATATAGATTTATGGTAAGACACATTAAAATGACAGCATTTGAATTATCAAACTGGGGGATCCCTGGGTGGCGCAGCGGTTTGGCGCCTGCCTTTGGCCCAGGGCGCGATCCTGGAGACCCGGGATCGAATCCCACATCAGGCTCCCGGCGCATGGAGCCTGCTTCTCCCTCTGCCTGTGTCTCTGCCTCTCTCTCTTTCTCTCTGTATGACTATCATAAATAAATAAAATTAAAAAAAAAAAAAAAAAAGAATTATCAAACTGAAACTACTACACTTTAATATTTCACCTTATGAAAAGGAAAATATTTTAATACAATAAAACTACAGCTCATATATTCCAAGTCTGTTTTAGTAGCAGACCAGACTGAGAGCTCGAATAAGATTTGCCTTTATTGTGACTTTTCAGTAGAGGCATATTTTTGACATGTGCCAACCCATAATTTAAAACTTTAGCAAATTAGTAATTACCAGGGGTGGTGGTGGTGGTGGCAGCAATCGTAGTAATATTAATACCCCCAGAATAACATTCAAACAACTAACAATATGAAGTGTTGTTGATCTGGAACTCCTAGACTCCTGCATTGCCAATGGAATGTGAAATGGTACAGCTACCTTGGAAAACAGTTTGGCTGGCAGTGTCTTACCTACCAAACCTTACCATATACACTCTACCTATATCCTACAACCCAGAAATTCCACTCCTAAGTTTTTACACCAGAGAGATGAAAAACTATTCATCTATTGAATAGTTTTGAAAACTATCTACACTATTGGAATACTATCACTCAATAAAAATAAACTGCTAATAAACACAACGGAAAAGAGCCTCAACATTAGGCTAAGTAAAAAAAAAAATGTCAAACACAAAAGATTACACACTTTTTCATCTCATTTTTGTGTAATTTTTTGTTTTGAAAATCAAATGCATAAAACTAAGTTATTGCATAATCAGAGTGTCTAGTGATAATAAACTGTATTCACAGTGGAAAAACTAAGATCAATACATCTTGAGTTTAAACCCCGCCAATTTCCCTTTTTAAAAATCTGTTATCCATTTAATCCTTAAATCCCACTACTAAAATCTCAGCACTATTTTTGAAAAATATTTTTAAATATGACATTCAAAAAAATGCAATTCTACACTAAAGGAAATGACAAAAAAAATGTATAAAATGTCTTTTCTGTAAAATTTCCAAACCATTCTTGAAGCTCCATAAAGTGGCTCAAGAGAACCTAAATCAGTATCTAAGGATTTTCACTTCTCACTTCTTAACAAGTAATACTGATTTTTTTTTTATCTTGTAATTTATCAAAAGCAAGCTAAACGATGAACATATCAATCCAATAGCTGGAAGGATCCTGAGATTGACCACTGTTGATTTCTAGTACTTCATTAGGACTTACTTACGGCTTATAGTAATATTATTTAGATCTGGGATTAAAAAATCTATTCTAATGAAAAGTCCTTTCTCAAAAATATTGTTTTTAAGAGAGACTTTTTAACCTCATTTGTTGACTAAAAGAAGCCACTTAAAATGATAGAGATTACTGAATCCATTTTCCCTAAACTGTATCATCAGTTGCTTAATACTACAAAGGAAGAAATGGGAATTTAAGAATTGTCCATATAAGGGCAGCTTTTTTACTTAGCTGTAAAGCTTTAAAATGCTTCTATTTTCTAACTTTTCATCTTCCAGATCTCATTATCTCAGTTTATTAGACTTATCAGGATTGTATTAAATATACAGTGATACTTAGAATATCTTGGAATTTCTTTCTCTACCTGGTGAAGGACGCCTTTTGGGACTGAAGTAATTTTGTCAACAAACAGGCTTTAGAGGGAAGGCTGAAAAATAAAACCATGAGAGCTCCAAAATATCTCAGGACCTCTGTAAACACTGGCAAGTAACATTCATATGTTCTCTTATATTTCAATCCTGCCCTAGAGTTGACCATTCTTTCAAATAATTTCTATTCTTTAAATTCAAATTCTGAGTTTCAAAATACTATATGCAAATGAATAGTACCGATAAACCATACTGGCTACCATACTTAGAGTAGAAGTTATAGAATTTTGAATCAACCAACTGTCCAGGGCAAGGATGGTAGTAAGGATCATTACTGAAAATATAAGAACAGTCTTCCCTTAGAAGGCAGCCAGGTTGGAGGTGAGCAGATTATTGGATATTTCTACTGTGGATCCTCCTACCTGAGCATCTGACAAAGGGTTAGAATTCTCTCAGAAAAAAATGTAGATATGTCTTGGAAGGTAAGTGAATTCATGCAAATATAGTTTAGCAAGTTGTGGGAAGGGAAGGGGATGAAGGATAAGGGTGGCTGTGGTCCATTGCAATCTGGCCAGATACCTTCAAAGCTGTGCCTGCTACCTTGTAAAACTTTTGAATGTTTATAGGCAAAATGTTTTAGGCAAAACCAAATTATACTTAGAATTTGGGGTACTAATGTTACTGACACTGGATAAGCAATGACGCAGAAGTAGTTGGTGAAAAGAGCCAGTTACTTGGAAAAGATAGAAACCTCAGGATGGTTAATCATAGGGTTCCAGAGGATCACTGTGGAATACAGACAGGATATAAGGTTGTAGTAAGCCTATCGTCATCTGGTTAAATGGGATGAAGTCACAGATAGGCTTAAAGGGCATGATAGCTACTTCTTCATAGTGTTCTGTCCTAAATAATACTGTTTAGTAGTATTTAGGTAGTTTAACTTCTTAAATCAGAACTAGATAAGACTTTCCTCAGTATCATTGCAAGCGTGTATCTGATTCAGTGCTTTTCTTCACCTAGAAAAAATGCCTGACACTTAATTGGTGTTTAATAAATATTTGTTTAATGAAATGCCTAAGAGTCAGTATGTGTCCCAGTAGATTAACTACATATACAAATAAAACTTCCCAGAATCTTCCTGATTTTCTTCAGACTTAAAAAATGACTTTGGCACAATGCCATCTTCTTGAATTACCCAATCCTTGAAAGCAGCCACAACCACACAGAATAAATGTGAACTTTGGGGTCAGGAAAAAGCGTTAAAACTCCAACTGTAACTTACTAATTTGAGATCTTAAGCAAATTTTGTGAACTTTAGTGTTTTTATATTTAAAATGGATAGAATATTGGTCTCACATTATAAAATAGGACTAATATAACATTTGAAAAGTTCTTGGCACATGTTACAACACCAGTCACCCATACCACTACCATCCCTCATTACCTTTCCTGCCTCTGCACTACCTCACCCAGCCCTACTCATATCCCCACCAGGCCCTTGGCCTTATTTTCTCCTAGGAATGTCAATTGAAGCAATATAGTAGGCCACTTAGTACCACAAGAAATATTTTTACCATCTAAACATTATTAATGTAATTTTGACTAAAATATATACTGTAGGTAGTTGGATAGGACCTACAGATATCTTATTTTTCGAAAAGGAAGATGAATAGGTTCATAAACCTTGATGCAGAATTTACAAACACATATATTATATTGTCTCGGCTTATAGAGCAGAACATGAAACATTCCCCAACTTTTATCATTGTAGTATAAAATTGAGCCATAATCTCTTCTATGCTTGCTTTTTTTTTAAAGATTTTATTTATTTTTTTTCATGAGAGAGCGAGAGAGACACAGGGAGAAGCAGGCCCCACACAAGGAGCCCGAAGTGGGACTCGATCCAGGGATGCCAGCATGACACCCTGGGCCAAAGGCAGGCGCTAAACTGCTGAGCCACCCAGGGATCCCTGTTCTATGCTTTCTAAGCAATCATAATAGACTGTTCAAGAAGCAAAAATACTCGTGCAATTTCTGTACTTCATCAGAGACAAAATAGTTAATTATAACAAGATAAAATGATCTTTTATCTTTAACCAAAACAAATGCAAGAGTTACTGGACATTTCAGTTCAAAATAATTAATCAACCAATGATGACTTGAAAATGGTTTTGCTTTTATTGCCCTAACAGGTTGTTCTGACAGCCTTGAACTCACGAGATAATTACACAACTCCTCCTGTCTTTTTGGCTATATGAATATAGTCACAAATGCATCCAGGATAAATGTGAAAGCTTTGTAGGACTCAATAAAGAAAATCTCTGAAGAAATAGCATTTAGAGTAAAACATCCTTCTTTTATCTGACAGGGATAGTAGGAAATATGTTTTTATTTTTAATAATTCATGAATGTAAATGTATTAGCAATTAAGCAAACTATCTTCATTATAAACAGAACTTTAAAATTATCACACATACTCTTTGCATCTTGTTTATACTTAACACCAATAAAAATGACCCATTTTAATGCTGTTGGCCACTAAAAAGTCTGTGACCTAAGCAAAATTACAAGTCACTCCAAGAACAGGATGGTTCTGCTCTAAGTCTTTTGGCAAAGGCCAAGATTTTAATGACCTTAAACAAGCAGGGCAGGCAGTCACATTGCCTGAGAACTCCAGAGCTTTTGCATAGTTTATTCTTGTTGAAGCAAACTAAGGCAAAAGCTTTGGCAGCAATCTTAACATGGGGGCAAAGGGTTTCAAGCAGCTATTTTTCTGCATGTAACTCCTTACCGCTAGGTTAAAAAAGGAGGGTGTTTATAGAGCACTTTGCCGGGGATATTGTCAGATCTCTTTCCCTGGACATAGTACAAAGGAAGGAGTCCTTAGCTGGCATTTTTTCCTAATTTGTACCTAAGTCCTTATAAGAACCTGAAGAGCAAGTGCATGCTTGTTGGGGGTAGGTTATAACTTCTGGAAAACTGATTAATCTTTGTTTTTTCTTAAAGTCCTTCAGAAGTTAGAAATGGGGACAGGGAGAGAGAGAATCACTGCCTACTCCCAGTCCCCAGTGGAGCAGGTCCATGGTCAAAAGAGAATAATCACTTTAAACATCTTTGGTTTTCAAACTATGGATTAACAGAAGCAAGAATAAGATGGCGTATAAATGATCAAATAAAAATAAACTAATGACATTTACAAATGCCATCCGCAACATCAGAAACCAGGATGGGACTTGAGGCAAGGAAAACCTATGTAAATGCTACCCTGATCCAGTGGTGTCCATTGAAAGTATTACTGGAAGAAAGGAATACCAGTATACAACCCCCAATGCCACCCCCCTGCAGACCAGTACAACAGATATAAATGCCAGGATCAGCTCTAAAATTTCACGGAGGGAATCCCTGGTGAAAATTTGTTTATTTAAAGTGTGAATGCTAAAGGAATAACTGTGCCACAACACAACCTAGAATTCATCAAAAATATTGAGACTTCCAATAGAAACATAATTAAAATTTTTTCAACAGGGGAAAAAAATGAAAGAAAACATGTAACAACGTTTTAATGGCTGTTTCTTACATATCAATGAGCTAAATATTGAAGATAAAACCATTCACAGAAATAGAATTCCTGCCTTCTCAGAACCCTAGGGACTATATCAGGATGGCTGTTGTAAAATTCTGCAAAGACTAATAAAAACTGTATGTGACCAGCTGTGCAACTCTGGTTAATTTCAGCTAACATCCTCATTCGAGCTCTCCTCAGGTAACTTTCCAGAATATTAGAGATCTATGCCCAAGTGATAGGAAACGTAGCCTGTTACAATGAATACATAAGGTATAGAAAATTACAGATGTATATCAAAATGAGAATGTATCTCCAATGGGAAGATGGCTTTTATGAAGATTCTTCTTTAGTAGGGTCTTAGAAAACAGATGGAATTCTGTGGAAGATCAGAATAGAAGCATAGGGTGGAAGGCCAGAAAAAGTCTTTTTAACACTATTCAGGGTCACCCATTACAGACCCTTTTCGGATGTGTCTCAGGGCCATTCAAATTTGTTGACACATAGAAATGCCTTTCCCTTCTTGAAATACTCCCTTTTGTCTTTTAATACTTCTCTTTAAACTTTCCTCTTAATCATTGATGGCTCATTCTCCTATTACTTTTCTCCCCCTTTGTTCATGTCCTAATGTTGATGTTCTTCAGAACTCCGTTCTTAGCTCTGCAGTCTTCTCACCACCCCACCCCCCATACTCTCACAAGGCAATCTCCTCAATTTCCAGGGCTTTCATTTCCATCTATATGCTGATGACTTCCAGATTTATAACTTGAAAACCAGGTCTCACCACTGAATTCCAAACATCTATTCCTTACTCTGTATCTTTATTTGGATATTTCAAATTCCTTCAAGCACACATCCAAATGGGAATTCTTTCTCTGTCAGGGACAGTGCTTCTTCTCTGGTGTTCCCCATCTTAATAAATAGCATCTGGCCAAGCCTGAAATCTTGGTGTCATCACTGGCTTCTTTGTTTCTTGTATCACCCATTACCCTCAGGAAATACACAAATGTGAAATTATTTACTTCTCTCCATTTCTACTGCCCCCTATTCTCATCTAAAGCGCCATCATATTTTACCTGAGCAGTTTTAAGAGCTGGTCTCTTGTTTCATACATTTTGAAACAAGAGCTGGACTCTTGTTTCATACATTTTGAGTCTTCCTCCTACAGCCAGTAAGATATTAAATTTAAAATTGTTTGTCATTCCCTGCTTAAAACCTTTGAGTGGCTTTTCCACTGAGTGGCTTTTCCATTGCATTTAGCATTCATTAATACAGCATTTAAAGCCTGCAATTGGTCCCTGCCTAGCTCTCATTTCTTACCATTTCCCCCCCTTTCATACTCTAAGATCAAGCATGCTGAATCTCCAATGGTTATTTGAAGACTATATTTTCTCACTAGTCTATGATGCTGCACTTTGTATATGCTGTTCTCTCTATCTCTCCCCCATTCCCTCCCCCATTTCCACTACACATATTCTGGTGAAGTTCCTTTATTTCTTCAGGTTTCAGCTGAACCATCACTTTCTCAGGAGCATCTATTTACAGTGTAATGTAACAATTCCTGTAACAACATATTTTTGGTAATACTCTTCACAATTTATTGCACTTACTTGTAAATGTCAGTCATCCCCAAATACACATTCCTTCAAGTGAGGTTACAGGTCTACATTGTTCAAAACTATATCCCCAGAGTCAAGTGCATATCCTGGCATAAAGTAGTAGGAATTCCATGCATTTATTGCTCAATGAATAAAGAATAAATACTCCAGTTTTGTGGTTAGAGCACTGGGGGAGAGACAGAGCTATGTGAGAAAGGTGTTTCTTCTGAAAATAAAATTGTTTTTTGAATAAGTAAAGTGGCCATTTTGACCAGGACCATTTGTGTACATATGCTTATATATGAGCTTTGTGTGTCCATCTCCTAACTTACAAAATATTTATGTCCATATATGTTTACTATAAGAAATAAACTTTCTCTCTTTCCAATCCTAACCAGGCTTTTCAGTGGGTAACTCTCAGTCACGTGATTCTATGGAGCCTCATGAATTCTAATACCTATTCCTCCTGTCAAGAATATCTTCCATACTTGCTACTATCCTTCATGTCTCCCTAGACCCCATCCAAGTCTCCTTTTCTATGAAAACTTCCTGAACTTCTCCTACTCTTCACAAAATGAATCTCTCTCTTCTTTCTATTCTCAATGATTATGTGTACCAACTATGTTAAGATTGCTTTATTTTTGCCTACCATGTGTCCAGTGTCCCCATTATATTGAGTCTCTTTAGTAGAGAGAAACTCAGACTTTATTCAAAGTGTGGTCTCCCAAACAGCACACTTGTGACCTTGTTAAAGATGCAGACCTTCAGGCCCCAGTTCATACCAAAAAATCTGTGGTATAACATATTCCCAGTTTATTTTTAATCACAGTAAAGTTCAAAAAGTATCCAGTATGGTTAACACTTAAAAAGAAAAATGCTCGATACAGGCTTATTTGATGGATGGATTAGGTATAGAAAATCTGGGAGGGACATTTGATGCACTCATATCAGTGCAGAGATATGGTTTGGGAATTTACCTTGGTACACAGTAGATCACCTGGACAATGTATTAAATTTATGGAGCACAAAACCTCACTCAAAGCTATAAAATGATGAAAGACACTGATGCATACCTGGAGTTTTTGGCAGAGAATGTTAAAGTATCTGCAAATTGAAGATCTTTTTAAAAATCACTATAGCTTGACATTTTTTGGATTATAACTATTTCACTGCGTTCAAATATTTGTTTTCTTTCCTGCATATTTTCTTCCTCTCCTTCCTGCATAAATTTATGTATGGAACTTAGTTTTACCAGCTGACAGTCTGAGTTAACGGTCTTCGGAGAAATATGTGAAAGTATACTAGATTCAAGGGCAGGAATTTGCAGGATTGGTGGATTATAAGGCACCACATAGTCCAAAGCACATCAAGAGCTGTAACTCTAGCAGGGCTTGGAACAAGGTAAGGACTACAGAAAGGTAAGATAATAGAGGTCAACCTGTGGACTTTCCAGATTTTTCTTCTAGAAGAAGTAAAATGAAATTACTCCAATTATTTTCAGTTACTGAGGCCAAGAGTGTTTCTAAATTCCAAAATGGTGTTTCACCCCTCATGAATATCAAAAGCACTGAAATAAAGGCAACTGAGGACATCTCAAAGGACAAGACATGAACAAGCAAGGGGGGCTGACACAGAGATAAGGAAAGAAATGATGAGTTTGTTTTCTCTTTCTGTGAAAGTTTTAATTCCCACATTTCCATTACTTAATGTGTCATTATTTTACTTTTCAGCAGTTGGCAAACTCGGAGCATTCCAACATTTATCTTAAAATTGGTAGTCAACACACAATACATCAGATTTTTATATTGCCTCAAAGGAAAATTCTCAAAAGAAATCTAAAGCTTTACTATAAATTTCCCTTGAGAAGTTGATCCTAAAGCTTTGGACATTAGCATATACTCCTGACCAAAGGTTTAACTCCAAAGGTTATGATGACACAGACTGATAATTTGTGTCTGGATTATGTAGCTAGACTTATGTGTCAACACTGATGGGTAACCCCTTTCATTGCCTGTTAAATAAAGGTCATATCCCAAACTTGGCATTGAAGGTCCTTCTAATAATATGATCTGAGTTTGAATTTTCAATCTTGCTTCTACCCTGCTGCTATACTCTAAACAAAATAGAACAAACTGTGTTCTGTATGCATACTTTACTACCTTCGTAATTTTGCTTAAAGCTCTTTTCACTTGGGATTCCCTTTCTTCGTATATTTCTGGATCCAGAACCTCTATCATTTGCTTAAAACCCAGAGCAAATGACACTTCCACTGAGCCTCCAAAATCTCTAAAATCTAGAAATGCATTTTTTCAAGTCTCATACTCTGTAAACTTTATCTTCTACTTATGTCCATGTTGGATGCAACTGTGCTGAAAGTTTCTTGATAGTGGCAAAGTATCCATCCTAGTGTTCTTGTTTGTAACTGATATAGTGATTTGTATAGAATGATTGTAAGTATTCAGTCCAAAGACAAGATGATTATAACCTTTTGGTGGTGGTCTCCCTTATACTGAAGTTAACATTTTTATCCTATTTCCTCTAAAATTCCATGTCATTTTCATGGCAACTTGTAACTACATAGAATTCTTAGGGGACACTGGGCTAATGCATAACACGATTTCCTTCCTTTTGGGGAAAAAAAACTAGATTCTATTCCTGGCACAATGCCAATGCCTGAAACTTAGTTAGCCTTTAATAAATATTTGAATGAATCAATTATCTTGTCAAAACAGCAGGTCTAGCATGATTAGCGTAAAGTTATGAAGCCTCTCTGGGATTTTGTTGGCCGTTTCAGTCTTGTGGCATAGCCATTGTCTCCAGATGATACCAAGTGTTCTTATTTCCCTCCACTTTGAGATATAATTAAACATTGATATTGTGTATGTTTAAGGTGTACAATGTGATGACTTCATATGCATATATATTAATAAAATCATTACCAAAATAAGGTTAGCTAATACATCCTTCACTTCACATAACTATTTTCTCTGAAGAACAGTTAAAATTTACTCTCAGATGCTTTCAAGTACCTAATATAGTATTTTAACTATAGTGACCATGGAGTGTATTAGGTCCTCTGAACTTTTTCATTTTGTAACTGGAAATCTGTAGCCTTTAGCCAACATCTTCCCATTTCCATCAGCCACAGTAACCACTATCCTAGTGTTTGAGTTTAGGATTTTTAGTTTGCATATATAAGTGAAATGATACAGTATTTGTCTTTCTCTGATTATTTTACCAAGCATAGTACCCTAAAGATGCATCTATGTTGTTGCAAGTGGCAAGATTTCCCTTTTTATGGCTGAATAATATTTCATTGTGTGTGTACATCCATGTATTATTTCCATTTACTATTCAATGGACACTTATGTTTCCATTTCTTGGCTATACTAAATGATTCTGTAATGAACATAGGAATGCAGATATCTTTTTAAGACAGGAACTTTGTTTCCTTCTGATAAATACCCAGAAGTGGAATTGCCAAATCATATGGTAGTTCTATTTTTAATTTTTTGAGGGAACTCTATACTGTTCTCCATACTGACTACACGTTTACATGCCAATAACAATGTACAAGGGCTCCCTTTCCCCATAGCTTCACCAACAATTACTAAAATGGCAATTATCAAAAGGACAAGAACTAACAGGTGTGAGGTGATATTGTGGTTCTGATTTGCATTTCCCTAGTGATTAGTGATGTTGAGCATCTTTTCAGACACCTGTTGGCTATTTGCATATCCTCTTTGGAAAAAACATTTAGTTTTTGTGTCATTTTTTAAATTGACGTATTGGGGTTGCTTTTGAGTTTTTTTGTTTTGTATTTTGCTATTGAGTTGTATGAGCTCTTTATAATCCTCTAGATATTAACCCCTTAAGAGATATGTGACTTACAAATATTTTCTCACATTTTGTAAATTCTTTTCTTTTTCTGATTGTTACTTTTATAATACAGAAGCTTTTTAATATAGTCCAGTTTATTAACTTTTCCTTTTTTTTGCTTGTGCTTTTTAGTGCCCTATCTATAAAATGACTGTTGAGACACATATTAAAAGACTTTTTCCCCATATTTTCTTCTAGGAAATCTATGGTTTCAGACTTTACATTTAAACTTGTAATACATTTTGAGTTTTTGTAAAATTAGGATCTGGTTTTATTCATGTGATTACCGAGTTTCCCCAACACCATGACGCCTCCAGCTTTGCTCTTCATTCTAAAGATTACCTTGACTGTTTGAGGTATTTTGCTTTTCCATAAATATTTTAAGATTCTTTTTATATTTCTGTGGAAATGCATTGAATTTTTGATAGGGATTATATTGAATATATACTTGGCTCTGGGTAGTATAGGCATTTTAACTCTCTTAATTCATGGACATGGATATCTTCCTGCTTCCTGCCTTTCATAAAGATCTTGTAGTTTTCAGTGTACAAATATTTCCTCTCAGTTAAATTTATGCCTAAGTATTTTATTGTTTTTTGATGCTGTTGTATTTGGGATTTTTTTTCTTTTTCAAATAGTTCATTGTTAGTGTATAGAAATGCTACTAATTTTTTTTCATGTTATTCTGTATCCTACAACTTTACGGAATTCATTTATTCTAACATTGGGGGGCAGGTCTTTAGGGTTTTCAATACACAAAATCATGTCATCTGCAAATAGACAATTTTACTTCTTTCTTTCCAATTTGGGTGCATATTATTTTTTCTTCTTCCTTTAATGTCCTAATGACTAGGACTTCTCGTATATTGAATAGTAATGATGAGAGTGGACACCTTGATTTTGGAGAAAGATTTTCACTTTTCCCCATTGAGTATGATGCCAACTATGGGTTTGTCACTTATAGTCTTTATTATGTTGAGGTATATTCCTTCTATACTTAATTTGTTAAAAGCTTTTATCAAAAAAGGAATTGAATTTTGTGAAAGCTCTCTCCATACAGTTTGAGGTGATTGTTTTTTATTCATCTTTCTATTAATGTGGTAAATTACATCATTTTTCTTATTTTGAACCATCCTTGCATCTTGGGGATAAATCACAGATGTCCTAGTGTGTGATCATTTTAAAATGCTATTGAATTCAGTCAGTATTTTTTTGAGAATATTTGTATCTATATTCACCAGGAATATTGGCATGTAGTTTTCTTGTAGTGTCCTGTGGCTTTGGTGTCAGGGTAGTGCTGGCCTTGTAAAATGAGTTTCGAAGCATTCTCAACTCTTTTCAATTTTGGAAGAATTTAAGAAGTGCTGGCATTGATCATTTTTAGATGCTTGGTAGAATTCACCAGTGAAATCAACTGGTCCTGGGATTTTTCTATTTTGGAAGATTTTTGATTACTGTTTCAAGCTCCTTTGAAAATCAGAAGAAATCAATAAAAACTTCTTTCATGATTCATTCTTGGTAAGTTGTATGTTCTAGGAATTTCCATTTCTTCTTCTCCATTTTGCTGGCATATAATTGTTCATATTATCCTCTTTTAAATTTCTGTAGTGCCAATTTTAGTGTCTTCTCTCTTACTCATAATTTTGTTTGGGTCTTCTTTTGTTTTTTTGGTTCATAGCCAAAAGTTTGTCAGTTTTGTTTATTAAAAATCCACCTCTGTCCCACTGATATTTTTTTCTGTTCTTCTAATCTGTTTTACTTCTCTAATTTTCATTATTTTCTTCTGCTAACTGTACACTTCATGTTCTTTTCTAATTTCTTGAATTATAAAGTTCCTTATTTGATATCTTTCTTTTATCTTAATGCAGACATTCATCACTATAAACTTGCCTCTTAAAACTGCTCTTGCTTCATCCTATAAGTTTTAGTCTGTTACATTTTCATTTTTGTTTGTCTCAACTTTATAAATTCTACTTAGATTTGCTAGTTTTTCAGAAGTATATTACATATTTTCCACACATTTGTGAACTTTTACTTTTTATTGTTATTGATTTCTAGCGTCATGCTACTGTTGGAAAAGATACTTGATATGATTTCAATCCTCTTAAATTTGTTAAGGGTGGCTTTTGTGGCCCAATATCTCTATCCTGGAGAACCGTCCATGTGCCCTTGAGATTAATCTTCCTTTTATGCTATTGGAAAAAATGTTCTATGCATGTCTTTTAGGCTCATTTGGCTTATAGCATTATCCAAATCCACTGTTTCCTTGTCATTTTTCTGTCTAGATGGTCTATTCAGTGTGAAAGTAGGGTATTGAAATCGCCTATTATTGTATTGCTATATATTTCTCCACTTAGTTCTGTTAATATTTGCTTTAAACATATAGGTGTTCGACTTTTGGTTACATAGGTATTTATAATTCTCTCAATTAATAGACTTTTTTGTATCACCATATAGTGACCTTCTAAGTCTCTTGTGACCAATTTTTAACTGAAACAGTATTTTTTCTGATCTAAGTATAGTGAATCCTAATCTCATTGCATGGAATATTTCTTTCCATTCCTTCATTTTGTCTACATGAGCTAAAGTAGCATATTTCGGCAGCACATTGTTCAATCTTGGGTTGTGTTTTCTGTTTTTGTTTTTTTGTTTTAAATCCATTTAGCAACTTGGTCTTTTGATGGGATAATTTAGTCCACTTACATTTAATTTTTGACAGGTAACTACTTCTGCCATTTTATTAATTGTGTTCTACTAGTGCTTAAATTTCCTTGTTGCTTTCTTCCTTTCCTGTAATCTTTGTTATGTATTTTTTCTATGCTTTAATTTCTTTTGTGTCTATACTGCAGGGTTGTTTTTCCCCTTGTGGTTACCATGAGGTCACATAAAATACTTTTAACATGACAGACCCTTACCTTCAAAAACATATAAAATCTATACTTCTCCTTTCCCCACATTTTATGCTATTAATATCCTACTTTATAACTTGTTTTAAATTAAAATATAATTGATATACAATATCCTGTTTCAGGTATACATCATAGGATTCAATATTTTTATATATTACAAATGATCTTCATGATAATTCTAATTACCAGTTGTCACCAAAGTGATTACAGTGTTATTGACTACATTTCCTATGCTGCATATTACATCCCCATGATTCATTTATCTTATACCTTGAAGGCTGTACCTCTTAACTCCCTTTACCTCTTTTGCCCAACCCTTCCCTCTGGTAACCAACAGTTTCCTTTATCTGTGAGTCTGTTTCTGTCTTATTTACTCATTTGTTTTTTTAGATTCTAAACATAATTGAAATCATAAACTTATTTTTCTTTGACCTATTTTACTTAGCATAATGCCTTCTAGTTCAACATTATTGCAAATAGCAAGATTTCTTTTTTTTTAAATGTCCAAGTAAAAATATTACTGTGTATGCATACTCCACATTGTCTTTATCCATTTATCTGTCAGTAAACACTTGGGTTGCTTCCATATCTTGGCTACTGTAAATAATACAGCAATGAACATAGGAGTGCATGTATTTCTTTGAATTGATGTTTTCGTATTCTTCAGATAGAAACCCAGAAGTGGAATTACAAGATTGTATTGCAATTCATAGCTTTCCATAGTGGCTTCACTAGTTTACGTTCCCACCAATAGTATATGAGGGTTCTTTTCTCACCACATCCTCACCAAAATTTGTCCTTTGTTTCTATGATAATAGCCAATCTAACATGTGTGAGGTGATATCTCAGTTGTAGTTAGATTTGTATAAAATTTTGATCATCTTTTTATGTGCCTTTTGACCATCTGTATGTCTTTAGAAAAAAAAAATTCTATTCAGGTCCTCTGCCAATTTTTTAATTGGGTTGGCTTTGGATATTAAGCTGTGTAAGTTCTTTATATATTTTGGATATTAATCCTTTATCAGATATATAATTTGCAAATATCTTCTTTCATTCTGTAGGTTGCTTTTTTGTTTTCTTGATGTTTTCCTTCACTATGCAAAAACTCTTTAGTTTGACGGAATTCTATTTGTTTATTTTAGCTGTTACCCTTGTCTTTATGCTGGTCTAAAAAAAAAAATGTTACTAAAATTGAGCAAAGAGGGATACCTGGGTGGCTCAGCGGTTTAGCACCTGCCTTTGGCCCAGGGCGTGGTCGTGGAGTCCCGGGATTGAGCCCCACATCAGGCTCCCTCCATGGAGCCTGCTTCTCCCACTGCCTGTGTCTCTGCCTCTCAATCTCTCTCTCTCTCTCTCTCTCTCTCTCTCTCTCTCTCTCTCTCTCTCATATAAATAAATAAAATATTTTAAATAAATAAATAAACAAGCAAACAAACCAAAGAGCTTACTACCTTTGTTTCATCTAGATTTTTTTTTTTTTTTGGCTTCAGGCTTCACATTCAAATCTTTAATACATTTTAACTTTATTTTTGTATATGGTATAAGACAGTGGTTTCACTGCGAAAGTTTCATTCTTTTGCATGGAGCTGACCAGTTTTCCCAGCACCATTTGTTAAAGAGACTTGTTTTATGCAGAAAAATTTACTGATAGACTTATGGAGGTTTCTGTATTGCTTTTCTTTTGCTGCTTTCAAAACTTTTGTCTTTGACTTATTGTTTCAATTATAACACATCTTGGGGTGTTTGGGGGGGTTGATCTTGTTGTGGTCCTTTGAACTTTCTGTACCTAAGTGTGCATCTCTCTCCCAAAAACTTGGAAAATATTCAGCTATTTCTTTAAATTTTTCTGCCTCTTTCTTCTTTATGGGACTCTCACAATGTGAATGTTCATTTACTCTATCTCATTCAGATAAACGTTATTCTTTGTTGTTGTTGTTCTATCTGGCTATTTTCAAATGTTCTATCTTTGAGTTTGCTGATTATTTCTGCATGATCAAGTCTTGTTGAAGCTCTCTATTGAATCTTGCAGTTCTATCATTATCTTCATCAGCCCCTGAATTTTTTTTTTTTAGTTCTTTTTTATGGTTTTTTTAAATTAATTTTTATTGGTGTTCAATTTACCAACATACAGAAAAACACCCAGTGCTCATCCCGTCAAGTGTCCACCTCAGTGCCCGTCACCCATTCCCCTCCAACACCCGTCCTCCTCCCCTTCCACCACCCTAGTTCGTTTCCCAGAGTTAGGAGTCTTTATGTTCTGTCTCCCTTCCTGATATTTCCCAACATTTCTTTTCCCTTCCTTTATATTCCCTTTCACTATTATTTATATTCCCCAAATGAATGAGAACATACACTGTTTGTCCTTCTCCGATTGACTTATTTCACTCAGCATAATACCCTCCAGTTTTATGGTTTTTACTTTATTAAATGTCTGTCCATGCATTGTTTCCTAATTTTTAATTCTCTTGCATTTCATTGAGTATATATAAGGTGTTTATTTTGAATTATTTTTAAGGCAAGTCATAGACTTCCATTTCTTTAGGGTCAGTCACTGGAGCTTTATTAGTTCCCTTTGGTAATGTCATATTTGCCTGATTCTTCATGAGTCACATAGCCATGCATTGGTTTGTGCATTGGAGGGAGCAAGTGCCTCTTCTTTTTTTTTTTTGGCAAGTGCCTCTTCTGTTATTTATAGACTGGTTTGAACAGATAAGGATCTTCCATCGGTTCCTTAGATTAACAGTATTAGCTCTGGAATTGCAATCATGATGAATTTGAGTCAATTTTGAAGCTCCCTGGATCTACAGTGGGGGTACACAATTGATAGGCTTGTTACCAGGTGTTTGGTCAGGTATGCATATTCTGCCTGGTCTCTGGGTGGTTAGGACTTCCCCAAATACCTTGTTAAGTATGGTAGGTAGTGAGACAAAAGTCTGCTTCAGGGTCCATACTACTATAGGTCCTCAGTCAGCAAGTCTATTACCAAATATATGTAGTTCCACCAGGTCCCTAGGAGCCATCAGATGGGTCCCTTGGTGGGAAAGGATGGCACTGAACCATGGCTGAAAGGGATTAGAACCAAGTTCCAGGCAGTTTCAGGCCCCACAGCCAAGATTAAAGTCTATAAATCTGATTCTGGAAGCACAGATGGGCATGTCTCCTACCAGCTATGTTCATTTTGAACAGTTTCAGAATCTCTTACCTGGACCCCAAAGCTCCCACGAAAGAACTTTTATCTGTGGGTGGATTCCAAACTATTCAGTGGGAATATGAGAGGGGGATATCTTATTTAACCATCTTGCCAATGCCACTCCCCTAAGTGGTCTTACAAAATAGATAAATGCAGTATAGATAATATGATGTTAATTATAGTAATTATTATTGTTACCACTACTTGAAAATAATAGGACTTGAAAAAGGTTTTGAATATGAAAATGTACTCAGATTATTTTCTAAGAGTTTCAGATTATTTAATTAGAGGGAAAGACAGAGAAAGAGCATATGAGTAGGGGGAAGGGGCACAAGGAGAGAATATCGAAGCAGACTCCTACTGAGCGCAGAGCTTGACTTAGGGCTGGATCCCATGAGCCTGTGATTATGACCTGAACTGAAACCAAGAGTCAGCCACTTAACCAACTGAACCACCCAGGGTACCCCAAGAGTTTCAGATTATTTTTGACAGAATATAAACAGGAAGATAGGTTATAAGCTGTCAAATACTATACATTAGCAACACGTTTCTTGCCAGTGGCCCAACTATGACTTTGTGCACAGGTGGTGGTATCTAAACTTATTCCTTGTTTCTATGTCTAAATGGATACCTTACTAATAATACTAGAAATTTGAGTTTTTAAATTCTTGAAATTGCTAGTTCTTGTTCATCCTCTTCTCCACTTGAAACTGATACTCCTTACTGGAACATGAATTCCAAGTATTACTGATTACTCAATTCTTCAATACCACTCCCTTCCTACCTTTTTAGGAACCTAAATTTGCAGAGCTAAGATGTCTTCTAGAAGTACTAGACTACATAGTAGAATGTCAGTCAAACTTATCACACCTTACTAAAATAATTTACATGTCTGCCTTCCCTATTAGATTTTTTAGATGATTAAAGAAAAGAACTGGCTGCTAATTTGGGTCCCCCCTTTAAAGAGGTTTGGCATATTTAGTGTGCCCTGATTGTTGAATGAATCAATGAATGGCTAGATTAATCAGCTTTTAACAGAACACCCATAAGCTTACAAAACCATGTATCTCCATTATGTCCCTCATCCATTAAGCAGCCAAAGACACACATCTCAATATGACTTTTTTATGATCTTGTATATTTTTCTGTTGCATACCTATAGACCTATCAGGATCATTAATAACAAAAGCCTAGAACTAAGTTGGTATCATTAGTGGGTTGAGTCCCAGTGGGAATTACATGTGCAAACAGATTCCTAAGAAAATACAATGGAATTAGTATACTCTGGACCTACGAAACACCATGGCAATAGTGTACAATTCATGCAAGTGACAGGGCAATATAGAAACTAGTCCTTCTATAACTTAAGTTGAAGCATCATTCTGAGGAGAAACTTTGTTAGTAAAACATGGAACTAAACCGTAACAGTAACAGTAGCAACAACAAAAACAGCAAAATTAGCTTATATATTCCTAGGGTCAAACCTTTCCATTTTTTTATTTGTGCCTAACAAGTCAGAAGCCTATAATACCGCCAAGGATGTCCCAGTGAATAACACACATAAGAAGGGCCTAATGTGAAATTAGGGGTATGGTGTGGGCAGTTGGAAGAACGTAAAGCTGAGGAAGAAAAAAAAAAAAGTTGAGTGTGAAGGTCTGATTGGATAGCTGAAGAGTGGGAAAAATGTGAGATCCAGGCATTAGATGCAGAATGCTTAGGAGTAATTGGCTGAATTGTAGAACAGAGACTATTAGGAAAATAGAGTAGACAAGGGTATGATTGCTCACAGCTTCAGAACCCATAAGTTTGACTTCAGAGAAGAGAGCGCCATGAAGATTTCTTCCAGTTCTCCTTGTAATTATCTCACTCAGCACAATGATGACAGGAAAGTATATGACAGTTAAACGTTCAGAATTTTATATGGAATATTACTAAAAGAATAACACTGAAGTCCTACCAGATGGCTATCTATTTAGATGTGTATGTTTTGCTTTAAAATGTGCAATAAATTAGAATTTTGAGACCTGATGATTAAAATGTTTGGATTTCCAGAATCATAACTTTTTCTCCCAAGTAAGTTTTCTATCCCTAAGTAAGATAACAGTCCCTGGCTCCTCAACGTTTAGAATATACAAGCCATTGAGAAGTCTTCCATAACAGCCTTTGAGAGAGGTACAGAGGCATAGCAGGCCCTTCCCTAAAAAAAGGAACTGCAGGGGACACTATAGGAGTGTGAACCCCAATACCAAACCTGGGGTTTAGTGGTCACTGTAACACATTCTACTGGTGACATCCTGAGATCAAACATGCTCCTCTTGATCTCCTAGTCTTGGGAAAAACTTGTGTGGCTATGCCATGATCTAGGAGAAGCCATTCTTCATGGAGGAAGATGGGTCTAAACCAGAAGTACTAACTGCTATGGAACAGCATGTGGGAAAACAGCTTATACTGGTGCCATAACACCTAAAACATGGGATTCTCATCTTACATTTTTCTTGTTGAGTGTGCTCAATATACTCCTACATAGATTAAGGAGGGGTTTTGAGAAGTTATCTGCCTAAATTCTTTCCATCAATTCACACCAACAGTTATTGAAGTATCTTAGACAAATGTTATTAGACAACTAGATTATGATATATTGAATCTTCTATGTAAGAGAAGATACAAGAATTTTAGATATTTAAAGATCAATAGAAGAAAATACCTCCCTAATTTGTGACAAAAGAATAAAAACAAATCCTAGTAATTTTCAAGAAACTTTCAGGGGAAAAAAATGGGACTCCTTAAATATTATCAAACATCATTTTCCCATCCATTCTTCTACCAAAGGCCACTGTTGCTATAACTAGCAATGTTCTCCCAGAATTTGTTGGAAAACAAAGGGGCAGATTTTTCTTCCTCCTTCGAAGATGACCAAACAGAGAAAACTGGCTCACCAGGCACCAAAGATCCATGTTTATTTTGAGAGTGCCCTGACTGGAGTAGACTGTGAGTAGTGTACCTTATATGTCCATTGCACTGTCCTCAAATTACCCTAATATGAAAGCTGCTTCCTCATAACTAATCACAATTCAGGAAACTCTATTTCTGAAATCCTAGGCCCATGGGAAAATGGAAAAGTATATTTTGCTTTGGATACACTTGACTCTTTTTAAGTATAGGTGAAAGTTATAAAGCTTAGAATGGTCAGTCTGAGGATCAAATGAGGTGGTGTATATGAAGCAGTTCATGCAATGGCTGACATGTAGGAGCCACCAAATGGTAATTTCTTGACACTTTCCATTCTTTTTGTCAGTTGTTAGTGTAGTGTAAAATGCAGCAGATTGCTAAGAAGATGCAGATGCTAGGATATGCCCTCTGGAGCTCACTGCCAGGAACTTACATCCAACATTTTCTCCTTCTATTTCCAGATGGCTTGTTTCTGAAAGCTAAGTTGCATGTTTTCTCTAGTTATCTCTCCCTAGAGGTTCGTTATCATAAAAGACTTGTAAACTGAAGTGCCTTTTTTTTTTCCTGAGATATTTGTTTTGCACTTTTGTCCTTTATCTAAAAGATTTCTTCCTCTTGAGGGGAAAGGTTTGCCTGAGTTTCCTTCTTAAACATTTCCTCCTGGCTCTTTCCCCTTCCTTGTGGCTGGACAGGAAGATGGACCTTTGTGATTGTCCAAACACTTACTGTAGGCCTGGCTTACCTCACCCCTACCATCCAGAGCCAGGAGCAACCTACTACCTGGAGGGAAAAGAGGGATTTGATTTCCCATAAGTTGATTAAACATGTCAGATCTTCTCCTTACTATGATATGGGTACAAAGGAGAGTTCTTGGGAGCTTATTTAAAGTGTTTATTTTGAGATGGGGAAAAAAAGCCCAATTTAAGTCAAATTAATACATTTAGCATTATCAGATGTGACCAGAACATTTCACCCGCTTATCATTCTGATCAGATCTGAACTGCCACTTTAAATTCATTGTCCTAGTTTATCCCTCACTTCTCCATACTGCTGAGCAACTCTTTTCGGTCTAGGATGTGCTTTCCTTCTTCAGCTGGAGAAATCCTAGTATATTCATTCACTCAACAAACATTCATTGAGGGAAATGCCTGGCTGGATGTGCGGGTGTGGGTGTCACTAGGACATCAGAAGGTGGTAATGAGTTGCAGACAAGAGTAGTAGACATTGCCTGGGGAGAATTGTTCATTGTGAGAATAAGGCTAAGGATGTTTCCTGAGAAACATCCATATTCAAGCTTTTTGGGAGAGGGATCAACATGTGATATAGCTATTACTCATAGCCCAAGCACCCTGGTGGCTGACTGATGCTGTTTTGGTGCACCAGCCAGACCCCTTCACCAGGCCAGTGTACCATCTTGGGCTTCTGTGAGTGTTGGCTATTGAAAGCTCACAGCTATTCTCTTTCTCCAAAAAACTGCCCTCTGCTAACAGAAGACATTTGTTCTCAGTAGAGGTCCACAGCCTGTGACTAACGCTAGAGTGGAGGACAACACAGGCCCCCTTGCTGTTTCACATTTACTCTCCGATCCCCCGGACCACTTCCCTTGCCCCGACCCTAGATATCACCTACTGTAGAAAATCTTACTGAAAACCTTCCCACCAGGCCAAGGGCTCTCTGATGTACTTCTTGCCCACCTGTGTTTTCTTCCATCACGTCACTATGTTGCAATTGTCTAATCATGGCTTTCTCTACTAACTTGGATGATCTTTGATAGTAGGAATATCTGGTTCACCTTAGAATTCTTAATGTCAAAAATACTTCCTGGTTCATAACATCATTCGATAAAATTTTGCTAAGTCAAGAAATGAAGACATGTGAGTTGCTGCTAAAGAGCTGTGCTTATAGTTTACCCTGGCCTTAAAGACATCATCTCTGTAATCAGAAAAGTTACAGCAAAGTATCTTTAATTTTTTAAAAGGTTTATGTGACATTTAAATTAAAGAGCATGCTAGAGCAGTAAATTAGTTTAATAAGAAAAATGAATGTGAACTCAAAAATGGAAGAGGGACTTAATCAGTGTTAGTCCAATAAATCAGTGATTTTAGGTGGTTCCCTAAAAACCTTCAGATTTTTTTCAAATGAAATCCCTACCAGACTATCAGAAAATCATGTAGCCCCTTACTAGATCATCAAGCAAGGTATCACTTTTTTCCTTCTTTCTCACCAATTCTCTGCTTTCTGAACCACCGTAATCTACTTAGTACTTAATTGAGATCATTTTCACAGAAAACCCATCACCAAAGATCCCATCGGACTCATGCAACATCACCTTCCATTGAATTGTGCCTATTTCTCTGAATACAGCTTTTAATTACCTTCCTTATCCCACCACTGAACTTCTAGAAAGTAAACTTTAATTTTTTTACAGTTAATAATCCTTAATCATCCCCCATGGTTCAAAAGAACTTTAAGCATTTTGGAGGCTGAATTGTGAAGATACAGAAGAATGAACAAGTCTCCCACCAAATGCCCCATTTTCTGGTTTGCTAATACCAAATACCTTCCCCATTAAGATATCCACCAAAGTAGAAGCCATTTAACATAGGTTTTTCCCTAAATTCCACCTGCACTGACTCAAGCAGTCCACAACTAGGTTGATAAGAGGGACCCACTACCATTTAAACCTTCCACATCTACTAGCTTCTGATAAAATATTTTTCAATTTTAACTTTCATCTGAGTCACATGAACATACCTTTATATTTTAATCTTGGTTAAAGATTTTCATATTTTCTCTTCCTCATTTTTCCAGGTAGTTAATATTTTATTGCTTTGGACCATCCAAGTCCTTAAACAAGTACTTAGTTTCAGCTTTCATACAAAGGCCTTTGTCAAAAGAGTTTGAGTTCTCTGGAAGCATTATTTCCTTTGGTTTTATGCTTCCCTCATCTCTCTCCAATGCCCCAAGGGCAAATCTTTTGTAATGGATATTTGTTCTAATTTTTGACTGGTCCTTAATTGAAACATGAGTTACTCTCTCTTCCTCTTGACTGTCAACAATGATAATAAACAGAGCAAGGCAATCAGAAGGCATCACTCCCACTTTCACCAAGAGCCGAATAAATCCCAGCACTAATGGAAAGGGAGGGAACAATCTTTATCACAATATTGAAATATGAGCCAGCAATCAACCCAACCTCTTAGCAAAGTTACATGGCTCTTAAGCTTGATAGATTTGAATTTAAAGGCTTTTTAGATCTTCCACATCTCTGATTACAATCATGCTAATGTGTAAACATCACTAAAAAAAAGTGGAGATTTAATAGTATTCTAACTTTAAAAATGCTTAGGTCATATTTTAATTACAGTCAGATGCCATGGTAGATTTCCAATGTACTTGCATATGTAAAACAGACACACAAACATAGTCACATAGATACCTGCCATGTTAAATAGATAATGGGCCCAATTATTCAGGTAATACAGAACAAATTTACTTTTTAAAAAATTAATTATACTTGTTAAGTATACTTAACAAGGTGTTATATTAGTTTTAGTTGTACAGTAATATTTAAGAATTGCTAAATCATACTGTATACCTAAAACTATGTGACTCTGTGTTAAGTTTTATTCCTAGGTGGGACGCCTGGGTGGTTCAGTGGTTGAGGATCTGCCTTTGGCTTAGGACAAGATCCCAGAATCCAGGGATCTAGTCCCTCACCATGTTTCTTGTAGGGAGCCTGCTTCTCCCTCTGCCTAGGTCTCTGCCTCTCTGTGTCTCTCATGAATAAATAAAATATTTAATAAAAAAAAAAGTTTATTACTAGGTATTTTATTCTTGTGCAGTTGTGAATGAGGTTGTTAATCTTTTTTTCTGCTACTTTATTATTGTATAAAAACACAAAATATTTCTGTATTTAGTATCCTGCCACATAGTTCATTTATCTGTTCTAGAAGTTGTTTGGTAGTATTTAGGATTTTCTATATATATAGTATCATGTTATCTGAACATAATGAAAGTTTGACTTCTTCCGTACCAATTCAGATGCCTTTTATTTCTTGTCTGATTGTTGTGGCTAGGACTTCCAGTTTTATGTTGAATAGAAATAGTAAGAATGGACATTCTTGCCTTGTTTCTGATCTTAAGGGAAAAATTGTTTTTTGCCATTAAGTATGTTAGTTGTGGGTACTTTATATATGGCTTTTAGTATATTGAGGTATGTTCCCTCTAATCCTACTTTGTTGAGAGTTTTTATCACGAATAGATATTATACTTCATGTGTTTTCTGTATCTGTCAAGATGATCCTATGCTTTTTATTTCCCTTCTTAATATGATGTATTATGTTGATTTGTGAATATTGAACCACTCTTGCATCCCTGGACTAAATTCCATGTGCCTGTGGCAAATGACTTTTTTTTTTTTTAATGTATTGGTGGATTTGGTTAGTTAATACTTTGTTGATCATTTTAAAATCTATATTCATTAGAGATATTGGCCTGTAGTCCTGTTTCTTTGTTTTTGTAGTGTCTTTATCTGGTTTGGTATCAGGGTAATGCTGGCCTTATAGAAGAAATTTGGAAATTTTCCTTTTTTTTTTTTTAATTTATTTTGGAATAGTAATGCATAGGTATTTGTCTTTTAATGTTCGGTAGAATTCACCTGTGAAGCTATCTGGTCCTGGATTTTTGTTGTTGTTGGGAAGTTTTTTGTTTTTTGTTTTTTTTTAAATCATTACTGTTTCCATTTCATTGCTAGTAATCAGTCTGCTTAAAATTTCTGTCTTCCTAATTCAGTTTTGGAAGAGTATAAGTTTCTAGGAATTTATCTTTTCTAGGTTGTCTAATTTGTTGGCATATAATTTTTCATACTATTACAATCATTTGAGCTCCTATGGTGTTATTTCTCTTTTATTTCTGAGGTTTTTTTCTTGAGAAGTCTAAAGGCCTATCAATTTTGTTGATCTTTTAAAGAACGAATTCTGATTTCATTGATCTCTTCTATTGTTTTTTAGTTTTTATTTCATTTATTTCCACTTTAAGATATTCTTTCTTTCCCTCTGCTGCTTTGGGCTTTGTTGCTTTCCTAGTTCCTGTAGCTGTAAGATTAGGTCGCTCATGATTTTCCTTACTTGAGATAGGCCGTATTGCTATACTTTTCCCTCTTAGAACAGCTCTTGCTGCATCCCAAATATTTTGGACTATTCTCTTTTCATTTTCATTTAGCTCATGTATTTTTTCATTTCCTTTTTAATTTCTTGGCTGACTCATTCATTGTTCAGTAGCAAGTTATTTAACTTTTATGTATTTGTATTCTTTCCAGATTTTTCTTCTTGTGATTGATTTTTTTTTTTTAGTTTGATACAGATATAGTCAGAAGAGATGCATGATATAATTTTAATTTTTTTGAATTTGTTGAAACTTGTTTAGTAGCCTAAAATATGATATCTTCTGGAGAATGTAACATGTGGACTTGAAAAGAATGTGTACTCTGTTTTGGAATGAAATGTGCTAAATATTAGGTTGACTGGATTCAACACATCCTTCAAAGACACTGTTTCCTTGTTGATTTTCTGCCTGTACGATCTATCCATTGATCTAACTGGGTGCTAAAGCCCCCCTTAATATAACTGTATTATTGTAAATGTTTTCCTTATGTCAAGTTTTTTTTTAATGTATTCAGGTACTCCCAAATTAGGTGCATAAATATTTACAATTTTTATCCTCTTGTTGGATTGATCCCTTTATTATTATAATATAGTGTCCTTCTTTGTCTCTCGTTACAGTCTCTGTTTTAAAGTCTATTTTATCCAGTATAAATATTGCTATCTCAGCTTCTTTTTCCTTCTATTTGCATGATAAATGTTTTTCCATATCTTCACTTTTGATCTGCATTGTGTCTTTAGGTCTAAAGTCTTGTAGGTTGGATCCATATAGTTGGATCTTGCTTTTTTATCCCTTCAGTCACCCATCTTGCTTTTTTATCCATTCAGTTCTTTTGAATAGAACATTTAACCCATTTATGTTTAATTAATTGATAGGTATGTATTTATTAACATTTTGTTGTTTTATGGTTGTTTTGTAGTTCTGTTTCTCCTTTCTTCCTTTGTGATTTGATGGCTTTCTTTAGTGATATGCTTAGATTCCATTCTCTTTATTTTTTGTGTATCTATTTTAGGTTTTAGTTTGCAGTTAGCATTAGGTTTATATGTAACATCTTATGTGTATAGCAGTCTATATTTAAGTTGATGGTCATGTAAGTTTGGACTCATTCTAAAAGCACTAAATATTCCTCCCCACCTGCCCACACCTATTTTATATATATGTATATAAAATGTATATAAAATATGTATATATACATATATATAATATCACATCCGTTTGTTAATCCTTTGGCTGATTTTTGTAGATATAATTGATTTTACTGCTTTTACATTTTAACCTCAATATTAGTTTTATAAATGATTGACCTATTTTTATGCTTGCATTTACCTGTGAAATTTATTCCTTTCATAATTTTCTTACTCCTGATTATGGCCTTTTCTTTCCACTCAGAGAATTCCCTTCAACATTTCTTATAAAGCTGGTTTAGTGGTGATCAATTCCCTCAACTTTTGTTTATCTGGGAAACATTCTCTCTTTTTTCTGAATGATAGACTTGGTAGAGTATTCTAGGCTGTAGATTTTTTTCTTTTCAGCTCTTTGAATATATCAAGCTACTTTCTTCTGGCCTGCAAAGTCTCTGCTGAAAAATCATCTGATAGCCCTTTGAGTTTCCTCTGTATGGGATGATTTTCTTTTCTCTTGATGATTTTAAAATTCTCTCTTTATTGGTAGTTTTTGCCATTTTAATTAATATATGTCTTGGTGTGGACCTCCTTGGGTTAATTTTGCTGAGGGTCTCTTCTTTCTGGATCTAGATGTCTGTTTCCCATATTATGAAGTCTTTATCTTTGAATAAATTCTCTGCCCCCTTTTCTCTTTTCTCCTTCTGGGAGTTCTACAATGTGAGTGTTGTTATGCTTGATAATGTTGCTGAGTTCCTTTAACCTATTCTAATTTTTTCTTTTTGCAGTTCAATTTGGGTGTTTCCTATTATCCTGTTTGCTGATCTGTTTTTGTTTCCTCTATTAATCTAATTTATCTACTGATTCCCTCTAGATTACTTTAAATTTCAGCTACTGAGTTCTCCATTGCTGATTTGCACTCTAATATTTTCTATCTCTTTGTTGAAGATCTCTGAGACCCTCCCCTCTTAAGTCCAGTGAGTATCTTTATGACCACTACTTTGAATTTTTTATCAGGGATATTGCTTATCTCCATTTCATCTAGCTCTTTGCTGTGGTTTTGTCCTATTGTTTCATTTGAGACTTATTCCTGTCTTAATTATCTCTATTTGTTTCTATATATTAGGAAAGTCAGTTATAGTTCCTGACCTTGAGAATAGTGACCTTATGAAGAAGAGGTCCTGAGTGCAATGTCCCATGTTCACCAGAACCAGGTGCTTCAGGAGTGTGTCCCATGAGTGTTGCATGTACTCTACTTCTGTAACTTAACCATTTTTGCCTTTAGTCCAGTCAGCTATACTGGCTTATTTTGTCTTTTATGGGCAGTGTTTGATACCTGTGTTGTTAAGGGGCCTGCTTGGGGCTGTCCTGAACTTGTATTAGGGCAGTGTCTGCAATCAGATCTGCAGGTTACTTACCCTACATTGTCCTCTAAGAGGCTTTCATTAATGGGCGAAAACTCAGACCCGATGCCTACCCCTCCCATCCATCTGCCAGGGCTGCAGTCACACTAAACTGCAGGGCACTCTCACTGTGCTGGGCCCTGAGGGGTTTTTGTTGGTGACCAGGGTGGTAGTCAGAGCAGATGTTTGTCTCTAGATCATCTGCTGGGGATATATTCAAACTACATTGGCAAAGCACTATGCATCACAAGCTATAAGGTTTGGCTACTGGGACTGTAGGCATACTGGTGTGTGTGGTTATCTTCTCCTTTCCCCAGAGTAAGAGTCACTTTGGAATGTTGTCTGTACCTGCTGGGGCTGCTTATAAGGTGTGTTGTAGCAGGAGCCACTTTGGAAAGATGCCTGCCAAATGGGATGGGTAGGATGGAGCCAGATCCACAGGAGAATGCAGATTTGGGCTGCAGTGTTAGCAAGATAGGTGGAGAGTGCACTGGTTCCTGCAAATGTCTGGCTATCTAGGCTGTGTGGGGGTGGAAAGGGAAATGACACTTTCCAGCTCTTTTGTTCTTGGAGAAGTCTCAAAAAAATTCCTGCCCCTCCAGAACATATTGTGAGATTAGTAAATAAATCTCCTTCCCATACACCCTAGGCACTTTTCAGACTATTGCTTCTATGCTGTATCTCAGTGAGGTTTTTGTTATGCTGGCTTTTAAGGGCGAGGACTCAGTTTCCTATTGCCCTCCAGCCCTCCTGGAGCTAAGCCCGCTGACTTTTAAAGTACTTGGAGTTATGCCTCACTGATGGTAAAAACTCATGAAGTTAAGCCCATCTGGTTTTCAGAGACAAATGTAATGGGGACTTGTCTTCCCAGTGGTTGGGGTGCCCACTGTGGGGTCTGATCCTCTCACTTCTCTTGCTTGTGGTGTACCTCCCATTTGTGATTTGTCTTGCCAGGGGTTTGGTTCTCAACTGCATCTCTGCCCCTCCTATCTTTTTTAGTGTGGCCTCTTCTCTGATTACCTGGAAGCCTGTTCTGCAAATCTTTGGATCCTTTCCTGAGTTAGTCGCACTGATGTGGCTGTTACCACATTTATGGGATGAGGTGAGCCTTGTCCTCCTACTCAACCATTTTTTTCAGAAATCAGATGAAGTGAGCCTCATCCTCCTATTCAACCATTTTTTTTTCAGAAATCAGAACAAAATGAAAGTGGAATTTTTTTAAATTTATGATATGAATTACCCAGGTAATAGTTTCAGTTCCCCTTTTATAAAAATTGAGATGAAAAAAAGAAAAATTAATCTTTCGACAGATACCGAGGCTCCTTCCACAGTTTGGCTATTGTGGACATTGCTGCTATAAGCATCGGGGTACAGGTGACGGCACTGAGGGGGGCACTTGATGGGATGATCCCTGGGTGTTATTCTATATGTTGGCAAATTGAACACCAATAAAAAATAAATTTATAAAAAAAAAAGAAAAATGTTAGTTTTCAAATAGGTATTAGATACTCTTTTCCACTGATATTCTTTTTCTGAAAGCTCCCATAATATCCATATTATTCATAATAATTTAGTTTGGACTTTTTTATGAACCCCTCTTTTCAGTTATTTAACAACATGATCGGCTATTGGTCAGGTGTTAGTTAAATGATAGTTCTAGAGATCGAATGATGAGCAAAATAAGAAATTTCCTTGTTTTCATGCAGCTTACATTACGTAGTGGGAGATAGATATATAATCATGCCAATGAATGAATACTTATCAACTGTAATATTTCCTAAAAGAAAAGCATATGATTTCTTGCAAATGTAGAACAGGAATCTGACTAGGCTGGGAATTTTTCTAAGATGGCATTTGTTTTAAGCTCTAGAAGGTGAATGCACATCAAGGAGACTGAGTGGAATGAGAGGCAAAATAGAATCACGATGGCTCCAGAGTAAAGATTAAGAAGGAGATTGGAATACTCAAAGGCTGGAGAGTTAAGTAGAAGTTGAAACAAAGGCCTTAAAGCCATATTAAAGATTTTTGTTCTTTTTCCTAAGAAAAATGTAAGATGTTAAAGGTTTTTAAGCAGACTGTGTTAAATACCAGTAGGCATTTGTAAAAGATCAGTCTGGCTGCAGTGTAGAAAATTTGTTGGGGTACAGGGCAGTATGCAGAGTAGGGTGTCCATGGGTGAAATGAGAGTGACCTTGGCTTTATGAACAAGACCTAAAAATACTGAATGACTCCAAAAATATGGAAAGAGATGCATTCAAATGGTGATAAGTCCTTTTCTATCACTGCTAGCAATGATAGTATCAGTAATATATAAAGGAACTGTCATGACTTTGCCTGGGAACCCTCTTATTTCCATCCACAGAGATGATATTCCTGGTAGAGAATGGCCTTGTCTCTGTACTTTGGCACACAAGTGTGCAATGAATGAGTTAGAAGCTGCTGCTGAGATGTAACCCACTCTACTCTTAGTGGCCAAGTCAGGACCTGGGATTAAGAAATAGGGGAAAAATCTTATTGCTGTCAACAGCCTTATCTGAATATCCTATAAGTGAATCCCTAGAGGAATGTCTAGTGATTCCTGTTGGCAGAAAATGGAGTGAAATCCAGCACTTGCTTGGTTCTGAGTGAACCAAGGGGCTGCTGTTCCACCCAGGCACCCATTTCAGCAGCCAGCTGCCCAGAGCTGCCACTGTGAGGAAGGGCCCATGAAGCTACTTAGAAAAGTTCCTGTTGCTGGTTTCCAGAGAATAAGCATGTAGTCCAAGGAGTGCTGGTCTGGGGACTAGGGAGAGAAAGTGAGACTCTTTACCTCCTATAATCACAGTCACTGGTAGTGGAACGAAATATTTATCTTTGCATTTTGCCTAATTTACCATTTAAAAGCATCCAAGACTTCGATGGTATGACTGCTTCTCTAATGTATGCATGATTATTATAGATCCATCATTAATTTGAAATACTTGATGAAAAAGGCCAGTTGGATCCAAAATCAATTTGTATTATATAAGAATCTTTAAAATTACACTCATCAGTGAACAAAAAAGTTTCAGTAAAATGTAAAATAATATTTTAGTTGTTTAAAATCTTTAAATCATTGCCCTCAAGTTTTAATTACCAAAACAGGAATTATGTGTAAGCCATCTAAAATATGAACAATTTTCTCCAAAGTTGTTGACATTTTATCACAATCCAATAGCCTGTATTCCTTAAAATTTTATATTTTAGTTTTGTATAATTATATGTTACTAAACACTATATAGATGCCTCCAACTTTTCCCAGTTTTTGTGAAATACTCTATCATTTTTGTGTACTTCCAAAAGGGAGTTTAGGTCCCATAATGGCAGATGGCAATATCCAAAAAAAAAAAAAAAAACAAAAACAAAAAACAAAAACAAAACAAAACAAAAACATTATTTTTACTCCCGGACCCACATAGTTTGAAAATACATGTATTCGTCTTTGGCTGTGTTCATCTATGCCTGCCCAAGTTTCCTTGATCTCACTCCATACCTCCTTGAAAGCATAAGTTCCAAAAAAAAAGAATCCTCTTTCCTTTTTCTTTTACATTTTTGGTTGAATTATTTTAGAGACTGAATGAGAAAGTGTATGGAATCACACAGGCAGCTGTAATCAGAAAGAACAAGACTCAAATATTTAAGTGTCAGGAATATATAATGCAAACGCAACCCAAATGCAAAAATGCCATGATGCCTACAAAGGAAGCACTAAGAGAAAATGACTTATGAATATAAATCTAAAAATATAGATATCAACAGGTCAACCAGATGTATTTACAAGCATTCTTGTGAATGTGTAAATAGTGTTTGTTAATACATGTCAAATATACAAACTCCAGAAAATTCCTCACTCTTGCAAAAGGTCAGGTAGAAAATAATTAGGGATTTGGAGTTTAAAAAAATAAGTGAAGAGCCAGTTGTATAATTAATAGTGCAGGAACCTGATTAGTAGCAAATGCTTCATTTCAATAAAAGACTTGGGTTACACAAAAATCCTCCAGTTTATTTACAGTGAGTCAATCTAATCATACAACACGAGCTACCCAGAAAAAAGATCAAGAACGTGCTTGAAGTGAAATCAATCTCCCTTGGAACTTTGGGCAAAGTGACATAAGCCCAGAATTTGGCTGTGGCAACAATGATGTTGAAGAGAATGATATGCTTTCAATTTGAAGAGAATCAGTTGGCCATTGGGTGGTGCCCTAGAAACTATACAACATGTTTGTGGCTAATTGTTCCCAGAACAAAATGGAAAATCTGTTGGACCAAATGTCCATGATTTCCATCTTTTCCAAAGTTCAAATATATATTAATTCTCTTCAAAACTTTGCCAATTAGTCACAAGTTGGCTCTTTTTGGTAATGCTGTAAATAGTTTTTGGAAAGATACTACAGCTGGAATGCCAAACATAATGGGGAGTATAACCAGAGCAAGCAATGTTTGGCTCCAGTACTTTTGAGATGGGCAAAAGGAATTACCTTTCTAATTTCATGATTAAAAATGTTGCTAACTAATTCTGGTAACTCAAGCAATCTTAACCAAGTTTTCTTTCACTGGCCTGATACATGTTCATACATATTACCAAGCAGTTCAGTTGAGATAAAGTTCTAATACAAGGATTCTATTCTGAGACCCAGGAGAAATGAGTCACATATCCAGTTCATTTCTTTTCACATATTTGTGATATTGAATAAATCCCTAATCACCCCAAGTCTTTGACTACTTGATATGTTTAGAGTAGGTGAACCACAGTCCTGGAGAGACAAGACAAGCCTTATGTAGATACCTACCTTCATGAAGGATGTGGTGTTTTAAAAGTCTTCAAAGATAAGGAAGAATCTGGCAGGCAGAAATGTAGAGGAAAGCTATTGCTAAAGGAATAAACTCTAAAACATGTGAACAGATTGAAAAGAGCGTCCGTAGTCTTGGTTCTCTTGGACCAGGAGATAAGGCTTCGCAAGGGCAAAATTAAGACATGAGGCTGGAAAAGTAGGATACCACTATACTGGAATAGGCTCTGAAATAACCATAAATTACTAAGGAATTTGAACCCCATTCTGTAGGCAAAGAATATCCATCGGCGTTTTGACATAAGAAAATAACAACAGTAAAACCATGTTTTTTAAAAAAAAAAGTCGATCAGACAAATATGTAGGGTGGACAATATGATAAACTAAAAGCAAGAATATAAGTTAGGATGTGTTCTGGAAAAATCCTAATGTGTCATAATAAAAGGCTAAATTAGAGCAGTAGCAACACTATACAAATAATAGTGAATGTAAGATATTTGAACTGAGAGAATCCTAGAATATAGCAATAAATTAGATAAGATGGAGGCATAAAGAAGAAAGCATGATAGATCTTTAGCTTAAAATGGCTGAGAGGTTAGTGAAACAATACAACAAAGAAAACCTGGTTTGGGGAATAAGAGGATAGCTCTTTCTGAGACTAAAGGTATTAATGCCCAATGGAGATATTTAATAGAAATTCACATCTGTAGCTCCGGAAAAAAATATTCTGCTGTATTAGGTGATGACAGATATGCAAAGGAGAGGCTTAAGTATTTCACAACCTGAAACACATTTGGATCAGGGAAAAAATAGACCTATAGAACATGAGAGAAACTAATGTCAGAAGTCAGAAGCCAAAACAATTGCAGCAACATCTCTAGATTCAAGATAGGAGGCAATAGATTGGACAATGGGAAAGCTGGACTGCATGAAGCCAAGCTTAGGTGTGTATTAGAGTAGAAATCTCAAATATGGACCTGTCCTTCCAAAAACTTGGGAAAGGGAAAGAATAGGGATAGGGCAAAGTCTGAGGATATGTCAAGACTTTGGAAAATTTTGGAGGGATTTGGGGTGGAGAAGAAAGACTGGGAAAGATTTTATTTCATATCCCCCAAAAGGAAAGAATGTCTTAATTGAATTCATGGATGAGTACCCTCATCACTTTCCAAACTTTTTGTGTAATTTCTTATCTCAATAAAAGGCAAGCCAGAAACTTTGATATTTCTCTCCATCATTCCATAGATCTAGCTCCTTATTATCAGATTGATCTCTTAAATAACTCCCAAATCTATCCATTTCTTTTCTCCATGACACATTGCAGTTTCTATGAGCATAATTCCTCTTCTAGGCTACCTCACTGACCACTTAAGCAATTGTCTTCTGTTCACTTCTATCATCTCTAGTCTGTTCTATGTACTTCAGCAAGAATGTTGATGAAATCCAACCCAATCATGGCAGTCAGCTGCTTAAAATAATTCGATGGCTTCACATTTCCCTTAGAATATATTCTAAAATTCTAAATTCTAAAAAAGCACAAATTTTCACATAACCTACAAAGCCCTGAGTAGTTTATGTTCCTGACTATCTGTTCAACTTTATCTTACAATTTTCTCCTTCACACTCTGTGTGCTCCAGCAACATGAGCCCTTCTGTTATTCATATTGATCATTTTTCTTGTTGCCACAGGGCCTTTGCACACCTTCCCTTTGTATGTAATGTCCCGGATTTGTCTAATAATTGTCTACATCAGTTTAATTGTCATCCTCTCAGGGAAATTTCACCGACCTTTCCAAATCGAATATACTCTTACTGTATCATAAGCCCTTCCCTTATGACCCATATTAATATTCATTTGCCAGATACTTACACAATGCCCTCTATGGGCCAGGTACAATTCTGGACACTTGGGATATAACAGCAAACAAAACAAAGTCCCTGTCTTCATGAAGATTTTATTCTGAGGGAGGGGGAAAAGCAATAAATAGGCAAACCAATGTGTCGGAACAGATAGTGTTAAATGCTATGAAAAAATAGGGCAAGAGGACAGAGGTTGATGGACAGATATGATTTTGGATCAAGTGGTCAGGGAATACTTACTGATAAACAGTTAAGAAAGTCCTGAGGGAAGCTTCTAGATGTACTTAAAGCTATGGGACTGTGTGATATCCTGGGGAAGAGACAGAGGAAGAGAGAAAAGCCCCCAAGTTCTTAAAAGTATGGCACTACACTGCTTAGGGCTTGAGAAATGAGTTTTGAGCAACAAATAAGATCAGAAACATAAAGGTAGGAAAATTTGAAAAAAAAAATTGCGGCAGTCCAGGTGGTTCAGCGGTTTAGTGCCACCTTCAGCCCAGGGCCTGATCCTGGAGACCAGGGATCAAGCCCACATCAGGCTTCCTGCATGGAGCCTACTTCTGCCTCTGCCTGTGTCTCTGCCACTCACTCGCTCTCTGTGTGTCTCTCAGGAATAAATAAATAAATTCTTTTAAAAAAAATTGTATCCCAGGGGCTAAGGAAGAAAGGAAGCATTTAATAAGACTGGATAATCAACTTTGTAAAATGAGGCCTTTGGAATGTAAACTCCATAAAGGCGGAGATTTTTGTTTTTTTTTTCTGTTTCAGGTCCTGCGGCTATAAAAGTAAAAGAGCTGGCATGTGACATATACTCAGTGACATTTGTTAAACAATAACTGGTTGATAGTATGAGGACTAAGACTTGGACATTGAATTTAACAATGTGGAGGTCACTTAACTAGTGACCAGGTCAAGAGCAGTTTGGGTGGTAATAGTGTGGTCAAAATTGAGTGCAATAGGTTGATGATACGGTGGGAGAGGAGAAAGCAGAGAAACCAAGTCTTTATCTGTATTCTTTATTATACATTTCCTACCTTAATTACAGGAGGGCTGGCCATATATCCACTGTGCCTGGTACATGGTAAATGTTGGATTATATTTTTATGTGAATGAAATACAAAAACTATAAATAGGGACAGGAAACAGGATGATTCTATGGCTATATGGGCATAAAGTACTCAGCACAGAGGCAGTGATTCTAAAGAGAAGACACTGAGATGTGGTATAAGAATATAATCTAACAGACATAATAGATAATAACATATATGAAATATGGAAGAATCAAAATATGAGAACATGATAATGAAGATGTCAATAACATGGGAAAGCTGAAATGAGCAGCTAGTTATTAGGAAAAATATGTTATATTCTGAACTGCTGATTTTAAAGACTGGATGCAGCATGATGTGATTTTTAAAAGTGTGGGGCTAGGAGGAAAGAGCCCTGGAGACTATGCCTGACCCAGTCAGTCACTGGCTATGTGACTTTAGGACATATCCTTTCAGCTCTCAGTTTTTCTCATCTGAAATATGGGTGAGGCACAGTGGACTTGGCTTCTTCTGGCTGTAATAATCTTTGATTCTATGACAGAAACTTGTACACAAAGATGACCTGCTCTAAGGGCAAAGTTGGTGCTAGAGCTACAAATATGGGTATAATTAGCAGAAAGGTAATAGTTGGAGTTCAGAGTTTGAGTTTGGATGGTGGATAGAGCTCCATGTGTCATTAACTGGCTCCACATGGAGATTTAACCACACCCTTGGCCATCTTCCCACTGTTCTCTGACCTATTTACTTGGCCAGTGCTGACAGTGAAGAAGCCCACAGTTAGAAAGCAGCTGTTCTCAGGAGGGGTGGGGAAACCACAGCAACTGACAAAAGAAAAATAAGGGAATAAGGAAATGGACACTACACCTAAGGAGAAGTAAGATTGAAAATGGTTCTCACTTGAATGCTTTGAGCTATGAAGGAATTTTTAATCTCTTCAGAATACCTTCCTAAGATTTAGTCTCATAGTAAGTATCATAATCTGTTAAAAAAAAAAAGATGAAAATGTCTTTTCTATATCTGTGTCATTGAGAAATCCACATAATTTTCTATTGAGGGTCTGTGGAATTAGGTTTTATTTACATTTCTGTGACTTTTACTTTTTGAGTACAGACAGATCAGAAAATTTTTCAAGGTTGCAGCAGCCATCATCAGTAATTAAAATCCAGCTGCTAAGTAAGGAGCAGCAAAATGACCAAATGAAATGAGAGCAATGACAAGGAGAGAGAAGGGAGGTATGCAATATACCAAACAAGATTCCAGAAACTGGGAATTGCCAGCATTACATGATGCCTCACAGTTTTAAACATGGGTTTGAATACCTCCAGGCTTTTTTTTTTAAGATTTTATTTATTTATTCATGAGAAACAGAGAAAGAGGAGCAGATACATAGGCAGAGGGAGAAGCAGGCTCCATGTGGGGAGCTGGATGTGGGACTCGATCCCCAGACTCTAGGATCACGCTCTGAACCAAAGGCAGACTTTTAACTGCTGAGCCACCCAGGCATCCCGAATACCTCCAGGCTTTACCTGAAAGTTTTCTTCCCTCCAGCTCACTATGTATCTAAAGTAACAATAAAGTCAGATGATAATTGTCACCATTCATTATATACAATTGTCTTGTTGACTCTAAATTTTTTTTAATTTTTCCATATATGCACATGTATCTATATCTATGGTAGGTAAGTAGATCTTTTAGGTTCCACATTTAGAGAAGCATAAGCACAAGAAATGAAAAGGAACAGGAAGTGTCTCTGGGAACCATGTTATACCATTGATTTTGTACAAAAAAAAAAAAAAATCTGTGTGAAAGACCTGGGAGAGATGCTATGGAAGCACATATAACAGACTTCATTCCAACACCTCATCTTCATATGAATGTGACTATAAATGCCCACTTGTAATGATATTACTGTACAAGGTGGGAAGACAGGAGCTTGCCCTATTATCTGAACTTTTATTATGCCAGCATAATAGCTTATGACTAAAAAAAATTGTAATAGTACAATGATTAAAGTTTAAATAATTAAGACTAAAGAGAAAAATAGAAAAATATAGAAACAAGGTTAGAGAGAGCCCAGAGAAATAAATGTATTCGTGAAACATAGGTAAAAGAGAACAATGGAAGATTATGATTCACCTCAACTTCTCTTTCTATTCAGCAAGCATTTAAGTATATATTAAGTTCTAGCCTCATGTAGGTCCCAGGAATACAAAAAAAAAAAAAAGATACAAGTTCTACACTAAGGAAATTAAGATTTGGTAATCATATTGGGCAGGCCCTCAATAAATATTGCTGAAATAGAAGGGAGAAGCCATAAAGGAAGATTGAGAACAGCTACACAGTGGTTCCCTATCTTTTTGAACCTGGAAGGAAAGTCTGGATACCTATAGATTCATCTAAAAACTTGAGACAGACTGAGTAAAAATGGCAGTGAATCCAGGTTTTAGAGACCCCCTTCTCCCAAAAGCTAATGGGAAAAAAAAACAAAAACAAAAACAAAAAATAAAAAAAAACAAACAAAACACCAACTGTGCAAACTCATGAGCAGTTTCTAAATAAGAGGAAGGCCCTAGCCTTTGAAGAGGAATGAAAGAGTGTCAGTCCCTCACCCAGTCCCTATTACTTTGTAGAAATATTGAAGGAAAAAAAGTAGATGCACTCATGAGTTTTACTGACACCCTCAATTTGAAAGGATGAAGGTTAATAGTTTGAGTAAGCAGCAGAAATGTGGAGGAGAAATACTGAAAAATATCATGAGAATGGAAAGGTCTATAAACCACTCTGGAATCCTACCAGGGGGAGAGGAAGGGTACTAATGCCCAGGTTTCATTTTTCAGAGCACTGTACAAAGCCAAAAGAAAAGAAAAAAAAAAGGAATCATAACATAAAGAAAATATAATAGAATGCAATCTGAAAAAAAAAAAAATCATGCCCAGACAAGAACCCTCTTCACATAGTAGGGGGCCCAACCGGAAGCTGGGCACCAGGCCCCACGTGACCTTGGGCTCACTATGTTCAAGGCTTTGGTGCTCAGCCCCGCCGTTCTTGTAGGCTCCAAGCTCAGGCAGGTGGCTGGAGGGCTAAGCACTTCTGTGATCATGTCTAGGCAATATCCAGGCGAAGCAGGGAGATGGTCTTCTCCTGGAAGTCCTTGGGACAGAGGGGAGTTTACCCTTGAGAAGTTCAAGCTATAAATAAACTCAATGAGAATATGGAGTCAATAAAACTAGAACTTAAAAATATTATTTTTAAAAGGATGAGCTGATAAATGAAGCATTAAAAGCATTATTGTAGACCCAAAAAGTCAATTAGAAAAGCAAGGAATAAGACAGCCAGTAAAAATTCAAATTACTACCTAGGAGAACAAGTATAAGATAAAATAATCGTGGATGCAGAGAAAAAAGACAAAATTAGCACAGTAATTAGAAAATGATAGCTATAAAAGGCCAACAAAGATTATCTGAGAGTGTGATTGTTAGTACAGCACAGAAACCAGTAGCTGGATCAGAGAAAAAGGATTCAATATAAAATACATAGTTTTTATAAGTTGTTACATGCTAGTTTCAAAGCCAAAGGAAAGAAAGCAATACAAATTTACATGTTAGGTAATTCAGTAGAAGCACATTTTAATCATCTCTACCGCTATTTAAATCCCCTGTTTTATTCTGAGAAAGATGTGAAATTATTGGGATTTCTCAAATTAGAGGGGGAAAAGGTCCCTGATAAAGATTCAGAAGAATAATTATCTAAAACTATTATCTCCATCAACTAAATTCATATAAATATCTAAAATCCAATGAATAACCAGTGCACACCTAACTCAGCCTATAACTTTCTGACTGGATTTGACAGACAAAAAGTAAATAAAAATAAAAAACTTCAAAACCAGATCAATAAATCTGTTACTGGCTTAAAAATCAAATCCCTGCTGTCAAGTCTGATAGGCTATCTCTTTTTTTTTTTTATTAAGTTTTAAAAATTTAATTCAGGCATAGTTAAGATACAGTCATATTAGTTTCAGGTGTGCAACACAGTTATAGTGATTCAATAATTTTATACATTATTCAGTGTTCGTCGTAAGTGTACTCTTTAATCCCCATCTATTTCATCCATCCCCCCTCTGGTAGACATCGGTTTGTTCTCTGCAAGTGAAGCTAATGGTTCTTTACAATATCGTGTGGTATTTGTATAGTGTCAGTCACTATAGAGATGCTTCAGCATATTTTGAGAACTGGAAGAAACACAGTTGTAAATCTGTAGTTCCCAGTCTCCAGTCTTCCAAATCTCAAACCAGAGATTTGAGTCTAAGCTTTATAGCCCTCTGAACTAAACCTTTACCCATGAAACTGATCATAGCCTTTTTCATCAACAATGATCTCCCTTTGCTGCCTTTTTTCTAGGTTGCACTGTATTATTCAAACAGCTGTTTGTCCATTTTGAGATTTGCCTTCCCACACAGCGCAGCTGCATTCCCAGATCTTTCCAACCTTCTGCCCTAGCTCTGAATCTTTCTCTTGGCTCCACTTTCTCCAAAGTCTGCACCTGTGTCTTTGGACCCTGGGATCTCATAGGAACTGGAAAGGAACATTTTATTTTTAATAGATACATCTTAGATTATTTTCCTGCTTTTATTCCATTGCATGAGGAAAAAAATAACACATTAAAAGAAATGAATTTTAACATTATAAAATGACTTTTAAGACTTAGGTAGAACTAGTAAATAGGTTATTTAGGCAAATGGTCCATTCTCCAAGCTTCATAAAGGGAAGGACAGTTAGAAGCTCTATGACTAGTAAGAGCATAATTAATGCTTACATGAAATATATACCATGGTTGGTTTTTCCAGATTATCTATACAAACTACCTGGTGGTGAACATGGCCTGTGTCCAAGCGGAAAGCATCCAGGGTACAGCTTTCACACTCCTCTACCAACTATAGCTATTCTCTCAGACCAAGCTGAGGTGCACTGACTCTCCATTAAAACCCTTGCTCTCTTACCTCGGAATGAGCTTGGATAGAAGTCACTGAGCTACAGGCACTACAATGCAATATGACAAGTGATGAAATAGACACCTCAAATATTTCCCCTACTAGCATTTCAAAATAGTTAAAGTCCCATCAACCATTTCCTAAATCTTAGTCTTAATTTCTGATTACTGAATCAAGATACCATTATGAGGATATAAACATATAATTCTGAATTATAGTGATTTGAGAAACCCAAATCTGGTGAACATGTGCACTCAAATTTTAGGAGGCATCAGAATTACCTGGAAGTATTCTTTTTTAGAAATTTCTTTATTAAGGTATATTGTCAAGCAATAAACTGTAAGTTTAAAGTATATAATTATCCACATACATGATACACACCTACATACATATACATACATGAACTCAAAATCAAGGTAATGAAAATATCACCCCAAAAGTTTCCTAGTGCCTTTATGCAATCTCTCCTTCCTGCAAGCTCTTTTTCCATTGCCACTGCCTTCTCAGGCAACTACTAATCTGATTTTCATCACTATATATTGATTTGCATTTTCTAGAGTTTTAATAAATGGAATCATATAGCATATATTCTTTTTTTGGTTGCTTCTTTCACTCAACATGATTATTTTCAGATTGATCCATGCCTTTGCATGCATGAATAAATAATGCATTTATTTTTATTTCTGAAGAACATTCCATTGTATAGATAAACAACATATGTTTAGCAACTCACCAGTTAATGGACATTTGTTTGTTTACAGCTTTTGGCTGTTAAAAGTAAAGTTGCTGTGAACATCCATATACAATCCTTTTCATGGCCATAGTCTTCTCATGAGTAAATAATAAAGAGTAGAATGGATATACTACTATATGGTAGACTTAAGCTTAATTTAAAAAAAAAACTGGCAAGTTCTGTTTTCAAAGTAGTTGTGCTATTTTACATTTCCACCAGCAGTGTATGAAAGTTCCAGTTTCTCACTTTCCAGTTTCTCAGTCTTAATAGTAGACATTTATAATAGGTGTGTAGCGGTATCACATTGTTTGTACTTTGCGTTTTCCTAGTGAATATTGATATTTGGTATTTTAATAGATTTGCCATCAGTATATCTACTTTGGAGTGTATGTTAAGATATTTTGCCCGGTTTAATTGTTTTTTCTTCGTTTTTGAGTTTTGAAGGTTGTTTTATATTGTCTAGATAAGATTCATTCATAAGTTGTGTGATTTGCAAATACTTTATATCGGTATGGCTTGTCTTTTCATTCTCTAGAGTCTTTATAAAAGCTGCCACTTTTCATTGTGTTTAAGTTCAGTTTATAAATGATTTCTCTTTTTAAGATTTTTACTTATTTATTCATGAGAGACACAGAGACATACGCAGAGGGAGAAGCAGGCTCCCTGCTGGGCAGCCTACTGTGGGACTTGATCTCAGGACCCAAGATCATGACCTGAGCCCAACGGCAGATGCTCAACCACTGAGCCACCCAGGTGACCCTATCAAGGATTGCTTAATGGATTGTGCTTTTAGTGTTATATCTTCACCTAACTTCACCTAAGCCAATGTTGTAAGAATGTTAACCCATTATGAGAATATGAATATATAGTTTTTAATTTTACTGATTTGAAAACCCTAAGTTTGATGAATTAGATTTTGATGCAAGTTTTAGCAGGCATGAAAGTAAGCTAAAAGTCATCGTGGTTATTCCAGATATTTTGTATTTCCATATGAATTTTAGAGCGTGTCAATTTTTATTAAAGACCTGATGAAATTTCGATAGTGATCACATTGAATATATAGACCAATGTGGAGAGACTTGACATCTGAACAGTGTTGTCTTCCAAACTATGAACATGCTATCTCTCCACTTTTTTAGGTTTCCTAAAATTTCTTTTAGCAATATTTATAGTTTTTACTGTATAATTCTTACATCTTTTTTGAAAATTATTCTCAAAGTACTTCATATTTGGGGATGTTACTGTAGATGGTATTGAATTTTAATTTCAATTTAACAATTATTTGTGAGCATACAAAAATGCAACTGAATTTTGTATATTAAACTTGTATCCTGCAACCTTGTTATACTCACTTATTCTATCTTTTGTAGAATTTTCTTTGTAGATGATGATTTTTCTCTGCAAATACAGGTCTGCTACTTCCTTTCCATTCTCAACAGCTATTCCTTTTCTTGTTGTAGTGCACTAAGACTCTGACCACGATGTTGAATACAAATGATGAGAGTGAACATCTTCAGCTTTTTCTTGATCTTATGGGGAAATAATTCAGTCTTTCACCATTAGGTATCCTGTACCAGTCAGTAGGTTTTTTATAGATGTCCATAGTAGATTGATGATGTTTCTTCCTAGTCCTAGTTTGCTGGGAATTTTTTTTTCTTTCATGAAGTACTGTATGAAAGTCAGATTAACTTGTTAGTGTTATTAACACTTCAATATTCTTCTAATTTTTAGTTTCTTTATCCTATGAAATATTGAGAAAGAGGAGTTGAATCCCTAAGTAAGATTATAGATTTGTTTGTATCACCTTGCTATTCTGTCATTTTGGGTCTTATATATTTTGAAGCTCTCTTATTAGGTGAATAAATGTTTAGAATTAAGTTGCCCTGGAGAAGTCATTCCCTTTATTACAGGGAAATAGGCATCTTACCCGATAGTATTTTTAGACTTTTAAATAGTCTAATATTAATAGAGCCTCTCCAGCTCTCTTTCACCAGCTCTGTTTCATTAGGATCTGCCAGGTAAAACTTGCTCCATTTTTTTCCACTTTTAACCTATTTGGATCATGATATTTAAAGCAGGTTTCTTATAGAGTATATATATATATATATAACTGGATCTTGCTTTTTATATAATCTGTCAATATTTTGCCTTTTAATTGGAGAGCCTTAAATCTTTACATTTAGAATGATTCCTGATATGATTCACTATTCATCTTCATTTCACTATTCATTTTCTAATTGTCCTATTTGTTCTTTATTCACTTTGCCCTATTTTTCTACCACCTTTAGGATTGAGGGTTTTTCATTTCATTTTCTTTTTGTTCTTTCTACCTACATTCTTTGTTTTTGTAATTTTAATGGTAACTTTAAGATTTATGGTATAAAACTTTTAACTCACTATCAGCTACTTCAAGTGGTATACTACTTCACATATCACAGGAGAACCTTATAATTACATTCTATTCCTTTCCTCTCCTGGCTTCTGTGCTTATGTTGCCACACATTTTACTTCTGTATGTTAAAAACCTCACAATATATTGGTACAATTTAAACAGTTGATTATCTTTTAAGGGGATATAAATAATAATAGTTTTATATTTATCCCATTGTTACCATTTCTAATGCTCTTTATTTCTTTGTATGAGTCCAGCTTGTGATTCATTCAAGTCTGAGTTGACTATTAAAATAATTTTTTCTTTGTTGGAACTCTCTGTCAGTACAAATTACTTAATTACCTACAAAGCGCTAAAATGTCCTTATAGTCATATTGCAGCTATTTTCCTCAGCATGGTTCCCCAAAACACAGATAATTTTAAAGTGACGTATTTCTAAGTCCTTTCTTGTCAACTAACCCTACTTTAGATATCCTCATAAAATTCATGAGGGAACTCATAACTCATAAAATTAGAGGGTAGTTTTTAAATAGAGAACTCACAATCCTATTTCTAGTTTTTTCCAAAATGTCATAAGACCATAATGAATGGGAAACTTCTTAATAATGCGTTGTGAAATGCCCTAAGGAATCAAATCAGAGAACAGTGATGTTATATATTCCCCTGCTTAGCTCTAGGTTGACTCCCATCTTCCTCTGGGGTCTGTACTTTGTCCATGTTTGTGAAGTTCTTGTATCAGATTACAAGGTTCCTGCCTGGACAGACTTTTCTGTGTCTGTGTCATATCATAGCTAATTAATATGAAGATTTTATTTTTTACCCCCAAATTTTATTTATTATCCCATTATGTAAAAATGGCATTTAAGTCACGATATCCTAAAATATAGACTGTGTAACTTTGGAGGGAAAAGGAGATAAGAACCCTAAAGAAGCGCAAAAAAAAAAAAAAAAAAAATGGCTGTCCTCTAGGGCAATAACAAAATTAGAATGCAACAAGGGGTCTGTGTGACTGATGATTAGGAGCAGCAGATTTTATTAAGACATAGGAACAAAAAGAAAATAATTAAACAGCCCATTTCAAATGTGATCACTGATTATAAGTTACTAGAGCAAAAAAAAAAAAAGTTACTAGAGCAGAAGTTCAAAATATACAATCATTTGTGATTAATCTCCTTTTCACATAGTGAATGAAGTATGCTTTCTAGTGTTAAGATGCAGTGATTTATTCATTTAATGTGATTAATAATGCTCCTGAGTAATGTAAGAGAAGCCTGTAAGAATCTGGTATGAGTGAGTATAGCCAGATAATGCCAGGTAACCATCAAATCAAATATTTATTAGAAGTTTGAGTTCCTGGGTATTTTGCTTTATCCCAAAGAGTCCAAAAATTAGTAAAACTCAATTCCTATCCTAAAATATACTATAACCTAATAGAAAAAAAACAGAGTAGGAATTAAATATTTGTCAAAACATTAACCAGTTAACCAATCAAAAATTTTGATATTATGTCAGAAGACTCATGGGTAAAAAAGATGAAATTTATTTCACCTGAAAGGACTAAGGAAATTTCCTGAAGAACTGGATCTCAAGATGCAGGATGATTTCAACATGTACAGATGAGGCAGTAGGACACTCTTTAGGAGAAAAGGTAATGTCTACCACTCACAGCCTACTTATTGTGTTGTGGTCACTCTCTTTTATATACAATAGCAAGAACAAAGACACAGAAATGAGAACAGAAGAACAGTTTCCAGAAATGGGAAATCCCAGCTGGAATGCTTTGAAATATAACAAAATTGATAAAGCTCAAATGATTTCAGCCAAACTGTAGAGGACTATGAATTTAAGATTAAAATATTTAGACTATTGCAGAGAAGCTTGTATAAATACAAATAAATTAGGAATACATTGAAGAGAACAAATTGGCTGAGTTTTTAGGGGAATCCTGGAGATGTTCATTTAGGGCCAGAAATAGCACTTGTTCTCTTCAAACAGGGGGAAAAGGTCATAATTCTTGAGATCTTGGTTGAGTGCTCAAAAGTTTCCTGCCTCCCTCAAAGAAAACAATTGGGCCTAAACTAAGTGCTGCTCTGGCTGTTGCTAACCAATCTTAAAAGGAAGACCCAAAAGACCAAGCTCTTTCTGCGTAGTTTATCTCCTAAAACAAAGCTCAAAACGTATATGACTACAAAACGTATCCAGCACTTGAAAGGATAAAATTTACAGTATGAATCAAATTAAAAACTATAAACATGCAAGGAAGAAAATATCCATAATGGAGAAAAATCAATTGAAACCAAACCAGAATGTCCTTGCCTGATAATTCGGACATCTATGTCCAATAAGACAATTATTTTGTTTTGTTTCTTTATTCCTTCTTCAACAGGCCAGTTTGCTATTTCAAACAGATTTAATAGTAAGATATTTGCCATAGCCAATGTAAAGCCAATTTCAAATTTTCAAATCAAAGAAAAATCATCTATTTAAAAAATTGGAACACAGTTGCTCTACTTGACAATTACTATTCGTATAGAATTTTACTTCATTCTGACTTTTTAAAAATGTAGTCTTAACTTTTCCTGGAATTAGTGGCAGTTTTTATAGCAAATCTCATTCTTCCTTAAGAATGTCTAATTTTGCTCTAGTACTTTTGTCCAAAATGTCGTCTTTAGAATATCCCATTACTTCTGAAGGAGGATGAAGTTTTTAGAAAAATTTTCCCTGTCAGTAATACTGTCTGTACTACCAACTTCATATGGTAATTTATCATTACTTAATTGTCTGACAGAATGGTATAGAGGAAGTTGTAATAGTCCCATGCTTAGGGGAAGGATTCAAATCCCATATGTCAAACACAAATTCCATTCTTGGAGCAATTAACACAGTGGTTTCCAAACTATGCTGAATCACTAGAATCACCTGGCGAACTTTTTTTTTTTTTACAACATGCAAATAACCAGGCTCTACACCAGATCAATCAAATCAGAATCTTTGGGAGTGGGGCCTGACCATTATATTTTCTTAAAACTTCCAAAGTGGTAAGTAGTCCAGGTTAAGAAGCCTTGAGCCCTAACTTCTCTAGTCCTTAATTCAGGATAGTAAGAATAATAATTCATTTTTCATTTGTCTCTTTTTTTTAAAGGGACTATTTATTTTATTTTATTTTTTTAAATTAATTTTTATTGGTGTTCAATTTACCAACATACAGAAAAACACCCAGTGCTCATCCCGTCAAGTGTCCGCCTCAGTGCCTGTCACCCATTCCCCTCCAACACCCGCCCTCCTCCCCTTCCACCACCCCTAGTTCGTTTCCCCGAGTTAGGAGTCTTTATGTTCTGTCTCCCTTCCTGATATTTCCCAACATTTCTTTTCCCTTCCTTTATATTCCCTTTCACTATTATTTATATTCCCCAAATGAATGAGAACATACACTGTTTGTCCTTCTCCGATTGACTTATTTCACTCAGCATAATACCCTCCAGTTCCATCCACGTTGAAGCAAATGGTGGGTATTTGTCGTTTCTAATTGCTGAGTAATATTCCATTGTATACATAAAGCACATCTTCTTTATCCATTCATCTTTCGATGGACACCGAGGCTCCTTCCACAGTTTGGCTATTGTGGCCATTGCTGCTAGAAACATCGGGGTGCAGGTGTCCCGGCATTTCATTGCATCTGAATCTTTGGGGTAAATCCCCAGCAGTGCAATTGCTGGGTCGTAGGGCAGGTCTATTTTTAACTCTTTGAGGAACCTCCACACAGTTTTCCAGAGTGGCTGCACCAGTTCACATTCCCACCAACAGTGTAAGAGGGTTCCCTTTTCTCCGCATCCTCTCCAACATTTGTTGTTTCCTGCCTTGTTAATTTTCCCCATTCTCACTGGTGTGAGGTGGTATCTCATTGTGGTTTTGATTTGTATTTCCCTGATGGCAAGTGATGCAGAGCATTTTCTCATGTGCATGTTGGCCATGTCCATGTCTTCCTCTGTGAGATTTCTCTTCATGTCTTTTGCCCATTTCATGATTGGATTGTTTGTTTCTTTGGTGTTGAGTTTAATAAGTTCTTTATAGATTTTGGAAACTAGCCCTTTGTCTGATATGTCATTTGCAAATATCTTCTCCCATTCTGTAGGTTGTCTTTTAGTTTTGTTGACTGTATCCTTTGCTGTGCAAAAGAAGGACACCTACAACCTGAAAATAAAAGGTTGGAGAACCATTTACCATTCAAATGGTCCTCAAAAGAAAGCAGGGGTAGCCATCCTTATATCAGATAAATTAAAATTTACCCTGAAGACTATAGTGAGAGATGAAGAGGGACACTATCTCATACTCAAAGGATCTATCCAACAAGAGGACTTAACAATCCTCAATATATATGCCCCGAATGTAGGAGCTGCCAAATATTTAAACCAATTAATAACCAAACTGAAGAAATACTTTGATAATAATACACTTATACTTGGTGACTTCAATCTAGCTCTTTCTATACTAGATAGGTCTTCTAAGCACAACATATCCAAAGAAACGGGAGCTTTAAATGATACACTGGACCAGATGGATTTCACAGATATCTACAGAACTTTACATCCAAACTCAACTGAATACACATTCTTCTCAAGTGCACATGGAACTTTCTCCAGAATAGACCACATACTGGGTCACAAATCGGGTCTGAACCAATACCAGAAGATCGGGATAGTCCCCTGTATATTCTCAGACCATAATGCCTTGAAATTAGAACTTAATCACAACAAGAAGTTTGGAAGGACCACAAACACGTGGAGGTTAAGGACCATCCTGCTAAAAGATGAAAAGGTCAACCAGGAAATTAAGGAAGAATTAAAAAGATTCATGGAAACTAATGAGAATGAAGATACAACCGTTCAAAATCTTTGGGATGCAGCAAAAGCAGTCCTGAGGGGGAAATACATCGCAATACAAGCATCCATTCAAAAACTGGAAAGAACTCAAATTCAAAAGCTCACCTTACACATAAAGGAACTAGAGAAAAAGCGACAAATGGACCCCACCCCCAGCAGAAGAAGACAGTTAATTAAAATTCGAGCAGAACTAAATGAAATCGAGACCAAAAGAACTGTGGAACAGATCAACAGAACCAGGAGTTGGTTCTTTGAAAGAATTAATAAGATAGATAAACCATTAGCCAACCTTATTAAAAAGAAGAGAGAGAAGACTCAAATTAATAAAATCCTGAATGAGAAAGGAGAGATCACTACCAACACCAAGGAAATACAAACAATTTTAAAAACATATTATTTCATTTGTCTCTTAAGCATTAAAAGAGAAAGATAAAAATACATCATGCCTCAAAAACATTTGAAGGGCTTTTTCACATGCAATCCTTAAAAATGAACTAACATCTGGGAATAAGTCAATTCTCTTTTTGATAAAGGGACATTAATCTTTCTCTTATTTTCTAAAAATGTTCAAGTATATCCAGGAAAGGATGAACCAGCAATTCTTTTTTTTTTATTGTAGTTAACACACAGTTACATTAGTTTCAGGTGTACAACATAGAATTCAACAATTTTAAATGTTATGCTCACCACAGCTGTAGCTACCATCTGTCACCATACAATGCCATTACAATACTATATTGTATAAGGAGAGATAGTGTTCTCTTTGAACGTTTCATCCCTGTGATTTATTCTATAACTGGAAGCCTATACTTCCCACTTTCCTTTTTCTTTTAAGATTTTATTTATTTATTCATGAGACATACACAGAGACAGAGGCAGAGGGAGAAGCAGGCTCCATGAAGCAAGCCCAATGCGGGACTTGATCCCGGGACTGCAGGATCATACCCTGAGCTGAAGGCAGACATTCAACCACTGAATCACCCAGGTGCCCCTACTTCCCACTTTCCTTCTCCCATTTTGTCAATTCCCTTACCTTCTCCACCCTGGAAACCACCAGTTCCCTATCTTTATGGTTCTGCTTCTGCTTTTTTTGTGTGTGTGTGCATTTGTTTTGCTTTTTAGATTCCACATATAAGTCAAATCAGATGGTATTTGTTTTTCTCTGACTTACTTCACTCAGCTTAATGCCATCCAGGTTCATACATGTTGTTGCGAGTGGCAAGTTCTCATTCTTTTTTTATTACTGAGTAATATTCAGGACATGTATACATACTACTTCTCTATTTGTTCATCTATGAATAGACACTTGGATTGCTTCCATAACTTAGCTATTGTAAATAATGCTGCAATAAACCTAAGGGTGCATATGTCTTTTTGCATTAGTGTGTTTATTTTCTTTGGTAAATACCCAATATTGGAATTATTGGAACATACATTAGTTCTATTTTTAATTGTTTGAGAAACCTCAATATTGTTTTCCACAGTGGCTGCACCCAACAATCATGAGGAAAACCAGTGGTTCTTTTTAAGTTTTTATTTAAATTCCAGGTATTTAACATACAGTGTAATATTAGTTTCAGGTGTACAATATAGTGATTCAACACTTCCATATAATGCCTGGTGCTCATCACAAGTGCACTCCTTAATCCCCATCACCTATATAACCCATCCTCCATTTACTTCCCCTTTGGAAACCATCAGCTTGTTCTCTATAGTTAAGAGTCTATATCTTGGTTTTCCTTCCCCCTCACTAATTCGTTGTTTCTTAAATTCTATATAAGTGAAATCATATGGTATTTGTCTTTCTCTAACTGACTTATTTCATTTAGCATCATACCCTCTAGCTCCATCCACATCATTGCAAATGGCAAGATTTCATTCTTTTTGGTGGCCAAATGATATTCCATTGTGTATGTGTGTGTGTGTGTATATATATGATATGTACATATACATGTATTATATACACACATACACGCACCACATCTTCTTTACCCATTTGTCTACTGATGGATACCTGGGCTGTTTCTATAATTTGGCTATTGAAAATAATGTTGCTACAAATATCAGGGTGCATGTACCCCTTTGAATTTTGCATTTTGTCGGTAAATACCTAGTACTGCAATTGCCGAATCATAGAACAGTTCTATTTTTTTAATTTTTTCCAGCATCTCCATACTGTTTTCCAGAGTAGCTGTACCAGTTGGCATTCCTACCAACAGTGTAAGAGGGTTCCTTTTTCTCTACATCTTCACCAACACCTGTTGTTTCTTCCCTTGTTGATTTTAGACATTCTGACAGGTGTAAGGTGATATCCCGTTGTAGTTTTGATCTGCATTTCCCTGTAAGTGCTGATGAGCGTCTTTTCATGTGTCCATTGGCCATCTATATGTCATCTTTGGAGAAATGTCCATGTTTTCTACCCATTTTTTAACTGAATTGTTTTTTGGGTGTTTGAGTTTTATAAGTCTTTATGTATTTTGGATACTAACCTTTTATAAGATATATCATTTGCAAATATCTCCTCCCATTCTGTAGGTTACCTTTTAGTTTTGTTGATTGCTTCCTTTGCTGAGCAGGAACTTTTTACCTTGATGAAGTCCCAAAGGTTTATTTTTGCTTCCCTTGCCTAAGGAGATCTACCTAGAAAAAAATTGCCAAAGTCAGTGTCAAAGAGGTTACTGCCTATGTTCTTTTCCAGGATTCTTATGGTTTCAGGTCTCACATTTAGGTCTTTAATCCATTTTATTTTATTTTATTTTGTAAATATTTTATTTATTTATTCATGATAGGCACAGAGAGAGAGGCAGAGACATGGGAAGAGAGAGAAGCAGGCTCCATGCAGGGAGCCTGATGTGGGACTAGATCCCGGGACTCTAGGACCACACCCTGGGCTGAAGGCAGGCACCAAACTGCTGAGCCATCCAGGGATCCCCCTTTAATACATTTTAAATTCATTTTTTCATATGGCATAAAAAATTGGTCCAGGTTCTATCTTCTACATGTTGCTGTCTTCTACAGGTTTCCCAACACTGTCTTATTGAAGAGACTTTTTTCTATTGGATATTCTTTGTGCTTAATTGAAGATTAATTGACCATATATCTGAGGGTTCGTTTCTGGGTTTTGTATTGTGTTCTATTGATCTATGTGTCTATTTTTGTACCGGTATCATACTGTTCGATCACTACAGTTTTGTAATGTAACAGTCTGGAATTGTGATGCCTCCAGCTCTGCTGTTCTTTTTCAAGGTTTGCTCTGGCTATTTGTTGTCTTTTGTAGTTCCAGGTTAGGATTGTTTGTTCTAGCTCTGTGAAAAATGTTAGTTATTTTGATGGGGATTGCATTAAATGTGTAGATGGCTTTGAGTAGTATAGACATTATAACAATATTTGTTCTTCCAGCCCATGAGCATGGAATATCTTTCCGTTTCATGTGTCATTTTTAATTTCTTTCATCAGTGTTCCATAGATTCAGAGTACAGATCTGTCACTTCCTTGATTAGGTTTATTCCTAGGTGTCTTCTTGTTTTTGGTGCAATTGTAAATGGGAATGATTCCTTAATTTCTCTTTCTGCTGCTTACTTATAGGTGTATAGAAATACAACAGATTTTTGTATGTTTATTTTTATATCCTACAACTTTACTGAGTTTATCAGTTCTAGCAGTTTATTGGTGAGTCTTTTGGGATATATATATATATATATTATATATATATATATAATAATTATATCTAATTTATAATTTTATACTTGTCACCCCCAGACATGAGAGAGGACAAAAAAGAGGGTGGGCATATGGGGGAAAGCATTTACAGGGCTAACTGTATTTTACTTTAAAAATGTGGAAATTATTTGAGGTAATTGAGGGGTGAGGCGGGAGAGGGAAGCTGAAAACAGAGCCTAATGTTTTAAAGGAGTTGCAGGCCTGCACAGGTGTTAGCTATGAGGGCACTGTTCTGTCTGGTGTTGTAGCCATCGCAAGAACAAATCAACAGCAACAAAAAAAAAAAAGAGAGAGAAAAAAAAACAATAAATTTTTAAAATTAAAAAAAAATATATATATATATATATAATGCCACATGCAAATAAGGAAAGTTTGACTTTTTCTTTGCCAATTTGGATGCCTTTTATTTCTTCTTCTTGTCTGATTGCTGAGGCTACGACTTCCAGTACTATGTTAAATAATGGTAGTGAGAGTGGCTATCCCTGTCTTATTCCTGACTGTAGAGGAAAAGCTTTCAGTTGTTCCCAATTTAGGATGATATTAGCTGTGGGTTTTTCATAGATGGACTTTGTTGAGGTATATTCCCTATAAACCTACTTTTTTGAGGGTTTTTATCATGAATGAATGTCTTGTCAAATGCTTTTTTCCATCTTATTGAAATGATCATATGCTTCTTACCCTTTATTTTATTAATGTAGTATATGACATTGATTTGTAGATATTGAACCACCCTTGCAAGGCAGGAATAAATCCCACTTGATTGTGGTGAATGATTTTTTTTAATGTATTGTTGAATTCAATTTGCTAGTATTTTGAGAATTTTTGTATCCATGTTCATCAGGGATATTGCCTGTAGCTCTTTTTTAATAAAGTCTTTCCTGGTTTTGGTATCAGGGCAAGGATGGCCTCATAGAATGAATTTAGAACTTTTCCTTCCATTTCTAAATATTTAGTAGAATTCCCCTGAGAAGCCATCTGGTCCTGGACTATGTTGATAGATTCTTGATTACTGATTCAATTTCACTACTAGTAATTTCTCTGTTTAAGTTTTCTATTTCTTCAGTTTGGGTAGTTTATATGTTTCTAGGAATTTATTCATTTTTTTCCTAGTTGTCCAATTTGTTGGCATATAATTTTTCATAATCTCTTATAATTGTTTCTGTTTCTGTGGTATTGGTTGCAATCTCTCCTTTCTCATTTGTGATTTTATTTCTGTGGGTCCTTTTTTTCTTTTTGAGAAGTTTGGCTAGAGGTTTATCAATTTTATTAATTTTTTCAAAGAACCAACTCCTAGTTTCATTGATCTGTTATATTTTTTAGTTTCTAGATCATTTACTTCTGCTCTAATCTCATTTCCTTCCTTCTTTTGGTTTTGTGTTTTGTTTGTTCTTCTAGCTCTTTTAGGTATAAAGTTAGTTTGAGATTTTTCTTGCTTCTTGAAGTAGGCCTGTATTGCTAATATACTTCCCTCTTAGGACCACTATTGCTGTATCCCAAAGGTTTTGGACTGCTGTGTTTTCATTTTTCATTTAAAACCAATGATTCTTGACTTTTCTGTGGTAACAGGGAGAATGGCACATTGGATGGGCAAGAGTTTCAGTTGAGAATCTGAAGAAAAGAAACTATGGGACCTCTTTCAAGAAAAATACATGAACACACACAACAAACTTTCGCCTATGTTTCTAGGGGTTTCACACATGCCCTGAACCCCAGCTGTGACACTGTTCAAAATTCTCCACCCTGGATTCCAAGGTGGATAGCAATTACTGGGTTGTTGTGTTTCCTAAAGGACTGAATGCCTGAAGCCAATTGTTAAAACTTCAGGAAGTTTCTTTTTTCTTTTTTTTTTCTTTTTCAGGAAGTTTTTCATGCTTATTTTATGGTTATTAGAATGTCACTCAAACTAAGCTATTCGTAGAATGCCTCTCTCTCTCTGATAAATAAGCTCATTCCTGATAAAGAGTTAATAAAGCATTCCTCCCTGTCAGACAAGACAAACAGAAAATGACCCACAGAACATAGCATTTTGCTTCTAGGGATTTCTTTAAGCTCTAGTGATGTGAGGAGCTTTGTTGTACATGGAGTTCTAATCAGTGAGGAGAGAGAGCAATATGTCATACAGAAGCTTGCTCTCCACCCTCTCTAGTCATTAGGGAGTAAGTACACCATTCAGGCAGCTCCTTTAGTCATTATTAGATAAAACCACTAACAGTATGTCATTCTCCTCCCAGACTAGCAGTGATGTGAACTATGTGTTGTCAAACCAGTGGGCTTTTATGATGAGCTATTCACTTACTGCAATAACTATTGCTCTTTGCTTTTTGTTAAAACTTGTCATATTTATCTATGTTAGATTCTTCAATCATGTCAATGAGTCCTACTTCACCAAATATCCTTTCTTCTACCTTGGAACTATTTAATGTGATAGATGATTTTATGGCTTTTATCTCATGTAATAAAATGTTCCTATTTTCAAGCAACTTTCTTATATTTACCTCTTGTTTATACCCAATTAACCATTTTCTTTTCCAAAAGTATTGTCTTCAAAGTAGTAGAACAAATATCAAAACTCAGCATTATAAAATGAATTATATTGAGGATCAGGCGCTCAAGCCTAGATGGGTCTAGTGGTATGCCCGTAAATGTTTAACACACTTTCCAAAAAAAAAAAAAAAAAAAAAAAGTCCCAACCCTGATTTCTAGCATTAACAGTTTGCATGTGTAAATACTCCTATTATCATGGTTAGTTTTACGCTACCAAAAGGATATCAGCTGTCTAACATAATTCTTGAAAAGTTAAGTTAGCTCTCACAAGGCAATACCAGCTGACTTTAGCACACCATCATATTGGTCTAATCAAACTTCCAACCTTATCTTCTTCCCATGTTTGCTTGAAGAACTAGTCATTCATTTTTTTCCCCATGGAATCCTACCCCTTTGCTCATTCTATTTAATTGGAAGGTTCTTACCTCATCACCAATCATAATCCTAACTATTCTTCAAAAATGTGCTCCTAAGAGATATCTCCTAAGGGCATGGTTTGATGCTTCCAAGTGAATTGAAATCCTCTCTGTTCTAATATCACCTTATATTTTGAAGCATATTTCAATATCGACTTTGCATTAATTTTATTTATGTAGATCTTGTTTTCCCTAGGATATTGTATACACTTTGAGGGTAGGATCCATGTCTAATTTTTTCTTTATAGTTCTTAAAATACATATTAAAGTATTTTGTTCATAGTAGATGCAACACAAGTATTCATTAATTAGACATAATTACACATGAAAAATTTCACCTACATAAACATGTAAGAATATACACTGCTGTTAATTTTAAACTTCAAATATAAAGTAAAAGTTTGAAATTAACTACATAGGATGAATTAATAGGTCTATGATTTAAACCAAATGAATTATGGTAATACATTAGGAATCTTGCTAATGATAAAACTAAAACTGTGTTATCCTGTCTGACTAGAAAAACGCTAAAACCTACTTGAATAATTTAATAAATATCAAACTTTGCAACAAAGATTATGTAAAAACTGAGACACAAAGTCAAAACATACAAAATATACTGAAGAACTCTTAAAGAATGGGTATTTTCTATTTTCTTGTACTATTTATAAACAATGATACCTAAATAATTACATAAATTATGTATTTCCTGAAAATTTCAACAATTAAGATGCCTAATAACCTTGGTGGAGAGGGTCTATAATTTTACTGAAAATTTCAAATAAAATTCAACCAAATTTTAGACAGTCAACTTAAGTAGAAAAAAAAAATTTCAGGAATAGGTAACCATGGGTATAAAAGTTAACCTATTCTCCTGCTGCTTCTTTTATTTCTTCTGTCCTTCCTATGACCAAATTATTTTTTCCCATTTGTATTGTTTGCTGAGGTCAAATTCAAAACTTTACCACAGTCAAATCAATTTTTACTTCCTCATCTTGAACCCTGTGATAACATGGAGTTAGATTGATGCCACTATTTAAAATGAAAAATAATTTTCCACCATAACAAGCATTAATACTTTGTTCAGAATAGGAAACAAAGCTTACAAAGAAACAAATACTTTCATCCAAAAGGAATATTGGTTTGGCCAATTATTAAAACATTTTGAACTTCTACAGGTTGCTATTGAGCCCCAAGATACTGCCTTGTCAGGATAGGATTCAGTTCCAAAGTCATGTTCCCAGTGCAGTTAGGACTTAAAGCAGGAGCATCTCAGAAGAGATTTATAATGTTTTAAATATCTTTCTGAAAAAAATCTCACATATTTGGAAATGACAAAAAAAATTTGTTGACATTTCAACAATTTAGTATATATTTGGGAACCCAAATTTTTGGTCTGAATTTATCTGCTAAAATAATTTTATTTACAGTTTTGATGTGTTTGTTATATTTCTCTCCCTCTTTTGAGTTTCACTGCCCTTGAAATTCAGTGGCCTTATTTTTTAATTTTTTTCCAGTAGGTCTATCTCTACATTCTTTTTTTGGAACTTCCATACTATTTTGCATAGTGCCTGCATCAGTTTCCATTCCCACAAACAGTGTACAAAGGTTTTCTGTTCACGTCCTCATCAGCATTTGTTACTACTTGGTTTTTTTAGCAGAGTTATTCTAACAGGTGTATTATCTCATTGTAGTTTTGACTTGCATTTCCCTAATTAGAGACGTTGAGCACCTTGTAATGTACCTGTTGACCATTTGTATGTCTTTGGAAAAGTGTCCACTCAGGTCCTCGGCCTGTTTTTAAACTAGATTGTTTTTGCTAATGAGTTTTAAGGATTAAATACATAAAGAACCCATATCAGAATGTGGTTTGCTAATATTTTCTCTCATCACATAAATTGCCTTTTCATTTTGTTGGTAATTTCTTTTGCTATGCAAACGCTTTTTAATTTGATATGATATCACTTACGTAATTTTGATTTTTTTGTTGTGCTTTAAGTATCATAGCCAAAAAATCATCGCCAAGACCCATGCCAGGAAGTGTTTTCTTAGAGGAGTTTTGTAGTTTCAAGTCTTACATTTAAGTCTTAATCCATTTTGAGTTACTTTTTGTGAGTAATGTAATATGAGAGTCCAGTTATTCTTTTATATGTGCATATTCAGTTATCCCAGCACCACTTATTGAAGAGATTGTCTTCTCTCCATTGAGTATTATTATCTTGACAAATCCTGTCATCTGTGATTAGAAAAAAAATTTCCTTTATCTTTTCCAATTCAAATGTCTTTTATATTTCTTGCCTGGTTACTCTGGCGGGACTTTGAGTATGTTGCATAGCAGTGGTGAGAATGGGCACCCTTGTCTTGTTTGTGATCTTGGAGAAAAGGCTTTCAACCTTTCACCATTGAGAGTGATGTTAGCTATGGAGTTGTCATATATGGCTTTTATTATATGGAAGTACATTCCTTCTATACCCAATTTGTGAGTCTTTATGATGAATGGATGTTGAATTTTGTCAAGTATCTTTTCTGCATCCACTGAGATTATCATATGATTTTCATCTTTCTTCTATTACTGTGGTTTATCACATTTACTATATATTGAACCATCCTTGCATCCCAGAATGAAACCACTTAATATTGGTATATAATTTTTTAATGTGCTACTGAATTTGGTTTTCTAGTACTTTAAAAATTTATACATCTATATTCATATGGAATATTGGCCTATGGTTTTCTTTTCTTGTTGTGTCCTTGTTTGGCTTTGGTATCAGGGTAATGCTATCTTTGCAAAACAGGTTTGGAAGCATCCCCTCCCATCTCTTCAATTTTTTAAAAATTTGAACAGGAATGGCATTAGTTCCTCTATAAATGTTTGCTAGAATTCACCAGTGAAATTATCTAGTCCTTAGCTTTTTTATTGTTGTTGAGATTTTTGATTGATTTGATCTCTTTAACATCAGTCTGTGCAGATTTTCTATTTTTTCCTAATTCAGTCTTGGAAGGCTGTATGTTTTTAGGAATTTATACATCTCTTTTAGGTTGTGTCTAGTTTGTTGGCATATAATTATTTATGATAGTCTCATGATTCTTTGTATTTGTGTGGTACGAGTTGTAGTGTCTCCTCTTTCACTTATAACTTAATTGATTTGGGTCCTTTCCCTTTTTTCTTTGTTAGTCCAACTAAAGATTTATCAATTTTTTCTTCAAAGAACCAACTCTTAGTTTTATTAATCTTTTTTATTATTTTCTGGTTCTTTATTTCAATTCTGTTCTGATATTTATTATTTCCTTCCTTCTGCTAACTTTGGGCTTAGTTTGTTCTTATTTTCCTAGTTCTTTGGGTGTAAAATGAGACTGAGATCTTTCTTAATCTAAAAATTAATGTACTTATTTAGAGCTATAAACTTCCCTCTTAGAACTGCTTCTCCCATAAAGCTTGATGTTTTATTTATATTTTCTTTTGCCTCAAGATACTTTGTCCTTTTAGTTTCTTCTTTGATCCATTGGTTTTTTGGGAGAGTGTTGTTTAATTTCCAAATCTGTGAATTTTCTAGCTTTTCTTCTATTGATTTTTAATTTCATACCATATGGTCAAGAAATATACTTGGTAAGACTTCAATCTTAAATTTGCTAGGACTTGTTTTGTAGCCTAACATATGATCTATGCTAGAAAATGTTCCATGCCGTTGTGAGGAGCATATGTATTCTGCTATTGTTATATGAAATGTTTTGTACAAGTCTGTTAGGTCTTTTTGGTCTACAGTGCCATTAAAATCTGTTATCTTACTGACTCTATCTGAATAATATATCCATTGCTAAGAGGGGAATATTAAAGTTCCCAACTATTATTGTATTGCCGTTTATGTGTTCTTTTGTTTCTGTTGACATTTTATATGTTAAGTTGCTCTAATGTTTAGTGTATACATATTTATAATTATAGCTTCTAGATGGATTGACCCTTTTATCATTATATAATGACCTTTTTAGTTTCATTTGGTTCATGCATTATTTTGTTTATGCATTACTTTGCTTAGTTGCTGTATTCTTACACTAATTACTTTAAGAGTATTTTTCTTAATTCTTTGATAGTTCATAGACCTCCATAACTTTATAGTCAGTTATTGGAACTTTATAAATTATATTTAGTAATGTCATGTTTTTTTTTTGTTTTTTTTGTTTTGTTTTGTTTTGTTTTTTTTGCTGTAATGTCATGTTTAACTGATCTTTTGTGGTCCATGGTTTCTCATGTTGGTATCTGTACATTTGAATAAGTGGTATCGTCTTTTGGGCTTTCAGGTTCACGTTAGCAGAGACGTGCGGTCTTCACCAGGCAGCTCAGCTTGGAGTTCTTAATGAGTCAACTGGTTGTATCCTTGGATGGATGGATACACTTGCTATCAGGATCTATTTTAGGGCAAGGCCACTGCCCAAGCCCTGAGGTGGGGGATGGTGAGTTACCGCTGGCTGGAAATAGTTGGATAGGACTGCTGGCTTGATTCCTGAGCATGGCTGTAGAAAGGACTCTCTGGTTGTCTGGATTCTCTGGCCAGGTTTCTCAGTGAGGTGAGACTACTAGATATACTCAGTGGTAAGTGGGGCTATGAGTTAGCTTAACTGACCAGGCAGGATAGCAGAATGGGCTGAACCCAAATCAGACAGAACCACACATGAGTCCCCTGACCAGCTGAGGTCACCTACCTGCTTTGCTTGGAAGACAGGTAGAGCCACTGGCTAGGCTCTTGCTCACATGCCACTATAAGCAGGACTATAAGTAATCATAGTAATACTCCTTCAAGTGAACCCTACTATCACCAAACCTAAATTTATTAGCATTTTAAAACCATCAAATTGTGGCTTTTTATTAATTTATAATTTATTCCATATTTGTAATTATTCCATAATTTATTCCTATATTAAGTTATCCAAGTCTACTTTCAATCCTGTCCCTACTTTTGAAGTTTTCCTTTTCATATCTAAGTTCTAAATTATCTTCAATATTTCACTATTGGAATTGGTTCACAGAATAACACAGCTTCTGTTTTATTCAGGCATGGGAGGTTTTGAGGGGCTGAAGCGGGCATTTTCTATTATGTACACAGATAATTAAATCCAATCCAAAGGAGGAGAGAAAATTAAGGCACAGAAGCAGAGAGAAGCAATGAAAAATAATCACGTCACACAGAGAAAGTAATTTTGATTTTTGACACCCTCTAGTTCCTAATTCCAATCCGTTGTGAGATTGAAATGATCTTTCTTGAGTTTGAGCCAGCTCTCTTGATATATCTCTGCCTTACCTCTCAATTAAGAAATTTAAAAAAGGGATCCCTGGGTGGCGCAGCGGTTTGGCGCCTGCCTTTGGCCCAGGGCGCGATCCTAGAGACCCGGGATGGAATCCCACATCGGGCTCCCAGTGTATAGAGCCTGCTTCTCCCTCTGTCTATGTCTCTGCGCCTCTCTCTCTCTCTCTCTCTCTCTGACTATCATAAATAAATAAAAATTTTTAAAAAAAAATTTAAAAAAATAATAAAATAAATTAATTTTAAAAAATTTTGTAAATCTAAATGATTTCTTTGATTTACAAATAAAGTTCAATGTGACAAATATATATAATATGGCAAATACATAATATATAATCATATAATATGGAAAAATATTCTAAAATTAATTTGAAAATAACAGTAGAAATTGTTCTTTATAAAAAATATTAGAGAAACTGTAATTATCACTTAACAAAGTTCTCAAAAAAAAAAAAAAAAAAGTTCTCATTTTTGAAATGCACCTCTGTCCACCTTTATCTCCAAAAGGTTAACAACAAAGGAAGAGGAAATAAAATTTAAAGGACTTTAAATCCTAAGGGAGAACTTGATCTTACCAATTGAGAAAATGACACACTTTCTTCAATCTCTCCAATGATAATTTTGTTTTCAATGTGATGTTTAAGGAAAGGAAGTAACTTAGTCATAAGTAACCAAAGTCCCAGTTAGATGAAAACTGGGCACATGACAAAGTGCCCCAACCAAGTGTAAAAAAATACAAAACCAAACAACAACAACAAAAAGAACATAAGAAAGAACCAAAAAGAATGACTTAGAGAACAACCAGTAATAGAATGGAAGAATAAGTAGTGGATACGTGGTCATGAAGAGGGGAATGGAGAATTCTTGGAGAATTTTCAAAACTCAGGGGACAAATTAAAATGAATGTTTTTCTGGAAAAGGAGATCAGAAACACAGATGGTAGACAATATGGCCCTATTTCTTTGAGAAATGGACTGTGTTATAATATATAGAATCCCCTGAGACTTGGAAAAAATGATCAGAGTGGGAAATGTAATAATCCACACCGGAAGAGATTTTAAATAAAAATGTCTGCCGCCTGTTAAATATATGATGCAATTGAACAAGATTCCGTAGGTCATTTTTCACACGTCAAGTAAAGACCTTTTATTTGGACTGTTTTGTGGGAGCCACTATGAGCAGCTGCGCAAGGAGAAGAAAATATTCATTATGGTAGTTTAAATTTATTTTTGATAACTTGAGTATTTTTTAAATTCATAATTCATGTTTTCCTTACATACATAGTTGTGAATAAATGGATGTCTTGGAAAATCACTTTAATTTTTTTTCCAAATCCACCTCTACTATCAAATATGACAAATGACGCCTTTTATACACCTAGCATTCTTGAGACCTTGCCCAAACTCTTTATTGCATCATGAAATCCAGTCCAAATCTTATGTTTTGCACTACTGGTTGCCATTTAGAATACATTCAGAAAAGGTAGGAATAAAAGTTCATATATTCTATGTGCTTTCATAAAGAATTCATATCCCTTGGTTTTATTGATATTTGACTTAAGATATCACTCTATTAAGTATCTGATACAAATTAGTCAAGAGCAAAACAGTCTACATATGTAGTTTTATAGTTCTTCTAACGAGCCATGCTACTTCATCCTTATCACCTTTGTTTATATTGGCCTCTTCCTGAAAGAATATCTAACACCACCCTCCTATTTCCATCGATCTAGTAACACCTACTCACATCATTTTTTGTGGAAATCCTTTCCTGACTCCTCCAACTAAATTGACTGCTTAAAACTTCTACTGTATCCTTTTCACACATATTTGTAATAGGTTGTATTTTTTTCTTTACATGTCTGTTTTCCCATACACTGACTGTGTAGGACCACAAATTCTTAGAAGGCAGATGTATTATTCATCTTTGTTTATTCCAAGCCTATTAATCCTAGCACAGTGCTTAATAAATGTTCTGTAAATGTTACTGGTAAACAAGGTATAAAACTTCATAGTTTATCAAGCACATCATCACAGTTTTTATCTTTCTGTATCACAGGTACCTAGAGAAAATATCATTCATCTTGTTGACAGTTAAAGAAATGAAGGCTCAAAGTATCATCTTCTGTCCAAGTTCCCAGAGCTAATATGGAACAGATTTCACAAGTCTTACTGCACTGCTCTCACACAACAAATTGCTGCTTCTTGTTCTAAACTACCCCTCACTGGAGAGCTAAATACATTTTTTAAGTGTATTTCAAAAATTCAAATTGTTTTGGCACAGCTAGCTTTATATTATCTGCTACATATATTTGGACCTGGAAATACATTTTTTAACTATACATTTAAAGTAAGCCTTGCCAGATCCAACTAGTCATATGAGCCTGAATTAATCTCAACATAGCATCACACATATCTCACAAGTGGGATAGACACGTACTCCAAATGAAAATGCCTAATGTAGTATGTTTTGACTTTTGAATTGTTTAGGATTTTCAACAGATGATTTAATGCTTTCTTGTTTCCACCCTAAGTTGAATTCCACATGTGGTATAAGAGGGAAGTCTTCTTAATATGGAGACCAGATCTAACAGACACATAGAAAACAAAAAAGTGGCACATGTTCCAGAATCAGAGTTTCAACCTTGACCAAACCAAAAACCTTGTCTTCAGTAATAGGAATTGGTGTTAGCAAGTGATGCTGGAGAAAAGAAATATCTCCACAAACAAATGCTATTTTATTATAGATGTGGAAGTAAAACTGTGCTTTAGTCAAACCTTTACCAATTGTGCTAGGGGCACAAATGAGAGGATCATTAGCAACAGTTCTTTGTGACTCTTCTCTTCTTGGAACCTGGTGTTAGTTTGCCCCAGCATTCTGAACTGAAATTAAAACGTACATCTTGAATTTGTTGATTCAAGTTATTTACTTACTATAGATATGTAATAAATGAAAGTTCCCACCTAATATCCCCAAGCCATCAAAAGTATTTAGTTATCCAAAATTCAAAGTGAAAAATTATTTTTAATTTTAAAATATTTTATCTCAATAATCTTTGTTAAAATACAATTTATGTACAATTTTATGTTTTAGGAGTACAACAGATTGATTTGGCAATTCTATACATCGCTCAATCCTCATCACAGTGTATAGTCACCATCTGTCACCATATAAATGTTATTATAATACTGTTGACTATATACCCTATGCTTTTTTTTTCATTTATATCTTTTAACTGTGACTTATTTACTTTATAACTAGAAATTTACATTTCTTAATCCCTTGTCTCACCTATCTTCACCAACCTGCCTTCTAGCAACCACTTTAAGGATCTGGGTTTTGTTCATCTGTTTCATTAGATTCCACATGTAAGTGAAATCATATGGTATTTGTCTTTCTCCATTTGACTTATTTCACTTATATTCTAGGTCAAATGGCAAGATCTCAGTCTTTCATATGGACATTATATATATATATATATATATATATATATATATACACACACACACACATATATAAGTGGATATAATGTATGTGTGTGTGTGTGTATATATATATATGTATATGCATGTGCATATACAATCTCTGCATTATCCATTCATCTATCAGTGTATACTTGGATTGCTTCCATACCTTGGCTATTGTAAATAATGCTTCAATAAGCATAAGGGTGCATATATCTTTTCGAACTAGAAAACAAGTGTTTTCTTTTCTTTGGGTAGATAACCAGTAGTGAAATTACTGGATCATTTCTATTTTTAACTTCCACAGTGGCTGCACCCATTTACATTCTCATCAACAGTGCAGAGGGTTCCTTTCATGCCATGTCCTCACCAACACTTGTTATTTCTTGTCTTTTTAATAATAGTCATTCTGACTGTTGTGATATCTCATTGTGGTTTTGACTTGCATTTCCCTGATGATTAGTGATGCTGAACATTTTTTTCTGTTGGCCATCTGTAGGTTGTCTTCAGAAAAATATCTATTCGGGTCTCTGTACATTTTTTAATTTGATTGCTTGTGGTTTTTTTTTTTTTTGAGTTGTATGAGTTCATGATACATTTTTAATATTAATCCCTTATCGGGTATATCAATATCCACCAATGCAAAGATCTTCTTTGATTCACTAGGTTGCCATTCATTTTGTTAATGGATTATTTTGCTGTGCAAAAGTTTTTATCTTTGTGTAGTTCCAATAGTTATGTTTGCTTTTGTTTCCCTTGTCTCAGGAGACATACCATAAATACATTGCAGAGACAAGTGTCTAAGAGATTACTGCCTACATTTTCTTTCAGAAGTTTTATGATTTCAGGTCTCATATTTAGGTCTTTATTACATTTTGACTCTTGTGCATGATGTAAGAAAGTAGCTCTGTTTCTTTTTTCTTTTTTTTTTTTTTTTTTGTATGTAGCTGTCCACTTTTCCCAATGCCATTTATTGAGTACATGGTCTTTTCCCCATTGTATATTCTTGCCTCCTTTGTCATAGTTCAATTGCCAACTAGGTATCATTTTATTTCTGGGCTCACTCTTCCATTCCATCAAACTACATGTCTATTTTTGTGCCAGTTTTTATTACTATAGATTTGTAATGTATCTTAAAATCTGGAATTATGATACCTCCAGGTTTGTTGTTTCACAAATTTGCTTAGGCTATTTAAAGTCTTTGGTGGTTCCATATAAGTCTAAAATTTGAAAATGCTAGATTCTTTGAAAAAGTGCCATTGGTATTTGGTAGGAATTGCATTGAATCTGTAGATTACTTTGAGTAATATGGAAATTTTAATGATATTAATTCTTCCAATATATGAGTACCATATATCATCTTTCCATTTGCTGATATCATTTTCAGTTTCATCAATGTCTTATAGTTTTGAGAGAATAGGCCTTTCACCTCCTTGGTCAAATTTATTCCTAGGTATCATATCTTTTTTGGTGCAACTTAATGGAAATACTTAATTTCCCTTTATGCTATTTTATTATTAGTGTACAGAAATGCAACAGATTTCTGTATGTTTATTTTTATCCTGAAACTTTACTGACCTAATCAGTTCTAATAGTTGGGGGACAAAGGGACGGTTGATGGAGTCTTTGGGGTTTTCTATGTATATCCTGTCATCTGCAAATAGTGACAGTTCAACTTACCAATGTGGATGACTTTTATGTTTTCTTGCCTGACTGCTGTAGCTAGGTCTTCAAATACTATGTTGAATAAAAGTGGTGAGAGTGGACATCCTTGCCTTATTCATGATTTAGAGGAAAAGCTCTCAGTGTTTCACCACCGAGTATGATGTGAGCTCTAGGTTTTTCATATTTGGTCTTATTATGTTCTAACCCCATTTTGCTGAGAGTTTTTGTTGTCAACAGATGTCACATTTTGTCAAATGCTTTTTCTGCATCTATTGAGATGATCATATCATTTTTACTCTTCCTGTTGTTAATGTGATATATCACATTGATTTGCAAATATTGCACCACCTTTGCATACCTGGAATAAATCCTATTTGATTTATTGTGAATGATTTTTTAATGTATTGTTGAAATCTTTAGATTTGAATTTTCTTTGTGTCAGTGTATTTTTTTATTTCATCTTGGATTTCTTTGGCACATTGGAGAATGCTTCGTATGCACTTTAAAAAAATATGTATTCTGGTTTGGGATGGAATATTTATTATATACCTGTTAAGGCCATCTGGCCTAATGTGTCATTAAAAGCCACTATTTTCTTGTTGATTTTCTGTCTAGATTATCTTTCCATTGATGTAAGTGGGATATTAATGTCCCCTACTATTATTATATTAATGTCAATTTCTCCTTTATGTCTGTTAATATTTGCTATATGTTAAGGTGCTCCTATGTTTGGTACATAGATATTTACAGTTGTTATAACCTCTTGTTGGATTGTTCCTTTTATCATTATGTATTGCCCTTCTTTGTCTCCTGCTACTCTTTGTTTTAAAGTCTATTTTTTAAAATGTTTTTATTGGAGTTCAATTTGCCAACATATAGCATATCACCCAGTGCTCATCCCACCAAGTGCCCCCCTCAGTGCCCATCACCCAGTCACCCCAGCCCCCCACCCACATCCCTTTCCCAAGGGGTAAGCTCCTACCCCTTGTTCATTTCCCAGAGTTAGGTGTCTCTCATGTTTTGTCACCCTCACTGATATTTTCATCATTTTCTCTCCCTTTCCCTTTATTCCCTTTCATTAATTTTTATATTCCCCAAATGAATGAGACCATGTAATGTTTGTCCTTCTCTGATTGACTTATTGACTATTTCACTCGGCATAACACCCTCCATTTTGTCTGATATAAATGTTGCTACCCTGGATTGTTTTGTTTGTTTGTTGCTTTTGCTTGCCTGATATGTTTTTCTATCTCTTTTCTTTTTGTATGTATGTGTCTTTATGTCTGAAATGAGTCTCTTCCAGCAATATTTAGATGGGTCTTTTTTTAATCTATTCAGTCTCCCTATTTCTTTGGATTGTAGCATTTAGTTCACTTACATTTAAAGTGACTTTTGATAGGTATGTACTGCTATTTTGTTTTCTAGTTGTTTTTGAAGTTCTTCTGTTACTTCTTGTTCTTTTCCCTTGTGGTTTTATGGTCTATGCTTGGATTCCTTTCTCCATTTTTTTTTGTATGTGTGCATCATATATTTTTAATTTGTGGCTACCATTAGTTTCATATATAACATCTTATGTGCATAGCAGTCTATATTAAGTTAATGGCCCCTTAAGTCCAAATACATCTAAAAGCACTACATTTTTACTCTCCCCTCCACATCTTATGTATGTCATATTTTATGTCATTTTATTTTATGTACCCCTTAGCTAATTTTTATAAACATATTTTACTACTTTTATATTTTAATCTCTATACTGGCTTTGTAAGTGATTAATCTACTGATTTTACCATGTTTGCTTTTTACCTATGAAAATTTTCCCTTTCTTAATTTTCTCAATTCTAGTTATGGCCTTTTCTTTCCACTTAAATAATTCCCCTTAATGTTTCTTTTAAGGCTGGTTCACTGGTAATGTACTCATTTAAATTTTGTTTGGAAAATCCTTTATCTCTCCTGCTATTCTGAATGATAATGTTTCTGGGTATAGTATTCTTGGTTGCAGGTTCTTTTCCTTTTAGTATTTGGAATATTTCACACTACTCTCTTTTGGCCTGTGCAGTTTCTGCTGAAATGTCAGCAGAGTGCTTTATGGGGTTTCCCTTGTACATCATTATTTTCTTTTTCTCCTTTTAAGACTCTCTTTTACCATTACTTTTTTGCTATTTTAATTGTTATGTGTCTTGATGTGGTGCTCCTTGGGTTCATCTTGTTAGGGGCTCTCAATGCTTTCTGGATCTGGCTGTTTCCTTTCCAGATTGAGGAACTTCTCAGCTATTCTTCAAATAAGTTTTCTGCCCCCGTTTCTCTCTCTTCTCCTGCTGGGATCCCTATAATGCAAATGTTATTATGCTTGATGATGCTGCAGAATTCCCATAAGCTATCCTATGTTTTTTTCTGTTCAGTTTGGTCACTTTCCATTACCCTGCTTTCCAGATCACTGATCTGTTCCAGTCTATTGTTGATTTTTAGTTTTTTAGTCTTGTGTTGATTTCCTCTAATATGTTTTTTGTAACTGGATTTTTCAGCCCTGACTAGGTCTTTTTTTTTTAAGATGTTATTTATTTATTCATGAGAGACACAGAAAGAGAGAGAGGCAGAGACACAGGCAGAGGGAGAAGCAGGCTCCACACAGGGAGCCCGACATGGGACTTGATCCCGGGACTCCAGGATCATGCCCTGGGCCAAAGGCAGGCACTAAACTGCTCAGCCACCCAGAGATCCCCAGTTCTTTTTTATATTTTCTTTTTGTTGAAGTTCTCACTTGAGTTCACCCATGCCTTTTTCAAACCTAGTAAGTATTTCTTTTTTTTTTTTTCTTTCCTAGTAAGTATTTCTATGGCCATTACTTCAAATTCTTTATCAGGCAAATTGCCTATCTCCATTTCACTTAGCTCTTTTTTATTTTGTCTTGTTCTTTCATTTGGGAATTATTCTCTGTCTCCTCCATTGGTCTCTCTGTGTTGTTTCTATGTACTAGGTAGGTCACCTATATCTTTTGGTCTTGAAAATGGGCCTCATACACAAGAAGTCCTTTGGGGCCCTATAGCACAATACCCCCTGGTCATCAGAACCATGTGCCCTCCTATGTGACTGAGCTGCAGTTGCCTTCAGCTTAGTTGGTTACAGTCACCTGCTTTACCTACTATGGGCACCTTGGGCAGAGGTTGCTCCTTGCCCTATTGAGAGGCCTGTCTGGAGCATCCATAGGCTCATTAGGTAGAGAGGCAGCAGTCAGCATAACTGTCTCTGCAGGCACACTGAAGGGCCAGACCAGCTCCCTGCACAGCCAGCTAAGAGGTTTGGCTGTAGGAACTGTAGGGGTGCTGATGTGTGGCTATGTCTTTCCCCATTGCCTGGACAGGAGTCACTTAGAATGGCATCAGTCTGACTGATGGAGCAAGGGAGCTGCTTGCCTGGTGTGTCTTGGCAAAAGCTGCTTTGGATAGATGCCTGCCAAGGTGGGCAGGTTCCATGGGGATGGTTCACAGGGGAATAAGGACAGTGCTGTGATGCTAGTAAGATAGATAGCATTAACACTGGCTCTTGCAAACTTCAAATTTCTGGCTCTCTAGTCTGGCAGAAAGAAAGAAAAGAAAGGGTTCCTGCCATCTCTTGTGTTCCCAGGGAAATCCCAGCCTATAGCACCTGTCATAATATTAGTCAACAATCTCCCTCACATAAGCTACAGGTGCTTTTCAAACTGCTGCCTCTACGCTGTCTCAGGTGAGTTAAGAGTCCAATAAAAAGTGTGTGCCTTAATTTAAGAAAATCCAATTCTAAAAATGTCTATAGATAGGGAAGTATTCAAAATGAATGAATTAGAAGGCTTAATTCACTACGCAAGTGAATTCTCTAAAGAACTGATGTTCAAACGACTATTCCTCTGATAGACATAAACATAAAGTTCCATTGACCTAGATTTCTTTTATATGGGAATATAATCATTGATTAACATAAAGTCCATAAAGGATATAGGCAAGAAAGCAAGATTAATAGCAATGATACTCAGAAGGTATTATGAATTGCATGGACATGGATTGCTAATACACTTTTTGTTCCTGTAGCTTATTTGTCCTTGAGTGTGAAAGTATTTTAAAAACAAAATAGAACACTTAATCAAAAGATCTTACATTTGTAAGGGATAAAATGATAAAGGTCTAAAAGCAAAATAAGAAATGTTTGCACTTTTTAAAAATAAGTGGCACCCCAGGCCCAAGATCTTCATGAGAGAAACCAAAACCCACGCTAGGAGGCTTGGCCCTCAAAATAAAACAAAAACAAAGTAACAAACTTCCTAATCCACAAAAATTTAGTTTCTCAAAAAAAGTTTACTAAAGGGTTGAAATACACAGACTCTTTTGTTTCAGTTTGTTTATCTGCTACTCTCCTCCCTTCCTCCTCCTGGTCTCAGAAACTGTATTTCCAAACCAAGCTTAGACCATGTATTTTGTTTCTCCCTTCTTTGTATCTGCTTCTTTCCCTGCACCTCAAACTGATTACTGTTGAATCTCTGTGGACAACCTCCAAATTATTCCCAGGCCTGATCTATCTCCCAAGTTCAACATTTCCAATTATATATAGGACACTGAACATCACATGGAAAATTCCAAATGTCAAAAACAGAACATTGTATCCTTTTGTGATCCCTGGTTTGATCCCTGGTTGTTCTTAATGGTATTACTCATCTCCTAGCTCTCAAGGCTGAAAATTTTGGAAATATCATGCTCTTTCATCCTGACCATCTAACTGCTACCAAATGCTGTGATACTGATCCATTCTGTTCCCACAGTTGCTTTTGTACCCATTCTTCCTTTCCATGCCCCCAGCACTACCTCTGGTGTTGGCCCTCATGCCCTATCATCTGGACAGTTGTGAGTCTCCTGTGTGCTCTGCTGCCTTCTATAATGCTCTCTCTTTGTGGCTTTCATATTAACCTTCCCACAACACAGTTCCATTTATAGACCTCTCCTAATGCTTTGTTTCTCATTGCTTACTAAATGAGGTCCCAAATCCTTAACTAGATTAATCAGAGTCCTAACAGGAAGCAGGTGACACACTCAAATTGGACTACTGAGGCACGTTTAGAAAAATTATACCAAGTGTGGGCAGTGTGTTAGGAAACCAATTAAATGGAATATAGGACATTAAGGCATTAAGGCTAGTGGAAATGGAAAGCCTTACTACCCCTAATCCTGAAAAGGCAAGAGGAAGAAGAAACTACCAGAACCTAAAGTGGCAACATATGCAGAGGGCTGCCTTACAGGTACTATGGCCTAGTGTAGCAAGACTCAATCTTCAGGGAAGAAACCTGGAGAATAAACCCCAGACCTTACTCCTAGTGCTTCATTATTGGCTGAATCCAAATAGAACCTGGTGACCAATGGAGAACAATCCAGGCAGAACAGTTGCCTGCAGTATAGAGATGAGAAGGTGGAAAATGGATCTACAATGGAAGGATAACCAGCGCATTACCTTAATATTAAATGGCTTTCTAATTTAGACTTACATAGTGGTTTTAATTTACCACAGATCCCTTTTAGATTTCCTTTAATTAAGGTAAGCCATTGTCCCCTGTAAACATTCAAAGAGAGATCTTTTTTTGTGTGTCTGTGTGACTTTCCTTGTGTCCAAATAAAAATTAAATTTCATAGTCTTCTCCCATTACCAAAAACTTAGATGCCATTAAGTGTAAATGTCATCACCACTTATAGTTCTGTTTCCAAACTTATCATTCTAGTAGATTGTATTGATGTCAATTCTTCCATGCCCCCATATCTCTGTGGTGTACTTATAATCTCATACAGGACTAGACACACGACTAACTGGAGGCTAAAATAAGGCAGAAGTGGTGGTATACCAGTGCCTAGGCCCCGAGAAATCTTGTGCACCTATTATCACCATGAGAAGGAGTTGCCTGGATTTTCCTGTTTGTACTAGAAAGAGAATGAGTTAACCATGGAGCAGAGCCAACATTTAGATATGGAATTGGACCAGTTGAACCACAGATGCATGAGAGAGCTCAGCCAAAATCAGCTGGACTCTGTAGATGCATGAAAAAGAATTGGTCATTTTTATATGCCATAGTTTTGAGATTGTTTACTAACCATCAAGGAATACAGTGACATGTTATAATCATCTTTCCTGCAGTCTCAGAGATATCTCTGCTCCTTCCCAGTGTTACCCATCTAGCTCTGTCCTCGATACCGTATATAACTACTCCTTTTCACAATATAACTCTAGAAAAAATATCACCTTTTTTTCTCCTATTTTCTTTAACATTTCCCTCTCTGCTGATTATTTGCCCTCTAACTGTAAACATACCAATCTAATCCATAAAAACTTAACTTTCTGCATTATGATAGGCAGAACTCTAAGATGAACCCTGATGACTATGCTTTCGTATAATCTATTGTATGAGTACGGGAGAGACCTGTGAATATAACAGAATATCATTCCTGTAATTTGCTTATGTTATATGGCATATCCGACTTGAATAATGGGAGATTATTTTTGATGGGACCTACCTAAAAAGATGAGCTCTAAGAAGGGATGGTGCTCTTTCTTGAAGGGGAAAAAAAGAAAGTTAAGTGAGTGAGTCACCACACCTTAGCAGACTTTAAGCCAAGGGTGAGTGATAATCTGATGAGGCTGAAGAAAGACCTAGAGATAGTGGTTGAGACATAGATTTATTGGGGGAATTTACTGTGCAGGGAGTCCAGGAGCCACAGACTGGATAAAGTATCTGCTGCTAGGATTTATGTGCACCAAACATTTAGCTTGCTTTTATAGTGTAGCCACTTAATATAGCAATTATCTGTAGCCTCTCCTTCCTTGCCTGGCCAGTGTTCTAAGAAGATCTAAGGCCTAGATCTAAGGCCATCTGGACACTCCTCATTATAAGGGAGATGCTCTGGGTGGTCACCCCCAGAGACTCTGACCTTGAATGCTGAACATGTTCCTCACATTCTGTGTGACAGCAATATATAGAGAATATGGAATCTCTACATTCTCAAGATAATATTAATAGGGATATTCAGGGCATATTTCCACAAACTGGCCATGCAGCATATACCAAGCAAGTGAGAGAAATAAAATGCATGAATTCTCCATTGTTGGGCTTTGAAGATGGAGGTGGCACATGGCAAGGAGTGTGGGTGACCTTTAGGAGTGGAGAGTGACGCTGTCTGATAGCAAGAAAAGAAGGATCTCAGTCCTACAACCACAAGTAATTGAATCCTGATGACAACCTGAATGAAATGTAGGTTCTTTCTCAGAGTATCCAGAAATAAATGCAGACTAGCCAACACCCTGATTACACAACTGTGAAGAACAGAGGAGAGAACTCCATCAAGCTCTGTCTGGCATCCTGACCTACAGTGAGCTAATAAGTCACTATTGTTTTAAGCCTCAAAGTTTATAGGAAGTTGTTATGCAGCCATTGAAAACTAATACATTTCTCAACTTTACTTCTCGTATGTGCTTCTTTAAGGAATAATAAGAAAAAATACTAATACATTTGTATATAGCACATACTATAGGCCAGGTACAATTCTAATTGTTTTACATATAAAATAAAATATTTAATCCTCACAGCCTTTATTACTGTCATTTTCTAGATGTAAAACTTGAAGTACAAAGAGGTTCATAACTTGCCCAAGGGCATAGCTACTAAATGGCAAAGCAGGAATTCAAACCTCAGCACTCTGTTTTTGAATTTATACTCTAAAGCATTCTATGCCATTCCTCTACTTCCCTAGTTCGTTTTTTTTTAAAGATTTTATTTATTTATTCATGAGAGACACCAAGAGAGAGAGGCAGAGACACAGGCAGAGGGAGAAGCAGGCCCCATGCAGGAAGCCCAACATGGGACTCGATCCCAGGTCTCCAGGATCACGCCCTAGGCTGAAGGCAGGCGCTAAACCGGTGAGCCACCCAGGCTGCCCTACTTCCCTAGTTATTATTTACACCTCTACCACTAGATTGTGGATTCTGCCCTCAAAACTCTACTGAACCTTCTCTGGCAGAAATATAGGGTCTTGCTAATTCTCAAGTCTAAATAATATTCCTCAGCCATCGTCTTGTTTAAGCTCCCCACAGCATTTGACATTGTTTACCACTTTCTCCTTTCTCAAACTCTGTCTTCCTGCCTGTGGAAATGCTTTGTCTTTGTCACCTCTTCCCCAACTTGCCCTGAAAATGCTGCTGTTACTCATGATTGGTCCTCAGCCTTCTCACTGTACAGAATTTCCCTAGCTGGCTTCCACTTCTTTCCTGACTTTAGCTGACACCTCTGTGCCTGTGACATCCAACTAGTCTGCCCCTTTCTCCAGAATGCAGGTTGCATGTTTCCAGCTAGCAACAAGACAAATATAATTTGATGTTCCCTCCCTCCCCAAACAGAACACATCTAAGATACCCAAGATGTGAAAGTCCTTGTCATAAATCTCAAACATTATGCCCATCTGTCACTGTTTCCCAGCCTCCATCCTCTTGAACTTCTGGATTTCCTATTTTCATGCTTCCTACTTTTTTTTTTCTCAGAACCTATTTTTCTCTTACCACAAATGATAGCTGACTTTGAAGCTTCCACAAAGTAATTTTGCCAGGACATGTCTTCATCCTTCAGATAGTTTTACAGGTACCTAGAAAAGACTGTCAGATAAGTGAATTTCTTCAAAAATAACTATTGTTCTCCAGATTATCTGTGCATTATGCAAATAAAGAATTCCACCCTCCCTATAAAAATTATGAAGAAAAATGATGCAAAGCCTTAATAAAGCAGAGATACATTAGGGGGGAAGAATTTTGGTATGTATTCCTCAAATCAAACTTCAGTGATTTATCTGTGCCTTGCCTTATCCAATAGTCCAGCAAGACTGAGCACTCCAGAGCTTGGATTTATACTTCATATATACCCAGCTTCCAATAGCCATTTCTCTGTAAAATATCCACATAAGAATACAGATATAAACTGGATATTACTGAGCCTTAAAAAATAATGAAATTTTGCCATATGCAATAATGTGGACAGAGCTAGAGAGTATTACGCTAAGTAAAATAAGTCAGAGAAAGACAAATACCACATGATTTCACTCATAGGTAGAATTTAAAGAAACAAAATAAAACAAATGAATGGGAAGGGGAACAAAGAGGGAAGCAAACTATGAGAGACTCCTAGCTATGGAGAACAAACTGATGGTTGCTGGAGAGGACAAGTCGTCGGGAGGGTGGGAGAGGGGACAGCAAAGATAGGTTAAATGGGTGAGGGAACCCTGGGTGGCACAGCGGTTTGGCGCCTGCCTTTGGCCCAGGGCGCGATCCTGGAGACCCGGGATCGAATCCCACGTCAGGCTCCCGGTGCATGGAGCCTGCTTCTCCCTCTGCCTGTGTCTCTGCCTCTCTCTCTCTCTCTGTGTGACTATCATAAATAAATAAAAATTAAAAAAAAAATAAATGGGTGAGAGCATTTGTGTTGAGCACTAGATCACTAAAATCTTTTTCTGAAACCAACATTATACTACATACTAACTGGAGTTTCAATAAAAACTTGAAAAGATATAAGTAAAACAATAAAAGCATAAGAAAACTAAAAATAATAGAAAAATAAACTCAACTTCTTAATCTTGTTGCCACTGCCATGAAGAAAGCTAAGCTGAGGTAAACCTAAAGTTCATCTCTATTGCCACCTGATAATAAAAGTTTGAAATAAATTTTTCCACTCATAGTTCCAGGAACATCTCTACCCTCTCTTCTCTTAGTCTGATATGAAGCCTAGATGCATATATCTACTTTTTACAAATTAAATTACTTGAGATATGGTTCAAATTATTCTCTCAGCACTCAGGTATGCCGCCGCTGTGATAAATGCAGTGAGGTAATTGCCTTTTCTTCTGGCCCTTGACCAATGCACCACCACCCCCCGCCCCGTGCTTACCTGTTTTACCAATAGCATAGAATGCACATTGTCCCAGTAATGGGGGCCTCTTGATGGCTTAGGGCCCTTGAGCTCTGGAAACACATCTTAAGTGAGTGCTGTGCCTCAAGCATGTAATCAAGTTGAAACCACTATTAGTGAAAAATAGTATTAAAAGTGCAGGGACTAAAAATCGGCAAACTATAGAAGTAAACCTGTGTGAGGCACATCAATTCTTTCAAAGCCTCATATGACCACTTGGTATATGACAATACTTTACCTGGTAAATTAAATGTTGACCAATTGCTTTCAAAGGTAATAGATTCTAAACCACTGGAATCTAAGAAGTTTACAGTTCCATAGGGAAGTGGGCCTGAGTAACTGTAGACTGAGGATGTTGATAAACCATCTGCCCTAAGCATGAAATTATGACATTTAAGTTCTTTTTCCCTATATCTACACAAACATCTTTTTCCAAGTATAATGAAAAGGCAGTGGGGTGCAGAAAGCAACTAAAAAGTATGTCAGGGCCAAAATATAGTGATGAACTTTGCTGTAACTTAAGATTCAGAAAACAATATGATTTCTTTGTTGTAATCGAAAGGAGGTACTAGATTCTAGTCCTGTATTCATCATTTGTTAACTCTGCTATCCTAGTTGTAAAATACGCGTCCTCTATTAAATCAGATAATAGCTCACAGACTTCCTAGGAGAAAATAAGGGCATGAAAGTGAGAACACTTGAATCCTCTGTGAAGTAAGCACGAGTGAATGACATTATTTTTTGTTAATCCAAAGGCAATATAATCTGTGTACCTGTCAAAAGCCAAGACTACAAAACCAATCCCATAAGACCAAAATGGTCATGGCTATGCAAGTTTGTTTTTGCGTGTCAATGGAAAATGTTCCTAAAGTCAGATTTCCTTTCCGCTTCCTCAAAGTATAGCTGAATTGGATGGTAAGAGAGTAATTACTTTTCATGCTTTTATTTTTTTTGCAATTTCATGCAATTACTTACATGCTTTAATTTTAAGTCGTAATATTACCTGAAGCCAGTTATAATAATACCCTTCAGGGTGCAGATAAGAAAGCTTGGTTTCTGAGTTCATGTTGCCTGCACACCCTCATCAAACATCTAGTCCTGCCCCATAAGAAATAGTGCCTGCTTGCCACATAAACACTTCTGTCAATGGAAGGGACCAGAGTCAGGAGCTCCTTCCTGATTCACAGTACCCATCAGTCAGAAACCCCTGGCCCATTTGGAACTACTCTGATTCAAGCTCACTACTCTTCAGTGTCACCTTTAACTTGATTTTCAACTCTCCTGTGAAGCCATCTTCAATTGTACTTCAGATTCTTTCCCCTTCAGACGACTTGTCCAGCTCCACTGTGACCTCAGGATGCCTCCACAATGTGTACCATTTGGCAACTGCCCTCCTTCCAGGTTCACGGTGGACTTTATGGTGAGCCTGAGCAAGTCGACCAAACTAAATGAACTGGGTGGCTAAGCAATGCTCCTGGGTATCCCGAGAAGAGCCATCTTACTCAGCTGCACCTACCTCAACTTTTGCTTTCCTGTGCTTTTCCCAGGCCTTTGTATGCACTTGTTGTGTACACACTATTGCAGCCAAAGTACACAGGTGGTCACAGTGTTTCCCTCTGTTGACATGGGCTTTCTACAAGCTTAACCCCAAGGCCAGTGTGTATCTGCCAAGGCACTATAAAGCCTCCAAGCTAAGGGTGAGGTCATAACTCTCTTCTGTTTCCCTTATGAGATAAACCACATCAAGCCTTTCCTAACCCGCCCTTTTGGCCCACACTTGTAAGTTACAGCCATGCGTCCTTTTGCCAGAGGTGTTGGTGTCAGATGCTGGCTCTGGGAGAGTGGATCCTGTAAACTTGCCTCATCAGTAGGCTTTGAGGAATTACCCCAGGGAGCTAGATATGTACTTGCTGCTAGCTTGTTTTTCACAATTATTGTCCTCCTGAGAACATCCAAGATTTCAGTCTCAGAGATAAGACGACTCTGTCTCTCACTGACATGTACTCTATGTGGATAATTCCAGGGAAAGCTGAGGGCACTACAGATTCCCTACCCCTACTTGCCAGTCACCTGAGACAGTGCTTAGAAGTGATGATAAATGACTGAAAATGTAAAGGCCTCATCCTAGGAAAATGAAATCTGCTTTAATGACAAATAGCATCTTTTTTATGATTTGTATTATAAACTTATTTTTTGAACAATATAGTCTATTATAAATATTCTTCCTCACTGCCCAGGTTCACCATTGTTAAGTATTGCTGCTATCACAATAGGGAGCCTCCCTATGCTTTGAATGAGTGCATGAATGTGATCTCTCCCAAATTCACCTGTGATCTGATGTACCAAGTTTGTTAACAGAGTCCCTTACAGGTACTTATATACAAAACATAAACCATGATGGCTTTTGTAGCTCCAAACTGACAGTCCACATTCTCCCACAGATTAAACGCTGCTTTAAAGGGTACTGCATGTTCAGAGATTTGTTATTTTTGGAAAGTAACTTAAAGAAGTTCTGGATGTATTCCCTGCTTAATACACTGGCTTAGGGCAGAGCCTGTTAGTTTAGAGAGAGCCCTAGATAAATATTTAGGTTAGTTAATGTAGTATGAGAAAGCCTGCAATGTTCTCCAATTAATAAAAAAAAAAAAAAAGGATGACAAGGGCTCCTTAATAAACCAGACTTAGATGAATTCCCTGATAAATGTAGAGATTCTAGAACTCCTATGCACAATAACTAGTATTTCTTAAATACTTACCGTGTGATTATCGCTTTTCTACATGTTTTATATGCATTACATTTAATCCTCACACAAACTTCTTAAGGTAGAATAACAACTCTAATGGGTAGGTGCTTTCATTTCTCCATCTTACAGATGAGCAAGTTGAGAGCAGGGTTAAGTCATATACCTGGCAAATGTGGAATTGGGGTTTAAATTAAGAGAGACTGAGTCCCAAGTCCACCCACTTAACCAAACCATACCTCTGTTCATTACATCAATTTCCCCATTATTCCTTTTGCTAACAATCATGATTCAAGATGGCATAGGTTTTTCTTTCCCTAGGTCAAAGAGATGATCCATTGTATTCAGAAACAGACATCGACAGTGGAGAATCCAAATTGTATCTAGAGTCCAATCAGTGAATACCCCAGGTCCTGAAATGGAGAGGAAAAACCAATAGCAATGGTTTTATTTTTAGCAAAAAATTACAGGCTCTGTCCATGTTTATACCACATTTAATCCAGCACTCATTCATAATTGCTTATTTTTTTACTATGATAAACATAGATAACTTTCACTTTACCTAAATATCTAAAAATAATATTGAAAATAATCTAATATCTAAAAATCTCTATAGTAAAATATTTTGAATCCCTCGGATTCAAAATATTTCTATATTACTCATCAGGAGTAATTTTGAGCCTGGGGAAATGGGTGGGGCAGTATATGTGTCTCAAGCATGCTGATAGGATCATCCCCCAAGTATCTTCTCAAGACAGTGAAGGGCTATTGCTTGCCCTTGGGACTTCTTAGAGTCCCTCTTGGAATTGGAATTCATTAACAAAAGCTGTCTCCCAGGAGTGATGAAGAAAGATCCCAAGCAGTCTTCACTGTCTCACCTCGTTCTCTGAGATCCATCACATGATTTTTTTTTTTTTTCCAGGGAGGCAAGCAGGGATGGGTGTTTCTTTTGGATGGGAATGCAAAATTTGATCTTTGTGAAATCCCAGAAGTCCTAGAAGAAGTATTATCATATTATCCCAAAATTGAAAATACTAAAGAAAAAGACTAAAGACAGTTCTGTTAGGGAAATGCTAGGTTATATTTCCACACGGAAAGAAAGTCATGTATGTCTATATCTTGGGAATCTTAAAATCCAAATTTTAAGAATAGTCAGGGTACAAGGTATGGATATAATATGATACCTTGTGTCAGAAGTCACCTGCTCAGATGAGATCAGGAAATAAAAGTCCAAAGACACAAATAGAGAAAAATATTTGGGGACTATCATATTTTTATGAACTAAAATAGGATTGTAATAGACACTCCCCAAAGTAGGTTGAGTACTCTCTCCTTCCTATGTTTCCATAACTCCCTATACTTTGTGTATCCTACACTTTGGGTTATTTCTTAAATTTCCCACTAAACTCTTAAGCAGGGATTCTTGTTCATCACTTACCACTCAGCTCTACCTAGCCCAGTACACAGCATCTAGTGAGTGCTCAGTCAATATCTTATTGTGGACTAAACATTGGTGTCCACCCGCCCCCCACCTGCTCCCTAAATCCTTATGGTAAAGCCCTGACATCCAACATGGGGCCATTGGGAGGTAATTTAGGTTTAGAGGAGTTCACAAGGGTGAGTTTCTTATGATAGAATTGGTGCCATTAAAAGAAAAAGAAACACCAGAGCACATGCCCCCCCCCCCCCCCCCACTAAACCCGGCTGCCTCTCTGTGTATCCTATGAAGAGACAGAAGAAGACAGCTATTTGTAAGCTAAGAGGAGGGTCCTCGCCAATAATCAGATGAGCTGGTACCTGGATTTCCCCACCTCCAGAATTGTTAGAAATAAGTGTCTGCTGTTTAAACTTCCCTGACTGATATTTTGTTACAGAAGCCTGAGAAAACTAATAAATATGTATTCACTGACTGTGAATGAACAATAGCTTCTGAAGAGCTAGATGTAAAATGCAAGTGAAAATAACTGTGATGATTTCCTGACAGTGGTAAATCCTTCAGTTCCTTGCTGCTTTTTTACCCTGAAAATAAAACTATCTACATCCTTTGAACTAGTGAAATGTAGGAAAGGAAGGAAAAAAGATATTTCATCTTCAAAGCAATCACTCATATGAACAAGGAGAAGAGGTTGGGTGGTCGGGACAAGATGCAATGAAATAATGACATATATTCACAAGTTTATCAGTATTGAGTCTAAGCCAAAAACCCTTCTTTTTTACTCTTCACTTCGTTGACTATATGTTTTAAATAACACTTGAAAAATTACTTGGAATCTGCTGGTACTCTTTATTTGCGTCTCATGAACCAGTCTAATAGATTTCTAGATGCAACAACAATTAGCAAGAATAATGCATCAAATGGACAGAGAAGGGTGAGCAAATGGCTCTGCTGTTTATTGCAGACAAAAGGTGTCTACTAATTATTGACTTTGTTTAATTAATGTATTGTAATTTTCCATAGAGTTGTGCAGAGTTGTCATTTCCAAAGTGCATACAGTGATGAAAAAACAGCTACTTAGTGTCTTATGCTCTGAAACCCATGAACCTAAATTATTTCTTTAAATGCTTTTTTCTCCCTTTAAATTAAGTGAAAACAGCTTGGAAAGAAGAATTCCAGAGTAACTTTCTGTTCATCACCCCAAGGAATTAGCCTAGGACCTATTGATAGATAAGTCATAGCAAGTTTATATTCATCATTCTGCAATTTAGATCAATTAAAGTAGAATGCCCTGGGAATTGGATGGAGATTCTTAGAATTTATGTTTATTATGTTCAAAAGGGAATAATTTTCCTTTGTAATCAAAAGGATGCAAACAATGAGACTTCTGAGGTAGAAAGGGCAAAAAGCCCTCTTTCAGTGTCCTCTGCTTTTTCCTCTCCTGAAGTTGAAAAGCCACTTGGAGAATGAATGAATGAAACCCTAACCTGAAGCTAGAAATTTTTGGGGACCATTGATTGTTGAGATGTAGCATCTCATGAGATGAGAGTTGAGAGCATCTCTCTTTCTTAAATCAACCTGAGAAAACCGCCTTAAGGAAGTATGTGAAATGAAGGGGGATGTGGATTTAGCCCAAAAGAGAGAAACCATGTCAGATTATGCTCTCCCTTCCAGCATAGTTTCTGCCCTTTTTACCCTGGCCTTTGAATTTTTTCATTGTTCTCTGAATAATCTTCTGAAAGAATTTTCACCTGATAAGGAATTTTTATGCTACCCACTGGGTTAGGAGACATTAAAACTAATGAGTTTTTGGTGAAATGTCAATTATTCCAATAAAAATCATACAGGAAAGCAATAAATAGAATATCAGCAGGCTTAAACATAGATGATGCAGCTTTTCACTGTATATAGAGCACAAAGGCTCTGGGGCCCTTACTAAACCCCATAAGAAGTGAAGCAAACACATCTCTACGCATCCAAACAAGGTAGAACCTAAACCTATGTTTTCTAACAGCAGGATCTTGCACGTGGTAAAATGATGCCTCTGATCTCTGACACTTTGCAAGTCCAGAGAAGAGAGATTCACATTCCTGTTGCCTAATACCTAGTACCCAAGTCCTCACAAAAAGCACATTAGCATAAAAACAATGCACATAAGTGGAAAGAAACCAAATTCCCCGTTTTTCTTTTGATCTCCATTTAGTTTCAATAAGGCAACAACTATTTAAGAATTCACTGTACCAAAAACTATGAAGAGTTAAAATGGAAAATGAAGGTTCAGTTTTCCCTGAAGCAGTTCACAGAGTAACGGAATTAAAAGGGCAGCTATGAGTGTGATCTTTCTGTTTTAATCAACTAAACTACTGCAAAGACAACTTTTTGGGTTTAAATACAAGGGAAGCAATGGTGTGAACCGTCTGCAAAAGGACAGATGAGAATTTCTGCAGAAAGCTTTTTCAAGATGGAGAGGGAAAGGAAAGAGAGGTTGGGGGCCTGGGTGGCTCAGATCTTGATCCCAGCATTCTGGGATCTGTTCACAGCGAGCTCCCTGCTAAGCAGGGAGCCTGCTTCTCCCTCTTGCCCTTGCTCATGCTGTTTCTCATTATCTCTGTTTCTCTCAAAAATAAATAAAATCTTTAAGAAAAAAGAGATTAAATTTTTGAGTATTGATTAAACTATGTAACAATATAAATTATCAAATAATATAGACTATAAATGCCATATTGTCAACTTCTCAGTTACTCCTTATTAAACCACTCCTATATGCTCAAACTGCAATAATTGTTGGCCTATGCTACTTTGCACTGGAACACGAAGATCCCTTTACCCCCATACTGGCTTCAAGGTCCATTCCTAGGTGCTATAACAATATCCGTCTATTTCTCCTACATGATAACTGGGAAAGAAAGATCCCTACTCCATGCTCACTCAGAACTTGAAGACCTCTATTCTCAATCTTCTAGATTAAAAAGCTAAAACTCAGAGAGGTAAAGTAACTTAGCTACACAGGACTTGCTGTGGTCTAAATATTTGTGTCCCCAAAATTCATATGTTGAAATAAACCCCCATAGTGATGGTGTTAGGAGGAGGGGCCTTTAGGAAGTGACTAGGTCATGAGGGGGGAACCCCCACCAATGGGATTAGTGCTCATAAGTGCAGCAGGAAAGAGACCCTAGTGAGCTCTCTAGTCCTTCTTGCCTTGTGAGGATTTAGCAAGAAATCTGCACCCCAGAAAAGAGTCTTCACCATCCTGACATCCTAATCTCAGACTTCAGGTCCCCATAACAGTGAAAAATAAATGTTTGCTGTTTAGAAGCAACCCAGTATGTGATATTTTGTCAACACAGCCTGAAGGGATCAAGACGAGACTTGAAGGCATTAACAAGTACAACAAGACTTTGAAGCCAGGTAGTTTGATTGCGTAGTCCTTGATCTTTGCGTCACAAATCAACTATCGTCCCTGATCTTCATGTTTTCTGTTGTGAACATTGTGAACTTACTCCTGTCTTGAAGACTTTGCACCAGCTGTTTCCTCTTCCTAAACTTCAAAAGTTGCAAATAGTATGCATTGTATGAATCAACTTCACATTTTTATATCACTACATGAATATAAAAAATATTTGGAGAAACTTATCTTGAATGTTTACTATGCCCATACTTAATTTTTTTCTTTTTTTTTTTTTGAGATAGAATTGGCATACAACAACATATAAGGTTAAAGTGTACAGCATAACTTGACATAAGCATTTGTGGAATGATTGCCAACCAAATAAGTTTAGCTAATACCCATCATTTCACAGTTACAAAAAAAGGTTTTTTGTGAAAAATTTTTTTAGCACTTCTAGGATTTACTCATAGCAACTTTCAAATATACCATTTCGTCATATGGTTGTGACATCATAATATCACCAACAGTTACTTGTAATTAGAAGTTTGTATCTTTTGACCACATTCACCCATTTTTCCCATTTCCTACCTCCTGCCTCTGGTAACCAAAAATCTTTTTCTTTAAGCTTACTTTTTGGTTTGGTTTTTGTATCTCATATGTCAGTCTAATTGCACAGTATTTGTTTTTCTGTCTGACTTATTTCCCTTGGCATAATTCTCTCAAGGTCCATCCATCTTGTCACAATTGACAGGATATCATTCTTTTTCATGGCTACATGGCTATTTCATTGCGTGTATGTGTATTTAGTCTTTACCCATTCATCTGTTGATGAACATTCAGGTTGTTTCTATGTCTTGGCTATTATAAATAATGCTATAATAAAAATGACATACTCATTTCTTTTCCTTTAGATATGTATCCAGAAGTGTAATTGCCGAATCATATGGTACCTTCCTAGTTTTAATTTTTGAGGAACATCTCTGTTTTCCACAGTGACCACACCAATTTACATTTCCACCCCCCACTGCACAAGGGTTACCTTTTCTTCACAGTTTTGCCGAAACTTGTTATGTCTTTCTGATAACCATTCTAACAAGTGTAAAGTATATTTCATTATGTTTTTCATTTCTATTTCCCTGGTGTTTCATGATGTTGAGCACCTTTTCATATACTCTTTGACCATTCCAGAGCCTTCTTTGGGGATGTCTGTTCAGGTCCTTTGCCCATTTTAATTAGATTATTTAGATGCTGTTGTGCTATTTATTATTTGAGTGCTTATGAGTGGTAGGTATTCCTTATGGATTTGGGATATTAACCCCTTATCAGATGTATGGGTTTGCAAATATCTTCTGTCATTCAATAGGTTGCTTTTTTGTTTTGTTGATTGTTTTTCTGTGCAGAAACTTTTTGGTTTGCTGTAGTTCCACTTTATTCATCTTGTTTGTGCTTTGGTGTCATATCCAAAACATTACTACCAAGACTCACATCAAGAAGTTTGTCCCTTTTGTTTTCTGCTAGGACTTTTTGTGGTTTCAGGTCTTGTATTTAAGTCTTTAATCTGTTTTGAGTTAATTTTTGTGGGTGGTGTAACATGGGGATCTAGTTTTAATCTTTTATATGTGAATATCCAATTAAGGAGACTGTCTTTTCTCCACTGAGTATTCTTGACTCCCTTATCAAATATTAGTTGCTATATAAGCATAGGTTAAGTCTGGGTTCTCAATTTTGTTCTATTGGTCTGACTTTTTTTTCCCAATACCATACTGTTTTCATTACTATAGCATTGTAATATAGTTTGAAATCATGAAATATGCTTTATTCTTCTTTCTCAGGATTTCTTTGGCTATTCAGGGTCTTTTGTGGTTTCATACAAATTTTTGGATTGTTTTTTTCTACTTCTGCAGAAAACCCCCTCAGAATATTATTAGTAATTGGAAATTTCTATAGATGAATTTGGATAGTATGGACACTATAACAATATTCTCCCAATCCAAAAACATGATATATCTTTCCATTTATTTCTGTTACCTTCGATTTGTTTTACCAATATCTTGTCATTTATAGCATCACAATCTTTCACCTCCTTGGTTAAATTTATTCCTAAGTATGTAATTGTTTTTACTATTATTGTAAATGAGATTGAGTTCTTTCTTTCTCAGATAATTTGTTGTTCGTATATAAAAATACTGCTGGGTTTTGTACATTGATTTTGTTTCCTACAACTTTGCTGCATTTGTTAATGAGATCTAGCAGATTTATAGTGAAATCTTTAAGGTTTTCTATATATAACCTTACATCATCTGCAAATAAAGACCTTTTTACTTTTTTCTTTCCAATTTGGTTACTTTTTATTTCTTTTTCTTACCTGATTGGTCTGACTAGGACTTCCAGTACTATGTTGAATAGGTAGTGTGAGAGTGGGCACCTTTGTTGTGTTTCTGATCTTAGAGGAAATATTTTAACCTTTCACCATCAGGTATAATGTTAGCTGTGGGCTTGTAATATATGGTCTTTATCATGCTGAGATATGTATGCTCCTTCTATACTTAATGTATGGAATGTTATTATGAACATATGTTGAATTTTGTCCAATGCTTTTTTTCTGCATCTGTTATTGTGATCATATGATTTTTATCTTTCATTCTTAATGTGACCAATATAATACATTTATTGATTTGTGTATGTTAAACCATCCTTACAATCCAGGGATGAATCTCACTTGACCATGGTGTGTGATTCTTTTAATGTGCTGCTGAATTCGATTTGCTAGTAATTTTTTTAGAGTTTTTGCATTTATATTCATCAGGTATATTGGCCTGTAGTTTTTGTTTTTTGCAGTGTTTTTATCTGGCTGTGGTATCAGGCTAATGCTATCCTTATAAAATGAGTTTGGTATGTTCCTTCCTCTTTGAACTTTGAGAGTATGAGAAAGATTGGCATTAATCTTTAAATGTTGGTGAATCTCACCACTGAAGCCATCTGATATTGGCCTTTTCTTTATTGGGAAATTTTCGATTCATGCTTCAATCTCCATGCAATTAATTGATTTTTTTTAGATTGTCTATTTTTTCCTGATTCATTCTTAGTAGGTTAAAAATATCCATTTCTTCAAGTTTGTTGGTTTATAGTTGTTCATAATAGCTTCTTATGATTCTTGGTATTTCTGTGGTATCAGTTGTAATGCTTCCTCTTTCATGTATCATTTTATTGATTTGGGTCTTCTTTTTTCTTGGTTAGTCTAGCTAAAGTTTTATCTTTCCAAAAAACCAACTGTTACTTTTGTTAATATTTTCTATTGTTTTTCTGTTCTCTATTTCATTTATTTCTGCTTAGTCTTTATTATTTCTTTCCTTCTGCTAACTTTGGGCTTAATTTGTTCTTTTTGTAGTTACTAAAGGTGTAAAGATAGGTTTATTCTTTATATTTTCTTGATTACATGTATTCAGAGCTATAAACTTTCCTCTTAAACCAGCTTTGCTGTATCCATTAGTTTTAGTATGTTTGTTTCTATTTTTCTTCATCCTGAAATACTTTCTAATTTCTTCTTTTCTTTTTTGATCCGTTGGTCACTCAGCTGAGTGTTGTTTAATTTTCATATACTTATGAATGTACAGTTTTTTCCTGTTGTTTTCCAATTTCATACTATTGTGTTCAATATATGCTCTGTATGATTTCAATCATCTTAAATTTGCTAAAGCTTATTTTGTGGCCTAACATATGGTCTATCCTAAAAAATGTTATGTGTATCCTGGAGAGGAATGCATATTCTGCTGTAGCTAAGTAAAATGTTCTATATATATCTGTTAGGTTCATTTGGTAGTGCTGTTCAAATCTACTGTTTCCTTATCGATTCTCTACCTAAATTATCTATCCATTGTTGAGAATACAGTAATAAAGTTCTGGACTATTACAGTATTCATGTTTATTTCTCCTTTTAGTCCTATTAGTTTTTGCTTTACATATTTGGGTGCTTTGATGTTGGTTGTATGCACATTTATTTATATCTTCTTGATGAATTAACCTCTTTATCACTATACAATGACCTTTGTCTCTTGTGACTATTTTTAATTTAAAGATCATTACATTTGGTATAAACACCCTTGCTCTCTTTTGATTACCATTTGTTTGAAATATCCTTTTCCATCCCTTTGCTGTTAGTCTGTGTTTCCTTAAAGCTATAGTTCATGTCATAGGCAACATATTATTGAGTCTTTTTTTTTTTTATCCATTTGCCATTCTGTATTTCTGAGTGAAGAATTTAGTCCATTTATGTTTAAAGTAATTATTTATAGATGTGAAGTTACTATTGCCATTTGGTTAATTGTTTTCTGACTATTTTTTAGATGCTTCCTCTAACTCTGGCTTCCTTTGTGATGTGAAGACATTTTGTGGTGGTATACTTGATCCCTTTATCATAATATTTTGTGTAACTTCTACAGATTTTTTTCCTTTGTGGTTACCATGATGCTTACTTAAAATACCTTATATTTAAAACACTCTGTTTTAGGCTGATAACATGTTAACTTTAATTTTTACTACCTCCTCCTTCCACTTTTTAGGTTATTGATATTAGAATTTACATATTTTTATATTGTATATTCAATAACCAATTATATTTATGGTTATTTTAATACCGTTTTTACCTTTCAGAGTTGTAAGTGAATTACACACTACCATTACTATATTAGAGAATCTTTGACTAAACTTACATTTACCAGTGAATTTTAGAGTAGCTTCATATATTTTTATTATAGTAATTAAAATCCATTTACTTCTGGTTGAAGAGCTCTTATTTGCATTTCCTGTAAGAGAGAGATCTAGTGGTTTTGAACTCTCTTAGCTTCTTTTTTTACTTTTTATTGTTATGAAAGTCTTCTCTTCTATAGGACAAGGGAGCCCTCATAAGACTATAGGTGAATATTTCAACAGAAATATTTATTTATTTATAACAGAAATATTTATTCTAAAGAACGGCTTTTCTGGTTATAATATTCTCAGTCAACACTTTTTTCCCAATATTTTTAATATATCATACAATTTTCTCCTGGCCTGAAAAAAATTTTTTAATAGATTTTATTTATTCATGAGAGACACAGAGAGAGAGAGATGCAGAGACAGAGACAGAGGGAAAAGTAGGCTCAATGCAGGGACCCTGATGTGGGACTCGATTGGGACTCCAGGATCATGCCCTGGGCTGAAGGCAGGCACTAAACTGTCCAGCTACCCAGGGATCCCTGACCTGAAAATTTTTTGTTGAAATATTCACCTATAGTCTTATGAGGGCTCTCTCATATGTGTCCTATTACTTTTCCCTTGTTGCTTTCAAAATACTTTGTCTTTGACTTTCAACATTAATTATAATATGTCTCAGTGTAACCCTTTTTAGATTCAAACTATTTGCTATTCTTTGGGCCTCATGGATCTGGATGTCCATTTCATTTCCCAGGTTCAGAAACATTTTGGTCATTATTGCTTTAAATAAACCTTCTGTCCTTTTCTCTTTATCTTCACCACTGGTAATTCCATAATGTATGTATATATATTGGTGGTATCCCGTAAGTCCTCAAAGCTTTCTTCATTTCTTTTCATTCTCTTTTCCTTTTGTTCCTCTGTCTGGAGAATTTCAATCAGGTGTTCTAGGTCATTGGTTCTTCTGCATGGTCAAGTTTGCTATTGAAACTATCTATTGAATTTTTCAGTCATTAAGCTCTAGGATTTCTATTTAGTTTGTTTATGGTTTCTATTTCTTTGTTGATCTATTTGTTTTGTCCATGCACTGTTTTCCCAATTTCATCTAGTTGTCTGGGTGTTCTTGTGATTCACTGAACTTCTTTAATGTGAGTATTCTGAATTCTTTGCAAGCTTATAGATCTCTATTTCTATAGTGTCCCTTATTGGGGCTCTATTACTTACTTTTGGTTGTGTCATGTTTACCTGTCTTTTTTGTGGTTCTTGATTCCTTACATTGTATCCACACATTGGAGGCAGCAGAATCCTCTCATAGACTTGATAGGTTTAGTTTGGCAGTCCTTCATCAGTCAGTTCAGCTTAAAGTTCTGGACATGTCAGCTGATAGCATCCTTGGACAAGTGAAGCTTGATATCAAAGTCTTTTGGGGCAATACCTCTGCTGAGCCAGGGCACAGGTGGGGCAGCATCAGCTAAAAATGGTTGACTGGTGCTGCTGGCTTGGTTCTCTGTCTAATGGAGGCTGTAGAATGGGCTCCACACTTGTTCAGTTTTCCTGGTCAGGCTTCTTTGACAGTCAGGACTAAGAACTCTACTCAGCAGTAGGCAGGGCTATATATTAGCTTTATATGGGTTAATGGGACAGCAGAATGGGTCCCAAGGACAGTATGTGGACCTGAATTAGGTAGAATGTACACTGAATTTCTTGGCTTATTGGAGCCACTGGTATTGCTCTGCAGATAGGGAGAGCTACTGGCTTTGCTCTCTGCTTAAGCACCACCATATGTGAGTCTGTGATATGGGCTACACAACTTTCTATGGTTCTGGTTGTTCCCAGGTTGGAGGAGTTGAGGGCTGTATTCAACAGTGGGCAAGGCTATGAATTCATTTCCTGGCCAGAGGGGCCCACTATACAGGCTCCAAAGCCAGCAAGGCTCTTGTTTAGGGATTCAATTAGGCAGAACTCTGCACCAAGTTCCTTGGCCTGATGGGTCACTGTCCTGGTTTTGTAGATGGGCAGGGTCACCAGCTGAGGTCTCCATTCAGCTGGTCTATGATCCCCAGGAGCTCTGGTTTGGTTTCCTGGTCAGGCCAGCTGGATGTTGTATTTTGCTTTGAGAGGGGCTATAAATTATCTTTCCTGCCCAGTTGAGGCTATGGAGGCTTCTCATCTACATTTTGCCAGATGCTGGCAAAGCTCTTTGGGGACTGAATTGGGAAGAACTGCACCCTATGCTCCCTGGCCAGACAAAGCCCACCTTCTTGGCTTTTTAGATGCAGGGCCACTGGCTGTGGTCTCCAATCAAATGGAGTGGGTTATACTGATTCCCAGGAACTCTGGTTAATTTCCTGATTATACCATCTTAAATGGCTGAAGATTATATTTAACAAAGCTACCTTGTCTTAAATTCTTTAGGGAGAAGTCTTTTTTCCCCATTTGTTCCCCCCAATTCCTCACAGATTGCCACATTACCACATAGTAAGAGCTCAATAAAAGAAAATATTTCTATCATTTTTTGACCTATGGACATGGTCCAGGTGCTGGAACATGTGCCTCATCTAAAGCCTAAAACCACTACGAGGGTAGGTATAACCATATCTACTTTCAAATGAGCAAACTGGGACTTTGAAAGGTTTAAACAACTTGTCCAAGATTACAGAGCTAGATGATGGTAAGCCAGTTTTGGGTCTGACTCTGGAGGCTCTGCTCTTAGGCTCCATACCATACTTCCTTAAGCTATAATAAATACAAATTTATTTAAATAAATGAATATTTGCTTAGAAAAATCTGTGTTGAAAACCTAGTATCATGTCTCTTTATAAAAGTGAAAAGTTAATAAAGGAAGAGGGAAAAAAAGACTAAAGCCAAATAAATACAGAGCTGAGACCGTACTGGAGAGAGTAAATAGTAACCAGAGCAAAGGGCAGGAGAGGATAATGGGAAAGGAGATTGGAAAGACTCTACTCAAGTCATGGAGTGTGGGTATCAGACGAGGGAATACATCAGTGGACAATTACTATGCACTGTGATTATAACGAAGTGATTAGACTAGTGCTTTGGGCAGAAGCAGTGGGGAATAAAGTTGAAGAGATATCAGGTGCAAATAATTTTGCCATGATCCAGAAGGAAAGAAATGAATTGAGCAAAGTAAAGACATTAATAATAAGAAACCCAAGGATTCAGCATGGGAGATGTTTAGAAATAAAACTAAGGAATGCAATTACTGGTTGGATACGAAAAATATGAGTCCAAAAATAATGGTGTTAGAAACCGTCAAAGAGAATGTGAGTCCATGAACTAGCATGTCCAAGAAGGAAAGGAATCAAAAAGAAAATTATGCGCTTAGTTTTGAAATTTTTTCTTTAAAATATAAAGATCATCTCAGTAGATTACAGAGAGGCTTTTTTCTTTAATATACCATCTCTTATTTCAGTGGGAGACAAAGGGTAAGTAAGTGCACAACCCTGCAAATACTTCTTATTGCCTACACCATCAATCCTTAGCTAGGTATTTATAGTCTAGGAGGGAAACTAACACTTAAGGTGGTGTTTATGATAATTGCTAAAGGAGGCAAAGAAAGCTGAGAGGAATAAGCATTAAGTAATTTCCATTGTTCTTACTCTACCCACAAGGAAATCTCAGAGATCAAGAATAACAGAATGAAGAAGGGCTCCATATTACTCAACTCTCTTCTTATGGTATCAGAATGTCCTGACTTTGTCTCAGTTCTGTTTGTTTTTGTTATCAATGCCCAGGATAAGGACATTGAAGACAGCTTATCAAATACATAGTAAATGTGGATGGAGTTCCTTAGTTGGGCAGTTTAAGGGAGGATTGGCAAAATCAGAATTCAAAATTTTCTCAAGCAACTAAAATAACAAAAGCCCAAGAGGTATTTGTAAATGATAAGTGTTTAGAAACTTTTTTGGTAATATTTCATCTGAAAAAACATAACTGAGGTTTTCATTGAACCCCAAGTTCAATAAAGCCAATGTGTAAACCTGGGCCACATTAATAAAAGTTAAATTTCAGAATCTTGGCAAAAAAAAATTCCATCATATTCTTTACTAGTCAGGACACATTTGAATAGTTGACTAAATTTTAGATATTCGATTTTACAGGGAAATTGGTACACTTGAGCAGTATAAGGAGAATACGAAGAAAGATGAAGGGCATAAAGAGTTATATCATATTTTTAAAAAGAGTTGGAGAAGGGACTTCTCCTGTCTTAGAGGATTTCAAGGGTAGTAATATGGAAAAGTAAGCAAGCTTTACCCCAATTAGGTTTAGAGAGCAGTCAGGCATTACCAAGAGGTACCTTTCACTCCATTTAAGGACAAACTTTCTAGAAAGTACAGATGTTTAATAGAATGGACTATCACATAAACAACTTGACCAATATTGTGAGGTCTTTATCTCAAGTAAGGAAGGAAGTCCTATATTAGGTGGGAGGTTGGTTTTGACAACCTTGTCTGGTGTGATTAGATGACCCTACATTTTCTGGAATATCACAGGAATAATGACTTTCCACATAAGAAGGGAGTTATTAAATCAGTACAATGGAGAATTAGAATTTAGAGCATGGAATCCTGGATTTGAATCTTGATTCTGCCAATTGTCAGTTGTATCATTTTACGAAACTGTTTCCTCACGTAAAAATGATATGGTGATAATATCTGCCTGACTTTTTATCCTTATGAGACAGTTAGGTAAGATCATGTATGTGAAGTACCATGTATTACTTTTGAAAAGACATGATAAATTGCTAGCTTTTATAACTAAATATCAAAAATTGGTCTTAAATCTTCTAGTTGGGAAATTGAAACCATTCTGCCCTCATTAAACTTATATTCCAGGGAAAAAATTGGTTTCTTCTGCTTAGTTCAGACCAAGCATCTTAAAATGTCAAGTAACATGACTCCTCACATTAATTAAAACCTTGTGTAAATGATGTTTTTCCTGTAAAGCAATCAGGGTCTATTCCTTAACTTTACCTATTCCTATAGATCTTTATTTCACTCTAACTTATCCATTGGCACAAAAAGGGAACAGTATTTGAATATCATTATGTGTGCAAAGAGTTTATATTGTAGAATATTTCTATAACCAATAAGTACCACATTTTTCCATTTATTCAGTTTTGGCTTTGATGTTTTATAATGTTCTTATAAAGATCAGGTCTCAGACACAGTGCTGACTGAAGTTATTCTGCTCTTTCCTCTTTTCCTTAGAATTATCTTGCACCTTTAATGTTTTCCAGACTGGAGTAGCTTCTCAGAAAAAGAAGAGGGCCCTGATGCTGGTTTGCTCATAACAGAACCCATGCTAAGACAAGCTGGCTAGCCAAGCAGTGGGTGCCAGTGCCATGATGCAACATCTTTGCATACACTTTCCAGCAAATGCCAACTTTTTTCTATTTCCAGTATCCACCCTGCTTGTCGATATATTTTTAATATACTGCTGCCTGGTTTATCTGTGAACTGGAGACAGAGCTATATTTTAACATTAGGGACAACGGGTGACCTCAAACTCCAAAGTTAAGCATTTGGTCTTCTTGTTGAAAGATACAGAATAAAGTGCAATCTGAGAGTATATTGTGTGTCAGTATCAGCCAAATACCCAATTACATTACTGCTTACCCTCTCAAGTGTCAGGGATGACCTTTTATGTTTAGATTTAGTTCTACAATTGGAAATAGGAAGAGAAGTAAAATTCATAACACAAACTAAAATCAAGGTTCTAGTGTATAATCTCTTTCCAGGGAAGCACAGTTAAGAGTTTGGGGGTTTTGTTTATTTGTTTTTTGCTTTTTGTTTTTTGTGGACTTCATCACTCATCTTGGAAAAAAGAAAGGATAAATGTGATAGTAGTATATTCTTCCAAATCACTAGCAAGCATCTAATTTTTTTCCAATGCAAGATTTCAAAGTTTCTATCCTTTGGAGAATGTAATTGATTTAATGAAAAGATGGATTAGGAGTCCATACATCCAGATTCTATTCCAAGCTCTATCAAGTAACCGATGTGTGTAAGTAACTTGACATCTTCATAATAGCTATCTCATCCATATAATAAGGGAGTGAGTTAATTTAGTTACCAGATTTCACCAGTTCAAATGGTCTGGTATTTGTCCTCTTTGGGACTTCTTGACACATTGCTAAAGATAAAAGTGTAAGTGCTTATCTCAAGTTAATAACCTATTACCTAAATAAACTAGATTTGGGAGTAGGAAAGAAAAACCAGAACCTTTGAGGTTGGCACAGATCAAAATGAAGTTAAATAATACAGTTAGTTTAAACCATGTAGGCAGCAAATAGAGTACATAGTCTCCAATATGCTGCAGAAGCTTATTCATCTATCTAATTTTGCCTAAGTGGATGAAATCATATATAGAGTACATCTTTTCCTAAGAGAACTAGACTTACAGTTATTAAGGTCTGACATAATACCTACATTAAGTGGTGCCTTTTTTTTTTTACTAGATTACTGTTTTATTTTTTATTGAAATATAATTAACATACAGTGTTATATTAATTTTAGCTATATAACACGATTCAACAATTCTATACATTTCTCAGTGCTCATGGAGATAAGTGTACTTTTAATGCTGTTTATCTATTTCAGCCATTCTCTATCTGCCAAGGCAGCTATTTTCATACACATTGTGAAAGGAAGCATCTACTAAGATTTTTCCAACTGCTATTACTCTGATAACACTAATTACATCTGTCTGAATAGCACTTTGTTTTCCAGAGAGCTTTTCTGCATATTATCTCATTATTCCAGACAACTGTCCTATGAAGTAGATTACCTTATCACCCTTATTAGTCAGCTGAGGAAACTGTATTCATGAGAGACAGAGAGAGAGAGAGAGAGAGAGAGAGAGAGGCAGAGATATAGGCAGAGGGAGAAGCAGGCTCCCTATGGGGAGCCTGATGATGAGACTGGATTCAAGGACCCCAGGATCATAACCTGAGCTAAAGGCAGATGCTCAACTGAGCCACCCAGGTGCCCCAGAATGTGTGTTTTAAAAGTTTTCCTTCCCTTCTTTCTTATCTCATCCTTTTTTAAAAATATAATTCAACAAATATTTATTGAGCACATAGGAGTCAGGCATTGTATTAGTAATGGATAGGTACAAAAATAGTTATATTCATATATAATATGAATATTGTTATTAATATTAAGTTATTGTTAAGTTATGGTTAAATAGTTCCAGGTAGTATCAAGAAGCCTTTCCCTCCCCAAGTCTTGATTCAGGGGGTAATAAGTTTTCATTCCTCCTTCTTACTCACCCTATCATATATAAATTCAACAATATATAAATATTCATTTACATAAAATTAATTTGCATATTTCTGTGATGACCTGTTTTCTTTCTTTGACCTCCTATTCCAGTTCAGAAGATGGAGATGATAAGATCCTACAAGATCTTATAATAGTCTGATATCACCCAGCATCCTGATTTCATATCTCTATTCAATCTGTAATTACTAATTGGTTAGTAGATAGATCAATCACATTGTTATCTTCTAACCAGTACTATTATCCACAATGATCTCATTTTCTTTAAATTTACAAATTGCTGTCAGGAACATGACTAATATAACAGGGAAAGTGCAGATATTTATTTAATCTCTTACCTCAATTGAAGCCCAAGATATTTCCTTACCTCTGAAAATAAGTTCTTTGTTTATTCTTCATTATTAGTCAAAAAATCAGTTTATGCTATTTTAGCGGATGGGGGGGGGGAGAATAGAGTTCAAAAAGTATTCTAGAAAACACAAAACCTTTTTAAAAGTTGGCAATTTAACTACAACTTTAAAGATTTTGTAAAAACTCTGGCCTCTTTCTGTATATTAGAAGCTAACGTTACAGATAGAGTGTATGCTTCATGTATGCAGTGTATAGACTCTGGAGAAAATCTAGTCCTTTGACGAAAAGAACTAGAACAGGTTATTCTCTTAATACACCCAAATGGGCCAAAAATGACCTAATTTCTCCATAAGAGAGTCCAATAGTAATAACTTCCAAAATATTTTTTTTGCAAAAGAAGAAAAGTACCCTTTCTTATTTTTTCTGAATATTTAAAATACAAATTGTCTTATAGTCAACAACAAGATTCTATAATATAAAATCTAATCTCAGGAGCTGGAAGTTTTAAATAACAGATGACACTTTTTTTGATATATCTAATATTTTTTCCTCCAACAGTGCATAGTCATGCACTAAAATAATCATATCCATGAAACTTACTAGTCTAAGGTCTGAGTTAAGCCAATTACAACAAAAATCAGTTGTCACCATAAAGGAAGTTGTGAGCATGAGTGATAAACCATGACTCAGTCATTACTACCTGCTTTTAGAGATTCGACAATAAAAAGTACTTAATGATTTATGTAACTTTGGATCTATGGATTATTTCTGAAACAAGAAGTCAACATACTGTTTAAGATTATCCTTTAGGATATGCAATGGTAGACTCCTTCATCCCCATAAAGGTTCATTTTGATAATTAGGTTGTTGTATCTGGAAAATATTTACATCATCTTCTTTATGCTTTTTACTATTAATTCAAAAATATAGACTTCTGGAAATAAGCTAAAAGGTAAAGCAATAAAGAAAACAAGATGACTTACATTTCCACTTCTCTGTAAGTGAATGATATATTTGATATTAAAAAAAATAAACCTAGGACTCCATGTTTTGGCATTTTATTAGCAGTCCAAAGCCAGTTCTACCAAATAGAAAATGCATTGAATTGGAACAGGATCATTTAATCAGGCTGGTTCATGTAAAGACATTTTAATAGCTCTTGAGCAAAAGAGTCCGTCCTGATTACTGACATAATAAACCAGCAACAAATAGGAAAATTAACATATTTCAGTGTGTAGGCCCCCTCACTATGGAGCAAACAATTTCTGTCAGCTTTAAACAGTAATTTATCCAGCCAATCATTACGTTAGTTAAAGTGAATGGCCTTTTCCAGTTTTAGCTATCACAGCACAGGTGGCCCCAATCAGCACATTTTTGGCAACTTTTAAATATAATTACAAAACAAATAGACATTAAGAATGTATTCATGTTTTTTTTTAGAGCATTCACTTTTAAACCACTTAGTGACAGTATTTCAGTTAATCTATAATAAGTTTTTAGCATTCTCAAGAGCCTGCCTATAATTTGGTCCTGTAATCATTATAGAATCGTTACTCCATGTCATTACTGAGCTACCAAAAATGGGAAAGCCTCCCAAATTGCAAATTGAAAAGTTAGAGCAGAAGTGTTCTCAAGATAATAAAGTGGAAGGCATTCCATATGTATCTTTGATACAATATATATGTAGCTAGCCATTTGGGAGTTTTGTTTCATTTTCAGAAAAGCTAATCAGACCATTCTAGAAATCTTTACCTTTTTTTTGTCTTTTACCTACACTCCTCTGAAAGTCTGGCAAGATGCAAGTCCACATCTGTGCAGTCCGTGTGCTCTGATAGTTTTTGTCTGTAAACCACCACAATCCTCAAGTTAAAGTATATAACGGAGTATTTCTTTTCTAGTTCAATGGAAGGAAAACCCTCTCTGTGTCCAAAAACTCCCCTAAGCAGGTGATGGGCCAGAACAAGTCTTCTTGAGAGAAGGGTCTAACTCTTGTCTATATTTATAACTGAAGGCCTGCCTAGCATGATACTTGTCACTTTATAAATACTCAGAAAATATTTATTAATTGAACAGATGGATAAATGTTACCCTACCTTAATTTCAGGAGATAGAAGATTTGGGGTAAAGGAAATAGCCTACCATCACTCCCATAGTGTAATAAAATAATCTCAGAACTCATGTGAAGTTCATGCTTATGGAGGACAATCTTCTACTTAGAGAATGTGTTGGCAATGAGGAGAGAACTGCACTAATGTACTTCAAGCAGAAAACTGAGCCATTGTACTGGTTTTGCTATTTTCTATCATTGTGACCTTGTGCAAATCATGGCAGCTCTCTGAAACTCAATTTCATCATCTACAAAATAGGAAGACTAATAGCGCCCTGAGTATCATGGCTTATCCTATAGTGGGATGTTCTCTGTGTGGAAGGTGACAATGTTGTCATGACACTTCTTCTGAATGACACCCTTTCTTAAAGACAGCTATGGGTCCTGCATGATTCTTAAATCATCAAATTTTTTATTATGATAAACTAATTATAGAAATTAAAAACTATTATGAGTAATTTACCAAAGCCATAGTTTCTAACTGGAAGGAAGGATGGAATTTGGAGAAGTATATGGTATTTAGAGTCAAACGGTCTTGTGTCCATATTCCCAATGACTTTGGAGGGTTTTTTTTTTTTTTTACATCACCTAAATACGATGATAAAATAATACTAGTCTCATGTATCTCATAGGACTTTTATAAAAATCATAAGCAGTTGCATGCAAAATCACTTTGCAGATCATAAGCAAGGAGCATTAACTCAGTGATTGCAAAAACACAACTCTGTCCTAGGTGAAACCATGCCTATAAGCGAACATTTTTCTCACTGCTAGAAAGGTTGCTCTTAAAATGTTAACACAAATATAGAAAGGAAAATCTTTTGGCTAGCCTCTTTAGGAAGATTCTTAAAAGTGTTGATCCTAAAAAATAATTTAAAAATTAAAAAAATGAAATAAATAAAAAATAAATTAAAACAAATTTTAAAAAATAACAAATAATAAAAACGTATGTTGATCCTAGACCTGAAAGAGATTTTATGTGGTCAGATATTTTAAATGCATATCCAAATGTTTACTAGCTTCCAAGGCAGGTAGTTGCAGGTTTGCAAAGTGCACCAATATTTATTGAATACTTGTTGCAGGCCAACCACCAGGAATACAAGAGAACATAATTCACTCCCTGTCTTCATGAAGATTTATAGAACAGTGGGGACACAAGTAAATTGAATTATTAAATTCCTGTATTTCTTAATTTTCAAAGAAAATAATGAGTGATTAAATTATTGGTATTCTACAAATTGACAATTAGGATGCACAAAAATATCAGAGAGATGGTAGTCAGAATTATAAAGATGTCCAGAGAAAAATTTGGAAAAGACTGTCAGTCAGAGGTGGTCATTGCTGATTTTGACTGTGGCATTCTGACATAACCCTATACTTTACACATCCTTTTTTGTCTTTATTTACCTGCTTCATGAACAGTATTCACTCAACTGGCTTATTTGGAAAGACTCAAGACAAAAACAAGAATAAGAATCAACTGTATATTTTCCTTGGTTTTAGTCCTAGATCTTCCTCTAAGTATGTCTGTGATTTGGGGCAAATCATGTAACTTCTCTGATCCTCAGTTTGCTCTCTGATAAATAGGTGTTTTGGCTAACTGAACTATGCCCCTCCTGGTTCTAATATTCAGTCTTCTTTCATTTAAATGGGAAGGTGGTATGAAAGAATTAAAAGTTTTAAATACAATAACAAAAGATACAGGAAATCAAACTCAAAAAATCTTTTAAATATCATTATAACAAAGATTATAACCAAAAATACAATTTCTCATAGAGTGTGCTTATCATTCTTCATCCTCTTTTTACCATAACTATCAAACCTATTTGTGGATCCTTCATCCACAAATTCATCATTGTGGATTCTTCATCCACAAATTCATCATTGTGGATTCTTCATCCTCTTTTTACCATAACTATCAAACCTATTTGTGGATCCCTATCATATCACTTCTAACAACACATTTCCCAAGTAATATGAAAATGTATCTTACCGCTTTTCTGGAACTCTGAGAATAAATTTAATTAAATGAAATGTTTTGAAATAGATACATTCAAAATAAGTTACACAGCTACAAACAGAGCCTAAAGAGGCCCAGGTAGTCTTGACCTTGGAGATTACCCACTTATTTCCATGTGACCTGGAACAGCTGGTACCCACTGCTGTTCACACCCCACTTTTTTCTTTTTTAAGAATTCTTTTGCAATTATCACTCTTCCTCCAAGACACACATTTTTTTTCTTTCTTATGATGAACACATGACACATGGTCCCTGGGTCACTACCCACACAGGTCAGTATAACACTCTTTCTTGTTGCCACTTTGACTTTCTCTTTGCCTAAGAGAGTAAAGCCATTTAGGACCCCTCTATGAATTGGGCTGTAGGGTTAAAATTTACCTGAAGTAATAGGTGCTTTGTTGTAGAGAAGCTGAAAGTCTATAACTAGACCACCTTTGGAGACTAAGACTGGGGTGAGACTAGCATGACACAAACAGGCCATACCACAAGTGAAGGGGCTATAGTTAGGCTTCAGAATGTGCCATCTCACCCCAACTTCAGAATTACTTTCTAAGGAATTCAAATGTCATAAAGTCACATTTTACCTGGGTTTCTTTTGCTCAAAATAGTGTGTTGTGATCTTTCCACGGGCTACCCACTTCCCATTGTTAAAAACAAAATAAAATTCTACTCAGCCATGAAAAAGAATGGGAGTTTAACATTTGTGACAACATGGATGGACCTAGAGAGTATCATGCTAAGAGAAATAAGTCTGAGACAAATACTATATGGTTTCACCTACATGTGGAATTTAAAAACAAAAAACAGATTTATAAATACAGAGAACAAACCTGTGGTTGCTGGGTGGGGCAGAGGAGGGTACAGGAGGAATGAATGAAATAGGTGAAGGAGATTAAGAGGTATAAACTTCCAAAATCATGCGGATTAACAGTGTAAGCATAGGGAATAATATTGTAATATTATTGTAATAACCGTGTGGTGATAAATGGTAACTACACTTACGATGAGTGCTTAGTAATGTATAGAAATGTTGAGTCCCTATGTTGCACACCTGAAACTAACAAAACATTGTCAACTAAAAAAAAAAAAATTTAAATCCCATAAAATTGATAAAATGCACTTAAAAGTGCATTCGACTGCTGAGGCAAGTCTCTTAATAAGTCTCAGTTTCCCTATCTGTCTAGAAGGGCTAGCAATATCTATTCCAAAAACTTCACAAAGGAAGTTGTGAGAAATACAATATAAAATATATATAACAGAAAAAGCTAATCAACTTGTTTGCTATCGGTAAAGCTTCCAGTCAACAGTAGGCTATTAATAGTTAAGTTTTGGAAAGAGTCAAAAGTCATACACAAACTTTTGACCACGTGGGAATGGGCACCCCTAACCCTCTCGTTCAAGGGTCAATTCTATAAAAATTCTTTGTGAACAATAAATGATAATAAAAATGGACTTGTCACATCCATTACTTCAGTTAAATTATGCTTCAAAAGTTAAGGTAGTTCAAAAGAGAAGCTGTGATTTTCACTTTTCAAAAAAATTCTCCCAAAGAACCACTGACTACTAAATGGATTGCTCCCAAAGGAATTGGAGACAGAGAAGGAAAGGAATTATTTTGATGAGATATCTCCAAGAAGAATGAAAACTAAAAGTGTTATGCATCCTGCTTCATTAGCCCTGTGTCTAGAGGGCAGAGAAGCTTCCTTGCTAGATGCTAGCATTGGCTGATCAATGTACTGTGGTCCACTCCAGAGTGGGCAGTAACCAACAGTCCTCAAAAACTCTTGGTTTAGATTCAGATTTTTCCAAGGTACCTCCAAAGCGCCCTAAACACAGAGGGCACAGCCAGAGCTGTGAACCACTGGCTCAGAGTGGTCACCACACATGCTTCTGCTACATGAGGACTAATAGAAGCAGCAGGAGCAGTAGGAGGCAAGAGGGCTCAAAGGTGTTTCCTGTAAGTGAATCCAAAGAGCCTGTGCGCATATATACAATTCATTGGCTACTTAGAAGCAACTCTTTGCCCAAAGTAACAGTTTATAATCATGAAAACGTGGATAAAACATAAAACATTAAAAGCACATGAGGAAAAGACTGTTTCCACCAGCTTCGCTGAGTCCCAGTTGGGCTTGCTTTGGCCTTTCCACATTCCAAGTGTTATCCACTCTGTTCAGCAGTTTGGCCCTGAGAACAGCTGATGAAAAAAAGAATTGATTGAATTCAGAACAGTCCTTCAAATGGCTGGAATAATCAACCACCTCCATAATTTTAGGCTTAATAGCTAAATGGGATGGAGTGCATAGCAATTCAATCATTCAATTGACTACTCAGTTACTCCAGAAAGCCACTTGCAGAGGTCTACGATGTTGCTTTGTGCATCCAGATTAAGGGGATTAAGTGATCACTACTGATTTTTATTTAAATAAGGTCCTGCTGTTACTCGTTAAACAAGAAAAAGTTTGGAAGCTTCCATTTGTGAATGTCATTCAAACATCTGCTATAGACATTCTACCAATTGGGCTTGGAGCCAGAGAACCAAATTGTGAATGCTGCTAACAGAGGGGCCCAATGAATTGCCTAGAGGAAATGTCCTGCCATGAACATCTGTAGTTTTTTGTTTGGGGTTTTGTTTTCCATCGAAAGGTCAGTATTTCTAGGGTTGTGGGGTCTCTGGCATAGTCTACAGTTTTTGCTGTAACCTGGAATCACCTGGGAGCTTTAAAAAAAAAATACTGATGCACATTTCACCCCAGCTTCAAAATCTCATTCAACTGTGCATGGCCACTGTGTTTTTTAAGCACCTCCAGTTGATTCTAATCTTCAAGTATGGCTTGAGAATGTTCTAAATGGATAGGACTCGGTAGTTGAAAGATGTGAGCACAGAGCCTCCCAATATAATTTAATAAGAGCAAATTTGGGCTCCTTTGTTCTGGTAAGTTCAGGCAGTTCTCTAAGCAATGGAAAATTTCTCACCGATCCCCTGCCCTTTTGCCTCTAGCCTACCGTTACTTTACAAACCTCTCAGTTCCTTTTGTTATATTCTTTAATTCTCTATAAACACAGAAGTTATCTTTAATGTCTTTTGGGGGGAAATTCATATATTTGATCTGATTTCCCTCACATTTTAATTTGGCTTCACTGATATTTACTCGTGTGCTCATTCTTTGGAAAGTATTTTTTGGATGGTCCTTATTTCTCCTGCTAGATTTATGTCATTTGCAAACACTATGTATAATAATACTTTGTTGAGAAGGAGGGCGAGGTGACTAGAGCACTCTTATTCTCCCCACAGCTCCATACTCCATACTTCCTAGGGTCACTGAGACTCTCTTTGTAAACTTCAAATGTGAAAAGCCATTAACCAGCTCGGCCCAGTCAGGGAACTGCATTGTGTGAGGAGGTGAGCCTTCTGGCCCTCCCTGTTTTCTTCCATCTGTTCCAGAGCAAACAGAATGTCTACCACATAAGGCATCATTTAGATCTTGATGTGTTACTTGGCAATAAAGGAGGAAACACATATAATTTCTTAGATATCTGGTACAGAAATACATACAAAGTCAATTAAGAAATTAAAAAAACAGTTCTAGTGCCAGTTATAAATATACCCAATGCTCCAATTGAGTATACACTTCATATCCACTTTAACAAGGGCAGAAGTGAGCTCCCTCTCCTGGTGCTTTATTGGCCTTTTTATAAGGATCTGGGGTGCAGGAGGTGATTTCAAACCAATAATTGCATGTACAGCCCAGGAAACTCAGATCAGAGCCCCAGCAAGGAAATAACAGAAAGAGATTAAGCATTAGACTCAGGAAGGGGCCCTTTTTCTGTTGTTTTTACATTCACTTGCACTTGAACAAAAGTTGTTTATTGTTTTAATAAAACGACACTCACAAATGTTGCCATGACACGGACTCTGTCAGCATTTCCATTGTAACCTTTGCTTTCAGGGGGTTTTAACTCAGCCATAAAACTTCCTCTGGGTTAAAATCTGGCACCAAAAATAACTTGGAATCTCTAAGGCTCAGCCATGAAGGAAATAGTTGTGTGTGAGTGTGTGTTTATGTACCTTTAAAAAGAAATCCATTTGATAATTCTTAAAGAGACACCATAACATATTTTCTCTGTGATTTAAGAGTTTTTAACTCAGAATTTCATCTCTACTCTGTTAAAGGTGAATTCATTTTAAAAATTCTTTACTATTCAATATACTATAGCTTTTCCTTTACTTATTTATCTCTCTTCCCGCCTCCTTATAAAATAGATTCCTAATTTCTGTGTAGCTAAATAAATCTAGTTTCACTACTCTATTGTCACAGCTTATCAATCTTTTGAGTAACACAAACTCTGTTTACCTAATAGTTTCCACAACACAAACCTTAAAATGGCATTGGTTTTTGAAATCTACCATCTGTTCATCTTTTCTCTTAAACATTTATAAGACATATGAATTAAGTCAATGAAGAAAAGTTCCTCAAGGGATTCAAGAGATGGGACAAGGTAGAAATTGGAAATAATTGAAAAATTATAGTCTTATCTCTCCCCTTCTCCTAATTTTATATGAAAACTTTAAGTTTTGTAGTATCTCTGGACATCACATTTTTATCAAAAGGGTACATTCAGATCACAAAGTCTCTTGTTGCTTCTATCTCTATAAGATTTAAGGGTGTAATGACATTTGACATTTCCAAGACAGGTGGAAGGCAGGACCATACCTTGAGGGAGGGCATTTCTAACAGAGGAAGGACTCTGTCATAATGTAGTGAATCAGTGTCTCAAGCCCTATGGCTTTGAACCTGTTTAGAGGGCAAAGTTTCAAGGCCAAAGATGACTTGCCATATTTATGGCAGCCAAGGACCCAACGCTGCCTGTGGGGAAGGAGTAGCAGAGCTGGTGCCAGTAGTACAGTCCTAAGTAGACTGTTCTGTGATGATCTTGATCATCTTCTATTCTTCTTATTTTCTTGAACATGGTTTGTCAGCATCTCCATCAATGCATTTTTAACAAGATTCCCAGATGGTTCATATGTACATTAATGTTTGAGAAGCATTAACCTAATGTAGCCCTCTGTTTGAAGCATAAAACTAAGTTTAGTGTACATGCTGAACTATAGGTTATCACTCCTTCAGATATTACTGCCTCGAAATTTTGTTCCCATTTAATATCCTACTTAGGGCCTTAGGAAAATGGAAAATAGTAATATTCTTGTGGGTTCCAGGTATTATTTACATATAGTAACTTTTTATCTTTTTTTTAAGATTTTATTTATTTATTCATGAGAGAGAGAAAGAGAGAGAGAGGCAGAGACACAGGCAGAGGGAGAAGCAGGCTCCATGCAGGGAGCCCAACGTGGGACTCAATCCCAGGTCTCTAGGCTCACACCCCGGGCCAAAGGCGTCAAACTACTGAGCCACCCAGGCTGCCCTACAGTAAATTTTTAAATGTTTATTTATGTTATTTAGTATCCCTACCAGGTTACTTTTTTTTCCCCCTCATACTTACTATTTTTCAAAAGGACTAAATAGTCTCAGACGTGGCATCCAGAATCAAAGATGCCAGGATTCTCACAGAGCACGTCATGATGGAGCCAGAGAAACATTGATTTCTATGCTATTCTTGAGACTCTTAATGCTTATGAGTCAGTAATATCACCCCCACTTTAAAGATGAGGAAACAGAATCAGAGAAATTTATGTGTCTCCTCCATACCAACCAGGTAATTCTCAGACCCTGGTCTTCACACTGCACATCCATCTCATTCTGTTCTACAGCAGCCCTCCAAAAGAAGGCATTGGAGAAGGTGCTCAATGAAAAGCAACAGACGCTTATTCATCATGGAGGGCTCCTAATTAAATGTGCTCAGGCCACCTTTTTTATAGCGTCTTCTTAGAAAGAACAGAAGACTTGGAGTCTTTGCGGTAATGTTAAAAACCCAGTTGTGGAACCAGTAGTAATTTAGTTTGTTGAAACCAGCATGTTCTAATCTACAAAAAGAATCACTGATAAGGGAGTTTTGTAAAAAGGATTATCACTTATCATGAGAATTTTGTAAAAAGCACTCTGGAAAAAAAAAACAATTCTAAAAATTTAGCTACAGCACCACACTATCAAGTCTCAGAGCTGATAAGCATGTCATGTCCATCTCACAGTCACAAATGATAAATGCCTCTTAAAATTTACCATGTGGGAAAATGGAAGAGAGGAAAGACTACTAAGTTCCATCACTAGAAGTGATTACATGATCATTTTGTTTAAATGTTCCCAATCTTGCCATTGTTCTGTTCTATCAGCTAATGAGAGAAACATTAAAATCAGCTGCTATGATTGTGAATATCTGTCACCATTTGCTATGTATATTTTGAAGTTATGTTATTAGATGCATACAGATTTAGAGTCACTATCTTCTAGTGGACTAAACATTGTATCATTATAAAAAGCTTTTTATCATCTCTGGTAATATCTTTGGCTTAAAGTGTACTTATCTGGTATTAATTTAGCTCTGTCACCCTTTTTTTTTTTTTCAGTTTATCTAAGCACAGTCAATGTTTTTTTCTATCTTTGTACTTTTAAAAAATTATTTTATTTATTTACCTGAGAGCGAATGAGAGCCAGAGAGATCATGGAGAGGGAAAAGCAGAAGCAGACTCCCCACTGTGCAGACAGCCCAATGCAGGGCTCCATCCCAGGACCCTGAGATCATGACCTGAGCCAAAGGCAGACTCTTAACTGACTGAGCCCCCTGGCACCCCGTTCTCTCACTTTTGAACTTTTCTTTGTTTTTATATTTAATGGTACACAGCTATGCTTATGTATAGTTTTTAAATCCAGGCTGACAATATTTATCTTTAATTGGTTCATTTAGCATAATTACTGGTATATTTTGTTTCATATATGCCATCCTACTATTTTCTATTTTTTCCTCCTCTTCCAGCTTTCTTTATTTCTTGCCTTAGATTTCATTATTTTATATATAATTTTCTAGAAATTTTTAATGGAAAATTATTTGTATTTTTACTGAACCATCACTTAATATACAGTGTAATATTCATTTCAGGTGTACAATATAGTGATTCAACAATTCTATGCATCACTCAGTGCTCATCACAGTAAGCATACTCTTAATCCCCATAATGTATTTCACCAAACCCCCCATCCCTTTCCCCCAGTAACCACCAGTTTGTTCTATTTAAGAGTTTGTTTTTCTTTCTCTTTGTTTTGTTTCTTAAATTCTACATGTGAGTGGAATCATATGGTATTTTTCTTTCTCTGACTTATTTTACTTGGCATTATATCCTCTAGCTCCATCCATGCTGTCTGTAGTAAATGGCAAGTTCTCTTTTTTTTTTTTTAAGGCTAATATTCCATTGTGTATATATACACCACTTCTTCTTTATCCAGTTATCAATCCCTGAACACTTGGGTTGCTTCCATTCTTGGCAGTTGTAGTAATGCTGCGATAAACATAGTGGTGCGTATATCTTTTCAAGTTAGTATTTTTTGTTTTCTTTGGGTAATACTCTGTAGTGAAAAAAAATATTTTTGTTTTAATATTTTTTTGTTTGTTTTAGTATTTTGAGGAATCTCCATACTGTTTTCCACAGTAGCTGCACCAATTTACATTCCCACCAACTGTGCATGAGGGTCCTTTTTCTCCCCAGGCTTGCCAGCACTTCTTGTTTCTTGTCTTTTTTTATTTTATCATTCTAACAGGTGTAAGGTAGTATCTCATTGTGGTTTAGATTTGCATTTCCCTGAGGATTAATGATGTTGAGCATCTTTAATATGTCTGTTGGCCATCTGAATGTCTTTGAAAAAATGTATATTTAAACATATTTAAAAAAACATATTACACATAATTTTGTTTCTTCTCATATTTCATTTTTAATATATTTTCTATTAGCTTAGTAGTTACTTTACTTTTGTGTATTTCCTCTAAAATTTTCCTGTCAAATAAATAGCCACCAGTCATGTTTGGCTATTTAGACTTAAAGAAAATTCTAATGACAGCACTGCAGAGGTTATAATAGCCATCTTTGACCAAGATAAATTAGTAGTTTTATCATTTTATGTTATTTACATTTACATATTCTATTTACTTTCCTCCTAAATTATTTACTGTTGTGCATTTTAATTCAGTATGTTTTGAGCACCAGAAGAAAATTTACACAGCCAGCGTTTATTCAGATTTAGCTGTATATCTACCTTTTCCATTACTTTATATATATTTTCACTATTTTCATATTATTCTAAGTTTTCATCCTTTTTCTTTCTGCCTGAAGATTACATTATTTTTCTTTTAAAGACAGCGTTTGTATGAGTTGGGAAAGGGGTGCAGGGAGAGGGAGAATCTCAAGCAGGCTCCGTGCCAGACATGGAGCCTGGTGCAGGGCTGCATCTCATGACTCTGAGACTACAACCTGAGCTGAAACCGATAGTTAGACACTCAACCAACTGAGCCACCTAGGGGCCCCTGCCTGAAGAATACTCTAAAGTGTTTGATTAAAAAAAAAAAGTATTAGTTTTGATTATCTGGAAATAAAGATTTCACTTATTTGAATAATATTTTTGCTGTGTAGAATTCTAGGTTATGGTTATCCTCTTTCAGTATTTTGAAGATACTCTGTTGTGTTATGGCTTTTTTTTGTTTGTTTTTTGGGGGGTTTTTTGTTGTTGTTGTTTTTTGTTTTTTCTGTTGGAAGTCTACCCTTGTTGCTCCTTTGAAGGCTGTCATTTTCTATGTTTGCCTTTAAGTTTTATTTTATATTTTTGGACATTTTAGTATGCTGTGCCTAATGTAATTTGTTTATTGTGGATACAGATTCCTAACTTCTTAAGTTTGTGAGTTTTTTAGTTTTTATTAGTTTTAGAAAATCTTCATTCATTACCTCTTCAAATATTGCATCTCCTCATTTTTTCTCTCATTCAATTCTGTACCTGTCACATATGTAAGATTTTTCTTAATATTCCATTAGTATCTAATAGAGATTTTTTGGCATTTTCTGCCCTTTCTTCTACTTCACTTCAGTCTAAATATTTTTTTCTTGTCTGTCTTCTGGTATTCTAGTTCTCTTTTCAACTGTCTCTAATAATCTATTTCGCTTATATTATGAGATACTAATTCAAGTTATTGAATATGTTTCATTCTGGAGTTTTCCTTTCTTTTTAAAATGCTTTTTAATCTTTTGCTGAAATTCCCAAATTTCTGTTTATTTCCTTGAATATGTTAAGTCCAGTCTGTTTACTATTATCCATGTGTCCTATAAGTATGATTTTATTCTTTTTCTTGGTTCGAATTATATCATATCTCTTCATAAGATCATGTAATCACTTTAGTTGTTTCTGAAGCTAAATAAATTGTCCTTATTCTAATATGGACTAGAATTTTATTCAGAACCAAATTACTTCCTTTTAGAACTTAATCTCTCCCATTTTGAAGCCTACCCTTAGGTAATTTCTCCATCTGCTTAGGCTGCAAAAGCCTCTGACAACCACCAGTTCATTCTCTGCATTCATGAGTGTGTTTCGGTAGGGTTTTTCATTTGTTCATTTGTTTTGTTTTTTAAATTCTCTGTTTGGGGATCTCTGGATGGCTCAGCGGTTAAACATCTGTGTTTGGCCCAGGGCACGGTCCTGGAGTCCCAGGATCAAGTCCCACATCAGGCTCCCTGCATGGAGCCTGCTCCTCTCCCTGCCTATGTCTCTGCCTCTCTCTCTCAATCTGTGTCTCTCATGAATAAATAAATAAAATCTGTAAAAAAATAAATAAATTAATAAATTCCCTATGTAAGTGAAATTCTATCCTATTTGTTTTTCTCTGACTTATTTCACTTAGTATAATATCCTCTAGGACCATCCATGTTGTCACAAATGGCAAGGTTTTATTCTTTTGTGGCTGAGTAATATTCCATTGTGTATATAAACCACCTCTTTGTTATCCATTCATCTATTGTTAGGCATTTAGGTTGCTGCCATATCTTGGCTATTGTAAATAAGGCTGCAATAAACCTAGAGTACAGATATCTTTTCAGATTAGTGTTTTTGTTTTCTTTGGGTAAATACACAGAAATGGTATTAATGTGTTCAATGCTATTTCTATTTTTAATTTTTGCAGAAACCTCAATACTGTTTTCCAAAATGCTTGCACTATTACATTCCCGTCAACAGTGCATAAGTGTTCCCTTTTCTCTACATCCTCACCAACACTTGTTATTTCTTGTCTTTTAGGTGCTAGTCATCTGACTGGTGTGAGGTAATATCTCATTGTGGTTTTGATTTGCATTTCCCTGGTGATTAGTAATGTGAAGCATCTTTTCATGTGTCTGTTGGATATCTGTATGGTTTTTTGGGGGAAAAAATCCCTATTCAGGTCATCTCCTCATTTTTAAATTAACTTTATTTTCTTGGTGTTGAGTTGTAGGAGTTCCTTATATATTTTGGATATTACCCTTTATCAGATATATCATTTGTAAATATCTTCTCCCATTTGGTAGATCACTTTGTCATTTTATCAATGGTTTCCTTTTCTGAGCAAAAGTTTTTGGTTTGACATAATTCAATTGTTTATTTTAGCTTTGTTCCCCTTGCCTGGGGGAACATATTGAAAAACATATATTGCCAAGGCCAATGTCTAAGAGAATACTGCCTATGTTTTCTTTTGGGAGTTACATGGTTTCAGATCTTACATTTAGGTCTTAAATCCTTTTCAAATTTATTTTTCCATATGGTGTAAGAAAGTAGTCCAGTTTCATTCCTTTGTATGTACTTGTGCAGTTTTCCCAACACCATTTATTAAAGAGCTTGTCTTTTCCCTATTATATATTCTTTTCTCCTTTGTCACAGCTATATTTATCAGAAAGCATGGGTTTATTTCTGGGCTTCCTAATCTGTTCCACTGATACATGTGTCTATTTTTGTGCCAGTACCATGCTGTCTTGATACTATAGCTTTGTAGCATAGCTTAAAATCTGGGATTGTGGTATCTCCAGCTTTGTTCTTTTTCAAGATTGCTTTGGCTGTTTGGAGTCTTTTGTGATTCCATACAATTTTAGTATTATTTGTTCTAGTTCTGTGATAAATACCATTGGTATTTTTGATAAGAATTTCATCGTATCTGTAGATTACTTTGCATAGTATGGACATTTTAACAATATTAATTCTCCAATTCGTGAGTATAGTATAACTTTCCATTTGTTGGTATCTTCAATTTCTTTCATCAATACTTTATTGTTTCCAGAGTACAAGTCTTTCACCTAATTCATTAAATTTATTCCTAGGAATTTTATTGATTTTGGTACAATTGTAAATGGGATTGTCTTCTTAACTTCTCCCTGCTACTGTGTTATTAGCATATAGAAACACAACAGAATTCTGTATATTAATTTTATATTCTGCAACTTTGCTGAATTCATATATCAATTCTAATAGTCTTTTGGTAGTCTTTAGGGTTTTCTCTATATAGTATCATGTCATCTCAAATAGTGACCATTTTGCTTCTAAATTACCAATTTGGATGTCTTTTATTTTTGTTCTTCTCTATAAATTTACTTCTTAAAACTACTTTGTACCCCAAAGATTTTGAACCTTAATGTCTCCATTTTAATTTGTCTCAAGGAATTTTTTTTTTATTATTTCCCTCTGATTTCTTTCTTGACCCATTGGTTGTTGAGTGGTTTATTGTATAGCCTCCACGTGTTTGTGGGTTTTTTTTCTGGGATTTTTTTGTTGTATTGATTCCTGGTTTCCTACCCTTGTGGTCCAAATATATGTTTGATATGATTTCATTCTTCTTATGTTTATTAAGACTTGTTTTTTGGCCTAACATGTGATCTATCCTGGAAAATGTCCCATGCACACCTGAAAAGAATGTGTATTCTGCTGTTTTGGATGAAATGTTCTGTATGTGGGGTACCTGGGTTGCTCAGTTGGTTAAGTGTCTGCCTTCAGCTTGTGTTAAGATATGAGGAGAGAGCCTCACATCAGGCTCTCTGTTCAGCAGGGAGTCTGCTTCTCCCTCTCCTTCTACCTGACACTCCCCTTCCTTTTGTTTGCTTGCTTGCATGTGCACTCGCTTTCTATCAAATAAATAATTTAATTATTTAATTAGTTAATTTAAAAAATCTTTGAAAAAATGCTCTATATATGTCTCTTAAGTAATCTGGTCTAATATGTCATTCAAAACCACTGGATTCCTTACTGATTTTCTGAGTGATGTATCCATTGATATAAGTGGATATTAAAATAACCTATTATTATTGTATTTTTATAATTTTATCCTTGTGTGTCTGTTCATATTTATTTTATGTACTTAAGTTCTCCTATCATAAGTACATAGGTATTTATTATTGTTGTATCCTCCTGTTGGATTGATCCCTTTATCATTACACAATGTTAGAGTCTGTTCTAAACTCTATTTTGTCTCATGTAAGTATTGATACCCGAGCTTTTTTATTGTTTCCATTTGCATGAAGTATTTTTTTCATCCCTTTACATTTAGTGTGTATGTGTCTTTAGTTCTTTTGTGTGTGTGTGTGTGTCTTTAGTTCTGAAGTGAATCTTTTCCAGGCAGCATATAGATGGGTCTTGTTTTATCTATTCAGTCACCCTGTATCATTTGATTGATACATTTAGGACATGTACATTTATAATAATTACTGATAGATATGTACTTATTGCCATTTTGTTATTTTCTGAGTTTTTGTAGTTCTCTGTTCCATTTTTTATCTTGCTTTCTTGTGATTTTATGATGTCTTTAGTGTTATGCTTGAATACCTTTCTCTTTATTTTTTGTGTATCTATCTTAGGCTTGTTTATGGTTACCATGAAGTGCATATATAACATTCTGTGTACACAGCAGTCTAAGTTGATGGTCTCTTAGGTTTGAACACATTCTAAAAGCATTACATCTTTACTCCCCACTCTATATTTTATGTATATCATGCCATACTTTATACTTTTTTATTTTACGAATCCCCTAGCATAATATTCTCTAGCTTCATCCACATCACTGCAAATAACAAGATTTTATTCCATTGTATGTATATACAACATCTTCTTTATCCATTCATTAAATCACTGGACACTTGGGCTGCTTCCATATCTAGCTATTATAAATAATCCTGCCATAAGCATAGGAATGCATGCATTCCTCTGAATTAGTATTTTGTATTCTTTGGATAAATACCCAGTAATTCAATTGCTGGATCATAGGGTAATCCTATTTTTAACTTTTTGAAGAATCTCCATACTGTTTTCCACAGTGGCTACAACAGTTTGCATTCTCACCAACAGTGGAAGAGGGTTCCTTTTTCTCCATAGCCTTGCCAACAAACACCTGTTGTTTCTTCTGTTGGTGATTTTAGTCATTCTCACAGGTGTGAGGTGATAGCTCATTGATTTCATTTGTAGATTCATTTGTATTTCCCTGATGATGAGTGATGTTGACCATCCTTACATGTGTCTGTTAACCATCTGTATGTCTTCTTTGGAAAGATGTTCATGATTGCCCATTTTAAAAACTGGATTATTATTTTGGGTGTTGGGTTTTGTAAGTCTTCAATATATTTTAGATACTGATACTTTATCAGATATGTCATTTGCAAGGATCCTTATGATTATTGCTTTAAACTCTCCATCAGGCAAGGCATTTTAGTTATATATATTTCACTTAGATCTCCATCTATGGTGTTTTCCTATTCTTTCATTTGAGACAAATTCCTCTGTCTTCTCATTTTGTCTAAGTCTATATGCCTATTTCTTTGTGTGAGGAAAGTTAGCTATAAGTTCTGTTGTTAAGGGTAATGGATTTATGAAAAAGAGGTTCCATAGGGCCCTGTAGTGTAGTGTCCCCTGTTCCCAGTGCCTGCTGCTTCCAGAATTGTCCCCAGTATGTGCTGCATGTGTTCTGCTGTCATGTCATGGCTGCTTTATCCTTTAGGTCAATCATCTGCAGAGGCTCTCTTTGACTATTGTGGGTAGTGTTTGGTCCCTGGCCAGAATGAGTCTCTCCCTGAGACACTAACCTCCCCACTCTGCCTCAGGCAGTTTAGACTACTGTTTCCACACTGTATGTCCATAGACTGTTTGCCCTGCCTTTTCTCCAAGAGCAGCCCCAATGTTCTCTTACGTTTCTCTCAGCCAAGCACGCTGACCTTTAAAACTCTAGGCTTTAAGACCCACTGCTTGCAAGAACTCAAAAATTTGGGCTCTCTCTCTTTCTAGGCCAATTGTTATGGGGATTCATTTTCCCCAGGCACTCCACTGTGTGCCTCTGGCCCTTCTGCATGACAGCAGCTCCCTCCCCACTGCAGCAGCCACAGCCCATTTCTCTCCCAAGCCAAGTCTCTGCACTTCCTACCTTCTTCAATGTGGCCTCTTCTCTACCGTTAGTTGTGTTTATCTTCCAGTTTTCAGATCAATTTCTGGGATACTTAGGATGATTTGATAGTTATCTAGTTGTATTCATAGGACACAGTGAGTCTAGGATCCTCCTCCTTTTATCTTTTTAACCTTCATATTAGCTTTATAAGTGGCTGATATACTATCTTTACTGCATATTTGCTTTTACCAGTGAAATATTTTCCTTTAATGGCTTTTTTCCCAGCTTATGATCTCTTCTTTTTCACTCAAAGTAGTCCCCTAAACATCTTTTCGTAAGGCCAGTTTAATCATGATGAGCTCCTTTAATCTTTGTGGGTATGGGAAACTTTTTATCTCCCCTTCAATTCTGAATGATAACTTTGCTTTGTAAAGTAGTCTTGGTTGTCAGTTTTTCTTTCTATCTTTGAAATTTAAAATTTTCATTATTAATGTCTTGCTGTAAACCTACTTGAGTTCATCTTGTTTAGGGCTCTCTGTACTTTCTGGATCTGGCTGGCTGTTTCCTTTTCCAGGCTAGGGGGTTTCAGCTATTCTTTAGTAAGTTTTGGGCCATTTCATCTATTTCTTTTATCCTTCTGGGACTCCTATAATGCAAATATTAGTATCTTTGATGTTGTCCTAAAGATCTTAACTTTTTTTTTTTTTTTTTTTTTTTTGGCTGTTCAGTTTGGTTGCTTTCCACTACCCTGTCTTCCAGATCACTGACAGGCTTTTCCTCATACTATATTCTGCTGTTGATTCTAGTATGGTATTTTTCATTTCAGTTATTATATTCTTCAGCTCTGGCTGGTTCTCTTTCATCTTTTCTGTCTTTTTGCTAAAATTCTCACTGTGCTCATGCATACATCTCTCAAATCCAATGGTCAACTTTATGATAATTATTTTGAACTGTTTATCATGTAGATTATTTTTTCTGAGCTTTGGTCTTGTTCTTTCATTCAGATCATATATTTCTGTCTCATTTTGTCTCTCTGCTTGTCATACATATATTAGGTAGGTCAACTGTGTTGTCTGGTCTCAAAGGTAGTGGCTCTATGTAGAAGGTGTCCTGTGGGGCCCATTAGTGCAATATCCCTAGTCACCAAACCAGGTGCTTCAGGGTGTCCCCTATGTGGGCTGCTTGTTCCATCCTGTTTTGGCTAGATCATGTCTACTGTGGGCATGCTGGTGGGTAGGGCTAGCTCTCCATCCACTATCAACAATAATTGGCTAAAACTACTGTGAGTACACTGATGGGCAAGGCTGGCCCCTGGTGTAGTTGGCTGAGTGTTCCAGCTGCATATACTGGCATGCCAGTTGGTGGGGCTAACTTCTTCCTACCTGAAGTCATTTCTTGGGAGCAGGGGGAGTTGCAGAGGAGGCCAGTCTTATTTGGAGTTGCCTATCAGATGTAGCAGGGAGTGGGCACTTGAGTGTGGTGGATCCACAATGTGGTGGAATGCTAGGGAAAGGAAAACAGTGCTCGTAAGGTACAAAAGAGGGTCAGAACTGGCTCCCACAACTATCTGGGCAGTTAGGCAAGATAAATGGCACCCACTGGCATTTCCATTCCTGGCGGAACTCCTACAGATCCCTGCCCCTCCATCACATGTCCTAAAAGTATTCAACAACTCTCCCTCATGTAAAACCCAGATGCTTTTCAAATTGCTGCGTCTGTGTTGGATCTCAGGAAAAGTGATATAGAGTGCTAGCACTCTAAGAGCAGAGACTGTTTTCTACAGCCCTCTGGATCTCTTGGAGATAATCTCAAAAACAGATGTTAGGGAGCTCTTCCTGGTGCTGGTCCCCAGGGCCCAGGGTATTCAGTGGGGCTTGATCCACTTGCTCTTCTGCATTTATGATATCCCTCTTGCCGTAGGTCACCACCTGGGAGATTTTGTTCATGACCACAACTCTGCCCTCCCCCCCCCCACCCCACTCTTCTCCATGTAGCCTTCTCTTTGTGTCTTTAGCTATGGAAGATCTGTTTTGCCAGTTTCAGAGTGAGCTGCATTACATGTAGTTGCTGCCTTAGTGTGTTCCTGGGAGGAGGTAAGCTCAGGATCCTCCTACCCTGCCATCTTTCCCCATACCTTGTTGATCCCGAGTCACATTTTAAAAATATAAACTGAGTGGCAATTCTTGAAACTTCAAAGGGCTTCCCAATGCACTTGAAAAAAATAAACTTTCGGGGATCCCTGGGTGGCGCAGCGGTTTGGCGCCTGCCTTTGGCCCAGGGCGCCATCCTGGAGACCCGGGATCGAATCCCACATCGGGCTCCCGGTGCATGGAGCCTGCTTCTCCCTCTGCCTGTGTCTCTGCCTCTCTCTCTTTGACTGTCATAAATAAATAAAAATTTAAAAAAAAAGAAAAAATAAACTTTAGAATGGGCCCCCTAGTAATATGATCCTGCCTACTATTTCTACTTAATCTCAGTCTCTTTTATCTCATTCATCTTTTTTGAGAGATCTTCATTGATGACCCTATCACAACTACACATACCATCAACCCCCACAGGTGCCATCTCTCACTACAGTGTTCTTTTCTGCAGAATGATTGTCTCTACTGAAATTGAATTCACTTGTTCATTATTTGGCTTTATATGCAGAATATAAGCCAATTCTCTGTAAAGGCAGAGACTTTGTCTTCATTTCCTTGAGCTGTACTTAAACACGGCATGAACTCCTTGCATGTGTGTGTTAAATGTAAAAACGAAATGAAGATATCCTGCTTGTAAGCCTTTAGAGGTGGTGCAGACTGCTAGAACCGTAAATTGACAGAATAAATCATATGTATAAAATACTAGAAGACAAGCATCTGAAATACAATCTGTGTGTATTTGTTTGCTTCCCTTCTGATTATACCAGCTTTCACTCTAAAAGTGAGTGGCCCTCCTTTGTTAGGTGTCCTCTTAGGACCTATGTGTTGGTGCACCAAAAACATAAACCAGTAGAGGGCAAGCTAGGACAGGCTGCAGTTCTGAAAATAAAACTCATATTTGTGGTCAGTAAAAGAGAAAGCTATGCATGAGATAATAGTTCTGCATAGGCTTGGCTTTAATTCATAGTAAATGGAACTGCTAAAACAAATCTATAATTTTATAAGTTTATATATTATATACTTAATTTTCTTTTAACTGATTTAAACTGTATATCTATTATTTTTTCTCCCAAGACATTTTCTTAATATAAGTGAAAAAATAAATTATCTTTGCACATCAATTTTGCAAAGTCACATAAATATACTAAGTAAGTAGATATTTCTCAGTTGTCTACATTATTGTAGGTGAAGGGTTGTGCCAATTTTTAAACCTCCTGTGTATTCATTTAAAATGTACGAAGTATAACAGATTTATTTTCCTAAGAAAATTCCATTTAAAACAATATCAAAAAGTCATTATATTCCTTTAGCTCACAAAAGCACTGGCTGGGGAAATTAGCTAAGTAACTAAGATAAAGTATTGCAGGGCAGCCCAGGTGGCCCAGTGGTTTAGCGCCTGCTGTCAGCTCAGGGCGTGATCCTGGAGACCTGGGATCGAGTCCCCTGTCAGGCTTTTTTTTTTTTTTTTTTTTTTAGATTGTAAAAAACTTCCTCTTTAATCAAGGCTTTTAAACATGGAACAGATTCCTTGAATAAAATGAAAAGTCTCCAATATATTGAAACATAAACCACCATACATACAACACCTGGCAGGAAAAAAAAAACTGCAAGTTTACACAATCCCTGTGACAGCCATGGCCTATCGTCAGATGCTTCCTCTATGTACCAAGTGTGCTCTGCTGGGTACACAGCTCAGCTGAGGCTGCAGCCCAAAGAGCGCTCAACTGGCCGGGCCATGGTGCTGTTGGCTCTGCTCAAACAAAACAGTCAGCAGCACAGTGTACTGAACATACTTTAAATATCAAAGTGAGAAAACAAGAAAACAACATAATGATGGTATCAGGGGGCCTGCTTCTCCCTCTGCCTGTGTCTCTGCCTCTCTCTCTTTCTCTGTGTGTCTCTCATGAATAAATAAATAAAATCTTTTAAAAATAAAAAGTATTGCAGTTTTACTGATAATTTCCAATTTGCTTCTCACAAATCCATAGAAGATTGGTATTCTCCCTATTTTATAAATGATTAAACTGAGACTTGTAGAAGTTAAGTAACTTGCTCATGCTAACCCTACTCCTTAGGGAAGCTGAGATTCAAATACAATCTACCAATTCTTCCCACAATGGTATAGAATAATACGTAAGTTCACTAGAGTTCAATCACACAGAACTGTTTAATTGTAGTAGCATGAAAACTGGAATTCTAGGGAAAGGACACAGTTTATGGCTAAACTAAGCCAGAGATCACAAATACATGGCAGAAATATTCTCCCTTTTCTATGCTTTTTTTCATACATGCCTAATCATTCACAACATTTTCCCCCACCAAATCCAGATACAGCCTCAAAATCTTCCATAATGAATAGCATGTAGAATAATTTACTCATTAGCAGTCACTTGAAAATGACAGAGGTAACCAAAATATTTGTCATCTCTCTTCTAAGTAGCAGTATATTGAATAAAATCTAACTACAGCTAGTTAAAGATAACCTATATTCTAAAACAAAATTTGGACATACATTAAACACACGATGGAACTCATTGCCATTTTACTCATGCTGTTTCCTACCAACACCTTCCAATGTTTTTTCTCATTTAACTTGCAAGAAAAGCCCTGAATTTATATTAAACCATTGAGTATATATGAAGTTAAAGTAATTGTATTTTCCTTTTAAATATATTTTGCCACTTATTTCCAATCTAAATAATTAAATTATCTAGCATTCCTGAGGATTTAAATACTCAATATAAATGTATCCTCCAAAAATCTATGGTCTACAATTTTAAGGACCAATATTTAATTTTTGTTAAAATCACCATTATAAAATGTATTATACTTCCCAACTTACTTAATAGACAATAATGTACATAGTATATAAACTATGATTTCATGCACATTATTGTATCTTCTTTGCCATCCATCCATTAGCAATCAGGTCTTTTGTTTCTGCTGATCTCCTCTAGATGACTGTCTCCAACTGGCTTATTAAGAACTGTATTATATAACACTCTGTATTACTGATTCAAACAGTAATTAATTTGCAGTTGCTGTATTCAAAGGAAAAGAAAGACATGTATTTGTAGGTCCTTAATGATTTGAATTACCCTCCCGAGAAGCCCAGTAATGGAAAGAAATTTTGAGAGGGTATTAGGTCATATAGAGTTGGCTCCTCCATCCACTACCAACCATCAAAGTGACCTTGAACAATCATTATAGCCTCTAGACTTCTATTTTCTTATATAGTGAGTCAGAGAAAATGTACACCAAAGTCCCTTATATTTCTAACATATTGCAGACTGTAGGAAATAAACCTAGAATACATATTTCCTATTACTTCCTATCCAACGACTCTTACCAAGACCCTTGAATTTGATTAAATCTGGCTCTACTTATGTAAAGCTCTAAAATACCTCCCTTTTCATCTGTCAAAATGTAACTCAAATAATATGCTCATCCATACATAAAAATCACTATTTTGATCAAAGATTCCAATAATGAAACATGCATCCAGGAATGAGATTTTCTTGACTCCCTCTATGCCGTCCCTACTCAACCAGGTTTGTTTGGAATAGAACAAAGGCCAAGAAAATTATAGGCTATAAGACACATAGATTAAATCTGCCTGGGTCTTTGTCTATCCCAGGTGAAGTTAAGTGACTAGCAATTGATCTCATTGATTCCATACACATATGTTTTTAATTCTTAAAGAAAAAAAATAATTTAGAAATCATTTGTTGTATAGGAATACATACACATAGATCAAGTAATTCTTACAAAAATTTGATCTGAAGCCAATTGGAGTTTACTTCATATTGAGAAAATACCTGCTAAGAATATTTATGATATAGTCAAGGAAATGTTTAACCTAATTAAAATAAAACTCAACTATTCTAACTTAATAATTTTAGTTGCAACTAGAATATTAATAAAAAATTTATCTATTTTTTAAAATAGAAATTACTTACTAATTACTTTAAATAACAGGGGTTTTGGAATGGATAGTCTTAGGTTTTTAATAACTTAAATTTTTTTATTTCCATCTAGTTCAACTTGACAAGATATAGAAAATTTAGGAATTACATATGCAGAGTCTATTGAACAGATAGTCTAGATCAGATTTTCTGCTGGAAAAAGTAATAGCCAGGTAGTCTTATATTTCCTTTTTCAAATTTCCAAAGTGTAAAAGTGTCTAGTACATAATAGTTCCTTAATATTCATCAAATGAATTCCCTGCAATCATGTACAAGCTTTTAATAATAATTTTAAATTGCAAATCCATAGATCTTATATAATTGCATCAGCATACCATATTTTAGTAATGTAAAACTTTAATTATAAAGAGTGAGATAATGGAATAATAGAACTTGCAAATGCACCCACATTTATAGTTTCTCCTTTCTATTTTTTATTTAGGAAAATTTTTCTACATTTTGTATATGATTTTTTCCTATTATTCAGCTGTAAAAATCTTTTCCACTGGTTTAAGTTTCATGACAATGTTTGCTGGTCATCGCCTCTGTACCAAGTAGAGTGACCGACACATTCCATGTACACAAAAATGATCTGTCAAATAGATGACAGAGAATAAGATAATCATATACATTCATAGGTGTGTCATTCTTAAAAGTCCCAAATGGTTTTCCATGTATGCATATGCATGAAGCATCTTTTTAGTTGATTTTGATGTTAATCAGAAAACAATTTAAGCAGTAACTATACATCTAACTCACTTTAGCCAATTTGATAGAAAAAGTAATTAGTTCCAGTGGAAACATTTTAATTCAACATCCATCAACATTTCCATTCCACATCATCTGTTCATTTCTGAATATATGCCATGTGTCCACATGAAACCTAAGCTCTTCATGAGGAATTCTTCCAGCTATGGTTTCTTCACCTGCTTGGGTTGCCTAAATTTGTCAAGCCATTAGAGTACAATCTTGGATTGTTTTCACTGACCTTAATCCACTAATATTTAGAAACATTGTTTCCAGGATTTACACTTTGGTTTCCAGTAGTACAACAGGGTGGAGCTGTCCCTACTAAACACCATAACCCAGGAAACAAGTATACCTCCCTCTCATTTCTACTCTGTGGTTAAAAAAGCATTATGAATCTGGATACTTCTCTTAATTTCCCTGGGATTCAACTTCCTTATCTGAAAGTAGTAATAATAAATAATTATCTTATCTATCTCAAATCAGTGTGGGAACAACAAATAAGATGAGACACATGGAAATGCTTTCATAAATTATCAATTATCATACCAATATAAAATATTATTGACCTTTGTTTAGTCCTGCATGTTTCAGATTATGTATAGGAACAAAGTGAGACAGGAAAGTTGGAGAGAACTGTTTACTTACATACCTACTCAAACCACTATGCAAGGCATCTCATTTAACATTCATAACATTATAAAGAAGTCATTTTCCTTATTTAATTAACTATGAAGGTTTGAGCTTCCAAAAGGTTAAGCATCGCCTTTAAGACCACATGGCCAGTTTTCAGTGTCACACTGAAAATTGGAAGATTTATTGTGTCTTTGGCAAAAGTAAGAGAAGGGAAATACAGAAACTATCAGTCAAGATTTGAGGAAACTGAATTCCAAGAAGTATATAGGGCTGTGCCAAGCACAGAGAAAAAAACACAGGGTGATTCTTCAAGGCCTGCAGAAAAGAAATGAAGTCAGGAATATTAGCTCAGGATCTGACGGGGACTGCACCCAGTCCCTGGGTACCTTCTAGTCTTCTATCAATTAAAACCTCAGTTGTGCCTTATCTTTAGATACCTCAATCTTTAATATTAGAATTTTTGCTTCTATACTATGGAAAATTGTACAACCTTCCTCTGGGTTTGGTCAGTCTAAGAAATCACTGTAGTACTCAACCAAAAAAGTCCACATTTTCCCCCAGTATTTACTCTAAATGTTCTGGATAATTGCACTAATTCATTAATTCTATACATAGGCAGTTGCTAATGTATGTGAACACTTTGTACATATCAAAAAAGCATAGAGTGTATAATCCTGAAGGGAAATTGGACTTTTGGAAAGCAAGTCTCTTCCCATGGTAAAACTGGAGATTTCAACCTGAAGTGACACAGAAGCATTTTAAAGAGTGGTTATATAGCATAAATGATTTTCCCAATGTGAAAGCTGAATACAAAATGCATTTTACAGAGAGGAAATTTTTGACAGAAAGTTGACTTTAATCAGAAGTCATAAAATTAGTGAATGAAGAGCTTACCTTTCTTTAGGGAGAATTTGGCAAAAGTAAAATGTATTCTCAACTCAGCCTGAGCAAGTAGTAAAAGAAAAGTTTTGCTATTTCCAAAAGAAAAGATGTATTATTTCCAAACAAAACTTTAAGTCTTAACACAAAACACCTTTATTGTTTTTGATCCAGCTAGTAAATTTCACAGTAGACAGATTTAGACCATTAGCCTGAGTCAATAATATGTCATCGGAAAACCCTCCAAAGGCCAGGGAAGCAACAGAGACTTTAAGGAAACCAGGAATCCATAGACACAATTAAAATCTTGTGAGGTACCATTGAATTAGCAAGAGCAGTGGGTTGATTAAATAATTATGTAGTCCAGGGATAGTTTCCTTTCCAACCTTTCTTTTTATAGAGCAAATCAAAATAGAGAAGAGATTCCCAATGAATGGATGGATTTATAGACCGTGTTCCACTTGCAGTTGCTTTTGGCATAATTCTGTGCCTTGCCATAAGGTATATTATTAAGTCAATCTCAAACTTTACCCAAAACCAAGAAAAGGAAAGGAATATTGACTAGAATGATGCATTCAAATAAAATCTTTCTCAATTCTTATACATATAGCAATGTATAGGTTGGCATCCTGGAGAATGTTGCCCCATCCCCTACATAGTACGCCTCCAACCTGGCATTCCAGCTATGTTTTGAGCAAACTATTCCAAACTTCTGAAATGCTGACAACTTCTAGGTGGTGTGGTATGTGATATAATGAGTGAATCTCATGGTCATCATTCCACTTCTGCACCTGCTTTTTTATAAAGTGAGCTTTTGGGTCCAGTGCAATGTTATATGGGATCTCATGCTGGTGGATCAAGGGCTCTGTAAGTCTTCAGTTAAAGGTGCAGGAAATATAAATCCACACTTGAATGTGTGTCTATTCCTGTGAGAACAAATCACTAACCTTTCCAAAGTGGAAGGTTCTATTGTGGTCAACTCATCATCAATGATCAGTTGGCCTCCAGAGGAATGCTGCCATGTTGGGAATTGAGGACAGTCTGTTTCTGGCAAATTGGACATTTGGCAATGGCAACAACTAGATCAGCCTTGGTAACTGGTGATAAATGGTGGCCCACCTATGTGTAGCCTCCATATCTGCCATTTCAACCACTTCTCCAATGAGCCCACCATACCAGCACTAGAGTGGCCAATGGCAGAAGCTGGCAAACATCAACTAGCCTGGTGATTTTGTCTATTTGGTTGCTCACTGCTTTGCCCAAAAGGGATGTTCTCCAGGGGGTATAACATATACAAAGATTTACACACTTCGTGCCCACTCCCAAGTTAATCTACATGCCTTTACCCAGATCTCCTTGGCCCTAATCTTTCCTTTTTCTTCTTTTCCAATCCTTAATTAGAGGCCTATATATCTCCTTATCTCCAACCATTTTTTTTTACCCACAAAGTGGTTTCCCAGGGGGATTTTTCCTTACCACTGTCTTTCAAGACCCCTAAGGCCTTAGTGCAGCTGCCTTCCATTTTCAGTTTGTAATCCACATACCAAGCCAGCCCATCTGTAAAACTGAACTCAAAACTTTTATTTCTGTGTCAGCTTGTCGTACAGGACTCCCTATGCAGTCACAGATACAAACTGAGTAAGATGTACTGGTATAATCATGATGGATGACGTCTGAGCTAACTGCTAACACAGTTTGCTTATCACCCAACAGAATTTGTGTTTCCTTCTTCATGATAGGAGAAAAATGCACTAATTTGTTTGCTTTTTTTTTTTTCAGAGGAGATATCCTGGCATGATCCCTCACCTGAAATCTTTAAATGCTTTTTCAAATATGGATGGTTCCTAAAACTTTACAATGTTTATCTCCCACTTTCTGTATCCCAAGTGTGTCTCATCAAGGTTTCCAATGTTACTGCCTTTTGCTCATATCACTAATAAACATAAAGTCCTATGTTTAGAGAGGGAATTTTTTTTTTTAGAGAGGGAATTTTTGAAAGAAAGTTGACTTTAATCAAAAGTCATAAAATTAGTGAATGTAGAGCTTACCTTTCTTTAGGGAGAATTTGGCAAAAGTAAAATGTATTTTCAACTCATATGAATAGATATGATCTTCAAAATGCCAAGATGCTTCAGAATGAAAGATGTTCCAGATATTTTTGGACAATATTATGATAGCAGAAAATAGCCTTGAGGCAAAGTATAAATGTATATTATTATTCATTCTACATAAATACAAACTATTTTGCTTGTAGTTTAGCAAGTAGAATAATTTCCATTGGCCCAAATCAAACCTATATACTTTGATCTGATGTCATATTAATTAGCTATAGCAAGGACATCAGATATATCTGATATGAAGACTTTGATCAGGGATATAACTTAGTTGATCTTGCTGTAGTCTGCAGTCAACCTGTAGGATCCATTTCTTGTCTTCAGGGGGCCAAACAGGTGAATTAAATAAATGTAATGGGACTAGTATCTCTGCATCCTTTAGATACGGAGGCAACAAACTTTTTCTGTGAAGACTCAGATTGTAAATATTTTAGACTGTAGACCACATAGATCTCTGTGGCCTATTTTAAATTTTTTTTAACAATCCATTAAAAATGTGAAAACTATTATTAGTTTGCATGCTGTACAACAACTGGTCATGCATCAGATTTTGCCTGGGGTCTCTAGTTTTCCAATCCCTTTTTGAGATTTTTAAGATACTACTATCTCTCTACCATCTCTCCACCCTAGGATGTGACATGGTTACTGATTTTGCCACTCTGGTGGAGGTGGGAAGGGGGTCATTTTAGAGACTCTCTGTCTTCCCCACTATGATAGATCTTACCCCTTAGAATAAGACACAATATGGATATCCAGCCAACTGCCAAGCATGGCAACCCCAATTACACATTTGAGGACTGGGGAAATAGTCACTGGGTTGGTCCTCAGACCCAGTGGCCTTTAGAATTCCCTTTATTAACTGATCTCTATAATTTATTAGCCTTGTATGTTATTTTACTTTTAAGCTATTATTGTGACTTTGATTTAAAATTTTAAGATTAACGAAAAATTTAATTGGGTTTTCAGTCAATATTTAGAAGCTAATGAACAAAAATGTCTTCTTCCTTGAATTACATGGAATTCCTAGGTAGGATGTATAAAACATTTTTTATAAAATCAGAGCAATTCTCAAAAAGTAAAAAAGAGAAATCTAGATGTGCCAGAAATGAAGATACAGCTCAAGGCCAGAGTTATAAGGAAAAACTTAAGTAACTGGAACCCAGATCAAGTATAGAACATAGATGTAAATGTGAGGCGCTGACCACCTGGACATTGGAGATGGGGCCTCAGGGCTGTATATTTGGATCAAAATATCTTTCTTTAAGCTGGGAGCCTCAAAGAAGTATTCTCTTCATGAAACAAAAATACAACCAATGTGCCCTATAAACTCTGCCTTGCTAAGCAGAAAGCAGTACAGCAATGGTCATCTGCCATTGCTCCTGGTGGAAAAAAGAATTACTGGCAAGAAGCAAGGAACACAAGATAAATAATTAGAAACTGTGAAGCAGGGGGAGAAAGAAAATGTAAGGACCAGGATCAAATTTAGAGATGTGTCTGGATTCAAAGTAATCCTGTGATTAATGGAATACATGGAATGTGTGTCTTTAAAAAATAATAACAATAAAACTTATAGTGAAAAGTAAACATCTCTTGCTCCATCACTTGAAGCAACTATGTAGCAGACCCCAAGAATTCATAATTGTATTTTGTGCCCTTTTGCCCCTATGGGCAATTGCTTAGAAACAACTTAAAAAGAGTACAGACATCACACCCAGAGCCTCTCTTGGGAAATGTTCTATTTAAAAAGGTCTGAAGCTGTCATTATGTTGAACATCTTACATTTATCTTATGCTCTTATAAGTGTTTTTATTTTGAAATACATCTGGGAAACAGCTTCCAATCTTTTCAGTGCTTCAGATCTTTCAGACTTATGAGCCTAGATCTATCGGGGCTTACAGCAAAAAGCCATGAAATAGGATAATGGCAATAATAAAAGGAAGACATTAATCTATGAAACATTGTGGGAGAAAAATCAAAATGACCTTGTAAGTGAAGATGGAAAAAAAGGAGATGAAATTCATGAAGATAGCATTTGACTTGAGAAAAGTGAAGAAAGGAAATTCTCACATCAGATTATCATAAATGGGGTACAGAGAGAAGTGGAGAGTAATATAAGTAGAGACAAGAGTTGGCAAATCTTAAAAATCTGGAGAACAACTGTGAGGGACAATATACAATAGATATTTTTACCACAAGAGTTAAATTAATTAGCTGCTTTTTATTATTTTTTGACCAGAGTGCTTAACTAACCATTTGTATCACTGCATCTCTGTAACCCTGTAATCTGAGTTTCAAATTTGATGTTCTCTGTTCAGGACTATTCACTAACTGTGCCATTGGAGCTCCCCAAATTTGTATTTTCTAAAGAAAGCTTCTCATCATAGAAATTCCTGTCCATACATCCCTGTCCTGAATATACACATCATTCTCAAGCTCAGCAAGATCACATTCTGGGCCATAAAACACACCTTAACAAATAAGTTTTAAATAATAAAAATCATATTAAGTATGCTCTTAGAACACAATGGAATTGAACTAGAAATCAATAACAGAAAGTGCAAAATTCCAAATTATTTGGAGATTAAAAACACATTTCTAAGAAACACAAGTTCAGGAGAAAAGGTATTTAAGCTATGTGAAAGTACAACTTATCAAAATTTGTAAAATGCAGTAAAAATGGTGTTTACAGGAAAGTTCATAACATTAAATGAGAGATATATTACAAAAGAACAACACCTAAAATCAATCATCTAGACTTTCTTCTCAAGATACCAAAAAAAAAAGTAAATCCAATGTAAATACAAGAAAGGAAATAATAAGAGAATTTATCAATGCAATTGAAATCAAGAAATCAAGAGAAAAAAATGACTGAAAAGAAAAGCTGGTTTTATGAAAAGATAAAATTAAGTCTGTATCCAGGCTAAGGAAAAAAAAGGACACAAACTACTAATATTAGAAAGTAAATTGGTAATATCTACCACTACATATCCCATGGCCATTAAAAGGGTAATAAAAGAGTGCTATGAACAACTCCATGATGACAAATACGATAATTTAGATAAAATGGACCAATTCTTGAAATACATGATCTGTCAAAACATACAAAAATAGATACTGTGGATAGACCTACCTATACTCATTACAAAAACTAAATCAATAGGGCAGCCCAGGTGGCTCAGCGGTTTAGCGCCACCTTGGGCCCAGGGCTTGATCTTGGAGACCTGGGATGGAGTCCCACGTCGGGCTCCCTGCGTGGAGCCTGCTTCTCCCTCTGCCTGTGTCTCTGCCTCTCTCTGTGTCTCTTGTGAATGAATAAATAAAATCTTTTAAAAAATTGAATCAATAATTAATAGTCTTCCAAAATAGAAAGCACTGGGCTCACCAGTAAATTCTCCCAAACTTTTAAGGAATAAATTACACCAATTCTTTAAAATATCTTTCAGGCAGTAAAAGCAGAGGAAATATTAATACATTTTATAAGGCTCTAATACCAAAATAAAAGACATCACAAGAGAAGAAAAACTGTAGACCAATAGCTCTGATGAACATAGATGCAAAAGTCCTCAACAAAATATTAGTAAGTCAAATCCAACAATGTATTAAAAAATTTATAGTGTATTTATTCACAGATGACATGATCATCCATGAAGAAAATCCAAAAGAATTTTTTAAAACCTCCTGAAAATAAAAATCATAGCAAGGTGGCAAAAACACAAGGTTGACATACAAAAGTTGATCACTTTCCTATATATAAGCACTGAGCAAGTGATATTTGACATTAAAAACACAATCTCAGTTATGTTATCAAAAAATAAAGCACATAGATATAGATCTAAAACTATGTACAAGATCTATATAAGAAACACTGAAAAACTCTGATAAGATAAATAAAAGAATTAATAAATGGAGAGATAGTCCATGTTTATGGATACACTCAATATTGTCAAGATGTCAGTTCTTCCCAACTTGGTCTATAGATTCAATGCAATCCAGATCAAAATCTCAATAATTTTTTTTTGTTTTTCACCATATTGAGAAAATGATTCTAAAGTTTATATGGAGAAGCAAAAGACCCAGAATGGCCAACATAATATTGAAAGAAAAGAACAAATTTGCAGGACTAATGCTACCTGACTTTAAGACTTCATATAAAGCTATAGTAATCAAGATGAAAGCATAGACAAACTGATTAAATAGAAGAAACTATTCTGAATGACACTATAATAGTAGATACATGTCATTATAAATTTATCCAAACACATAAAATATACAACACCAAGAGCAAACCCTAATGTAAGCTACAGACTTTGGGTGATAATGATGTGTCAGTGTAGTAGTTTCATCAGCTATAACAGATGTACCACTGGTGAGTGATGTTGATAATGGGAGAGGCGAAGCATATGTGGGGTCTGATAGTTTATAGGATATCTCTGTACCTTTACTCAATTTTTCTGTGAACAAAAACAGCTCTAAAAAATAAACTCTACTAAAAAAATGTGAGCACATTTATCCCCCAAACCACCATACTTCAGTGTGTAAAAAAAGAGACATATCCATGATACATTTTTTTAATTTTTTTTTAATTTTTTATTTATTTATGATAGTCACAGAGAGAGAGAGAGGCAGAGACACAGGCGGAGGGAGAAGCAGGCTCCATGCACCGGGAGCCCGATGTGGGACTCGATCCCCGGTCTCCAGGATCGCGCCCTGGGCCAAAGGCAGGCGCCAAACCGCTGCGCCACCCAGGGATCCCCATGATACATTTTTTTTTTAATCCATGATACATTTCTTTGCAATGAACACTGAAAGGCTATATACTCATTGGTCATAATTTGATCATTTTTCTGATTTCACTGTTTCTTTCAAAAATGAATTAAGAGAAAATATTACTGACTACTAGCCAAGATAAAGTAAATAGTCATTGAAGTAAAACTTGTCTTTCTTCCTTTTAGGTTTTTTTTCCCAAAGAATGATTGATAAGCAACATACTGTTTCAGTTGTCCAAAATAATGATTCAGTATTTGTATATATTGTGAAATCACCACAATAAGTCTAGTTAACATCTATCATACACAGTTAAGGAATATTTTTTCTTATGAGCATGTTTTTTTGTTTTGTCTTTTTTTTTTTGTGTGTGATTCTGTATACACAGATCATGCACTGTCTTTCTCTGACTTAGATTGCCCTTGAGGACCATCCATGTTGTCACAAATAGCAAGTGCCATGGTCCTCAAGGGCACGTGCACGCGCGTGCGCACACACACACACACACACACACACTGCATTTTCTTTATCCATTCATCAATGGGATAGATGGGTTGTTTGCATATCTTGGCAATTATAAATAATACTGTAATGAACATAGGGGTGCATATATCTCTTAAGTTAGTATTTTTTTTCTTTGGATAAGTAGGCAGAAGTGGACTTGCAGAATCATATGGTAGTTTTATTTTTAACCTTTTGAGGGAACTCTATACTGGTTTCCATAGTCATTGCCCTAATTTACATTCCCACCAGCAGTGCACAAGTGTTCCTTTGCTTCATATCCTCACCAACACTTACTATATCTTCTCTTTTTGATAATAGTGTTTCTAACAGTTGTCATGTACTTGCTAACCATCTATGTCTTCTTTCCAGAAAAAAAAAAAAGTTTATATCTTCAGCCCATTTTTAAATGAAATTGTTTAATATTTTGCTATTGAGTTATATGAATTCTTTGGCTATCAACCTTTATGAGATATAGGATTTGTAAATATCTTCTCTGAGGTTGTCTTTTCATTTAATGAATGGTATCCTTTGCTGTACAAAAAAGCTTTTTAGTTTGAAAGAGTTCCACCTGTTTATTTTTGTTTTATTGCCTTTGCTTTTGGTGTCAAACACAAGAAATTATCACCAAGATGGAGGTCAAGGAGCTTAGTACCTATGGCTTCTTTTAGGAATTTTCTCATTTTGAAACAAATGTTCAGGTCTTTAATCCACTTTGAGTTAACTTTTATGTATGGAGTAGGTTAGTGGTTTAATTTTCCCAACACCATTTGTTCAAGAGACTGTTATTTCCCCATTGTACATTCTTGCCTCCCTTGTCATAGAGTAACTAATCATATATGCATGGGCATATTTCTGGACTCTATTCTGTGATATTGATCTATTTGTTTTAAATGCCATTGCCATACTATTGTGATTACTAAAACTTTGTCAATCGGAGAAGGACAAACAGTGTATGTTCTCATTCATTTGGGGAATATGAATAATAGTGAAAGGGAATATAAAGGAAGGGAAAAGAAATGTTGGGAAATATCAGGAAGGGAGACAGAACATAAAGACTCCTAACTCGGGGAAACGAACTAGGGGTGGTGGAAGGGGAGGAGGGCGGGTGTTGGAGGGGAATGGGTGACGGGCACTGAGGTGGACACTTGACGGGATGAGCACTGGGTGTTTTTCTGTATGTTGGTAAATTAAACACCAATAAAAGTTAATTTAAAAAAAAAAAACTTTGTAATATAGTTTAAAATCAAGGAGTATAGTGTCTCTAGCTTTGTACTCCCCTCTCAAAATTACTGAGTCTTTGGGGTTTTTCATGGTTCCATACAAATATTAGGGATCATTCTATTTCTTTGGGGGAAAAATGTCATATTTTCATAGGAATTGCACTGAATCTGTAGATTCCTTTGAGTAATATGGACATTTTAACAATATTATTTCTTCCAATCAATGAATTCAGAATTTCTTTCTATTACTTATGTCTATTTCTGTCATCAATGTCTTATTGTTTTCAGGTCCTACACTTCCTTGGTTACATTTATTACTAAGTATTTTATGTTTTTATGCAATTGCAAATGAGATTATTTTCTTAATTTCTTTTTCTGTGAGGTCATTATTAGCATATAAAAATGCAACAGATTTCTGTATCCTGAAACTTTACTGAACTTATTGATTCTAATGGTTTTTGGTAGAGTCTTTAGAATTTTCTACACATAATATCATGTCATATGCAAAGAGTGACAGTTTTAATTCTTCCTTTCCAATTTGGATGTCTTTATTTCTTTTTCTTACTTAATTGCTCTGGCTAGGACTCCCAATACTATGTTGAATAAAAATGACAAAAGTGGAGATCCTTCTCTTCTGATCTTAGAGAAAAAGCTCTCAGCTTTTTACCATTGAGTATGATGTTTGCTGTAGGCTTTTCACATGTGGCCTTTATTATGTAGAGGTATGTTCCCTCTGTACGTATTTTTCTGAGATTTTTTTATCATTAACTGATATTAAATTCTGCAAGTGCTTTTTCTGGATTTGTTGAAATGATCATATAATTTTTATACTTCATTTTGGTAACGTGATGTATCACATTGATTGGCTAATGGTTGTTGAACCAACCTTTCAAACTGGAATAATCCACATGATCATAGCATATGATCATTTGAACGTGTTTTTGAATTTAGTTTGCTAATATTTTGTTGATGATTTCTGAACCTATGTTCAGAGATAGCCTGAAAAAATTTTTTCGGTGTCCTTATCTGGCTTTAATATTAGGATGCAGCTAGCCTTGTAAAATGAATTGAGAAGTATTTGATCTATTTCTTGGAAGATTTTGAGAAGCATTGGTATTATTTGAATGTTTTTACAAGTGAAACCATTTGGTTATGGACTTTTTCTGTTGAGATGTTTATGATTACTTACTCAATATTCTTACTAGTAATTGGTCTATTCAAATTTTCTATTTCTTTATGATTAGTCTTAAAAGGTTATATGATTCTAGAAATTTACCAATTTTTGGTTGATGTATAATTGTTCCTAGTAATCTCTTATCTTTTGTATTTCTGTGGTATTACTCACCTATAATGTCTCCTCTTTTATCTTTTATTTTATTTGAGTCCTCTTTCTTTTTTTTTTTTTTTCCTGGTGACTCAAGCTAAAAGTTTGTCAATTTTATCTTTTCAAAGGATCAGCTCTTGATTTCATTGATCTTTTATGTTATTTCTTTAGCCTTTCATTTATTTCTACTCTGATTTTTATTATTTGCTTCCTGGTACTAACTTTGAGCTTTTTTCTTTCTAATTCTTTAAGGTATAAAGTTAGGTTTTCTAATTGAGATTTATCTTGTTCCTTAAAGTAGACACTTACTGCTATGAACTTTCATCTTAGAACTGCTTTTTCTGCATTCCACAGGCTTAATATGTTATATTTCCATTTTCATTTTTCTTGAAATATCTTTTTATTTCACTTTTTATTTCTTCATCGACATGTTTGTTCAGTAGCATGTTGTTTAGTCTTCACATATTTGTGACCCTTCCAGTTTTCTTCTTGATTGACTTATTGAGGAATTGAGTAATTGATTTCTACTTCAATATCATTGTGGTCAAAAAAGATTCTTGATATGTTTTCAACTTTTAAAATTTGTTAAGAATTGTTTTGTGACCTAATATTTTATCTATACTGGAGAATATTTCATGAGTATTTGAAAAGAATGTATATAATGTTGCTTTTGGAGAGAATATTCTGATATATCTGTGAAGTCCATCTGGTCTAATCTGTCATTTAAGGCCAATGTTTTCCTACTGATTTTTTGTCTACATGATCTACTCATTGACAAAAGTGGGCTATTAAAATTCTCTACCATCATTGTATTACTATTTCTCCCTTTAGATCCATTAATATTTATTTTATATATTTAGATCCTACATTGTGTGCATAAATATTTTAAAACGTTATATCTTTTTGTTGTATTGGCCCCTTTTTCATTATATAAAACCCTTCTTTGTCTTTTATTACAGTCTTTGTTTTAAAGTCCATTTTGGGGATTCCTGGGTGGCTCAGCAGTTTAGTGCCTGCCTTCGGGCCAAGGCGTGATCCTGGAGTCCTGGGATGGAGTCCCACGTTAGGCTCCCTGCATGGAGCCTGCTTCTCCCTCTGCCTGTTTCTCTGCCCCTCTCTCTGTCTCATGAATAAAAAAATAAAATCTTTTTAAAAATAAAATAAAGTCCATTTTGTCCAATATAAGTATTGTTACTCCAGCTTTCTTTTGGTTCCTTTCATATGAAATATCTTTTTCCATCCCTTCATTTTCAGCCTATGTGTATCTGTACTCCTGGAGCCTCTTGTAGGCAGTCTGTATATGTGTCTTGTTTTTGTTGTTGTTGTTGTTGCTTTGTTTTTTATTCATTTAGCCACTCTGTCTTTTGGTTAATTTAGTTCATTTAGATTTAGAGTAATTATTGATAGGTATGTTCTTATTACCATTTATTAATCTTTCTGTTTTGTAGTTCCTCTGTTCCTTTCTTTTCTTGCTCTCTGCCCTTGTGGTTTTGAGGTAACCTTTAGTGGTAAGCTTAGATTCCTTTCTCTTTATCCATTGTGTATCTATGATAGGTTTTTGCTTTGCAGTTACCATGAGGCTTACATATAACAATTTATATTTATAAATATCTATTATAAGTTGATGATAACTTAAGTTTGCACTCTAAAGCTTTCCTTTTTTCTCTCTCTTCCCCAAATTTTATTTTTTGATGTCACATTTCATATCTTTTTATCTTGTGTATCCCTTAACTAATTTTTGAAGTGTCAGTTATTTATAGTTTGTATTTTAACATTCATACTAGCTTCATGTCTTAAATCCACTTGTAAATGTTAATCCACTACCCTTACTGTATATTTGCCTTTCCAGTGAGACTTACACTCATGTTTTCTTGTTACTAATTAGCAACTTTTCTTTTTAGTTTAAAAAGTCTCCTTAACATTTCTTGTAAAGCCATTTCAGTGATAATGAAATTCTTTAACTCTTGCTTATTTAAAAACTCTATCTTTCCTTCAATTCTGAATGATAACTTTGCCAGGAAGAGTATTCTTGGTTAGATTTTTCTTTCAGTACTTTGAGTATATTGTGTCATTTTCTTTCTGCCTGCAAAGTTTCTCCTGAGAAATCTGCTCATAGCCCTACAGGCTTTGCCTTGTATGTAAAAAGTTGCTTTTCTCTTAATGCTTTTAAGATTATCTTCTTGCCTTTAACTTTTGACATTTTAATTATGTCTTGGTGTCAGTATCTTTGGGATCATGCTATTTCAAACTCTGGCTTTCTGGGTCTGGATGTCTGCTTTCTTTCCCAAATTTAGGAAGATTTCAGGATTATTTCTTTAAATAAGTTTTCTGCTCCACTTTTTTCTCCTTCTCAGATTCTTCTGTGAGTATTAGTATGCTTGATATTGTCTCATAAACTCCTTAGGCTAGTTCACTTTTTTCCTGCTCCAGTTGGATGAGTTTCTCTGCCCTGTGTGAGTTCACTAACCTTTTCTTCTGTTTCACGTAGTCTGCTGTTAAACCACTCTAGTGTTTTTTTTTTTTTAGTTCAGTTATTGTATTTTTCAGTTCTCTGACTTCTGTTTGGTACTTTCTTATATCCTCTCTTTGTTGGAGTTCTCACAGTGTTTCTCCATTTTTCTCCTGAGCTCAGTAAGCATCTTTCTGACCATGACTTTGTACCCTTTATCAGAAAATTACTTATCTCTGCTTGATGAAGTTCTTTTTCCTGAGGTCTTATCCCATTATTATATTTCCAACATATTTCTCTGTTTCTTCATTTTGCTTAACTCTCTGTTGAAAAAAAAAAAAGCCACCTCTCCCAGTCTTGAAGTGTTGACCTTGTGTAGCATATGAAGCATTGTTTAACCCTTCCCTAGCTCTTGGTTCCTCTCAAAACTTTGTGGCTGTCTATGCAATCTATATTATCTTTTAATCCTCCCAGTAGTTGAGGGTGTGCCTAGACTATTTAGTGTCCCAAAAGGGATGATCTCAGCACCTAGAGTTAGGTAGATGAGCTGTAGTGATGCAGAGAGAGAGCACAAACCTTCAGACTACCGCTCTAGCCACTAGACATTTGCCAGACCTGAAGCCTGAACTTTAGGCCAAAGCTACAGGAATAGCAAGTAGGTCTCTTTTGCAGAAAGCCTGGGAGGGTGTTTCAGTTTGCTGTCTGTGTCCTGGAGGAAGTAGGCCACCAAGAACTTTCTCTCTATTTACAGTCCTGTGTGACCCTGGAATGTAAGTCCCTTGGCCTCTAGAGCCAGGTAATCAAGAGTTATACTTTGGGCAGTGGCTGTAAAAACCAGAGTACCAAATATAAAAACTGGGGTCACTAGACATGTATAAGAGATCTTCTCCAAGAGATGCTGGCACTCTAGACTGCAGTAGAGGGAGAGTGTGAAAATAGCACCTGCCCTCCAAGGTTCAGGAAAGGTTTAGTGTCAGCCCTTAGATGTATGCATATGGAGAAATCTGCCACCCCAGCTGCAATTATGTTGATAAGCTAATAGACCTCTTTCATAGAAAGATTGAGTTCTGGAATCTATTGCCTCTTGCTGTGCCCTGGAGGTCGTGGCTGTGGAGAACTTTTTCTCCATTGGTTGCAGTCCTGTAGGAATCCACGAGCATAAGCCCCATTGGCCTCCAGAGCCAAATGATGCAGAGGCATCAAATATCAGGGCAACAGACAAGGGTGTAATCTCCTTTCTTTAAGTACCAGTGAGCTAAAGTGAGGCAGAGGGAAGGCATAATAATTGTGTTCACCAGCCTCCATTTCCTAAAAATACTTCTGTAGGCTTCTATAAATATGCCAAACCAGAAGCCTGCTCCTAGTCAAGCAAATAGGCCTCTCTCTCATAAAGATTGGAAGTGTGTTTCAGCCTGCTATCTGTATCATGCCTGGGGTAGTAGTCTGCCAAGAACCATCTCTTTAATTGTTAAGTCCCACAGCACCAGGGAACACAAGCCTACTGGCCATCAGAGCCAGGCAATCAAAGGATGTCCCCTGGGTTGCACCATATGTAAAACCAGGGCACCAGACATGTATGGAAGCTCCCTTCAGGAGATACTGGCACCTTGGAGTGTAGCAAAGGGAACATATAAAGATGGTGCTCACTGGCTAGAGCAAAGTCAGGGAGTAGGCAAAAGTAGCATCCACCAAAAAAAAAAAAAGAAAAGAATTGTAAAAAGAGGTGGTTCTGCTGGCTTTAACAAAGCAAAGAGAGAAGAAAAGATGGCACCCACCAGCCTTTGTCCCCTGAGAGTAACCTAGAAGGACCCTGCCCCTTAGATCAAAGCCTTAGAATTAGCAAATGAGTTTTCCACGTCAAGTCTGGGTGTTGTTCAAAGGGCTCCTTCTGCACCAGGCCCTGAGGTGGGCGAGTCTGCATGCATACCCTTTAGGAGCCCTTTCTCTGTATACTACAGCACAATAGGTCTTGTTGACATGAGCCTCATTAGTCTTCAAAGCCAGATGTTTTGGGGACTTATCTTTCAGGTGCCAGTCTTAAGTCTAAGTTTAGGTGCCAGATGTGAGGTGCCTGATAAACTCTTTGCTTCTCAGGGACAAACTCCAGGTTTTGGTTTTCTTCCTGAGTGTGGGTCACTGCACTGGGGTGGAGTGGGGTTTATTGTGTCATTGCCTTTCCTATCTGGTTTAAAGTGGTTTCTCTCCCATTTATGTGACTGTGAAAGGGTCACTCATTCAATTTTTAGATTCTTCTCTGAGGAAGTTGTTCCACAGTATACAGTTGATTTGGTGTGTCCGTAGAAGGAGATGAGTTCAGGATCTTCCTTGTGTCACCATTTGACCTGCACCAGAATTTGGTTGTTAGACCTTTCCCTGATCCAGCAGGTTTTCCAGGACTGCTAATCTTCCTGTATCCTTTCCAGGCTCTACTATGGATCACAAAACAATAATTAACTTAGAAAATCTCAACTGTAAGAGAAGTTTTTAGTGACAAATAGCTAGAAGTCATCATGCACTTCTCCCTCATATATGCAGGAGAGAATCCTTTGCATCCCAGCAGTACCATGTACCCATATCCAGTGATGCATAAATGGATTTCTAGACTACATGCCATTGATATTATACCATCTCTAACTGTGTCATTTGATAAAGAGACTTTACACACTGCTTTTCTGCCTTTTCTTCAAGCATAAAAGTTGGCATTAATTTTGTGGCATTTTAAAATTATCTCAAAATGGTTATCATTTGTATCTGATTTTTGCCATGGTAAATGTAACTATGGCTACCTGGAAGTTTGGGGCTCATCACTATCTTTAGCAACAAAGTTTATATATTTCATACTGTAAGTCATCTGTTTGTATTGGACCAGAGAACTCATTCTCCTTTGGTTCATAATTATGCAAATCTTCCAAGGATTTATCCCTTTATTTCAGAAAAGGTTTATAACACCACTCAAGAACAAGAAACAAATGGAGTACTGCTGCAACAATATCCCATTTCTAGTTATTTATTATGCATTCTATTTATATTTTTAGGTTTTTGGGGGCAAAACAATAACACTTGCATATTTGCTTGTTCCAGTCCATAAATATTTGTACTCAATATTGAAGTCTGTTTGCTACTTATGTTTAGAAGTTATTAATTATGAGGTTTAATTTACTGCTTTTAGTATTACTTTTACACATTAATAAACAGCTTTTGAACACCAATTCACTTTTGTGGATAAGAGCTATCACAAAAACAAGAGTAGCAATATATATGCAAGCATTATGAATAAAAGTGATCCTTTTACATGAAAACAGGAGGCAAGATAAAGTAATCAGTATAGTATTTACAGTAGATGAGCATTTTCAAAATGAAATGATTAAGATGATCACAGGATTTGGGGGAAAATTTCAATTCTCATATCTCAAATGTGGGCAGTATTATGAATATATAATCAGACTTTGCTATAAAACTACCAAATTTCCTACAAAATGTAAGATAAATAAATTACAACCAGGGACCCCAGCAGGATCCAGACCACACTTTGATCAACACAGTATGAAGAGAACAGAGGAATAGAAAGATTAAAAAACAGCAACAACAACATTAAAGTGTCTATAAAAAGGAAATTCACCTGTCAAATTCATGAAAGTGTTTAGTAGTGACAGTAAAATCATAAAAGGATTATTGTAATTAAAAATTTTGCATTCATCTAAGAAACACAAATTGAGGCTTCATTCTCTGCTAGAAAAGGGATTGGAGGTGAATGATTAGCACTATGACCTAATAAGACACCAAGCAGAGAAATGAATTGTTTGATTACATATTCTTCAATGGAAATTATGGTTTGGAAGTTGGATCTTTCTTTGAAATCAAACCAAGTAGAGATCATTTACTGCTGATGATTATAGGATTCAAATTCTTCAGAACTTTAAAGGACACTTGGAGATCAGCTAGTAAAAACTCTCCGCTACTGTTATATACCTGCATTTCTCTGCTTTTCTGAAATATCATACAAATAATAATGAAAATACCTCCTGAGTCAGCTTAGCACAGTTTTGGACAAGTCTAATATTAGGAATTAAAAGTATATATCCATATCATCCAGTACAAAAATAGTATTTCCTTATGTAAAGATAAACATTACTCTCCACTTGTAATGTCTTCTTGCTGACCACAGGGTGATTCTCTAAGTGCAATAAAGGATACATCTGTTCTAAATTCTGTGTAGTAGCACTTGAGATGTTTAAAAGCCATTAGGTCTACTTGTAGTCTTCCCACCTACAGGCTACTTATAGCTTCCTAGGCTTCCTCATCTAATCACTGCTTTCCAAACATACTCTAGTCTATCAGTATCCCACTTAAGCCATGGTGTCAGAAGTGAACACCAGATCTAGGTGTGGCTTTAATCATGCTTAGGAACATCATTTGCCTTTTTTCTAGACAAAAGTCCTCTCCATTAATGTGTTTATTAACATGTTCCCTTTGCTTTAGGGCAGCCACATTACATTGGTGACTCTAATTGTTTTCAGCTAACTATAACCTTTTCCACATATGTGACTACTGAGCTGCAACTCCATCCTAGATTTGTCCAGTGATATTTTTGGATGTACATGGGTTTCCTGCTGCGTGAGTGTGGAAGAATACAGATATCCTCTTTAAATATAATTCTAATAGTTTTACCCATCATTCTTTTCTTGGAATATCTGTCAAGATCCTGATTCTGGCACTGACTGATGCATCCCCAATATCATGTCTTCTGAAAACTTATAAAACTTACTGATAAAAAAAATGCAAAATATACCACAATCATGTTGTTAAAAAATAGATATGATAGTGCTAAATAAGTGCCTATTAAAAACTAGTTTACTAGCACTACTACAGATTATGTATTCAATAGACACTAATATACTGACCCCTGAAAGGGGTCATGAGAAATGCTGGCAGAGTCACAGAATCTAACTACTCTGAGTCTGCTACATTCCCTGATCCAGTGAACTAATAACACTGGTGAAAATATGGGTTTCTAGATTATACAACACAGCTCTTCACTAAGCCAAAGAAGTACCTCAAGTAAGATTTGAGAGTATCTTAAAATTATACTATATGTGATAAATTTGTCTCATTAAAATAAAACAAAGAAAAGATGAAGTATTTAGAAATCAACTTGAATTAACTGAGCCTGTGACTTGGCTAGCAAGCCATTCCCAGAGAGGACTTGATGACAGCTGGCTTTTCCTTTACTGAAAAGATATAACTGGCCCGAATCTGAAGTTTTTATGAAGCAAGGTAGGATTTTATCAGTTCTGAAATATGTTACTGTGTTACACAGGCATGGGAGGGGCATTCAAAGTAGAATGTCTTTTTATAATTAAAAGAGTGTGCCCCATCTTTTGAATGTCACCTGACCATGTCACCCAGTCTAACTCTTAGTTGACTCCTATAGCTCCTACCTTTTAACACAGAAATTCTAAACCTTGATATAGGTTTCTATGAGTTTAGATAATAATTAGCTATGGAGGGTGATCTTCATTAGAAAGGAAAGACAGCAGGGAGGGGGCTGGCCAATCCCTCCCCCAGTCACCCTAGGCTTCAGCACAAAGGATGCACAACAGAACAAGAGCTTTAAGGAGGCAGCAGAAATCACAAGCTCAACTGACAAATAGGTGACATGAATGAGGAAAGCAGGCAGGTTAAGAAACTAAAGAATGAGAGCTCCATTTAAACAGGACAACAGTTATGTGGTTCCAGCCACTGTGCCACATAAGACACATAAGATGATAGGTTTAGAATACTGAATCTTCCAATTATTTTCAAAAGAAGCCAAAAAATCTGAATTTTTTGAATACATATAACCATTGAGGACCTATACAGCCAGATGTAGCACCAGAGGAAGGAAACAGGCAGGTGGGTGCTGAGGATTTGCTCTAAGCTCTAGCTATAGGGAGAAGTGAGAGAAAACCAGTTTCCCATGTTGTTGACCTAGCCATTTACCATAGCTCTCAAGGGTACAAGAAGGCAGAAACTCTTAAATAGTGCCCCAAAGTGTGTGGCTGATCGAAGGGTTGTCATATTATGTAACTTAAATAAAAAATAAATTTAAATTTAAAAAAGCTAACTAAAATGCTAAAAAGAGACCTGAACCACTGGAAAGATAGTTTTTATTTCTGTCCCCTTAACTCAATAATGGAAAAGGCCTTTAAGACCCAAGGCTTTCTTGCCCACCAACCCCTCTTCTCCTTAGTAAAGACAGCAAGTGAAGGACTGGACATGGTGTGCTTTCTACTTCAGAGGCTAAATTGCGGCTACATCATCACTGGAGACCTCAAATAGAACACCACTCAGCCCTCCTTCACCCAAGAAGTTAAGTTTTGAAATGAGCTTCAGTATTCAATATCCTAATCCTTTGCATTAAAAACACCTTTTTAGGGGATAGCAAAAATTATGATTTTGTAATTTAAAATAATTTTTAAAAATTATATCATTCAACCAAAAATTTGTGTTAGATCCTAAAGGAGGCTCAGGGAATACAATTAGTGTCTCAGTTTGGGTTCCCCCAAAAGCAGATGCTGAAACAGAGTTTATATTCAAGCAGTTTATTTGAGCAGTGGGGAAACAAGAGAAGAAGATGGCAAATAAAAGTAATCCAGCTACCATGGTGGGTGTGACTGGGACTTACTTCCATGGCAAGACTGGGAAACATGTATGATAAGGTCCATTGCCTGAGGGGTGAAGCCGCTGAGGTATTTACACACCAACCCATTATTTTTCATGGGGCGGGGGGTAGGGAGTACAGGGTAGTACTTTCTTTGCGTGAGCAAACTGGCTTTCCTCAGCTTAAAAAAAATTCTTAAAAGATTAAGGTCAGCTGGTGTGTCTTGAAGTTTTCTGAACTTCAGAAAACCCTGAAGTTCCACTCATAAGTCAAAGTCCTACAGTTTGCAGTTTAGTGGAGATAAGTAGAAATAAACACAGCACAATGTGAATAATGATACTTGTGCATATGTGTTTGGAAGTCAAATTTTCTGAGAGATCTTTTGAGTTTTAATATTTAATATTTAAATATTTAACATTTAAAAATTATCATGCTTAAATTATAGTATTTATTCATCAAGCAATTTAGTTGGTCCTGGCCTTCTCCTCTGAAGCACTTAATTCATAGAGTATTTTTCTTTCTTCCTATTATCTTTTTATTCCTCATCCATTTCTAATTATATCACTTTGCTGTATTTTATGTGCCATGTTAAGCCTTGTAAAACCTATACTGAAACAGATTGCACAAGTAAGCAAATGAGAAGGGAAGAGTAAAAGAAAGGGAAAAGAGAGAATAGGAAGAATAAAATATGCTTTTATTTGATACAATCGATCTTTAAGAAGCAAAATTGGTTTGATAAAATCTGCCTTTTCTTTCCACTTACATGTGATTTCCTGAATTGGTAAGAAGTTGCTAGGGCATTCTTTTTTCAGGGAAATGATAGTTTTCCCTTAGAGAGTTCCTCTCAAATAAGAGCAGATGGCCTTGCTAGAGTTGCTGATGAAAAAGTTCATACTAGGTAGAAAGAATTTTAAAAACTTTATAAAGCTGACCAAGTGAACAAGGTCCTAGTTCATTTATCTAAAGTGCTCTGGATGGAAGTATTATACCAGAAGCAAAATGCTTTGAGGAATATTGAAAAAATGGTCTTATGAACCCAGACGGCATGATGATTGAAATAATAATAGACAGACTTGGATAAAGAGCTATCTTCTCTTCCAGAACCAATTTGATATTCTAGGAGATCTGAGAGGAGTTCTAAATGGATGTGAGGCTTCTATATGGAGAGAATTTGCAGGACAGATTCAAAGCATTTGACTATTTGTCAACATGTATGACTTTCCACAACGGTTTATGGAGCTGTCAGCTAAGGTAGACAATAGTGTTTAAAACAGAGGCAGAGCTTTAGAATGAAGAGAGCATTCTAGTTCAGCTAAAGACTTAGGTTCAAATCCCAGCACTACCACTTAGTAGTAGCTAGGTGGCTTTGGGTAAGTCATTTAACTTTTCTAAGCCTTATTTCTCAAACCTTAAAATAGACTAAAAATAATACCTATGATTAGTAGGTATTAATAATATGGAATGTCTACAATAATCAAATAAGATAAAAGGAACAAAAGTAACACAAATAATAGTTGTTAGTATATTTCTCCACTGCCAAATTAACTAATAAGATATTTTGCTTAGGGAAACCTGGGTGGCTCAGTGGTTGAGCGTTTGCCTTTGACTCAGGGCATGATCCTGGAGTCCTGGAATGGAGTCCCACATCAGGCTCCCTGAATGGAGCCTGCTTCTCCCTCTGCCTGTGTCTCTGCCTCTCTCTGTGTCTCTGATGAATAAACAAACAGACTAACAAAAAAATCTTTTAAAAAAAAGATATTTTGCTTAGAGCCCTAACATTGCTTTTGTCAGAGAATGTGGGAAGATCTTGAATTATAACCTATGTTTTTTTGCTGTCTCTGTCTCAATTCTATCCCTGTTGAAGCTTATATAGTTTTAACAAATTGATTCAGAAAAAGTAGTCTTTCTCACCATTTTAATATCTTGTTTTCTAATATTCTGAAATTAGTAGAATATTGACATTTGAAATGCTTCTGATATGGGAAGATGTGTGAGACCTTAACCATTACCTCAACCTAAAGCATCATTCTGTTATCAGACAAGATGCCTGGCATGGCATTGCCTTATAAAGACCCAAAGCCTCTGTGATTACATGTGTTTTTATATGCCAGATAATACATCCCTGATTTTATGTAGGTCTCTATTCAAAAGCAGTCGATCTGGATAATATTTCTCAAGTTACACAAACATTACCACTTCTGCAGAGCCAAACTGCTTCACTTTGAATTCTTCATATATTTTGTAAGTCCCAGTTACCAAGGTTCTTATGCTTGAGCTCATTGGCTCCCTTTCAACTTTGTAAAACACATCAATAGCCCTCTATGTTTGGCCTGTAGTCCTAGTACAGTTTGAGTCAATTATGAAGATTTATTGACCACTTTACTTTGAAAACCCTAATGTGGACCCAAAAAACAAAATTTCCACAAAATGCTGATTATATAAAATAAGATAGCAAGAGGCGGAGGAAAGCTCCAAACCTGTTTATTCATCATTAGGTAATAAAATTTTAATAATGGATTTGCTGAAATGAACCCAACCATCAGGTGCCAGATCAACTTGGTTGTTGATATACTGTTAGGGCAGCCAGCTCTGCTGAGTCCTCCGTTATCTTTGGCACCAGTAGGTATATTGGTATACTGGATGTAAGAAGCTGGAAATAGCATACAAATCAATTGGATAATTGCATCAAAATAAAACAAGTTCTTCAAACATCTAATTAGTTTGTAAGAACATGTTAAACCAAAAAAGTCTCAATGCATATGTAAAGGAAATAGTTGTGTCAATAGCAGCTACCTCACGCTATCCATTATAAATCACAGCCATAGTTACTTTCTTAGAGTCCAAGAAATGTCCTCCTTATGCTCATGTATGATTAAAGCATTATGCTAAAAATTGATGAGTATAGGACACTTCCCAAACTCCCATGCAGGTTAAAAAAAAATCATGGGAATTATATTTCTTTAGACCTTGACAGACACCAACAATGATGTATGTATCTTTCACAGATGTCTTCAAAGTTAAAAGCATATATTCTTTACCAATAACTTCTTAGAAAAGAGAAAAATCTCTTCGGACTATTAACTGTTCAAAATGTTTATGGATAAAAGCAGAAGAATGAATGAATAAATGAATTAAGTAATTTTTAAATATAACAATTAGATTCTAATGCTTTCCTATTTTACCAATAGAATCACTAGAATGTGAAGAGTATAAGAAATAGAGTATAAGTTGAAAAATTGCAGCAAAAGCATTACATTTCAGAGGCATATTCTCTCTGTACCAATGTTAAGAAGAGAATGACCTAAGTGTGGGATGGCCTAATTACAAATTTACTGAGTTTGGATGTAGCGTTTGGCATACAAATCTCCATTCTTATCCAGGACCCCAACGTTTGGATCAAAATGCAACTTCGTAGAAACGTCCTAGGCAAGTATGTCTTTCAACAATGCCTCCCAGTTTATAACCACGTCCTTCACTTAAAAATTGGATGCCTTTCCTCTCAGTGCACCTCATAGCTCAGTCTAGTCTTGATTCTTAAGTCCAAAAATTATGTTAGAGACAAATCTAACAAAGATCCTTTGGCCTAAATGACCTACTTTACCTCTTTACCAATTGAATTCCCTAGAAAATTGTTCATAACCACAGTACTTCCTAGTCCTGCTTGAAAAGCAGAAGGACCAATGGAACACATGGACCTCATATTTGGCTTCAGCCATTCACATCTAGTCTGCCAAACCTGTCATTTTCAATGAGTATTGAATATTCAGATTTTCCCCTTTTCTAATTTTATATTAAGCTAGGCAACTGTCTAGGTCTAGTTATTAGGTAAAAGAGGACTTGCCCACATTTGCCAACCTAGACAGAGAAGTCTTAATTTTTCTTTAAAGAGGCAGTATATCCTGGCTCCATGAAATATTGGAAACCAAGATGGAAGAAAAAATAGCTAAGAATGTTTTAGAAAAATAAGAACATATCTTCATTTCCCTGTCTCTCCTGAATCTTGAGTTTACATTCATCTTCCTTAAGGTATATTTTTGCCTAAATAGTTTCCTTTCTTTCCAATGCCACATATCAAAACTGCTACTTCTAGGACAACTGAGACATTTTCTTAGAGGAGATTGTTTTCCTACAAAATATCAACAATAGCTAATTAATTGAAGGCTTACCATTTGCTAAGCACCCTACCACATTCCTTTTTTTCAAGTTTTATTGAGATGTAATTTACATATAACATTGTATAAGTTTAAGATGTACAACAGGATGGTTTGATATATGTATATATTATGAATAATTAGTACCACAAGGTTAGTTAATACATCCATCACCTCTGATAGTTATCGTGTATGTGTGTGTGTGTGTGTTGAGAAATTTTAAGATCTATCCTTTTACCAGCTTTTAAGTATACAATATAGTATTATTGACCTTAGTCACCATTACATCCCCAGGACTCATTCATCTATTAATGGGAAGTTTGTACCATTTGACCACCTTCACCCATTTCTCTCATCTCCCCCAACCCTCTCTCTTGACAACCACTAATGTACTTTGTTTCTATGAATTCAGTTTTTTCAAATTCCACACATAAATGAGATCACACAGTCTTTCTCTGTCTTATTTCCCTTTGTATAACAACTTTAAGGCTCATGCATGTTGTTGCAAATGACAAGATCTCCTTTTTGAAAGCTGAGTAATACTCGTGTGTGTGGAGGGGACATTATGTTAATTCAGGGGTCACCTGTCAATAGGCACTTAGGTTGTATCTATGTCTTGGCTATTGTAAATAATGCTGCAATAAATATGGGGGAGGGGTACAGATATTTCTTTAATATAGTGATTTCATTTCCATTAAACACATACTCAAAAGTGAGATTGCTAGATCATATTCCCACATGTTTAATTTTTTGAGGAACCTCCATACTGTTTCCATAGTGGCTGTACCAGTTTATGCCCCCACTTATGATGCACAAGGATTCCCTTTTTCCAACCAACACTTGTTATATCTTGTCTTTTTGATGAAAGTCATTCAAACAGATGTGAGGTGATATCTCATTGTAGATTTTATTTGCATTTTCCTGATGATTAATGATGTTGAGCACCTTTTTATGTACTTCTTGGCTGTAGTATGTTTTGCAAAAATGTATATTCAGATCTTTTCCCCATTTTAAGTGGATTTTTTACCATAGAATCATATGAATTACTTATATGGATATTAACTCCTTGAGATATTAGGTGTGCAAATATGTTCCTCCATTCTGTAGGTTGTCTTTTCACTTTGATGATGTTTCCTTTGCAATGCAAAAGCTTTTTATACTTGTACTTTTGGAGTCATATCTACAATTTTATTGCCATGGCCAGTGTTAAGGAGCTTTTTCCCTGTTTCCTTCTTCAAGGATTGATGTTTTCAGGAATTACACTTAAGTCTTTAATCTATTTCCAGCTAATTTTTGTGAAGTGAAAGGGGTCCAGCTTTATTCTTTTCCATACAAATATCCAGTTTTCCCAGCATCATTAATTGAAAACATGTATCTTTTCCCCAGTGTTCCCTTATGAAACATTAATTGAATATATATGCATGAGTTTATTTTCAGTCTCTTGATTCTGTTCTGTTGGTCTTTATGTCTGTTTTGGGGTTTTTTGGTTTTGTTTTCATTACGTATGTATGTATGTATGTATTTGTTTTGCCCATACCAAACTGTTCTGATTACTCTAGCTTTGTAATAAAGTTTGAAGACAAGAAGCATGATACCTCCAGCTTTTTTCTTTTTTGTTTCTCAAGATTACTTTAGCTGTTTGGGGTCTTTCATGATTCCAAATGAATTCGAGGATTGTTTTCTCTACTTGTGTAAAAAATGCCATTGGAATTTTGATAAAGATTGCATCAAATCTATAGTTGGCTTTGAGGTAGTATGGACATTTTTATAGTACTTATTCTTCCGATCCATAAACACAGGGTATGTTTTCATTTATTTGTCTCTTTCAAATTCTTTCATCAATGTTTTATTGTTTTCAGTGTAGAGATCTTTCACATCCTTGGTCAAAATTATTCCTAAGTATTTTGGGGTTTTTTGGATGTACTTAAACTGGATTTATTTATGTATTTTTCAGATAATTCATTGTTAGTGTGTAAAATTTAGCTAACTTTTGTATGTCAATTTGCAATGTGTACTTGATTGAATTCACTTATTCTAATAGGTTTGGGGGTTTTTTTTGTTTTTTGTTTTTTTGGTGGAATCTTCAGGAATTTCTATACATAAGATCATGTCATCTATGGAGACCATTTTATTTCTTTTCCATTTGGATGCCTTTTATTTATTTTTCTTGCCTGATTTCTCTGGCTAGGACTTCAAGTACTATGTTGAATTAGGCATGTTAAGTGTTGGCACCCTTGTCTTGTTTTTGATCTTAGAGGAAAAGCTTTCAATATTCTGCCATTAAGTATTATAATAGTTGTGGGCTTGTTATATATGACCTTTATCATGTTGAGGTCCAATTTGTTGAGAGCTTTTATCATGAAAGAATACTGAGTTTTGCCAATGTTTTTTTCTTCATCTATTGAGATGATCACATAATTTTTATCTTTTATTAATGTGATAAGTTTATTTGCATATGTTAAAACATCCTTTCATCCCAGGGGTGAGTCCCACTTGACTATGATATATGATCATTTAGTATGCTATTGAATTCAATTTGCTAGTATAGAGAATTTTTGTATATATTCATCAGACATATTGGCTTATAATTCAGTTGTAGTGTTCTTATCTGGCTTTGGTATCAGAATGATGTTGTCCTCATAAAACAAATTTGGGAATGTTTCCTGACCTTCAATGTTTTGGAAGAGTATGGGAAAGATTTGTGTTAATTCCTCTTTAAATCTTTGGTAGAATTCACCAATGAAACTATCTGGTCCTGGGTTTTTCTTTGTTGGGAGGTTTTTGATTATTCATTCAATCTTCTTACTCATTCATCTGTCCAGATTTTCTGTTTATTCTTTTTCAGTCTTTGTAGGTTGTGTGTTTCTCAGAATTAATCCATTTCTGCTAGGTTGTCCAATTTGTTGGCATATAATTGTTCATACTTTTATGACTGTATTTCTGTGGAATCCATTGTGATATCTCCTCTTTGGTTTAGAATTTTATTTGTCCTTTTTTTTTCTTGGTTAGCATAAAGGTTTGTCAACTTTATTCATCTTTTCAAAGAAGTCTTAGTTTTGTTCATCTTTTCTATTGTTTTCCTCTCTTCTATTCCATTTATTTCTACTCTAATTTATATTATTCTCTGCCTTCTGCCAACTTCAGGCTTCATTTGTTTTTCTTTTTCTAGTTCCTTGAGGTGTAATACAAGATTGTTTGAGATTTTAATTTTCTTTTTTGATGTATGTGTTTATAGCTATAAACTTCCCTCTTCGAATTGCTTTTGCTGCAACCTGTAAATTTCAGTATGTTGTTTCCATTTTTGTTTATCTCAAGAAATTTTTTAATTTACTTTTTGATTTATTCCTTGATCCTTGGTTCAGAAGTATTATTTAATTTCTATGTATTTGCAAATTTACAGCTTTCCTCCTTTTATTGATTTCTAGTTTCATACCATTGTGGATGAAAAGAACACTTGATATAATTTATAACCTTTTTAATTTATTGACTTTTTTGTGGCCTAACATATTATCTATCCTAGAATGTGTTATGTGTGCTTATGATAAGAATGTGTAGGTGTCTGTTGCTGGATAGAATGTTCTATATATGTCTGCCATACCCATTTGATCTATATTGTTCAAATTCATTGGTTCTCTCTCTGGATGATCTATCATCGTTGGTAGTAATATATTAAAATCTTCAACTCTTATTGGAATGCAGTTTATTAGTATTTGCTTTATATATTTCTGTTCTGATGTTGGATGCATAAATATTAAAATTATTACATCTTGGGCAGCCTGGGTGACTCAGCGGTTTAGCGCCACCTTCAACCCGTGGCGTGATCCTGGAGACCCTGGATCGAGTCCCACATTGGGCTCCCTGCACAGAGCCTGCTTCTTCTCCCTCTGCCTGTGTCTCTGTCTCTGTCTCTCTCTTTCTCTCTCTCTCTCTCCACCCCCACTGTCTCTCATGAATAATAAATAAAATCTTTTAAAAAATTGTTACATCTTCCTGATGGATTGACCCCTTTATTTTATAAATGCCTTCTTTGTCATTGCCCATTTTTAGCTTAAAGTCTGTGTTGTCTGTTTTGTTTTGTTTTTTACTTTTTCACAGATCCTTTGTTCCTTCCTGTCTTATTTTAAGCTGTAACAATTTCAATAGCATACAGAGACTTTGTAGTTGTATTTCTTATTTTAAGTTATTCATGTTACAATCTCCATTTCTTAGTATGGTATATTTAATAGCAAATTATTATAGTATAGTTATCTTTAATACAATTGTTTTTTAAGTTTTCAATTTGTGATTTATGCACCACCATTATAATATTAGAGAATCTGGCTTTGACTACAAATTTACCTTTACTAGTGAGTTTTATGCATGCAAGTGTTTTTATAATATTAATCTGTGTTATTTTACTTCAGTTTGAAGAATACTCTTTCATATTTCTTGTAAAGTGGTTCTAATGGTGACAAAATCTCTCAGCTTTTGCTTGTTTAGGAAAGTCCTTCATTTTTGAAGGACAGCTTTCCTTGATGTAGTCCTTGAGTGACAGCTTTTTCTTTTAATATTTTGAATATGTCATTCCACTCTCTCCTGGCCTGCAAAGTTTCTTTTGATAGTCTTATGGAAGGTCCTGTGTATGTAATGAGTCATTTTTCTCTTACTGCTTAAAAATTTTCTTTTTATTTTTGACTTTTAATAACTTAATTATAATGTGTCTCTTTGTGGACCTTTTTGAGTTCAATCTGTTTGGGATCATTTGAGCTGATGAATCTGAATGTCTGTTTCTGTCTCCAGGTTTTAGCCATTATTCCTTTAAATAGACTTTCTGTCCCTTTCTCTTGTCTGGTTTCCCAAAATGTGTACATGGTTTCTATTTATTGTATTTCATAAGCCTCGTAATCATTTTTTATTCTTTTTCATTCTTTTTTCTTTTTGTACCTCTGACTGGATAATTTCAGGGTTCTACAAGTTCAGTGATTTTTCTTCTGCTTCATTGTATCTGCTGTTTAATTTCTCTATTGATTTCTGAAGTATAGTCAATGTATTCTTCAGCTTTAAGATTTGTTTACTTTTTTATTGATTTTTTTATTTCTTGGCTGAACTTCCTTGTTTATACACTATTTCCCTAATTTCATTAAGTTGTCTATATATTTTTGTGGTTTACTGAACTTCTTGAAGATGGTATTCTGAATTCAGATAGTTCATAGATCTCCAATTCTTTAAAGTCAGTTATCAGAATTTTATTAGTTTCCTGTGGTAGCATAATGTTTACCTGGTTTTTCATGATCCCATACCCTTGCATTGATGTCTGTGTACTTGAGTAAGCAATCTCCTCTTCCTGACTTTACAGGTTTGCTATGACAGAAAAAGACCTTCACCAATCAGCTCAGCGTGGGGTACTGAATTAGTTGGCTGGCAGCATCTGCAGGTAGGTGTGGCTTAATACTGGGGTTTCCAATTAAGTGAGGCTACTGCCTATATTCTCAGGTGGGAAGTGATGCTGTTGGCTGGGCTCCATGCTCAAGTGGAGCCACTAGGTGAGCTGTCCGATCAGGCAAGGCTGTTGGTTTTGCTTTACTAGCTAGGCTCCACACACATGTGGTTGGGCGAGGTTGCAGGCTTCCCTGGCAGGGAAGTGCTACTGGTTGGACTCTGCAATCGGGCAGGGCTATGAGCTGGACTCCACAATTGCTCCTGGCTGGATGAGACATCAGGCTCTGCTACCCATCTGCATGGTGCTGTTGGCTGGACTCTGTTCAGTGAGGGCCTCACGCAGGGCTCTATGATCACACAGGGCCTCAGGCCATGCTCTGTGATCAGGTGGGGCCACAGACTATAATCCAAAGTCGGGCAGTGCTACAGCTGTCCTGTGGCGAGCTGGCTGAGCTCTGTTGTAGGGCAAAGTCACTCGCCAGCTTCTCTGCACAGCTGGGTTTTCCAACAGTTGGGTGGTGCTGGAGACTAAGCTCCATGGTTGGGGAGGGTCACAATCCAGACTCTGGTCAGGTAGGGATGCAAGGTAGGCTCTGTGATTAGGAAGGGTCACTACCTGGGCTTCCTAACTGGATGAGTCCTCAGCAATTGAACAGGGCCATAGATTGGTCTCCCTTGCTGAGCAGAGCTATAGCCTGGTCTCCACAGCTGGGCTCTGGGGCTGCCTAGGGTCATTGTTTAGGATCCTTGATTATGCAGGGCTAGAGGCTCAGTGGTCAGAAAGGGCCACTGCCTTGGCTCCCTGCCCAAGCAGGGCTATAGGATGGGCTCCACAGCCACCCCAGGTCTCTGGCCAGGCTTTCCGGTGAGGCAGAATTGGAGGCTATATTTCACAGTTGAGCAGGGCTGAAAATTTATTTCCATGCCCAACATGTAGAATGGGCTTCACAGGTGGTAGAGCCAGTTGACTGGGAATCCAAATCAGGCAGAGCTGCCAACCAAGCTCCCTGAACAAATGGGGCCACCAGCTAAACTGTGCAGTTGGGCAGAGCTGCTGGCTGGGATCTCTGCTTGGGTGGCACTGCAAGCAGGAGTGTGGGCCACTAAGATATGCATGATGGGTACCATAAGCTCTACCCACATCCTCCATCTCTTTCTGATTCCCAGTGGCTCCCCCTTTGCAGGGTTGCCCTATGATCTCTGTGAGCTGAAACCTGAATGGTACTCCAAAGAAGTGTCCTACAATCCTGGGGAAGCTGGATATCTACTTTGGGCTCTCTTTTCCCACCGGAAAAACCATAGGCCTAGAGGGGCCCACTCAGGGCTATGCTGTATTCTGAAGGAGGGGCAATGTGGTCAAAGTGAAACCATTCCTCTTACCCTTCTAATGAAATCCTTCTCGGTCTTTGTGTTCCTGGGGCACTTCAGCCTCCCCTAGTTCTGGGATTTTCATAGTGGTGTCTTTCTATGGTTAATTTCTAGTTTGTCTTCCTGTAAAGGGAACTGAAGTCAGAAATGACCTATGTCACCATCTTGATGATATCACCTCCCTACCATATTCTTTTTAAAAATATATCTCATTTAATCATCACAACAGCTCTATATGTCCCCATTTTACAAAACAGAAATGGAGGCTTAGAGAAAAGAAAGAAGTTATGAATATTCACAAAGCTAGTTTGTGAAATAGAATAATTTAAGCCATGTGCATTTGATTCCAAAGCCTATCAGAGTTCCTAATATGACTATTTGTGGTATTAGGGATACAATTAACAATAAGAAGCATTAGGGAGTGCAACAAAGGACAAATTCTGTACCTAAACTTTAATATATGCTGACTGTTGATTTAGGTAATATTAGAAACCAACAGTACCACAAAGTAAAATACATTAATACTGAAACAGGGAACATCATGTCTTAGCTAAGAAGATATCCTTTGGGTAATAATTTTTTTTTAATTGGACTTCAGTTTGCCAACATACAGCATATCACCCAGTGCTCATCCCATCAAGTGCCCCCCTCAGTGCCTGTCACCCAGTCACCCCAACCCCCCACCCACCTCACTTTCCACTATTTGGGTAATAATTTTATGCATAGTCAAGTCCATGATAAAAATCCTAAGAGCCTGAACCAAGTAGTGAAGCCATTTATACATCCTGACCATGTTTAGCTCTAAAAATGCAATGCATTCCTTTCTCTGGTTCTTTGAGGATCTTTTAACCCTTTGGGTAGAAATTGAATCATCAAAAGCAGAAATTCAGTGTCATCTATTTACTATTCAGTGCATTATGCGAAGCACTGAAGATAAAATATAATTAAAATGAGATTCTGGGTATGCAAAATTTGCAGTGCAGGAGGAGGGATAGAAGAGTTAAAAGAAACATTTGCCTTTTGTGTACTGAGTGTGCAAGATACAGCAGGGATAAGAAAATAGACTGATCGCCTATGAGGACATTGTAAAATGTGGCGGTAAGCCACATGGAACACATCACTGTATTTTTATTTCTATTCTTCCTCTCATTAAAAAGAAAGGAATACCAATAACTCTATAGGCTATTGACTTAGAAGAGATGTATCATCTTACACTAAACAGTTTCCTTCAGGAGATTATTTCTGTCCAATCAGTCCTGTCACAAAAGTAAGATTAGTCTGTGCTATAGAACTGTCTTCCATGGGATGACAGAAGCCTACCTGGCATTGCTAACATGGATTTCCCCTTCAATACAATTCCCTCAACTGAGGCTGTGTAAAGGGAGAATTTCTGCCCCTGAGTTTAGTATCTCAACTTTTCTTCCCCACACAGGACCAGTAACCATCCCCCACTGACCACTCTTGACAAGTTTTCCAAAATTATTACTGTTGCCATGTTTTCTCAATCCTGTTCACTGGATGCCACAATTTTATTGTCCAAGCAGATTCTATGCTTCCCCATCAAATAGCATATCTCAACCCACAAGCCATTCTTATTCCATTCAAGTTACTTTCCTTAGTGGGGAACAAAATTATCATGCACATTCCCACCCCTATGACTCTTCACTTAGAATGTCAGCCCTCCTCGGTCTAAAGAGCCTTCAGGCCCTTCCCATTCAAAATCTTTCCTAATGACTTCAGCTCTCTCTGTCCCTCACGAACATAACATTTCGGGATCCATCGGAAATTTAAATGTTTGATTGCACCAAATCTTTTATTTCTCTTCAATAATTTCCTCATATGTGTCCAAATGACATCTCTATAACAGGAAGACCTGTGCCTTCTATGATGGGGTCTCACCTAATTTCTCATCCAAAATGAAAGCAAAAGGAAGATACTAATAACTCTTGGATTTCAGACATAAGCAAGGAGCATCACTGGCAAACCAAGACTAATTGTCACCCTATATTATTTGTATCTGTCACAATCCCCAGTGTGGAACTCAGGTGGTCAATAATTACTTGATTAAATTGCTGCCTTGCCCTCCCTCCGCAAAGCACAAAGAAAATTTTATTTAGAAATCTTTGGAATTCTTTTTTTGGCTGCATAGTTGTATCACAAAGATTGCTTTCAGTTTTCTATCACTGTAAAACAATAAGAAAGAGATGGGTACGACTTCAAGCTGTGGAAGCCAAAAGAAAGAAATAACAAAGGACATTGCATATTACAGTTCAACTTTATTTAGTGGATAATGGAGTACCATTGATGACTTTTAAGTAGTGTGGTAATTTAGTCAGCTTATGTATGAATGGGTGTGTTTACAATGGTAAAGGACAAATTTGGAAAATCTGAGAATGGATTCAAGGAGGGGTGCCAGAGTGGCTGAGTCAATTAAGTCTGTCCAACTCTTGATTTTGGCTCAAGTCATGATCTCAGGGTTGTGAGATCAAACCTCTCATTGAATTCTGTGCTTGGCAGGAAGGGTGCTTGAGGTCTCTCTTTCCTTCTCCCTCTGCCTCTCCCCCTTCTCTAAAATACATAAAGCTTTTTAAAAATGAGTTCAAGGAGATATGATCAACTTCTACAGCAGTGTAAGAAATGATGAGAGATTGAACTTGGTCAGTGGCAATTGGAGATGATGTAGATTTAGTAAGTTTTAGAATTACTTCATGATGTTGAAAAAGAATAAAAATTCATAGGTTTCTGGACTTTCAGGAAAATCAATGGACATATTCAGAATAATAAAGTTTGTCTCACAGAAATAATGAACAGAATGCATAAGAACTAGATATCTACTATCATTCCTCCATATGTTGTCTTCTTAGCAAGCTTATTTTTGCCAGTCCCCAGTATTTGTGGGCAGGACTACAAGTATAGGAATAACATCTGGTTCCCCCGAAAAGACTAGGAGCAAGAATATAGACCTAGTATTAGGTCCCTCTTAACACTATCCACTGATAAATGCAGTTCTATGATGGGAAAAGCATATTCCCATTTCATGATTCAGAGTCATTTCATTGTTAACTTTGTTGATTTAAGTTAAGCAGAAATCTCCCTTATGCACAACTGTGTATCCTAAGACCACTGCAGAATCTGTAATGTGTTCTGTGATATTTAGTTGACATTTTTTCCTAATGTCCTTAAAGAATGTATAAGCAATGGGATGCTTTTTACCTTTTTTAGTGTCTACTATAATGCCTGGCCATGAATGAGTGAATGGATGCTCAGTCCTTTAAAAAGCAACTTATGTATGTGTCCAAGCTGACTGATGTGAATACATCCTGGCAATGTCTCCCAGTAAGACATAGCATCCAAAATTCAACCTGAATTTAGTTGGAATGTCCAGCTTACAGTATAATTTTAGGTCACCTGACTTCACATTTTAGGATCTTCTAGTTTTTGTAAGCTATATCTGTAGAAATTTTCCATACCAAATGCTAATTTTAATTAGTAATTTAAAAATACATACTGATGCATATTGAATACATTATTTTTATGAGCTTTTATTTTTAAAGCTTTTATTTTTTATTAGAGAGAAAAAAAATCAAGAGTGAGTGGGGTGGAGGGGGAGAAGGAAAGAGAAAAGCAGATACCCCACTGAGCAGAGAGCACAATGCCAGGCTCAAACCCAGGAGCCTGAGAGCATGATCTTAGCTAAAGGCAGACACTTAACCAACTGAGCTACCCAGGTGTCCCCTGAACACATTTTTTTTAACAATTCCATATTGACCTCAATTTTCTCTTTCCTCCAATGAATAAGAGACAACATAGATATGCCTGAGCATTTATGAGCAGAGTCATGTGTTCCTCTTAATATTAGTTCTTAAGTCACTGCATCTTATTGAAGTCTATAGCCACTGTGAAGCAAAGAAGTCCTACTACCCTTTAATATGGCCCCAGGACAAGCAACTCCTTAGCAGCAGGAGAATTCACTGTATTTTAGGAAGAGCTTGACTCTGATTCAGCTCTGATTCACTCTGATTCAAAGGGAAGAATTAGGTTGTCAACGTCTCCTAGGTGGAAGTTGTTCTTCCAATATAACTAGAGTTAAGTATGACCCTTGTAGGCTGATAAAATATATAATGAATATATAATATCATTTTAGAAGTTCTAAGAAGATCCTCCTGCCCCAAAATAATCTCCATCTCCTACTCAGTAATGCCCTCTAAGGTATGAAGTTTCTTACAGTATACCTAAAGTCATTGTTTTAGATGCATATAACTCTATGCATTCAAAAATGCATACCAACATATAGATGGTTTATACAATGCTCTTTCTATAGAGTAGGCTTTAGTAAGGAGAAAAGAGGAATGCCATCCTATCTAAAATGTACCCATGCTTCAATACTCAGCTCTAAGTCTAGATTCTGTGTAAAATCCTCTTCTGAAAAACTATCATTCAAATATCTACTCTTACCATATACTTCCTACTGTTATTGTGTGTTTATTTTATCTCCCCTGTAAGAATAGAAGGTGCAAGAAGGACAGTGGCTATGATGAAAATCAGATAATTTCACATCAAAGTTCTGTTAGGAGTTGGCCCTGCCCAGTGGCACAGAACCAAACGCTTCATTCTGTCCGACGAATGCACCTCTCATTTAGGATGTGAAAAGGGAGGCCATTTTATGCATGTGTTGCAGAGAAATAAATCTTGAAACAGTGCCTCCAGATGGGCAACTTCAAAAGGAAGCAAAAGAAGGATAGAAAAATCAGCCCAGGGATCCCTGGGTGGCGCAGCGGTTTGGCGCCTGCCTTTGGCCCAGGGCGCGATCCTGGAGACCCGGGATCGAATCCCACATCGGGCTCCCGGTGCATGGAGCCTGCTTCTCCCTCTGCCTGTGTCTCTGCGCCTCTCTCTCTCTCTCTCTCTCTCTCTCTCTCTCTCTCTCTCTCTCTGTGACTATCATAAAGAAAAAAAAAAGACTCAAAGAATTGCCTAATATAGTGCCAAATAATTTCAACATAATTGGAAAACTTTGCTTTCATGAATTTATATACAACCAGTTTAGAGTAACACAAATAAACAAAATAAAAGTGTCAAATGCGAACAACTATTCCAGTCCAAGATGTTTAAAAAAAAAAAAGAAAAAAAAAAAAAAAAGAAAAAAAAAAAAAAAAGAAAAATCAGCCCAGGTGGTATTCTTGCATGTGTATGTATTAAAGGAATACTCATTCAATGAAATGATCTTTTTTTCATTTTTCATCCATGCAACATAATTCATTTTCTCACGCAAGTAGTTGATGCCTTGCACACACACACACACACACACACACACACACACACACAGAATCTGGATCACAATGTGAAAACTAAGCAAATGAAACAAATCCCCAGTGACTTCGCAGGAACAGAGGAAGAAACAGGGAGGAAATGCGTCTGGAAAGCCTGTTGGATTCCTGCTTATAGATAATTTGTTAATATATTCTTGAAGACCAAACATCAAACTATTCCTTATTAGGTGGGTGCAGCCACTTTTTCCTATAGCAATCTTGGATTTTTACAAGTTTGATGGGAATGCTGAGAACCACATAAAAATATAAGTAACATAAATAGTACCAGTATTAAGTAATTTGATCCTGAGGAAAAGATTGCTCCCAGTAAACCCAAGTTTAGTATGAGAAACACCTGGGAAATGGAATAAAAAATCTTCCCCCTTTCCTGTCCTGCTCCTTTATTCCCATCTCACCTCATAATACTGAAAATGTCATCTCCATTACACAAAATTCCTTTTCTAGATTCCTCTGATAAAGAACACCCCCCACCCTGTGTTTAAATCGTCATTGTGTTATTCCTTTTTCTAGTCTGTGTGAAACAAATGATGGCAAGTTATGTAATCAGTTTCCATCACCAAACATAACAAACAAAAGGTTGGGTATTTTCCCAGCAGTTCTCAAGCTTTCTTTTTTCCTCTTCTCCTATTGTGCACTCATGTTTTGTATTATCAATAGGAAAATTATTTAAAAGAAGAAAAGCTTATTTAATAGTACACTGAAGAGCCAATTCCTAGTTTTCGTTTCCAGAATAATGAGCAAATCTGAACCGTGGCCTAAATCCAGTCACACAAACACAAAGCCACAGGGGTGAACAACTTATCAGAAACAGAGGTATTATTGCCCAAAATGAATGCTTATGTAGAGTGCATCAACACATACACACAAAATGATCTGAGATAAGACAGAAACTGACCAAGCTGATGTAGGTGAACAATCATACTTTTAGTTAAAAGCAGAAAAATATTAAAGCATGATCTTCAGATATCTGGGTGACTCAGTAGTTAAGCATATAACTCTTGGTTTTGGCTGATATTATGATCTCAGGGTCCTGGGCTCGAGAGCCCCCATGTCATGCTTTGCACTCACCTTGGACTCTGCTCAGATTCTCCCTCTCTCTCTCTCTCTCTCTCCTTCTGCCCCTCTCCTCTTGCATGTACACCCTCTCTCAAATAAATAAATAAAATCTTTTAAAAAAATAAAAGCATGATCTTCATCAGGAAAGACTGACATAGTCAAAGAGTAGATTTTAGGACTATAATATCAGGAATGCTGTATCAAATGATCTATACTAGTAATAACATTTTAGAAGTGCCAGCAGTACAACTACTGCTATTCCTAGTACCACCCTGGAGGGGAAATAGAGCTCACTTGGTTTAGAACAGCCTTGACTAAGAGAAATGTCCTGAGAACAGGAACCATTTCCTATTCCTGCTCTATTTCCACTACTACACCAACATACTGGGTGTCGCAAAAGAAGAGCAGCTAGTCTGCCTACTGCAGGCCTACAATGAAACCAGGCATTCTGACTCCAGAATTCACCAGCTTGGGAAGCTTTCAGTGTCTTTTTTTTTTTTTCAGCTGTTAAAGGAAAAATGTTGATAATCCATCAGCTTCTAAATAGATTATTAAAAGGATTTAATTATTTAAAATACAGAAAGTACTTATAATGGTGGAAAACACATAAGCACTCAGTCTCTTACCAAGACAAAGTCAGGAGGGGGGAAAGCTTTATTATAATCAAGGTACCCAGTCTTAGATTGCCAGGAAGCTATACTGGATCCAAGATGAATTCCGTTGCTAGAATAGCTTAACACAAATGTGGGGCAAAAGTTCTGTTCTACCAACTTCCACCACAGTACCCAAATGTATTCCAATGTGAAGAAGAACCACAGGCACCAGTAAGACCCTGTAATTCCCTAGTACAGGATCATTTTTTTTATACTTCTAAGACTCAACCTCTAAAAATGTGACTCAATTAAATGATTTCTAATTTGATCAATCTGTGAATACACTCTGATGCTTAAGAATAGAAGAGGGGAGAGTAGGGGAAGTATGGTTGTCTGTGTAGCAACACACTCCTTATGACCAATAATGAGTTTAACAATGACACATAAAGCAAGAAGTCAGGCAGCCTGGGTGGCTCAGCGGTTTAGCACCGCCTTGGGCCAGGGCCTGATCCTGAGGACCTAGGATCGAGTCCCATGTCGGGCTCCCTGCATGGAGCCTGCTTCTCCCTCTGCCTGTCTCTCTCTCTCTCTATCTCTCTCTCTCTCATGAATAAATAAATAAAATCTTTTTAAGAAAATAAAAGCAAGAAGTCATAAAAAGTCCTCAGTTCCTTACTCTCTTATTTTCCACATCCAACGGATCATTTTTCTCTGCCCACACTGCTCCTATTCTAGTTCAGACCTTTAGCATCCATTTCCTGAATTTCTGACTAGTCTTCCTAGAAACAATCTCTAATCTTCATTCCAAGTACAGTGACTGCATTGCTAATGTGTTTGGTTGCAAAAATGGCCATAGTACTGTGCAGCTCCTCCCATCAAGAGATTGAGTCCATTTTTCTACCGGATGCCAAGTGAATCTAGAATAGTCTAGTTAACAGCTCTGACCAATAGAAAGCAGCAAAGGTGACACATTGTGTGAAGGCTAAGCCTAGGCCTCAAGAGGTTAGCCTGAACATAAGGAAGGATACACAACCCGGCCATCCTGGGCGTTTCAGCTGCCACTCAATCTATGAGCTGGCTGCAGACATATGGAAGAATCTAGCACAATCAGCTGAACTGGCCCAGTCTTGAAGAATCAACTAACTGACCCACAGAATGGATAACTAAATAAACAGTGGTTGTTTTAAGCCACTAGCTTTTGAGGTAGTTTGTTATGCAGCAGAAGAGAACAGGTAGAGATTTCATTTAATACTTTAAAATTTGCAGGTAAGAATACCAATTAACATAGAAGCAACATTCATAAAGAGGAAATTATAAAGGATACATAGGTAAATATAAGCCCTTAAAAATAGATTTGAATTTCCCCTTCTCAGTTCATGAAAGCTGAGTGGAGAAAAAAATGAGTAAAATATCCAAATAATATAATTATGAAATAGACTTGATTAATATATATTGACCTCTCCATCTTAAAAATAGAAAATACAACTTTTTCAAATGGAATTAAAATATAACTTAAATACCAAATAAAATAATAGAAAGTTTTCCACCTAGAAATATTAAAACTCTTAAATACAATGTTTAAAAAGCAACACTAATGAAAACATTGCAAATCAAGTCTATAAAATGTAGCTAAAGCACCATTTAGAGGAAATTTTTGGCATTAAAAATTTGTATCAGTGAAAAAAATCTGAAAAATTTAGAAAAAGAATATTAAACAGAAAGCAGAAGGAAGAAATTAAAGAAAGGATTTGCTCTGTTAAAAAACTGGCTAAAAAAAGATTAACTGATTAATCATTTAAATATCAATGAAATAAAGCACTAGCAAAGTTAATCAGGAAAAAAGAACTGAAAAGAGTTTTAGATGAAATTACGAAGAGGAAAAACATAGAACTATTAAAAACAGGAAATTAAAAGAATCATAAGAAACTTTGCTTAACACCAGGCAAACAAAATCAAAAACTTGGATAAAATGAATAATTTTCTAGGAAAACATAATTTACCAAAACTGAAAAAAAAAAACCCTAAACAGAGTAACATCTATAGAAGAAATACAGATAAGGGCTAACTCCTAAGAACCCCCCAAGCAAAGCTCAGATGATTCATTGAAGAATTCTAATTATTTGTTAAAGACTAAATAATTTTAATGACATATAAACTGTTCCAGAGTATTCAAAAGAAAGAAAATCCTAGTTTTTTTAACGAAGCATATATAGCACTGATACCAAAATCTGGAAGACACTAAAAAACAGTAACAAGACGTACACACTACAGATTAATTTTTCTTGTGAATAAGGACATTGGAAGGATGATCCATTAAGACCAGATGAGATCTAGTCCAGTAATGCAATAATGGCTCAGAATTAGGGAATCTTTTAATAGAATTTACCTAATATGATTCATCAAATTAATATACCTGAGGAGAAACAATAAGCCACTCCTTAAATGCTGAAAAGACAAAATTTAAAACCATTCTTGATTTTTAACCATTAATAGTATCAGTATAAATGAGAAAATAGTCTTTTCCTCAAGCCAGCATTATGCTTAGCTGAAGAATTACCCTTAGAGATAAGCAAAACAAAAAATGATTAGTATCTTTATTATTTTAAACATTTTACTCAAATTAGTCAAAGCACTTAACAACATAAGCAACATAAGAACAAAATTTAGAAGTATAAAATTTGGAAAGGAGATGATAAACTTTCACTGATAAACTTTCACTTTTTAAAAATGATAGGATTGTATACCTTGAAACACGTGGGATCCAATCAAAAAAAATATTACGATAAGAGAACTGGTAAAACAGGGTAAAAAAATTAGTACACAGGAATCAGGGGCTATCATATATTCAAAAGCCAACCATAAAAGATATAATGGGAGATAAGATCACCTTCACATTAGCAACAAAAAATATTTGAAATATATAAACTTAAGAAATTTATTAGACCTATAAATTAAAACTAATGCATGTCTAAGGGTTACGGTTGGGCATGTTGTAAGTAAGACTCAGAATGTCACTTCTCCTTTACTGATAGCACAACTGTAATTAAAATGCTAATAATATTTAAATAGATTCCAGAGTATTCAGAAATGGATATATATAAGAATAGGCAAGAAACCACTGAAAGAGTGGCTTAGCATCAACAGATATTAATCCTATTATAATATCTTAGTAATTTAAAAAGTATGATATTAGTATATAAATCAAAACAGAATCATAAGTCTAAAGTAGGCCAAAATACATGTGAAATTCTGATTTATGATAAAGTGTTTTCTCAAGTCAGTGCTAAAGTGATAGGTATTAGGGCAACTAGGTACATATCTGAAAAAAATAATATTTTATTGGTACCTCAAATCATATTCCAAGAAGAATTCCTAAGAGACAAAATAATTAAATGTAGAAAATGAAACTCTAGAAGTAATAGAAAAAAATACAAAATTATTTTATAACACTAGAATATAAAAGACCTTTCTAAGAATAACTCAGAAGCCAGAGATAAAAGCAAATACTAATTAATTATTATTTTAATGCCCTGGTGTTACAATCCCCTGACCTTCTCTCTACCGAATATCTTGTTTAACACATTAACTCAGTGGCTCTATGCACATACCTCTACCTTGTAATTTACAATCACAACTTGCCTTAATCAGAATTTCAAGAACCTATCCTTAGCCAGCAATATCTCTAATACCCTTACTCTGATAATTCTTTGAACTCACCAGGTTTTACAAAGTATTGATTCTACTACTCTTTCATTGACCCTCACCTCCCCAATATCCTCACTGTCTTCCTTCATCAAGGAAAGAAGGATAAAGTCTAGGATGGATCATTATAGTTACTGCCTTAAATACACCCTTAATTCCTTTAGTCTCTCTTTCTTTTCTTTTTTTTATTTTAAAGGCTTTATTTATTCATGAGAGACACAGAAAGAGACAGAGGCAGAGGCTCCCTGTGGGGCTCCCTGTGAGGCTCCCTGTGGGGAGCCAGATGCTGGACTGGATCCTAGGACCCTGGGATCACAACCTGAGCTAAAGGCGGATGCTCAACCACTGAACCACCCAGATGTCCCTACTCTCTCATTCTTCACCATACTTTGAAAAAACACAACATCCGTTAAATACAGTTATCTACTTATTGTACCAGGGAAGATGAACCTGCCTTGGGAAACCATATAACCATAGTAAATGCTCTCATTTTGGTTCATGATCACTATTCTCCAGTCAACCATTAATGCTCCCAACAATGTGACTTAACCTATTCCATTTGTTCTTCCACTCGCTTAGATATTCCATAACTTCTCTCCCAAGAATTCCAACACCTCTTCCACTCTGTTACTCTCAGATTATGACTTTGTTTATATTTCTTTGAAAAGACAAAGCAGGGGACGCCTGGGTGGCTCAGTGGTTGAGCGTCTGCCTTCAGCTCAGGGCATGATCCCGAAGTCCAGGGATCCAGTCCCATATCGGGCTCCCTGCATGGAGACTGCTCCTCCCTCTGCCTATGTCTCTGCCTCTCTCTCTGTGTGTGTCTCTCATGAATAAATAAATAAAATCTTTTGTAAAAAGAAAAGACAAAACAGTTTTTAAGAAAGTACTTACAACCACATTTCTATTCCTCTTATCCCTTACCTTTTCCCCTATTACTACAGATATCAACTAATGCCAGCTCCTAACTAAATCTCTAGATTAGATTCCATGACCTCTCCTCTCCTATAGATTATTATGTCAGCAATACTTTCCTTCCAGCACCAGCATCAGTTTCCCTATCTAAAAAATGATACATAATTTATATGTTAACTTGCTTTTCTATCACCTGCAACTCTTCTCTGTATAACTGATTCCCTTGGAAATATCTAGCCCCCTGTTGTTGATAATACAACATCATCATCATCAAATGTTTATCTCTAGAGAAAAACTCTCCCCTGAACCCCAAACCCTAATTTCCCATTCACCTTCTCTCCTTGGATATCCAATGGCCATCTCAATTTCAACATGTAGAAAATGGAGTTCCTCATTTTCTAGCTTCATTAAGATTACTGGTCTTCCAGTTACTTAAACCAATCTTGGCCTTACCTTAATTCCTTTTTTTCCTCTGTAGCTGGAATACTGTCTTATAAGCACAATCTTAAGTACAAGATTCCTTCTTATCACTGACACTCTTACCTCACCATTAGCTCTCAGTTATTGCAGTCAGCTATTGGCCATTCATGCTCCACCTTTGCACCCTCAGTATTCACAATAACCAAAGTGATAATATTAAAATCTTAGATCTGGTCACTGTTTTACTCAAACTCTCCAGAGCTCTGGTTCCCAAGTAGTGTGCCAAGGTACCCTAGGGCATCACAGTGAACTTACCAGGATGCTCTAAGACAAATTTTTAAGAGCAAAATACAGAGATACCTAATATCCTTGAAATACAAGGTCAGTTACTAACTCTAGATAGTTGGCAGTTTCGACGTTAAACACATTACATTTCTTTTCATGACATGATATCTTTGTAAAGCAGATTTATAAAATTTTCAGCAGTTGCTGCAGCAAAAAGCAAGTACCACACAAAAAAGAATGTGGAATTAAAATGAGTGTGGTGGTATTCAATCTGAATCCAAAGTTTAAGAATTTATGCTGTTAAAAGTAGTACACATGTCCCATTCAATAGTATTATGGTTAAGAATGAAACAAATCTTTTTCTTTCAATTTATGTGTATTTTTAAAACAGCTAGTAAGTTGTTAGGACATAAATAGTTATCAAGTTCTTTGGCCATAACTACTAAGTAGATGAAACTGTTAGGCCTTCCTTTTGGCATAGTAACATGATGAAAAAATTATACAGAAGGCTACAATGACCCTAAGTTGAGAAATGATTTGGTGTGGTTAGAGAACTGAAAAATACCCATGTGCTTAAAGCATGGTGAGCATGGGGAACAATGATCAAAAACACCTTGGAGGGGCAGACGAGGTCATTCATGCAGAACATCAAAGACCATTCTGAGAAATTTAATTTTTAGATCTTTGAAGTTATTTTAAGCAGATTAGCAAACAGATCTTACACTTGTAAATGATCAATCTGATCCATGGGGAATGGGTTAGGAAAAGAGAAGTAGAGAGCCTGATGGGCAATCATTTAGTCCAGAGAATATGATGACTTGGATCAGAGAGTGGCAGTAGAGATAGAAGTATATGGAGACCAGGAATATTTTGTAGATGAAATGGATGGGACTTGCTGATGAATAGAATGAAAGTAGTAAGGGAGGTGGGACCATCAAAGAGGGCTCTTAAATTTCTAACTTGAACAACCAGGTACCTATATTTAAAATGAAGATAGGAACTCATCTGGGAGGAAACAGAAGCTTAGGTTTAGGTGTTTTAAACCTTAGATACCTAGAAAACAATCTACAGAGGCCAGTTGGCGGGCGTTTGGGTTTGACCATGATATAGCAATAGTCCTTTCCCTAAATAGAGACTAGCCTGATTGTTCATCCCTCCTTTAATCCATCTTTTATTGAATTCTTTTTATCTGTAGCCACTAAATACCCTTAGCAAAAACGATGTCATCTAAATGCATTCAACTCAAATGCATCCTGCCAAGGCAGGCAACACATTAGGGTTTCCATCTGTCAGTGTGTACAAAATTTAGTTTTGCTGTCATAAAACCAGTATTCAGGGTGCTTAGATGAAAGCAAGGACAACCATATGTTTTTCAGTCTCCAAACTGTTCCTTGAAAACAAACTAGCTTCACTTGGCTGTTAACGCCTTCCCAGCCCCATCCAATTTCTCCTCCCTCAGGGTTGCACATTATCCTAATTATAATAGCTAATGCTGGGGGTCCTATGGCAAACCAAGCAAACCACCAGAGTGTAAAAGTGCCACTCCCTGACCTTAAATTTTACCATAGACTGGACCCTCCTAATGTACTGATACAGTTTACCAAATCAAACCATAAAACTGAAGTCTTGACAGTCCTCTGTTGTCGCTATGTTTTGTACTATCTGCTATCTTATGGTGCAGTTTTTTCTAATTTTCACTCATCAGCCCACGTATGGGCTTCCAGCATGCCTCATCTAACCCTGTTTTATGGATCAAAATCTGCATTTCTTTGTACTACATTTATCCTCTTCCTCTCTGAAAACATATTTATCCTTTCAAATCCAACTGTTATTACTTTAATTTATTCTCTCTTGAGATTGTTCTTGGGGAAATCCACACTAGAATGGAACGTTGTTTTCAGTTGCCTTTAGTTATTTATTGGTGTTTTCTGCTATGTAGCAAAATACATACATATTTATGGATTTTTTCCCTTTACATTATTATATTTTTCAATAATTTAGTCTTTAGTTACTGAATCAAACTACCAATTGTATTTAGACATTTGTCTTGATTTTTTCCATAAGCCTGATTCTATTTATATAAACAAAGCACAGAAAGGGTTTTATTACTATTATAATTACTGAAGAAGTGGTTTCTTGTAATTGTGATAACCATTTTAAAGTTGATGTTCCCATTTCTACATTTGCTTAATCTCTCTTCTGGAACCACATTTTTTAGATACTTATTTCTATTGGACAGTTTGGGAGGGGAAAAAAACTTCCCCTGCTTTACTAAAACTATTCCATAGCAGAATGTACTTCCCACAACAAGAACACTTTGATCTGTTATGGTCCATTGTGTAGTAGTTCTCTCCTAAAATATTTTTAAAGTCATGCCTCCTGTACCACATCAATTTGTTTCGGCCCACAATTGAGGGTCAATCTGAGAAATGTTATCTACTTATTTGCTACAATTTATTGCTTTATGTACCCCATGCAATTACTAGTCATCCACCTCAGAGCTATCATGTGTCTTTGTGCTTTTTCTCAGTGTATCAGGACACATCAATATTTATGGATTTTTCCCTTTGCACTTGATCTTTTAATAATTTCATCTCTTTGGAACAAATCAATTCATCAGGTTCTGTCATTTGTCCTGTTACTTGGGCCTATACTATTAGCATTTTTATCACTGAAATGCTTGCTTACTAATTTACTAGAATTTTTTAAGGCTTGTTTTAATGTTGGCATATATTTTTTAATCATGCAAGTATTAAATAAGCCCTGCAATCCTACTTTTGTTTTGCTCTATTTTTTCCTTAATGGTTTCTATGTCAAGTAAAAGCAGAAAGAATTAAACTTCCTTAAATGACTCCTAATTTTTACTCCTTTTCCTTAAGAATATGTTAATAACTTTTAAGTCTGAGTCTCAAAATATTGATAATGAATATTAAATACTCATAGTTGATCTAATAATTGATCATTTCTACTTGATAAGCATTTCTTCTCTATAGTATGTTTTTATCAATCTCTTGCTTCAGTTCAATATTCTCTTAGAGTCAACTGAAATGAAAGACTTATTCTGTTCAACTCTGCTTGAGCCATGGTAGTAAAGCAAGTACTCTTCAAATGGGAACAACTCAGTCAATAGTCGTTGAATTAAATCATTAGACATTGAGGGAAAGGCTTACAGGCTTAAATCTCTTAGATTAATATAAATATCTCTTCTGTGGTAGCTCTCTGGTCCCTAAATTGATCTGTTTTTCCCAGTTTTCTGTTATAGCACCATATAGATCACACAATCAATTTAAAATGAATAGCATAGCCCAGCTGGGAAATTCTTGACAAAAAATTAACTCTAGGCAAACAGAACTTGAGGAGTTCAATATATGTAGTGAAAATTATCATTTTCCTAGCTCTTCTAGATCTTCATGTGATAAAATCATTGTTTTTAGTACAATTTAACTGGAAGTCCTTTTTTTTAAGTGTCTTTTCTCCTAATTCTGCCTTAAAAGAAAGAAAACAGGTTTTGATGTTTCTTCTCAGACTTGGTGATACTATGATTTCATGTATTTTTTTATTGTTCATTTGCTGGAATAATGAGAGGAAAATTTTCCTTGGGATGAAATGATTTCTGCTGGAACAGAACTATTTTTCTTATTCAAATCTCTTAGTACTTTATGAGATTTAAAAGCAATAAAATATCTGCACCTGCATTTTTGTGGGACTAAATAACATGAAGAAAAGTGAACTGTGTTCATGGGGGTCAAATGGGAAAAATCCATTTGACACCATTAGCCTTGGGGTCCCAAGTGAACACATAAAACACATTGTACTTCCCTATCTGAAAACATAACCCAAATCTATGTACACAATGCCAAACATGTGGAATATGAACAGCCCAACCAATTAGTCACCTAACAGTATGCATGATGCCAAACATCTGGATATTTGGAAACTTCTAGATGAATGAGTGAATTTTTCACTTTTCTTCCGATTTTTTTGGCAGCATATAAACACAGCCAAATGTGGCACTTTTGATTGTGGTGTTAGTTTCAGGCAGCAGGTTCCAAAATATCTTAAAAGTCCTTGCCAGTCAATATCCAAAGAAAACCTATTTAGAATGCAGTCTTTCATGATTCATTTTGATAAAGAATTTATATTGAGCACTTATAATGGCAAAAATCAAGCTCATTAGATGAAATTTTATGCTCATTCAAATGATTTTATAGAACATAGAATTACTGTTCTGCTTTCCAGAGGAAATACCTATATTGAGATCATCTGTCTTAAGCTTCCTATAGACCCCATTTTTTACCTCATCACATTATTGTGCCCAACCTCTGATCTTTCCTCTGCTATCTAAGAGGTTTCTCCAGAAGAGATGTGGGACAGGAAAATACTTTGTGGCTGGGAGCAGAAAAATGAAGAAGGATCTAATGCTCAGAGGCCACAATGGGACAGAGCTTTGGCAGTAGCCTGAGAGGAAACAACTGACATCCAAGAGCTGGCAGGAAATCCAAGAGAATACCCTCCCCCAATAAGGACAACTGGGAAAGCCACTAAGAACCTGGACAAACTCCAAGGAAGAGGGAAAAGACTAGGGACTCTGACTGGAAATGTCAACACTACTACCCTGATTCTCTTCCTTTTTCCTTTCTCTTCTTTCCTTCCTCCTCTCCCTCTGTCATTGCCACAGGTGCCTCCCCTCCTTCTCTTCCTTCCTCCTTTGTCCTTCCCCCTCCTCTCCCTCCTTCCCTTCCCCATCTCCCTCCCCCACCTGCTTTCTCTCTCCCTTCTTCTTCTTCTACCTGCTACTCCTTTCTCTCCTTCTCTACCCCTTCTCTGTATATTCATACTCCCAAAGTTAAAAATGCAATCTACAACTCCACAAATAGAACCTTTCCATATGATCCTACCCCTCTTTCTAACTATTACTCCATCTTTTCTTTTTTTCCTGGCTAATGCTCCTAAACTTTCAGGCTGCTATAATCATTCCACTGCCTATCCACCAGATATTCCTTCTTTATTTTCTACAGGCTAGCTTCTGTTCCTGTTACTCGGTGTTAGATTTTTAGTAAGCTGATGCTTAAGCTTAGGGTCCCTCTATTAAATGAGCCTAGTATTCATGGCCCTGGGAGTAGCCCTATCAATATGTTCACGTAGACATATGTCGTGATAAAATTTGCAAAATGACATAAAATTGAAGGACCAGAGGTTGTATCACAGTATAGCACCTGACATCTGAAATACGTTGATTTGGAGGAGAATCAAGATTTGAAAAGTACAGAACCAGAAGCTAGTCCATGGAAAGTGAAAAATGGAAGATTCAATTTTCATTGATGCTTAGTCAAATGAATGCTCTCTCTTATTAAAAAGTACTTGATTGGGCAGCCGGCGGGGGGGGGGGGGGGGGGGGGGGGCGGTTGCTCAGAGGTTTAGCGCCGCCTTCAGTCCAGGGTGTGATCCTGGAGACCCAGGATCAAGTCCCATGTCAGGCTTCCTGCATGGAACCTGTGTCTCCCTCTGCCTGTGTCTCTGCCTCTCTCTCCCTCTCTCTCTCTCTCTCGAATAAATAAATAAATAAAATCTTAAAGAAAAAGGTACTTGATCAATAAAAGACACAGAATTATAAATGCACGTTTTTCCTTCTTAATGGAGATTATAATGAATGAAATTTGTTAGAATTCCCATTTGTAGCATACACATCTTTGCAGGGCTACAAATAGCTATTATGTCTGTGTGTCTAAAGTCCCCTTGTCTTATAAGGACATCAGTTATATTGTATTTAGGGCCACCCATGTCCAGTAAAACTTCATTTACACCTGCTTACATCAGCAAAGACCTTATCTCCAAATAAGGGCATATTCATAGGTTCTGGGTAGATGTGAGTATTGAGGGACACTACTCAACCCACTACATACCTCTGTGCAAATAGTAGCCAACAATTTGAAAACTATCTTTGAAATGTTCCAATATCCCTTTTCCAATTGACTTACTTCACCAATATCCCATTAAACTCAAATCAAATTGAATCCATCAAACTTTTTTTCCTTTCCTTCCACCATATAAAATAGCTCCTTGAGTCATTGGCAGACCTTATGCTTCTTCCTCACTTTGGCTCCATTTATCCCAGCATAGTCAGATCAAACCAAGGAATTTATTCTACTCTAAGAAAGTATGTCCATGTAACTGTGTCATGGAGCCAATCACCATAAACACTAACCTCAGTTTGCAGGTGTCATTCATGATGGCCTTGCAAAGTTAGATTGAATGCTATGGTCTTGGAATGATTTGGTCATGTTCATTTACTCTTAGTTTAAAACTGCTATCTCAGTATTATAAAAATTTGTATTGTGGACTACACTGCTAAAGTATAGTTAGTTATTTGAATTTACTATCTCGGTAAATAATGTAAAATGAGTTAATAGAACTATTTAAGAAAAATAGAAGTACATAATGTCAGTATTATGTTTATCTTTGCAGTAATCCCCAACTCTATGTTTTTAGGAATAGCAGCACATTTAAAAACAGAGAATGGTTATTCTTTTCAAAATGAAAATGGATGTTATCATTTGAAGAAGAAATTACCATAATTCCAGTAAGTAGTACACTACTGAAGACTACAAAGAACTTTACAGATAGTAAATCTGATGGTAATCATTATTATATGTTTGGAAGAATAAATATTAAGCGACTGATAAGATATTTTTTCTGATCACTGAGTTAGGGCCTTGTAGCTAAAACTCTACTCAGAATCAAAGTGAAACTGAATAGTTGTGGTCATTCTCTAAAGATTTTTGTCAGTTGCCAAGTAGCCATAAATTTCCACTGAGTTGGCTTTGGAAAAGGTACAAAAATAGAAATCTTTATAAAATTATTTAAATGTTTGTTATTTTCTTAAAAAGTTGTTTAACGTGTATTTATATGTTTTTCTGTTTCTATCAGAATGTTATAACTGCTTCCTTGATTATCACATCGATTGAAATCTGTTTATTCTGCCTTAATGAATTGTATGATGTGATAAATTGCTTGAAACAATAAGATAACATTCTGAAATCATGTTTTTCCTTCTCCCTATACAAACAGGGGGAGAGAATTTAAACGGAAAACTGGAATTATCCAAGGTTGCATGGATATTAGTTCAAAATTCAAAATACTCTGGCCTTTAATTTTGTGGCTGAATAGGTGTCCCTCATAAAACATTCAATATCCAAGCAGCAATATCCCAAGCAATTACACAGAGTTACAAGGCCATTCATTGCTCACAATATTAGAAATGGGATATTTGCACAGGTAATTAAAATGGATTGTGGGCTCATCAAAGGTTATTTTGAAATGGTTTGCGGAAAGGGCATAGTTTTCTGTCACTCACTTAGAAATTATTCTCTCAAACCCTTGCCAGTTGATTTTTTAAAGGCAGCTCAAGAGCCCGAAAGGAGTCTTGAATATAGTTTTCAGACATAAAGAAGAATTGCAGCATAGATTTACAATGAACAAATTGTCCTGGGCTCCCAAATTGTGCTATTTGTAGATTGAACACAGAAGCAGGGGGTAGCCATATGGCATAGGCCACCCTTCTCCAATACAAGAAGTTATTAAATCTCCTGGAATTGGCTAAAGGAAACCGTAATTATTTTCAAATGGAAAAAAGCCACAAATTTCCTTTCCTTCTCCTTACAGACCATTTTCTTATCCCAAGTTACATATTTTCAACTTCATCACACATCAGAACGTTAGGTCAAACCCCTATCCTAAGCATATTAAAATTCTTTCCTATCTCTGACCCTGTGGCACAAACAAGACTACTATTTCACTATCCTGATCATTTTATAATTGCCTCATGTTGTTTCTATCCGTTGTTTTTCAATGTCAGTGTTCACAATTGAGAACAAATATATTATTCACTATAACTGTCTTCAAGAAATAGCTAAGGCTGTGTTTCTCTTTTATACCTATTAACATTTCCAACAAAGCATCATTAGTGTTTCTCTACTATCTCTGATGAAGGTCAGCACCATCAAAAGAAGACATTTAGAAGTGAAGAGGCCAAGGTAAGTTTTCAGTAAGAGGTTATGACCTAGTTTTCTCAATCCAGATCTTCACTTACTCTGAACCTTACTGCTTCTCTGTGCACATACAATGGATACTAAGCCGTGAGAAAATCTAAAAATTGATTTAAAGTTCTATGATTCTGGTAGGGAAATTTTTCTAATTGAATGAAATCATTATAACAATGTACTATAAGTGTGGGACTTTTCAGGCACAAGAGAAACTGCTTTACAAAGAAAACTCTGAAATTATATCTTTTTGGGCCAGCCCCACCTACTCTTCCCCGCAATGATAGGATTATGATGATGCATTTCAAGTTAGTTTCTTTGTATTTTGCCAAAAACTGCTGTACTAGTTATATTAACTTGGGGAATTTGAACATCAGTATAAAGACTTACAAAAGGTCTGTCACTGTGCTGAGAATACTAGTCACTAGTGAAAAGTAATGAGAAAAGTTGAAGAGCTGATCTTGAGTCAGAAATTCTTATTTTCTAAAGAATGTGACAATAATTTCAGCAACTCTCTTTGAGAAATAGTTGTGAATTTAGGGTGAGCAGAAAGTTGAATTTATTCTTCCTAAATATTTAGGATCCCTAAATATACCCCCTGTTATCCTTCAGATTATCAGAAAGAACACCATGCACTCTTATGAGTGCATTGAGCAGAGAACAGTTCCCTCTCCCCAATTTAAAGAAGTATATTCCATATACTAGGGTGATTATTTCATCTGCTGTTCATCCACAGAGCTATGAATGTTTGAAACAACAGAATGGTTTGCACAACCATAGCACTTTAAATAGTCAAACATGGTCATCAAATGAGAAATGGATAAAAATGATAACTTGAAAAACTTCAAAATTTTAAGAAAAGCTATACTGGGGAAAAAAATAAAGAATATGGTTGGCTCATAATTTCATGTATCTCTCAAACTCTTCAATGCCTAGACTCAGGCACATTGTGTCAATGAATAACAGGAAGAATACTTGTATGTTCAATGAGTGAATTTTCTTTATGTAAATCCTATATTTCATAGATTCTTAGCATGACATCTTTTCACATATTAACAAGCCTGACATCAAGATGCATCTTACTATTGATGGCATGGATAATTAATTATTTGGTGATAGATTTTCTATCTGGAAGTAGCTCTACCTGAAAGAATGAATCATCTCACAATTGATAGAGGCTTCAATTTTACTGATGTACATTTCTGTTTCATTTCTAAAATGCTCTTAGGCTGTTCTGAAGAATTTGTGCCTTGAATTTGAATGCCACAGACTCATTTTTTTAATGGAGGGATTTATATAGGGTTATTAATTTTCATTTTTCCAAGGAAAGGTAACTAAAAATACAGGTACCAATACCTTTCTTTTTCAAAAAGGATATTGTAAAAGCCAAAATGTAGGAAGATGTTAATCTTAGAATTAAGGTAAATCCTTTAATTATTAGCTCTATGAAAAACTCATATTCTTATTTTTCTCTTTCCCTATCAGTATATAGATTGTATCAGTGTATAGACTGGCATTTTGGAATCACTCTTCTGAGACATTGTGGCACAAATACTCTAACATTCATTCATACCCCTCTTCCTGTAGACAAAAAACATGCAGAGTGATGCATGGCAAGCATACTATGTAGAAACTGTGGTGATATTTTCAGAATATTTTTCTTTTGATTTCAAAAAAAAATTCTATCTCAGCTTCTTTTAAAGAGGCAGAAGTATTCTTTTCAATCTGAATAGTATCCACTTGAACTAAACTTAATTCACATCTCTATTTTAGGGCCCAGAGCAATGGCTAAGCACTGGCCTTTGGGTGAGGTCACTTTCATATCAGATCTCTCTGTTCAAAGGTATCCTGAGCTGGCAGAGGAATGGGTCTGGTAATATTATTCTGTGGATCTTTTTCTATATCTAATATCTGTGATCTAAAATTAGCTTGCTCTGGCTTTAAATCCCCATATTTTGGCTTTCTTCTCAACCTGGCCCCTTTCTACCACAGCTAGTGGAAACCTAAACCCCAGTTATGTACACTTCTAATCCACAAAGTACGTTTTCATTGCTGAGCCACTTGCCCCCAGTATTACTTCCTTTTCCACTCTTCTAAACTCCTCTCAAGTGAACACATTTGGAAAGTGTTTAGATTGATTTATGTAGTTTATATTTTGGTAAATCTTTTCTTTGGTCAAGCTCTTATTTAAAAAAAAAAAAAAAGTCCAACCACAGGCCTAAATACCAAGTAAATGATAGGACAAAACAGAATTAGTTGATTAGCACCAGTAATTCTCACTCACATATTGTATTTAATAAATATCTTGATTCCCAGGTTTGGCTGTAGAAGGGATTTTCCCCTTAGGTCTGTAGAGCACTGTCTTATGCATCCATTTCCTTCAGATGGACAGATACTAAGATAAAGGCTGTCTACAAAAGGATGACCACTATCCTTTTGATCAAACTTCTCAATTAACATCTTGATAGTATTGTGGGGGAGAAAATTGTTGCTAGACCTGGGACTTCTTTCACTTTTAGGAAAAAATTGGACTCCATTCACCTATTATAATACTCTGATTATAATACTCTGATTTATATCTAATATAATACTCAGATGGGTAACTGAATATTAAAGAGAAGGAATGGCTTCTCCCAAAATAGATGAGGAAGAAGGTAGCAAACCTGTAACTAAAAACCTGTTGGGGAACTGAAAACTAAAGAGAAGGAATGGCTTCTTCCCAAGAGAGATGAGGAAGAAAGTAGCAAACTTATAACTGGAGTCTCTTGACTGCAACCTGGCTTACTAAGGGAAAGCAAATACTGCAACCTGGCTTACTAAGGGAAAGCAAATACCAAATCTTCTAAGTCATATAGAAAAATCAACACAAATGTACAAAATTCTCACACAAAGGCTTTAGGCTTTAATAAGTTGTCTTTGTATCTGTAGTGACTAGTATAGCACTTGGCACATAATCAGTAATTAAGAAATTTTTGGCACTTGGACTGAATGAATAGCTAATATTTATTGAGTTCTTCCAGAATGCTAGATTCTATGTGTATTATACATACACATCAATTCACACAGGAAGATATATTTGATGTTCCCATTTCTTTGATAATTTCTATAAAACAACTATTGTTTTTTGAGATTTCCCAATACCCAGTTGAGCTGCTTTTATTCACACATGTATACCATCAAGTTTTTCAAATCTTTGAGTTTTTCTCTAAGATTAGCACTATTTTACACTAACTCCATTGTCAACTTTCCCTTCAGAAATAACAATTTAGACTCTTAATAGCACAGCCACTCAACATTTTAGAAAAAAGTATCCTGTGGACACTGAACCTTCTTATCCTGGATTGCTAGGTTACAAATAAAGGACTATTCAAAAGAATAAAGTGGAAGAGAATCCTTATTGGGTTGGCATTTCAACAGCAGCTCTCTACATGATCTAATTTCCCAGAAACTTTATATTTAGTCTAATTAATTTTCAAGTGTTTTTCTCAGTCATTGTTCTACTTGACTTATCAAAATACTAATATAAGTCTGAACCATTTTACAGGTTGTAAGTGATCTCTGTTAACCCTAAAATACACCTCAAAAAACTCCACTGAAAGTACTGGTTTCAGTAACAGATAAGGAGGTTGTATGAGATTAGCCCTACCATACACGGCAATTATAAACTATGAACAAAATATTTTTAAAAAAACAATTATCTGAAGACACTGTAGAATAACCAAAAGCAGGAAAGGAATTGACCTTCAGGAGAAAGTTGCTGCAGGGTGAGGCACAATTTCATCCCACTTTCTCCTCAGTGATGGCCCCTGACCTACGAAAAGCAGTTGGACTTAATCAGAAGTTTGTAGTCTTATTGGCTTGAAGTGTCTAAGTATGAGATTTTGGACTTCTTGAGCAACTGGAGATTAAGGGGAACCTTAAAAAGGGTAGAGTGGGGGAGGAATAGCCCTAGGATCTACAAATAAACTCCCTCTCAAACCCTTGCCTGGCTTCTATCCCACACATGTACAAGGAAGATAGAAAGCAGCAACTAGAAGATGTAAAGCTGAATAAATATTTCAGCTGCTGCTCAGAACAAAGAAGACAGTTAAATGAGTCCCATCAAGTTAGAAGGGATAGAAACCCCTCAAGATTTCCACTAAAATTTCAGATAGGTCACACCTTATAAATAAAGTTGGTGTCCCAACTTAGAGATTTACCATAAAATTAAAAACAAAAGCAGATATTTTCTAAGGAAGTATAAGCCCAGTCCTCCACAATTCAACATGATCAGCTAATAATTCAACTTCTTGCTATGAAGAAAAGCAATATTCTTCCAAGGAAGATAACAAAATCTAGATGCTCTATAATATATCATCAGTAATACCCAGTATGTTATCAAAAATTATAAAATATATAAAGATATAAGAATATATGACAGTCAAAAGAAAAAGCAATTAGTAGAAAGAAATCCCAAGATGACAAGATGGCAGAATTAACAACTTATACGTCAATTTAAAAACAGTACTTGGAAATTGAACAACACACATATAAATAACCAGTGAGTCAAAAATACTTCAAACTGAATTAACAATGATGAGATATATCATGTCATTTTGGGGAGATGCAGTTAAAGCAGTATTTTTTTTTAATGTATAATTTTTCATGTCTGAATTCAAAAAGTGAAAAGTTCTAAAATTGTTGTAATTCATCATATTGAAAGAATAAAGAATAAAGCAGAAAATCATATAATCATCTTAATAGGTACAGAAATAATATTTAACACCTATTCATAATTTAAAAATAAACTCCCAGCAAACTAGGAATTTAAGGAATTTTCTCATTTATTTCAAAATAATCTACACCCAACATCAGACTTGAAACTGAGATATTGAACACTTTTGATCTGAAATTGAGAATTAGGCAAAGATTTCCATTCTCACTAGTTCCATTCAATATTTTATTTGATGTAACAAGAATAGTAAGGCAAGAAATACAAAGTCCTATCAATTGGTAGGACCAAAAAAAAAAAAAAACTGTCTTTTGTCACAGATGGCAATATCCTGCACACAGAAAATGCAAAGGAGTCTACAAAATGATAGTGATGTCAAATAAATGAATTTAGGAAAGTACCATGATAGAACAGCAATATAAAAAAAAATCACTTGTATTTCTATGTGCAAAAATTTAAAAATAAAGTTTTTAAATAATCCCATTTATAGTAACATTAAAAAAATGTATAGAATAAATTTAACAAAACACATGTGAATCCTCTGCACTAAAAACTACAAAACATTGTTGAGCAAACTCTAAGACCTAAATAAATGAAAGTACAATCCATGCTTATAAATTTAAAGAGTCTGTATAGTTAAGACAGTTCTTCCCAAATAGTTCTATAGATTCAATACCACATCATCACAATACCAACCAATTTTTTCACATAAGTAGACAATTAGAATTACATAAAAACACATAGAGTAGCAAAATAATGATGAACAAAGTTGATTCAAGTTTGAGTTCAAGAGTTACTAAAAAGCTATAGTAATCAAGGCAAGGTATTAGGGTCATAAATATAGGCAAATAGATCAGTGAAATAGAGTACAGTCCACAGATACATGCACTTGATTTTTAACAAAAATGTCAAGGCTATTCAGTGTGATACTCAAATGGCCAATAAGTATATGTTATTTGCCTGTACTTACTGGCAAAACAAATCATAGTGACAAAAATCAGTCACTGTGCTTGTGAGAGGTAATGACTGGAAACTTTCTAGAGTGAGGGAATGGCTTCATATCTCAGGGTAATATTTACATTTATCAAAACCCATTGAACTATATATGTAAGATCTGTGCATTTCACTGGTAAAAATTGTATTTTCATTACAATAAAGCAAGAAAGAAAAATATCCTCCAACCTTTGTGGAAAACAATGCTTTTCCCAAACAGGTCATTTCTTTCACTTATTACTAGAGAAATTTTCACCGAAACATAAAAGTAGAAACAATAAAACGATGAGCACTGCATATCCATTTCTCAGCTTCAAAAGTTGTGAACTTTATGCCAATCTCAAGAAATCTCTCTTAGCTCTGTTAATGAGAAAGACATACTGAAACCTGAAACAAAATTGTTAATTGAATTACAGACTGGGTTTGGAAGACACAGGCGAGAAGAGCTTTGTAAATTTTTGGTATATATTCACCTCCATTATAATTACCTCATTCTACATTGTATTCAAGTTATTAATTTATATCTGAAGCACCAAAAAGAATAATTAAACTCTTGAAGTCATAATTCCTCTCTATTCTGTTTTTTCCCCATCCTAGCTAATCTCTATTTGAAAAAGTGAAGAAGGTCCATGTCAAAAAAAAAAAAAAGTTTGCACTTTTTAAGTGTACAACTCAGTAGTTTTCAGTTCACAAGTTTGTGCTACCATTATCAGTAATTCTATAACACTTCTATCATTCCCCCCCAAAATCCCAGTACTCGTTAATAGTCCCTATTTCCCCTTCCCCCTAGTCCCTTACTCTCACTAATCTACTTCTTGTCTCTATGGATTTACCTATTTTTGACATTTCATATGAATGGAATCACATAATATGTGGTCTTTTGTGTCTGACCTCTTTCATTTAGCATAATGCTTTCAAGGATCATTTATGTTGTAGTATGTATCAGTACTTCCTTCCACTTTATGACCAAATAATGTTCTATTATATGAATATCCCTCATTTTATTTATGTGAGTCTGGTACATAGGAATTGCTCAATAAACACTAGCTTTTATCTTCATTTTTTTTAACCAAAAGAGAAAATGTAAAGCTTTTTCAAAATTGTGACTTGAAAACCACAGGATTTCACTTTGATCTTTAAAGCAGGTGCTTTAATGTCAATTTCAGGAGGTTTTATATTACTACGTTGCTAAATTGTTTCTAAGAGTAGATTTCTCTTACCAGTTGATCTCAAAGGATGCTTTGTGGTCTGAACAAATAGATATTTCTTGCTCTCTGGCCTGGTCTCCAGCGCCCATCACAGACAGTTTAGCATTTCTACATTACAAATTCCAGATCCCTGGACATTTTGAGAAGCCAAAAAGTGCATCACAATAGAGAGAAAAATGGATTTTTTCCATTGCTCTATTATTTTTTTGCTGATCATGTTACCCAAGGAAATTCTGATGAGGGCTTTTTCCATGCTATTTACATGTTAAAGTATAAAGGAAAAAGAAATTACTTTCTTGAAAATCTCCAGGACATTGGTGTTGCAATCTCTCTTAATCCCACAGCTTGAATCACAGTCTTGCAATAGTAATTGAGCTGCCCAGGGTAAGAAGGGCAGGAGGCTTATTTCAGTCATCTGAGTCAGGGGGATGTTTGCCATTTTGCTGAACAGATTTATTTTCTTGAATTTTAAGACCAGCATCTTTCCTTTAAAGGGTAAATGGTTGAAATTCCTTTAAAAAATCTTTCCTGATACCTCTGCTTCACTTCACATGAGTGACTATGGCAGTCATACTGAGATGTCACATTGAGAAGAAACATTGTGCAAGAAGAATCTTTGTGCAAGACTCCTGGATTCAGAATACTATCTGACTTGATGTCTCTCAAACTATAATCTGTAGTGACAATACAATATTTTTATTTAATTGTCTATTGTTCAGTTTCCAGGGGCTATAGCAAATGGTTTATTTTCCTAGCTACATTTTTTCAATTAGTTTAGAGAAAGCAAAAATAAAAGGACAAATTCTTTATTGGCCTGAGTGATAAGAAAATTTTGTTAGTCTTTTAAAGTGGTGTATAAATTAACATATATGTATAGGATCAGGACCTGAAGGAAACAGGAAATGACCAAAACGAAAGCAATTTGTAGGTAAATGAGTGGACTATTCAACCACAACAGTGATAGCATAGTTCCATAATCCTGAGGAGTTTGCACCACCTTGCACCACCTTTGACTATCATAACAAGAGGATGTTGTGAAGTGATCTGCTAAAAAATGCCCAAGCTGTTAGTTTCTAATAGACTTCTACAATTTGCAAAAGAAACAAAGCAAACAACCTTGCCTATTTTTACTTACTGATCTGGATTCAGCAGAAAACAGTATAAGAGATGAAACCATTTCAACAATTCACTTTACAGTTTTTAGTTCAAATATTCTAGATTATTCTATTTCCTTTTTTCAGATTTTAGAACCAGAGCGAAGCATGATTCTGGTATCTTGCCTGAAAGCAAAGAATAGGATTACATTAATTTTGGAAGCCCTTCCAACTCTGTGATTCTGTGATTCACTGAAGTTTAATGTAGAGCCCCAAAAGACTTGCTTACTGACTAAGACATTAAACTTGACACCCCAGAAATACACAGAGGAAAATTTGTTTTGACATAAAAGAGAAATTTACCAAAGTGTCTCAGTTCTCTGAGATATCCTGGAACCCTAGAATCGAACTAATAATTTATTATTCCTTTACTAGAGATACCAAATTATGCTTTCTGATAAGAATGAGCAATAAAAGCCTTTTTAAACACCAGAGGAAATGGAATATACATTTATCTCTTAAGGATGTTTTTAAGGATTTCCAATCCTTAGCACTAATCTAATTTGCATTCTGATTTAAGTATTTTCCTCCTTTTGGTCTTAAAGAAGAAATGCCATGCATCTAAAAGAGAGTGTTTCAAACTCTTAATTTCCAAATATCTTGTGCAAACCCATAGCTCACCATATGTTTTGCTTCTTGTTTCTTTTCCCACCAATTTTTGCTCACTTTTTCTCACATTATGTAGAAATGGAGAATTTACAGATTTTTAACTGAAATAAATGTTACCAAAAGTCAAGTCTGAAGTTATTTCGTTACATAATCATCATTTTCTAATTCTTCTGTTAAATTCTTACCCCATTAACTGACCACAGCTGTTGGTATTGGCTCCCTAATAACTCCTTCTGAACTTGTAATACCCTAGAACTCAAAGGAGGAGTTCACTGAGTACTGATGACCCAGAGTATTCACAGAGACCTCATCTCTAATCTCAAGAAATTTTCTGGCAGTTTTATGAACCATGCTCAATGCCACGTGTTCTCTCTATGTTTTGTGTATTTTCACTTAAAGATGAAACTAGCTTTGGGTCAGCAGGGTATGGAGGGGTAGAGTATGTCTAAGTGTGTATGTGTGGTAGGTAAAAATCTCTGACTATAAGCTCAAGAAAGCAAGAAATGTAATTTTTAATTTTTTTCTGTAATTAAGTTTCATTTCTATTTTAAGGCCACTCTCCCTCAGATAGAGGAAACTTAATCTCGATCAATTCTTAGTCCAATTCCTTAATTAACTCCTAAATTATGTGAACTTTAGTCTCTTCATTTGAAACAGAAGAGGATTTGACTCTCTCTCAAAGGGTTCTTCTAGATCAAGGCATTCTAACAAGATCATAGGTAACCCTCAGAGCACTCTGGTGATGAGGACAGGGCATCTTCCATGAAACTGCCACTATGACTGCATAGAGACTTAAGTTATCTAGAGTCACTTTTAACCTTCATTGAAATTGACAGTTTTTCGCATTGAATGTAAATAGATGCTAAATGTAAGCACTTAATGGAAAGTAGAAAAGGAAGGTGTATTTATTATTTTCTTACTTAGACTGACCAGAGTTTTCTTTGAAAAAGGCATTTGATTTTTAAGTTTAGGAAGGGCATGATATATGCAGAGGGAAGAAGAAGCAACAGCAGTATGTGACTTTATTTCACATCTATTCAGAAACCTGAAAAGAACAGGAGAGATGCGGGAAAGATCCAAGGAAGAATAAGAACTGTAGAAATCAAGGGAGGAAAGCAGTTTAAATACCAAAGAGTAGTTACCTCTGGCAAATGGTCCCAAGGCCAAGTAAGATGACAACAATGTCCATTGGTGACTTTGATGGCAATGGTTTTAACGGTGGGAGGCCAGCACAAGGTTGAAGTGGATTTGGGGACTTTGTAACTAAGGAGGAGAGAATATAACAAGGCTGAGAAAGCACAAGAGCTGGAGAGAAACTGTATGAATGGCTAAATCTGTCATATTTAAAAGTGGATAGGAGCAGATGTGGGTGAGGAAACAGTGAGGAAGGGGAGTCCGGAATATCAAGAAGAGAATGACTGAGGGGGCACCTGGGTGGTTCAGTCAGTTTAGCATCCGACTCTTGATTTTGACCCAGGTCATGATCTCAGAGTCATGAGATCAAGTCCCACATTGGGCTCTGAGCTGAGTATGGAGCCTGCTTAAGATTCTCTCTCTCTCCTGCTCCCTCTGCCCTCTCCCCACTCCCTCCACCCTGCTCTTTCTCTCTCTTAAATAATAAAAATAAAAATAAAAATAAAAATAAAAATAAAAATAAAAATAAAAAAGAATGACTAAGGATGTGTCTCAGTCTGCAGGTACAGTCACAGCAACCTGTCCCATAGCTGGGGACAGCTATGAGTGCTTGGGTCTTAGATTAGGATGATCAATCCTAAATCTTCAGATTTTAAAAGCCAACTAAATTTCAAAAGAGAGAGAGAAAGAGAGAGAGATGATCCAGATGGAATTAGTAACTCTTTTAACCTGTCAAACACATTTTTTTTTTTTTTACTGGATAAAGTATTCTTGTTTGGCAGTTTCTTTCAGCACTTTGAGTATATCATCCCATTCTCTCCTAGCCAGCAAAGTCTCTGCTGAGAACTCTCCAGATAGTTTTATGGGGGTTTTCTTACATGAGAAATTTGTCTCTTGCTGCTGCTTTCAAAATTCTCTATTTGTCTTTGATTTTTAGACAGTTTTACTATAATGTGTCTTAGAGAAGATAATTTTCATTGACATTTTGTGATGACCTACTAACTTCATGAACTTGAAGTCTCTTCCAATTTGAGGAAGTTCTTAACCATTACTTCTTTAAATCAGTTTTCTCCCTCTCTTCTCCTTTTGGGACTCTAATACATACATTGTTTCTCTTGATGGTGTCCCATAAGTCTTACAGACTTTCTTTACTCCTTTTCAGTCTTTTTCCTTTTTGCTCACCTGATTGGATAGTTTCAATTGACATGTTTTCTATCTCACTGATCCTTTCTTCTGTTTCTAGTCTGATGTTGAAATTTCCTATTGAATCCTTCAGTCATTGATTGTATTATTCAGTTCCAAAATTTCTCTTTGGTGCTTTTTTTCTCCCAATCTTTTGTTGAACTGCTCAATTTGTTCTTGTATTGTTTTCCTGATATCATTACATTGCTTACCTGTGTTTCTCTTGCAGCTCTCTGAGCATCTTTAAAACACTTCTTTTGCATTCTTTGTTGGGTGATTCCTACATCTAAATTTCTTTGGGGCTCGTCACTGAAGATTTACTATATTCCTTTGGCAGGGTCCTGTTTCCCTAATTCTTTGTGATTCTTGTAGCTTTGCATAGGTATCTGTACATTCGAAGAAGCAGTGACCTCATCCAAGCTTTATGGACTGACTTTAGGAGGGAAGATTTCACCTGCAGGTGGGGGGCACAAAAGCAGACTGTAACGTCAGGTCTAGTAGTGTAGGGTGCCAAGTATGAAGGTGTGTGGTGATACTGGGTCTGGGGGATGTGATGTATTTTTGGCTCAGGCCACAGGATCCACAACATCAACAACTACACGGTCCTTAAAAAACACTGTGAAAGTCCACAGAACCTGTAAGGGCTGTTGGGGTCCTCTTTGGTACCTCCAAGACCAACAGCTAGGGACCAAGGCAAGAAACGGTAATAGCTGCAGCCAGTGGTATACACACACTTGGCTATAGGGGCCAGGTGCAAGTACCTGTGTACTGGCAGGGGCCAGTTTCAGACACACATGTAGAGGTAGAGGCCAAGAGAGATAGCAAGGATGAGAGCCAACTATAGACTCACTGGCAGCTGCACGGACCCTGGCTGTTGGCATGCTCTCCTGTGGCTGCACAGTCTCCCTTTGAATGTGTGTACCACAGCAGAGGCTGGTAACAATGGTTAGGCTAGAAACATGCAGGTACACAGTTCAAATTGGCTGGCTGCAGGTAGTGCAGCAGTATAATCCAGTGACACAAGACAGGGCCTAATCCAGCCCACAAGCTGCTGTTGGCTTGCTCTCCCATGGCTATGCAGTCTCCCTTCAGGCATGTGTAATGCAATGGAGACCAGTGACAGGCATCAGGCCAGCACCATGCCATGCAGAGCTGGAGGGGATAGCCCTACGCATGCACACAGAAGTGAGTGTCAACCACAGGAGTCTAGCTGGCATCTTGTATTTGTACAGTCACAGAAGCCTAAGCTGGCTCTGTCGGTGGTGGGCATGGAGTGGGGTGGAGTTGTGAGAGCCTCAGGTGGCTGGCATCAGTGAACCTGTCTTCAAGAGAGTCTACAGTGGCTATGCTGGTTTCTTCAGTGGCCAAGTCTGCTGGGTTTGTCTACAGAGCAAGTCACTATGAACCATAATTGCTCCTGCTGTGTAGCTGCTATAGGTAGGACCTGCTTCACTTCTTTGTTCCTAGCTATCTCTACAGGTCTGAGCTTTGCCAGTCTGGGTGGGATGAAACCAAAGTAGGACCTTTGTGCATCACCCCAAAGGGGCTTACCCCATTCTTTCTTTCCTGGGGAGGGGAATTCTTTCTAGCTGGAAAGCTTGCTCTTGGTACTGAGCAATGCTGGCTTGGACAATAGGGTGATGTAGACAAACTAAAGCTGCTTTCCTTCCTTCTTTTACAGTTATTCTCAGGCTTTTTTGTTCTACTCTTTTGGTAAAGTTTCCTGAGTGAACCCTGGAGCTCTCCCAGAGCTGTTTTGATGCATAGATTGCTGCCTAATTTTTTATCTTTGTTGGAGGGAGAGAGGATGTAATCTCCTACACCATAGTTTTGTTGATGCTCTTCAAAGACTTCTTTTTAAAACTACCTAGTACTATCATGTTTTTAAAAAGTAGAAAGAGGAGTGCCTGGGTGACTTAGTTGGTTAAGTGTCCAGCTTTTGGTTTGGGCTCAGGTCATGATCTCATAGGTCGTAGAATAGAGCCCTGGATCAGGCTCAGTGAAGAGTCTGCTTGAAGATTCTCTCCCTCTGACTCTCTCCCTCTGACTCACACTTGTGCACTCTCTCTAAAATAAATAAATAAACCTTTAAAAAAATAAATAAAAAGTAGAAAGAATCTACTCTCAAGGGGAAAAAATGACAGTTCCCTAAATTTGACAAAATTCACTTTTCAAAATTCTAACTGCATTGTCCTTAATTTTTTTATTTTGTACTACACTAACACAGTTCATCACAGTCTGCCCTTGGTCAAAAAACAGCATTTGGAAACAAAGTTCCTGATCTAGCAGCTCTCAACAGTCAGTATGGTGCTGGGTTTGTTCATTACTTAATAGCCTAATACTCCAGTGAGCAACTCCTTTCTTAACATACTACTAAGCCCCTCCCTGGTCCCTCAGTCCACATAAGGAATCACCCAGTTTCTCTGTAAATGGATCAATTTCTGCTTTCATATTTTTTAAATAGTCTTTGAGCCCTTTTAGAGCAAGGATTGGCATTCAGTTCAGTATAGCAGAGTATGCAGTCCAAATGTTTCAACAACTGAATGGGCTAAGAATAAATGAATGAATGAATAAAATTCAGAATTTTGATGGCTGCCTGCCAATTGGAACTCCATGCAATGCTTGCCTCACTTGTGGGTGGACATTCTGGAATATGCACGTACTTTGAAACTTTGACTCTACATGTCTACATACAACCTTCCTTTGCTACTGCCTCTCCAGGAGCTTTGGACTCTTCTTTCTATATTCAGTCTTGACATTTGCAGTGATGCCTGCTCATGTCTCAACCTTGGAAATTTCAATTACAATCACTAGAGAAGCTTACTATTTCAAAAAAAAAGTCTCCTTAATTTTTTTCTCAAAATGAACAATAATTCTGAAAGTTTTTTTATCTGAATTTCCACATACTGAGATTATATGAAGATATATTGGAGACCTATTAATCAAATTATGCCTAATTTCAAAAATCAGTTAGTAGAATCTGATCTCTTTTTTGGGACCTAGATCAAATCATGGCCTCAGGAATGGAGTCACAACCCAAATATAAAAAATAATAAAAATAAAAATGTCAAAGTTCCTTATCAGACTGCATACTAGCATCAAACTGAGAGAAAACTCTAAATATGAAGTTCTGCATGTCAGTGAACTCCTCAAAGGTATGGGGACATATAAAGAGAGGAAAAGGCACCATAGAATAAGACTCACAGGGAAGCCTGGAGATGAACATGGGGTATGATGGGAAGAAATAAGGTTTTGAAAAGTCAAAGTATGACCCACATCCCTTCAAAAGTATCTGACATTCCCCATTCATAGACATAAGCTTTTAGGATTACTATAGGCATTATCATGTCTTCTCTTTTGAAGTGCAACCATCCTAGCCAGAGGTAACACATTATTATAAAAAATATGTGTTTGGGATCCCTGGGTGGCGCAGCGGTTTGGCGCCTGCCTTTGGCCCAGGGCGCGATCCTGGAGACCCGGGATCGAATCCCACATCGGGCTCCCCGTGCATGGAGCCTGCTTCTCCTTCCGCCTGTGTCTCTGCCTCTCTCTCTCTCTCTGTGACTATCATAAATAAATAAAAAATTTAAAAAAAAAAATTTAAAAAATATGTGTTTAACTTAGTTTGTTCAGTCTTTAAAATCTGTGACAAAAGTTTTGAATGGTAGCCTGCAAGTCCAAAATATGATTTGAAGAAAATTGAACAAAAAGAAAGAACTCAGAAATTGTAAATAGGAAATTACATATCTCCAGGCAAACCTCTACCATTTCATATTTTGGTCTGATAAATCAAGATATAGTGTGTGTTGGGGAAGTATAAATAGCAGTAATGTCTATGAATGGAGATAACACAAATAAAAGGTTGTTAAATAGAGCTATTTTCTATGGTGAGTAAAATTCTCCTAGCCAGTCTTAAATAGTTTAGGAAGAAGATAGGAAATTATCATTCAACAGAAATATTCTTTTAGGCTATAACTTTAACTTCATATATTAAAATTTGTTATAAATACCTAAAAACTGTAATGTTGAGGATAATTCCCACTTGGAATTAGAATAACAAACTATAGAAATTGTAATGATTTACTTGTTCAATGGGAAATAGAGTAAGAGCCACTACAAAGTTTATGCTAATTTTGTGCATATTGAGCTGCATCTCATTAATCTTTTCAAGTTACTTCAGTACATGAGCACATGGCCATAAAAGTTCAAATAGCACTCTCCACTCAGACTTTTTATTTTATGTTCCAGTAGTTCAAAGGCTAGAAAAAAGGAAACCAAAACTGAGTCAGCCTATTTATAAGCTGCTAAATCCATATGCTCTTTATCAACAGTTGGATATCTGTGGTACATCCTTTTTAAGTGAAACTCATGTTGGATGAATGAATCCATAAAGCTGTATATTTATGTATATTCATAAATCTGCCACTCATTGCAGAGTAGAAGAAACAAAAGGCGCATGTCCTGAAGGCAAGTGGTCTAAGTCTCTCATTATTTCATTATTTGTAATTTATTATAAGTCTAAGGCTTTTTTTATATATCAAGTACCATACCCACTGAATTCCAGTCCCAGACTTTTCAGAATATACAAACTGACTTGAACTCTGCTAAAATGTGAATCTGAAATTAAGGGAGTACTATTGGGACACTTTCAGATTACTACTTTAAAGATTGGCTAATTAGAGTTTCTAAAGGGTAGGTATTAACAACACAAATTTGCAGATGTTTTGAAGCATCCTCTTAAAAAATATATCAAAACCTAATATTTTGTGAAAAGGGAAATATTTGTGCTTTGAATGACTTAACCTACCAACAATTGTTACTGACATCAGTTTGCTATATATATTTCTAAATAGAGCTCCTGTGCCAGTTGGCAAAAACAAGTCAGCACTTTAAATATTTTAAGAAACAGATGATTTCCTAAAGAATATTATGCTGTTTTATGTTATAATCTTATTGAACTCTAATTCCTATGCTACAGTTTAATATTGACTTTTATTGCAGTCATCATGTGGTAGACATGATTAGCTCCCACTACAAAATGCCAAGAAACATAAACATACTTTTACACGCAAACCCCAATCATTAGAAATTTTTTAAAGACACTTCTAAAGAGATAAATATGGAACAGAAATGGGAAATAATATCAATAACTGTTGATATTGGTTAGTATTGGTTATTGATAATAACCATCTAGGATGGTTGTGGGTGTACTGATCTCAATAATATGAGGGACTTGGGTTTTACTTATACAAACACAAAAAACAATTTGGAAAATGAGGAAATGGTATTGATGCCTTCATATAAATCAGGAATTATGGAAGATATACTTTCAGAGAAAATGCGAACAAGAGAAAAAAATACACACTGGCACAGGGATAACAGGATGGCTTCTCTGTTTCAGCATTGTTTGTGCCAGTGGTAAAAAAGGTTTTTATTAAAATTTATAATTGCAGACCTGTCCCATTATGAATTTTGGTTTATATTTCCACTATTTGTGTGTGGCTAAGGAATCCTCAAGTCTTAGTTATTAATGTAAAATGGCCCCAAACTCATTCCAACTGTGCAGTACCTGGTAAAAGTAAATATAAAATTTCTCTACTCAAAAATGTTTTCGTTCCGGGTATGAATAATACTCATAGGAAAACTTCATAGAAAGAGGATTTACAATCTAGATTTTAATTTTTTTTTTTAATTTATGATAGTCACAGAGAGAGAGAGAGAGAGAGGCAGAGACACAGGCAGAGGGAGAAGCAGGCTCCAAGCACCGGGAGCCCGATGTGGGATTCGATTCTGGGTCTCCAGGATGGCAACCTGGGCCAAAGGCAGGCGCCAAACCGCTGCGCCACCCAGGGGTCCCCTACAATCTAGATTTTAAAACCAATGAGGCAGGCACCAGATTCCCCACCCTGGGCCAACATGGTGATGGCACCAAGCACTGAGGCTGGCAACTGCTGTAAATGTCAATACTGGAGTGTGGGTCACCCATGAAGAACACTAAGACACCCCTCCACCCCCACTCCAGTTCAGAGGCCCTGGAATGACACTGGTGGCCTTGGAAGAGGAAAAAGAAGAGGAGAAAGTGGTGAGGCCTAGCCAAGGCAGACATTGGCTAATTTTCACACCAACTTTTCTGGGATGGATGAACATATGTGCATAATCAATGAGGATTTTGTGGACTTTTCTGATATTTACCCCCCTAATGAACAGTAAGAATGAAAGGCTGACCACATGGAAACTATGGCAAATTTAGAGAAAGTGTCAGAATAAATTGAATTTAAAGCAAGTTGAGTCAATTATCATCAAGGAAGATGCTCCTACTGTCTCTTCCAGAATGGTATCAGATAAGAACCTCTATTACTTTATCTCCCTTAGTATCATCACTTTCAATCCTGCATTTAGGCCAGTCTTCCTCCCTGTGTTTATCTTTCTCTGAATAAGAGTTGCCCAACTTACAAAAAGCATATCCTGAGGAAAACAGAATGATAGCCTGTGTTAAGGAGCTTATCAACAATATGTAAAAAATACTTGTTTGTTGAAAATTACATTCAATGTGAAAATGCTGACTTTCCCAGCTGCTGAAAAAACAAAAAGAAACCAAAAGAATGGGTGCCAAAGATTACAGTACCTGAGCCTTTTCAAAAGATAATCTATTAGAGATTAGGAAAAAAAGGAAGGAAACATAAAATATAAATCAGATGCTGAAATGGTACATAAAATGCTAAAAGACAAGTCATGTTGGATACCTGAAACTAATATAATGTTATGTCAATTATATCTCAATAAAAAATAATACATATACACATATTTTAAAAGCAAGATTCAGAATGTAAGAAGAAATTCCATGTTAATCTAATTCCTGCATTCATTTCCCCCACCACCCTTTACCACAAAAGAGTCCACCAAAATGAAGAACAGAGAGAGTCTATGAAGGAGAAAAATAAAGAGGCTCTTTTGGGTTCACAAAAGGCATTTACATTTATTTCAAGGAAACAATAGGTACAAACATTTGGGGAAAACAACTGAGAGACTTTTTAAGTAAAAAAAAAAAAAAAAAAAAAACAAATTTTATAGAACATTAGAAAAAAGCTGAATTCCTGAACACTTTTATAGAATCCACTCCATCTGGCTTGTAGGCTAGCTCACAAAAGCTTTGCTATAAGGAACTCCAAGCATGCTGAACAGTCTAAAAGGTTGAAGTGTAAATTCAAGGTTTAGGTGCCAGACTGCTGATTTTGAAGACCTTCATTATTTTTGGTAGGATAAAAAAATGACTTAGTATTGAGAGCAGAGAAAAGTATTGGCCTTTATGATTTGTTTGAGAAAAGTTCTGGAAAGCAGAAATCAAATATTTTAAAAATTTAAAAACAGAAGGAAAGAAACATCCATGATGAAGAGTCACCAGCTATAATAAATAACAATGTATTCCTTAATAATGTGAAATGCCAAAACTACTGAAAAGAGACTCAAAAACAAATCTAATAAAAATAGACTCATACCAAAAAAAAAAAAAAAAGGAAATGGAAACCTAAGAGAAGACAATACAAAAAAAAAAAAAAAAAAAACAGAAGAAGCTTTTTAAATAACAAAATCGGATTTCATACATTTTGTAAATATTATTATTCAAAATTTATAGTTTAAAGAGGGCAACAATGAAGAAAAAACACAATCTGAAGTTTAGTGGGTGAGAATTCTTCATAATTAAGGATACATTCTCAGATTCAATAAGCACAGTAAGTTACAAGCAAAATAATTTTTTAGAAGAAATAGTAGATGCATTCTATCAACAGTGTCAAACACCAAAGTCAAAAAAATTTTAAGGGAGCAGAGTCAAAGCATAACAGTTAAGTTGGAAACAGATTTCTTCATAACAATAGAAGTCAGAACACAAAGGAATCTTAATTCCAATTAGTGAAAGAAAATCATTGGCATTCTAGAATTTTATAACCAGCTGGAAAACCTTTAAAAGTAAGGGCAATATAAACATTTTCCAACAAACACTATATAGAAGTAATAGCTATTTATTAAATGATATAATTAAAGAAGAAAACTAAACCCACAAAAAAGAGAATAATGCAAAAAAATAATAATAAATAATTTTAAAATATAATGCAACATAAAAAGATGGGCAAAGAAATTGGTAGAAATTATTGGTAAGCAGGTGAATAATCCTAAATAAAAGTCAATATGACAGAATCACAATATTAAAATTAATGAAAGTATATAAAATTAGTAAAATACTAACAGAAAATTTATAAAAATGAAATGGGCTAAAATGTAGGGCAAGAATAATGGAAATGTAGAACAAGGAATATGATCTATGTTAGGATATCACAAGTCTTTGTTTCATTTGGGGAGACGGAAGAGACCTTGATTAACTGTATACTTTAATTGAACTATGTCTTTTAAAATTTTAAAGGCAACCTGAAAATGAATACAATGTGTGACTTCCAAAACAGAAGGGTGGAATGAAATAAAGAGAAATTAATCAATCCAAATCAAGTCATAAGAGGATAAAGAAATAGGGTGGGATAAAGAGAAAGTATAGAATAAATAATAGGAAGAGATTTAAAGAAAGAAATCAAATTATATGTAACTTGACAACCTCTGTCTTTCGACCTATAAGTTGGGTCCACTTTATATTGTGACTATTGGTAAAATGAGAGAGGGACAGCAATATGATATTTAAAACAACCTAAAGCATGAAAGCATGGAAACAGTGAAAAATGAAAGATAGAAATAGTATCTATATAAATACTAAACAAAATAAAAATGAAGCTGTATTAATATCAGATAAAATATACTTTAGATTGAAAAAATATCATTAGGAAAAAAATGTTTGGTATATAATGATAAGGAGAATAATCCATGAGGAAGACATTATGAATACATATGCTCCTTACTAATATGACCTGTTAACTTACAAGTAAATATTTATGGAATTTGCCAGGAGAGAAAAATAATCCATTATGACAATTGAACACCTCAGATTTTTAGAAACTAATAGAGATTACTATTAGTATGAAACATTAATAAACTTGAGCTGATGAATGTATAATTAATTCCAGTATAGTTAATATAGAGTGTTATATTAATTTCAGGTATACAATATAGATGGCTGGACAAAGAAGATCTGTATAAATATATTTATTTATATATGTATACATATATAATGAAATATTACTCAGCCATAAAAAAGAATGAAATCTTTCCATTTACAACAACATAGATGGAGGTAGAGGTTATAACACTAAGTGAAATAAGTCAGAAGAAGTGTTCTTAATCATTACTCAGCCCTTCTTTTCCCACATACCCTAGAGAAATTCTCATCTGTGTAAACAAGTGGGCATGCACAAGAATGTTTATTGCAACACTGTGTTAATAGTGAAAAATTTGAAACAACCTAAATGTCCATCAACAGAGAAATACACTGTGGTTTTTTAATACAATGAAAATGAGTAAGAATTACGGAGGAAGGAGCTAAGATGGCACAGTAGTAGAAGGGCCCTAGGATTCCCTAGTCCCTCCAACACAGCTAGGTAAATATCAAACCATTCTGATTACCCAGGAAATTGATCTGAGGACTGACAAGAATAAACTGCACAACTAGAGAGAGAGGAGAGGCCACTGTCATGGAAGGTAGGAGGTGCAGAGATGTGGTTTGGGAGAGAAATGGATTGCAAGTCCTGGGGAGGGGAGGCAGCCCTGATCACAGGGAGAAAGAGAGGAGCACTTAGGGGATCACATAAGGAATTGCACACGGAAGATACTTCTGCAAAGCCATTGACTGGAAAATTGAGAGGTGCTGATTTTTTGAGTTTTTGTAACCAGCAAGGCTCAAGGACTGGAGTTTTAGAGATCATGGTGTAGCTGGTATAGAGTCCTGAGGGTGCTCCAGTGCTCCCAGAGAGAAGGCCAGCAACCTTTGACCAGATGGTGAAATCTGAGGATTGCCCAAGACACATGGGGGAAGACTGTTCCTCTTCTTGGAGCCCATCTGTGAGAGGTATCATTGTGTCTCTAGGAACAAAAGAGCCTAAGGGCACCATGTCCCTCCCCTAACCTTCAGCATAGACACAGAGACACCTTCTGAGTTTGGCTGACCTGGACTTACACACTTTGGTGTACTTGGCTTCAAACCCTATGCTCCTGTGCTTGATGTGACTGCCCTTCTTGGTCAAACATACATCAATCCCAGCATGACAAAACTGTCTCCCAGAAGACCAGCACAGGTCCCTGCCACACCAGGTTCCTAAAGTTTGGAGTTTTATTTTTTTTAAAGATGTGTACTTATTTATTATTTATGATAGACACACACAGAGAGAGAGAGAGAGGCAGAGACACAGAAGGAGGGAGAAGCAGGCTCCATGCAGGGAGCCCAATATGGGACTCGATCCTAGGACTCTAGGATCGCACCCTGGGCCAAAGGCAAGCACCAAACAGCTGAGCCACCCAGGGATCCCCCAAGTTTGGAGTTTTAAAACTCAGCCAGCCTGAATGGGATAGAGCCCAAAGTGCACCATGGTCCTCCAGGTGGAAGAGCAACTTGGATAGAGTGTGAGAGCAGCAACCTGAAGAACACATAGGACACATGAGGAAAAATTATTCACTCTTCTGGAGGGCTTCCCTGCTGAGCCTGGGACCGAACATGGGGTTTGATCTCACGACCCTGAGATCATGACCTGAGCTGTAACCAAGATCAGATGCTTAACCAACTGAGCCGCCCAAGTGATTCCTAAATTAATAGGAATTCAAACAAATCACAAAGTGAATACTGATTAAAAACAGTCAAATTAGGTACCGTGAAAAGCATATAATTCACAACTAAGACAGGTAAAAATAACAACCAAATTCAATGGTCACACCAGAAACCATAACAACCAAATTCAATGGTTATATGCTACTGAAGATTTTTACTCTTTGATTTCAAAGTTAATGAATCTGCTTATTTTCCTGGAGACCCAGTATCCTACTGCTTTGATACAATCTACCATAATTGTATTATTTAAAATTCAGATGTGTTCCAGGAATTTTTACTACCATGCAAAAGACAGTCATAACTGGACTCCTTGCTCTACTGTGTTTAAGAGCTTTAGGTCTTTAAAAAGTAAGCATTTAAGTCCTTTGGGCCTTACTTCCCTTATCTGTATAAAGAGATTGTTGAATAAGATCATCTCTAAGATTCCTTTACAGCTATAAAATTCATCTCAAAGCACTATAAAGGATTTGCAGCAACCAAAGCATGAATAACAATTTGGATTTTAAAGTAGAATTTGAAACTAAAGACATAAATTTATGACTGGATGTTCCATAACTACTTCTACTATTCAATTGTTCAATTGCTCACCCCAATATTTGTTACCATTATTGTGTCAGTGTCCCATCATTCCTTCTTTCCAACCATATCTACTGTATTCAAGACTGATTGTTGGGATCCCTGGGTGGCGCAGCGGTTTGGCGCCTGCCTTTGGCCCAGGGCGCGATCCTGGAGACCCAGGATCGAATCCCACGTCGGGCTCCTGGTGCATGGAGCCTGCTTCTCCCTCTGCCTGTGTCTCTGCCTCTCTCTCTCTCTCTGTGACTATCATAAATAAATAATAATAAAAAAAATTAAAAAAAAAAAAAAAGACTGATTGTTAACAGAAAACCAATTCTCCTTTTGCTGTCACACCAATTATTCCCAGCCTAGGCAGATCCATCTTATGCTGTTTTATGAGGTATATTTGGATAATCTCTTTTTGTGAAATTTTTTAGTTTTAATTTAATCACTGTTTAACATCTAGGTTCTTTTAGTTAAAAAACAGAAACTGATTCTGGCTGGATTTAGGGGAGTAGGGGCCAGGAGAAAGATAATTATTGGAAAAACTCTTGAGTATCTCTTGGAATCAAAGAAAAAAATAATTAAGCAAGGGAAAGTTTCAAGAATCTCTGCATCAAATTTATTGGCCTTTTCCCAAGACCTCTGCCATTTATAAAACTCAGTACCAAATACCTTCAGCCTCTCCGTTCTCTTTTCCAAGTTTTTAATTCCTAGGATACAGACTCTAATTGGTCCAATGTGGGTCAGATATATACTTTTAGTTCAATTGGTCATGTGGACAAATTCAGATATATTACAGACAAATTCATTGAGGGCCTACCTCTGACTATTAATGCGAGTTTCTAGAGAACAGTAATTAGGAGCAAGTAGGCAACCCCAAAAGTAGTCTCTTATGACTAGTCTTTGTCATTATATGAGTCAGATGAGGAGGGCATGTTTCCCTGCTTATTAATAGCTTAAAGAGTTTCACCTTGGAATCAGCCTGGGATGGATTCATTTTGAAAGTATTTCTAAATATTTCTCCTATTCTTGAAATCCTAGGGATTTGACCTCATTAATATTAATGTGCTAGGGGATGTTTGTTCCCTTGATGTTGTCTCTTAACCTACTCTTGTTTTTAAAAATCTCCGGGTGCTCCTCATTGGTGGGTTCCCTAGGGATTGCCTGGAGCTGAAGCAGGGTGCAGGCCTGGGGATCCCAGGGAGTTCCTTACAGAGGACACCCTGCCAGGGTGGCTGGAGCTGAAGTAAGTGTAAGCCAGGGGATTCTGAGACTTTCTATTAAGTAGGCACCCTGGCAAGAAAGCTAAAGTTGAAGTGGGTGCAAGCTGCGTTGTCCTAGGGCTTCTGACACTAAGTGCACCCTGGCCGGGCAGCTAAAACTAAAGTGGGTGCAAACCAGTGTGTCTTGGGTGCTAAGTACAAGTGGTACCCTATGTGGGTGACTGGAGCCAAGACTGGAATGGACAGGAATGTTCTGAAGTATTCCACATGGGCAACTGGATCCAAAACTGATCTCAGCTCAGAGGTTGAGCCCTCCTGAAGCTAAAGTGACATGAACCTAGAGTGTTCCAGGGCGCTTTGTACCTGTGTCACCACACAAAGGCTGGAGCTGTAATAAGAATTAATCAGGGGTGTCCTGGTGTGCACTGCCCTGAGGCTGCCTTGATGGTGTAGCTGGAGCTGGTGTGGACTAGGGGCCATGGATCACTGAGCTAACAGGCCAGTTAGGGCACCCAGACTGTGTACTCCTCTGTGCTTTCAAGATGGAAGGGAGAGCTTAGACTGTCACCCTTCCCACTGGAGAGATTTCCAGCAGCTCCCTCATCTTTGGTGGAGTTCTAGGACTGGCTCTTTTCATATGCTAGTTGCTTTTTCAAACCATGGCTTTTTTTCTGTGTCCCAGTGTGTCCAGGGGTGGAGTGGGCTAAGAGACCTAGGGCTTGATAAAGCAGCAAGCCAGCGATGGCATCTAGACCCTACCCTGTTCTGCATTTTCAAGGTAAAGAGGGAACATAAACCATGTCGCTTTCCAATCCCTCTAACCCAAAGAGAGTTCCCACTGCTCCTCTACCATTTAGTGAGGTTCTAGGGCTGACTCTTGTATACACTAGTTGCAGTTTTAAACTGTAGCTTTTTCTCTGTGCCCAAAGATAGACTAATCAGTTCCCAGTCCCTTAGTACCATTCCTTATGGTTTTATTTCAGTTTCTCTAACGATTAATGATATGAAACAACTGTAATGTTCTTATTTGCTATCTATATATCCTCTATGATATAATGTCCAAGTCAATTTCTGATTTATTAATTGATTGATTTTTTATTGTTGAGTTTTGAGAATTCTTTATATATTCTGGATTTAAGTCCATTGTTCGATATGTGCTCACAAATCTTATTTACCAATTTGCAGTTTGTTTTTTCCTTCTCTTGGTGTCATTCATAGAGCAAAAGCTTTTACTTTAGCTGAAGTCCAATTTATCAAGATTTTCTTCTAAGTATCATGCTTTTTGTGTAAGTTTCATTCTCTAATTTCAGGACATAGAGATTTTTTTCTTGTTTTCTTCAAAAAATTGTAATTTCATATTTTTTCATTTATATATGTAAATCAGTTTGAATTCATATTTCAAAGGGTATGATATTTAGTTTAGGATTCTTTTAAATATGAATTTCTAATTGTTCCTACACTATTTCTTGAAAATACTATCATATTTACTGATTTACCTTTGCAACTTTGTTGAAAATCAATTGGCTATATTTATGTGGTTCAATTTCTGGATTCTTCTATTCCATTGAGCAATTTGCTTACTCCTTTGCCAATCCCATACCATTTTGAACACTTTAGCTTTGTAGTAAGCCTTGAAATATAATCTCTCCAACTTTATTTTCTCTTCATAATTTCTTTTTGCTCTTCTAATTCCTTTGCCTTTCCATATAAATTTTATTTATTTATTTATTTATTTATTTATTTATTTAAAATTGGAGTTCGATTTGCCAACATATAGCATAGTGCCCAGTGCTCATCGAGTCAAGTGCTCCCCTCAGTGTCCATCACCCAGTCACCCCATTCCCCTGCCCACCTCCCTTTCCACTACCCACCTTTTTCGTTTCCCAGAGTTAGGTGTCTTTCCTGTTCTGTCTCCCTCTCTGATATTTCCCACTCATTTTCTCTCCTTTCCCCTTTATTCCCTTTAACTATTTTTTATATTCCCCAAATGAATGAGAACATGTTTGTCCTTCTCCGACTGACTTACTTCACTCAGCATAATACCCTCCAGTTCCATCCACGTTGAAGCAAATGGTGGGCATTTGTCATTTCTAATGGCTGAGTAATATTCCATTGTATACATAGACCACAGCTTCTTTACCCATTCATCTTTCGATGGACACCGAGGCTCCTTCCACAGTTTGGCTACTGTGGACATTGCTGCTATAAACATTGAGGTGCAGGTGTCCCAGCATTTCACTGCTTCTGTATCTTTGGGGTAAATCCCCAGCAGTGCAATTGCTGGGTCATAGGGTAGTTCTATTTTTAACTCTCAGCAGCAAAGAAACAAACAATCCAATCATGAAATGGGCTAAAGACATGAACAGAAATTTCACCAAAGAAGACATAGACATGGCCAACAAGCACATGAGAAAATGCTCCGCATCACTTGCCATCAGGGAAATACAAATCAAAACCACAATGAGTTACCACCTCACACCAGTGAGAATGGGGAAAATTAACAAGACAGGAAACAAGTGTTGGAGAGGATGTGGAGGAAGGGGAACGCTCTTGCACTGTTGGTGAGAATGTGAACTGGTACAGCCACTCTGGAAAACTGTGTGGAGGTTCCTCAAAGAGTTAAAAACAGAACTATCCATATAAATTTTAGAACAAACTTATTTATGAGAACTTCTTCCAAGATTTTGATTGGGATTGCATTAAATCCTTAGGTCAGTTTAGGAGAATTGGCATCTTTACTATGTTTTTTCAATACCTAAAAATGGTTGTCTCTCCATTTATTTAGGTCTTCTTATATTTCTCTCATTAGCAATTTGTCATTTTTAGTATACAGACATAATACTTGTTTTGGTAGATTTATACCTAAGTACTTCAAAGCTGTTACAAATGGTAGCTTTTAAATTTTTGGCTTGCAATTGTTTATTGCTAGTATATAAAAATAGGATCAATATTTGTGTGTTTATCTTATATTCTATAACCTTGGATATAAACTCCTTTTTTTTTAATTTTAGGAGATTTTTTTACTCCTTTTGGGATTTGTCAAATCATGTCAGCGTATACAGTCAATCATGCCATCTGAGTAGGGAAGTTTTGATTATTTCTATCCAATCTGTATGACTTTTAATTTTTTCTTTCCTTATCACACAACTTTAGACTTCTAGTATGATGTCAAATAGGAGTTATTGCTTCGTTCCTTAGGTAAAGTATTCAACTTTTCATCGTGAAGTATGACATTAGCTCTAGGATTTGTTTGTAGATGCTCTCCATCAAGATGAAGAAATTCCTTTCTAAGTATGCTGCTAGTTTTTGTCATGAATGGATATTGAATTTTGTCAAATGTTTTTATGCTTTGTTTTATTTAATTATGTGGTTTTTCTTCTTCACACTGTTAGTATAGTGGTTTACACTGAGTGATTTTCAAATATTGAATAAGCCTTGTGTTGGTGGAGGTCATCAAGAGCCCAGGCAATCAGAGGCTCCTCACCCCACCCCCATTCTTGGAATGTGCATTCCACTTGCATTTCCTACTCCTAGAAGCTACCCCAAGGGTATAGCCTTGAAACAGTGATGTGGTATTGAGATTATCTGGGTGGTATACATGACTGAATCCAATTGTTTTATTGTATTATTGTAGATTATGAACTCATATTCCTATGGGGCTTTACCTTTAGTAATCTTGAATGATAAAGAAAATGCCCTGAATTTTACCTCAATTTTCTTAAGTCCTTTTAAAAAAAAAAGAAATATCTCTTAGTGTTTCCAAATTTCTGACCGATATTCATGTTGAGATTTGGGAATAAGAAACTAGAATTCCCAAAATTCTGAATGTTCTTAAAATACCTCCAAGATTCTCATACTCTATATACTGTGTGATGGATACAAAAAATTTTGTTTAATAAATAAGAAATGCTAATTTAGTAGTATTTACAAGGAACCGTTGACTGTAGCAAACACTACTAGATAGTATTCCCATAACATGTTTGGATCTCCTAGCAAGTTTATCACCAATATATAGTCAAAATTTGCACTTTGAGGAGTTACTCTGCTTCCCAAATTTGTAATTTCTTAGAACACCACTCAAAGAAATTTTATAAAACATACTATGTGTTAAAACATTGATATTTACTTTATTTACAAGTAAATAGCTCATCATTACCAGCTCATCATTACCAATAGGACCACTAACATATGCTTATAAATGTGACAAACAGCTGGAAGCAAGCCTGACTCAGCTCTGACCACTGAACTGCTTCTTCTGTAGATACCTGCCCTTGGCCAGGTTCCCACCATTGTCCACCTTAACTTTCAACTCTGTTATGTCTGTATTTCCTATCCTTGTTTTTGACTTGACATCAGTGGATTCTTTGGAACTAGTAATGCTGCTATGTTGACTGTTAAGCTTTAATTCTTGCAGTGAATTATGATACATCTTTCCCCATTTTCCTCATTTCTCTACTGAGTTTTCTCAAGGTTCAAAAAAATCATTTAAATACCCTAAGAAATTCTGGGAAGAATTTTCAAAAGGAAACACTAATATAGAATGATAGATATCTATTTTAAATAATATCTAGCCTAATATTTCATGATCACAAACCCTGAGCTTTGTCTCTAACTGAATCTTAGTACCCAAGTCTCCATTTCTGCTGGTGGTAAAAAATCTAAGTTGCCCTTTCAAGATAGTCCAATCATTTCTGGTTGTAAATCTGGGCAAATATAATTAATCAAGATTTCCTCTTACTCCTCTCTCTCTCCTCTCCATAGGAGCTTTTATTTCCATCCAGCTTCAGAGTTTCCTGACTGTACACTAAGGTCTTAGTGGATAAGTTGGCATCAGAATTGACATCAGTGTTCTACTGATGGCTGCATATAATCAGATCAAGAGACAGGTGGATCTTCTGTCAAATTCTTTTATTGTCAACTGTGTCTCTTCTGTTCTCTATGATAAAGTGGCTACTGTTACAGAAAGCTAGGGAATATTTTCTTTTTTTTTCTTTTTTTATTTTTTTAATAAATTAATTTTTATTGGTGTTCAATTTACCAACATACAGAATAACACCCAGTGCTCATCCCGTCAAGTGTCCCCCTCAGTGCCCGTCACCCATTCCCCCCCACCCCCCTCCCTCCTCCCCTTCCACCACCCTTAGTTCGTTTCCCAGAGTTAGGAGTCTTTATGTTCTGTCTCCCTTTCTGATATTTCCCACACATTTCTTCTCCCTTCCTTTATATTCCCTTTCACTATTATTTATTAGGGAATATTTTCAATTGAGTAAATGTACATAATTTTAGAAGACAAAGAAGAAAAAGACCAAAGGGAGGTGGAACATTAAATAAAACTAATCATATCTGCTTCTAATTTTGGCTCCCATCAAGATTCAAAAGTCTTATTCCATATCAGAATTGCCTGAGGGACATTTTTTTAACTTATTATAAAGGATCCATCTCAGTTCACCTGGGAAGGGAATCTAATGAGATTAGCGACCAAATTTCCAACCAACAATTAAGGCTGCATTTGCTTAGTGACTCTGCTCTATAACCCTATGATCCTAGTGTAAACACTTATGGCTACATTGGAAGGACTCAAAGATTGGGAATCCAGGTTAGCCCACTCATAAGAGATACCATTAACAAGTGAGTCCTGAAATCAGCACAGGGCAGAGAACTGGAAGAATGATGCTACATTTTACCCTTTCACCCACCTCCGCTGGGACATACCCTGGAAGAATTCAGTAATCTCTGGCACAGAGTGTATTACAAACCACCAGAGAATGCAAGCCCATCTATAAGGAAAAATGTCCTAAGTCTCTCCTCCAAGAAGGGAAAGAAACAGATATATTCCCCCTTTTTCCCTTCCTCTGTTTTTTTTTTAAGATTTTATTTATTGGGGCAGCCCAGGTGGCTCAGCGGTTTAGGGCCACCTTCGGCCCAGGTCATGGTCCTGGAGACCCGGGATGGAGTCCCCCGTCGGGCTCCCTGCATGGAGCCTGCTTCTCCCTCTGCCTGTGTCTCTGCGCATTCTCTCTCTCTCTCTCTCTCTCTCTCTCTCTCTCTCTGGTCAATAAATAAATAAAAATCTTTAAAAAAATTTTTTTTTCATTTATTTATTCACAAGAGACACACAGAGAGAGGTAGAGACACAGGCAGAGGGAGAAGCAGGCTCCATGCAGGGAGCCCGACATGGGACTCCATCCCAGGTCTCCAGGATCAGGCCCTGGGCTGATGGTGGCACTAAACCACTGAGCCACCCAGGCTGCCCTTCCATTTGTCTCTTATTTTGAACCATTACAGTCCTAGTTTATGAGAGATTTTTAGTTGCTCACAAATGTAAAAGGATTGTAAAATTTGAGGAGACTTAGGCAGGCTGTGTCTGGATGGAGGTATAATTTGGCCTCTAGGTATTTTAGTTTGGGGAATTCCATTTGATTCTGAAAAACTGAGGAAGTGGATAAGGCTTAATTCCAGAGGAGAAAGATAATATTGTAGGTTTGCAATCAGGTCTGATTTTAAAAAGAGGTAAAGAGATAAGTACTTTTCTGGTTGTCTAGGCCAGTTTGCCAGCAGAATAAAAAAGCAGGATGAGGACAGATATTTTTCCCAGGAGTAAAGCCTCTATTTGTCAAGGTATCACTGGGAAATTGTTCCAGAAAGATATTTCTCCCTAAGAGCTACAATTTCTCTCTGATTATTGGAACATATACACTTTTCTCTAGTACTTTCTATTACTAAAGCCTAAAAATTTCATGTCACAAGAGGAATTGATACAGAATTCAATTATGTCAACTACAATTAAGCATTACATCAACAGACAAAATTATGACTCCAGGAATAAGCAGCTAATATACACCTGGTGGGCCTGTTTACTAGCCACTATTCTAAGTAAATCTTTCTTTATGAGTTAATTGCACACAGCTAGTAATACTTTCATTATAGAAGCCTCATTCTAGCTTTGAAACATGAATTATCTCATGGTGAGTTAAACTCTCAGACTTCACTGGTAGCAATGTGAACAATTATTAGTCAAAACTCACAGTTTGCTGAAAGAATCCATGGTAGAAGTAAAGGACAAAGTGGTGTTTAATTATTATGTAAAATCTCCACCATTTTTAAGCTTTACCAGGCAGAAAAACAATTAGGAAACAGATAACACATTCTATCTCCCATCTGTTGGTTTCAAAGTAAGAATAATAGTTGCAGAATTTATTAAGTGACCTGAAAGGTATACCTAGTACAGAAGCTCTTGAAATGAGTCTGCAGCTTTAAGTAGAATTTTCCATAGTTTCTTGTAACAAACGAAGGGAGCTGTTCATTTAAGGCAGAGCTGATGTTTCAGACCAGATTTTCTTGGTATCACGGAGTATTATATTAATGCCAGTCCTGTTAGAAGTGCATGTGTGTTTATAGGGCCCACTCCAAAGTAAAGTCTCAAGCATAAAAAATAAACAGTGTTGTTGAGTCACTGTTTATTTATCATCGCTAACCTAGAATTCATTAAATGGTGCTGACTGTCCTAAACTTTAATTTAAGCCACAAATATTCTCAATGTATTGCCATGTTGCTGAAGACATGTGCAACACATATTTTTACCTCTTCTGCCTTTCACCAGCTAAGAATTACAGCTCAGTAGCAATTAAAAACAGGATTTAAACTAAGATGAGGTCAGGTGAGTATCTTGGATGATCCAAGGCATGTCATCTGATTGACTGGTTAGTTATTGTTTACACCAAGGGCTTTATATTCCTACATTAAAATGGTTCAAAAGCCTATGCAAGCTACTGACATTTATTGATTCCAATATATTTTTGGATCCTTGGAAAATGTCCCAAATGGAAACTTTCACAATTCAGAATGTCTGAGGAGATCACACCATTCTATTCTTCGCCAAATCACACCATTTTGAACCCCAATCACTCCCCCTTAATGTTCTCAGTGTTATATTCATGACTGGCCTCCGGTGCTGAAATACTGAAATTCTACTCCTTAGGACAAATTTTGCCCCCAAGAAGCTCACTCAAGTGTTAGTCCCCCAACTTCTGCCCTTGCTCAATGGCAAGATTTACTAAGCTCCTTCAACTCTGCTATATCAAGACTGGTCTAATAATGTGGCTATTTGCTTAAGACTATTATTTGTAAATCCAAGAGAAACATAAATGCAAGTATAAAGACATGAAAAAGATACTAGCAAAGCATAAAGGAGGGCCCCAAGACCAAGGTAGTGGTAAACTTTAATTTGGTTTGGTTCAACAAATACTGTGTACCCTCAGTGTCCCAAGAATATTCTGAAAGGGCAAGGGAAGAGCATGGGGAGGAGAGAGAACTCTAACAGGTTCAAATGTCACTGAGGAAAGAAAAAGTTTTCCTGAAAGATCAGTTGATAATACCAATAAGCATAGATTTCAAAAGTAAGAAGCTTTAAGAAGTATGGCATTGGGGCACCTGGGTGACACAGTAGTTGAACATCCGCCTTCTGCTCAGGTTGTGATCCCAGGGATCGAGTCCCTGCATGGGGCTCCCCACATGGAACCTGCTTCTCCCTCTGCCTATATCTCTGCCTCTCCCTCTGTGTCTCTCATTAATAAATAAAATCTTTTTTTAAAAAGTGCAGCAGTATGGTGGTTAAGAATATAGTTTCTGAAGTCAGACACACTTGCCACTGGAGTCTGGACTCCATCACTGACTACCAGTGTGACCTTGGGTGAGGGACTCCAGCTCTCTACATCTCTGTGTGTTCACTTGTAAAAATAAGGATGTCAAAAATATATACCTTAGATAGTTTTTGTCATTATTGAACATGCTAATTCATATAAACTGCTTGGTACCTAGTAATCATCTAGGAAATGACAGCTACTGTCCTTACTTAGAATAATGCTATCAATAAGCCTAAGTAAGCTAAGCTAAGATTTTTGTTTTTAGTTAATGTGCAAAGTAAATAATTTTCTCCTAGCAATCAAATGAGAGTATGTATGTGTTACTTAATGTATTTTCTAGTGTATTTGGTACTCAAGAAATTACGACTGTCATTATGTTTATTAATTACAAATTGTCTCACAATCTCTTTGTCACCAAGATTTCTTGCATTGAGTTAATGTATACTATAAACTCAAAGCACTATCCTATTTTCTTTCTCTTTTAAAATAGTTCACATTTAAAGATTGATCATTATAAATTTATAATAGACTAAAAATACTCCAAAACTTTCCAGATATCATAAGCCTCAAAACCTTATATATAGCACCAAATTAGAGTATTAAGTTTTTAAATCTTAACTGAATCTAAACAGAAAAGCAACTCCATCAAGGTTCACGTTTAAACATAGGAAGTATCTTTCAGATGATTGAACTTCATCCTTGCTGTTCTATCAAGTGGTGTCTAAAAGTCATTGGAGCTCACACAATGGAGACAGTGCAACTTGAGAAATCTGCCTAAATGTCTTACCCAAATACTACTGACCATAATCCATATACTTTTACTGGAACTGTTGGTGTGATTCAGTGGATAAGCTCCATCAGCAAGCTGAAAAAGTAAGCACGTAAAACTTATAAATATTTGGCAGACTTGTTTAGAAAAGAAATGCCACCATCTGGCTTCATTTGCAATCCTAGTCCTCTCCCATGTAGAATGGGTAGATGGGGATATTCACCCAAATAAAACATGTAAACATGCCCTGTGCTTTTCTCTGACCAGATGGGAAAAAATTAAGAATTAGACTTTTTAAATCTGTTTGTAATCTCCCTTCTTATATTTCTTCCTTTTAAAATTTTATTCAAGTGAAACAATAACATTCAGTCAGTACTATAACAAAACCAATAGGATGGAAAATCCAATACTAACAAACCTTAAACAATTCAGCCAAGCACCTATGCCATTAAAAAATACCTGAATGTAACCAAACTTAAATATTCAAATGTTTTTAATAAGCCAAACAAACTCAGTAGTGACTCTTTCTCCCATAATTTCAAGGTATAAAATTATATTTTAACACAGTCTTTGGCCATTTTGGTCATGTATATACTTGTTTCGAAAATGTCCACTGCTATATTGCAGAGGTATTCTATTTATGTAAATTTATACATATCCATTAATTTTGCTTTCACTAACTTGAAGAATGTTATACATTGAGACTGAGATTTTCTTTACCTAAACCAAGCTCAACAAAAATAACAACAAAAAAGAATGAGGAGGATCAGTAGTATATCTGTTCATATATATTTTGATAGCAATTTTATGGAACATTAGCTTCTATTAAATTGGAGTTTTAAAGATTAACTTCAAGGCTTTTCACATATTCAAAAAGTAATTTGTTTATATTTGAGGAAAAAGTATTTTTGCTTTCAGCACAAAAATTATTTTTTTATTTTTATGAGATAATATTACATTGGAATTGTGAAAACCAATAATTGCATGGGCTTTTGTTTCAATTTTTCTGATGTTTAAAAATATCTCTTAGGAATTTCGAAAATAAAAAGCTACATGGAGAGAAGAACTTTGGGTTCCCAAAAGATTATAATATAGAGGGGCTTGGGTGGCTCAGTTGGTTAAGCATCTGCCTTCGGCTCAGGTCCTGATCCCAGGGTCCTAGGATTGAGCCCCACATCTGGCTTCCTACTCAGCGAGGAGTCTGCTTCCCCCTCTCCCTCTGCCTGCTTGTGCTCTCTTTGTCAAATAAGTAAATCAATAAAATATTTTTTTAAAAAAGATTATAATGTAAATTCCACTGTTTCTATAACAGAACTCCTTATGGTAGTGGTTCTCAAACTCTTTTGATTATGATACACAGTAAGGAATATCTTTATATCATTACCCAGTATACACATGCATACACACGGGGAAAAAAATTGCAGAACAGTACTCCTTACTATACGTGAGGTGCACAATGGAAGCATTGTGTTCCATTCTACCCTTTGTCCTCTTTTTCAATGCCAATCACAAGCCACTAAATTAATTTCACCATCCATCAATAAGTTGTTAGCACCAGTTTGACAACACTGCTTACATCTTAAGTATGTCTTCCAGTTCTTTTATTTAACCTGTGTCTCTATCACTCTGATATCAAAAGCAGTGTGGTGCATATACTAGATGCTAAATAAATGTTTTGTATGGCTCTGTAAACAAACTTTCATTAAGCCTAAGACCAAATGACTAGAGATACCAGTACAGGTATGATGAAACTTTTCTTTATTTGGGTTTGACTGAAGATGAAGTTTACCCACTGCCAGTGCTAGGGTGTCCCAGTCTTACACAGTCTTACACTTACAACATGGAATAAGGCATTACTAAAAGGCAATGTGCCATTGGTACCAGTGGTATCTCTTTGAAAGCAGAACTGTGACTCTACGTTTCATCTCAAAATATTCCATCCATACTCTCAGTACCATGGCCTTAGGACTGCTATAAGGTGAGATGGTCTTTGCTACAAAAGAGAGTAATTTGTTCTTCTTGTCCAGTTTTTTCAGTGTTCTGCACAAAAAGAGAAGGCATGAATTCATGCTTATTGTCTGTGTGTTTAATTCACCTCTGACTTTGGATTCTTCACTAACATGGAATAGAGCCTTTACATATAAATTGCATACAGTAGTTTTAAGCCACGATCTGTTCTCTGGGCTGAAAAGAAGATTGTTAAGAATTAACTTGCACCATATTCTAACCAAAGTATTATTGTAGCTATGTCCATATTGACTAACATGCTAAAAGCTTTGATGAGCCCCTAGGTTTATCATCTGTAAAATAAGGTAAACAGTAACTTCCAGAATTTTTCCAAGTCATTTAATACTCATTGTTTGGACACCAGGAACTGGACAAGTCACTGTGAACTCAGGTGAATACAGAGGATGCCTGTGAGAGGATCACAGGCTAGCCAAGACAGGTATGACCAAGGGCCACACACAGGAGTGATGAGAGATGATAAAGCCAGCTAAAGTAATACATGGACCCCAGGCACACATTTTCTTTGACGTTAATGCAACTTCAGGTTATCTCTCAACTTGGGGTTTCACCATTGTATTTCTTTTTTTTTTTAAATAAATTTATTTTTTATTGGTGTTCAATTTACCAACATACAGAATAATACCCAGTGCTCATCCCGTCAAGTGCCCCCCTCAGTGCCCATCACCCATTCACCCCCACCCCCCTCCCTCCTCCCCTTCCACCACCCCTAGTTCGTTTCCCAGAGTTAGGAGTCTTTATGTTCTGTCTCCCTTTCTGATATTTCCCACACATTTCTTCTCCCTTCCCTTATATTCCCTTTCACTATTATTTATATTCACCATTGTATTTCTTGACCCAACCTTGTTATCATGATAGTTCCCTCTTGGTCTGAATGTTCCTTGGATTCCAATTTACAGATCTCTACCTTTTGACCCTTCACCAGCAATATCACTCCTCAGTCCCAGCTCAGCTTCACTCCACTTACCTTTCAGTGTCCTCTCTGGATAATCACCTCATCACACTTTTGTACTCAACCCTCTGGTCGATATAAGTACATATATGTGAGTGTAGTACAGCGGAGGAATGAATCGAGTGCTTTAGAAATAGAGGAGGGAATGATTAACTCTGCCTAAGGAAGACAACAAATGCATTTAACCTGAACATTGAAGCAGAGAAGAGGACCTGTGAGAAGATATACTGGAGGGACAGCTACTAGAAGGTTCTATCCAAATGGTTTATTAATTCTCCTCATTCAAGGCAAACATGTACATGAGAATTTTACTTAACATTGCTATGGAAAGAACAGAGTTCTAAAGAATAGGGGTCGGAGGCAAATATATAAGAAGAAAAATAGGTTTCACAAAATATCCAAACAGCATTACGAATACTTTGGTGGTTCTATTTTCTTCAAGTATATTTCTCAGAAACTTAAGAGTTATTTAGCACAGAAAGGTATTCATAAAAACACATGTGAGTTAAGACATTGCCCCCATTTAATTGAACTTAAGTGTTAACTGAGGTTTATAATTTTTTAAACTAAGTAGTTATGGTAATATTTAATCATCTTCAAAAAATATTTAATCATCTGCTTTTTCAGTTTTATAATCAAATATACTATATATATATATATATATATATATATATATATATATATATATATATAGTCTCAGTTCAACAGAAGACACTGAGATAGTAGTCAAAGTCCACAGAAATTTCTTTTTAAATTTTGGCTCCATATTTTTTTCTTTCCTTATTACCAACAAATAGATGTAAAATAGTCATTATAATCTTTCTAGGCTCTTTAGGACATTTTGATTCAGGATACTTACACACATTACACAAAAATTTGGGTCCAAGTTTCTCATCTAAAATTCCCTGAGGCCTATATTCATGTCTTATGCCCATCACTCCTTATCCCAAACTTACCAAGCTCACTCAACAAAGAAGAGAAAAATACTGTGCTAAGATTTCAAAGCCAATTATTGGGAAACTGGGGAGATGATATTAAAAAATAGTTTTTTCTCATTTTTTGTTGATGCCAGACATATTCAGTTTCTCTTTTATGTTTTTGTTAATCTCTTTACTAGAAAGGAAAAATTATTTAAATCATTTAAAGTACATAGGCTTAACTAGTAAATCTTTTTCTTTTAAGATTTTATTTATTTATTTGACACAGAGAACCCAAGCAGGGGAAGTGGCAGGCAGAGGGAAAAGGAGAAGCAGGCTCCCAACTGAGCAGGAAGCCCAATGCCGGGATTGGGATCACAACCCGAGTAGAAGGCAGATGCTTAACTGACTGAGCCATCCAGGCATCCCTTAACTGGTAGATCTAAAGATGGTTTATGTACTATAAATCTCAAGTTGTTAAGAATACTACCCTTTTTATGCAATTCTAAGACACTGCTGAATATATTATTTTCTCCTTATAAATTTAAAGTTTTTTTAATACTTTAGTATTAAAATGTTGATATTATATTTTGGTATTAATAAAAACCACATAGAAAATGAGTATAAAATACATTCTGTATTTGTAAGAATAATGCTAGCATCTATAACAAATTCCCAAATGTCCATGTCTGAATCCTATAGATTTTTCTTGCTAATTGATATAAGTTCCATATGGATATTCCTAATCAGTAGCAAATTTTCTTCATGCTATACAGCTACTTCTGTCTTTTGGCTTTGTCACTCCCTGAGCCTTGACATCTCTGTTCCAATGGTAAAGAAAGTATATGGAAAGGATCAGGGAAAATTTGTATGTACCAGGTCTCTTTATGGCATCTATATGCCTGGATTTAATAATATCTAATTTCTGCAGAAGTACCATAGTAAAAAAGCAGGAGGAGAACAAAGATCCCTGAAGTCTCATTTACTTCTGTGCTTTTAATTCTGAAGTTAATAAATTAATATTTTACTTGCTAGCATCCAGATCATTTGTTTTGCTAGCCTTAACATCATTCAGCTGTGATTTAGAACAGATCCACCTCCATACAAGGTTGTTCTTTAGTATACTTCTTTGTGTAACTTCAAGATGTAAATTTAGCTACAAATAAAATGTGCATAGTTGGATTGGCTGCAAAATGTGGAGTGGACTTCACTCAAGACTTAAGCTATAAATTAGTACTGGTGTGCAATAATACAGAAACATGGCATTTCACTGGTGGCAAAGATCATCTCCATCCTGTGTTGCTTTAGTGCTTGTTTCATAAAGTTATATTGAATTTTTGTAGTGAAACCTGAAACCAAATGAAATTTTCTTGATGCGGGGTTTATTTCTAGAGGTTTGGGGTTTGCCTATAAACTCCAAATCCATGTGTGGTTCACAGAAAATGTTGGTAAGACTCAATCAACTTTTAGAAAACCTGGATAGAATTTCAAGCAATTAGGAATGAAAGACTAAATGTGTTTTGCTTTCTTTAGACCAAATTCTGTGGGTTTTGAATTTAGAATTGAACAATTGAGGTTTAAGTTCCATTCATAGGGAAAACATGACTTCCTAGTGGAAAGAAACGACCTGAAGAAAACAAATTTTACTTTGGAAAAATATAAAAATTATTCATGCATGGGTTCTGGAACAAAACATAGTGGTTGAAAAGAGGTTGCCTGAGAGGAATTTAAAGAAATTGTGTAATACAGTATGTTACTGCTGGTTGTTATTCTCCCTGTTGAAGTGAATTCCCAAAAGCTGTAAGAGGTGTCAACACACACAATCTTTTTGGGCAAGAAAATGTTAATGTAAGGCACATTTAATGGACAAAATTAAACAAAGCTGTTTTTAAAATAACAGAATGTTTTAAAAAGCAAATAGTTATCAGTGCATTGTCTGAATTCAGTTGATTATATTCCAAATAGTAAGTTCATGGGAGGTAAATAAATGAAATCATTATTCTCATCATTTCAGAGGCAGGAAATCTGTAACTTGGTGTTAAGAGTTGAATTCATGTGTGCTGGTGATAATGCGAGACTTACAACCTTAACTGCTGGGACACCAACCATAACCAAGACCTGGGTTGATTGAGAAGGTAGAAGAAAACTGTTACATTTGTGAGCTTATACTTTTCCTTTTGGCATTTCGTAAATTTTTATTGGAAGGCTTCATGGAAGAAGTGAACCTGCAAGAGGTACAGCTAAATAACTGGTAAACTGGCAAACTAAGAGAAAAAAAAATAACCTCTTACAATTACATGGAGAGTACGGAGAAGTATGGATCACAAATGTCAGAAGATGTAGTTAAAACAATAATTAAGCGCCAGACCAGGGGAAGATGGAGAGATCTAGAAATGAGAAAATGGGTCATAACTTAGATACAGTGTTGGATTCTATTTTGCTAGCAAAACACATTTTTAGGTTAAGGATGGAAATATTTGTAAAAATTCAAACAGATTATTAAATCTAAAATTTCTGAAATCAGTCCTACTCCCCAAAATACATCCAGATTCTTCTCTCACAGGAGAAAAAAAAAAGAGATTTCTAGAGATGAGTTTTGGACTAACCTGGGCTGCAATTTGAGTGGGATGAATCTGGAACAAGGGCAGGTCAATTCTAAAGCCAACACAGACTGGTTTTCAAATAAACTTGAACGGGGTTAAAAGTTGGGATGAAAGCCATCAGAAACCTGAAAACAGGGATCCCTGGGTGGTGCAGCGGTTTGGCGCCTGCCTTTGGCCCAGGGCGCGATCCTGGAGACCCGGAATCGAATCCCAAGTCGGGCTCCCGGTGCATGGAGCCTGCTTCTCCCTCTGCCTATGTCTTTGCCCCTCCCTCCCTCTCTCTCTCTCTCTCTCTCTGTGTGACTATCATAAAAAAAAAAAAGAAAAGAAAAGAAACCTGAAAACAGGTGAAATTTTACAAAGCAAGATAATTTGAATTGATTTTTAAGAATTCCTTCAACCTAATTTTGGAGAGTCCAACTAAAGTGCTGAGTGGCTGTTCCAGATCGAGATTTGTTTAAATATGTTTATGTGTAACACCCAGGGAAACAAAATGTCACGTTTCATGAAACTTTGCTTAATTTGAAAGCTAAATCCTGAAAAGACCCAGACTTAACCTAGGTTTATAAAAAGCATCGGAAAGTTTCCCATTTTGTAAGCTGAATGATTTGTAAGTAAAGTGAGGAAGAAGTTCTTGTTTTTTGGTTTTGTATTTTTAGTTTAAATGTAATTCAGATTCCATTAATTCTAAGATTTCAATGCAACAACTGGAAGTAAAAAAGCTTAAAGATGCTGGAAAGAAAAGATTCCAAATAGGGAGCAATTGAAATAAAAGGTAGACATAATTAATAATCCAAAAATTCTCCACTTAAATAATTCAATTCCCTAAGCAGATTTTCACTCAGAAAAAAAAAAAAGAATTCTAAGCTGAGAACATTTGTTACAATTATATCTAGATCATAGAACACACAAAAACTCCAGCCTTCCATTTCTCCTCATTAATAGTTTTTCTTAACAGTATCTGAACCCAGCACTGATAAAAAGAACTCATATTTGGTATTCACATCAAGGGATTGATTCAAAATATGCTACTCAATATTTCTTATTCTTCGGGAAAATCAGTAAACTCCAAGTGCAGTATGAACTTACTGAATATCAATGACCGTTTTTTCTATTATCCTTTTTTTAAATACCCAACAGTATCTAACAATGTGTTAGCTGGAAGATTAAGTATTACTACATCTTTGTGCTTTTGAAGATGATTTTAGAACATACCAAGTTCTATCCACTGAAAAGATCTAGAAAAAAATTATCAACTCCATAGCAATAACCAACTCTCATATCAATTTCCCATTAACACGAACCAGGGCTTGTTGGGAAAAGAGCTGATTCCAAGTTTGGGAGAGGAAATGTAAAACATGCACTTGAAGCACTTTAATATACCAGGAATCATGTAATCAAATTACATCCTGAGTAGAATTCAGGAACCAACCTGAATAAGCAAATACTGACCAAAGATGGGAGAATTTGAGTATGAATAAAATAGTACAGGCAATGGGTTGAAACACATGAAATATGCTTAAATCCTTGAGTTCATGTCACCCTCTTGGGGGAAAAAAACCCTCATAGGTCATCTTTGGAGGATACTAGGAAACCAATCACTATTTTAAAAACTGGAAAATAGGGGTATCCCTGGGTGGCTCAGTGGTCTAGTGCCTGCCTTTGGCCCAGGGTGCAATCCTGGAGTCCCGGGATCAAGTCCCACATCAGGCTCCCTGCATGAAGCCTGCTTCTCCTTCTGCCTATGTCTCTGCCTCTCTCTCCCTCTCTCTCTCACTGAATAAATAATTGAATAAATAATTTTTTTTAAAAAACTGGAAAATAATAGAAAAAGAACAAGCTTTTAGTTGTTAATGTACACCCCAGAATAGTGGCCAATATTAGAGGACATGAAGGAGAAAGCAGATAATCAAGCTCTCAAAGATAAGCAAGTTATTGATATAAAATACATAAACTTTTTACACAGTAAAAGTTTATATATCCTCCCTCATATATCCCTTCACAATTCGAATTACCTCTCCAGAGTCAACCACAATTAAGCTTTAGTGTTAATTTTTTTCTTGTGTACTTAGATATTTATTCATATAAGTGAAGTCATAAAATAACATACATACATATTATCTTCAGTTTGCTCTTGATCTTTCCACTCATTCTTTTAATAGCTGCATAGTACTATGAATATACCATAATTTATTAATTCTCCTTGATTAAAAGGTTGTTTCCAGTATTTTTTTCAAACTCTACCACATGTATCCTTATCATAAGTCTCTGTATATATATATACAATTATTTTAATAGAGTTCTAAAAGTCAAATTATTGGGTCAGATCATATACATAATTTTAAAAGCTTTATGAAGATATAATTGATGATGAAACAATCTGACATAAATATACTCATAAAACCATCACTACTCCCCAAACACAAAATACTATGTCCACAATGCCCATGTTTTGTCATACACTTTTGTAATCTTTCTCTCACAGCTTCCCCAATCCCTAGACAGTCACTGGTCTGTCCCTCATCAAGAAAATTGCACCACATTTAGATTAACTAGAAAAAACTTTATTCAAGTCTATTACAATAGAAGTAAAGACTGTTTCAATAGGCTGGTGGGAGAATTATATCGCAAAGAAAGAATTCACAATTCTATGTTTGCTAGAGCAAATGCTCTAGGGAACAGGAGGGCAGGGGCTATGTCAAGAACAGATCCACATAAAGTTTAGTCACTAATTAGCGCCTGGGTGACTCAGTTGGTTAAGTGTCCAATGCGTGATTTTAGCTCAGGTTGTGATCTCATGGGTCTTGGGATCAGGCTCCGTGCTCAGCAAGGAGTCTCCTTTGGGATTCTCTCCCTCTACCTCTCTCCTCACTCGAGTGCAGGCTCGCGCTCTTTCTCTCTCCCTCTCCCTCTCTCTCTCTCTCTCAAATAAATCTTTAAAAAAAATTTAGTCACTGATGAATGAATAAATAAGATGTGGTTTGTATATGTGTGTATATATGTATAAATATATGTATATAACATTATTCAGCCATCAAAATTAAATCTTATCATTTGCAATGGCACAGATGGAGCTAGAGTGTATTATGCTAAGTGAAATAGAGAAAGACAAAGGCCATATGATCTCACTCATACATGGAATTTAAGAAAATAGGTGCACATGTGGGAAGGGGGAAAAGAAAAAAAAAAAAGGAGAGAAGGAAACAAGCCTTAAGTGACTCTTAATGACAGAGAACAAATGGGGTTGATGGAAAAAGGTGGGTGGAGGATGCGCTAGATGGGTGATGGGCATTAAAGAGGGCACTTGTGGTGATGAGCATTGGCTGTTGTTGTATATACATGATGAATTGCTAAATTCTACTCCAGAAACCAATAGTATCCTGTATGCTAACAAAATTAAAAAAAAAAAAAAAGTCAAGCTGAAGGAAACATTAAGGAGTCTTGGGCACACTCTAAATTAATTTGCTTTTTCTAGAATTTCACATAATGGGAATATAAAGGCAGTAGGCTTTTCATCAGGCTTCTTTCACTCAGTTTAAATATGTTTATGTGCATCCATGCTGCTGCATGTATCAATTGTTTATACCTTTTTATTGCTGAGTAGTATTGTATCCATACACCCATTTGTTTCTCTTTTTACCTGTTGAACATTTGGGTCACTTCTGGTTTGCTGATATGAAAAAATATATGTAAAGCTAATATGAAAAAAATAAAAATAGTGACACCTGGGTCGCTCAGTGGTTGAGCATCTGCCTTGGGCAGGGTCCTGGGATCAAGTCCCGCATCAGGCTCCCTGCATGGAGCCTGCTTCTCCCTCTGCCTATGTGTCTGCCTCTTACTCTGTGTCTCTCATGAATAAATAAATAAAATCTTTAAAAACATAAAAATTAAAAATTAAATAAAAATAAAGCTATGAACATTGGTGTGCAAGTCTTTGTATGAAATGTACTTTCATTTGTTCTGGTTAAATACCTAAGAATTGAAAGGTTAAAGATATATTTGCCATATTTTAAGAAATTGCTGAACTGTTTTTGTTCTACATTCCCACCAAAGATTTCTAGTTGTTCCACATCCTCATTACCACTTGTTAAGATCAGTCTTTTTGGTTTTAGACATTACAATAGGTATAGAGTATTTCACTGTTCATGTTTCCATAAAGACTAATGATAAGCATCTTTTCATGTGCTTATTTTTCATCTACATATCTTTGATAAAATGTCAGTTCATATCTTTAACCTATATTTTTGTTGGGTTATTTGTATTCTCATTTAACATTTTGGTATAGGGATGCCTGGGTGGCTCAGCGGTTGAGTGGCTGCCTTTGGTTCAGGGCATAATCCCAGGATTGGGGATCGAGTCCCACTTCAGGCTCCTCGCAGGAAGCCTGCTTCTCCCTATGCCTGTGTCTCTGCCTGTCTCTGACTCTCATGAATAAATTAATAAAATCTTTTTTTGTATATTTTTTATTGGAGTTCAATGCTAACATATAGTGTAACACCCAATGCTCATCCGTCAAATAAGTAAAATATTTTAAAATATAAATAATAAAATTTTAGTATATTTAACATAGAAATCTTTTACCAGATGTAAGAATTTTAAATATTTTTTCAATTTGTGACTTGTCTTTGCATTCTGATAATGAAAAGACACTTTTAAAATACTTTTAAAAAGTGGAAGTTTTTAATTTGAAGTCCAATTTACTTTTTTTTTCTTTTATAGGTTGTGCTTTTGGTCTTGTTACCAAGAAATCTCTGCCAAATACAATGTCACAAAGATTTTCTTCTATGTTCTCTACTAAGAGTGTTCAAGTTTTATATTTACATCTATGATCTATTTTGGGTTGGTTTTGTATATATGTGACGTTTGCATCAAAGTTCATTTTCTGCATGTAGATATCCAATTATTCTAGCATCACTTGTTGCCCTTAAAATCAAGCAGTCTGTACCTCCTTGGTATAACCTAACGGTTACTGCACTTTAGAGGGCATTCTTCAAAATCTTCTAAGTCTGCCTCAGATGCCTGGGACTGGCCATGACCAGCAAATCCGTCCAGGTAGAGAACCTTGAGCTCAGACCAGAATCTACATGGTCCTCATCTCTGTTTCTCCTATTTTGGACATTCTCCAAACATCTAGCCTGCATGGAAGTTTACCAGATGCCTTGAGGAACTCTATACTCCACACCTGTGAGACTTGCCTGGAATCCCAAGGACAGGTCCCAATTCCAGGAGGGTGGCCTACTAGGCAAATCACTTCCACTGACCAGCAGTTTTTCTTTCATGAGATCATATAAAGTTGGTTCACCAGAATAGTGTTGATTTACTGATTCAAAGTGACTGTTACTCAGACATAGGAAAAGTTCAGTATTCTGGGCCAGTCATGGTCATCCTTCAGTTTGAGTCACATGTTAGCTCATTACTTCTTTCAAATAACATGTTTTTGAGATTCAGCTATATTTGTGTATAAATTAATAGTTTATTTTTATGGATGAATAGTATTCCATTGTATGAATATAACATAGCTTGTTTATTATTCATCTATGACGTACCTTTCAATGGTTTCCAATCACTGGCTATTATTACCAGAGCAGCTATAAACACGTACAAGCCTTGCACATAAACGTAGATATTGGTTGTCATTTCACTGGGATAAATCTCTGTGTGGAATTGTCAGATCATATGTTAAGTGAATATTTATATAAAACTGCAAAACTGTGTTCCAAAGTAGATGGAAATTTTACATCCCCACCAACAATTTCTAAGAGTTCCAGTTGCTCCATATCCTTGCAAAGAATTACTATTATCACTGTTTTTAATTTGAGCACTTTTAGTGGATATGAAGTAGTACCTCATTGTGGTTTAATGTAGATTTGGCTTGAATTATATAACATTAATAGGTGGTGTGATTGTAAAATAATTGTATATTTGATTTCCAATTGAATCCAATGGTCTTATTGGATTTGATGAATAAAGATATTGAGCACCTTTTCATATCCCTATTGACCAACCATTCACATATTTTCTTTTGTAAGGTATATAAGTCTTTTTTTCATTTAGCTTTTTGTTCTGTTATTACTGCATTGCAAGAATACTTTATATATTCTGGTTATAAGCCCTTTATTAGATATATAGATTGTGAATGTTTTCTTCCATTCTGTGGTTTGTTTCTTCATTTCCTTAATGGTGGCTTCTGGAAAGTAGGCCGTTATCATGTTGATGAAGTCTAATTTATCATTTTTTATGGTGAGTACTCTTCTATGACCTCTCTGATAAATCTTTGCCTATCACAAAGTAGCAAACATTTGCTCTTATATTTTCTCATAGAAATTTCATGATGTTACCTTGTATATCATAAATTTCAAAGACACTTTTGTGTACTTTTCAAGATGACTGTCAAGGTATATATATATATATATTTTTTTTTTTAAGGATATCTACTTGTTCCAGCATCATTTTTTGAAAAGACTCTCTCTCCTCCATTGAAAAAGAATTAGTAGTTCCCATGCTAAAAAGAAAAGTTGGGATGCCTGGGTGGTTCAGTGGTTGAGTGAGCATCTGCCTTTGGCTCAAGGCCAAATCCTGGGATTGTGGGATTGAGTCCAGCATCAGGCTCCCCACAGGGGAGCCTGCTTCTCCTTCTGCCTATGTCTCTGTCTCTCTCGGTGTCTCTCATTAATAATTTTTTTTTAAATCTAAAAAGAAAAAGGAAAGTTGACCATACATGGAAAGCCTATTCCAGATGCTCTATACTGTGCCACTGACATATGTTTACCTTTATGCCAAGACCATTCTAAGTTGAACACCATACCTTCCTTTTAAGTCCCAAAACAAGATAATGCAAATCCTCCAACTTCATTCTGCCTCAGCATTGTTTTGGCAACTCTAGATCCTTTGCATTTCCATATAAATTTTAGAATAAAGTTTTCAACTTCTTTTTATTTTTTTATTTTTTTTTCAACTTCTTTTTAAAAGTGTAGGAGGGCTGCTGAGATGTTAATTGGCATGTCATTGAATTTACAGATAAATCTGGGGAGAATGAACTTCTTAACAATATTGAATCTTCCAATCAATAACCATGGTAAATCTATTTAGGTCTTTTTAAGGTTCTGTTATCAACCATTTGAAGTTTTCAGTGTAGCTGTCTTGCATGCTTTCTATTAAACCTAAGGATTTTATCTTTTTTGGTGTATTGTAAAAAAATTTTTTTCACTTTTCAAATGTAAATTGTTAGTATATATAAGAACAATTAGTTTTACATATTGATCCTGCATTCTATGATTTTGATAACTTCACTAAATGTTTTTTTAGAAAACACCTTAGGATTTTCCATATAGAATCAAATGAACTGCAAATAAAAATGGTTTTTCTTCTTCCTTTCCAATTTTATGCCTTTTATTTCTTTTAGTTGCTTTATTGTACAATTATTCCAGTAGGAGAGTAGAAGTGATGGCTTTGGACATTGTTGCCTTATTTCTGATCTATGAGAGAGACTGCTGATTAGTTTTTTTAAGCATTAAATTATGTTAGCTTTGGATTTTTCATAGATAGCTTTATCTGAATAAGGAAATTTCCTTCCATTTCTACTGTGCTGAATGTTTTTTATCTTGAATGTTTGTTGAATTTTACCAAAATATTTTTCTACATTTGTTGAGATGATCATATGATGTTGCATCTTTGTTCAAGCTAATGTGGTTAATTATATTGTGTGACTTTCAAACATTAAAATAAGCTTGGACTTAGATAAATTGTACTTGTAGGATGGCATCCTTTTGTAAACCTTAATGGATTCAATCTGCCAACACTTTGTTGAGGATTTTTTAATCTATGTTCATGAGGGATACTGGTCACTATCTTACTGTCTTAGTCAATTCAGGCTGCTATAACAAAATGCTATAGAGTAAGTGGCTTGTAAACAACAGAAATTTATTTCTCAAAGTTCTGGAAGCTAGAAGTCCAAGATCAAGGTATTATATGAACTTTGGAGGAACTCAAGCATTCAGCCCATAACTGTCTCTACTCCCTTTATAAATCTTGGTCAGATTTTGGTATAACTGTTATACTGATCACATAAAATAACATTCTATTCTCTATTTTCTGAAAAAAGAATTTATGTATGATTGGTATTATTTCTTTCTTTGTGCATGATAGAATTTACCAATAAAACCATCTTGGTCTTGAGTTTTCTTTGTGGAATATTTTTTTGACATTACTAGGAATTCAAGTTTTTTAATAGTTATATGCCTATTTTAATTTTCTATTTTTTCTTGAGTCACTTTTGGTAAGTTGTGTTTTTCAAGAAATTTATCCACTTCATCTAGTTATCAAATTATTAACATATTTTTCCTAATACTTTATTTTCCTATTAAAATTGGTAAGAAATGTAATAGTATTCCTCCTTTTATTTCCAATACTGGTATTTTTTTTTTGTTTCCTAAGCTTTTATTTAAATTCCAGTTAGTTAACATACAGTGTAATATTAGTTTCTGGTGCTTAATATAGTGATTCAACAATTCTGTGTATCACCCATGCTCATTGCAAGTACATTCCATAATCCCCATCACCTTTTGACCCTTTCCCCACCTGCCTCCCCTCCTGTAACCATCAGTTTGTTTTCTATATTTAAGACTGTTTCATGGTTTGCCTCTCTTTTTTTAGTCCCTTTGCTCATTTGTTTTGTTTCTTAAATTCCACATATGAGTAAAATCATACAGTATTTGTCTTACTGACTTATTTTGCTCAGCATAATACTCTTTAGCTCCATCCATGTTGTTACAAATGGCAAGATTTTATTCTCTTTTTATGGCTAATAGTCCATTGTGTGTGTGTATATCACCTTTTCATTATCCATTCATCAGATCAAGGGACACTTGGGCTGTTTCCATATTTTGTTATTGTAGATAATGCTGCTATAAACATCACGGGGCATGTACCCTTTTAGATTAGTATTTTTGTATTCTTTGGGTAAATACATAGTATTGCAATTGCTGGATCATAGGGTACTTCTATTTTTGACTTTTTTGAGGATCCTCCATACTGTTTTCCAGAGTGGCTGCACCAGTTTGCCTTCCCACCAACAGTGCAAGAGGGTTCCCCTTTCTCTACATCCTCACCAGACACCTGTTGTTTCTTGTGTTGTCAATTTTAGCCATTCTGACAGGTTTCAGGGTGATATCTCATTGTAGTTTTGATTTGCATTTCCCTGATAACAAGTGATGTTGAGCATCTTTTGTGTTTATTGGCCATCTGTATGTCATCTTTGGAGAAATGTCTATTCATGTCTTCTGCTCATTTTTCAATTGGATTATTTGTTTATTGAGTGTTGAGTTTTATACATTCTTTATTTATTTTGGATACTAACCCTTTATCAGATATGTCATTTGCAAATATCTTCCCCTCCATAGATGGCCTTTTAGTTTTGTTGATTGTTTTGTTGGCTGTGCAGAAGCCTTTTATATTTCTATTCACCAATAATGAAGCAGCAGAAGAAGAAATTAAGAAAACAGTCCCATTTACAATTGAACTAAAAACAATAAGATACCTAGGAATAAACCTAACCAAAGAGACCTGTACTCTAAAAACTACAAAACACTGATGAAAGAAACTGAAGAAAATACAAAGAAATGGAAGGACATTCCCTGCTAATGAATTGGAAGAACGAATACTGTTAAAATGTCCATAATACCCAAAGCAATCTACACATTTAATGCAATCCCACCACCAGTTTGTTCTTTGTATTTATGTGTCTGCTTGAGTTTTTTTGTTTATTTCTTAAATTCCACATATGAGTGAAATTATATGTTGTCTTTCTCTTATTTTAAACTCAGCATAATACATTCTAGGTCCATCCATATTGCCTCAAATGGCAAGATTTTATTCTATTTATGACTAATATTCCATTCTGTATATACATACCATATCTTCTTTATCCATTCATCTATCAGTGGACATGTGGATTGCTTCTGTATATTGGCTATAGTAAACATAGGGGTACATATACCTTTCCAAATTAATGTTTTCATTTTCTTTGAGTAACTACTCAGTAATGGAATTACTAGATCATATTGTATTTCTAATTTTTTTAGGAATTTCCATACTGTTTTTCACAGTGGCTGCACCAATTTACATTTCCACCAACAGTGCACAAGAAATCCCTTTTCTCAGCATCTTTACCAGTACTTGTTATTTCTTGTCTTTTTGAAGTTAACCATTCTGACTTGTGTGAGGTACTGTCTCATAGTGGTTTTGATTTGCATTTCCCCGATTAGTGATATTAAGCATCTTTTCATGTGTCTGTTGGCCATCTGTATGTCTTTTGGGGGAAAAAAATTACTGTTCAGATCCTCTGCCCATTTTTTAATAAAATTGTTTGATTTTTTGGTTTGATTTATATAACTTATTTATATATTTTGGGTATTACCCCTTTATCAAATATACTATTTGCAAATATCTTCTCCCATCCAGTTGACTTTTTGTTTTGTTGATGCTTTCCTTTCATGTGAACTTTCTATCGTTTTATGTTCAATTTACATTGAAATTGAAATTTAAAATGCATCTCTAATAGATGCATATACTTGTGTTTTGCATTGTTATCTAATCTAAAATATGACCTTCAGTTGGAAGATTTTACATTTAATGTAATTTACATTTTTTACATTTAATATAATTATAATAGTGTGTTTAAACCTTGCTAGTTGTTTTCCATTTCTCTTCTGTTTTGTTGTTGGTGGTGGTGGTGGTATTTTATTTCTATCCCTTCTGTTGGTTTCTTAGCTTTTTATAAAATTAATTTTTAGTATTCTTCCAGTGACATCACTGCTTTCTTAACTTATCAGAGTCTATTTGGAGTCAAAATTGTACTACTTCAAGCTAGACACTTGTTACTTTGTCCTTGACACATCCTTCTTCATACTTCATATGCAAATCTAACAGCCTTACAATATTTCATTTATCCATCACTTTTTACTTTTGTGTTTTTTGTGATATATTTGTTTCTTCATATATTATAAAATACAATATACAATGCTATTAGTTTTGTTTTAAACAATCAGGTCCTTTTAAGTAAATGATGAACTAATAAAAATAATCTTTTATACCACCCACTTATCTGCCATTCCCAGAACTCTTTAGTTTTTTCTTTCTGTAGATTTGGTTTTCCATCAGATCTCATTGCTCTAACAGTCAGAAGAATGCCTGTAACACTTTGTTTTGCAGGTCTACTGGATTTAATTTATTACTGTGTTTGCATTTATCAGGAAAATGTCTTTATTTCACTTAATTTTTAAGAAATATTTTCTTCAGATACAGAATTCTGAGGATTTTTTTCCCCCATCAACATTTTACAGACATTTCCATTGTTTTCTGATATCCACTGTTTCTGATGAGAACCCAGCAAGTATTCTTACTGTTCAATTCAGTGTTATGTGACTTTTTTTCCCTTCTGGCTATTTTCAACAATGTTTAAGTTTTGCTTTCTTGGTATTTATCATTCGTTGAATTCAGTGATTTTCTTGAATTTGTAAATCAACATTTTTCATCAAATTTAGGAAATTTGGCATTTAATGTTTTTCCACCCATTCTTACTTTCTTTCTAGTGCTCCTATAACACATATATTAAACGAGTTATTATTCATGTGTCCCTGAGGTTCTGCTCCCTCATCTTTTCTTTGTGGTCTCCCATCTGCTGTGGAAGCTATCTGATGAATTTTTCACTTTAGTTACAGTGCTTTCCTATTTGGTTCTTTAAAAAAAAAAAAAGATTTATTTATTCATGATAGAGAGAGAGAGAGAGAGGCAGAGACACAGGAGGAGGGAGAAGCCGGCTCCATGCCAGGAGCCCGACGTGGGACTCGATCCCGGGACTCGATCCCGGGACTCGATCCCGGGACTCCAGGATTGCGCCCTGGGCCAAAGGCAGGCGCCAAACTGCTGAGCCACCCAAGGATCCCCTTCTATTTGGTTCTTTATTGTGGTTTTCATTTCTCCAACGCCTAATCTGTTGGCTCAATCGGACTACATTTTATTTTAATTCTATGAATATATATTGTCCTTTAGCCGTTTTAAGTCTTTGCTAAATCCAACATTTGGGTCACACCCCATTCTGCTGCTGTTTACTATCATCTTTTTGATTGATTTTGGATCCTATTTTCCTGTATCTTTCAGTGTCTGGTAATTTCTTAATTGTGTACTGGACATTGATAGCAGTATGTTATAGAGATTCTGGATCCTGTTATCTTCCCTCTGACGGGTATTGATTCTTGTTCTGGGAGGCAGCTCAATTACTGGCTAATAACTTTTAAATTACATAGGTTTGATTTTATGCTTTGATATGGAGGACATATGGGAGCCCAAGACATTTCCCAAGTACTCTAACTTGGCAGGATCCAACATCCAATATCTATCTCCCCTGCAGATTTTGTCAGTGTTTGTTTTAGGCTTTGTTAGGGTTTGTAGAATAGAGCTGTTCAACTGGAGATGCTTTTCTCCCCAAGTGACATTCAGTAAAATCTGAAGATGTTCCGGGTTGTCAAAACAGGAAATAAATGGGGAGCCACTGGCATTTAGTAGGTAGAGGCCAGGAATGCCACTAAACACCCCACAACACACAAAAACAGATCTACACAAGAATTACCCGGCCTACAATATCAATAGTGCCAAGACTGAAAAACTCTTCCAACTTACGCCTTATGTGAGGGCATAGTCCTGACTTTTGCCTGGAGGATTAACAAGGTATTAATGAGGACGTCTAGTGACTTTCATTACTAGCTACTGTCTAATATCTCTGGTAAGTTCCTTTCTAGGAAGCCTAAAATAGTCATGATCTGAGGATTTGAAATTACAAGAGGATTTGTAACATCACATTGCAAGAGAATGAGACAAATTTTTGACCATTTTTAAAACATAGCCACCTCTACTTTTACTGCTAACAATTTTTAGTTCATATCAGTTTTTCAATGTAAATCTTTACTTTTTTATTCATTGAGCTTAAGTGTGGAATTGCTAAAAGTATACCATTATATTTTTATTATGATGTGTATTTGATGTTTGTAAGAGACTGTTGAATATCAGATTCTTAAATTCAAAAGATAGCTTAATCTGTTGGTACAAAAATGTATACATAGTAGCCGTATGTCTGAAAAATTACCTATCTGGTTAGGAATTAACTTTATGTATATGGATGTGAATATTTCTGTTAGCAGGGAAACCTGATTTCCATGTACATTAGATTTCATTAACATCTTTATATTTTCATCCATACTATTGGTTTTTCTCTAGTTAGGGAATTTAAAGACAATACCTTGTAATCCAGAAGCCAATGTATAAATAACAAATAGAGTGAAAGGCTGAAGACAAAAACATCTAGCTTTCCCAAAGGGAGCTTTATAATGAGATACACCACCTGCTGGAATCAGAGTATATCAGGGCCTGTTATACGTATATTTTGTCTCAAGCTCCACCTGGCCTTGTTTTATACCTCAGAGCCTGCTCCACCCTGCTGCCTTGTGACCCATATATCAGTCCTTCTCCCTTCCTAAGACAAAATTCCAGGGCTCAACTCAGATTAAGTAATACAAGATACTGCTTTCTTCAGTGTACTGCCCTTCTAATACACGAAGGGAATTCTCTTTTTCTCTCCCTCTCTCCATTTTCACAGTGTAAAACATAATTAAATCTATCATCCTCACTCTAGAAATTATACTTCCTTACTTGGTTTGGAAACTTCTACCCTACCTTGTATAACAAAAGTGTTGTGAAAAATTAGAAAACAAAGGCATTCTGAGATGAATATGTAAAGAATAACAATATAAAGGAGCCAAATATTTGGCATAAACAATATGAAAGTTATGACTAAATACCAATCTATTTGGTGCATTAATTTGACTTTTGTGTCTTTAATATGGTGTTTTCCCCTTTTCTGAATAGACAATGGAATTGTATATCATTTGACTTTCTATGGGTATTCGATATTGTGGTTTTGTTGTTTTGCTAACAAACTCAGGGAAAATAAAGTCAATTAGGTTCTCATTTACTTTGTTCCTTGTAAGACAAAAATAATATTCAGTTTCTATCTGATGACTAGAATAATGGCCAAGGCTGGAAATATAGATAATAAGTTGAATATTCATAATATATAACTCAATAAAAGTGAATTAGCTATATAAAAAATATCCATAAATATCATAAAAGTCATCTTTGAAACTGAGTAAACATGTAACGAAATTATTTTGAAAAAACAATATTCTCTTGATATTTGTCATTTCATGTCTATCCTGTTAGGTAGCTGCAAAAGAACGCCTTTAATGTTCAAGAACAATATGTTATTCTTTTTTTTTTTTTTTAAGATTGATTGATAGAGAGAGTACAGTGGGGTGGGGCAGGGAAGAGAAAAACTCAAGCAGACTCTGTGCTGAGTATGGAGCCACAAGGGGCTTAATCTCCTGGCCCTGAGATCATGACTTGGGCCAAAAATCAAGAGTTGGACACTTAACTGTCTGCACCACTTAGGTACCCCAGAGCAATATGTTATTCTTTTCATTATAAAACTGTGTGTATTTAAATAAATCATGAGTCAGTAATTGTTATAAGGAAAATATGGCATCCTGTAGCTAAATATCTTTAATATCTAAAGCCTTTGCCTACTTTATTCTTTCCAGTTACCACCGTATCCTTTGATTTAAACGAAATCTCTTTTCTTTAAAAAGATTATAAAATTAACACTTTTAGAGTTCAGATTCATTATCCAGTTACTTTTATTGATTTTACAGGCAGAATAGTATCTTGATCTATTACATTCAACAACACCAAAATACCTAGAACTCTGGTGCCGATATCAGTAATTCCTAAAAATCAAGCAAACATTTACAAGTATCTGCAATTAAAGAAAAATGGATTCAAAGGGCATGTAATTGCAATAACAATAAAATAGTATTTATGTATTTAGACATACATAGCCAACTTAAATTTAGTACCTCAGGCATTTTTATAATGTTGATATTTATACAAACTCTGGAAACTGAGGAGCACACGGGCCAGTCACCAATGATCATGAAAAAAAAAAAGATAGAAGTGCTTATTTTGCTAACAGTATTTGTTTAGCTCTTTAGCCTGACATAGTTGTGATACTTTTATCCCTTCCAAAGCATTAGAAATCAATACTACATGTGCCTCAAGCTTTTTTACAGATGAATGATCTGATCAAGATACCTTCATTTCAGAAACTAAGGTCATTAATGTTTATCTTCACTTGGGCCATTTTAGAAGGCTTGCTGAACCTAATGCCCCAGCTCAGACTACTGTGTGAACAGCGACATCTAGTGGGCATTATGACCCCAAACATTTTATTAGTCTAAACCCAGGAGTATCCATGAAACAAGCGAAATCACTATGATGCATCATCTTTAATATTGACACAAGCATATTTCCAATGAAACTATATCAGAAAATTATACTTCCCAGTAGACTTTCTCTGACTCAGTAATAAAATAAATTTAAGAAAAGCCAGCACTAGGCTTCTAATCTTTATTCTTAATCAACAGCCTCTCTATAGGTAAATAAACTTTGTAGATTTTTATAAAAACCCAATCGTGTCCTCTTCATGTCTGAATTCTTCTAAGAGGGTGATACAAAGATCTCAGGAACACAATGAACTACTAAATAACCAGTTTTGTGGCTCTTTCAGGAACATACGAATTGGAGTGTGCCAGCAACAAACAAATCCAGCCAATCTCTATGACAATGCACTGAGGAGCAATATTAAGACATCAGAAAAGCTGCCAGTCTGTTAATTATTGTTGTATTGAGTTTACATGGGGATGTTACTAATTTTTGAAAACTAATTTTGCAAATTTTGCAAAATGGAATATCGATTTCATCAGAATTTTCTAAAACAACTGATTCATGAAATGGAATTATAGACTCATTTTACCATCAAAAAGTCATCATTTCCTATGTATGACTGTTTCCTGTTAATGAAAATTCAGTACATTCTTTGGCTGTTTTGCATAGCCAATCTGAGGCAATCCAAACAAGCTTTTATTGTTTGCTGGAACCTTACTTAGCTTATCATTCTCTGTACATACTTCCAGCCAGAGACCTAAAACTGTACCCCAACTCCTTTCAGACTAGCTTCAGGGAAACTGTATCTTCATGTCACCATGAAAAATTTTTTCCTGAGTGCTGTGTAGGATGTAGTTGAATAATTGTTCATGGGGCACAGTGGGGTTGTCCCTTCTAGATGGACTGAGGTACCCCCCTGAAATCCCTAGACATACATGAATGAATATAAGTGAACATCACTATCAACTTATTTCATTTCCCCTAAATTAATTTCCACAGACTAAGACTAGACCTTTCTCTTTAACCTTTTAAGGCCTTGTTAATGACAATAAACAGATGCAAGGTCTAGGCAACAGTTTTTTTTTTAACACACCAGACTTTTCAAATACAGAATGAGCATATTTAGTACTTCCAGATCATTAAAATATCCACTTAGCCACATGCCATGTTAGTAATTAGCTGAGACATTCACCTGACTTCCACTTGTGTGCTAAAAAGAGCTGTAGAAGCCAAGACTCCCCACTGACTGGACACAAAGGTCCACAGGAGTGCTATCTCACAGGTACCATCCAGTTGGGGAACTGTGAGGAAAAGAACCACTTAAGACTTTTATGTAAATGCTAGGCAGACATGTTCCAGTGGGCATTCCACACCCAAGTATATAAGCAGTTAGTCTTATTAAAACAAGTGTGAATCATGTGCATTTAAAATAATACTAAGGTCAGATGAGGTGCTGTAAGTGTAAAGCCGAGAGTTTTCTCCAGCCCACTCCCCCCAGTAACTCCCTAGTCATTTCCCCAAGGTCTTAAGTATAGGAGAATACACGGGCAGTGGCCATAAGTAGTCTGATGTTTACTAAGGGGATATGCAGCCATGAGTGGCATTGGAAGTGCCTGGAGGTTGCCTTCTACTGTTCTTCACTAGATAGACTTCATTAACCCTCTCCCTGTTCCCTTTGTCTTTCTCATTTCTGCCTGAATCTCAGAGTGATAATGTGAAGTACTATTGTACCCTGCTGCTGTCAGAACCCAGGTTGTGAAACAAAGATGATTTCTGAATTCCAGTGGAAAATGTTGCTAACTACTCAACACTCAGCACATCCAGATTGTCTCAGATGAAGAGCTATGGGCAATCACAGATGATTACTGTCTGCTCATAGTAAGAACCTTCTCCCAAAAAGTAATTCAGACCTTGAACTGGCATTCTGAGTTAGAGGTCTAGTTCTTTGTCAGCATTTACATATTTTGACCTTGCACATGTTTTAAGGATGGATTAGTTCAGGTTTGCAAATAAGTAATCTCAAAGTTACCAGCCCACAAAAACATTTTCATTACCTCTTCTCCCCACAAAACTACCCAAAGAGTAAAGTAAATTATGCTTTTTACTAATTGCCCAGGGTCATTCTTCAGTGGGCCTGGAAGAGTGAACAAGGGCCTAGTTGAATGGTTGGATGAGTTGCCACCACCAGATCCCTACAAGCCTAGAAATAATTTGGTCTGGGTCTAAGTGCTAATATCATGCTGCCAAGTCTCTTTCTGAAAAGCATAAAAGCAAAATATCCCATTCCTGCAAGCAAACCAACCACAAGGGTGGTGCCAAGAACTTTTGGGGCCCTTTTCTTGGCCACCCGGAATGCTGTTGGCAGCACTGCAGAGATTAATATATTGTTGACATGTCCTAAAACCTTGTTAAATGTTTTTCTCTTCAAGACACGTTCGTAATAGGTTTCCAAGTTTGGTCGCTTTCCATTTCCCCAGTTTCTCCTCGCAAACCCCAGGAACTTCAGTCGATGCAATGTGACAGCGAGAGAGACGTCTGCCAGAGTGAAGGATTCTCCGCAGAGCCAAGGCTGGCGGCCCTCTTCTAATCAGAGAAAGGGACATGGAGAATTAGGGGCAAGAGCTGTACAGAGAGACTCTAGCTGGCATCTTTCATCGTGGTCGTAAGGGCAAGTGTGAGAACAGTGAAAAGATGAAGGCCGTGGTACATTTTCTTGACAAACTTATCCTAAGACAAAGTCCATGCCAATGTCACCCAAGCAAAGGGAGATTTGCTTAGTACCTGCCAGCTACCTACATCCTTGGGTGAAACGGGAGCTACTTGAGTTCAAATCTATCTTTGATATTGAAAAGGATTCTGAGGAGTTGAGAGCCTCCAAGCCAGAGGAGTCAACAGATCTTTCCTCCTGGCTTAGGAGAACAGCAGGTGAACCTTAGAAAAATTCATAAAATTGGGCCTGGAATGTTACTCAGTGATTGCTGCTCCTCCTCACTCACATAAAGCAAAAGAAAGTTCCTATTGTGAAGTATGTTTCATGTAACATGGTCTTCAACTTTGTTGCCAATGAGAATAGTTGCAAATGGTCCAAGGGCATGCACCTGGGCAATGGCTGGATCCTGCGGTTAGGTTCACAGGTACAATACACAGATGCTCACCAGCCAGCCTACAGATATACATAGGCCAGCCCCCATTTCATACTTCAGATTGGAAGTATTCCCCCTGCCTGGGGTAAAACTAGAGGAAGCTTTCAAGCTAATTACTCAGGTTATTCAACCAAATGAACTACTATAATTACAAATGTGTCAAACAGGCTAAGTAGGAATCTCTCAACCATAACTTTAAATTGGGCAGAAAAATCCTCCACCAGTCACATTTCACATAGACACTGATTGGGTTACCATTAGAGATCTGGGTTTTGCTGAGTTCAGTATTATTGTTGCCATGATAATTTAAACTGCCCATGAATAAGAATAACAAAAAACAGATTACAGAATGTTTTTGGTAAAATCTAATAATATTCCCATAAATATAACATGCCTGGGATCCAGAAAAAGAGAAACACACACACACAAATAAGAACCTACCTGGGGTTTCTTCATTTCTTCTTTGCAACTCAGTTTCAACCTGATCCAAGACTTTCTCCAGTTCATCAAGAATTTTCTTCAAATATTTGACATTGTCATGGTCAAGCAGCTTTGACTAATTAGCAAAAATAACTAAATAGGTTATTGATGCTTGCAAAAAACAACACAGAGCAAAGCAGATATAAACTCTTAAAAAGTTGGAGTCTATTTATCTGAGGCAATGAGAAGATAGAGAATAATGTTAAAGCAAAAGAAAACCTGAGGGAAAATGCTCTGGCTGTGAGAATACTCCACTGACCAGACCCACTGGTCCACAGGTAACTCCCATACACTAGACGACCAGAGATGGCAAAGAATATAAGGAGCAAAAGAGACTCCTCTCAGCCCCCAACTAACAAATGGAATTTCAACAGCTTTCAAGGAATGAACAACTGAAGGGTCAGGCTGAGGGAGAAATCTGAATGCAGTGACTTAGACACTGAGTGCAAAGTAAGAAGTGCTGTGTGTGCAGGCATTTCTTTTGAGCAGCTCACTTAGCTGAGATAAAGGAAGATGGAAAGTTGAGGAAGGTGATGAGTGTTGACGTTTGCTACATTTTTAATATGGGGGAAGCTTGTGTGTGTTCTTGGGCCCTAAGGAAAGAATCACCTCAGAAAGAGAAAGGCTGACTGGAACAGATGAAACAAAGCCCTGCTCCTTAAGAGGCAGACAAGTCAGAATGGATTTAACTCAAAATGGATTAAAAACTTGAACATAAGACCTAAGACCATAAAGCTCCTAGAAGAAAACAGAGGTGGTAAGCTTCATGATGTAGGTCTTGGCAATAATTTTTTGAATCTTATACAAAAACAAAAGCAACAAGAGCAAAAGCACACAAGTGGGACTGCATCAAACTAAAAAGTTTCTGCATGACAGAGGAAACCAAAAACAAAATGAAATGGTAGCCTATTAAATGGGAGAAAATACTTGCAAATTATGTATCTGATAAGGGGTTAACATCCAAAATATATAAAGAACTCCAACACAATAGCAACAACAACAATAAAATCTGATTTAAAAATGTACAGAGGTTCTGAATTGACATTCTTCCAAAGAAGACACATCGAAGGCCAGTGGGTACATAAAAAGGTGTGCAACATCACTCATCATCAGGAAAATGAAAATCCAGACCACAGTGAGCTATCACCTCACAGCCGTTAGAATGGCTGTTATCAAAAAGGCCAGAAGTGAGTGCTGGCAAGGATGTGGAGAAAAGGGAACAATCGCGCATTAGTGGTGGGAATGTAAACTGGTGCAGCCACTCTGGAAAACAATACATAAGTTCCTTTAAAAATTACAAATAGAACCACCACCAGGTGATCCAGAAATTCCACTTCTGGGTATTTATCCAAAGAAAACAAAAACACTAACTCAAAAAGATATATCCACTCCCATGTTCATTGCACCTTCATTTACAATATCCAAGAAACAAGCTTAGTGCCCATCAATGGATGAATGAATAGATGTGGGATATACATACAATGGAATATTATTCAACCACAAAGAATAATGAAGTTTTACCATTTGCACTCACGTAACTATACCTCAAGGGAATTATGCTAAGTGAAATAGGTCAAAGACAAATGCTGTAGGATCTCTCTTAAATGTGGAGTCAAAAAACAACAATAATAACAACAAAACAAAACCCAAGCTCATAGACAATAGATTGGTGGTTGCCAGAGGTGGGAGTTAGACGTGGAAGAAATGGGTGAAAGGTAAGAAAAAAAATAAGAGAACAGAGAAGAGTATAATATAAGAACAAATTTGCCAATTACCTTATTGGTATTAAAAAAAAAAAGTCCTGAAGTTCTAGCTAGGCCTTAAAAAGTGGCAGAGTACCCGAAATGACAGATTGATAGTGTATATTATGAACTTGCTTTTACATTTTACAACTTTCCTTGGTAACCAGCCAGCATGAGCAAAATCTACCTTTTAAGCAACTGTCATCAGGTCTGACTATTAAATCAAAGGAAAATTCTTTCTAAAAGCAGAGCGTAAGCAAAAGGTAACGTGCACTGGTGATTTGCAAATATTTAAGAGAAGATGTCCTAGAAATAGTGAGACTACAAAATGTAGAACATGGAATGCAAACAGTGGATGTCAACTGAGGACAGCCTGGTTTACTTACTTTAAGTCGCTTCTGTTTTGCGATGTATGCCTCTTGTAAATCTGGGTTTTCTTCAGCAAGTTTTTTCAGTTCAGATTCTGTGTTACCAATTTGGCCTGATAATAAAATCATTTTTGAAATAGGAAATTATTTCCTCCCTTCTAAACAAGAAACAAGGAGAAGCTAGGACACTCCATGGTAAGGGCATGAGCTCTAGGGCTCATGCCCTGACTCTGCCTTAGACCTCTTTGTGCCTCAGTTTCCTCAAATTTAAAATGGAACTATCAGAGTGTCTGCCACATAGGCTAAGGATTAAATGTGAGGCACCCAGGAAAGCACTTAGAGCAAGGCCTAGCAGGTCAGAAGTGCTCAGTGCAGAGTGGTGGCTCTACCTTTCAATATCTTTCAAGTTTTTATTAATGGACTTCTATATGAAGAGAAGGAAAAGGCTTTGTTTTTAAAAATATATTAACTCTAGGTGATAGAATTATATTCAGGCCACCTGTTTCAAATCATATGAATACTTATGAAGAGAAGGAGGAGGAACAAGAAGGTAAAGCAAAAAGGAAAAAAGGAAGGAGGGGATGGAAGAGGAGAGAAGAAGTATCAAAAGGAAAGAAAAATAACATAAGTAAGAGAATTATAAAGGTGAGGTATGATGTAATGGAAAGAATGTGGTTTCTAGAATTAGAAGATCTGGGTTTGAGTATTCCTAATTATACACTCCCAGAGTTTGACCACAGCCACTTTCCCTTACTTTCCTATCTCAATCACCTATGCCAAAGAACACCCCTTCTCCTCCACATCCCATGCACTGACCATCTGTGTCCTCAGAAAAAGAAGGAGCTGGGTATCACAACTCAATCTTAATACATCTCAAATACCTGAATTTAGAGGCAGAGTAATGGTTAGACAGCCTGTAGTCCAGTTCCCTCACATAATGAAACAAAACTAAGGACCAGAAATGTACATTTAGTTGCCCCCCAGATTCCAGATTTCATGATTCTTAGTCTATCTTCTATGAGAACATGTTATGTTCCTTATTTTTCCACAGGCTACTCTTCTGAGTTTCACCCAAGCTTGGCCCTCAAGACCAAGAGATGGAAAATCAGCTCCCATAGATAATAAATGTCCAGCTGAATAGCTGAAGCACATATTAATCCGACTGGTGCATGGATTGATCTGTAACATCCATGAAGCAAACCTAACAACCCTGTCCCCAAGTCTTCATGAGATGAGCCCCATCTCAAAAATGAATTAAAAGAACTCTGAGACAGAATTCGAAGTCTTTAAGATTGTTACATACTGCGAATCCTTGTGGTTGCATAAGCAGGGATCATGGAGTCCACAGTTAGCTCAGGATGTAAAATGCAGCCATGAGTATAGGCATCCATTGGCAATGAGTCAAGCAGTTCTCGATAATGTTGTACCCGTGGGTAGTACATGCTTCCTTTATCAGGCATTAACCTGGGTGTTTTTTCTACAAACATTAAAAGAAAAAGTTATAAATGAGAGGTGACATCCAAAGCAAAATAAAAAACCCAAACCCCCTCATGAACATTTTCAATATTAAATCAAGGCACTTCAAACATATCTCCCCAAACCAGACATTCAAAATTAGAAAAGGACTGATGTACCAGACTAGAGTCCAAACCGTGATTACATTAAAATTCTCTCATTTTTCAACCTTACAAACTGCTGCTCGACCCTCAGGATGCCAACTCCTCTATAGAATATTCCCTAACCTCCTACAACTACCAAAATCTGATTGGGTCAGGTGTGCCTTCCTCCGTACATGAAAAATACCTTTGTACATATACTATCATAGCCTTATCACCTTAATTGGTTGTTTGTATCCTATGAGTTTCTTCAGGGCAGGGAGCTGTGATCCACTGTCTATCATAATGTCTCACACATTTTAGGCTATTAATAAAGGTTCATTAGGTGAATGAAAGCTCATTATGAAAAGATAATCTGAGATTCCTCTTTCCTAGGTTCCAATTAATACCAAGTGACCCTGTTGATGCTATATGAATGTGAGCTGACAATCTTCACAGAATTCACCATGAATTTCTAATATTTTTATGTCTAGAAAGTGGGTTCTACATAAATCCTCATTTACTGTTAAACTCTAGACTCTAGAGTACTTGAGGGCTGGGACCATGTACTGTTCTCTATTGAGTTCCCAGTACCTAATATAATGTTTGGCTCATAGTAGGTGTTCAGTAAATTTCAATTAATGAATATATTCCCAAATTTCTAGTTGTTATAGAATATTTGAGCTGGAGAAGCTCTGTAGCAGTTAACCAGGACATAAAGGCTAAGGCATTCTCAGCTAATGCAAGGCAGACAACATCATTGTAACATCTTCAAAAGGGTTTACATTTCAGAAACTATCCAAGAAGAATAAAGATGAACCACATGAAGGTGCCTGGGTGGATCAGTCAGTTAAGCATCTGCCTTTAGCTCAGGTCGTGATCCCAGGGTCCTGAAATCAAGCCCTACATTGGGCTCTCTGCTAAGCGGGGAGCCTGCTTCTCCCTCTCCTCCTACTTGTGCTATCTCGGTTGCTATCTCTGTCTTTCTCTCTCTCTCAAATAAATAAACAAAGTCTTAGAAAAAAAAAAAAAAAAGATGAACCATGAGATCCAAAACTCAGGACTATGTCCCTAGAGAATCACTTCCTGACACTCAAATTGCCCCTGAAAAATGCCAACGAGCTTATTCCAACAAGTGAGAAGAATAGCCTCAATTTATTCATTTATTTCTTAGTTTGGATTATTTAATTCAGAATCCTTTTGAGCTATCCCACACTCATTCATAAGTGTTGACAATTCAGAGTAGGTTGCAGAGCATTTCAGACAAGATCTCATAATGCCATAATCCAAGTAGAACAAGTTTTCTAAGCCAACAGACTATTTCTGACTCTCTAAGAAAAAATAAGATGGATTACTCCCTCAAACAGTAGGCAAATATCTAATTCCCTGCTGAGGAGTCCAATTCTGAAGTCTGCACTGGAATAACCAAGAATGAAGTGTCAGCCACATACTGCTTGTCAACAGTGGATTTACCCAACTAGAGCACACTTCCTGCTGACCTTTCAGGATCTCAGTATATCACTAGGATCCCAACCAATGCCTGGTAGACATTTCCATGAGGACAAAAGTCTAGAGTCTTTCTAAGGTCCTTGAAATACTAAAAAGTTCTTAACCTTTTTTGTGCCACTGATCTCTTCTCAAAATAATGTTCTTTTTTTTTTAATTTTTATTTATTTATGATAGTCACAGAGAGAGAGAGAGAGAGGCAGAGAGACACAGGCAGAGGGAGAAGCAGGCTCCATGCACCGGGAGCCCGATGTGGGATTCGATCCCGGGTCTCCAGGATCGCGCCCTGGGCCAAAGGCAGGCGCCAAACCGCTGCGCCACCCAGGGATCCCTCAAAATAATGTTCTTAAACATACAAGACATAAAAAAAATGCAAAGGAAATTGATTATATATTTATCAAATTAATTTTAAATTATAAAATTTTAATATGAGTACCTTTTATTAATACATTAACAAGATCTAGCAGCAGGTCTAATAACTACCATAGTTTCAAAGTTATTTTTAAGATAACTTTGCAATAACTTGACATGCTACGAACATATCTGTGATTTCTATTGGTAAGAAAGTCACAGGAACTCCTAATATTGCTTTGGTTTATGCCTACATTGGAAACGAAAGGAAGTCATAAGTTCTGTTGGAAATTAGTGAAGATAAAGATCATCTTTTTCCCCTCTAAGATCTCAAATCTCTTGAATTCTATTCATAGACCACTTAGAGCAACGGTCCTCAAAATGTGGTCTAAGGATCCCTGGGCTTCCCCAAGAAACTTTCAGGGAGTCCACAAAGTCAAAGCTACTTTTATAGTAATACTGCAATTTTAATTGATTTTTCACTTTTATTGTCCCTCAAGGGTACAGCAAGCACAGTTTTCCAGAGGCTACAGGACATATGGCTCTATCATTCTGACAGTTAATGACATGCTGGCTTGTGTATTCATGTGTTTTATTTTTTTTGAATATTTTATTTATTTATTCACGAGAGACACACAGAAGGAGGCAGAGACACAGGCAGAGGGAGAAGCAGGCTCCATGCAGGGAGCCTGATGTGGGACTTGATCTTGGGACTCTGGGATCACACCCTAAGTCAAACGCAGACACTCAAACGCTGATCCACCCAGGCGTCCCTATTCGTGTGTTTTAAATTTTTCTGTTTTAATTTCTAATTTGGCAAATATTGATAGATATAGATAAACAAAAGCTCTCCTGTGTTCTTAATAATTTTTATGATAAAGGGGCCCAGAAACCAAAAAGTTTAAGAACCACTGCTCTGGGGGTCCAAAAACCTCAAGTTAATAACCAAAACTGGTACAGCATTTTAAAATGCTTCCAAGTCATTAAATTTATGGTCACTGGCTCAGGCTACTTTCTGGTGCCAGGCCTGGGGCTTGTCTTCAGAAGAGCATACCACTTCCTTCTGGGAAAGTGAGTAAGAGCAGAGAAAATACTGTCTAGTAATTGCTTTCTGGGGAAGCTCCATCTGGCTGAGCTCTAATTCTTCAAAGGAAGATAAATGTTTAAATCCATGAAAACAATTTCCTTCTACTCAGGACACTATTACCATGTAACTATCTTTGTCAGACGCTTTGTCCGACAGAGCATAAGATATCCACTGAACCAAAGTTCTCCTCCAGCTTCACTGTCTCCCTTCCAGGACCTCCATGGCAACACCTGCTATGTGCTGTCATTGTCCTCCTCAACACCAGACCATGATAGTATCCACTGCCTCTGGAACCAGAGTTTTTCAAAAGGCAACTGGGAATTTCATTTGAATTTTATACAGATCTTCCCTCTCACTCTCATTCTATTTTATTTCCTAGTCCTTCCATAAAGCATGTTGGAAAGAAGGAAGAAAGGAAGAGAGGGAGGGAGGGAGGGAGGGAGGGAGGAAGGAAGGAAGGAAGGAAGGAAGGAAGGAAGGAAGGAAGGAAACCAACCTGGTTGGCTCAGTCAGTAGAGCGTGCAACTCTTGATCTTGGGGTCATGGGTTGAAGTCCCACATTGGGTGTAGAGATTACTTTTTTTAAAAAAGCTGGTTTTTCTATTCTACCTCTGTCAGGAGTGAAAAAGCAATAGAAGGCCTACAGGGGCATTCCTACAGGGAATCAAAAGACTTTTAAGAAGCAGGCATTGAAGAGTTTCCAGCATTAGGCAATAGAGTTGCTGTACTGAAAACCAGGATAAGTGACTAATTTGGAAGAAAAAATAAGAGTAAATGAATGTCAGTCAGGCAAATGACCTGACTTCCTAGAAGAACGAGCAGGGGATAAGACAGGTCTTGTACTGTACCTAAATTTAAGCAGGTGCAGATAGCAATAAAACAGAAAGATGTAATAATGAGAGAAAAGTTTTCTTAAACCAGAAAGAAAAGATACAATAAAAGCAATTCTGCAGCTATTTAACAGGAACAAACAGCTGCATACAGTCTCAAGTCTCAATATTGCTCGGTAGAATAACAATGGCTTTGAGCCACGTTGGGGGGGGGGGGTGGAGAGCACATTCAGTTTCCCCAAGAGTAAAAAATTAAATAGAATTTAAGAGCTCATAGGCATAAGTTTCCATTATTTTACTACATTGATTGCTCTGATTTCCTATGTTCCCTAGTCATGGCAGATAAAGAAGGCATAATTATGCCTTGTTTTCAAGAAACACTCCCTCCCCACCCACCCTACTCAGGTCTATTTGAATAACTTTCAGCTCTTCCTTATTATTATTAGTACAATGAAAACAGACTTCATTTCTATATTTATCCCCTTGCAGACTTTTTATTTTACTTAGATCACTTGGTGGTGGCATTGGTGTATAAGATAATATGCACCATTTTAAAGCTACTTTTATTGGCACAATCATGGGTTTTAAAGACTCATTTTCTTTTTCCTTACCATATACCATATTTTCTCCACACTTGGTTAGAATCTTTGTGCTAACTACAATTTGAGTAGATGTGCTAAAAGACATAAAGTTATTCAACTATATATGAGAGACTTTCATTAATATATAAAAATTGGAATAACTGGAAATCCTTACCTAAATAACTGCATTTTTAATGTAAGAATGACTTCAGAATTAATGTTTTTAAAATGAGGTTCAATAGATATTTACATAATCTTATCTATAAAATTTATTTCCTAATGAGATTTATATATAGTACTTTAATATCATATCAGGATACTTAATTTCCAAATCAAATTCTATTTCCTAAGAATCAATGAGATATATAAGCCAAAGACATGAAAAAGATCTTCCCAGAACTCTTATATATTAATTTACCAAAATTCCATATTCACCATATAACATCCTTGATTCCAGTTACCACTGAGTCATTTGGCAGTAAGAAAAAGTAATGTCCTAGTGTTTGGTAGTTATTTCAGACCCCCTTTTTTATTACCTAGTGGCCAAATTAAGTTCACTGAAAGAGGTTATGAGTCATATAAGAAATATCTAGATAATGGGATGCCTGGGTGGTTCAGCAGTTGAGTGTCTGCCTTCTGCTCAGGGTGTGATCCTGGAGTCCCGAGATCGAGTCCCACATCGGGCTCCCTGCAAGAAGCCTGCTTCTCTCTCTGCCTGTGTCTCTGCCTCTGTGTGTGTGTGTGTGTGTGTCTCTCATGGATAAATAAAATCTTAAAAAAAAAAAAAGATTTTAAAATCTGTATTTGTGCATATATTCACTTGTTACATCCACTGTTCCTGAGTTTCCCTAGTTTGCTTAAGTATCACACATCATCTAGTTTAATCAATTGCATGCTTCAGTATATCTACTCTTCATTACATGCCTGAAGAGAAAAAGGTATCACATACATGGAAAGGACTCTGTAAAACTGATAGTAATAATAGCATATGCATGTATTAAATTTGATATTATTATCAAGTTTACAGAATGAAGCTATCTTTAATAAGCTTCTAATGATTAGGGATCTTTGAAATATCTCAGGTCCTTGCACCAATTAATACCCCAAAAATACCTATTAAAAGAATGAATAGATTGTTCTTTGCCAGCCCTTGGTTGAGCAGCCATAATTGAGTGCTTCTAAATTCTTCCTTTAACCCAAATTTTGACCTCAGGAATATCATTGACATCTACATCAATAACTGCTTTCAAAAAAAAAAAATTAAGAGGTATCTGGCTGGCTCAGTCAGAGTGGTACATGACTCATGATCTCAGGGTCATGAGTTCAAACTCTATATTGGGTGTAGCGACTACTTAAATAAAAATAAAACTTTAAAAAAATCACGCATAGCCATCATCCAATTTAGATAATTTTTTTTAGGCTAAGACTTGAAAGGGATTGCCTTGGCTACCAAATTTCTCCCCCCAAACTACTGGTTATTTAATGGACTCATCCCAAAAACATAAGAATATAAATACTGACTATATACAAATGTTGAGAAATGTCTACAGGTCAGCAAAATATCATTTGTAATATAATCCCCAGCTGGTAAACTAATAAGGATGACAAATGGCAGCAAGGGAGATAACAGGTAACTACATTCTATTCTTTACGTGACTGAATACACTTAAAATCTCCTATTATAAGCATGGGCAACTATGTCTCATGATATCCATTCACTTACTACTCTAACTTGTAAATGTTCCTCAAAGTTCTACCCATAATTGGACAAAATGTTGTATGTTCTGACCAGTTCACAATCTGCCATGTTCTAGATAGAACCTATACTTTTAAATAACTTGTAATCATACCAGCTTTTTATTATTAGATTTAATTTAAAACTTTTTAGCAAGCTAGGTCTCCCATCCTTCATTAATGCCCCTGATTTTTTAATTCACATACTACATTTAGCCTTGTTAAACTTTGCTTCATTATTTTTCCATTTTATTGTCCAATGACAAGCACTTCACAAACTAGTCATCATTTTAACTATCTTAGCTTTTGTCATCCACAAATATAAAAGTATTTCCACAATGTCCTTATTCAAGTCATTTATAGAATTGTTAGGCTCAAGTCAAAGAACAGAAACCTCTAAGAACACCAGTAGATATCCCTGTCCAGGCTGATGTCAAAAGTTCATCCATTTTAATCATTCAAAAAAGTTTATTAAACTCCTGTTAAGGGGATCTCTGGGTGGTTCAGCAGTTTAGCGCCTGCCTTTGGCCCAGGGCGTGATCCTGGAGTCCTGGGATCGAGTCCCACGTCAGGCTCCCAGCATGGAGCCTGCTTCCTCCTCCTCCTGTGTCTCTGCCTCTCTCTATGTCTATCATAAATAAATAAATAAATAATAAATAAATAAATAAATAAATAAATAAATAAATAAATCTTTACAAAAATAAAAATAAACTCCTTTTAAAGAACATTCACCATATGAAGCACTGGGAATAGAGCTATTAATGAGACAGACGCTGTCTCTGACCTTACCGTGTTTATAGTTGTTTATAAATAATTGAAATAAATATAATAAAATTATACAGGATAAGTCTTTAGCTAACTGGGCAACCTTGTGCAAGACATTTATAAATGAATATTCTCCAATACAGTGGGTTGTTCATCTGAAAATGTGCATTACTTTTATCCAGCCATATTTGCTTCTTTTTTCCACAAGGGTATCTTATGAGGTAATCTCAAAGGCTCTACTTAAGATACATTATGTCTAGAACCATGCCCGGTACACAATAGATTTATTTTTTTAAGTGTTAAAGCCATTCTTCAGTAATGTAAAATTTAAGCTTGTTCCTTTTAACTGAGATACTCAAAAGTTTTATATATATATATATATATATATATATATATATATACACACACACACACACACACACATATGTGTGTATAAGTAATTTATAAGTGCTGCTTAAAATTTAAGCAATTATTTAACACACAGTAGTAGTGCTTCTCAAATTTTAATGTATATATGAATCACTTGGGGATCTTGTTAAAACGAGGATTCTGATTCAAGATGTCTACGGTAGAGTCTGAGATTCTGCATTTCTAACAAGCTCCAAGGTAATCCCAATGCTTCTGGTCAATGGAACACATTTTAAGTAGCCAGATTCATAGAATTCAGCTTTCCCCATCCTTGACAATTGGCTAACATCTGTCTTGTTCGGCTCTTTTCCTAATCTCCAGGGGTTCTTAATAACAAATTATCTTAATGGTAATTGTGATAACACATGCATGTTTATTTTTTATTTTAATACATTGGGATTAACTTCATCCATAGACCAGACTAGCTTTTATATAACTGTTTTCTTGCTGTCTTCATATCTTCAAACCATGGGTTTTGGGGTCCCTTACTCTTCATTTAACCCTTTTAATGGAGTAACTACTCTCCTGGGAAAGAGAAAAGAGTGAAATAAGAATTGACTGGACTTGTTTTATCTCTGCAATTGACCAAACTATATCACCTAATCCAAGAGGACAGAGAAACTAAATCACCAAGGATATGCAACAAGTTAGCAACAGCTGCAGATTAAGACCTGGGATTCTTGATTGTTTACTGATTCTATTGGTATAGCCAGAATTAAAGTCCTTAGTTCCCATACTTTCATTTAACATTTAGTCCCAGTGCCTTCTCCTCTGATTCCATAAGCAGCAACAAGAAGAACTTAATATTTCCCTTCTTTGAGTAGGACTCAGAATGTATTTTAGTTTTGTTTTTACATAATCAAAGCAAAAGAAAACGCCTAAGAAAGCCTAATAATCATTAACATTACTATGTTATAAAGTAACATTTTATATTACTGAATATCTTAAAGGAGAAACAATGTAAGGAGAGGAGGAGGAGAATGCTAGTAATAGTAGTAGTTCAAGGGATGCCAACAAAATATTTAAATATGACTTTTCATTTACTATATCTTTTTAAGATTTTTGATAATTTAAAACGGAATTATTATACAGTTTTTATTCATATCATAACCACTTTTCCCAAGAAATACAAATTATTTAACAGACTTGTCCATTTCCAAAAAGCTCAAGGTTGAGAAAAATTGTCTTAAATCAATTAGCCACCATTTTCAGTACAGTCCCCAGCATACATACATAAGGGATAGCAAGTAATCATAAAGGAGAAAACAGTTCATTAAACTCTTTGGTTTAGATCAATGGCCACCTCTAAAACCTCCAATCAGAATCCTGGGGAAGCAAACACTTGGAATAAAAATAGAGGCAGCCACATTGCCAAACTAATTCCCTGGGGTTCCCTCCACACATGTTTAGGTCCCATACAATTTTTTCTAAGTACCTCAAGCATTTTTTGACCTAGTAGTTTCCTTTCTCAGCTTCCAGTAATTTGGGGTTATATTCTAGTTTTATCCTGCCCAATTAACCTCAACAGAACTAGTGGTAGATGAAAAGTAACTGGATCTCATGCAGCTTCTTTTTCAGAAGAGTACTCAGCTGAAAGCTAGGAGCCTTCTGTTCTCTCAATTATGCCAGTGAAGCTGTAGTTCACCTCAAAGGATTGTCATTAGGAGCAAGCAAGACAATATGTAAATGGCAATGACTATGGGAGATAGCTAGTATAATATAAAGACGAGGATTTGAAAGACTTCCATTCCAGCCCTACTCTGCCATAAAATAGCTGTATTACCTTAGGCAACCCTGTTTCTTTTTCCTCGAATACAATGGGAATAACTAGTCTACCATACCTGTCTCACATGAGTTCTTTTGAAGATTAAATAGAAGTTATAAAATGCTTAACATAAAACACACTGTCAATTACTTAAAAGTACTATACAAATTTAAGTGCTATAACTCCTTGCAAAAGATATAAAATTCAAACTATAGAGGAGCCACAGGGCAAAGATCTCCAAATATACTAACATTCCATTCTCCCTTGCCCAAGTTTTATTCATCTTTTTTCCCTTCTATTGTTTTTAAGATGGAACTATTTGGTAGACTAGAGAAAACTCATAGTGTACATTTCAAATGGTTATGAGTTTTCAAGGCTAAAAATTCACCACTACAAACCACACACCTGCAGAGGTTTTTACAAGTGAATGTAAAAGGAAAGTTCCAACATTAAAATTTGTAGCTACACAAAATTTTTTAAATAGAGTTACTCTGGCTTACACAAAATTTATGGTATTGATCTAATTTGTATTTGTGTGCTTATGGAAATGGAAAAGGTTTTTAGCATGAAACCAAGGGGAAAAAGGAAGGGAAGAAGGAAGGGAGGGAGAGAGAACGGGAGGGATGGAGGGATGGAGGGAGGGAATACACACATTTGTGTTGAAAGTAAATCCAAGAAATCACAAATAGCCTTAACATTACCATCCAGGAAAGTCTGTTCAAGATAATCAATGATCTGAGTGGCCTCACAAATAATGTTTTCCCCGTGGATAAGGACAGGCACTTCTCCAGTTGAGTTCAAACGCATAAACCAAGGCTCATTGTGTTCACTCAGGGGCAGACTTACATCATGTTCCTCGCACTTCAATGCCTTTTCAGCAATTACCAAGCGCACCTGAAAGAGTTCACACTGGTTACTACAACACATGCAGGCTTTAACTGACACCCCTGGATACCATTAAGTAGCCTTTCTGTGTTTCCCTAAGTTATTATTATCAACAACCTCTTTAACTATTCCTATCCTAGGAATTAACAAGTGAGATATATTCTAGCATCTTAATCCTATAAATTAGGACAACAGAATGAGGAACAAAAATAACTCTGGCTATATTGATTTATTCCACAGTGACTCTCCCATCACCAGTACTTTCTTGGCGTCCTAAACCTAATTATGTGTCCTCCCCAGACAAAAAAATAGTGAAAGGGAATAAAAGGGAAAGGAGAAAAAATGAGTGGGAAATATCAGAGAGGGAGACAGAACGTGCGAGACTCCTAACTCTGGGAAAGGAACAAGGGGTGGTAGAAAGGGAGGTGGGTGGGGGTGACTGGGTGGCGGGCACTGAGGGGGGCACTTGATGGGATGAGCACTGGGTGTTATGCTCTATGTTGGCAAATTGAACACCAACAAAAAATATTTAATAAAAAAACAAAGAATCTGATATCTAGATGTGCTAGGCCTTGTGGAGGAGAGCAAATGCGTACAAAGGGTAAAAGAAGATGATGCGGTTGCAGGAAGGCGCTTCCCTCTGCCTCGCTCTCCAAGGCCCAGGGGACAAGGCCTCCCGCCCAAACACCTAAAGTAGATGCTTTTCTGTCGCATTTCATCAGCGGCAGAGCCTGAGTCATAGCCTTTGCATCTCAGACTAAGTGCGCTCGACGGGATGCTGCGCCCGGGAGAGCGCCCACCGGGTCGCGCGTCCGAGGCCGCTTCTGGAGGCCGCGAGCCCGGAGGGCCCCGCGGGAGCTGTCCCGGTGCTGAAACCTGATCGGCGCCGCCGCCCCGGCAGAGGCCTTTACCTTTTGAGAGCTGAAAGAATGTGTCCAGTGGTACAGAATGAGCCTGACCTCCGCGTCCGGCTTGCCTTCCGCCATCAAGGGCGCGCGCCCCCTCTGCTCCTCCTGCCTCCGCGCCATCCCGGGGTGCGGGAGCGCTGCGGGGCCTGCCCGTCAGCCCAGTGCTTTTCCCCCCGCGCGGCCCCGCACAGCGTCAGGAGGTTTTCCGCGATGCCGCCGGGAGCCTGGAAAGACGGTTTCGCGCGGACGAACAGGCCACTGGGAAGTGTAGTTTTGCCGGCAAAAAGCCTGCCAGGCGGGGTCTGCGAAGATGTGGGGGGCGCGTCTCCGTGCCAGAAAGCCTCTGGCGTTTGGAAGTCACATAGGAGGTGCAAGTGCACTTTTTTAGGCGAAGCCATCTAAAATAAGAGTCCCTGAATACTGAAATGAGCAATGCACAATGTGGATTGCAAATTACTCATTGGTTTTGGGGGGTGGAATAGAAGTTGCTCAAGTATAATAAAAGCAGCAACTTCCTTTTGGAGGATTAGCGCCCTTCACGGAAGGGAAGCTCGTATGGACAAGGATCCTGGAGCTTTCATTAGAAGATGCTCTTATGGAGTCATGCAAAATAATAATCAATGATAACAGATCTCATTTAAAAAAAAATGGCAAGTTAAAAAATAGCCTAGTTGCTAAACCAAGAATTTTTAGGGCAGAACTACTTGGGTTCACGTCTTGGTTTTTGAAATGGAGGTAATAGTTCTATTTCCCTCATAAGGTTTTCCTGACAAATGAGTAAATACTCAAAATAATTTGAGTAAATACTCAAAATAGCTTCGCATGTTGTAGGCACTCAATAGTATTCACAAATTCAGTTGCTTTATAAATAACTCTCGTATAGCTGGATGAAAAATCATAGTTTTATACCAGTCTAACTATTGTACACCTCTTAAAATTTGGCATAATAGTAAATTAATAAAAATTCTCCATCAGCAAATATGTATTAATATGACTGTAAAATGAATGTATAATTCATTCAGTAAATACTTAGTGAGCGCCTATTACATTCTAAACATTGTGCCAGGCTCTAGGAATACAAAGATCTGACACTCAATATATGTCTGGTGCCAGAGACAACAAAATAAATAGACAACACAATAGAGTTGAGAACTGTCAATCTTAGAGTGAACACAAGGTTCTATGAGAAAAGAGAGGCAAAGATGTAACTCAGGTCAAAAGAGACAAAAATCTCATGAGCTCCTTCCTCCCCTTTACAATATTGCATTTGTTATTCTATAAATTCTTTTATGATTTTTAAAGATTTTAAAATGCCTTTCATAACTGTAAGTTAATTCAAATGCTATAGCAAAAATGATCCTTATCAAGTTTGTTTTTTTTTATCAGTTTGGTCTTCAAAGTAGAAGAGAAAAAGCAAACTTTGAAAATAGAATGAGGTTTAAATTATGGTTCCACCCCTAACTTGATCTCTCTTGAGCCTTCACTTCCTCATGTGTAAAATATGGATATATATATATAAATATATATTCCCGCAGTGGGAATTCAATAAGAGAATGTATATAAAGCACTTAAGACATTGCCTGGAATACAGCAGTTGATGAAAGCATATGTGGAAAGCTCCTCCATGACATTAAGAGAACGTAATGTTATACGTTCTCTTCTCTCTTAAGGCCTCAAAATTTTTACAACTATATAATCCTCCATTGCCATTCTTTATTTAATTCTTTAAAATAAAGCTTTATTGCCATTCTTTATTTTAATTCTTTAAAATAAAGCTTTATTTTAAATTCTTCAACCTCAGATTCCAACATACTATACAGTTAACTTTCCTTAATTAATTCAATCACTTCAATAGCTAAATAGATTCAACAGTCTTGGCAGGTCATCTGTCACTTGCCACTGAAAGGGTTCTCACAATAAATCCCATGCATATAAAACACTGAGTACTTTCTCTATCACATCTTCCCAGTCACAAAGCCTTACAGCAAACATTAAATGAATTGATTATTGTGTTGGTTTTTAATATTAAGCATTTATAGATGTCCATGGGAGTAAAAATGTGTACATGATTTCTGAAGGGAAATTTATCCATATGCATCAAAAACCTTGAAAATAGGCAAAACTTCTAACCTAGCACTTCTTCTATTTGCAATTTAAGGAAATAAATTTTAGCAAACTCCAGCAGCTGACCCTAAAATTCTATTTTCTCTTTCACCGATGGTAATAGAAATTTTTAGCTAAGCACATAGGTGCTGAGAATAAAGACTGCATTTCCCAGACTCCATTGTACCTAAATGTGACTTTATGATTCCATCTAATAAATGGGATAATGGACATGCCCCAGGGAAAGTTCTGGGAAGTTTCCCTAAGAATACTGTTAGTCCTGTGCTTCCTCTTTATTTCATCTTGCTTCTGGGAGGGTGAATGCTTATTTTATTTTTTGGAATTTTTTTTAAAGATTTTATTTATTTATTAATGAGAGAGAGAAAGAAAGAGAGAGGCAGAGACACAGGCAGAGGGAGAAGCAGGCTCCTTGCAGGGAGCCCGACATTGGACTCGATCCCGGGTCTCCAGGATCACACCCTGGGCTGAAGGCAGGCGCTAAACTGCTGAGCCACCAAGGAATCCCCTGGATGCTTATTCTGGACCGTAAGAAATGGGACCACATCCCAGAGATGGCCAAAGCCATGAGCGGGAGAGAAAGTGAACCCCTAACGACATGGGAGCAAACCACCACACCAATCTCAGTCTGAAAACCTCCAAACATTTACTTGAAGAAAAAATAAGGCATATTGTTCAAGCCACTGTTATTTTTTGTGACTTCCAGGTGCTATCATCTTAACCTACACTAATATATCAATCTTGGAAGATATAAATGGCTTTTGCTTATTCTCTACATATAGTAATTTTCCTATAAATGAATATATGCTGCTTTTACCTCTTAAAGATTTGAGTGTTAAAAGAATATCATTCAGCAGATTAGATAAGGAAACATAGTGGTGTTTTGGGTTTTTTGTTTTGTCTTAAATCATGATAGGAGTAGGAAAAAAAACTGTTACATCTACTTTCATTGATCCATAATTCCTGTTATTTTCCATCTCACTAAAAGCCACTTGTAGGTAATATGAAAACCCTATTATCCGTTTACTTGATCATTCATAGAGTTGACTAAATTACACAGGTATTCTGTAATTGTGTGTTTTTGTACATCATAACATAAGCTGTGGGTTTCTGGAGAACAGGACCCGGATCCAGGTCAATTTATTTCTTCAATATGCATTGTTGACCTTACCTGTCCCAGGAACAGTGCTAAACACAGAAGATGCAGACTTAAACATCATAGTCACTGGGAACTCAAGTGTGGAGAAAGAGAAATGAGATTTCAACACGTGTGGAGATTACTTTGATAATCTTTGATATCTAGGAGATTATAATAGGAATATAGACAAAGCTACCTAATACAGATAGTCTCCCCAGAAGAGGTGATGATCTTTACTGTAACTACTACCATACTAGTGCAATTACCAATATATCCAATGTTGTGCCATCTCTTGCTCATACAGGCCCATGAGAGGTGATTATTGAATTTTCAGGAATTTTATAAGCTGGATGTTCAACCCAGTTATTACAAAAAATTGAATTGCTTTTAAATGAATTACTTACAAAATACAGCTAGCAAGTACTCAAAACTCACCAATTCCTGTTTTATTACATTTATTATTTTCTATACTCTTGAATTTCTTTTGTCTAATATATTTGTATTCTTGAATTTATATCTATTATATTTGTATGATGGAAGTTATTTATATGGGTATGCTACAGTGCATCTCTTCTATCTCCTTGTTCAGTGATACCATGTTAATAACTTGAATGGTAGGGGTATTTACACTACAGAACCAGCAAATGCTATCTATCATGTGTTTGTTTTCTCAAGAAAGTTGGTTGTTAAACATTTACCAGTACACCACTAAATGCACATATTTTACTTAATGTTGAATAAATTGTTTTGAAGATGATGATGATCAGGAGAACCATAAGTATATTTGAGAATGTGTAAGTTTGCATATTAATCTGTATATGGTACCTTTTCCTATCCCAACCAGCATTGGTTCTGCTTTTTCCTCCATTTCTCAGACAACCACACCCTATTTCCTTTTCATTCTCTTCACTGTGTTTAGGGAAAAAGAGGATATGCACACATTTATCAGCCAACTTTCGAACTGAGCACTTTCTCTAGCACATCTTCCCAGCAGCAAAACCATGAGTCATAGTAAACAGAGTGCATTGATTATTACATTGGTATTTAACACTAATAATACCTTATAAACAAAAGGCAAAATGCAGAATTTTTGCATTAAAGATCACGGACCACTTTCTTACAGTCTCATTTGATCCTCATAATAGCCTGTGAGGCAGCTACCATTCCTAATTTAGAGTTGAGGAAATAAGGTTTAGTGATTGAGGGAACAGTCTGAAATCCTATAGTAAGTGAAAGAGCTGTAACTCAAACATGACTTTTTAGACTACTTGTCAGGGTGTTATTTTCTACTACAGTATTCTAGTTTGAAGCCAAAGAGAGAAAGTTCTGGACTTTAAAGCTATACACAGCCTGGGACAAATTTCTTTCTCATGTGTTACATTCTGAGTCTTTTAAGGCCAAGGACCCAATGTTGTTAATTTCAGTATCACCAGGAACCCAAAATAGTGCTTGGTGCATAAAGGATGCTCCAAAATGCTTTTTAATTCATAGAAAAAAAGAGTAAGTAGTCATCACCAGCACCAACAGTGACAAATAAAGACAGAAACAAAAAATAATAATTAATAATAAATTATAGCCTGTTTAGTTTACTGCCCTAGAAATTCTGTGTGTAAAGGCAATTTCATTTGACAGAATTCGGTATTTACAAATCTGGACTATGGATCATGGCTCTGAAAATGAACTGCCTTTTATGTTAATATTCATTGATATTCTTAATTCATTTAAATATTTGAAGGAACGAAGTGCAAGTGAATTTGATTGATGTTTGAAATAATAGATCACGTAAACTTTCTTAGCCTGAGTCACCTTACTTATAAAATTATGATAAAAATCCTCCAGATATTCTGGATACACATATATAACCAGTTTGGAAAAATTCCTTGATCTAGATAGTTATAATATGTATCTTTTAGTGTCTTCTGCTTCAATCAAGTCTTGATTTGTCATAAAGAACTATTATGGCGGAATGATATATATGCTTATAAAAGCGATTATTCAAAGTCCTATTACTCATCTATATTGGCAGGTATTAATTCATATTTATATATACATACATATTTTTTAATGTATGTCACCTAAGCCAGAGATCTTGAAACCTTTTGACAAATTGTTCATACTCTAGGTTTCTGTTTTTTAAAGTACTTTTATGAATGACCACAAGAGGTCTCTATTTTTTTAAGAATAATTTGCTTTTCTCTTTTTTTTTTTTTTTTTGCGTTACAAATTAAAAAACAGAAATGATGATATTCTCAAGAGAATATATTTAACTAATTAAGCTATCTCATTCAAAATCAAATTTTCCAAAATGAGGGAAAAAAAATCCTTTACACAAACAGAAAAAGAGAACTGTCTCCAGTTCTTCCTGATACAGCAGCATTAACACTAAGCACCCAGAAGCTACTTAGCCTGCTCTGCTTTGACCCATGCTAGTCATCTGACACACGTGAATTGCACAGAATTTGTAATTAGTACGCATATAAGAAAAATGCAGGTCCTTCTTTAGAAATTACTTTTGAGAATTTTTTTTTTATCTCAAATGTGAATATAGTTCCTGTTGTCTGGCATTCTCAAGCATCTACAAAACTCTAAGTATTATCTAATTGAATGAGATAAAAGTTGGCTCATGGGGTACATTGATTTAGTAAAAAGAATTGCAATGAGCTCTAGCCAGAGCTCTAATCTCTAATGAATATGGCCCCTGTATTTGATTTATTGTAGTGGTTCTCAAAGTGTGGTCCCCTGACAAACAGATCAACATTACCTGACAACTTATTAGAAATGTACATTCTGGGGCACCTGGATGGCTCAATGGTTGAGCATCTGCCTTTAGCTCAGGTTGTGATCCCCGGGTCCTGGGACTGAGTTCCGCATCAGGCTCCCCACAGGGACCCTGCTTCTCCCTCTGCCTATGTCTCTCCCTATGTCTCTGCCTTTCTCTCTGTGTCTCTCATGATAAATAAAATGAAGAAGAAAGAAGAAAGAAGAAGAAGAAGAAAGAAAGAAAGAAAGAAAGAAAGAAAGAAAGAAAGAAAGAAAGAGAAAGAAGAAAAGAAAGAAAGAAAGAGAAAGAAAGAAGAAAAGAAAGAAAGAGAAAGAAAGAAAGAAAGAAAGAAAGAAAGAAAGAAAGAAAGAAAGAAAGAAAGAAAGAAGAAAGAAAGACAGGCACATTCTACTGAATCAGAAATTCTGGAGCAATTGGTGTTTTAAAAAGCCCTCCAGGTTTTCCTGATGCGCTTGGGATTTGAGAAACTACCAATTCAGTGTAAAACTGATGAACCATTCCAATTCTCCATTTGAATTTGCCCCATCTGTAAAATTTATAGAGCAGAATTGCATATGAAAACACAACTTACAGTATCTGACTGCTTCCAGTATCTAGGAAGAAAAGGTCAGATGCTTTGAAACCACTTCCACAAAATAGCCTGATAAAACCCCATGGTGCCAAATCACCAGTTATAGTTTATAGGCTCAAGATGCCAAGACACCTCCACTTTCGCTTCAAAAAATGTAGCTTACCCCCTGCAAGCTTATAAGCAAAACCCTCAATGACCTTAGAATAGCCCCGATGTACTTTTGAAACTCTAAAATGTTACTTCTGGTCTTTCCTGCATCCCAGAGCAATCATATTTAATACCAAGTGCAACTTATTAATTCAGAAGGCTCTAGCTGTGAGGTTACCGTAGACTTAAAATAATTTGATTAATTTTCTAGTCTCTCAAAGAATGACTACTAAGGTTAATGTACTAAAATCTTTATTTTTAACTAGAGTATTCACTTTGAGCTATATTTCCAGTAGAAAAAATTTGACATATATGTCCACTCACTCTCATTTATCTCAACTGTGATGAATGATGTACATTTCAGAATAAACACATGAATATGGATTAATATATAATTTAAGCAAAGATGTCTTTTCCCTAGATGGTTGCTAATATTTTTTGGAGTGTTTACTGTGTGCCAGGAACTATTTTGAGCACTTATGTGTAGATTGTATTTAACACTTGCAAAATCCCTTAAGACAGGGAGAAGTATCATCCCCATTTTATAGATGAGGATATTGAGGCACTGACATGTCAGGAAATTTCTCAAATTCACATTATCAACCCCAGAAGTCTGGTCTAGAGGTCATGTTCTTACCACTGCAAGATGCAGGCTCAGTATATGAGGGATAACCATGAGGTCATCAGGTCTGATTTCACTAGTCTATATGCAAATATTGCTTATTATCTTCAGTCACTAATTGTTTTAATTCAAGAATTTTTTGCCCAAGGCTGTTTAGAGCTCATAGAAAAAAGGAGGAATAACAGGATGGAAAGAATATCCTCCTAAAACTAAACTAACACTTATAAATTTGAACCAACACAAATCAGGTCTGAACCAATACCAAAAGATTGGGATCGTCCCTTGCATATTCTCAGATCATTATGCCTTGAAATTAGAACTAAATCACAACAAGAAGTTTGGAAGGACCTCAAACACGTGGAGGTTAAGGACCATCCTGCTAAAAGATGAAAGGGTCAACCAGGAAATTAAGGAAGAATTAAAAAGATTCATGGAAACTAATGAGAATGAAGATACAACCATTCAAAATCTTTGGGATACAGCAAAAGCAGTCCTAAGGGGGAAATACATCGCAGTACAAGCAGCCATCCAAAAACTAGAAAGAACTCAAATACAAAAGCTAACCTTACACCTAAAGGAGCTAGAGAAAAAACAGCAAATAGATCCTACACCCAGCAGAAGAAGAGAGTTAATAAAGATTTGAGCAGAACTCAATGAAATAGAGACCAGAAGAACTGTGGAACAGATCAACAAGACCAGGAGTTGGTCTTTGAAAGAATTAATAAGATAGATAAAACATTAGCCAGCCTTATTAAAAAGAAGAGAGAGAAGACTCAAATTAATAAAATCATGAATGAGAAAGGAGAGATCACTACCAACACCAAGGAGATACAAACGATTTTAAAAACATATTATGAACAGCAATACGCCAATAAATTAGGCAATCTAGAAGAAATGGACGCATTTCTGGAAAGCCACAAACTACCAAAACTGGATCAGGAAGAAATAGAAAACCTGAACAGGCCAATAACCAGGGAAGAAATTGAAGCAGTCATCAAAAACCTCCCAAGACACACAAGTCCAGAGCCAGATGGCTTCCCAGGGGAATTCTATCAAACATTTAAAGAAGAAACCACACGTATTCTACTAAAGCTGTTCAGAAAGATAGAAAGAGATGGAGTACTTCCAAACTCGTTCTATGAGGCCAGCATCACCTTAATTCCAAAACCAGACAAAGACCCCACCAAAAAGGAGAATTATAGCCAATATCCCTGATGAACATGGATGCAAAAATTCTCAACAAGATACTAGCCAATAGGATACAACAATACATTAAGAAGATTATTCACCATGACCAAGTAGGATTTATCCTCAGGATGCAAGGCTGGTTCAACACTCGTAAAACAATCAATGTGATTCATCATATCAGCAAGAGAAAAAACAAGAAGCATATGATCCTCTCAATAGATGCAGAGAAAGCATTTGACAAAATACAGCATGCATTCCTGATCAAAACTCTTCAGAGTGTAGGGATAGAGGGAACATTCCTCGACATCTTAAAAGCCATCTATGAAAAGCCCACAGCAAATTCTCAATGGAGAAGCACTGGGAGCCTTTCCCCTAAGATCAGGAACAAGACAGGGATGTCCACTCTCACCACTGCTATTCAACATAGTATTGGAAGTCCTCGCCTCAGCAATCAGACAACAAAAAGAAATAAAAGGCATTCAAATTGGCAAAGAAGTCAAACTCTCCCTCTTTGCCGATGACATGATACTCTACATAGAAAACCCAAAAGACTCCATCCCAAGATTGCTAGAACTCATACAGCAATTTAGCAGTGTGGCAGGATACAAAATCAATGCCCAGAAATCAGTGGCATTTCTATACACTGAGACTGAAGAAAGAGAAATTAAGGAGTCAATCCCATTTACAATTGCACCCAAAAGCATAAGATACCTAGGAATAAACCTAACCAAGGAGGTAAAGGATCTATACCCTAAAAACTATAGAACACTTCTGAAAGAAATTGAGGAAGATGCAAAGAGATGGAAAAATATTCCATGCTCATGGGTTGGAAGAATTAATATAGTGAAAATGTCAGTGTTACCCAGGGCAATTTACACATTTAATGCAATCCCTATCAAAATACCATGGACTTTCTTCAGAGAGCTGGAACAAATTATTTTAAGATTTGTGTGGAATCAGAAAAGACCCCGAAGAGCCAGGGGAATTTTAAAAAAGAAAACCAGAGCTAGGGGCATCACAATGCCAGATCTCAGGTTGTACTACAAACCTGTGGTCATCAAGACAAGACAGTGTGGTACTGGCACAAAAACAGACACATAGATCAATGGAACAGAATAGAGAACCCAGAAGTGGACCCTCAACTTTATGGTCAACTAATATTCGATAAAGGAGGAAAGACTATCCACTGGAAGAAAGACAGTCTCTTCAATAAATGGTGCTGGGAAAATTGGACATCCACATGCAGAAGAATGAAACTAGACCACCCTCTTGCAACATACACAAAGATAAACTCAAAATGGATGAAAGATTTAAATGTGAGACAAGATTCCATCAAAATCCTAGAGGAGAACACAGGCAACACCCTTTTTGAACTTGGCCACAGAAACTTCTTGCAAGATTCATTTATGAAGGCAAGAGAAACAAAAGCAAAAATGAACCATTGGGACTTCATCAAGATAAGAAGCTTTTGCACAGCAAAAGATACTGTCAACAAAACTCAAAGACAACCTACAGAATGGGAGAAGATATTTGCAAATGATGTATCAGATAAAGGGCTAGTTTCCAAGATCTATAAAGAACTTATTAAACTCAACACCAAAGAAACAAATAATCCAATCATGAAATGGCAAAAGACATGAAGAGAAATCTCACAGAGGAAGACATAGACATGGCCAACAAGCACATGAGAAAATGCTCTGCATCACTTGCCATCAGAGAAATACAAATCAAAACCACAATGAGACACCACCTCACACCAGTGAGAATGGGGAAAATTAACAAAGCAGGAAACCACAAATGTTGGAGAGGGTGTGGAGAAAGGGGAACCCTCCTGCACTGTTGGTGGGAATGTGAACTGGTGCAGCCACTCTGGAAAACTGTGTGGAGGTTCCTCAGAGTTAAAAATAGACCTGCCCTATGACCCAGCAATTGCATTGCTGTGGATTTACCCCAAAGATACAGATGCAATGAAATGCTGGGACACCTGCACCCCGATGTTTATAGCAGCAATGTCCACAATAGCCAAACTGTGGAAGCAGCCTCGGAATGTTGAGGAGCCATCTGTCCATCGAAAGATGAATGGATAAAGAAGCTGCGGTCTATGTATACAATGGAATATTACTCAGCCATTGGAAACGACAAACACCCACCATTTGCTTCCACGGGGATGGAACTGGAGGGTATTATGCTGAGTGAAATAAGTCAATCGGAGAAGGACAAACATTATATGGTCTCATTCATTTGGGGAATATAAAAAATAGTGAAAGGGAATAAAGGGGAAAGGAGAAAAAATGAGTGTGAAATATCAGAAAGGGAGACAGAACATGAGAGACTCCTAACTCTGGGAAACGAACTAGGGGTGGTGGTGGAAGGGGAGGTGAGTGGGGGGTGGGGATGACTGGGTGACGGGCACTGAGGTGGGCACTTGATGGGATGAGCACTGGGTGTTATTCTATATGTTGGCAAATTGAACACCAATAAAAAATAAATTTATAAAAATAAAAAAAATTTTAAAGCCTGAAAACTTCAGTAAAAAACAATGCAATTAGAAAAAAATAATAATAAATGCATAAATAAATAAATAAATTTGAACCAACATTCCCCTGATAGTATCTAATATCCTTTCTAAAAGTTTAAAAAGTGCTTTAAAAACAGTATTCATTTGATTTTCCCAACAAACCCCCCTTTTAGAGATAAGGAATCGGAGCTGAGATGTGACCCCACTAATAAGCAGTAGAGCAGGAACTAAAACGCAAGGCTTACAGCTCCAAAACCTGTGCACATCCTACCACAATCCACAGCTTCAAAGAGGCTCACCACTTGCCTCAGCCTAGATATGGGCCAACCCAAGAGCACTCCATTATTTATTACATCACAATCTGATTTCAGTCTCCTTTCTTGACTTTACAATGAAGGATCTGGACACGGTGATCCAGGACTGTGGGATCCTCTCATTGTAGGAGCCCAGTGCCTGAGGTTACACTTCATTCACTGTGTAACTTGTCCACCTTAATTTAGTGTCACCCTCCACTGAAGACCATAGCATAGCAATCAAGAGCTCAGCCTCCAAAGTCAGAGCTGGAGACAAATCCTTGCTCCAGCATTCACCAGCTATGTTAGCTTCCTCGCTCATAAACCAAGAAAAAAAATCAAACCACTTTCACTGAGATAGACTGAGGATTGATAGCGATTTATAAAGTGTTATTTAACACAATGTTTAGCATAGGGCATATAAAAATTATAACATAATGATGGTAGGATGGTAAAAGTAATTATGCTGGGTAAATGTTAACTATTAATGTGGTATGTTCTCCAGTCAGAGGAGTTTGGCTGCTTGATTGGCTAATCCTTGGAACTTCATTTTTGGCAATTCTCTCTAATGAGTTCATGTAAACATTAGCCATTTGTACTTCAAAAATACGTATGAAAGCATCAGCATTAGGTGGAAATTAAATATTTCTTTTCTTTTTGACATTAAATATAGCTAATGAAAGAAATAACAATAAAATATTTAGATTCTATGCATAGATTTACACGGGTTCATTTCTAGACCTCAAGCTCTGCCCTCTGGAGCAGATCACTAAAAGAACACTTTGTTGATTATGTTAATATTAGGCATGGAGAAGTCAAGGAGAAAAAAAGGAGTCACTTATCAGTATGCTTGACTTGCATTTGAATAATATCACTAATGTTCTTTTCTTAATGTTACAATAATTAAAAGGTCTATTTATAAAAGTTTACAGTTCTGAAAGCCTCCAGGATATTTTAGACACAATCTTGGAAAAGCATAGTCCATAGAAGATACGTAAAGCTTGGGTGTGAAATTGCAGCTTTGTATTCGTTGTGTTTCCTAAAGTGAAGTGCTTTCTTACTAATTTACAGCATGCTTGTATACCGTTTGTCATTTAATCACAACCATAGAATACCATTCTCTCCATGGAAGGTGCTTTTCTCTCCATTTCCCCAAAAGTGACTCAGGTGGTGTTCCCAGACACCTTTTAACATTCTCTTTCATGTGCAAAGGAATCTTTCCGGGGATTTAAGATCATTTGTCACTTATCTTTGTAATTCAAATTAGAATATTCAATAATACACTGGAATTTATTTTTCCAATACCTTTGCTCTTGTGTTTAGTCACTAAACAATAAGTGGAGAAGTTAATTTATGCCTGCATTGTCTCTGGCCACATGAGAAAAATGGCATAAAAACTCAGAGACATAAGATTTAAAAAAAGAAAATGAAAAAAAAGAAGAAAAAAGAAATAAAGAAAGAAAATGTTTGTGTTGCAAGGATTGCTCTAAGATTTTGCTTTGTTAATGTATAAATAGGACAAGATAAGGTACTGGCAGCAGCATGTCCTCAGCACCAAATAGTCGTCTATGTTCCTTTGGCACTAACTTGAACACACTAGAATGATATTTTTTTCTTAACCACCAATGTCACCAGGGATGTTGAGAGAACAAACATGAGAGCTAGTGCTTCAAAAACTACTTCATTTATCTTGTTGGTCTTAATAAGATCCTAAAGAAGCATAAGATAATAGTGATAATAGAATAAAGTGCTGAATTTTACACTGATACCAGTCTAAAGCGGCATGTGCTTTAATTTTTCACATAACCATATTTTTCAAATAAAAGCAATACTGTGGTTCATAGAGAAAAGATTAATTTAAATCCTAAGCATACAACTGAGACAAATGAAACTATGAAATTGAATCTATGCCGGTTAATGCTACATGAGAGAGATGGATGACATGTGACCACAATGAACCTTTGCCAAAGACTCCCTGAGTGACACTGGGGACTGGTTGGGGAGACCAGTGAACCACAAAGATCACAGAGAAAAAGAGCCTGGCTTTACAAGCAATCATATCCTTTTAGAGCAGAGCAGTTCAATAGAAAAAGGAAAACTGGTCAAATTCAGGTGATCCTTTGGTTTCCAAAAAACCATATATCAACTTAAAAGCTTTTCAGCCTTGCATATTGCTATATGCAAGTTCTGCAAATGTAAAAGCCCAGTTTTTCCCATTCCAAGTGGCAAAAGAATGTGAAGGTGGTACCACCCAAGAGACATGGCCATAGAATATATGAAATTGGAATATACATGAAATGGGACAGATGAAGATGAAACACCGGGCCTCCCAGAAATAGCTACAGCCCAGAAGCTTGGTCTGGAAAGGGAGACTTGAATAGTTTTAAAGGGAGGGAGATGCCCCTTCCTCCAAGACCTCCGGGGAGCAAAGGTGCTGATTCCATACAATGAAGTAGCTGAAATCCGATGGGCCCTCTTTAAATAACCGATGACCAACAAGAGCCCTCTTTTTCACCTTCCTCATTACACATGTGCCTTGATGGCTGTGGCAGCTGCAGATAACAGCAAGTTCTCAGGCAGACGTGCAAGGAAGTTCACGGCTCAGCTCTCAAGAGTCCTAAGCCAGCTGTCCTAAAAGCTGATTTAGAGCTTACTCCCCTGTGGCCAGAAGGGTGCAGAGCCCCCTCTAGCTCTGCAATGGGTTCTGCACCCTCTTCTTTCTTCAGCTAAGTCACAGCTCCCAAATCAAGGCTCTGGGTCAGCATCAGTTTTTGTACACGTTTCCTCCAACTCTGGAGCCAGCCCCTGGTCGCCAGTAGGCCTGTTTGGTGCTGCAAATGTGATCCTGTCTGTCGTTTGGGCCTCAGCAGAAGGGCGACATGACCATATTTATTGCTGTTGCTATTCTGGGGCCCGGATGACGTTTTTTCTCCCCTTGTGGCTGAGCACTGCCCGTTCATCTTTCACCACTCCCTCCAAGTCTGCAAGGCTAAAACCAGGGATACAAATAGACTCTATCAGGAGGAGAGTTATAATGAGAACTTCTTAAGAGGTCTCAGCCCATTTGCTTTAATGCTATGGCCTTGAAAGATTTAAATTCTGTCGTCCTAAGTTTTATACGTGTACTGTTCCCATCCCACTATTATCATAAACTGCTATTGGTGGTGACTTTCCTTAGGAAAGCTTTGCAAAGTGGGGGGTGGAGGAGGCAGGGGGAGCTTTGACTGATAAACACAGCTTGGAAATTTGGCAAATGTTGAGTTTTCCACTGCTGTGTGTTGGGAATGACCAAATGTTACCAGAACACTTGAAGATTCTCACTTGCCTCCATCCCTTCACTCTTCGTACTAAGACACTCCCCTTCTGTGACACGAAAGTGACTACATGACAAGCCACAGAAATTCCTATTAAGGATACAATGATACAGGGCACAGGTGACAGCTCCTGGAAAGTAACTATATACAGATTTTCTAAATGAAGAACGTAGGCACATAAATAACTAATTACCACATGCATTACATGATGCACCAAAGGGGAGTGCCTCTGACTTTACCACTAGCCCCTAGTCATTCCCCACTGGTTAGGTCTTCACCAAGGCTCATAATCCCTCCACGTTGGCGCTCACCTGGCTGGTCATCTGCGCGTGGCAATCCTCAGGTCTCTAGCTCTGCTAACATAACTCTTCGGGTTTCATAGGCTCTGACACAAATCACATTTGTAAGGGACACAGAAGCAGAAAGCGTAGGGGAGGCAGTGGGTTGCAGGAGCAGCACGCGTGGGCTCCGGTGCCAGCTGCCCAGGCTTGGAGCCTGTGCCCCCTCAATCAAGGCATCACTGGGGGCCCACTTCGAGCTTCCATTTCCTCCACGAAATCAGGATGATAGGAGGAGCCCCCTCAGGGGTTTTGTGAGAATTAAATGAGAAAACCGTATGGAAACACAGAAAAATTCACAGGCTGAGAACAGAAGCCTTGTTTCCAAGTTAGAGCAGAGAAATTTCACGTCACTCTAGCACATTTCCTTTGAATGAGTTGTGGTTCACCTCCAGGCTGGGCTGCTCGCTCTTCGGATGTCAATATGCAGGAGTTGTGCTCCAGATTCGGATGTTTCTGGCTGCCAGCCGGGGAAATACCTTTTCAATATCCAGGGTAGTATTGAAAGTGTACTATCAGCGGGCAGCGTGGAGAGTGTTCACCTATAGAACTGTTTAAATAGAAGCACCTAAACAAGGCCCAATTCTTTTTTTTTTTTTTTAGGCCCAATTCTTAATGTTAAGAAAGTGGTATATATAGATCACACACGTAGCTTTATTGCCTTCATTTGTGTTTATCACACACGTAGCTTTATTGCCTTCATTTGTGTTTTTGTCTTTCCTCCGTCTTTTCAGATGCATATTTCTGCATTTATTTCCACTGATGGTAAAATAACTAGAGACCCATTTCCACCACGTCCTCTTAATTTAGTCCCTTTCCTGGGAATTCAGGTAACTCCCAGTGGAATACAAACCTCTTTGGGGTAAATATTCAAGACTCCATTCTCCCTCTCTCTGGTAGTAGAAGTGGGGGGCGGGGGAATAGGTCGAATTTTCTGGTGCCTTACTGTTCACCTGACCTAAATGAAAGGGACATCTGGTTTGCCAACCAGCCTCTGGTCCTCACGGGCCTCCCCTGAGGTGTCTTGTCCAGCTGGATCTTTGGGACTTGAGCCTTGCCGCATGTTCTAAAGGGTTTATGTCTGAGGTCACTCGTGGCCAGTCCCTCTAGCAAGGTCTGGCCAGTCACCGTGTGGCCATCTACCCCTCCCCAACGCTGACTCAATCTTGGCTCTAACTGATCCTCTGGAATTCAACATCTTCTATCCAGGCCCTGTCCTTGTGTCATCTATCCCACTGCTCGTGGATGGGAAGACTTGTGACAACTTTGAACACTAAACTCTGGCTGACATTCCATATATATTAATCTGATTAATTTACAATTATAGACTACATCATCTTTTGCCTTGTCAGGAGATGCATATTAATTTTACTGGCTGTTCTTTGCATTTGGAAAATTATACAAACGAGTGCTCAGTTTGACAGAGTCCCCACCCGAATTTCTTTGAAAAGTGGGTTTTTTTTTTTAATTTTTTTTTAAGATTGTATTCATTTACTCATGAGAGACACAGATAGAGAGTGAGACAGAGACACAGGCAGAGGGAGAAGCAGGCTCCATGCCGGGAGTCTGATGTGGGATTCGATCCCGGGACTCCAGGATCATGCCCTGGGCTGAAGGCAGGTGCTAAACTGCTGAGCCACCCAGAGATCCCACCTTGAAAACTGTTCTTTAGGGATGCCTGGGTGGCTCAGCAGTTGAGCATCAACTTCACCTCAGGATGTGATCCTGGAGTCCTGGGATCGAGTCCCACATCGGGCTCCCCACAGGGAGCCTGCTTCTCCCTCTGCCGGTGTCTCTGCCCCTCTCTCTCTCTCTCTCTCTCTCTCTCTCTCTCTCTGTCACTCATGAGTAAATAAAATCTTAAAAAAAAAAAAAAAAAAAACTGTTCTTTATGTGCATGAGGGCAGGACTAAGCTTTCTTAGGACCCTTAATGTTTTCTTCCCACATTCCAGTGGATGGGTTTGTGTACCTGACTTGGAAGGCTAGTGCTGTAAGTCTCTTTCAGCCACAAGGCCCAGGAAGCAGAGATCTCTGTGCTGCCTCTTTCTAATCATGTCTGTCCTGAGTGCCATCAACAGGAACCACAGGGACTTGTGACCATGTCCCAGTTGGTCTCTCCTTATACTCAAATCTTAATGATCCTTTTGACACCACCAAACTTTAGATTCCAGTGATCCCTTTTAAGACTGTTAAACAATTCATTTTGTCTCTGTGGCTCTAGGAGAAGGAATAGTTTCCTCTAGGAAGTCCCTGGGAACAATCCACTCTCATTTAGAACAGTCTTCCAAAGGGAAGTCCACACAGCCATGGGAGCTCACCCAAGTATTCTAAGGGGTCTGGTAATTCCAGATTTTTCCATCTCTATGGACTGTTACCTGGTTTTAGTAGGCTAACTTTGACACTGAGTCTTTCTACAATTAATTTGTAGAATGCAGGCATCTCCACCAAGCAATAGTCAAATGGTATGCCAGTACACTGTACAAAGAAAGGCTTCCTAATAGATCCCATCTAAGAGTCCTCCAAGGCATCAGCATGTGTGGAATCAGGAGAAGCTATGCCTCTGTGGGCAGTGCTATAATTTTTTTTTAATGCAAGCAGTGATTTCATCAAAACATCATCTGTCACATTAAATTCAGGTTGTTAATTTCAATATTGTTTTCAATTTATATTGGTTTTGCTGTAAACATACAATAAGTATATAGAAGTCTACCTTGTTTTACAGTTTATATATTTAAATACACATACACAATGATCACACACTCAAATAAAATTATTTAAACCACCATGGGAGGGAGATCTGGATAAATTTTTGTTTTCCTTCAAAAGCTATTTGTGCATTTCTCAAGATTGAAAAATGCTGTTCTGTAGTAGAGGAGGTCACATCTCGCTTCAGGGTGTGTATGAGAATCAACCAGGGGGGCCTGGCATTTAGCACCAATTTCATATTTTCTTTCTAATAACACCCTTTTCCTTTTTTCTCTGCCCTACCCCCAGCTATGGGGTAAGTTGCAAAACAGTCACATATTCTCACTGGACCTCTTAGAATAAGATCACAAACAGGCCCTTATCCCTGCCTCACTCCCCACCATCATCTCTCACCAATATCCTCTCCTTTCTCAGTGAGCCTCAGCATATTGTCCCGTTTCAGTTCCTCCTATGTGCCAAGTTCTTTTCTACCTCACAGTTGTTTCCTCTTCTCCAGCTGATCTCCTACGTATTTTCCAGGCTATTTCCTACTCATCCTTCAGAGCTTAGCTTAAATGTCACTTTGTTAAAGAAGCATCTGAGCAGTCTCTGTTGGAATGACGGATGGATGGGTGGGTGGAAGGGGGGTGGGTGGGTGGCTGGGTGGGGAGGCCTTCCCTGACCTTTCATTTCATCTAAATTAAAGTGTCACTTGATATTCCTTTCTAGAGTATTGATTTTTCTTCTATAATACAGCAATTTTCAATGCCATATTGATTTAGGATCTATCCACTCCTCCCACCTTAGTAGACTGTACATTCCATGAGGGCAGCTCACTAATGACTTTATATCCATTAGAAGGTATTCCATTTAGAAGGCATTCACTATGTGTATGTATTGAGTACATGAACAAAAGGAAAACCTGAAGATTACATTCACATCACTAAGTAACTATGAACATTTTAAATTCTTTGAATTAATGGATTATATAACATGGGACAATCCAAAAAATGATTAAATTTTGAGGAAAATGATAAATTTTGGCCTTTGAGCTGAAACAGCCCATGCATACAGCCAGCCTCCTGAGACTCTAGTCAAAGACAAAATATACACTATAATCAGTATGAAAGTGACTATAAAAGCTACAGATTTTTTTCAGTGAAATTCAGTTATTGCTCACACAGAATGGCTCTTAAGATATGTATGATTCAGTAGTCATCAAACCATTTTCTTATAACAGCAGATTTTTTTTTCATTTACCTGACAGAATGATTTTTTAAAAAAATCTAAAAGAGGTAGTCTCAGGATCATTTGAACACATTTTCTTCCTGTGTGTTTCACCCTAAGCCCCTCCTATCTCAACCCTGCTCCAAACCCCCAGGAGGGACAGGAAGAAAAAACAGTTAATCCAGATAATTAGGAGTGAGCAGGGGGGGCAGGCCAGTGTGTCCCACTGCCACAGTGCCCAGCTAGTCTAGGACCCCATGAAACTGGCCAGCGGGATAAGGCTATAATTCTAACTGTATGGAAACCTCAGGAACTGGGGTTGGGATACTTTGCTATGTGGTAACCCTCAGGCCTTCTCAGCTTAGCCCAGACCCTATGCCCTGCTGCTTCTCCAAGATGGATGAAGGGAGACAGGCCTCTCAAGGCCAGGGATTCTGAAAGACAGCATAACTCCCTGAGTCAAAGTTTCAGAGATACTGTTGGGGAAGGAATGGAGACCTTACAAGTCCACCAACTGATTTGGCCTAGAGTTATCAGATTTTTGTTAGGGTCTGGATTTCAAGGCCACTCCGTTAATGGCTTGCTTTATTTTGTAAGTATTCACTATCTATTGCATACTTATCCTCAGGAGACATGCTCATACATAGTACTTTTGGATTTTGCTTTTAAAATGAGATTATTTTTAATTATCAAAGCATCCTGAAAGAGAATTTATGAAAGAAAGATGAACCAATATTGAGAACTCTAGTATCAGGCAACATTGAATTTGTTTTATCAATTTATGGACTATAATGGGATATGAAGGGATTACCCTAAAATAATGAAGAATGATGTGAGTAGTAATTAAAAATACGATTCCTGAGCTCCAACTCAAACCCACTAAATCAGAATTCACCAAGAGAGAGACTTGGACATGTATATATTCCCCCTGGTGACTGTCATGAGGGAAGTTTTAGAAATTACTCTACAAAAATGACTCTTCATCAGAGAAATACAGTAGAATCATGTGTGTGATGGGGCTTCTCTCAAAGATTTTGCTAGAGGAAGGTGGAGCCTGAACAAGCATCTTTTGAAAATGTTTACCAAGGGATTCGTACCTGCACTTTGATGAAGTATCAGTCCTGAAGGAACATTTAACATGGATCCGAGGTGTGGAAATAAGACATAATTTAACTTAGGCTCTAACACTGCAGAAGAAAATGATGGAGCATACTTCCTTCTAGAAGGAGCAAACTTTTCAAAGCAGCACACACAGCAGGACTGACACGCCAGTATACAGCTGGAGGTTGCTAAATGTCCACTCTGCCACAGTCAGGCAGACAGTCTATGAATTATTCAATCAGTTGGTGAGTCAGAAATCACTCATGCCATCTGGATTACCCAGACAGTCTTTTTCCATTTGGAACACTGTTTCTGAGGGTCGTAAAATTCATGAAGTCCACTCAGTACTGTACGCGTTACTGCATCATATGCCAACAGGAATATGTGATTCTATTCAATCACACATAAAATATTGATTTTTTTAAACATGTTAAGATGTGAAGATTGATTACAATTTAGTTATCAATAGGTAGTACAATTTCAAGATTCAAAATAAAGCAAATCAAAATGCTCTTCAGAGAGCATTGCCACCCCTCCCTTTAATTTTCTCTGTATCTTTACCGGTTTCTATATACATACAAATAAAGAAAAATACAGCAGGTTACATATACTGTTCTGAACCTTGCTTTTTTCCCATTAATAAGTCTTGGGGATTTTTCGTTATCAGTTCATAGAGAACTTCCTCATTCTTTTTTAAAGACCATGAAATCTGAATTTCTTAAGATTTTATTTATTCAGAGAGACACAGAGAGGCAGAGACATAGGCAGACAGAGAAGCAGGTTCCTTGTGGTTAGCCTGATGTGGGACTCGATCCCAGGACCTCAGGACCACCACCTGAGCCACACAGGTACCCCTTATATCTGAATTCAATTTTATTACGTTCAGAGTCAGACCTTCATCTTTGTTTGACCAAGGCCCACTTGTAATAAGTGTGTATGTGTGTGTATGTATGTGTGCATGTGTGTTTAGTGTGTTTATTTTTAAAAGATCACTGGGTGATCAGTTCACCTGTCAGCGCAGAGCCTCTTAGAAGCAGATGCCAGGACAGAATTAGACATACACGTGAAGGATAAAGGCCAGAGAAAACCGGAGTAGGTGGGGAAAGCCTCTAAGTCAGAATGCAGGTCTGAAACCCATGAAAGGAAAGAGGGAAGGAAGGAAGCTTGGGTAGAGGAGCCTCAGATTGCAGTGTAGCCCTGGAGAGTTTCAGCCATCAATAGGGAGCACAGGAAATGTCAGCCTGTCAGAGGTGATGTTGAGAAGGAATGTCCAGCTCTAGCAATCCCACTGTCCTCCGTTATAAGGTAGGTGAAGCATGGTCTCAGCATGAACACGGCCAGGATCCAAAGGTGCAGCAAACTGAGGCTGCTGACTGATCTCCCTCCTTGCAGCAAGTCCTCTTGAAGGAAGATCTGAGCAGTGGCCATGGCCACTACCATCTCTCCTTGCGTTGGGAAGGTCATCTTCTCCACGCACATTTGGGGAGCTCTCTTTTTAAGGGAAAGCTTAGAAATGGGAAGTTAATGGGACAAATAGAAGCCCCATCACTGTAGTAGGTCTTGGGGCTGTGAGTGGTTATCCTCACCCTCTTCTTCTCACCCTTCTTAAATCCCCCTTACCCTGAGCTACCACAGCAGCAGCTTTTGGAGGTTTACCTGGTGGCGTGGCCCAAACCCTCATTCCTGGAAGGTCCAAACCTTGGTAATTCATGCCCTTCTCATGCTGAAGCTGTGCATCTACAAGGGGTCTGTGAAGTACCAGGAAGCTCCCAATGGAGCACCTGTGTTCCACACATATTCCCTTCTGTCCCCATTTTATAAAAGCCTTCTCCTGCTCAGAATTTGCAGTTCAACAGGATTTTCATTTTGTCCTCTTACAAGTGTTTCCCTACTGGAAGTCCCGTGGGGCCCAGAGTTACACAGAGAGAAAAAGATCATTGGATGTGATGTTGTGTGAGGTCCTCTTGCTTCCACCTCTTAGTTCCTGGAGCCTATAGTGGGTTCCTATGGGAACCCTATGGGTTCTTTTTACGGAGCACATAGTGCTATGTAGAAGCTGATTTAGCGAATATACTGCATCCTGAAGGACACCAATCCATTTTTGCAGATTATTACCAGCAGACTGGAACTTCGGCTGTGCCTTCAGGAGACCAGACCATTCCATTGTTCTGTGAGGCTGGCTCCTCATGGATAACAGAGGCATGCTGTATGTAGTATGTAAGGCAGCATGTAATAAGACCAATGGATCCCAAGGTCAGGGCTCACTTTAGGAACTCGTTCATTCTGAAGTAGGTCCCCTGGTCATTCGTGATGCTGTATTAAATTCCATGGCTATGGATCAAGTATCCTGTAAGCTCCTGAGTAGTGGTGATACTGGCTGAGTTCTGTGCGCATGATAGGGAAACCCATACCCAGAATAGGTGTCTACCCCTAGAGAGGATAAACCACTGGCTCTTCCGGGCTAGAAGACGCCTAATGTATAGTCAACCTGCCACCAAGTACATAATGGTATTCTCAAGAACTAGTCTCTGTTGCTGGCAGGTTGGACATTCAGTGAAAGCAGTTACTAAATTGGCCTTGATAAATTTGAGTCCTTTCTGTTGGGCCCACGTATTACCTCCATCTCTGCGGCCAAGGCCACTAAGTTCACAGGTCCCTTGTTCCAGATCTAGGATGGGTGGCAAGGGAGGATGGCTGACATCAACTGGCTGAGTCCTTTTGTCTGATTGGGTTTTCAGTGCTTCCCTCTGGAAAGCAATGACATGCAACACAAAACTCTATACATTTAGCACCCATTCCCATGTCTCTACCCTAGAACTTCATGTGTCCAATCTTCCAGTCCTCTTCCTTCCAGGCTTTTCACTAGATGGCCAGGCTGTTGGCCATTACCTGGAAATCTACATACATTCCTACCTTATGCCAATTTTTTTTCCACACAAAACAGATGACCAGGTTTACCACTCACAACCCTGCCCCTTAGAAAGATTTTCCCCCATCTAGAGACTTTCAAGACCACTCCTGAGTAGAGCCTCCATTCATTTTCAGTTTCATCCACATACTGTGCCTTTCCATCTATAAAGCAAATGCAGGCTTCTCTTCCTTTTTCAGCTGGTTGTGCAGAACCTCAATCCTCCCCCAGGTGAGAGCTAAGGAAGGGGTGCTTAGTGCAACATCAGGGAACATGAGGGACTGGGCAACCGGTTCTGGTAGCTTACTCATGCCCTCTGTTCCCACTCAGCTTGATTCTGGATATGCCATGTCCAACATACAGTACACTGCTTTGGGTCCTTTTGAATTTGTCTTGGCAGGTTCGACAAGACCCAGCTTATAATGGGAAATTCTAGATGGCTGGTCACTTGGTGTCCTATGGTCAAGCATTCCTTTTCTACCAAGGTCAGGCAGCTTACCAAGCACTGATTCTCAAAAAAGAGACAGTTCCCTTTTGCAGAGAATACAGCCTTGCTTCAGATCCCCCATAGATCTGCATTGTGATTCTTCCACTGGGGCTTGCCATCACCTCCCTATTGCACCTTTTCTCACCTCTGACACCAAACACCCACAACAAAGGATCTGCTTGATCGTATGGCCCAAGAAGCAGAGTGTTTGCAGCACAGCCGGGGCTTCCTGCAAAACTCTTCCCTGCTCTGAGCCCTCTCAGTGCTGGTAGCTTCTTCCATCCATGTCACTTATCACGTAGGCTGCAGCACTTTCTAAGTATGATCCGTGTTGCTTCCGGGACACAAGAGGGCTACCTTTTTTGTAGTAGATCCCACAAGACGCAGCTGGTTGTTTTTTACTTTGGAGAGGGCGTTCTGGGCAGAATGCGGCCCTGATGCGAACACCAGAACAGATCTGAAGTTGTGGGAGCCAGAGGCCACCTGCAGAGTACTCTCCTCACAGGATCTCTCTGAGGGGGACCAGAGGCGTGCCCTACGTGGCCGGCCCATGGGGTGTTCCTACTTCTCAGTAAGCTGTACAAAGTGTTTGCCATGTGAAAGTAAACTGCAAGCGATGACAAAAATGCTAGAGCATGTTTAAGGAAAGGACGAGGAACTGAAGCTTCATCTGCAATGCAATCAGCATCTGAAGAATCCAACAAAGCTTCGAGGTGTGCAGGTCGCAGTGAGCTGTGGATTGGGCCACCAATATCTGGCAAGGATAGAACACACCCCCATGTCATTCAGTCAAGGGATAACCTTTCCGATTACTGGCTAGAGTTGCAAATCCCATTCCAGTGCTCTTGGAGCCATTCAGTCCCCAGCCGTAACCTACTTTTCTTTTATTGCTAATAATTGATTTTCCCCCTCTCCTCCAGCTATCGGGTACTTAGAGGCTATTTACCCCTCCCTTAGTTATGCTTTCAGCAAACTGTGTGCCTCCCTTCTTTATGCAACTCATTTCAAAAAGGTTCACTCATCAATTTTCACAACTTTTAACATCTTAATACCAACGCTCCCATGAGCCCAGGGTGATGTGTGGAAGCGCTGAATAACTGTACTGGACACCTGGAACTAATATTACATGGCATGTTAACTAACAGGAACCTGGAGAAAAATTTCACAAAAAACCCAACACTTCCAAATACGCTCTTGTATTCCTTCACCACCTCCAACTGGTGCTATTTCCAATACTGAGTTGCCTCAGTATCTTCCTATTTTCAGAATAAATCACTCTTCTGATGCAGCACGAGAGAGAAGCACCCACCATCTTGTGTCGCAGGCCTCAGGAGGTCTCCTGTCTCTCACAGTCACAGGTGTGGGTTCCCTTCATTCCCTCCCTTTGTAGGGTGGCTCCTCACGCAAGAAGGTCATCCTGCGTTGATGTCTGGAAGGACAGCCCTTCTACTTTATCCACAAAGCTAACAATACACCCGTGATTCCTACAAACTATCGCAGCCCACAAAACCCCTCTGTCCTCTGAGCTCCTAGGACACTTGGCACTTATTCGCTGCTTGGAGCTGCCTCCCTTGCCCCTTTATTATTTGTCCTTTTTTTAAAAAAAGATTTTATTTATTCATGAGAGAGAGAGAGAGGGAGAGAGAGAGAGAGAGAGGCAGAGACATAGGCAGAAGGAGAAGCAGGCTCCCTGCAAGAAGCTATATACAGGACTGGATCCCAGACCCCAGGATCTCGCCCTGAGCCAAAGGCAGATGTTCAAACCACTGAGCCACCCAAGCATCCCTGATTTTTCTTTTTTCTACCTCCTGCCTCTTTAGAGATGCTTTATACCCTTAGGAGCAAGTTCTGAGCCTTCTACTTCTCTGTGTCTCCACACCTAACCCAGTGATCATATAAGCATGCGCACACAGGCACACATGGACACGCAAACAGGTGCACACATCCACTTTATGTTTTGCTTCAATTACTGGAGTTTCCACACAGACCTGCAATCCACTCAGTGCCTTCAAGCTTACTGTCTCTTTGAAGTCTCCCTTTAAGCTGTTTTTATCTTTGTCATTGTGAGAACTTTCCTGAAACTCTCTATCAGCCTCATCATTGGACATGTATGCTAAGTGCACGTGGAGCCCTGCCCATTAGGAAAAGTAGGCAGAGAGCCACAGGGACAAGTCATGGGAAGAAACCAAAGTACTACCCTTGAGACTTAAAGAAAAGGCTCAGCTGGTGTTTTTATATCTGAATTAGACTATTTCTAAATTAGACTCTTAGCCCCTTAGGGCAGGATTGCCTAGTTGCGTAAGATAAGCCAACAAGTATCCAGCAATTACACAAAATTCTGGTCCCAAGAAGCTAATGCTTAGAACACAAAAGACAGCCTAAAATTAAGGAGACAGAAAGGGATAAGAAGAAGAACACACAGGGAAGGAGACAGCTGAAGAGGTAGGAGAGCAAGAGAGTGAGCAGAGGTGACAGACATGGGTTTTTCAGAACCTAAGGGAGAGAAGTGCTCACAAGGGTCGAATTCACAGCTGTCACTAGCAGGACAGACACTGAAGAGATGCCATTATATCTGTCAGCCAGGAGGTCCCTACTGGGTACATAAGTTTCACCAGATTAGTGAGGACAGAACCCAAACTGAGTGGCATGAGAATAAGAGCTAAGATATACGAGCATATATGATACACGAATATACACGATACTTGAAATATATATTACATGAATGTAATATTCTTTCGAGGAGGTCAGCAATCTTGAGAAGAACAAACAGAGGACTTGAGGTGAAAGCAGGCACCAAGAAGTTAGGGCTGTTTTTATGTGGAGGACATAGGAGCGTGGTTGTTGGATGCAAGAAATTACAGCATATTCAAGTGAGAGAAGAAACTGACCCCCGGAACAAGGAGAGGAAAAAGGATATCCATTATCTTTTCCTCTGGGATGGAGTGGTGGGAAAGGAAGAACATAAGAACCAATGATAAATTCCAGAGAAAGGAAAAAGAGGGATGATGCCCCCGAGTTAGCTCTTCTCCTCTTTAGAGAGAAGACAAAGCCTCTGCTCAGTAGGAAAGGAAAGATCTGGGCTGCATAGAGTTCAGGTGATAGGCATCCGGAAGTTGCCTGGGAAGAGATCTGCTGTGTGTGTGTGTGTGTGTGTGTGTGTGTGTGTGTAGGGATTAACCTAAGGCTGGCCCCCAGGGTTTGCTATGGCAAACTGGTAGCTGATGTGACTGCCTCCAGAAGGGGCTTCCTGTGAGCAGGGGATGGGAATTGGGGATGGGGCCAGCACCAGTTCACTATAGAAAGCACAGTGTGATAGGGCCGGCAGGCAGGGAAGGGCTAGGACATGGAGCATATGGAAGGAGTAGAGACTGGCAAATTGATGGCCTGTTCAGTGACTGGGAAGGCCAGAGAGTGTCAACAAAGAGTAGTACTGTAAACTTCCAGTTTTCAGAGGTGGCCTACATCCTGGTCCTTATAAGGTCCAGGCTGCATCATGACACTGGGAAAGACAATGGGCGGGCAGGATGAATCTGCTCAGGACAATGACAGGGGACAGCGTGCAGGGCAAAGAGGGCATGAGCCACCAGTCCTGGATGAATAGGGGAGTGACCTAGATGGAGACAAGAGTGGACCACCAGTGGAATGAGTGCACCATGCAAGTCTCAAAAAGGAGGCACTACTGAACAGCTGCCAGAGAGAGCAGAAAATCAAGGATTATTTACTTATTGACTAATTTATTTCTAGCTTTTGACCTGCCCCAACTGGCTGCTAAACTAAACATCTTCTCTTGGATGTATTTCTGGATTTTTCTTCTCCTTTAGTGAACCTATCTTCCCACTTCTGTAATTTACTCTTCTTCCTCCATTTCTTTAATACTAGACAGTAGCATTACCATTCATCTGGCCAGCTACTCTTAAAAATAAGAAATAAAAGTCACTTTCACTGCTCTCCATACAGCCTGCTCTCTCTCCATTTGAAAGCTCTCATCCTTGCTCAATAAAGGACAGTATTAAAGAGAACCACCTCTACAGTCAGACAGACTCGGTTTGAATCCCAGCTGGACTGTGTCTACCTGGAATGATCGTGGGCACATAAACGTCTTAAACCTTATTTTCTTCTTTGTAAAAAGGTTATAATACTACTATTTAATCCCATGGGTTTTTATGAGGTTTAAATGAATTAATGCATGTAAAGCACTGAACACTCAATCTGGAACTCAGTAATTGCCTTCAAAGTTGTAAAAACCATTAATTTTGGAATTAACGGTCTTAATTAATTCTTCCTCTTTCAACATCAAGTTGTCCTCAAAGCCTATAACCATATGTCTTTTGTACTTATAATGGATAAATTTCTTAAATCTTTATGAATGCTTTATTACAAATGTGCTAGTAATAATTTTGATTGGGTTAACCCAGTAATTTTAATTGTATGAGCTTTTTTACACACCTTGATGCAACACACTTAAGACAATAAACACCCACAGATTAGCTTTTGTCATTTGTAAATTTTTATCAAGAATTTCAATAATTCTAATACTTAAATGAACCGAAGTCACTAAGACATTTTTAAACACGCCTTCATTAGAAAATACTAAATTCTAAGCAAAGCATCCTCATCGAAAGGTTGTTACTAGACATTCACTCTCAACAAGGCTTACGTTTTGTTATGAAATTTTGGAGAGTGAAAGCCTAGAATAGCTGAGTTTTGAGCATGGGGAGAAAGAAAGTGCTGGAATGGTTGTCAGCCCCTGGGCTTCAATGGCCTCCCCCACCCCACCTGTCAAACCAACATTCACATTCTCTTCTTACTAATCCCTTCTTAAAGCTAAATTCAACTCCCCCTTATCCAGGGCAAAGGTTCAGAGTAAGAGGGAAAATAAGGACATGACTAACCCTGACTGGTGAATTGCAACATTATTCCACTGCCTACTATCTTCTATGCCATCATCCTCGGCACCTCTTCCTCCTCTTACTTCTCTTTCTCAGTCTTCTCCAACCATTACCATTGAACGTGAAAACTTACATGAATGCAACATTCCATTGTGATGGCAGCAGGTAAGTAGAGGCAGGGCTTGTACGGTTACTATGCCAAAAGTTCTAGAAGCTACCAAAAATTCAATACTAATTTCCTCCATGAAGAGAGCCTAACTCAGGTTAGGATTACAATTTCTTAAAATTTACTATCAGATATTTGGTGTATCAGGTATCTTCTTCTTTTAATGAAGATGCCTTCCAAAGAAGACATCTATTATGGATAGCAAGAGACAAATTAAGAGATAAATGGCCCTATCTTTCATGTTTCTCAAATCTCCATATTCTATCTATGATGATGTGCGTGGATCCTTTGTCCTTTGTCCACCCACCACTGGCAGGACTAGACATCCACCACAGAAGCCAACCTACTCTGTGCTAGTTTATTTCAGAAAATCCATCATTTGCATGAGAGCTCACTAGGGAAAGTTCAAAAAAAAAAAAAGTTTGCACCGTGCTTGCAAACAAAAACTTAGCCCTGAAATATTCAAATATGGATCCTAACATGTAGGGGTGGAGATTTAAAAAAAAAAAAGAAGAAGAAGAAAGAAGAAAGAAGAAGAAGATTGGGACACCTGGGTGGCTCAGTGGTTAAACGCCTGCCTTCAGCTCAGGGTGTGATCCTGGAGACCCAGGATCGAGTCCCACATCAGCGCTCCCTACATGGAGCCTGCTTCTCCCTCTGCCTATGTCTCTGCCTCTGTCTCGCTGTGTCTCTCATGAATAAATAGATAAAATCTAAAAATAAATAAAAGAAAGAAAGAAAAAAAAGGGAAAAGGACAAAGGTTATTTCATGAAAAAAGTTTAAAAAGAGGAAAAAAGATACTGGTTTGAGCAACCACACCGTCTTTCACATCAAATAAAACCCCAAAATAAATGGCAATATACCCATCTATGCTAGCTCCTGATCCTGGTATATCCCATAACAGAGAAATGGAATTATGGTTCATCAGCAAAGACCTGGGCCCTCGTTTTCCCAGTGGCCTAAACCAATCCCTAGTCCAGGACAAGATGCTGAGCAAGATGCGTAATTATTTCAGGCCACTAGGGTAAGTGCTATTCCTGGCAACTCTGCAGGCAGTGCCATGGACGAGGGTTTCTAATTCTCTTTGGTGATTTGGTTCTGTGTAAACTGAGATTTTTTTTTTTCTTTCAGTATTTCAGCCACATAAGCAGGAAAGGCCAGCTCCAGTCCTGAGATAGAGCCAATCAAGGTCCATTTCATTCCTTTTTTTCTGCACACTTTAGTCTATTTTTCCCCTGCTCCCTACCCTGACGCCCTGACATCAGATCATTTTTATCTGATTATCAAATACCTACTGAGACAAACTTTGGCAGCCTCCGCTGCTCCCCCAGTCATCCAAAAGCGTCTCGGCCTGAGGAATATCATGCATGAATCCTCCGCAAAGCAGTGTCCTCAACAGGCCAACCTCAGACCCCGGGCTATGACCACGGAAAGGTGTCTCCTGTAAGTATTTTGGTGAGACCAATGCTTGGTTTCACCAGAGGCAATACTGATTCAAGCGCCTATTGCCAAATCTCTAATTCTTGGCTCCGCGCTGTACCAGCACATACTCAAGTTACTATCGCACGTAGGAAGGGAAAAACAAATCTTATCATTCCCATTTGGCAGATGGTGAACTGGAGGTTTGCAAGTTTAAAAGAGTTGCCTAAAGTGAATTCGACAGCACAGCGTGGTAGCTTGGAAAATAGATCAGCTGACACCTGTCCCCAGTTTTTTAGGTCACTGGCTTTTTGTAAGTTTAGAGCAGTGTTTAAGTTCCCTATTCCTCCTTGACATCTTCTATTTACTTCGTTAAGCTGTGGGTACCAGCGGAGAGGTACCAGGTGTACATTCCAGACACTTACAGGATATTCACAGACCGAGCCCTCCGCCTGTTGGGTACAGAGGCCCTCCCTGGCTGCAGAACGTCTAAGGTTGTCGGAAGAACAAACATTAGGGGCTCCGATGCGAAAGGAAAGGGCATATACGTATACCCTGCGAAGGCAGATGGAAAAACCCCCTCTTCATTACCGCAAATCAAAAGCTGCCCGAGTTAGTTTGTGCTTTTTCAACTTCCATTGCTCTCCCCCCCCCCCCCGCCCCGATCTTCATTAAATAAATGCAAACACATGTGCTTAGAAATGGGTAGGTGTAAAAGAACATTCTGCACAATTATATCTAGGCTGCCAGCGATTTCCATCGCATGCATCCATATATCTAGGAGATGTGAGCGCACGGTGACAGCTGAGCCTGACAAATGCGACAGGACACACGCTGGAGGAAATGCAACTACAAGACCAACCCGCATTCAGGAGTTTTCCCTCAACACACACGTGGTCGCTCTTACAGGAGCTTAACCACGTGGACAAACCCCAAGCAGCGGGCCAGGAGGCCGGGCCGCCCCCACGCGAGCAGCCGCGCCTCCGCGTCCAGGCGTCCCCGGGCACGCTCGGCCTCCACCGGCCTCCCACCGGCCTCCCACGGGCGAGCACACGCGCGGCCGCCGGGGAGCGCGGACCGGGGCGGGGCGGGGCGGGGCGGGGCGGGGCGGGCCTGGGCGCCCGGGGAGGGGCCGCGGGGCGGGCGCGGGGCGGGGCGGGCTCACGTGGGCGGGCGGGCGCCGCTGAAGGTCCGCTCGGGAGCCCGGGCTGTCCTCTCGCGCGCGGCGCTGGCCGGGGCGGCGGCGGGGAAGGCGGCGGCGGCGGAGGAGGAGGGGGAGGAGGAGGAGGAGGAGGAAGGCGGCGGCGGCGGCGGCGGCGGCGGGAGCGGGGGGAGGACGGGGGCGGCGTCGGACTGGAGCGCGGCGGCCGCGCGAGCTGCCCGGGGCGCTGTCGTGAGCTCGCGCGCCGGGCCCCCAGCCCCGGGCTACACCCTGCCGTGCCCAGCTCTGCCCGCGTCCGTGCCCCCGCGGGGCGCGCGCCGGGGCTGCCCCCCGAATGACGGGCGGAAGGTTCGACTTCGACGATGGCGGCACCTACTGCGGCGGCTGGGAGGAGGGCAAGGCGCACGGGCACGGCATCTGCACGGGGCCCAAGGGCCAGGGCGAGTACTCGGGCTCCTGGTCGCACGGCTTCGAGGTGGCCGGAGGCTACACCTGGCCCAGCGGCAACACCTACCAGGGCTACTGGGCGCAGGGCAAGCGGCACGGGCTGGGGGTGGAGACGAAGGGCAAGTGGATGTACCGGGGGGAGTGGTCGCACGGCTTCAAGGGGCGCTACGGGGTCCGGCAGAGCCTGTGCACGCCCGCCCGCTACGAGGGTACCTGGAGTAACGGGCTGCAGGACGGGTACGGCGTGGAGACCTACGGGGACGGAGGTGAGCGCGGCGCCGGCGGCTCGGCTGCTCCGCGGGCTGGGCGGGGGCTCTGCGCGGGCGGCGGGCGGCGGGAGGCGCACGTGTCCGGAAACCCGCCAAAACACCTGGGGGAGCCCCCCCGCCCCGGCCCCGGCCCCGGCCCCCGCCCCGGCCCCCCGCCTCCCGCGCCGCCGTGCGGACGCGGCCCGTGCGCGCGCGGGCAGGGGCGGGGGGCCTGACCCGGTTCTGGGAACGGCCGCGGGTGCACACCGGGAGCGAGGCGTGAGCGCACCTGGCCCGCGCCGCGGGCGGGTCGGCGGCAGGGAGGACGCTGCCGCCCGAGCCCGTCCCATCGCGCCCCTGAGCCCTCCCTCTCCCGCCGGGTTTGAGGGCGCCACCCCCGGGGACTGAGCGAACGCCCGGGGCGTGGGAGGCCGGCGGTCGGTGCGGACCGCTCCCCGGATTGGTTTCACGTGGAGTCGTATTTCGCTTCTGGTCCTCTAGTAGCCTAAAGATAGCAGCCAGAACCCCAGGACTGGGATGTAGGGGGATTGTGCCTTATTTGGAGCGCATTTGGGACCCTCCTAGCCGTGGAAGTGGAGCGGCCACCTGATGCAGGTGGGGCTCACGGGCCGTGGGGTTTTCCCTTCCCGGTTTCCATTCGGTTCCTCAAAGTAGCGGTTTTTCCATCCAAAGAATGGTAGTCGCTGTTGACCTGGAGATCTTTGGGCAAGTTACTGGGGAAATGTCTTAGGAGTGAACAATGAAGTCTAGGTTTTAAGAAATACTTTCTTAAGATGACATTCCCACAGTCGCTAAGCCAGCAGCCACCGTGGAATCACCCCGTTGCACTACGGTGTATGCCCTCGACCCGGCTAGCTATAAACCAACTTCATATTTAACAATGTTGCGAAATAAATTGTGTGTATGATAGGGCAGGGTTCCTTTCTGTTGTTGTTTTTAATTAGGAAAAGTAGCCATTATTGGAACAGGTGTCAAAACCTGATGAATTTACTTGCGTAATAAGCAGAGAAGGACGAATGGCTTATGGTTTGGCAAAATACATTTTTCTGATTATAAACATAATCATAGCTGAAAAGAGTTAGGGAAGGCAGTGTCAACTTTTGTCATTACACAGCTCGGAGTTGAAGGGTATTAAAAAGATCCAATAAAAGTTTCTCCAGCCCACTGCAACCTCAGGCCACTCCTTCTACAGAAGCTTATACAATTTATATACACTTCACTTACTCAGAACACTCGGGCTCTATTTCAAATGCAAAATGGTAGGATTTGATTAAAAGGACATCTTTTCGTTCTATGGTATAAATAGAGGATATGATTCTCATGGATTAAAAGGTGGAGGAAAAAACTTCCTCTAATCCTTTTATATGGGCTACAGGAGTCTTGAGTCTCACAGTAGTTAATTAGGGCCCTTAAATGTTCTGAATGGGCATATAGTGCCTTGGCTGACAGCCCTATAAATATGTTAGGTTGTGACTGGATTTTATTAGAGGCCCTAGGTCTGTAATATAACTAAATTCCATGCTCAAAAGTAGAATGCAAAATTTCTCTTTTAAATGTGCATATTATAACTTCTTAAGACCGGAGATAGTTCTCTTCAGTTTGGGAAAGTTAAAAATAAGTCATAAATAATAAAGTCTTCTTTTAGGGTTACTACTTACTAAACAAAATCTCTTGGTTCTAGAGGATTCGTTACACTTGACAAATTATATTTGCACTTAGCAAAATATTTTATATATATTACATACATATTATATATATATGTATATATATATGGCACAATAAAGATCCTCTATGTATGTGTTATAGAAGCTCAAATAAGTGACCAGGATGACCAGGATGACTTTAAAACTAAATTTTAAAAAATTTTTAAATTTTTGGCATCACCATGGAACTGTGGTTTTCCTTTTCTACCAACTACCAAAAAAAAAAAAAAAAATCAAATATGCTACCAATTAGGAAGGAAAAAAAAAAAAAAAAAAACCTTGAATGTCTTCTCTGTGCTAGCTGATTTTCTGCTTTCTTTCAGATGCCACTCCATTTAATTCAAAAGTCCCTAAAGTGGGGGGTCTAAGTAGAAGTATATTGCTATAACTTATTTTATATAAGTTTTAGCCAAAATAGGAAATACCACCTTCCCTATTCTTACTTAAGAATTAGTTTATTTTTGTCTCTGTGCTACCACAGGTCCATCCCTGGGCACTCTCTGTCAAATTTAGGGAAAATCTGATTCCATGTATTTTGTGACAACATTAAACTAGATGAAGGAAGTATTAATTCCAGGTGAAGAGTATCACCTGACTTACTAATGATTGTGTGTGAAGTGTTGCCAAAACTGCCTGAATATTAAGAATAAATTAGTACCATACTAATGAAATCCTAATCTAGGTGCCCAGAATTTTTTGCATAAAGTCTAATCTGCTGTACCTCATTTTTTTCACCAGTCATAAAACTATTGAAAATATCTAGGAAGACACATTGCTTTATTAACTATGTGCATACTTGCATATACCCATTCATAGCACATAAATATAAGTTTGGCATAGCACAGTCTACATTTGACTGGAACTCATTCTGAACTGGATGCCTTCCACTACAAGATTGTGTCGTTAAAATGGCTATATCTAGAAAACCAGCTCCCAGATGAAAAAAAAATCATAGAACATAATTTAAGACAAAACCTGTAAAAATAATTTTTACACTTGTGCAAGATACATCTTTGAGGAATGGAAAGGAACTAATTAGAACTTAAGTTGGACAGCAGGGAGAAGGTTGGAACCCACCTGCTTCATAAAAAAAATAGAAGCCCTTTTTTTTTTCTAAGTTCATTGACTAAACCTATTTTAAATTTCAGATGAACTACTAACAGTTTGACTGTAAATTGGTTTTTAGCAATCCCATGGAGGAGGTCTTCCATATACTGTGATTTAACAAAATAGCATAGGAACGTGGCCAATGCTGTTGCCCCCACCCCCTTCCCTGTTTGACAGTTAAGCAGAGACCTAAGCTTTCTAATTACTGCTGTTGCCTTAAACTGCTTGGATTTTCAAACACTACTTATTTGGAAATTGTAAATATTCGTCTTATTTTTGGAGATACCAGTTTAAGGAAACTACTTGTTAATTTTCCCTCACTGTTCATCATTTACTAAGATGGTATGGTTGCATTTTCAAAGTATAAAACATATCAAATAGCACCATTGGAAACTGTTCTTGCAAAAAACGGGTTTTTTTTAGTACACGTTTTTTTAAGTCAGGTTGTAGAACTTTTATCTTAGAACTTCTATTTTATCTATATAGGCAAAGGGAAAATCAGAGTTGAAATTTCCTAATAATTTAATTCCCTTCCCTGTTAAGGTGGTGGTTATTTGGAAATGACTAATATTCAGTAGGAACCTTCTTAGCCTGGGATATTGTATATGACTATCTTATCCTTTGGGGTTTAGCCCTTTTGAGAATGCTATGGCCTACCTACCTCCTCAGAAGTTCATAAATGTCAGATTAAGACTTTTACGTTTACCCAGAATAGGACATCCATAGTACCAGACCTACTTAGAATTTCATTGTTGTCTTGCTGTTGTCTGCTTATCGGACATCTAACAGACTAAACAGAGAAGGTAGTCTTGAAATTTGTCAAAACTTTTGATTTTGGAGCTATTACACTTTTAAATGCAGTGAAATAATCAGCCCCTAATTGATATGGTATGAAACCATATCAAATGATATCACAATGATATGAAACCACTAGCATATATAGCTCAATATTTAAAAAGTAAATGGAAATCTGTATGTGGCAATATAAAATGAAAAGTGACTACAAGGTATATCAATATAATCAGATACTGAAAGAGGTCAAGACAGACTCTAACCATGATTTATTTTTTTATGATATTGTGAGTTACTCTGAGTAATACAGAAATAATTATATCTTAAAATTTCCATAGAGCTTCTTCTGGAGGATACTATAATTTAAAATATGCCTTTAATTAAAGGAAATTGCCTTGACTTTGAAAGGGAAATTCTAAGTTCCCTAATTTTACTCTTTTCCTAAGTTCCCTAATTTTAATACTCAGTTTTTCCATGCGATTATTTAAAAAGCCACACCAGCTAATTTGTTTAATAGAAAATTTAGCTAATTTATTTAATAGAAAAACTTACTAAGCACAAATGCTTTAGATTAGAAATTATCCTATTCCTAGAAAGACATAATATTCACTGAAAAAGCGATCTGGTGTCAACAGAGTTTTAAGGGACATTGTCAAACACACGTTTGCTCTGAGATGTGAATTCTATACTATTAAGTAAGTGGAAGTTTTATTCTGGCCTTATCTCAGTTTTCCTAGAGGTAAATAGTATATTCTTTTGAGCCACCAAAGCTGTTTACTATAAAGTCATCAAACACTTAGAGACCACAGGACACATAGAGCCACGAGACTGGAAATTTTATGTTTGCTTAGGAGGTAACCCCTGCCCTCAGAGTGCTTCTAGTCTACAACGTGTTTCAATATGTAGTGGCAGGGACTAGGGAAATCCATGAAGAAAATGGCCAGGAGAAAGCAGAACTTTGGCAAGTAGTAGAGGACAAATCTTAAACCAGTTCACCTGGAAGTACAAAATAAATTGGCCATTTTTTTCATAATGGTTCATATATCCTATCTGTCAAATCACTCTTAGCTCCAAAAATTTCTCCCAAATCTAAATAAAAGCCTAAATATTAAACTATTTTCCCTACCCTAAAAAAAAAAAAAACATGAACATGAAAGAAAATGTAAAATAATTTGGCCACTGTCCCGAGTATTCAGATCACTAATAACTTAAGTCTTTGAGCTTATTGGAATGTTATAATGACAGACCTGGCGTTTTTAAAGGTTTTTGGCTAAAGGAATAAAATGACAATCAAATTCACAGATAGAACTCATTTTCATCTTCCGTGACACTGCCTTCCCATGGTGGAGGGGGAGAATAATAATTTCGGGGAGAAAGGTCGTTTTCTGAGGATCATTACCTTCGAAATGAGAAAGTAGTGGTTTCCAATGAAACACTCGGATAGATTTTGAAAGGAAAAGCGAAGTTCCCAGGCTATTGGAAAATGCTATTAAAATGCTATGACATTAAGACCATAGACACGAAAAATAAAAGATAAAATAAAATTCAAAAAGACCATAGACGCGAAGCTACAGGGCGGGAATTCACAAACGGGTGAGCAGTGGTGCTGGGAGCTGCCCGGGTTGGAAGCGCGCGGGGTTTGGCTGCGGGCCGCCTGCGGTGCGCGCGCCCGGGGGCCTGCAGGTGAGCTGCGGGCCGCCTGCGGTGCGCGCGCCCGGGGGCCTGCGGGTGAGCTGCGGGCCGCCTGCGGTGCGCGCGCCCGGGGGCTTGCTGGTGAGCTGCGGGCCGCCTGCGGTGCGCGCGCCCAGGGGCCTGCGGGTGAGCTGCTGGCCGCCTGCGGTGCGCGCGCCCGGGGGCCTGCAGGTGAGCTGCGGGCCGCCTGCGGTGCGCGCGCCCGGGGGCCTGCGGGTGAGCTGCGGGCCGCCTGCGGTGCGCGCGCCCGGGGGCCTGCGGGTGAGCTGCGGGCCGCCTGCGGTGCGCGCGCCCGGGGGCCTGCGGGTGAGCTGCGGGCCGCCTGCGGTGCGCGCGCCCGGGGGCCTGCGGGTGAGCTGCGGGCCGCCTGCGGTGCGCGCGCCCGGGTGCCTGCGGGTGAGCTGCGGGCCGCCTGCGGTGCGCGCGCCTGGGTGCCTGCGGGTGAGCTGCGGGCCGCCTGCGGTGCGCGCGCCCGGGGGCTTGCAGGTGAGCTGCGGGCCGCCTGCGGTGCGCGCGCCCAGGTGCTTGCGGGTGAGCTGCGGGCCGCCTGCGGTGTGCACGCCCGGGGGCTTGCCGGTGAGCTGCGCGCGCCTCACGCTGTGCTTTCTCTCGAAGGTACCTACCAGGGCCAGTGGGCCGGCGGCATGCGGCACGGCTACGGCGTGCGCCAGAGCGTGCCCTACGGCATGGCCACGGTGATCCGCTCGCCGCTGCGCACCTCCATGGCCTCGCTGCGCAGCGAGCAGAGCAACGGCAGCGTGTTGCACGACGCGGCGGCCGCCTCCGACAGCCCCGCCGGCACCCGCGGCGGCTTCGTGCTCAACTTCCACGCCGACGCCGAGCTCGCGGGCAAGAAGAAGGGCGGCCTCTTTCGAAGGGGCTCCCTCCTGGGGAGCATGAAGCTTCGCAAGTCCGAATCCAAGTCCTCCATCTCCAGCAAGCGCAGCTCGGTCCGCAGCGACGCGGCCATGAGCAGAATCAGTTCCAGCGACGCCAACTCCACCATCAGCTTCGGCGACGTCGACTGCGATTTCTGCCCGGTGGAGGACCACGTGGACGCCACCACCACGGAGACCTACATGGGCGAGTGGAAGAACGACAAGCGCAGCGGCTTCGGCATCAGCGAGCGCTCCAACGGCATGAAGTACGAAGGCGAGTGGGCGAATAACAAGAGGCACGGGTACGGCTGCACCGTGTTTCCTGACGGCTCCAAGGAAGAGGGGAAATACAAAAATAATATTCTGGTCCGGGGGATAAGGAAGCAGCTTATACCAATACGAAATACAAAAACTAGGGAGAAGGTGGACCGAGCGATCGAAGGCGCGCAGAGGGCAGCTGCCATGGCGAGAACCAAAGTGGAAATTGCAAATTCGAGGTATGTCACTTGCAGGCTGGGTGGTTCAGAAGAGTGGGCTGCCCCTACTAGGTCTGTCTTTGTGTTGGCGACCTCACCAGGTAGCCTCTGCAATTGCCAGAACCACAGTTAGAAGCTGGTTAAGTCCAGCGGAATGAGTCGGAAACCTACCTGCACTGTCCTGAAACGTGATGATCACAAAAGGCCCAAGGCACAAGGAGGTGCCCTTCCTGTTGCAGATTGCTTCCCCAGTACTTAAGGTCAGGTCGCTCAGACCCTGTGCACACTTTCAGGGATCCAGTGCACACTTTCTGGGGTGCTTTATTTATTATTTTTTGTTTTTTATTTGAGAAGGCGTCAAAGTCTATATATGGCAGAAATGCAGTTATAAGACCACATCTTGCATGCATTCTTTAAAACTCCCATCCAACTTAAGGGCGCTTGTTATGGTGAGCCCTGGGTGTGGTATATGTGATGAATCCTACTTCTACTCCAGAAACCAATATTGCACTGTGTGTTAACTACCTAAAATTTAAGTTAAAAAAAAATAGTTAATAAAAAAATAAATATCACTGCAAAAAAAAAACAAACAGAGCCCATCTATATGGGAATGGCAGAGGGACTAAGGCTCACGCAAGTCACCGCATTCTGTGCAGGAATGATTAGATCACTGGTGTATTAAAAGGAAAGCGGTGGGGGGGGGGGGGAACCTGACATGGACAGATGGGACTGTCAGCGTGCCAAAGTTGGAAGAAAGTAGAGCAGTAGAGAAGGGATGGAGTGAGTAGGAGAAAGCGGTGAATTATAGATTGAGAAGTGGGGTGCATGTGGGCATAGAAGGACTATGTGCTTGAAGTTTTACCATTAATAGCTGGGTTCACGGATCCAGCGAGAGGGATGGAGAACTCTATCGGGAATAGAATTGTCCTATTGTAGACAAAAAAGGATGGTTATAAATGGAAAATATTATTTTTAGGCTTATTTACATGGCCACTGACTGGCCACAGTTTTGTATGACTTGAGGCATTTATCTTCCTGTTTCAGTAATATTTTCTCATAGAAGTAAAGCTTCCTTTCGAAGCCACAAGATATGAGCATGTCTTCAGATTTTTATTCTTAGCATTGAATTAATGAACCCTCTTTTGGTTTGGTTGAGCCATATGAATTCATTACTGATATTTGGACCTTTTAATCAAAATTGCAAAAATGGCTATTTCATGTGGTTCAGTGGAATACTTTCAGACTTCTGAAGTTGCTTTAAAAAAAACCTATTTTATGGCTACTATTTATTTCTTAGTATCTGAAGCACTACTTGGTCTTGTTTTTTGCATTATATTGAGATATGCAGGGTTTTCATCTTTATCCCAAACTCATCCTGTTTTAAAGTTAATGTGGCTTGTTGATCAGCACAAACTTTCAGGAAGTTACATTACTTGCTTTTCAGTTTGCTTATAGATGGGATACTTGATACATCTAATCTTACTGGTTCCCCTGGCCCTCAGCTAACTTGGGTTATGCCCTGGCCTGTAATTTTAAATGGACTCCTGGATGCTCCCCTTTGTTTTCACCTTACAACCTAGTGATCTAGTAGAGGCAGTTCGATCTTGGCAGATGGGAAGTACACCTGTGCAGGACGATCTAACATGATTTTCTTACACTTGCTTTGATTATTGACTTTTATCATTAGTTTAAATTGGAGAAATCTATATAATGAAAGGGAAATGCTTGTAATGCAAGGATCTCCGATTATACGAGGATCATAAAACTCTTACCCAAGTCCTAGCCACATTAACCCTGTTGAAAATCTTTTGGGGATAGTAGTCATGTAGTTTGAGAATACTATATTACATAGTTTATAATCAACAATTTAGCCAGTTAACTATTTCATAAAAATTTCACTTAGCTATTTTGTAAATACTCCATTCATTATACTAAGTGAAATAAGCCAGTCACAGGACAATTGTGATTCCACTTGAGAGGCGTCTAAAATGGTCAAACTCCTAGAAACAGAGAGTAAAATGGTGGTTGCCAGAGGCTGGAGGGAGGGGGGAAATGGGGAGCTGTTGTTCAACAGCTATAAAGTTTCAGTTAAGCGAGGTGATTGTGCATGTAGTTAACAATATTGTGCGCATAAAAATTTGTTAAGAGGGTAAGTCTCCTATTAAGTGTTCTAACCACAGTAAGGAAATATACGTATGCTGTTCAGATGACACAAAAGACAAAATACTCCATTAACCTTTTACATCTTACATCCACATATATTACTTCTCTTTCCAGATTCCTTGCTCTTTTTTTTTAAGATTTTATTTATTTATTTATTTATTTATTTGAGAGAGCACAAACAGAAGGAAGGGTGGAGGGAGATGGAGAAGCAGGCTCCCCATGAGCAGGGAGCCCGATGTGGGGTTGGATCCCAGGACCCTGGGATCATGACCTGAGCTGAAGGCAGATGCTCAACCAACTGAACCACCTAGGGGCCCCAATTCCTTGCTTTAATAAATGCTTCAGGTGCAGAGTTTTGTCACTGATTTTTGTAGAAAGTAGCTGTAGGACTGACATTCCCCTTCAGTCAGTAGCTCTGAGTTTAAAATTCTACATTCTTTTAAAAACTTTTTTGGGGTGCCTGGGTGGCTCAGTTGATTGTCTGACTCTTGATTTCAGCTCAGGTCATGATCTCAGAGTCATAAGATTGAGCCCCCTGTCGCATGGGGCTCCATGCTCAGGAGGGAGTCTGCTTGGAAATCTCTCTCTCCCTCTTACCCTGTGTGCTCATGTGCATGCACGTACTTGTGTTCTCTCTCTCTCTCTCTCTCTCTCTCATAAATCTCTAAAATAATAAATGATTGAGTAAAACTTTAAAAAAAAAGAAAAAGCTTGTTTGAAGGTTTTGGAACTTGCTGGCTGAGGGAATGCCTTCTTGCTATGTGTCACAAACCATAGTTCTTTTTTTTTTTTTTTAAAGATTTATTTATTTATTTATGATAGACATAGAGAGAATGGCAGAGACATAGGAGGAGGGAGAAGCAGACTCCATGCCGGGAGTCTGACGTGGGACTCAATCCCGGGACTCCAGGATCGCACCCTGGGCCAAAGGCAGGCGCTAAACTGCTGAGCCACCCAGGGATCCCCTAAACAATAGCTCTTTATAATGCCTATCTGCTCAGTCCTTCCTGGACCCCTCCGGTAGTTACTATTAATGTTTTGATTTGAAAAAATATCAAAAGTTTAAGAACGTAGGTGACACTCTCGCCCTGGGCCTCCTCCAGTAATGGCAAAGTAACAACCAGAAAGTGAGGCTCCTGGCAGCTGCAGCTCTGAAAATGGCTCGTTGGCCATTAGCAACAGAGAGAGAGGGTAACACTGACCACCTTAGTTCGCCATCCAGATAATGCTAATCACTATTCTATTGCTGTTATTTCTTAGCCCTATGGAGAATTTTTGTTTAAGTCTCAGGAAAATGGATCCATTTTTGTGCCATCACTCCATATCATCTTGAAGCAAAGTCTCAAGTTAGCCTTGAGAGAAAATAATGGTATCCACCTTCAGGGAAACCACCTTTGGCTCGGAGATTCAAGAAGGTCTGTGGACCTTTCCTTTGCTTCTTCGCGGAGGGAGTGGTGTGTCTCTGCAGGAAACGCATGGGAGACTCATTTCAGAAGGCGTATTATGGGGTCTCTATTTAATTCTTATCAGTAAGGGAATGTGAGGATCATCTAACAGTTAGTGGAAATAATGCAGCAGGTAGAGAATTCGCAGATACTGATAGTTTACTAGAAAGTTAGCACATAAAAGAGTGAAAACTCCAAGGGAGACTAATAATTTGCTGACTCCTATAACTTTTATTCAGGTTTCTGTTCTGATCTAAAAAGTACTGTGTCTATAAGAGGTAACAAAATGTTTCTTCCCTACCTGTCTTGGTCCTGTGGGTTAAAAATCATGTGGAATTGAGAAAATGTCTCAATCTTGTTTTTAAAGAAATGTCCAAGAGGTAGGAGAGCAACTCTGAATATTTCAGGTTCCTCACATTCACAGGCGGAGACTACAGCTCTGCCCAAGATCACCCCATTCTTCCTGTTGTTTCAATTACAGCTCTCACTTGATCACTCTTACTCCATGTAACTTTTGTCTCTGGTCATTGCTTATGAGGTGTTCAAAAAACTGTTCCTTGAGAAAGATGTCTTAAGGAAGAATTTTAGGGTGAGGCGTTTGGCTGAGATAGCAAATAAGTGGCCCTGAGAGAACCACACTTTGTGGAAAAGGACAGATAATCTAGAAAAGGATGTAGACCAAAGAAGAGCTTTGTAGACTCTGAGCCCCAGAGGACATGATCGTCCTGCTAAAGAATGGAAGATATCTGGTGACAGGGATGGGAGAGACCAATTGAGAACCACAGGCATTTGTTTGTACTGGCTTTGTTGCATCACACAGATTAGAAGAAAAAAAATAAAGTGGGAGGGTAGATTGGACCACCATTCTCTGACTCTGTGGCCCACCTCACTGAATCTGGGAGGGTATGTGGCTGGACGGGCTTTCCAGGGCTAGTGTGAAATATCAGTGACTGCTGCTCCAAACATCTCCCAGACTTCAGGTGGTGACAGCAGCCCTGAGATAGGTAATGTTGGGATGGAGCCCCGCTGGGCCTGGTACACGTGTAGTAACAGGGCAATGGAAGCCCCAGATACAATGTGGAGGCCCACACTCAAGCTATCTGGTGCACAGGTGAGCTTGCAGCACCTGTTTTCAGAATTAGAGATCGGATTCCATGTTGCTGATTCTGGACTTTAATATAAAAAAATGACACTTTTTTTTCCCCCAAAAATCCTCCATGAAAGTATATTTCCTATAGTTTTCTTCTAAGAAGATATAACTCATTACCATTCTCCTTCTTTCCTCCATCACCTGAATGGTTCAGCCACAACAGCTTTTCTTCAGTTCCAAGGGAACTGCCTGCTTTCCCCCTGCCTGGTGCCCTTGCCCCAGCTGGCCCCTTAGGCCACTCCATCTTCTGGGTAAGGCATCAAGTCTCCTCACGGAAGGTTTCCCTAAGCCCACACCCTCCCACCCCACTGCCACCCCCTTCTACCCAGACGCCCATTTGTCTTAAGTTCTCATCGAATTTCAGTATATTTGTTTGGTATCTCTTTCTCCAAGTAGATCGGAAAGCCAGATCCTGAAGGCAGCTTTGCTCACTTTTAAACACCCAGCAGCTGGTTTAGATCAGGGCACTCTCGTAAGGGCTCTGGTAAATATTTGATGAATAAGTGAATTAAATTCTCACTACTTAGGCCACAAACACTACCAGCGCTTCTAATTCTATTTTCTTGGGCATTTATAAACCAGCCTCAAAGAAAGGAAATCATCATGCTATAAATCTGGCAATAATCAAGGAAGTACAGAAAATGCAAAAGTATGTTACAGGTATGCTTTTCCTTAGCTATGTCAACATCGTTAAAGAGTCATTACTAAGTCAGGGCCTGGGAATAAGAACTTGAGGGTAAGCCAGACTGTTATCTCCATTCTTCATAGGAATGAGCTGGTCCAGTGATACATGTGAGTGCTTCCCTTAAACAGATGTGGAAACTCCAGAAAGTCAGCTTATACTCACTATAAAAAATATTAGCTCATCCTGCCTGTTTGACATCACCAAGTTATGTGATCGGTCAGAAAATAAGAGCTTACTGTTTTTTTTTAAGAATCTGTTTGCTAAATATTCAGCTGCCTTTATTCCCTTTTGAAGATTTTTCTTGTCTTTTTTTTTTTTTTTGGCTGAAATTTTTCATGAGCTCAAATAATAGTGTTCAATAGAAACAGTTCCTTAAAAGATTGCTTGACTTGATTCACACTTCACTTATTAGTAATTAAAACCTAGAGTCAACCATGAGTCAGTGCGCATTACAGATCCAAATTAAACTTCTACCAATTGTAGGGGAAAAAAGCTCAGCTTCTGCCAAGTTCGTGTGAAGGGCCAGGAATTTGAAATTCTTAAATTCAGTTGGGCAAGCGGATTCCAGTTCTCTTTTGTAAATCAAAATTCTGATTTTTTTTCTTTTCTGTAATGTTTGTAGTCCTCTCATATCTTTAAAAATAATTGTAGATTATCTTTTCCATGGATTTTTTTTAAATTTCTTCTACTGGGGCTCTCGTAAATGTTCAGTTTTTAACCTAAGTGATTTTCGCAGGAAGGTTGAATTTTTTGTAACGTCTTGCAAGTCATTTTATTGAAGAAGCCATTAAATAGGTACAGAAATTTGGGGGGAATCACCTAAAATGTGGATTTCAGTGTTGAGTGCATTAATGATTTTTTTAAAATTTTACCTTCCATGCTCATCTGTATCAACCTTTGCTGCCTGTCTGGCTTTTCCACCTGTTATTACCAGCCTTTCTACAAACAGATTCCAGAGTCTTGGATAATACACTCAGGCTGAGGTGCAGAAAAGTTCCTGTAAATGGGGATTGATAGTTCCTCTGTCTTCACAGGAGGATTGTCTTAAGAGTTGAATGAGAGAGTGGATGGCATAGGGCTTTGTATGTAAACTGTGAATCACCATATCCAGTTCATGTTTTGAAATCATATGAGTATGATTCCCATAAGTGCGAGTTGACAGGTGACCAAGAAACCAGACTGAGATAGAGGTGAAGATGGAGAGAGGAAGGAAAAAGGAAAGGAAGGCAGGCTTGGGAAGCAAAAACAGGGATAAGCAAAAGGAAAGGCGTTAAATCCACCAAGCATGACCTCCTGTGTTTAGATGTGGGTATGTACCAAGACTCACCCCATTCCCAGCCTCAGATCTTTCTGAAGTCAGTCTATTGTCAACAGGTAGTTACATATTTTAAGACTGAAAAAAAAAATTGAGCAAGGAAATGGCACATGTATTTGTATCAAGCTGTGCTGGGGTAATGTTCTGAAGAGAAGGCAGGATAATAAAGATTTTTATCTTCATATTGTGTAGGTATAACTAGTGTAAGTCACCATTCTTTGATTATTATAGTTTATGTATTGTGCATACAAATTTTAAGCACATGTTTCTCCTTACTGAAGAATGCCCATTTCCCATGAGTGAGAGCAAAGAGTCTGCTCTAATTTCCTCACGTTCTTGTCCAGGCTGTTTAAAGAAAGCTGGACTTCTCTGTGGTGAGGGGCCCAGGACTTCTCTGTAGCAGTCACTGAGGATTTTCTGTGTGGGTGTACAGAGGGAGCAGCTGAAACCAGAAAGATACTGAGGCGTCTGCTCTGACCTGCTCCCAAATAAGGGGCAAAGTGTGGATAAGCTGGTACTCCATAAGAGGAACATGCCCAGCTTCTCTCTTTCAGCTCTGATTTTATGGTACCTCACTGCTTAGCAGGTCGTTACACATAACATGGGAACATACTATGTTATGGGAACCTTGTAAAACTTTCCTCGGGTATCTTGTTTCTGGAGACCTCTCTTTAAAAACTCTTTATCCAACCTTCCCAAGTCCAAGCCCATTCAGAAACTGAGGCCTTGAGGGTGGTGTGTGTTCTAATGACAACCAAGTAGGTTCAAGCAATACAAATTTAATGAAAATTGGTCTTGCACCATAATAACAGGAGGGTCACACAGTTATTCAGATGTGTGGGCCATTAAAAACATACATTTTTAAAGCCCTGAATCACGTAGGCATGGCTCTCCACTTTGATTAAGCAGAGAGCATAAGGAGAAGATGCTGTCTGTATATGGTGTGAACGAGATACGAGGTAATGTTGAATTCTGCAGAAATCTACTTGGCAAAAACTGGCTGCAAAGACTGGAGGGAAAAAGCAATGTTCCAGGGGGACGATAAGCTAGGTTTTTGGGACACATGTTGGCCTTGTTTTAACTGTAAAAATCTGCGTGCGCTTAGACAGTACAAATTGCAGCAGGTTCGATCTCATTTATCTCTGAAGCATGACATTTTTCCCGATTCTGTAAACGTGGAAGAATTAAAGCAGCAGTTACTTCCTAGTGTAACTTCATTTGTAACAAAGGGCCCCTTACTCTGTTTCCCAGAAAGCCAAAGGTGTGATAGCATTCGTGTTCCGTCCCACGTGCTCCGTACAAATTTTAGCCTTGATCTGGAGCTACTCTGTTTTCAGGCAAGTGGCGGAGTTCTGTGTGCATGCTAACACAGCTGGGAGACTCCTGAGCTGCAGCTGCCAGGCGGCCAAAGCACCCCGCTCACAACTTTCCATTATGGATTAAGCTGACTCTGCCAACCTCACTTTACTCAAGACACCAAACGGGACGCTTGCAAGACTAGTGCCTTGCAAATCTTTGAGATGCTTTTCTTATTATAGATGAAATATGAACATTGTGTTTGGGAACAGGATCCAACAAATGCCAAAGGTATTTATGTAAGTCATTCAGCTTTAGTACAACGGCCTCTTGAGAATAAAACCAAATAAGCTTTTAATAATTTTGCCCTTCTGTTTCAGTTGGTGTTTCACATTTATTTGTATAATATCCTCAATTCACAATAAGCTTCTTTATCAGGAATTTAATTAATATGTAAGGAATCAAGATCACCTCCAAAAGAGTACGACTCTTTGAAGTCAAATCTTCTTAGGATTTCCCTGAGTGCCAAAAGAAACTTATTCAAACCAAGGAAAATACATTAATTCCTTTCCTAGCATTTTTTAAATAATTGATTATGCCAGAGATTAACAAATAACTTTGCTATATTTTTGTTTTTAAAAACTTTTGAATAAGGTTAACATTTTTTTGCTGAGGTTTACTGTATCGAGTCCCTCAAGCTTTGATCTCAATTATCTTGGTCCAGAGATCCCTATCTATTTCATTTTTTTCATTGGTGCAGGAGTTTTCTGAATTAGTATTTCAGGATTTCCTATGCTCACTTCCATACATTAGGGGAAAGGTTTGATATTCATGTCAGGAACCTACTAGTCAAAATGTGTTGAGGAAAAATCTAAAAGAGTTGGACTTTCAGGTTCAGGAGTGGGAATGGAGGAGCCATGCCCATGCTCCACAGGTCCTTGTTACTCATTCCCACTCCTCCTACTCACCCCAGTGATTTGAGAATCAATTGAACTGTGACTACTAGAATACCTTGCAGAGATACAAATGCCGTGGAAGGATTGCAAATTAACACACTAATTAATACCCTGGTCTGGATTTGCAGAAAAGACACTAGGTTACCAGCCCATCTTATAAGGCTTGGTTTTTATCTCCATGAAATATTAATTTTAATCATTCTTATAACATTAGTGGATGGCATGCTGTGTAAATGCAAAATTATGATTAGGATCCAGTCCTTTCCATCACATGTTAGGACAGATAAAAATGCAGTTACATCTCAGATGATTGCCCCCTTGCTAGGAGCTAAGGTAGCACATAGGAAGAGCTTAACCCTAGCCTGGGGCTAGAGGCATTGATTGTGCAGGTGGTACCCAGCTTGAAAACCGAAGGATGTGTAGATGTTTCCAGAAAAAGGTAGAGAAGAGTGCAAAGGATAATGGCCCATGTGTATTTGGGGTACTGTAAAATGTTTGGCATGGCTGGAAAAGAGAAAACAAGGTGGTGGGGGGTGGGTGTTGAGAGATGAGGTGGAGGAGAAGGCAGGGGCTCACTGACCTATGGGGGGGGATTAGACGTTATCATAGAGACCAGAGAGAGCTACTGGTAGTTTTAGACAGAAGGATGACATCAAATTTAGAAAGATCACTTTGGATGCAAGTAGTCTAGGGACTGGGAAGAACAAGGGGCAATAAAACTGGAGACTGATTAGATAGTAATCTGCTAACTGATAACCTAGGTAGGAACCTCAGGGCCAAGCTATGCAGTGACAGTGGGGATGGAAAGAAGCACAGCCTCCCAAGCAGACTTAGTAGGAGTCTGGTTGGTTGAATAAATGTTGCAAACCTAGAAGAGGCAGAGGCAGAGTGACCACCAAGTTTCAGGGCCAGCCAACTGGATGGATCTTGATACTGTTTATTCAGACAGGGACCAGAGAAGAGGGTACGGGTGTAGAGAGGAGGATGAGTGTGGATTTTTACTTTTTGAATTTTGACGTGCTGGCCCCAAAAATAAAAGGAAAATTCAAATGTGTCCCATCCATAGAGAGCTCAGACCCAAACCCTGAGGAACAAAGACATTTATGAGGCACATCACAAAAGAGGAATTCCATCCACACATATCATGTCCACACATGATACTAGATGCAGCTCTTAAGGATTTTTTTTTTTAAGATTTTATTTATTTATGAGAGACACAGAGAGAGAGGCAGAGAGACAGGCAGAGGGAGAAGCAGGCTCCATGCAGGGAGCTCGACGTTGGACTCGATCTTAGGTCTCCAGGATCAGGCCCTGGGCTGAAGGCGGCGCTAAACCGCTGAGCCACCCCGGCTGCCCAATAGATGCAGCTCTTCTTAAGAAGTACAAATTAAGCAATTCTCACATTCAGTAACCAGAAGGAACCTTTGCTTGTGGACAGTGCAATTCAGGTATCAGAATGCCTATTCCTGAATTTGTGAAATTCTACTTTCTAAGATTTGTGCTCAAAGGACCTACCCTGAGCAAGATCTGTTGGCCTGTTTCTTTCTTGGCAGCACACTGGAACAAAATACCACTCTCACAAATTATTGTGCTAAAGAAACATCATTTGGCAAACATTTATTTAGTGCCAGCCCTGTCCAAACATGGCACTAGGCCCTAGGAATACAAAGATGAATAAGAAACAAAACTTGTCATGAAGAGCAAAATGCGCTGGGGAGTTCACAGCACCCCTGTGCAGCGGGCCGGTGCCGTGAGCCAAGTGGGGCTGTGGGGTGAAGGGACCCACCGGGAAGCACCTAGCCCACCTCAGGGAGCCTGTCACTTTCCCTCTCTGCCTGGAGCATCTTCACATCCAGGCCCCTTTCCTTTGCCTAACCTTTGTCCATCTTTTGTGATCATGCTCGAGGTCCTTATGGGACTGAATTAAGAAAACCTAAAAAGTGTGTCTTTGTATATGGACTTTTAACCCCTGACAGTAGCAATGCTATCAACTGAATATACAGAGATTAATTAGAATTTTATAGTGCTAAGGAGATGACTGGTGCTTTCTTTAAAAAAAATAAAAATAAATTATCAAATTTTTTCAATAGCCAAATAATTTCAATTTAAATTAATTTAACTTTAATTCAGTAGCCAAATTTTAATTTAATAAAATTACATAGAATCTATAAGATACGATTTTTGATGGTAGCAGAATCTCAGCATCATTTGGATACAACAACGTCAAAGTTAGCTATCTTGCAGTAAGTTCATTTTTTTGGCCATGTTTCCACATATGGAAGCAGTGTAGACACATCTAAACATTTCCCCCACGTACTACACAGGAGTGCAAGCACTCATCTGAGGATAGCAATTTGGGTGATGCCTTTTGGCCACATATAAACAGAGCTGACATGGTTAAGTGGTTACCTGGTGCCTGAACTTGTGCCATGAACTTGGCATCTGTTATCTCCCCTAATCCCCTTAGCCATGTTAGTAGGAAAGTGAGACCTAGAAAGGTCATAAAACAAGTAGATGACCCGTGTTGGGCAAACCCCAGGCAGCACAGCATCAGATCCATGACTTTAATGTCCACTAGATTTTGGGACTTGAGTTAGGAGTTGTTTTGCTTTTACCCATGCGCTTGCCTTTGGCTCATAAAGGAAGATCCATCTGGGAGCAGTATTATTTCATCATATGCTTCATTTTGTCAGTTTCATTTAACCAATATTATTCAGTAGCCCCAAATCTTGTGACTGAGACAAACATCAATAGATAGTATCAGTTTAGTATGGTGAATTCTAAGAAAAACTGAAAATGCAAAAGAAGGAAGAACACTGAGCACATGTGAGGCTGAAGGCTGAGCCTGTAGCTGTGGAGGCTTAATTCAAGATTCAGCGGAAAGCAAATGGTGGCAAGGATGCTCTGGACAGGGCATATCTTGAAGAAGACAGAGTAGGTAGAAAGTGCATGGGGTAAGTTCCTAGCAGCAGTTGGATAGAGGGGCAGTGCATCTGCAGATGCGATCCATTCACACTCCCTGCAGTGAATCACAAGGCACTTGAAAATTTCTGGCTCCCACCCAGTGCTGACTTTGCACATCTTTGGGTGAGGCCTAGAAGTCTGCGTTCTACAAACTTTCCTGGTTATTCTGAGGCACACTGAAGGTTGGTAAGTGTAAGTTAAGATGTGATAGGAAATGATGTCATAAAGGTTCAGGAGCTGGATTGTCTACTTGTGTTGATCTTAGGGAGTCTTTGAAAGAAGTGGAGCAGAGAACTCTGTTTCTGAGATGGATTCAAGTGGGGCTGAAACTAGAGTCCTGGTCTGTGGCAAGATGATAAAGACCCAGTCAAGGGCATGAGTAGTAGAGAAGTAGATGAAATTAGGAGGAATTAATGGATAGAAGTGGTGACAAACAGAGGCAAATCTAAGATGTTTGTGTGTGATATCCTAATGCTCCTAAATTGGATTAGTGAAAAGGTTCATTCCTGGAATGTGGGTCATTTATTTCAAATATATTAAGCAAAGTCATCTATCTGGATCTCTCATCGATAGATGGGATGAGGGAGAAATTCATCTATGGGGAAGAGAAAGTGGAAAACCCAAGCCTGGACCTCCACCGCTGTGTGAATTCCCTTCCTTTGCCAGTATTTGAACTTGTCTTCACCCAGCCATACCAACAACACTTTTTATAGAAGTTATTCCGTTAGTAAATACAGCAAAACATCACTGACGTTTTACTTTTCCAACTCCAGATTCGTCCTCTGTCAGAAAAGGAAAATGTGCCATTGTGTAAACTGTTAAGAACGAGATTACAGTTAGGGACAGACCAAATTAAAACCAATTTTGAAGTACCTGTAAGCATTCCAGGAGCACAGCTCACATACCAATGATTTTTGATCATCTCAGGGGTATTGTTAAATGTTGACATACTTAGGACCACGCGAGACCTGAAGTGTGAGAAAGGAAGCATGGACCTGACCCCTCCTTAGGCTTAGGGTTGGAGAGAATTTACACCGACAGGGAGCAGTTAAGTAATAACAAAGCAAATCGTTCAGTCAACTGTTTATTAGTGCCCACCTCATGCCATACAGGTTTTGAAGTAGTTTATGTAAATGTCTAAATGGTCAGCCTTACAGGAATTAAAGATTGGCCTGTCCATAAAGCACCTCCAGAGACTTTTCTTGGCCACTAGTAATATTTTGAGGTATTTTTTTCATGTTACCATACAAACTTGAAAGTAAAAGCATTTTTCACAATTATTATTCTTCATACTCACTAAATCAGAAGAACTTTCAACCCAGTGTTGGAATGATTAAAATCTATAGAGCATGCAGTCCCTAAGGTTTCTTTTCTTTTTTTTTTTTTTTTAAGATTTTATTTATTTATTCATGATAGAGGCAGAGACACAGGCAGAGGGAGAAGCAGGCTCCATGCAGGGAGCCCGATATGGGACTCGATCCCGGGACTCCAGGATCATGCCAGAGCCAAAGGCAGGCACCAAACCGCTGAGCCACCCAGGGATCCCCTAAGGTTTCATTCTATAAATGAAAACAAAGGAAAGAAGGCCATATATAAGAGCTTTCTTTTTCCTTTTTTTTTTTTTTTTTGTGCCTTTGGAGTCTTCAGTAATATGTTAATTTTGTGGTGTTAAAGTTCAGTTGCTAAACTTTACTCTTCAAAAGTTTTCTTTAAATTACAGTTGCTATATTTGTAACAGTTACAGAGCCTCCACTGTATTCAGTGCCCAATAAGGGAAATTTCAAAGGAAAAAGAAGGCGTAAGTCAACAAAGGGAAGAAAATAAAAAAGTCTCCAGCATCCCCACCCCACCACCACTGCGAAGTGTCTGTGTAAACATGTATGCATGTGAATATGTAAATTCATGTGTAGAAGATGCTAGCCCTAAGGCAATGCTGAGTAATGAGAAAGGGGAGGAAAATGAGAGAGACAGCGTGAATAAAGGGGTTCCTGGTATAATTGGCGTGTCTGGTGCCAGGTGCAGTTGGTCTGGAATGATTTCATAGGGAATTTGAGCCTCAAGCAATATTTCCAAGGGAAGCTAAGGCATGATTTGTCATAGAGGCAACAGAGATTTTGCCAGGTGGGGGAAGAATGGCATGTCTGATGACTCACAGCCTGAAGAGAATGAGAAATGCTTCAAGGCAGTAAAGATCACCAGTGTTCATTATCGATTGGCAGTACTGTCTTCGTGGTTCGCTGGAGTAGATATTGCTTTTGGCCTCAAAGCCTTATTAATCTTCTGATGTTCTGTGTTGGTATTCCCCAGTGACTCCGATGGCCAACAGAACCTGAAAACAAGGGTTTTTTGTATGTAGACACTTCCCTTTCACCCTCATCCTACTACCCAGAAAAAACAAATAAAAGGTCCAGAAAGTTAGTAAATTGAGGGATAGCAGTAGTGGGGCTGGTCTGAAATTTCTGAAAGCTAATGCTGTTTGGTTTGTAGAAAAGAATAAAAATGATAGGAAGGTGGGAGGCTAGAGACACTGGAGCTAACATTTCTGTTAGATTTTCACTCTGATGCTTCATCTTTTTTTGAGAAGTCTTACAGTGTGTGTACAAAAGCACACTCAAAACCCTTCTGGACTGTGCACCCCCCTGCTGGTGTGTATAATGTAAGACGCACAGTGTTTTGCTTTGCTGCGGGTAGTGTAGAGTAAGTACAGCTGAGTCATGGTCGGAGAAGAGGACAATTAGATAAGGGTGCTGACTATTGAAGGATCTTAAAAGCACTAATCAGGTGTTATGCAAGACACAAGTGGAAACTGTTTCAGAGTCCTGAGGAAGTTAGTAACATGAGCAAAACAACATCTGAGGAGAATGGCTTTAGCTGTCATGTACAAGGTGGATTGGAAGCAGCAGAAGTTTGGGACTGGACCATGGAAGACGTGAATAAATGAATGCATAAAGAACTGGGTTCTTGAAAGTGGCAAAGGAGAACTCACCTTGTATACCACTGGTTGTATACAAAGAGAGTCAAAACCCTAAGGATCTGAGGATAATGCACTAAGAGCACACGTGGACTGTAAATAATGGCGGTGACACCTTGGGGAGAAGGATAATGAATCTTTGAGTCCTGGACTTTCAAGGAGGAACAAAGCAAAAAGAGATTCCTCTAAGAATGGTACTCAGAAGGCTTGTGCATTTAAGAGTTTCCAAAGAAATGAAAACATCAAAATCAAAGGTTTACATAGTCGCTTTTAATAGAATTGTCAAAAAAAAAAAAATGAGTAGAGAAGCCTGGGGTCGAGAAATTTATAAGGACTTATCAGAGATGGTGTGGAAACGAGGGAATTATTTTATGCTAAGATAAGCTTAGGCAAGATGCTGACCAGTGTTTGATTGTGGTTATCTCTGTTTGCATCTCTATTTGGATAATTCCATTGTCTGAAATCAAATTAGCAAATCCTTTTTATTTTTTATTTACTCTATTGATAGAGTGGCCATTGCAGTATCTAGATGGTCAGCTATATGGTAATCCGAGCTTTCATTAACTCTTTTTGCTGCCTGTTGTCTTTGACTAAGTCCATATAAAAGAGTGAAGTTGACATCTGTGATTTTCTTTGCCTTGGAAAGGCATCTTTTTGCTTAGTTATTTTTTGTACAAAACAGATCAAGAGAATAAGCACATGGCTTGTATGAAGATACTAATTACACAAAGAGTGTGAAAACTTGCAGAGGCTAGTTTCAGGCCCCAAACCATATCACCTGGGACCTGCCCCAAGAAGGACATTAGTAGGAATTGTACCTACATGGAGTAGGTAGGACCAAAAACAATGGGTAAGTTAGTCTTACAAAGAGCACTGGGGTTCAGCTTAAGATCAAGATCACGAAAAAAAAAAAAAAAAGATCAAGATCACGGGAGAACCAGAGGTCTGTTTTCTGATTATTCTGTTCCCCAGTACCATCTACTTTTTTTCACTCCCTGGTCTCTGTTCTAACTCGTTGCAAGTCTATTTTGTTTGACCCCTCTCTAGCTTATAATAGTCCACCTCGCTTCCCAGAGCAGCCATGTCCAAGAGCACAGTTCAGCCTTCCTGCAGATTCTTGGCAGTGGCAAGTCCCAGCTCAAAAAGCAACCCCCCCCTCAGCTGGCTCTGACTAACCACCTGAGAAATCCCCCCTCCTGCTGGAAATCAGGCAGGTGCAGGAGTGCTTGACGAGATACAGGGGCCTCTGTTGAGCAGTCTGATTTTCCCATTAAGAAGAAACTGGTAACGTGTATTCTGGTCTAGTCTGTCAACAGTTTTTCGTATTCTCACAAAACACGAAAATATGAAAAGAAAAAATATTTTTACTGAACGTTAAACACTTACTAAATCAAAATATAAGATTGTAGCTCTTGCAAAAGCATGGATTACATTGAGTCATGCCTTACAATTTTTGTCTAGATGAAGACTGAATTAGCCAGGGATGTAAAAGTTTTAAGTGTTCAAGCTATGGAGATTAGGAAGGGATTTCTTTGTAGGGAAAAAAAAAAAAAAAAACAACTTGTAGGCAAATACTTACAGTCCCTTTACCAAGGAGGTGTAGTGACTACTTGGAGTTTAAAATAGGCTGTACCTAACTGATTTTTCTCATGACATTTTCAAGGTTTTTTTTTTTTTTAATTAATTTTTATTGGTGTTCAATTTACCAACATACAGAAAAACACCTAGTGCTCAAGGTTTTTTCCCTCTTAATTTTCTGTTCTTCCTTTTCCTCCATCCATTGTGGCTCTATAAATTAGTTTCAAATGCTACTCCCCTAAATTCTAAATAAGTTTTAGAAATCTGAATACTGAACTAGTGAACTATAAAGCCATAGAGTTACAAGTTTTTCCTAAAAGTTAGGCACAAATCTAAAGCTAGCTAGAATCATTTTAAGTAAGAACTACAAGAGTTAAACCCAGAATAAAATATTTCCTATACCAAGAAAGAAAATTATGATCATGAATAAGAGGTCATTTTTAGACTTCATTGGCCTACTTTATGTGTATTAATGTATACTGTATAGCTAATAAAAATAAGTCTTCTACATTACATGGGATTCAGCACAGGTATCAAGACCTGATAGGCAATCTAAGTACTTGGTTTTGATTCATTCATCATTTTTGAGTTGGCTTTCTTCCTTGGAGACTTAGAATCCCTTACAGATGTAAGATCTCATTGGGTTTCTGATGGTTCATATATAAGCTCGATACAACATACATATCTTTTAATCCTTATGCTGAGATCATTGCATAAAAGTTAAATTTATTTTTTTAGGTTTTCTTTTTATTACTCATGAGAGAGAGAGAGAGAGAGAGAGAGTCAGAGACACAGGCAGAGGAAGAAGCAGGCTCCATGCAGGGAGCCTGACATGGAACTCGATCCCAGGTCTCCAGGATCAGGCCCTGGGCTGAAAGCAGTGCTAAACCACTGAGCCACCCAGGCTGCCCATAAAAGTTAAATTTAATGAAAATGATCATTCCTTACTGAAAGTCCTTTATAGTTAGTGACCCCGATTTCCTAGGGCTCAGTTACAACACACACATGAAACCTGAGTGATAGGAGACAGTTGGGTGATGAGTTGAATTTTGAGAGGTCCAATTCGCCTGGAGACTGTATCCCTTTCCCGCTCAGGTCAGGGCCCAGGAGCAAGACCCCAAGAGACCCATCCACAAATGACCTGAAGAACATTCCACATCCCTCCTGGTGCTGGCCCTGCCTTATGTTTAGGGGTCAGGACACCAGAGAGATGCTGGCAGGCTTACCAGACTGGGCTAGGGAGAAGATTTTACTCAAATATTGTCTATGTGACATTGTAAGCCTTAGATTACTCATCCAAAAAATGGGGTGATTTGACACCCAGCTCACAGAAGTTGAGAGAATTAAATTTGATTAGTATATGAGTTCCCCTCACACAGTAAGTAGCACCTAATAGGTACTAAATAAGCTGATAGAGCCAGCAGCTGTCGATTACTTCCACACTGAGTACTGTGTCAAGACAGACCTTGCCTTCTGAGAGCTCCTATTTCCACGGCAGGAGATTGAGGAGAAAAGCAGCAGATATTATAGGATGGGACACGGCAAAGGACAGCGTATCTAAGAAACCAGCAGAGGATCCCTCACCACCTGGGGGAACGGTGAGGGATGTCCAGGGGCAATTCTTGGGCAGTCTTGAGGAGACAAGTAGCATGTCCAGGAACAAAAGAGGGAAGAAGGGCTTTCCTAGCAGAGGGCACTGCAAGGGCAAACTCGTGGGGGATTAAGAGCTCGTAGGTCCCTTCCGTACTAAAATGCTATTGTTACTGATACTCCTGGAGTTTCAGGGCATGGAGAGGCAGTGCATGTGTCCCATTGCTGGTTAAGAACACACACTGTGGCTACAGTCTGGGTTCGGATCCTGGCGAGGTCAGGTCATGATGGGACTCAGGCTTCACATTCCTTCATCGCAGTGGGGAAAGAACAGTAGTAGCTATTAGCAGGATTATTCTGAGGGTTAAACGAGGTAAGAAATTGGAAGTGGAACGCAGATGCTGCATGTTTCATGCTAGTGTAAGTTTTGTAATTATCTCAGCCAGCGGTTCCCGAATCCCATGCTCTGCATAAAGTGGGAAGAGTAGGTGTTTGCGGGAGAAACCAAAATGAACTAGGGCCCTATCCTCTAGGAAATTTATAACCTAGTGGCAGAGATGGATAGGTAAACAGTTTGCAGTGCAGCTGGAAATTAAGGAAGAGCTATGTGGAGGCTGAAGCAATGTGTGGGAGCATCACTAGAAAAGAAATCTGTTCCAAGGAAGGAGGAATTCTTGGGAGAAATGAAGTTGGTAGAGAATCTTCACCCAGCACTCATCCTGGCTCGCTTTGGCTCTGTTGCATGTGACTGAGGGCAGGATCCGTCCAGGTGCACTGTTGGGCCCATTTCCTTCCCCGTGGCCGACTTTGTCTTGGCTCCTCACCCATTTACCTGGATGGCATTCAAATGCTTCCCTGAGAACTAAAGCTGGGAGGGTAAATAAGGTAGGTTTATATCCTCAGCCTAAAAGAGATGCAGGAAAAACAGGAGCTGATGGCAAGTCAGGCACCAGAGACTTGATCTTCAGTGGGAAGAAGTCAGGTTACCAGGAAGTCCCCAGGCCCTAGGCTTTGGAGCCCAATCACAGAATACCCCTCCCAGCCCCCGTGCTGCTCCTATTCTGGTGCTTTTGCTGGTAGTCGCTACACCGACTCCCCACATTCAAAGGAGTGCCCCCCAGACTCGCAAGTTGCCGTCTTCTTTGCTGCCCCAAGTGCCTCGTGAGGCCTGCGTTGTGCATGCGAAGCCAGATCTGAGAAAGCAAAGTGAGCGGCCCTCCCCCACAGTGGAGGAGCACCTGCCAGGCTCTACAAGAGCCCCCATGTCTCCCAGGAGCCACCAGCTCACAGGAAGGAGGAGGTGGGTGTCTACTGCCCCCCCACACCCACCCCGTGTCTTTCAACAATTGGGTCCAAGCTATCCTGTTTCTGGCAGAGTCCACTCACAGATGGTGGTTTATGCCTGACTCTGTCCCACAGTTTGAGCTCTGAAAATGTGCCATCTCTTCTCTTTGGTCAGTCTGATCCTGGGAAAAGAGGCTTGCAAGTCCACTCTAACTCGGGCATCTTTGCCTTTGAAAATCAAGGAAGAAGTGAATATGCGCTCTAGCGCGGAATTTCAGAAGGGACAAAAGAGGGAAACAGTTCAAATAAATGTTTAACTGACAGCCCGATTTTTGCCCAGAGCGGGTTAGGGAATTCTTTCTGCAATATGGTAATAGTAGTTATAAGCACAGATGTCAGGGCCACAGCAACTTCAGGTCTTGGCACTGTCACATTTTTTAGCTGAGTGGCCTCAAGTAAACAACTTTACCTAAGTCTTAATGTCATCATCTGTGAAATGGGCCATGATAATTAATAGTGCCTCCTCGCAGAGTTAAAATGAGTACTCCTTGAGTTGGTATATGTTAAGTATTTGGGACAGTGCCTGGCCCCAGTGAGCATGGTGCAGGTGTGCACTCTTACACTTACTATGGTGCCCATAGAGAAATTTGGGGTGAACTTGTTCTCCTGATGCCTCATTGGGCATATCTGAGGAAATAATACCTCAGGTACTATCCAAGGCTTTATGAAGTTCAAGTAATATGCATGTTCAGTTATTGGGTTAGTGGAAGCTTCTTGGCATTCCTAGGTTTCTGAGAAGGACAGCTGTAGAGATTCTCCCCCAAATTCTGGAATAGCACAAATTATTTGTTCCTAAGACATCATATACAAACATAAAGACAAATCCCAGCCTGCGGTATATAGAGCCACACCTCTGTTTGAAGTGCCTGCAGGCCACTCCATGGTGTGTGCAAACTGTGGATAGAAAGACAGATTTTCATGATGCAAGTTTCCTTTTGAGACTCCGACCAGCCAGGTTCATTCACCATTGTGTGCTGCATGCTGTGGAATTTAAACAGCTTTGAGCTGAACACCTGTATCTTTGTCCTGGGTCTTGCCTTGCAAAACAGGATTTGATTGGACTTCTCTTTTCAACACGGTTACCCACCTACAGGCCCGTACTTCTGCATTCCTACTTCCTAGTGCTTCACAAGAAATAGCCAGACTTGAAAGTATGAGAAAATAACCTGAAAGTTAGATAGAAAATCCTCCTCATGTATGTTTATGTTTGATTAAAAACGAAGCAGTGTGAAACGTGTATTGTAAGATGATTAAAGTGTCTTCATTATGTCCCTTCTGAGGCATATCTGTTTCAGCTTTAGGGAAATAATTGAAACCAGCTTTCCCCCAACTGCATCACCAATATATTGTTGGGCAAATTTGCAATCTGTGAAATGACATCAGAAGAGTAGAGTAAAAAGTCGGGATCCAGGAGTCAGTACCTACAGACCCATTTGCCATAGGCCATCGTGACAAATTATGGAAGACCCAGACCACTGTCTTTTGGGGCACTGAGTACTTACAGTGTTTCCAGGGATAAACACCGCTTGGAGTTTAGAAGTGAGTCTGAGATCATCTGGCCCTCAGGCAGCCTCCAGTAGGACAGTGTAACAAGTCACCATAATGCAAGGTGAAGAGCAAGTGCCACAAGAGAGTCAGTGTGTTTTCAGAATCTTTTTAGTCTTGTGTAAAGTTTTAAAAAACATAGGGATTTTTTCCACGTGGAAGCATCAGGAGAGGTCTCAGGGGATAGGGGCTAGAGTTGGATCTTGGGCCTTGGGAAGGATTTCTGCAAGCACAAATGGAAGAGAGTCTGTTCTAAGCCAAAAGCATGAGAAAAGAGCACAAATAAACAGCTCTGAGGGCTATGGCAGTGGAGGTCACAGTGGGGTGGGGGGACATCCTGTAAGGAACACAGCTCTGGTATGCTACTGAAGGTTTGTGATTTATTGTGCCTTTTTCAGTTAAATTCCTTTGGAGTTATCTTCTTTTTTGAAAAATCAAAGCCTTCATTACCATTACTAATCTGTTAGGCCATCCTACTATTCTTGCTGAGTAGATTTGTGTTATCACCACTCTCTGAAGAGGACCACATTGGAGCTGGTGGTATGATTGTGATATATACACTCATTGCCGTAAATGCAGGTATGTCCACCACACTAATCATTTGTTATTTTAACCCCATAAAGAAATGAAAATTGGATCTAAGTGAACTCTTGCTCCATTCTCTCAGGCAAGGTTTCCAAATAAAATATTATTTTCCCCTTTTTGACGGTTGCTTGGTTTCATGCATTTGGTGGGGTTTGTGCAGGTGTAGTTTTCTGGCCTGGTTTGTTGGCATCTTTCAGAGTTTGCATAGCAGCCTGCTTTCTAGCAGTCCAACCACTCCCTTCACGTATGGGTGAGGCCAGCAAACTCTTAAGTAAAATCCTCCCTCCATGCACAAAAGAAATGCATAGTTGGAAAGTCACTTTTAAGGCTAAGTAGCTCTACGTAGTGAAAATATTTACTAAGGTCTTAACAGAAACATGTGAATAAAAGATTATTCAAGGGGCGCCTGGGTGGCTCAGTCAGTTAAGCATCTGCCTTCGGCTCAGGTGATGATCCTGGGGTCCTGGGATCAAGCCCCAAAGTTGAGTTGGGCTCCCTGCACATGGGAAGTAAGTTCTCCCTCTGCTCCTCCTTGCGCATGCGTGCTCTCTCTCTCTCCCCTCCCTCTCTCTCCCTCTCAAGTAAATAAATCGTAAAAAAAAAAAAGGGGGGGGGGATTATTCAAATAACCTAAGCTTGTCATGACAATTATGTAAGTCTGTGGTTTCATGGACTCTATTTAGTGTTGACTCAGGACGGTAATCACATTGATCTCTTTTGAGAAATTGTCTGTGAGCTCTATTTTCATCTCCTAAAGCATTTCTTTGAATGCTCATGTGCTCCTTAACTCTCTTTCCTTCTGCCTCTTGCTTGTTCTTGTCATCTACCCACATTTGCCCTTCTCCCTGCCAACTTTCCTCACTCCTAGACTTACCATCCACTACCCTCTGGATATGCAGCTCTGCCTGGCGCATTTTTACCCTGTAGACCCAGTTCATTTTAATGGATGTTAATTGAGAGCCTCCTCCCTGCTGACATGATGCAGGTCCAAGACATGGGTTTTCAAAGGCAGCACTTGCCCTTTGGGTGCTCATCATGTCATGAGGTGAGACAGACAAGTAAACAGCCCATTACAGGGCAGAAGTGCTAGTGCAGCTGAAATTCTGCTGGAGAGGGCAGCAGGAGGCTTAGCGACCCACGGACGATGGGAAGATGAAACCTGCCCCAGCAAAGCCCCTCATGGGGCTGCCTTCCCCAGCTCCCTCCATCTTCCTGTCTGCTGCTTGGCTTTCCATGCAAATCCCTGTTCTGGGGCTTCCTAGACTGTATGTCTGTGCTTGTTTCATCCAGCCAGTTCTTACTAGTAATTGTACACCTCATGGTGGATAGTGGGTAGGACACATCCCATAAACTGTGATTTCCCCAGGCTGGTTCTTTACCTCTGTAAAGTGAGAACAGAGACTTAGAATTCTTTCCAGGGTTTTTCTGACTTAAAAAAAAAAAAAAAAAAGGAATATGCGATTATCAGCCAAAGCAAGAGCATATTTATATGGAAAACCATATAGACATTTTGTCTTTATTTTGTGATGATGCAGACATGATTTAAAAGCAAATTTATTTTGTAGGATTAATTTTTAAGGATAAAAAGGAAAGAAATTGTAGTTTTTATTTTTGGTGGGTTTTTTTAATGGTTCCGAATCTGAAAGTTTGTTACCAATGTCAAAACCGTGGCCCTGAAGGAAAAGTGTGTGTGTGTATATATGTGTGTGTGTATATATATATATACACATATATATGTATATATATATATATATATATACACACACATATATATAGTCAGGAAGAAATTTTACTTCATTGGTTATGAGATGGACTTTGACTCTTCTTCCAAAGTCTCTGCTTTCTGTCTTAAAAAAAGAGAAACTGAACTAATTGTTAAATTGAATATGTATACTAGTACAGTTTAGTGACCTTTTCAAAAATCATCTTGAAGTGATTCCAAGGATTCTAAGAAATATAAGGATTTGGGCTATTTCTAAATTTAGTAGCCCATGATTTTCAAAGCTTTTGAGTTTTAATATAGGTTCTCAGGACTTATTGCAATTAGTAGAGAACTTATTTCTTTAACAGTACAGGGAACAGATACAATTTTTAATTTACGATAATTCTTCCTAGATCACTTCTTAATGTGTGCAAGAGCACCAAAACGTAACTGGGTTTTCCCCAGCATCGATGCACATAGCAGCATTTGGAAATTTGGAAATTTAGAATAGCTCCCTCGCAGGCCAGGCTCTACTTTTAGTTGTCATTACAGGTGGTATTTGAGTCTTCAGAAGTCTGCCTTGATTATTTTTTTAAATTCCATTTTCATTATAAAACCTTCCTGGGAAATGATTTTTGTTTTATAGACTTAATTCAGTTTAGCTAGTATTTATCATTTATTATTTGGACAGGCCCTTGGGAGGCTCATTAGGAAGAGCAAATTACACAGTATAATTAACCATCAATATAAGAAAAACTGCCAAACAAAATGTTTAAAGCCAGATTATTTTTATCACCCCTTTCATGAATTTCCAGTGTAATAGAAAAGATAGGACAAATAAGAGAGCATATATAGCTAGCCAATACCATGAGTTTCATAGAGTGACACATATACCTGAAGTAACCACAGATAGGCAGGTAAAAGCTTCATTTAAGAAATGAGTTATAAATGGCATTTTGAAGGCAGAAGTGGCAACATTGTGAAGACGTGGGCATGCTTACAATGAGATCCAAGAACAGCCCAAGTTCATGGCAACTAGTCAAGGGGACCCACTGACTGTAGGTGTAAACGTTGCCCTACTGAAAACTTGTTAACAGAATGTATTTTAAATGGATCATGCTTTTACCATATGCTTTTAAGTGGCAATTTCTCTTAATTTTAATATTCTTTATTTTTTGGATAAATGATACATGTTCATGGTTCAAAATTGTAAAGTTTCAAAATAGAAGACTGAGTGATAAATCTCCCTCCCATTCCTGATTCCAGCTGATCAGTTCCTTTTCCTGAAGACAGTCAGTGCTGTTATTATTAGCATCTTCATAAAATTTTTCTCATACTTACACATCCAAATATACATCTTACCACCTTTAACACAAATGGTTATATACCACAAGTCCATAATTGCTTTCAAGATATTTTGGGTCCGATATGTTTTAGAATTCAGAATTCAGTGGATTCTAGAAAAGCAAAATGGTGCTTATAGCATAAATTGCATAATATCTATAGGAGGGTCTGAACAGCACAGAGTAATCAAACATTAATTCTCCAGGGAAACTGAATATTCACACCAAAAGGGATAAATAAGGACCATAAATAACCTCATGCCAGTTGCACTCAGGTGTTACTGTCAAGTTTTGGCATTAAACATGAAAATTTTGATTTTTAAAGCTTTTTAGATGCAAAGCTATATTAAGGAATTACAGATAAAGGATTGTAGCCTAGAATACACACTGTTCCGTACCCTATTGTTTTTAAATTAGCAATATATATTAGAAGTCAATTCATACCAGTACATAAAGAGCTTCCTCATTCTATAAGCAGTTAGAACTGGTTCATATACGTACTTCTTGTAGAAAATGATTTAAATACATACAGTAGTTTGTGTTCATAAGCATTTATGTGTGTATAGCTATATAAGACTCATAGATTGGTACAGTTGAGCAGAATCATCATTTTCTCTAAAACTCTTTATAATGCCTTTTTAAAAAAAAAGTAATAGAAATAGTAATGATACTGGTTTATGGGAAAAAGAAAAAAAAAAAAAACAACCCACACAGGTGAGCCAAACCAACAGAGCAGTAACATACAACATTAAAATTTGTTCAGTGTTGCGTTAAAAAAAAAAAAAAGGCCTGGGGAACTAGAATTTACTTTTCAGTATTCCTTGTGAGGATTCTTTGCCAAATAAACACATGCAGGTTTATTCGTAATATGATAATTCTTTATAGAATAGTTGCTACTAGGCAAGGCAAGAGGCTGTTTAAATAACGGAGACACTCTTTTTAATTGGTGTGTCAGCGCCAATGACTGAAAGGAGAAAGACTGGTAATAGCATGCGCTGTTGTCACCGTGCACCGGTGTTTGGGCAGAGAAGTCTGACTATATAAGGCAATGCCCAAGTGAGCCTTATCAGCGTTTGACCGCAATTACGGACAAGCAGCTGATGAGCGTGCTCGTCCGCCCTCTGCAATTCCTTAACGTCTTGGCAGATGTGCATTTATCATCTACCTCCAAAGTTCCTACCTGCCACGCTTGAAGCTGTTGCCACCTGCATTTTCTTTTCTATAGAGCTGAACGTGAAACTTAAAGTCTCTAGAGAGGATGAAAGAGAGAGCTCAGTTTACTGTTCCAAAAATGTGTTATGCATGTAAGCATACTTATTTTTAGTGATGTGTCAGTGGAGAGTTTGTTTAGGAGTTCATTCACCACTCCTGGCTCCCGAAAGCTTTTTCCCCAGCCACCACAGCACCTCCCCAGCCGGCCCCACCTCTCCAAGGCTGGGGTCCCAAGGAAGATTTGCAGCCACAGCCACCACCCCTTGGACTCCTTGGGTGCAGGCTGTGGGGGGAGGGAAGGGAGGAAGAGGAGGAGAAGGCGGGGAAGGAGCCTTTAATCACATCCAGTCATTAGTTTGCCTTTTTGCTTTTCATTGGTCTCCGTTCTGGGTTGTTTCTACTCTGCCAGTCTATGTATTTATAAAAAGAAAACAGAGCGTTTTTTGTAGGAATCAACCCAAGGGTTCAATTCTAATGCCAACGAGTATGGTTTTCAATTAATATTAGTGTTCAAGCCTACAAACTGGGCTTCTAATCCAGGCTTGGGTGTGCAGTGCTTGGGGGTGGGGATGGGGGTGATTGTGTACACACGGACACATCAAAGAGTGACCCCAAGCTGGTGGTGTGTACTGTGTCACCATAAGATAGAACAAAGAGATAAAAAGTGAATATGGAGACAAAGCTCTGACCTGGATTCGGTTTTGTTTTTTTTTTTTTAAGATTTTTTTTACATTTATTCATGAGAGAGGCAGAGGCATAGAGGAAGAAGCAGGCTCCCTGCGGGAAGCCTGATGTAGGACTCGATTCCAGGACCCCAGGATCACGATCTGAGCCAAAGGCAGACGCTCAACCACTGAGCCACGCAGGCGCCCCTCTGACCTGGATTCATAACTGGTGTCCATCTTCTGCCTATCTATTCCTCTGTCTTCCCCCCCTCCCCCAGCCTTCTCCCCACTTCTCCCTTCCCTCTCTCCCTCCCTCCTTCCTTGTGTTTTCTTAACCCTTTAGTGGAGAAGGTAAAGCAATCACATTCCTCAGGTCCTGGCTTTCTGTCTGCAACTATTAATGGAAGGTCCCTCTCTTCTTTTCCTTCTTTCCCCTTGATTGGTTTCCCCTGGCCCATTTCCTTCCCGTGCATAACCACTCAGTAATAAGTGGATGATAGGCCATTTGATTCTGTACAAATAGAAAAGTATGGTGTTGCTTCTAGATATTTTTAGTTTATATGAATGGAACTATGTCACACAGCTCATTTTCTTCTCTTTGTAATCATTTAATATTAATAATGGTAAAGTTTTGTTTTACATTTTTTATATAATGTTAAAGTTTTGTTGATTTTTTTTTTTTTTTTTGCCACCCAGGACTATTTTAGGATGTACACCTGGTATCCATGCTACTATATGTACACCTGGGCCATTGGTTGTGACTGCCTCACAATATTCTAAAGTACGCATGCATCGTATTTTACTTACCATTCCTTCAGTGATGGATGCTTAGTTTGCCTCTACCACCCCACCATCACAAACAGCACTATAATAAACATGATGTTCAACTCTCTTTTAAAAGCCAAGATACAGGGGTACCTGGGTGGCTCAGAGGTTGGGCATCAGCCTTTGGCTCAGGTCATGATCCTGGGATCAAGTCCTGCATCAGGCTCCCTGTGGGGGAGCCTCTCCCTCTATGTCTCTGCCTCTCTCTCCGTATCTCTCATGAATAAATATTTTTTTAAAAAATAAATGAAAAAAGCCAAGATTCAACTCATTAAAGTGCCTGTAGAAAAACCCTAGGGCATCTATTTTAAATTCAAATGTTATACATTCTGAAGTTCTTAATTTAAGAGTTTTTCTGTAGTTTGGAATAATGTTGGTAACCCACCACAGAATGAGTATTCTTGGCATCTCTGTCCTGATGGCACAGAAAAAAAATAAAGCTTTCTGATAGAGCATGAATGCATTGTGTGATTGGGCAGATAGCCTCTGGGTGTTCTGTTTTAGAGTAAAATATTCACACATATTCCCCAATAATAGTTTGAGTCTTTGATAGGCAAAGCTTGGAGGAACATTCTAGTCTAGTACAGAGGACGGATCTTATTCACACTCTGTAATTTACGGTCATGGAGTGTGGGAAGAACATGCTTTCCAGTCAGGAATGCCTTAACTCTACCTTGGGCAAGTTATTTAACCTCTCTTAGCCCTTGTTTCTTCATCAATAAAATTAGGGATTATAGAGCCTTCCCCATAAGAACATCAAAAGGATTAAATAAGCTAGTATATGAGATGGATCTTTTGTAATGCCTGACACATGATGAGCCTTTCATAAGGGGTAACTGTGGAACGTTAGAAAAGTCTCCTCACCTCCGATTAGATTAGACAACTTTCCAAACATTTTTCCAAGAGCCGGCTTGGTCATTGTTCTGTAGCCTCTCCCCATCTTCCACCTGTTGTAATGTCAAAGGTGGCTGACGGTTGGCACTCCTCGGAAGGCAGAGGCTGGCGGTGGGTGGCACCAGTGGTTATAAGAAAAGGACAGGGTGTGGGAGGGGGAAATCCAACTGTGTTTAAGAAGATTTATCCTATGACCTACTATCATCAAAGTATGAATGTGAGGAGATAATTGTGGGCTGAGCTAGGTCAGGATTGGGCAGCTCCCACTAAGCACAGTGGACAGATGAGAACCGGTCTGGCACATCGTGGGGAGCCAGGGCTGGGTACTCGGATTCCGGCAATCAGAAGAACATTGAGCATCCTTCACAACCTCTCATGAAAACACTGTATGCTTATCAAGCTTCAGTTAGAAACTTGTCCATAGACACTTGCTTCCAAAGAAGAACGGCGTTGTTTCAGTGTGTTAGATACTGAGACTGGGCCTGTTTGCCTGAAATAATTGGGTAAACACATCTGTCCACTTAGTATTTTCAGCTCTCTTAACCAGTGGGGCTCACTGAGGGATCAGTAGGGTTTTTGCTCCTACTATATTAAGGCAATCCCTAAATGCCCAAGTGACCACTGGTAACATTCTGATCTGGGGAGGACAATGGTAAGCAGAGTTGGTTTAGCCATGAATTTCCAGCTGATTATTAGGTTTACGTGTAGCTCACCAACTGATAAGAACCTTTATCTGAATGATCTACTTAGTGAAAGTTCATTTTATTGGGATTCTATTTGACTTAAATACAAAAACCAGTGTACCAAGCAAACAATTATCACAAGTTGGCAGATTCCCGCCCCCATAACATTTTAATTATTTCCAGCTGATGGGCAGCATAGTGTGGAAGAAAGAGCATGGGCTTTTTCATTAAGCGTACCTGGGTTCAGTCCTGATTCTGCTGTGTACTTTGGACAAAACACTACGTATCAGAGCTTGATTCCTCATACATAAGAGAGAGAATAATAGCCTTGAAGGACTGTTGCAAGAGTCCGGCACAATAATTTTGTTCATAAAGTGTTTAGCAAAGTTCCTGGATTATATATGCTCAGTAACTGCAGGATAGTATATATTCATATATTATCAGTCTGTGTGTTTGTACATACACATTACAGTAGTCATATAAATAGGAAAACTTTAATTTCCACATTTCTCTCAGGGACTTAGGATCATTTTTGAATGTCAGACTAGCTCTAGTATATTTACTGTGTGGTTACGCTCCTCTATGTGAACCCATAGCAGTCAGCACACTGCTGGCTCTCCTTTCCTCCCCAACTTCCTTCCCCTGTCACCTTCCTTTTGTGTGGGCTGATCCTTCTCTGCCTCTCCTCTGTCTCTCACATTTCATCACTAATAAGAAAGGTGTGGTGCGCCCAGGTGTCTCAGTCACTTAAGCATCCGACTCTTGGTTTCGTCTCAGGTCATGGGATTGAGCCTCGAGTCAGGCTCTGTGCTCAGCAGGGAGTCTGCTTGAGATTTTCTCTCTCCTCCTCCCTGTGCCCTTTCCCCTGCTCCTGTACTCACACTCTTTCTTAAATAAATAAATAAATAAATCTTTTTTTTTTTTTTTTAAGGTGAATGTGGTAGTAGTATCATTATTTGAAAAAAATAAGTGGAAACATCTGTCTGCTGAAGAGTAGCCCAGTTCTTGGCAGCCAGACTTGAAAAAGCCATCCATGTATACAGGGTACATCCTTTCATGGTCCCTTGAGGATGGCAGGTCTCTTGACTTTCACCACCTTATGGCTGGTGAAGTGATACCTTTTGCCGAACTGGTTAGAAATATTACTACTTTGGGCAGCCCGGGTGGCTCAGCGGTTTAGCGCCACCTTCAGCCCAGGGCATGATCCTGGAGACCCAGGATCGAGTCCCACATCGGGCTCCATACATGGAGCCTGCTTCTCCCTCTGCCTGTGTCTCTGTCTGTCTCTCTCTCATAAGTAAATAAATAAATAAAATGTAAAAAAAAAGAAATGTTACTACTTTGCATCCTGTATGTCTGTTATAGAGCCTCCTACCGTGCCAGCACCACAGTTCAGGAACTGTGGAGCACCTAATACAGACACAGACTTCCCCAGTGTGTGTGTGAGCCACGTAACTGTATCCCCTCCAGGCCTGAGCTTCCTGGTCCACATAAATGAGTTGGAACTAAATGATTTCTGAGGTCTTTCTCCATTTCCAGGTTTTGTAAGATACATTGATGCAATGATTAATAACCCCAGCTTTAATTAGCAGATTACAAGATATTTAAAGGCTGTGACCAGCATTAGAGATCCACTTATGAAAATAATCCACCATGAATCCTTGAGGACACTTAGGCTTTATGCTCATGTGTATAAGCACCTACTGCTAGATTTTTTTATCTATGTTATAAAATATATACAATTGGAATTTTTACTTTCCACAGATGATGTGATTGCTGTGTGGGAGCCATTATTTAGAGTTCTTTATCACTCGAGTCGTAAGAAAGTTTTAGTTAGAAGGTACAGCTGCCTCTCCTACTTGAATCTGATGTCCCTAAGTTTATTTACCAAAGCAAAAATAATTCCTCAGATTTAGTAGGAAGACTGTTACTACTTTTTAAAAAAATAGAAGGAGGTCTAGTTTTTACTCATATGTAATAAGCAAACTTCCCTAGAAATAAGCATAGCTGCCACAAGTTACCGTATATTTAGGTTGAAGAGAACTTTATTTTTTTTTTAAAGAATTTATTTTTTTTAATTTTTTTTTATTATTTATTTATGTAGTCATACAGAGAGAGAGAGAGAGAGAGAGAGAGAGGCAGAGACATAGGCAGAGGGAGAAGCAAGCTCCATGCACCGGGAGCCTGATGTGGGATTCGATCCTGGGTCTCCAGGATCGCGCCCTGGGCCAAAGGCAGGCGCCTAAACCGCTGCGCCACCCAGGGATCCCATGAAGAGAACTTTAGAATGCCTTACTTTTCCAGCATAGTTGCACACCTCAGAGTTTTCGGGGTTTATGGAGGGGCCATGGACAGGAGGAGGTGGAGACGGGCACCCTCATGCTGTAAAAGTCAGCACTTTTATCCAGTTTTATACGGGTAGGGGAAAGTAGGTTAAGTTTGGTTATAGGAATGAATTAGAGGGCCTCAGTCCGTTAAGTGTCTGCCTTCAACTCAGGTCATGATCCCAGGGTCCTGGGATAGAGCCCCACATCTGGCTCCCTGCCCCACAGAGAGCCTGCTTCTCCCTCTGCCTCTGTTCTTCCCCACCCCCTACCCCCTTACCATTCATGCACATGCTCTTTCTCAAATAAATAAAATCTTTTGGGCAGCCTGGGTGGCTCAGCGGTTTAGTGCTGCCTTTGGCTCAGGGCATGATCCTGGAGACCCAGGATCGAGTCCCACATCAGGCTCCCTGCATGGAGCCTACTTCTCCCTCTGCCTGTGTCTCTGCCTCTCTCTCTCTTAATCTGTGCCTCTCATTAATAAATAAGTAAAATCTTTAAAAAATAAAAAATAAAATATTTCTTTTCAAAAAGAATTAGAATTCTCATTCTGACTCCTTAATTTTATAGATGAGGATGCTAGTGTATCAGAGGAAGGTGAGAGGCCTCTGGTCATGAACAGTAAGGAATCAGCAATAGAAGCCAAATCTCTTACACTTCATACAAGTGCTCAGACTCCTCAGACCCCTGCTTCCCCATACAAGAAGCAACAGACCCAGCTGCAGCCAGTATCAGGGACACAAAGTGATGAAGCCCATCAGCCGTGCCTTTAGAGGACTGAATGCATTCCACTGCTTCTGGGGAAGTGAAGAACACTAGGGCCTTCAGTATGGTCTTATACTCCCCTTCCCAATTTACCCTCTGGTTTATTTTTCAACACTTAAGCTTCATGTAAAGTAAGAATTTTTGTTGATGCAATTTCAGATCAGCTATCAAAGAAACTGGATCCATGTTGGAAAAGTTGAACAAGATAGATTTAAGATACAGAGTATAGCCCATACTAACTCTTTGTTGCTCAAGGAAAAGTAGACCTTTGTGACCTTAGGCAAGGAACTGCATCAGGCCAACCACATACCAGGTCATAGATAGAGACTATTTGTCTCCATATCCACATACCAGTGTTTCCAGAGCAGAAAGAGTAGCCCTGTGGGATGTGGTAGCTTCTAACTGGCAATAACACTGTGGGTGTGTCTGTGCATGTCTTCGGATTTGCAGATCTCATGATATCCCCACAACAAACATGTTGAAAACCAATTTGTGCCTCCAAGACTTTTAAGTAATCTGTCCATGATTGTACAGCTTACAAATGGTGGGACCAGGACACACATACAGGTCCTCTGACTAGAAGCCTTGTCACCTCTCTGCTGCCCCTGCTTCACTTGGCTAGTCACACTTGCTGTCATTTCCCATGAAAGTTAAGGATTGCATTAGTTTGGCACAATATGATGCCCAATGCTATTTGGTGGCCGTTTTGTGGTTGTGTGTCACAAAGGTACAGAAATACAGTATATATGTATTGCTTCTTTTTGTCTAGAAAGGGAAATATGAAATTCCAGTTTTCTTGTATATACTTAAACTCTGGAAAAGTCTTTAAAAAAAAAAAAAGCAACACTGATTAGCTGTGGCTGGGTTAATACAAGGGTATGAATAAGGGACAAAGTAAGAGGGAGACTTTTCCCATTGAACCACTTTGAATACATTACGTATTTAGCAACTTAATATATTTTTAAGGTATTCAGTTAATTAAGTAGATAAATATTATCTATAATGATGTTGAGTGTTCTGTGCCCAGCTTTATCTGCACTATCTGTTCTTAGAGCCTTACATGTATCACCTGGATCTTCATCATAATAACTTTGCAAAGCAGGTTCTCCCAGTATTCTCGATTTACAGAAGAAACAGTGTCATAGCAAGAGTCAGTAACTTGCCCTGGGTTATGGGCTAGTGAGTGTTGAGAGCTAATTTGTATCCAGGCGGCCTGACTCTAGAACTCAGGTTTATGGCCACTATAGGCAGGAATTCGACAAATAGCAAGAAATTCAATCTGGAGTGTGTTCCAATATGATGTAAGAGATATTTTTAGTTTGGCACTTTTGAAGTCTGTGAGTCCTAAATAATGTGTCCACATCTATAGAGCAAGCCCAGGGAGACCGTGAAATTTCCATTATGCTAATCTAATCCAAGGATTACATTGGTGCTGTGGTTGTAACAACATGTGGTAGATTGAGGTATTGGGCTTTCGATGCCAACTATTACCAATGCTGAGACACCCAAGGACATGGTGAGGGCAGTAGGTGTGGGGAGGGAACAGCCAGAGCTTCCAGATGGCAGGAGACAGCAGGAACCAGGATGGATGGCATGGTGGCCTCAGGGTGACCAAGCAGGCACAAGGCTTCAGATGCCACTACCATGGGGGTGAAATGCCCACTCTAGGGGTTTGGTGTGTGTCACCCGCTGAAACCTCAATGAAAGACAGCAGAGCCTCAACATCTTATAAAGGTCTGAGGGAGATGTGGCAACCTGGTTTTAAAAAAATCCCATATCTTAGAGTAAAATCATTTGAAAAGCTGGTGCAGCTAATACTCACTTGTTACTTGATAGTATCGAGTATACTCTTATTTAAACTAAAAATTGTCAGGGCGCCTGGGTGGCTCAGTCAGTTAAGCATCTGCCAGGGTCCCGGGACCGAGCCCTGTGTAGGCTCCCTGCTCAGCAGAGCCTCCTCCCCACTCTCCTCCTCCCCCTGCATATGCTCGCTCTGTCAAATAAATAAACAAAATCTTTAATTAAAAAAAAAAAAGACAAACTAAAAACTGTCCCTAAAAGATTATTCTATAAAAGAATCAACTCATGAGAAAAGATAAAATATATATATTAATTTAGATCATATCTGGAAAAAAAATGCTTATCTTTTAGTAAATTCAGATGATAAGGAAAAACAAGTATTCACAGAATGAAAGGAAAGATCACCGTGGGGAAAGTCTATATGGTTTGACTAGGATTTGGGGGTGAGATGGAATGCATGCACAATCCTTACCTTCAGTTCAGATTAGCTCCCACCACTCACTAGCTCACAATCCAGGGTGGATTACAGGTGGTATTACACCAAAAGTTCTTGGAACAGATAATGCCAGTTAAACCTGACATATAAAAAGCACTCAGTAAGTGTTGATGGTATTTATCATCACCATCATCATCAACACTTACTTGCTTGATTAACTTAATACAATGGATATATCCCAGGCGTTTATATTTTTCCAATGGTGATACTTCGTAGAGTACAGGACATTGAACTGACCAGAAACAATCTGCCCCTCTGCTTTGTGTCTCGTGCTGTCTGTACCACACAATGACCAGAGGTAGGGCCGACCTCCAGGCCACAGAGACCACAGAGGACAGCTCACCGTGGCCTGTTGATCAGGTCACACGAAGCATGGCCCATGGCTGCTGTAAACCTCTGGGTCCTGTCCTATCCATTCACCCTTCTCTATACCCCCCAGACCCAGAAATTTGGCCCGTGCCCCTTTGTTTTCAGCTCCTACCACCTATGGTTTTATTTTATTTTTTTTTATTTTATTTTTTCTGTCTAATGTTCACTTCTCTCCCGGGCTCTTTAAAAAATAGGATAGAATTTCTCTTCTCCTTTACCCTGTCCTTCCTAGAAATAATGACACATAAGCCCTTTGTTTATTTTAATCTTGGGACATGTGTGATCTGTATATGCGTGTGTTTTAGTTGATAATACCAGCAGCACACAATATAAGAAAAGTTGAACTAGTAATTAAGACATCATTAAAAATGTCTTTTCAAATGCTACTAATCATTTAAGTTGTTTTGTTTTGTTTTGTTTTGTTTTAAAGCCAGAATTAGTCTCTTCCCTGCCTTGCTCTGACCTAAGAAGATGACTCTCATAAAGGCCTTTTCAGAGCAGGGAGTGCAGAAAAGCCTACCTCCTATCCTTGTTCTAGAAGGAAAATCCTGGTGATGTTAATGCAGTTATATTAAGGGATTTGAAGTTCCTTTAGGGACATTATGTTTCTATTATCTGTTGTGCTGTAGCCACAATTATACTCCCATTGGCAGCATTTCCACGGCAGGTTCCTGATCCAGACTTGTAAATACATGATTTATCCTAAATGGTTATGCATGGTTGTGGCGGAAGAGTCGCTTGGTTTTGTTTTTTTTTTTATTGTCATGCTGCCTTTAAGGATGAGTTTGGACAGTATTTTAGGAAAAGGAAAGATAGGGAAAACCTTAGGTAATTTTCATTCCTAAATGAGGACCCTCGCAATGCATTTGGGAAACAGGATGGCATTTTATTTATTGAAATTTGGAATCAGCTCTGGAGAGAAGCTTAGAGAACTAAAGGGTAATTTATTTTGGGTTGTGTTTTCATGATACTCAGAACATAATGATACTCCGTAACATTGGTGTGCCTTCTAGTAAAAAGCAGGCATCTCTGTGTTGATCCATTTTCTTCATCTCTGTTTTGCTACTGTGTAGATAAATCTGAAAGCCCGTAGCCCTGACTACATGTAACCAAATAGTCTACTAATGGCCCTTCCTTTGTTAGGGACATTTAAAAGTGGTTTCATATTAATTGACAAGAGTCTGTGTGAGTGAATGCTGTCTTAACGTAGTATTTCTGAAATGGTTTTCCTGACCATTCCAGAATAAAAAGGCCTAGTCTTTACTTACTCCCTGCTTGGGTAGTGAAGCTGACTCAGCAAAAAAAAAAAAAAAAAACAAGTAGGGTGTTGGCTGACAACAGGTCAGTAAATTGGTCATTTCTAATAGACCAAGCAGTCAGAGTTAAAACCTCTCAAGTAAACAGGCAGAAATTTGGGTTTTATACCTCACCTCCCTAGATGGCTAGATGAATAGGATCATGTAACTAGTCCAGATTTGAATCCCACTGCCAGCAAAACAAGTATCAGTACCAGCATTTGTACGTTAAGGTCTCGAGGCAAAAGTTCCTGGACTTGTAAAATATTTCCTTAAAAGTTAAGTGTCTTCTGGGTCTTCATCCCACAGCCTGCCTTTAGGGTTAGCTTTGAACTTCCAAAGTTTACAAGACCTCAGCATAGTTCTCTGGAAAGGTGTTTTTTCATTGTATTTAACTTTAATGATTAGTGTGCATTTCCGACCTATTTTTCTTCTCTGAAGGAACAGCGTAACTCCAAGTGAAAACTCAACACTTCTGTACTAGATAGAAAGTGTACAAACTGATGCAGTGGAGAAGGTGGGGGTCCGTTAGGAGGGCAGGTGAGAACTGAGAGTTTCTTCCAATGTCCGCTTCCAAAAAGCTCAGAAATGAGAAAGCTGGCTTTTTAAAAGGTGCGTGTAATTTCTCTAAAAAGGTGCATGTAATTTCTCTTAAGGCTCTCTCAATAGAGGCATAATATTTTACAAAATTCATATCTGGAAGTTCATCTTTGAGAAATTATTCTGCAAATATGCCAGTAACACTCAGCCAAGAGCTGGAGGTGTCTTTATTTTTCCTTTCGTCCTCGTTCCTGTTTCTCAGTTTGCTCTTAAAGTTTTTGGTGGCTGCTCCATGGGTCCCTGCCATGCCTCATGCCTTCCCAGTGAATGGCCCCCACCCCACCTAATGGGTGGGGAGTGGGCGCTAAGCCGGCCTGAATGACACAGAACCTTACACAGCTTGACTCAAAGCCAAAGCACAATTGGATTATGTCAAAAAGGGAAAAGGTGCCACGTGCATTTGCCATGTTTCTTCACAGAGCAGGCCAACTTAAATATAGCCTACAACCACAACTTGTCCAGAATTAAAATAGCCCAGAACAAGTGGCAAATGGCAGGCAGTGGGGCTCTTTGCCAAGAGATGGCTGAGGGACGGGAAAAATGGGCTTTTGGGATGGATCGTCCAGGCTCCGGTAACAACAGCAAATAGGACACCCCAGGATCCTACTTCATAACTTAAATTTCAGGTCAATGTAAATTCCCAGAGCATAAAAGAGAAGACTGGTGAAAATACTCAGAAGCTTATAAGGCTATCTCAAAAACTGATTAAAATGTGCTGTATTATTATCTTTAAATTAAAATCTGGTTACTGAGTTCCAGTTTCATGATTTCTCATGCAGAGTTAAGGGCAATACCATTGCAATTAGGTTTTCCAGGCATAGGAAACCTTTTTAACTCATGAATTAAATTACATCATGACCCTGTAATAAAGCCTTATTTTGACAAAGCAGCCTGGTGCTGTACATAATGAGATTATAATTTAAAAATATAAGCAGCCCTAACTTAACGAGTTGCTAGGGCAGTGTTAGTAGTCAGTATAAGGGTTTTAGCTAGTGTTTTGGTTAAATTATCCCTAAAATTTCTTGTTTGGTTAGTTTTTTAGTTTTTCTTCGTTCCAACCCCGTTGTGTTCCCTGGGCTCGGTAAAACCAAAGAAACATTTTAGTAGAGGACTAAAAGTACACTTAGATATTTACCCCTAATGAGAAGAAACAAACAAACAAACAAAAACCCTTTTTAGACACTTATAATAGTGGTTCACATTTGTAGGTACACAGATGTATCTCAATCAAACATAACAGCCATATATTAAAATGTGTGCTATATTGTATATTGACATGTATTTGTGTATTCTTCTCCTAAAATTCACTGCCCAGTTAAACCTACCAAGCATACCTTTAGCACTACTTTAGAAATTTTTAGTGATACCAGAGATTAATGGTCTTAACAGGCATTTAAATTGATAGTTGATAGCTACTTCTAAGATTACAAAGTAGATTTAAAAAAAAATCCTAGTTCTTTCCATTATGTCTAGAATGAAAAAGATTTGCCTCAAAAATTAATTTCAGACTTACAGGTATCTAAGGTAGATAAGCTGTTTTCTGGAACTATGCCAGCACCATGGAGAAGGTATTTTAACATAAAATGCATGAAGTTATTTATCGTATTAAAATGTGTCGATTGTGGAAACGTTTTATATAGTGTCTCAGAGCTCAGGGTATGAGGGGAAGCCTCTTTCTCAGACCAACATCAACCTTTTTCATTTCACTTTGCCACCCAAGATCACTTGTTTGAGCTACTGTTGCTGTGATGTCTCAGGAAAACATTGCAGAGAAATTTCGTATTTACAGTTGACTGTTGCCAGCAGTGATCATCTGCCAGAGAGAAATTTAAGGGAAAATAAGCTTTAATTTCACCACCTGCATTGCCAGAATTGCAGAGGGGTCAGAGCAGGATGGTGAGGTATGCGATACAGATATAGTAAGCCGAGAAAGAAAAGTGCGCGTGATGTTTAAAATTATGTAGAACTATGTGTGCCTGGAGTAGCAAATGACTCAAAAGCATTTCTAGACATTTGTAATGATTAAGTATGTTGAGGTTTTATTTGAGGTAGAAAACATTAGGAGTTGATCAGGAAATGAGGATTCAGATGGCAATGGGAAGATGTCATGAGAGATGGCCAGGGGTGATTATCTTAGGGAGCCAAATCCAAAAGTGATCTGAAACCTGGAGAAGTGTCCATAGGGAGATGAGGAACAGTGGGACGTTCTTAACATTAGTCAGAGCTCCCAACAGCTAGCTGCAAGCTGCTCACCAGCCTCAGACTTCCATGCGCATCTCCTCCTCATCTTGGGTAGAAAGAGCTTCTTAACTCTTGTTCTTACTCTGTGGAACCAATGCCATTCCCCGGGGCATTCTAGTTCTTCTCTAGGAAGCACTGTCAACAGGGCGGTGGAGTCCACACATTCTCCTCAAAGAATGGAGGTCTTTTCAGGATGGGCGTGTTATGTGCATCACGATGGACTCTCGTCGGCATCTCCTTCCTTTGATGTCCTTCATGTGTTCAGGGTAACTGATGGACCCAAAGGGTCTGCATACTGAGCTATAAAGGGACTTTCTGTGCCCCCCATATCATTCCAGAACAAAATGAAGACTGTGAAGTATTACACTTCATGTCCATTGTGGCATTCTTTGGGTCCAAAATTATGTTTTACCAGTTTCTAGCAGAATCTTACAGAGGATCTCAGGGCTATGGAGTTCTCTGCCTTAGATGCAAGGAGATTTTTCACATTCCTACGTCAGTCAGATAGGGCAGAGTGGCCCTAAGGCAAGAGTACATCCCATTGTCCCCAAGTCTGTTGTCATTTCAGTAGATACTGTGATTGTATTGAAAAGGAAGGAAGAACTATTTCCAGAACTCCTGCTGTGGCTAAAACTTAGCACAATCAGGAAATCTAACTTGGAAAGCGTAGCCCAATGATCTGAGATAAACTGCAGACCTCTAGAGCAACCATCAGAAAGCAGTGAAGCAGCCGCAGCAGGGAAGACACTGAACCTTTGTGCTAACACTGGACAGCTCTCTGCCGGGGGGAGAGCAGATAACTCCTCCTGTCCCTCCAGAGTTCAATCTGACTTTCCCCTAGTTATAAGATAGCAATTAGTACATTTGGAATTTGGGGCCTCAAAGGATATCCTCACTTTAATGCAAATCACGTCCTAAATTTTCCCCTGTTCTTGGGATGTGCGGTATTCCTTCTATGCCTGGAATGCTTCTTCTGATTCTTTGGACTTGATCTAAATCTCGGATTGATGAGCAGTAGTTCCATTTCGGGTAATGCATCTGTCTCTTAAGGAATGGAGTTCCGGAAGACAGCTCCTATACCCCCCAGTGGTTATAGCAGGAGTCCATCCATCCCACTGACAGGCATGGCATCCCAGGCTCCAGAGTCGATTAATTCCAAGAAGAAAAATAAAGGTTAAAAGTTCATCAGAATGTGTCTAGGGTAGGCATAGGCAGACAATAGGCTGCTGGTCAGGAATATTCCAAGTATTATTAGCCCCACAAGGATGTAGTATTGAAGCACATCACTGATAATCTATCAGGACCAGGAGGACAAGATTCCTATTATTTGAGCCCGAATATAAGATGATTCTTTTACTTTATTTGAATCCTGCTTGTGTTTCTACCACCATCTCTACTGGAGTTTGCATTTTTATCTCGATATACATATATTCCTTCAAAAGTGCCTCTGCCCCCCCCCTCCCAAGTTATACTACTAGTTTATTGAAGGGTACAACACAGAAAACTGGTTATCCTGGTTTATATATCTGTCTCTGTCTCCATTTTTCTGTGTCCTTGGGTAAGCCATTCTTTTATCCATTGAATACTGGGATGAAAAATTGCTGTTCTCAGTTTAACACAGCAAGTGCTGAGTACAGGTAAAATTACAACACAGATTTTTTTTTTTTTTTTGAGATTCTCATAAGGATGAAGAAGAAAACTTTTTAAGAATTCCGGAAGAACTGGATGATCTTCTGATATCTCCTTTTAAAGTCGGAGGCGTTAATTACTAATTCGGTGATTTGGGGAAAGGCAACTATGAGTTGGATGAATCTGTAGTATTTTTAACACCACCTAAAAATGTTCCTGCTAAAGAATACCCTTGATGAAAACCAAATCTTTCCTATAGTCTATAGCGAGATGTTTTCTGAGCTGTGTTATTTTCATTTGAAAGTCAGCCAAAACTGATCTTAAGAAATATTTAAAGAAGAAAGCTCAAAATTCACAATTTTTAGAGGGAGACATAAATTTATTAAGGTTAAAGGATCGGAAAGAGGAATAAGGAGGGCAACAGACCCAAAGAGAAAGCATGAATAATAAAAACTATGGATATGAATGAAAACAGAAAGTTTGTAACTAGGAGATGAAATAATTAAATAGAATATTTGCTAAAGCAAAATATAGAAGATGATAATACAGAAGCCATTTTACAATATAGTCCCCTGCTTTGCCCTAAAGCTTAGGAGACTTGGTGGGTCCTGCCTGACTGCTACCACATGAGTACCTTCTAGTTCTCAGAGTCCCTTCCAGTGAACAGTTGTGTTTTTTCATGTGTCAGGTAAAGCACAACTCTCAAGAGTCACTTCCTCAAAACCAGAAGGTTAACATAAATCAGAGAAAACCCTTCATGCTTTTTATATCATTGTCCCCAGTATCTGTTACAGCAGAAGACTGAAGATTGAAAGTAAGAACAGTTAAGGGATGGGATCCCTGGTGGCGCAGCGGTTTGGCGCCTGCCTTTGGCCCAGGGCGCGATCCTGGAGACCCGGGATCGAATCCCACATTGGGCTCCCGGTGCATGGAGCCTGCTTCTCCCTCTCCCTCTGCCTATGTCTCTGCCTCTCTCTCTCTCTCTCTCTCTCTCTGTGACTATCATAAATAAATTAAAAAAATTAAAAAAAAAAAAAAAAAAAGAACAGTTAAGGGACTCTTAGTTGAACTACTGAATGATTCCTTGTCAGGAACCAGGCATGAAATATATGGACTAACTGAATCATAAATCCTACAAGGAAACATAAAGTAACTAAAACCAGTTTGCTGAAAGTATAGTTGACCCTTGAACAACACAGTTGACCATTGAACATATAAACAGGTTTTTTTTTTTACAAATACAGTAAAATACTATAAATATATTTTATTATATTATTAACCATTTCTCTATCTTTATTATAAGAATGTAATACATATAATATTATTAAGATACGTGTTAAATGGCTGTTTATGTGATCAGTAAGCCCTCTGATCAACAGTAGGTGGTTAGTAGTTAAGTTTTGGGAGAGTCAAGTTATACTCAGATTTTTGGCACCCCTCACCCCTGCGTTGTTCAAGAGTCCACTGTTTATCCCTACTATTTCAGCATTCCTCACAAGGCAAGCTTCTCCTAAACTCTGTAATTTCAAAATACGCACGTTTAACATGACAGCTCAAGATGCAGAATGGCTTTGCATGGTCAGTCCCAAGCCAGTTCTTGCTCATTCTGTATCAAATGTTCAACAGAGACATAGATCCCTTATTGTTCACTTTCTAAACATATCTAAATAGAGCAAAGTGAAATGGAAACTGTTAGATTTGGGATATTTAGAGAGAACAATTTTAGGTTATATGAGATGGAAATGGATATTTTATTACCTAAGAAAATGTGTTTCAACTATGAGTTCAGGGAAGAATTCTAGAGAGTTTGTGATTTTAATGAGTGAATGATGTTTGCTTAATTTTTTAAATGTACAAACATTTATTTAATGGAATAGTTTGAGCACCAGGGTGTAGATGTAATGGGCACCGGCAGCAGTAAGTGAAGATTAGGTCCACCTGTGAGCCAATCACTCTGTCATCTGTCACTCAGCTCAGTACTATCGACTGCTAGCATGTCTTTTGACCATTAGTCTTCGGTTGCTCTAGTCCGTAGTCATACTTTAATTGTACCCATAATGGATCCCTGGTAAAGGATAAGAACCATAATAACACTAATGAGATGAGAAATAAAAACAGCATTGACTTGCCAATTCTTGTCATTACTCAGATCTTCTCTGTTCTGAGGGTTGCAAAGTTCTTAACCATGCACATCCAGGTGTTTCTGTTAATGCACTAAATAGAAAAAGTCGTGATTGCATCCAGTTTCATTTTATGGAACATGCATCCATTTTAAAATAATTTGCCCTACCTTTTGTTAACCAAGAGCCTCCTGGCTGATAATTTGAACTAAAGATCTACCCTTTAGTAGCGCACCAATTTTAGGCAGAGTAAGGCAGTTTCTATGCATCCGCCATAGGAAAGCCAGATGCCTTATTTCAATCAGTTAAAAAATGCCTAAAACTGTAAAAATAGTCTGCATTGATAGCACTTCACAGTTACCAAATCTCCTTTACATTTTTCACTTGATCCTAACTTAACCCTTGCTGTTTCCCCCGGTCCACAGTCCACCGTAGGCTGTGCCCTTTCTCCCTACACAGGGTTCCATCCACATCTTCCCCATTCACGTCTCTACCCTGCATCAGGGCTACTTTCTACTGTCTGTGCTTCTCCCAGAAGAGAGAGAGCCCTGCGAGAGGAAGATGTAGCATCCTGGAGACCTGAAATCAGGTCCTCCGGGTCCTCGTCAGCAATTCTAGTATTCCTTATTTCCATTTCCTAGAATCTTTGTGCAGTTCTAATTCCAAATCTTCACCATTGTCCCTCCCCAGGTCCTTCCCATCAGCCCTGAATTGTAGCAGAAGGCTAATGATGGCCATTTATTGACTACCTGCCCTCTCCGAGTTAGTACTAAGTGCTTCATATCAACCAGTTCTGATCCAGAACAACTCTACAAGGTAATGTCCTCCCCATTTTATAGATAAGGAAATTGAGGCTAAAGGAACACAGTCAGTATGTGATAAACTGGAGTTTGAACCCAGGTCTGTCTCATCCCATAGCCCACAGCACTCTCAGTCTCTTTCAAGCTATCAAAGGATCTTTCGAATAACCTTAAAATATTGCATCAACCCCTCACTGTTCTCATGTTTTTTCCTGTTTCCTTTCTTTGCCTTCATCCAAGACCTGTCTCTAACAATTGTCACCTTCTCAAGGCTTCTTCATTTTCCCCTATTGTCTGAGCATCTTTCTTCCCACCTAGTGATAAGATCAGCTCTCGTTTTCTTAAGATAAAGAGTAAAACGCCTTTTCCCTTGGCCCAGCTAATCCTTCTGGTTACTGTCCACATTTCCTCCTTCCTTTCTGGACAAAAGTCTCCAGCATGTGGCCCACACCTGCTTCCTCCACTTCCTCTGCCGGTTTCCTCACCAGCCCTCCTCAGTCTGGCTTCTGTAGTGGCTGCTTGTTCACACTGCCCTCTCAGAAGTTCTTATTGAATTCAGCAGCCTCTCCTCTGCCCTCACCTCTCTCTAGCACAGGGCAGGATTTACCAATCATCCATTCCTCAGATTCCAACTGTGCTTGTTTCTGGGATTGCACATAAATCAGTGCCTCTGCCCCAGAGAAGAGACCCGTTCACATCTGGCCCCACTTAACTCCTAAGAGGAGTTATCTAAGAATTTATCTAAGAATAAGAACTTGGAATACTTATTTCTTTCTCCAGGTCCCTAAGACAATTTTGTCTCTGCCCTCAGTTCTTTTTTTTTTTCCCCTCAGTTCTTTGCTTTTTTGTGACTCACTTGGGTTCATCCATCTCCATGAACTCTGGAATGTCTTCTCTGATCACCTTCCTGTTTGTAACCTTGACCTTTCCTTTGCATCGCAGCCCTGTATTTCCAACTAGAAATGCCTGTGTTATATAAAAATCCGGTTTGTCTAAAACTGAACTTGTCATCACCTTCCAGCTGTCTCTCCTTACTACCTGCACAGTTTCTGTCTGTAGTAAGCCATTCATATGGACACCAAGTTGGATACCTTGGGGTTATCTTGTATGTTTCTCTTCTTACCCATTTATCCATTCTACCAGCATTTGTTGAAACATCCTCTGTTCCAGGATTTTTGTTAAAAGCTGGCAAGACAGACACAGAGGCTGCCCTCAATGTTTCAAAGTTCTGATAGTCCTTCCCTTAAAATGTCTGTGTGTTGTTCCTTCAAACTCTTGCCCTTGTTAGATACTTAACGTGCCCTGGCTTGGACTAGCACAGTAGCTTCCCATCTGAGAGTCTAGCCTTTGGTCTTTTCTCCTCACTTCGTCAGAATACATAGGATGATCCATACTTACACATCAGGTGATATCAAGTAGAAGGTATTTTTTATTTTTACTTGTAAAATATACATACAAATACATACAATAAATTGTAAAATATACGTGCAATCTACCGTCCTAACCATTTGTAAGTGTGCATACAGTTCAGTAGTGTTTAGTACATTCACGTTGTTGTGCAACCAATCTTGAGAACTTTCTTAGTTTGCAAAACTAACAGCTATACCTGTTAAAGGACAACTCCTCATTCCCCTTGCTTTAGAACCCTTGGCAGCTACCCTTCTATTTTCTGTCTCTATGAACTTGACTATTCTAGGGACTTCATATGAACAAAATCACTGGATGTTTGTCCTTTTGTGACTGGCTCTCTTCACTTAGCATGGTGCCCTCAAGGTCCATCCATGGTTCATAGCAGGTGTCAGAATCTCCTTCTCTTTTACAGTTGACTAATATTCTCTGTATGTGTACACCACACTTGGCCTATCCATTCATCTGTTGATGGACACCAAAGGGTTTCCCCATTTGGCCGTTGTGAATAATGCTTCTGCGAGCATGAGAGCACAGATACATCTTTGAGACCCTGCTCTAAATTCTTGTGACTGTATACCCTCAGGTAATTGGTGGATCATATAGTAATTCTATTTTTAATTTTTTGAGGAACCACCATACTATTTTCCACAGCAGCTGCGCCATTTTACACTCCATCCATGCACAAGGCTTAAATTTCTTCACATCCTTACCAACACTTGTTTCCTTTTTTTTTTATAGTAGTCATCTTAATGAGTATGAGGTAGTACCTCAATGTGATTTTCATGTGTATTTCTGTTGTAGTTAGTGATGTTGAGCATCTTTTCATGAGCTTGTTGACACTTTGTAGATCTTCCTTGCAGAAATATCTATTCAAGTTTTTTGCCCTCTTTTTATATATTATTTAAATTCAGTTTGCCAACATATAATACTCAGTACTCATCCCATCAAATGCCCTCCTTAATGTCCATCACCCAGTTATCCCATCCCCCCACTGTTCCTCCCTTTCTGCAACCCTTTGTTTCCTAGAGTTAGGAGTCTCTCATGGTTTGTCTTCCTCTCTGATTTTTCCCCACTCAGTTTCCCTCCTTTCCCTTATGGTCTGTTTCACTATTTCTTATGTTCCACATTATCAGTGAAACCGTATGATAATTGTTTTTCTCCAATTGACTTATTTCACTCAGCATAATACCCTCCAGTTCCATCCATGTCAATGTAAATGGTAGGTATTCATCCTTTCTGATGGCTGTGTCTTTTTTTTTTAAGACTTTGAGAGAGAGAGCGTGTGTGAGAGAGCATGAGGAGGGGGAGTGGGAGAGGAAGGCAAAGGAAGGAGGAGAAGCAGACTCTCCCATGCTGGGGAGTCCAGTGTAGGGCTCGATCCCAGGATTCCAGGATCATGACCTGAGCAGAAGGCAGATGCTTAACCAGCTGAACCACCCAGGAGCCCTTGCCCTTTTTTTAGTTGAGGTGTTTTTTTGTTTTTTTGTTGTTGTTCTTGTTGTTGTTGTTTTGTTTTGTTGTCATTGAGTTGAAGGGGTTCTCACATAGTCTGGATACTGACCCATTATCAGATAAATGATCAGCAAATATTATTTCCCATTCAGTGAGTTGCAGGTGATTTTTATTTTAAAGAGAAGTTTTAGTCTAATTTAGTGATAATGTTTTTGAACTTTAGAATGACCCTCAATTTAAAAGGACATTTTCTATAAATCATTTCAAGAGTAAAACATGTCTTAAATGTTTCTTTTTTACGTCAGATTTTTCTCAGTGCATAAATTACATGGGAAGGTCAATTTTAAATAAATTTTATAAAACTCAGAATAAAGTAGAAGATATCCAGTTATTTGGCCTTTCTTCCAACAGAGGATTACAAATGTGCTTTTGACCTGGCTCTCCAGAGAATATAGCCTTTAAGCTTATTAAATTTGATCAAATGTTATGGAATAAAATCTGTAAAGTACCTAAGAATGAGGACTTATTTTTCAAGCTTGAAAATGGATATAGAAAAAAATCCTGTGAAGGAAGTTGAATAATAAATAGGTTCTGCTGTCTCTAAGTTATGACCTATGTTCCTAAGCTTTAGCATGTTGCGAGGGGCTACAGTTTGTAAAACTTAGTGTAACAAGAGCTTATTGATCTGGTGATTTTTTTTTTCAATATCCAGTTTCCAAAAAGGATTTGCAGGGCATTATGATTCACATACATAATAGCATTCCTGACATTAGAGAATGTTAAAGCCATGTAGTGAGAGTACATAACCATACACATAGATTAAGGTTAATTTTACTTCTAGATTCCTAGTAGCCTTAACAAAAAGAGAGAATACATTATGTAGTTCTCATTGTATGATACAAGGAGGCACACAGATTTATCATCGGAGGCTATTTTTTCCTGGCACAAACTTTAAGAGGAATGTGTCACCAAGATCTTTATAAACCCAACAATGTCACGCATAGTGGATGGCATTTTACAAAAAGACATATAAACATTCTTCATAGGAATCTTGGTTCCTTCCATCTGCCTTTGATAAAAAGCCAAGGGTATGATATGATTCTACAAAGGGATTTCTGTGATAGCTAATGTAATGCAGTTTGACTTTTGATCTCATGGACCAGAATCATCTGTGGCCTAGACTGGACTCAGCCTCATCTTTGGCTAGTAATGCTTTCAAAGCCAGCATATTATCACACCTCTGTAAAAGTTTGGGCCCTTGAAAGATCAAATACCAAACTTCAATGGGGATATAACGCCCCTTAGTTTATATTTTATAATTCTATATCACTTTTTGAAAAGAAAGACATGAACTCCTGCCTGGTGAAAGAGACAACTCTTTGTTGATGATGTAACTTGTTTCTACCCAGGACCTAAGAATCCTGTCTTGAAATTACTGTTCCAGGTCTTGTCTTTTTAAAAAAAACAAGAAGGTAACTGAGGGAGAAAATGAACACTGAAGAAGTAATAAAATGGTAAAGACTGGACCCATAACAAGTAGTCTTCCCAAACCATGTTTACTGAAAATAGATATTTAACAGAATCATGTAACATGTACCCATTTTCCAGACTAAAATCTTCATCTGCTATGTCAGGCACCAGAAGATTGGAAGTTAGAAGTCAAGCCCAACATATAAGAGCCCTGCCTGTACCTCCGCAGGAGGAGCATGTGCTGAGCCTTGCTGGGCTGGGTCTTATCAGAGAACCAAATCAAGATCAAAAGAGCAGTTTCTTCCGGGTACAGTAACTCAGAAATCATGCCTCTGTTTTTTTTTTTGTGTGTGTGTGTGTGTGTTTTTGTTTTGTTTTGTTTTGTTTTTCTTCATGCCTCTGTTTTTTTAGCCGAGATCTGTGCAGCCTCCCCTCTCTTTTTTTTTTTTTTTAATTAACTTTTATTGGTGTTCAATTTACCAACATACAGAAAAACACCCAGTGCTCATCCCGTCAAGTGTCCACCTCAGTGCCCGTCACCCATTCCCCTCCAACACCCGCCCTCCTCCCCTTCCACCACCCCTAGTTCATTTCCCCGAGTTAGGAGTCTTTAGCCTCCCCTCTCTTGTTCCTGTCAAGAGTATTCCTCACACAACAGACTGATTTCTTCTTTTTTTTTCTTTTTTTTTCTTTTTGTTTTTCTTTTTTTTCTTTTTTTTTTTTTTTTAATGATTTCTTCTTAAAAAGGACTACAACTGTAGGCACAAGAGAATTGGCTTTCACAGATCTGGGTGTCACATAAACGGGTAGGGTCACAGTCCAAAAGGAAGGCTAACAAGTCATATTTTTTTCATGTCCTTATCATGGTGCCTTAGCGCAGGGAAGAATGTTAGCTATCGTCATATATTTTCAGGAGAACCAGAAGGGAAACGGAATGGTCGGCAGTGAAGATAGAAACAGGGACTTCAGATCTGCCTTTGCAGTCACCCTGGTGAGAGAGGGTGGCAGTGTGACCAGGGCAGGCACAGCAACGACAACAAGAACTGGCAGGTTTGAGGATATGTTTGGAGGTAGTGCCAACTGGATTTGCTGACCGTGGCTGTGGCGTGTGGCAGAAAGGGAGGCATCAAGGATGACTAAAGGGTTTAGACTTGAGGAACTGGAAGATGGGGTTGCTATCCCCTGAGATTTGGATTCTTAGGTACAATTGAGATTATTTTTAAATTTTCCTAATAATCTCCTTTAAATATTTCAACATCAAAGCAAATCATGAATACAGCCCCTGAACCAAATAGATCATTGGCTCTGCTGTCAAATTTTAAATCATATCAGTAAACTTAGATTTAATATAACAAATTTTACAAAGACATCAAACATCAAAATCCACATTTTTTTAAAAGGAGTTTATTGTTGGGAAGAAAACACATAAAAAGCAGAAATAGCAAAATTTGTTAATATTATATACAGTTTTGTCTTTAGCAGATTTCTTGTCCATTCTAAATTAAAATCTTCATCAGCTACGTCAGTGAATAGATGAGTAAAAGATTGAAGTTAGAGGGTCCGGGGTGGCTCGGTCGATTAGGCATCCGACTCTTGATTTTAGCTCAGGTCATGCTCGCCAGGTCATGAGATTGAGCCCTGCCTTGGGCTCCACACGGGGAGTCTGCTTGTCCCTCTCCCTCTACTCCCTACCCCCTTTACTCGCTCACTCTCTCTCAAATAAAATCTGTAAAAAAAAAAAAAAAAAAGATTAAAGTTAGAAGTTGAGACAGCTAAAAGTCCAGTTTGTTACCTTAGCAGGAATATATACCAGGCATGTTTGGTATATTGTTGATAGACTTTTTTCATAAAAGCATTCCTAGGTTTAAGAAAAATCCAGAAAGCCAGACTATTTTCTTCTGGGTATGATGACTTGAAAGTTCATGAAAAACTATTTCAGTTGTTAAAGAAAAAAAATTAGATAGTCATCATCAAATTACTGATTGGAAAAATAGCTTGAAATTCAGTTGTTGTGTAGAGAGGATGCCTCACATCCAGAAATTCTACATTTACTGGTTTGGCTGTTCACGAATGACCTTCCCAGGAGAACCAAGGTCCAGGGGGAACTCACCCAGCTGCTTGTGTGAGCTTAGCCAGCCCCTCAGGTCTTCCTGCCCCTTCACCTATACATAGTAACTCTCTACAAGCTAAAATGGGTTTATTTGGGGGGAAAAATATGGCCCTAATGGAAAGTTGCTTTTTACTTACTTTTTACTGCATTTTATGGGAGAAAGTGTATGTGATAATGGTATTTGGAGATTTGTGAGGGTCTGACCCCTTATAGATATTGGCAGTGTGTTGAATACATGCGAGATTTTTTGGGCATGCATGTTCCTTGTGTGTGTGTGTGAGAGAGAGAGAGAGTGTGTGTGTGTGTGTGTGTGTGTGTGTGTGTGTGTTTTCTACGTGACCAGCTACACAGCAGGGCATCATCTACTTTGCATCGTTGCAGCTGCCCACCCCAGACTGACTAGCCTGAACCCGCCTCCCCGCCCCCCCGCCCCCCGGGCCCATGAACAATGGCATGTCTTACCACTTGGCTGAATGAAGGGGTCGTGTGTTGAGCTCTGGAACTGAGCCTGGGATTTGAACATATGAATTCACTAACATGAGCCACTATTGAGCCCAGATTTTTTTTCCCCAGGCAAATCTAGACTTGTCAGTGGCCTAGCCACACAAAGCTAGCAGAGACAGCTGATCAGATGGGTTCCTGTTCTCTTCTACTTCCTGTCATTGGATTTAGGGCTACCAGTAGCTCTCGTGCAGACCTTTCGTTTCAGGTTTGAATGTGGTTTTGACTCATCTTGCCAACTGTGCAACAGCATTGACACAGGGAGGGGCTCTAGATGGAACGGTCCCCCTCCCTGTTTGGTCTTACCGGAAAGAGCAAGTAGAAAAGGAAAGGGGTTAGGGCTTTACTGACACTGTGCCTCCAAGATATATTTGCAGAAAGGTTAAGCCCGTATTTGTTTATTCTCCAGTTTAGCATATCATAAGAAGTGGTGGAGATAAATGGTATCGTTTTATTTGCGTATGTGGTGGTGTGTTGTGATATTATCAGAATAAACTGTACTTAGTTTTACAAATTTTTCACTGAAGGGCTAGCAGATTTTGTTATAAGGCAGCATAACTGTTCTCTTGCGGCTTCATTAATTATGATGCCTAGACATAATTAGGCTCTATCTAAGAATAGCAGAGAAGATGGAAAATAATTCTGGGGGAAAGAGTTGAGATTCTGAGAAACTGTGAAAGAACATAAAAGAGGACATCCATGGATTCTCAGGAGGAGCACAAGGGCTACAGTGTTATCCATCCTCAGTGACGGCTCCCGTGAGGGTGTTAGGATGCTCTTACCCTCTTGACTCTGTTTCCATTTCATGGTACCTTATAATGAAACATCCTCTGTGATTCAGAAGTAACAGTTTCGATGATTGAAAGTAGATCCATTCATTTTTAAATAATGGACTTTGTTTTTTAGAATAGTTTTGTGTGTGTACAGCGTTCTCATATATACCTCCTCTCCCCTACACCGTTCCCCCTGTTACTAGCATCTTGCACTGGTGGGTACAGCTGATGAGCCAGTATTGATACTATAGTGTAAACTAAAGACCACAGTTGACATGAGGGCTCACTCTTTGTGCAGTGCTGTTTAGTGGGTTTTGACACGTGCATAGTGTCGTGGAGCCCCCAGTACGGTATCAAAAAGAGTAGTGTTGCTCTTTCTCCTGCACTCCACCTGTTCATCCCTCCCCTACTTTTACCCTGAACCATTAGCAACCACCAATCTTTTTACTGGCTCAGTAGTTTTGCCAATCCACTCATTTTTTTTTTAAAGATTTTATTTATTTATTCATGAGAAACGCAGAGGCAGAGACATAGGCAAAGGGAGAAGTAGATTCCTCACAGGCAGCCCAATGCAGGACTTGATCCCAGGACCCCAGGATCATGCGCTAAGCCAAAGGCGGATGCTCAGCTGCTCAGCCACAGGGGTACCCCTGTCAATCCATTCATTTTTAAGTAACTACCCAGATGTTCCTGAGGACACATCATTGACTCCTTTATTCATAAAATGAACCCTCAGTCGATACCATGTGCCAGGTAGTGTCATACACATTTGGGAATATAGCAGAGGACCAGCAATGCAAAATCCCAGTCTTCATGAAGCTTACATCTTAGTACTTCCAGCCTTCCATCTTGGCTAGGTCCTAAGGGGGAGTGAAGGATCCCATGAAGACACAGAATGAGAGGAGGTAGTTGGAGAATTTGGGAACAGGACCTCCTGCCCATTAGCCCCCACCTCAGTCTCAGGGCAGACCCCAACTTCCCTGCTTCCTTCCTGCAGCTAGTCCCAGGAATTCCATCTGCTGGCCTCCTCCACCTGCCACCTGCCTTTTCTCTCCTAAGAACTGCTGGGGCACAATGTTGCTTCTCAACTTTTTCTCTCCTGTTGTTTCTCTCTTTCCTTTTTCTTCTTTAAGATTTTATTTATTTAGTTATTTGATACAAAGAGTGTGCACAAGCAGGGCGAGCAGCAGGCAGAGGGAGAAGCAGGCTCTCTGCTAAGCATGGAACCCAGTGCAGGGCTGAATCCCAGGACCCTGGGATCATGACCTGAGCCAAACACAGACGCAGACGTTTAACTGACTGAGCCACCCAGGTGCCCCCATCTCCTGCTGTTTCTAAATTAAGTGCAGGCACCTCTTTCAGACTTTCATTAAGCTTTTATTACAGTTACTTAAAGCCCTGCCTGGTGCTAGTAAAATTAGAATAGAAAGCAAAACTAGAAGAAATAGATGCCCATGATTATCATCTAAATACTGACTGGACAAGGTGTTCTTTGGAAGTGGATGACCTAGAGTTCTCTGTCTTACCCTCTGAATCCTCTCTTCTTGGGCACGTGAACATCAGTTCTCCTGTGTTGCCATAAACAGCCCCCTTCTCTAAACCTACTGCCTTCTCCCTCACCCTAGTCCTCTGGAAAGACAGGAGGTTTCATGACTGAGGATGGGCCAGAGGGCAGGTGGAAGATTGAGAGACTTCTGTTTCCTCTTTCCAACCTCGGCCTCCTTGTTTCACAAGAATTAATTGATCAATTAAATGGGCTCCTTAGAACCTCCTGAGCATATTCTTAAGTGCAGACCTGGTGCTCCGCTTCTACAGGCTGGCGAGAGCCTGTTGTGTGTATCTCTTCCCAACTGCACGTCCAGTGACATCACACTGGTCACTTGAATTGGTCATAGAGGGAGTATTTAACCATGGAAATCAATGCTACTTTCTTTTCCAGAGTTACTTTTTTCCAGCGTTCTATGGGATAGACCCTCTTGGTCAAATTCTTTTTTTTTTTTTTAATATTTTATGTATTTATTCATGAGAGACACACAGAGAGAGAGAGGCAGAGACACAGGCAGAGGGAGAAGCAGGCTCCATGCAGGGACCCTGACCTGGGACTCGATCCCGGATCTCCAGGATCATACCCTGGGCTGAAGGCGTGCTAAACCACGAGCCACCCAGGGATCCCCTTGATCAAATTCTTATATAGATTCTGCCGCAGGAAATAAATTCGTGAACACTGTATTCCTAAGCTCTACCTCTACTCTCCATGGTTGGCGGGGGGGGAGCTGCCAGCCAAAGGCAGCAGGAGCTTCAACCCATAAGTTTTGAAAACCAGGCTTTGCATCAAGCTGCGCAGAACTTGCTCACCCTTTTCATTTCCCTTGAAAGGAGGACTGAGGCATTATACAGGTGGTTCCACCCATGTTGTCTTCATCGATGGCTCACAACAGTGTGACCATAAAACTTGCAGGGGAGGCGCTGGGCCATGACTACAGTGAGCGTGGCTCTTCCCCAGGCCGCAGACCGTGTGCTTGCCCACGTGTCATGAACAAGGCGCCCCCCATGCTGACTCCCCTTTCTGCCCTGTGTAGGACTGCACACGCAAGAGCCAAAGCTGACGCCGCCGACCAGGCTGCCCAAGCTGCCCGCCAGGAGTGTGACATCGCAAGAGCTGTGGCCAGGGAGCTGTCGCCTGACTTCTACCAGCCAGGTGAGACCGTTGCCCACTGATGGGAGAGCTAGGAGTTGGACCTTCGGTTTCCTTTCTTTTTTTTCCCTTTTCCTTAAAGGTCTGTGAATACCAGCAATACTACAAAACAAGTAGGTATAAAAAGTGCTAAGTATTTGAAGTCTGAGTGTTAGTGCTGGAGATTTGGTTTATTCCCCAGTGTCTCTCCCTTCCTGCCTCCTGACTCCCAGCAACAAACTTTGAGCTGATAGCATCAAATGAGATGGGAATCCCAAAGAAGTACCTGATTCTAAGAAATGGCGTTAGCGTGTTAGTGACTGTCGTGGATGTCGTCACAAACATTCCAAATTCAGAGCCAGGTATAACAATACTGTTAGCGGTAGTAAGAGATGAACCAATAACTATTGTGACTATTTTTTAAAATATTTCTAAACTGAATTTCAAAGGACTGTAGTTAGGTAGGGACATACACACTTAAAGGCAGACTAATATGCATATATTAACAGGAAAATCCAAGTCATGGTAGAAGAAATTAAAATAACAACCTCAAAAAAAAAATCAGACTCAGTCCAGATCATCTACCTCTCAAATGTAATAAAGTAACAATACACAAATATTTGCAGTAGGTTTAAATATTTAACTCACTTCCTAGTGAGTTAAACCACTTCCTAGTGGTTTCTTAGTAGATTGTTTCCATCCCTTTCTATAATACTCTAGCTGCTTTTTTATTTATGTTTCTTCATTGTTTTAGAAACATCTTCCTAGTAATTGAGGGATCAACAGATTTCTAAACGAAGGGATCAAAATAAATGCTCTATAAGTTTCTACATACCAAAATTTGTATTTTCTTGGTAAAGAATTTTTCCACATTGGTTTCTATGAACTCAAGCTGGAAAATTAGCACCCTGTACAACAACAAAGGTGTTCAATCCATGTTTGGTTCCAGTAAAGGTAAGATAATCCTGGAACCCACTAAATGAACTAGGCAGGTCAAAGTGAACAGTATAGCAAGATCCATACAAAAGCTAGAAACTTGGCTGTAATAAAGGATGGAAGAATGGAGAAGGTAAAGGACATGGTGATTTTTTTTTCTCCTACAAAGAGTGAAGACAGTAAAAGTCTAGGGGAAGAAGACTCCATTTTTACATGAGAGAGACTAAAAAGGACTCATTCTATTTGTTGCTGAGTGATAGAGCTGTCAGAGGGACTTCTGTAATAGTTCAACTCCAGGGAGACAACCATGGTAATGGGTGTTTTCTTTAACGTGCCTCTTTTTTAAGCCTCTGGATGAGACTTCAATCATTTAATGTATATGTATATAATTAAGAAAGGGGAACCCTCCGTTCTTTGCAGTGACCTCTGCTAGGAATAAACTATTTCCTGGTGTGACATGAACTCACACTTCCCTGATGCCTAAGTATATTATTGGTCACTACCTGTTGGTGTGACAGCTGCAGATAGAGTGCAGCCACCCAAGAGGTACTGTCCTGTTCCCTCCCCAATGGCACTACCCCTGGGAAGCAGCTCAGTACTCAGGAGATCGGTGCTGCCCCATGAAGTAGTCCTAGGCTTGAGCCTCTCTGAAAGCAAACAAACTTAGTATTGTTGTCTGCAGATGGTAATTTCTAGGTTCTGTTGCTAATTCTCTTGGGGGACAGGGTCCCTATAGATTTCTATTAGGTGTTACCAAGAGGTAAATGATACTGAAGGTCATCTCAGTTTCCCAGACTAAGTGGTTTTAAAAGCCTTTTATGGCCTAAAAGCATTTGAGGGAAGAAAATATTGTGGGAAACTGTAATTCCACCCTCTTCGCTAACATACCAGCTTCATACAAGCAAGTTGTCCATCAGTAATGAATACATCACAGTAGCGCAAGTTGACAACGGGTCTATTTAAGACAAGGGCTGAGGGGAAGGCTGCAGTCCCCTCTGACCCACAGCCAACTCTTCCCTCAGCAACTGGATAGAAAGCCTTTTCTGTACTAAGTATTATTGATCTTCTCAAGGGAGCATAACTCAAGCTTTCCATTCTGCATTTATAGGGCGATCAAATCAGACATTTCTAAAAGGGCTTTCAAGTACTTTTTTAAAATCAGGCTTCGCATTTAATTTATGTATCTTAGATATAAATATTTCCATTGTTTGAAATGCATTTGTCGTGCATAGAAGTTGTTGGCCCTGGGATAAAGGAGGTCTGCTCTACCTTACATTTTGAACGCTTTTTCCCAGCATTGGCAATATTTTCAGATATTTGCCATTAGTTAAATCTAATCTTGCTTTTAGTTCAAAACTGCATTATTCTACAGTTCAGTTAAAAACTAAGGAAAAAATAGACCCATGGGGGATGGTCACCCAAAGGGTTAAGTTCAAACAAATAATAAAAAGCATACAAGTGAAGTTATATGAGTATATATGTAGATAATTACACATATACACACAAAGAAACCTTACTCGTCATGTGTACAAGTGGCACAGTAAGTCATCCCCCAAAAACTTAGATTTGACCTTTCCCTTTGAGAGTTAAATTTTCAAATGACCCGGGATCCTGCACAAAGATATATAGTGATCATAAGAAATAGCACAGGTATATTACAGCAAGATTTCCTTGTAACCTGATTGAGTGTATTAAAACATCTAAACAATTGGTCACCCAAAGTAGTATAGGAAAAAAAAAAGCCACAGAGGCAAAAGTTGGCAGCGCCCATCCAGACACCGTCCAGAGGAGAGAGAAGCCGAGGCCAAAATCTCAGAGTATTGCATTTGAATTGGCAAGGACGTTGGTGTTATGGGGAAGATGCAAGGAACTGCAGCCAACCGTGGATGGCTTTATTGGCAAGATCATCCAACGGAGGAAATGGATGCATCAGGCTAGCTCAGCCTCATGCCTGTCGATATTTGATTCATCTCATGCTTCTTGTCCTGATTCCATGCTCACCGTAACCTTCTGATGTGGGATTGAGCCGCTCACGGAGGTCTACCAACAGGAACAGCATGCACTGGTGCTTTTGGCGCGAGTCCCCTGGCCTAGGCGATGTTTACAGAGCTCATTGTCAACTAACAAATTGACCTTCTGGTGTTTTACATCAGTCTTGTGAGCTCTGCTGATGTGAGTCTGCCCCAAGGGATGGCTCTGCTTCAAAGTGCTGATGAAATCAGGTTTCTAAGCCAGGAAAGCTGAGATGAGATTTTGGCCCATCACTGAGGAAGCAGAGGAGAGACTGATTGGGAAACTGTATGGCTCTTTGTCGTGCTCTTCCAGTCTCCTTCCCATGAAGGGACTGACTTTGTTTTTAATTTCAAGGGGTATTAACAGGGTGCAAAACTTTTCTATTTATCAGCTATGGGAGAGACTGGGTGAGAAAAGACTGAAAAGTACTGCCCCAGGATGTGGTATAAGCATATTTACCTTGACCCTCTTAGGAGACAACTAGCCCACTTCCTGAGGCAACATCCTCAGCAAGTGAGCACTCTTCTCTTCCTATGTTTAAACGTGTGTATTAGTTAATTCAGCTGCTATAACGAAGGAAAGTACTACAGACAGGGTGGCGTAAGCAATGGAAAGTTATTTCTCAGAGTTCTGGAGGCTGAAAATCTTGAGATTAGAGTGCCAGTATTGTTGGGTTCTGGGAGAGAGCCATCTTCCCAGCTTGGAGATGGCCTTCTCCCTGGGTCCTCACGTAGCCTTCCGTGGGTGTATGTGTATGGTTAGAGACAGAGAGAGAGAGAGAGAGAGAGAGAGAGAGAGAACTCTGGTGTTTCTTCCTCTTTCTAAAGGTAAGGGCACAAACGCTGTCATGAGGGTCTCACTTTCATGACCTGATCTAAACCTACTTACCTCCTGAAGCCCGCACTTCTAAATATGAACACACTAGGTGTTTAGAGCTTCAGCATACGTATTTGGGGGAGACACATTTAGTCCATAATAGCATGTACGTGCACACACATAATTCTCTGTACATTACTTAAAGTGAAATATTTAGGCTATTATGGGCCAGTGTTAATAACTAAGCTCACATTTCTGGTATGAATTAGAAATCTTTAGAGATCAGAACATATTTTCATTATATAATGGTCCGTGCTTATCATTAATATGTAGTATTTTGGAATAAGGGAAGTATCCTGGAACAGATGACTTCTAAACCCACTCTCCAAAACCCAAAACCCAGAATCAGTCTTTTCATGGAAAAAGGGAAATGGAATAATCCACTAGTTGACATGAAATTAATAATTCATGAGCTTGCCGGTTATTCCTACCACTTACCTCATTTCTGTATATTCAGCTCCACAAATGTGTGCCGAGAGCCAGCCTGGCGCAAGGCACAAGAATGGATGTCCCGCAGCTTGCAGACAAGAGCGCTGTGGCTATGCTCATGCAAGTGGCAGTATTTTTATAGATGGGACTCCTCAAGTCCTGTAGGAAAGGGGCATTCTTTCCACATAGAATATGAAAGTAATCATGCTACTGGACATACAACCTTTGCAGAATCTCTCAGTGTGATCCTCTTGTACTGATTGGCAGTCTCTTTAGAAAATATCTCATTTCTATTTAATGAATTCTGATGTTACTACAAAGCATTTGCGATCAGCCCTGCCCTTGTGGACATTTGTTCCGGGGAACCTTCACGGCGCTCCTTCTGCCCATAGGCAGCCCACCGAGGCTCACCTCTGAGGAACGAGTTGCATGCCCTGCTGTCACCATCTGCCGTACCCTCCGTTCAGAGCCTTCCCGCCAACTGTAGCAAGGAACCTTTCAGTGCTCAGTGGTGGGGCATGTCAGTGAGCAGGTGACTCGCATCTGACTTCTTCCTACTATGAATCCCCAGGGGAAGAAGTCGCTTAGGATTCACAGATGTGGCCTGTAAAGATAGAGGAAAACGCTTACGGTGACGGCTCTCGACATACATGGTCATGTTGCTCCCCGGCAGTCACCTGACTAGTCTCTTTAATGAACTGCTGCATCTCATCAGTTTCATGCTGCTGGCATGGCACTGCTGACACACATTACTGCACAGAACAAGGAGCAAGCACAACACGTGCCTTCCAAGAAGATAGTCCAGGAAAAACTTCTGTCCTCTGCATTATATGTCTTATTCAAGAAGCATTTCGTCTTACTCTGGAAAATCTAACTGTATATCCTCCTTTAGCTGGCCAGTCCCCACGTGACTGCCCCATGTTGGAACCATTGCCCGCTGGAGTTAGGCCCACCTCTAGACAACATTTTTTATTTTTTGCAGGCTTTTAAATGGCTATATTGGGTACATTAGAATCACCTGGAGCATGTGTTAGACATTAAGACTTGGCACTTATTCCGAGGTCTCTGCGACTTGCACCCCAGCTGCCTTTGATGGACAGCAAAAATGGAGCCACTGCTTCAGAGTACATTTATTTTCTTATCTAGCCATTTATTAATGGACAGTAAAGCTGAGAAATTTAATGTGGAAGGAAGTCCAAGAATGTATGTCCACGATTCTAGTAAATTCTTTTTATTGAGGAGTACTTGATATCCAATGTCTCTGGTATACAGTATTGTGATTTGACAATTCTGTGCATTATGCAATGCTCACCTTAGGTGCAGTTACCATCCCCTTCACCTATTTTGCCAACCCCCTTTTTCCCTCTGGCCACCTCCAATTTTCTGTATTTATGAATCTGTTTCTGGGGGGGTTTTAGTTCGTTTGTTTTGTTGTTTAGATTCCACATGTAAGTGAAATCATGCAGTATTTGTCTTTCCAAATCTGACTTATTTCACTTGGCATAATACTCATTAGGTCTGTCCATTGTCACAAAAGGCAAGGTCTCATTTTTTATGGCTGAGTAATATTCGTGTGTGTGTGTGTGTGTGTGTGTGTGTGTGTGTGATGTGCTTACCACATATTCTTTATTCATATGTAAATGGACACGGTTGCTTCCACATCTTGTCTATTATAAATGCTGCAATAAACATAAGGGTGCACATATCTTTGAAATAGTGTTTGTTTTCTTGTGGTAAATACTCGGCAGTGGAATTACTGTAATGTATGGTATTTCCATTTTTAATTTTTTGAGGAACCTCTGTAGTGTTCTCCCCAGTAGCTGAGCCAATTTGCATTTCCACCAAAATAGTGCACTTGGGTTCCCTTTTCTTCACACCTTCAACATTTATTATTTCTGATCTTTTTGATAACATAACTAAGCTATTCTGACCGGTGTAAGGCGATACCTCATTGTGGTTTTAATTTGTATTTCCTTGGTCATGAGTGATGCTGAGGATCTTCTCAGGTATCTCTTGGCTATCTGTATATATTCTTTGGAAAAATGTTTGTTTAGGTCCTCTGACGTTTTTTTAATCAGATTATTTGGGTTTTTGGTGTTGCGTTGTATAAGTTCTTTATATATTTTTTGATACCCCTCATCAGACATATCATTTGCAAATCTCTTCTTCCAGTTAGTAGGTTGCCTTTTCATTTCCTTCTCTGTGCAAAAGTTTTTTATTTTGACGTAGTCTTAATTGTTTAATTTTGCTTTTGTTTTCCTTGCCTGAGGAGACATACCTAGAAAAATTTTGCTATGGCCAATGCCCAAGAGATTATTGCCAGTTTTAGTAGTTTTAGGTTTTCAGGCCTGATGTTTAGGCCTTTGATCCATTTTGAGTTTATTTTCATGTATGGTGTAAGATAGTGGTCCAGTTCCCCAGCCATTTATTAAAAAGGGACTGTCTTTTCCTTACTATATATTCTTGCCTCCTTTGCCATAGATTGACCATATAAGCATGAGTTTAATTCTGGGTTCTCTGTTCTGTCCCACTGATCTATGTGTCTGTTTTTGCGCCAGTACCATACTGATTTTGCTGTGTAGTATGGCTTGAAATCTAGATTGTGATACCTCCAGGTTTTTTTGTTCTTTTTCAAGATTGCATTAGCCATTTGAAGTCTTTTGCAATTCCAACAAATTTTAAGACTATTCTGATTCTGTGAAAAATACTATTGGTGTTTTGATAGGGATCCATAGATTGCTTTGAGTAGTAGGGACACTTTAATGATACTAATTCTTCCAATCCATGAGCATGGAACATCTTTACATTTGTGTCATCTTTGTGTCTTTCATCAGTGTCTTTCTTACAGTCTTACAGTCTTCAGAATACAAGTCACCTCCTTGGTTAATTCCTGGGTATTTTATATTTGGTGCAGTTGTTTTCTTAAGTTCTCTTTCTGCTACTTCATTATTAGTGTTTAGAAAAACAACAGATTTCTGTATATTAATTTTGTATTCTGCAACTTTACTGAATTCATTTACTCATTCTAATAGTTTTTTGGTGGAGTATTTAGGGTTTTCTGTGTATATTGTATAGTATCGTGTTATCTGCAAATATTGACAGTTTACTACTTTACAAATTTGGATAAATCCTAAATTTGTGAGCTGCACCGTTATGGTCTCACATTTTCAAAATGAAGCATGTGGGCTTTATTTCTCATGGTTCAGTGACTGTATCTTTTCCTCACAACTTTAAGAATGTATAACCAATCATGTTTGTCAGAGTCCATTTTCCCCTGCTCTTTTCTGTCCTGGTAATTAAGTTAAATATTAGTTTTTAATGTGCCTTTATCTTTAGGTTAGCAAAAATAACTTTTGTTCCTACCCCTTAGATTGAAGGCATTAAAAGTATGTTGTAATTTCTGTATTCCAGTAATGCTGTAAAATTGAATAGCAGTGAAGTACAAATAAAATCAACCAACTCTGACGAAATTTTGGCTAGAAGGGTTAAGAGGAAAAATACATAAGGAACACACTGCATCAGACTGTATCAGATATTAGCCCTTATCTCACAGGAGAGGTGGAGAGATTTTGTAATAAATAAATAAATGTGCCATGGAATCATGAGGTTCTTCTCCATGAAAGACCCGTATAAATGACCTTAATGGGCTTTTTAAAGGAGGGGCACATCTGTTGATGAAAGAACACCACTTTCTGGTGCTGCTGCTACTACTTCTTTCTCTTGGTGGTATGTGCAGGTCCCAGCATCAAGAGAGAATTTAGAAACAGGAAAATAGTCACCTTTTGAAGGATTCTCAGGTGCCCCTTTTTCTTCAGTGCACTGAGATACCTTTCTCTAGGCCAAGAATTTATACTTTCAAAGAAAATTGCCAAATTTGGGGGAGCTTACCAAGTTTAGAAAGGAAATCACGATTGTTGACACATGATCTTATCCTATTTGGATGAAAAATGGGATAATACTGTTTGTTATGTTTGGGGCCCTGAATATAACGTATAATTGTGGGTCTTTGGGAATTCTCATTTTTCTGTTTAAAGTATTACATTATACGTTGCATCATATTTTAAGGATGCACAGGAGCTGTGTGACTTTTTGGTTTTCAGCTACAATAGCTGTTTTCACATTGGTCAATTGACATGATGCCTGCTTCCTAAGATTTTGGTGAAGCTTTAAATTGGAAAATACCTTATCTAAATAGCAGTCTCAGAACAATAAAAACTACTCAGAACACCAGAGAAGAGCAATCGAAAGTATAAGTAGGCCATGTGTATTTTAACGATTAAGGATGATTGTTCTTCAGCTTCTCTGTAAATCTTCTGAGTTTGGGTTGAAGAGTAGGAGTAGGGGGCAGGGAGGAAAGTGAACAGATGCCAGTTTCTGTAAACAAATTGGTGGGGTGGTTTCTCCTTGTATACTTAAGGATGATATTGTTGGCTCCTGCCCATTTGCAGAGAATAGGGCCACCTGTACTGTATGACCTTGACTTCACCTCATGAGATGAAAGTGGCTGATAGGTTGAGCAGTGGCCATAAGAAGTATGTGCTCATAGGGGAGGAGCTGAGAGGTGAAGTGCCTACAGGGAAGGCGCTGCCTTGGAGTGCTGTCTTGGACAGCCCCAGGATTTCCACTGCCTGGACCACTGACTTTTATAAACTCTCAAGGCAGTACCATCTTGTGCAGCATAGTCTGAGTCTTTACTCTTTCTTTACTCCTTCAAAAATTCCCACATTTCAGTACAATTTTTTAATTAAAATATGGTTGACACACCAAATGTTACTTTATTAATAAACTTGTTTATTTGTTTTGTAAGAGAAAGAGAGTGGGAGCAGGGGCGGGAGGGGCCGAGGGAGAGAGAATCTTAAGCAGACTCCTTGCTTGAGCATGGAGCCCAGCACAGGGCTCAGTCTCACAACCCTGAGATCAGATCATGACCTGAGCCAAACTCAAGAGCCAGACAGACACCTAACTGACTGAGCCACCCAGTTGCCCCACCAGATGTTACTTTAGTCTCAGGTGTATAGCATAGTGATTCCACAAATTTATACATTTAGGCTTTGCTCACCGCAAGTACAGTGACCATCTGTCACCATACTATGCTATTACAATATCATTGACTATATTCCCTATGTTATACCTTTCATCCCCATCACTTATTCTGTAACTGGAAGCTTGTATCTTCCAATCACCTTCACCCATTTTGCTCATCCCACCACTCCCTTCCCCTCTGGCAACCATCCATTCTCTGTATTTATGAATCTGTTCCTGCTTTTAGTGTGTTTTGCTTTTTAGATTCCACATATAAATGAAATCATGTGGTATTTATTTGTCTTTATATGATTAATTTCACTTGAGTAATACCCTCTAGGTCCATCCATGTTGCCACAAATGGCAAAAATCTCCTTTTTCATTGCTGAATAACACTCCATTGTGTGTATATACATCTTTTTTATACATTCATCCATCAAGGGACACCTCGGTTGCTTTAATATCTTGGTTATTGCAAATAATGCTGCAGTAAACACAGGGATGCAAAGATCTGTTCAAATTAGTATTGTCATTTTCTTTGGGTAAATACCCAATAGTGGAATACTGGATCATATGGTATTTCTGTTGTTAATTTTTTGAGGATGTAAAGTGATATCATTGTGGATTTTATTTGCATTTCCCTGATGATTAGTGATGCTTAGCATTTTTTCATGTGTCTGTGAGCCATCTGTATGTCTTTGGGGAAATGTCTTTTCAGGTCCTTTGCCTATTTTTCAATTAGATTGTGGGGGTTTTGGTGTTAAGTTGCATTAGTTCTTGCGTAAGATTTTGGACATTAACCCCTTATTGGACATATCTTCTCACATTTAGTAGGTTGCCTTTTTGATTTGTTGATTTTCTCTTTGCAAAAGCTTTTTATTTTGATGTGGTCCCAATGGTTTATTTTTGCTTTTGTTTCCCTTGTCTGAGAAGACATAGCTAGAAAATTTATAACTTTCATCCCCTACGATGGTGCCACGGCTGGTGTCAAACAGATTATTGTCCATGTTTCCTTCTAGGAGCTTTATGGTTTCAGGTCTCACATTTAGGTCTTTAATCCATTTTTATTTTTGTGTATGGTTTAAGAAAATGGTCTACTTTCATTCTTTTGCATGTAGATGTCTAGTTTTCTCAAGGGACTGTCTTTTCCTTATTGTATATTCTTGCCTCCTTTGTCATAGAGTTATTGACCATATAAGCATAGATTTATTTCTGGGCTCTCTATTCTGTTCCATTGATCTATTTTTGTACCAATATGATACTATTTTGGTTTACTATAGCTTTATAGTGTATCTTGAAATCGGGGATTGTGGTACCTTCAACTTTGTTTTTCTTAAGGCTGCTCAGGGTCTTTTGTAGTTCCATACCAATTTTAGGATTATTTGTTCTAGGTCTGTGAAAAAGGCTCATGGTATTTTTTAATAGGGATTGCATTGACCCTGTAGATTGCTTTGGATAGAATAGGCATTTTAACAATATTCTTCCAATCCATGAGCATGGAATATCTTTCCATTTGTGTCATCTTCAGTTTCTTTCATCAGTGTTTTTGGTGCAGTTATAAATGGGATTGTTTTCCTAATTTCTTTCTGCTACTTTATTATTAGTGTATAGAAACACAACAGATTTCGATATGTTAATTTTGTATCCTGCAACTTCCAAATTCATTAATTAGTTCTAATAGTTTTTTGGTGGAGTATTTAGGGTTTTCCTCTTTTTAAAAAAATTTTATTAATTATAGAGAGCACATGCGAGTGAGGAGAGGGGCAGAGGGAGAGACCCTACAAGCAGACTCCCTGGTGAGTGCAAAGCCCATGAGATCATAACCTGAGCCAAAACCAAGAGCCAGGCGTTTAACTGACTAAGCCACCCAGGTGCCCCTAGGGTTTTCTATATTAGTATCTTGTTGCAAATGGTAGGTATTTATATGCCTTTTTTTTTTCTTTTTCTTACCAATTTGTATGCCTTTATTTCTTTCTCTTGTCTGATTGCTGCAGCTAGAACTTCCAGAACAATGTTAAATACAAGTAGCAAGAGTGGACACTCTTATTTCTGATGTTAGAGGAAAAGCTCTTAGTTTTCCACCACTGAATATGATAGTAGCTATGCACTTGTCATATGTGGCCTTTCTTATGTTGAGGTATGTTCCCTCTAAACTCACTTTGTTGAGAATTTTTATCATGAGTAAATGATGGATTTTATTAAATGCTTTTTTTGCATCTATTGAGATAATATGATTTTTTATCCTTCGTTTTGTTAATGTGGTGTATCACATGGATTGATTTGCAAACATTGAACCATCCTTTGCATCCCCAGAATAAATCCCAGTTGATCATGGTTAATGATTCATTTCATGTATTGTTAAATGAGATTTGCTGATATTTTGTTGGGAATTTGCATCTATGTGCATCAGAGCTATTGGCCTGTTATTTTTTTGTAATGTCTGTCTGGTTGTGATATGAGGGTAATGCTGGCCTTATAGAATAACTGTGGAACTTTTACCTCCTCTTCTATTTTTTGGAATAATTTGAGGAGATTAGGTTTTAAATCTTCTTTAAATGTTTAGTAAAATTCACCTGTGAATCCATCTGGTCCTAGACTTTGTTGGGAGTTTTTTGATTGCCGATTCAATTTCATTACTAGTAATTGATATGTTCAGATTTCCTGTTTCTTCCTGATTGAGTTTTAGAAGACTGTCTGTTTTTAGGAATTTATCCATTTCTTCTAGGTTATCCAATTTTTTGGCAGATAAGTTTTGCAGTAGTCTCTTTCATATTTCTGTGGTGCTGGCTATTTTATTTCTGATTTTATTTTGTCCTCGTTTTTCTTAATGAGTCTGGCTAAATGTCAAACATTGGGCTTTATTCCTTTTTTTGTAGTTCCTTTACGTATAAAGTTGGATTGTTTGAGATTTATTACTGTAAATTTCCCTCTTAGAAGTGCTTCTGCTGCATCCCAAAGATTTGAATCATTTTGAGTTTATTTTTGTTGTCTCCATGTATTTTTTTTATTTCCTCTTTGACTTTTGGTTGTTGAGTAGCATATTGTTTAGTCTCTGCATTTATGGGGTTTTTTTTTAGTTTTTTTCTTATAATTGATTTCTCATTTCACACTATTGCGGTCAGAAATGATGCAAAATAGGATCTCAGGCTTCTTAAATTTATTGAAACTTGTTTGGTGGCCTAACATGTGATCTAGCCTAGAGAATCTACCATGGGCACTTGAAAAGAATGTATATTCTTCTGGTTTTGGATAGGATGTTCTGTATGTCATCTGTTAAATCCATCTAGTCTAATGTATCATTCAAAGACACTGCTCCCTTTTAAAGGGAGAAAATAACAATAATGTAACAGTAGGAGACTTTAACACCCACTTACATCAATGGATAGATCAGCCAGGCAGAAGACAAATATCTGTTAATATTTGCTTTATGTATTCACATATTCCGGTGCTGGATGCATAGATCTTTACAATTGTTATATCCTCTTATCATTATGTATTGCCCTTCTTCGTGTCTTGTTACAGTCTTTGTCTTAACATCTATTTTGTCTGAACTAATGTATTTATAAAAAAACTGGGGTAACAATACATATCTGTCAATAATTACTTTAAATGTAAATGGCCTAAACGCTCCATTCAAAAGACATAGAGTGAGAAAGGATGGATAGAAAACAAGACCTACCTGTATCTATATGCCTATAAGAGACTCACTTAAGAACTAAAGAGATAGACTGAAAATGAAGAGGTAGGAAAAGATCTATATGCCTATAAGAGACTCACTTAAGAGATAGACTGAAAATGAAGAGGTAGGAAAAGATACTCCCTGCTAATGAAAAAAAAAAAAAAAACACTTGATAGCAACACTTATACCAAGGTCCTTTATTTTTTTTTTAAATATTTTATTTATTTATTTGACAGAGAGCACAAGCAGAGGTAGCAGCAGACATAGGAAGAGAGAGAAAGCAGGGACCTCATTGTAGGGCTCAATCCCAGGACCCTGGGATCATGGCCTGAGCTGAAGGCAGATGCTCAAATGATTGAACCACTCAGGCACCCAGGGTCCATTTCTTTAAGTACAAATTTTTCCATTTAAAAGAATAACATGATTGTTATAAACAATCCTGAAATATTCAGAAAAAAATCCTAAGACTAGAGTGTCTAGAACAACTGCCTTGTCATGTCTTTGCTTACAGAAAATAGTGAAATGGATCCATGCTGTGAAAGGACTCCAGGAAGTTTAAAGGATCCTTTGATGGGGTGCCTGGCTAGCTCAGTGGATTAATAAGTAACTGTCTTGAGCTTCAATCATGATCCTGGGGTCCTGGGATTGAGCCCCATGTCAGGCTCCTTGCTCAGTAGGAAGTCTGCTTGCCCTCTGCCCCTCCCCCCTCATGCTCTGGCTCTCAAATAAATAAATGAAATATTTAAAAGAAATGAAAAGTAAATGATCCTCTGATGAAATAGCATTACAAATGTCATCTGCAGATTCTGTTCTTACACAGATGTTCTGTTAAATGTTAATTTATTAAATAATTTAAATATTTCAATATACTAAACATATGAGAGTCAGCTTGAGTATATACTTTGTGTTTTAGTTATGCTGGATAATTTAAATATGCAGATTACATATGGTGTTATCCAGTGCTTCATCAACGTGAATTTCACCTCAGTGTTCTGCAAGCAGGTAGGAATGTTGCAATTATTAGGAAGTCAGAACTGTTTGACCTTTATGGCTATCAAAATAGTAGGAATACTGGTAAATATTAAGTTTTTCTGCAAATAATCTTTTCCCTGGGAAATGAAGTGTGCGCATGTTTAATCCAAGCCTTGTCAATATTTTTAAAGAAAAAAAAAAAAGAGGAATGGCTAATCTGACGTAGCAAAAATGCATATAGATAGCCAGAAGGAACAGCCTTTATGCCTTATTTTTATTAGCTTCTCTTCTGTTGTCAATTTTTTCCCCAGGCCCAGATTATATCAAACAGAGATTTCAGGAAGGTGTAGATGCTAAAGAAAATCCAGAAGAAAAAGTACCAGAAAAGCCACCTACACCAAAGGAATCTCCTCATTTTTATCGCAAAGGCACGACACCCCCCAGGTCTCCTGAAGCAAGTCCCAAACAAAGCCACTCTCCCCAGCCCTCCTCCCCAAAACCCACGAAGAAGCAGAACCCCAGCTCAGGGGCAAGACTCAACCAAGACAAACGGAGTGTGGCTGATGAGCACGTGACAGCCATCGTCAATAAGCCTTTGATGTCAAAGGCTCCCACGAAGGAGGTGGGAGCCATGGTGCCCACGTCCAAGTACTCTGGCCGCCACCACATCCCCAACCCCAGTAACGGGGAACTGCATTCTCAGTACCACGGCTACTATGTGAAACTGAACGCCCCCCAGCACCCTCCAGAAGACATGGAGGAAGACGAAGGATCAAGCCAGTCTTCCTCAGCGCTGGTGCACAAGCCATCACCCAACAAGTGGAGTCCCCCTAAATCTGTGACAAAACCAGTTGCCAAAGAAAGCAAAGCTGAGCCAAAAGCTAAGAAGTCTGAACTTGCTATACCAAAGAATCCAGCAAGCAACGATTCATGCCCTTCTTTGGAAAAAGAAGCCAATTCAGTAAGTTGTGCAAGATGTGTTTTTTCTTCCTTTTGATTCTTTGAGGTAGCAGCACAGGGTGACTTACATCTTGATGACAGCTTCTCTAGCTGAAGTCCTAATGATGAACTCTGTGTAGAATAGAGGTTAGCACATTTGTATCCTGGGACAGCAAAGAGCTCCCCAGGTAGAAAGTCCTCCCTGTTCGCTCAGCCACCCACCTTAGACATCATTCAGGTAGCCAGCTTGTTCGCATCATATGTTAGCAAGCCTTGACTCACACTTCTTGGTAAGTTTTGTGGTAGCTTAGTTCAGACTGCTATAACAAAGATGCCATAAACGGGGTGGCTTAAACAACAAAATTTCTTATTTATTTCTTAAAATTCTGGAGGCTGGGGAGGCCCAAGATCAAGGCACCACAGACTTGATGTCTGGTAAGAACCCAATTCCTGGCTCATAGACCTTCTTGCTGTTCCCTCACATGGCAGAGAGGAAGAGCAAGCTCTCTCAGGTCTCTTATAAGGGCACTAATCCCATCATGAGGGCTCCACCCCTCATGACCCAGGGCCCACCTCCCAAAAGGCCCCCTTCCAAATACCATGACATTGGGGATTAGGGTTTCAGCATACGAATCTTGGAGGAACGTGAACACATAGTCCGTAACTACAGCTCAGTCCTCCGATTGGCTAGAAAGGAATCATGGGCCCTGAGAATGGACACCCCCTCTCAGAGCCCTAGCTGGGAAGAGGATTCCATCACCATTTGCTATGTTCTTAGTCCTGCTTTTGATCCTCACAACAGACATAGAATAAAGGAGTAGATAGAAAAAAAAGACCTATCTATGTCTGTGTGCCTGTAAGAGACACCCTTCAGACCTAAAGAAATAGACTAAAAGTGAAGGAGAAGGAAAAATACTCCAGTCAGCATCTTTAGACAAAAGAGTATCTTTTCTAGCTGTTGTGAATTATTCCCCTAAATATTTAGTTTGGATTTTACTTAATTAGTCAGGCTTTGCCACTAGAACATTTTCTTTTTTTTTTTCCAACTATTTAAAATCACTTTGGTCTTCTAACTTCTCAGTGTTTAAATGCTTCTAAAATGTTAGTTTTCTGGTAAATGCTAGTTTTATTATCAATTAGTCTTGAGAATCTAACATTTTTAAGTATTCAACCAGAAAGCTGTATGTAATTGTGTCATTTGATGAGCATGTAGAGATTTGTTGAATGATATATGGAATTCATACTTTATCAAATTCTATAGAATTTATAAACTTTTTGGAACAGTGGTGTAGCATGTTAAATGTAGCTTAGGAAAAGCCACAGCTGACCCAATATTTACTAGTAATTTCTGAGTCATTTGCATAAAGGTGTGGATTATAAACTGATGAACAAGAATGTAATACAACTAGGTTTTTTTTTCTTTTGTCCATTTTAACAGAGTTACACTGTTCACAATTAAATAGTAACAATGTAAAAAAAAAATAAATAAATAAATAAATAAATAAATAAATAAATAAATAGTAACAATGTTAAATAATTTAAGTTCATCTTTTTTATTAACTTACATTTGGTGTTTCTTAGGTTTATCATCTAAATATAATTCGATTAATCAGATCAACTTCTTGAGAATCATCCTGCATGGGGATAAATGGTTTTTAAGACAGACTAAGTCGATTATTATTAGCTTGCCTGATTTACAAGGGTGAAATTCAAACAATGCAAGGCCATATAGTTTCTATCTTGGGCATACCCAGTAGTGGGGTTCAGTTGACTTCTAGAACTCCGTAAGAGGTGGTGAATGACCCTTTATATGAAATGTTACTAATGTTTGATAAATTCATAGCCTCCTTGTTTAGAAGAAGTATCTTATTTATGTGCAGAATTGTCTGATTCTTGGAGGTAGCCAAGCATCCTCCAGCCTGGTAGGTTGATCTCTAGGGATCTTCTATACCCCAAAAGAAAGAAAACCTAGCACTCTGCATGCCGGGAACCAGAAGTCAAGATTGGCTTGGCACCTTCATGTGAAGATTTTAACAATTAACCTTTTTTTCCTGATAATAACAGAAAGCTGCCTTTCGCACTCCTGACGACTGTTTACTTGACAGTTTAGAAGTGATAAGATCATCATAAAGGTAGTTAATGAACCACCTTTAAAACGAAAGAGTACTGCATACAGTTTTAAGATAGACACTGTATAAGTTAGAAGTTTATAAATAACTTGAAAATTCGTAGGAGTAGTCACAGGAAAGCACACCCTGGAGGGCAAACCACAGTGAAGCGGTGTTCTTTGTGAACAAGAGATCTAGTATGAGTCAGATTCGTCATTTCTAGGGTGGTTGAGTACCCCGGGACCTGGAATTTTAGTCACCAGCTTATTGACTGAGACAGGATAGGCTGGAGGCTACGGGTGTGGACTCTGGTCCCAGACTTCCTAGGTTCAAATCCCAGTTGTGTTGCTTCTCAGTCATGTGACCTCAGGCAAGTTTCCTAACTGCTCCGTGAGTAGTTTTCCTCATCACTGCCTATATCATAGGGTTGTTTGGAAAATTAAATGAGTTACTACTTACCCGGTTCTTAGCACAGTGCATGGCACATAGTAAGTGCTCAAAAGGCAATGGCTATTGTACTGTAGTAGTTGAAGCATAAACTAGTTCATAAATATTCCAATAGATTTGACCCATCCTCAGGATCACCCTGGGTATTGATCTCCTAGAAATACAGAAAATCTTCTGAGACACAAGCTAACACTCGAGTGTGAGTGGTAAGAGACAGGAGGCTATGCCACAGATTACTCTACAATGCTTCTCAAGAAATGTGACTCGGATGAGCCATGGTTGCACACAGACTGATGTTTCATGGAAACACATTCCATGTGGTACCAACATTTTTTGCAACATGGCAAGTTGGGTAGGAGCCAGAAGAGACATTACAGCCTTATCAAGCAGACTAGCAAGGGGTCTTCTCATTAGGAATCTTGACTTCTTCTGAGAACTGCCTGCACTTTTTCTTAGCCATTACTCTCCTCCAAGTCTATTTTGAAACTTACCTTTCTTTTGAATTGTAAAACAAGACATCCCTGTCATGTGGGGGAGGGGGGTGGGTGTTAAGATTTTATTTGAGAGAGCATGAGCAGGGGGAAAGAGCAGAGGGAGAAACAGGCTCCCCACTGAGCAGAGAGCCCCCAAAGCAGGGCTCCATCCCAGGACCCTGAGATCATGACCTGAGCTAAAGGCAGACACTTAACCGACTGAGCCACCCAAGCATCCATGTCACACCCTTTTGAACCATGTACACATACTAACACCCTACAAACAATGAATATATATAAATTTGGCTATTAATACTGAATTTTGTTCATGTTTTTAGAGAAGTTTTAGATTTAACAAACTACAGTAACCCTTCAGAAGATTCCTCACAGTTTTAAATGAGTAATAGTCTTTTGAAGAAAAAAAAAGCTAAATTTCTTGAGTTAGAACTTCTTTCCATATTTTGACTTCCCACACTTTATTATTTTCTGTCTCAAAGTTCTTCCAATCAAGACTTGCACTTTGCCCTGCTGCAGCCTCTTTTATTACACCTGTCTCAGTCAGTCTTGAAAAGCAAGACTGATTTTTTTTTTCATTTTGCTATTTTAAGCCACAACTGGCTACCACAGTCATGTTTATGAGACTTCACCTTAAAGCTTTCCCCACCCTGTGCCCAGCCTAGGTATCTGAAGAACACAGAGGTCACGTCTTCATATCTGCCTATTAAACATAGCATCCCAGAATTTATTTATCACCTGGTTGCTGTTTGAACTTTCTTTTGCTGCCTTACCCTCATCTTCACTGAGTCATCTTTAAAAATAGCTTTATAAATGGAGTTGTACTAGTTGGATAAATATATGTTTCTGTGTTATATATGTATACTTATTTACATATATTTACATATATTTGTGTATATAAATATGTCATTCATCCAAAAATGCTAATTCAAAAAGTTAGATAAATTCATGGAACCTTATAAGGATTTATGAAATAAGAGTTTAAGGTCCAGACATACCTTAGACTTTTGAAGTTAGATTCACTGAATGCACTTTCTTTGTTGTTCTACTTTTCCTTGGTCCAAAGGACCAAGACACTAAAATTCTACATTGTGGTGTTCTGAGCCCATATACTTTTCCTCATCTTTCATGTGAGAAAGGAATTATGAATTAAATCCACTGACCTAAAGAGTTAAGTGAATCCAAATTTCTGAACATATTCATGAGAAAACTCTAATCAAAATTTGTGGTAGTAAGAGCATTTCTTTAATCTCCATGCTGAGTTATGACGTTGAAAGATTATTTCAATTATTTTCTGAGTTATAAGAATTTCCTGTACTATGCATTTTAATTTAATTATTATTGAAGAGTTACATAGATCAGGACCCTCCTAGTAACTTAGAATGCAACTATTATAAAAGAATAATTGGTCATATCAAGATTTGATGGTTTTCTGCTGCAATGAAATCAGAGGATAGAGATGAAAATGCCGTTTTCAAGAACTTGATTAGAAATTATTATATTTAAACTAAGTCCTGTGGCTATAACAAGGATGTAGGGGGAAAAACAGCAGCTCTGAAGTAGACAAAGTTTAATTTTAGTTCTGTAATTTGTTTAAACTGGGTGAGTAACCTTGGGCAAGACACCTACCCTCTAATTGTGCTTTTTCCTCTCATTTACTTGGGGTTTAGGGACTAGGGCTTTACTTCTTCCTCGTAGTCCCTATCTCAAGGATACCCATTTTTACTTCCTTTTCTCCCCCACTCTGATTTTTACTAATCACTGTGTTCTTCATTTAAGGCGGTGAATTAATAAGGTCAACAACCACATCCACAGCACCTGGAAAAGTACAGATGAGATAGTAGGTGTTCATAATGAAAACCTGGATGGACTGGGCAACCCGTATGTGCAGGTGCATGGTGGTGAGCAAAGCACAGCTCCCGCCACTACGGAACTTAGTCTAAGGGAAAGATGGAAACTAACAAGAAGTCACAAAGTGTGAAGTGTTAGGATAGACAATGGCTGGGGAGTCCTGACCTCTGCCAGAGAAGTTGTGACCCCATCTGGGGAGGAAATCTCTATAAGGATATGACCCAGGCTCTATACCTTGCAACGTGAGCACTAGACCAATTACAATTCCAGTCCTCCTTACCTCCCCCACAACAAAAATCACACCAATACCACATTCAAGGACTTGGTTACCCTGTTTCAATGTAGCCTCATTAGATACTCAAATATAGTAAAACTGTTTCCTCATCTGTAAAATAACAGTTAAAATACTACCCCACCCACCTCATAGGGCCAATTTAAAACACATTTAATACTACTTAATACACTATTTTAATAGTAAATACCAAGATCATGTCTCTAATAAAGACGGCCAAGCATGAGCAGCTCTGAAAAGACAGGTCATAAGGTGGGTTTTTGTTTAAACAAAGTTTGGGTACCTTGGGTTGCTGGTATTTATCACAGCCATATTTATCAAAATAGGATTCTGTTGTTTATTAAATAGACCTTGACTGGGGCACCTGTGTGGCTCAATCGGTAAAGCACCTGCCTTCAGCTCAGGTCATGATCCCGGGGTGCTGGGATCGAGCCCCACAATGGGCTCCCTGCTCAGTGGGGAGCCTGCTTCTCCCTCTCCCTCCGCCTCCCCTCCTCATGCTCTCTCGCGCTATCTCTCTCTTTCTCTAATAAATAAATAAAATCTTTAAAAAGAACTTGATTTCTGGCATGTTGTAGCTGTGAGCAAAAAAGCAAAGAATTAGACCTATAAAATAATTTCTGCAAGTGTTCAACTCCCCACTGGCAATTTTTAAGGATGGGGTGGTGTCCAAAACTATGACCAGGAAAAGCAAGAGTCCTACATTTTTCCTGAGAGGCCTCATACCCTAAAGATTTTATTCTTACTCTTATTCTAACTGCCTTCCTGAGGAGAAAATTCTTTCTCACCTAAATTACATCTTCACAAACAGTACCTGTCCACCTTCCACTAGTCCCTAATCCCATTGTGGCAAACCCTCACCTGGACTGTTGTCAGAAGTTTTGAGATGAATGAACTAGATTATTTGTAAGTCTTTTTTTTTTTTTTCTTTTAGACTTAATCAAGACTGGATTCATTTCGTAGTGAAAGTGCGGAGACGGCTCCATCTAAATATGGCATTGCTATTTTTAGTTTATACCTTTTGGAGCTGCTGTCATTTGTTCTTGCTTTATTTACTGCAGCGGGGTTGAGTTTTTTAATATTTCTGGTAATTGATTTTATGAGCTAGTTTGAGTATTGATATTAACATGGAAACATTATGCCCCTTTTGTTCTGTTTCATTTCCAGGGCCCCAATTCAGTCATGATTGTCCTCGTCATGCTGTTGAATATCGGGTTGGCCATTCTTTTTGTTCACTTTCTAACTTGATTGGAATTAGGACAGGTAAGAATAGCCTTAATTTCTACATAAAATCACCGCATATAACATTCTTTTCCCGTATTCGAATTTATATCTATTTTTTTAACAACTGCATATTGTCCTTCACTTTAAATTTTGGCTGTGCCTGAATGTGATTCAACATAGTTACTTAATGATGTAACTGTTTTGACCCTTCAGTGAAGTCATGACAACTAGCGGTGTTAGCGCACAGTTCTCTGCCGTGGCATCATCAGCCCTTTAAATGGCACACCCCAGTCAGACTCAGACTCAGGGAAGGAGGCTTGGAATTAGGATGGGATCGCGAAAGAGATGACACTTGGAAAATTCAGCCAGAGGACCTGTTCAGTTCCCCTGGGAATGCTTTGTGGCTTTGGGGTCCTCTGGGAGCTGAAGCAAGCAGCCGTGTCGGAGAGCAAAACTTAATAATCATTCTTTTTTAAAATCTGCTGAAGCAGCCCCATCCGGCGAAGTTCTTGGCATTGGCTACTCCATCTGTCCTAGCAGAGAGTGACTAAACTGGAAATGTATGGAGCTGCATTTTTTTTTTTTTTTTGATGGAAGTCAACAGCTGCCTTACTATTTTACCATCTGACGTTTTTAGTAGGGAGCTGGGGAAACAAACGACTGCCCGAGGAATGCGGTCGGAGGACTGTGTTGCTGTGGCCATGGTTCCAGCATTCACTCCTATCTCATTAGAAGAAATAGGTAGCAGCATCACTCACCAGTCTTATGCCATGACCTGCTGCTCTAAACATCTCCTGGAACGTTCCAGGAGAGAACGTTTCGTTTGCTTGTGCACGACTATGTTCATTTTTGCTGTTTATTGAAATAGGATGTAGAGTCCTCTACAACGTGTGGTCCTGGCTGGATGAGACACACTTGTTGCATCTCAAGGAAAAGAAACAACAACACTCTAGAGAAGATGTGTTCATTTCGATAGCAATACATCTTTTTTTTTTTTTTTCATGCCGTTTAGTCTTCCTAAACCTGTAACAGGCTGTTTAAAATTTAGCAATGTGAAGGCATCGTACCTTCCGAAGAAATAATTTTAAATATTTTTAACATTACTGAGATGAATTATTTATGCACTTAAGAGGTGCTAAATTTTAAAAGCTGAAGGACAACAGAATTCTAAGAAGTGTAGTCAAAATGTTGCATGGATTGCAGTAATCGGTGTTTAAAGGATTCAGTTTCATTGCTGACGTACTTTACAACCAAATAAAATCTTGTCAGTGACTATGTTAATTCCCATGAAAGTTAAGCAAGATGCTATTAATAACTGCTCTTTTCTTTTTTTTCTCCAACTTAAATTTTTGTTGAATACATTCAGGTAGAGCGTAAAGCTTTGTTAAACCTCTGCTTCTCGATTTTACGCCTTTCGTGTTTTTCAAAGTCCTTTCGTAATTTTATTTCACATTTTAAAGGCTTAGACATTTTTATTTAAATATTTGTCTTTTGCAGTCCTTTGTTATTCTGACATAATCTGATTTTTTTGCTGTTTTATAATTCATCTTTATTATTCAGAAGCATGCTTATTTAGAGACACTACGTGGTCTTTATAAAAATAATTATTTAAAAAGAAATCAGGGGAGGAAAGGTATCTTAAATTTCTCGAAGACATTACATTGTGGAGAAGGAGCTAGCTATTCCTAAATATTTTCACAATCTGCATGGTTTAATCAGATTCTTTTTACCTTATTTGCTACCTTTTTAATGCAGAAGAGACAATTCACATGTTAGCACAGGTGTGGACTGAATGCTTTGTCATCTGCAGGGTAGTAACCCAGTGATGTTTTTTGCAGAAGTGCAATATGTTGAGAATCCTGGGTGTGACCAATATGGAATAAAGAAGAAAGCAGAAAGAGAGCAAATGAAAATTACAACTTGTATATTTATTTATTTTTTACATTTTGCTTTGACTTTTAAATTTAGGAAGTACGTTTTTAGCCAAGAAACATTTAAGCTCCTGTGTCAGTCTCAGTACTCTCACTGCGCCTTCCTAACCCTGTAGCTCTTGATGCTGGGAAAGCAGATTTTTTAAAAAAAAATAAAATAAGATTAAATAATCTTATTAAGTGTTTATTTAAAACGTGTAATGCTTTGGAAATAATGGGTAACAGATAACTAAAGGATATGTTTATAAAGTGAGCATGTTGGTTCCATTTATAAATATATGTATGATTTATAAGCTTTTTTAAAAAACAAAGCTCAAATTGTTGGTATTTTTCTAAAATGTGCACAGCTGTATTTTACATGAAAGGCTCTTTCTAATGGGTTGTTATACTGTACTCTACATTTTGGACAGCACATGAAGTCTGCCAATGTACTTAATAAAACATGACCTTGTTTATTTAAAGTTTCTTGCTGTGAAAAAGAACTCCCTACCTGTGAGTTCCTTTATTTATAATCCTTGAAACCAAAATGTATAATGTACAGTTTTCACAACTGTATCCGCTCTAATAAAAAAAAAAGTTGGTTATTAATAAAGTTGCAGGTGTGTTTCCTTTGTGAGTAAATTACTGTCTTGAGTTATGTGGAATTTTTGGGTTGGTGGTTGTATTGAAAGATCTGCTGAAAACTTGACAATAGAAATGGGGTGCAAGGGATCCCTGGGTGGCGCAGCGGTTTGGCGCCTGCCTTTGGCCCAGGGTGCGATCCTGGAGACCGAGGATTGAATCCCACTTCGGGCTCCCGGTGCATGGAGCCTGCTTCTCCCTCTGCCTATGTCTCTGCCCCTCTCTCTCTGTGTGTAACTATCATAAATAAGTTTTAAAAATTTTAAAAATTAAAAAAAGAAACGGGGTGCAAGATGCTCAATGAAGCCACATGGGAAAAGGTAGTTACACTGTACCATTGTTCTCTTCCATCCTGGGCTTTTCAAATAATTTTGTAAAATATGTTTCATTTTTCTGCTCACTGCCTTCATTAATTGGATTAGCTCCTTAGCCAGGGATTTTAAGTCTGCTCCTGTTTTTAGGGAAATCTCAGAGTTGGAGTAAATCCCCCTCCTGCATGGGTCCTTTTCAGTTAATTAAAGTTTGTGGATCATTGTGCCCCAAATAAGCTAATATGTTGCTATGCCCCTGTTTAGACACATTTCTGGAAGCCTAGAGACACTGTGCAGTTGAATAAACTTGCCGCCACCAGAATTTCCAGCCACTGGGCTCCCTTTGCAGCCATCCAGGACTGGCCAAGGCTGCCTTGACACGTAGCAAGCTATGAGGTATATAATAAAAGGACCACCTCCAAACAGCTGCCCAGGGAGCTGCCATGGGACTTTTACATTCCCAAATGAGTCACTCCTGTTGGAGGCTAAGGTATGGAGACCCCTGTACAAATAATCAAGTTATCACCTCTAAGTAGTAAAAGATTTTTCAACTTAAGTGATTAATCCCCTAGTAAATCCTAAAAGAATGGAACATAGAACAGATTATTCTGGAGCAGGCAGGCAAAGCACAGGGTGCTAGAGAGGTTATTGATTCCAGCTTCATGCCCAAACCACAAGTTTCAATGGCTAAAGCCAAAGCTGGGGTGCAGACTTCGTGGTTGGGAAATCTGGAAATTTTTCTACATACCCTTTTAATGCAATAACCATTTCAGGAACTATGGTAAGCAGGCTCCTCAGGAATACGCTCATTGCAATTTGCAGCTCTCCTCCCATGGAAACTTTGGAAACTTGTAGAGCCTCAGCTTCCCAACTTACTGTGTGGCCTTGCACACAGCATATTCGGCGAGCTCGGCGTAACCAGCAGCTCATCAGGCTGTCTGATGATCCCAGGCTTGTGGACTATCTATGTCCATCATTTCCTTCTTACCCCAAAAGTACTGAAAAATAGTGTTCTGTACTCTTCCTACATGAGTCTCATTTATGGGAGTAGGAGAAAATATATAGAATAAAACAAATAGTCCTAAATGCAGTGAATATGGATAAAATTCTCAGCTGTGGTCATGATTGAGTCTGGATTTTTCTCTAGTCTGTGCCCTGGTTTCCTCATCTATAAAAATGGGTGTAACCACAGCACTGACCTCACAGCATGGTTGTGAAGGTGACAGCTCATTTATGTTGTTAAGTGCTTCATATAGTGCCTGGCTCATAGTTTCTGTTGCGTTAGCTTTTGCCGGTTGGAGGAACTAGGAAAAACAATCTTAATTTCTCTAAGTGCCTCAAACACATTAAAAAATATAGTGATATCCCACTATAAAGGCTGCTCTTTAAAGGTTAATTATGGTACAGGTCGATGTTCTCTCTTCAGTGGTGATCACTGTGAAAATCAAAGGCCTCTCTGAACAGAGTTCCTGCTCTACACTAAGATGCAGTTTTCTAATATGATGTGAGACATTTGCTTTACGAAGAATGTTCGAAGCAGTGACTCATTAGATTCTTAAAAGATCCCAGGACACCTGGGTGGCTCAGAAGGTTCAGCATCTGCCTTTAGCTCGGGGGTGAACCCTGGGTCCCGGGATCAAGTCCTGCATCGGGCTCCCCTGCAAGGAGCCTGCTTCTCTCTCTGCCTGTGTCTCTGCCTCTGTCTCTAATGAATAAATAAATTTTTAAAAATCTTTAAAAAAAAAAAAAAAGATTCTTAAAAGATTCCTAGGGAAGAATTCTGCAATTAAGTGACTTGCCCAAGGTCGTGTAGCCAAAAAGTTACAAAACTTTATATCCAAGTCCCAGCTCTGACTCTGAAGGTACTTTCTCATTCACATATTGGTTTATACTATTTCCATACTGTCATGCTCATCGACCATAAAAGAGTAGAAAACATGATGAAATGCAAGGTGACAGTATGGGTTGAATTAGTCCATTTCTATAAATTCCTTAATGCCACGAGATTAATGTGACTATAGTAGAGTTTATTAAAAGTTCTGAATAATGTATTTACAGTCCTGTTTCATGACTTTCAGTAATATATTTTTGAACCTCATAAAATACTAAATAGTAACAAAAGTTAAGCATTTAAATATTTTGGAGTGAGAAGCATGTTGTACATAAACTCTGTGTGTTTGAACTTGATTTCAAGGATTAACCCAGAAATTACACATTGTGCCCAAAAGACTTAAAAGATTTAGACAAATATCATGATGTTCTTTTGTGACATCATCTCAGTGTTCCATACAGTGTCTTCATATTCTCTTGGATCCCAGATCTGATTTAGGCAAACTATTAAAATTAACACAAAAGTGAGGGCCTGAGATTTGTTTGGCTAGTGATTGGCAAAGCAGCTGTGACTTATCAAAGATGAGGAGTGTATCAATCTTTGAAGAGAATTCTGGAGAGAAGATATGAAGGGAAAGACGGACTCAGTGGAAGGTAACAGTATAGAAGTACAGGTCTTTCCTTTTCCCATCCTTGCCCCAAGCAAACTCATTCGTGAAATATCAAGAACATCATCAAGCTTTCAATGGAATTATATTTGCTTCAGGGAAAGCAATGGAGTTCTTTGGTTTCAGAAATATATGTCACATGTCACATTCCTGCCATTTATGGCACATATTTGGAAGAAAAGAATCTGATAGATAAATATCATGTCCCCCATACAGTAAATGCAGAAGCAAAGGTGAGAAGAAGCCAAAGGCCATCTAATTTTCTCATGTTTTGGACATGTTCTAACAACAGCCTCCAACCACTGGAGCAGGTACCTAGAGTCAGGTAGCTGTTCCTGAAGTTGATAAAGGCCAAGAAGATGCTCAAACATACCCTTGTTGTAGAGCTAACAGGTGGTGCAATCTGTCACCTGAGGACTAGACCTAGCATTTTAAAAGCAATTTTACGTTAGACAATTGGGCCAAATAAAAGTTAGCAGAGATTAGAAACATTCAGATCCAAATGATATTTAAAAGGATAGACTATCACTTAAGTCCATGGTTATTCATCAGTCCACTGAAACCAAGCAAGAATTTGGGAAGTAATCTCAACACAAGAAAGCGCCAAAGAATGCCCTACATCTTTGCCCAAAATAAAGTTTGACGCTATCTACATCTCATTTGTTTGGTGTGATACAAAGTGATGTGGGGGATTCAGCATAATTTTTCATTTCTCAGTGTCCACTTTATTTCCCAATATTTACGTACTTTTCAGTTTGGTTTTCTCCCATTAGGATTTTTGTGCATAGGAATCTCTTTCCATGTTTTCTGACAATCCGGTCCATTTTTTTTCCTCTATGAAAGAATATTACTAATCTAAAAGACCCTAGGCTGTATTTTGGGGTTTCTGATGGTTCACTCCAGCTGTCAACAATTTACCTGTATTGTGTTGACATTCTACAGACTTATCTGAGTAAATTATAAACGAAGCATTGCAAACTGATGTGCTACCCTACTTTGCGCACTCCCTGGAGTTTTTTGTTTGTTTGTTTTGTTTTTGCTTTCTTAAAGATATTTTTAAGTAATCTCTACACCCAATGTGGGGCTCCAACTTACAACCCCAAGGTCAAGAGTCACATGCTCTACTGACTAAGCCAGCCAGACACTGCGCCCCACCTTTTTCAAAAGATGAGCTTTCAGGAATTTCAATGTAGCCTGTGCGTTCACTACCCACCCTGACCCCTTAGTGCCCTGAAAAACCGAGCTCTCCACTACACTGAATCATCCTCCTCAGCTCACCAGCATGCTTAAAGACACACAATTTACTGGAGCAGTGTGACAAACATGTCAGCTTAATTGAGGATGCTAATTCAAAGAGAGAAGCATAAAAAGGCATGTCACTTTCTCAGATGCCAGTTTATGGAACCAACCACACACTTCCTTTTGAGTTATCCCCCAATTCATTGGCTGTGCCTAACGCCAAAACTACATGTCCATTTTGGTATAGTCTAAGGATAGTTTTGGTGTCTATAGAATGGGAACAATAATATCTGCCTCATATTGTTTTTTAGTTTTTTGGTTTTTTTTTTTTTTTTAAGATTTATTGATTTTTAGAGAGAGCGCACATGCACGCATGTGAACTCAGGTGGGGGGAGCGGCAGAGGACGAGGGAGGGACAGAATCTTAAGCACACTCCACGCCAAGCCCAGAGCCCCAACGCGGGGCTCGATCTCACAACCCTGAGATCATGACCTGAGCCAAAACCAAGAGTCAGATGCTTAAGCAACTGAGCTACCCCAGCTCATCCATAGTGTTTTTATAAGAATCAAAGTAGAGACCTTCAATCAACTCCCTAACACATGGTTAGCTCTCAACATATAGTAGGTGGTATACACTTGACAGTCTCAACTTTATCGGCAATTTTACTTATTCCCTCATCAAACATTTATTATGTATCACTGAAATGACTTTCTAGGCCCAAGATAGAGTGGCCCTTGCCTGGGGTGCCCTGTCAGCAAACTAGAACTTAGATAACTTTTGGGTTTCTATAAATTCTCTATTTGACCAGTATATCCAGTCAGCCAATCCCCGAACCCCAGGCCAACTCTGGATCACTCACCCTAAGCAAGGTTGAGTGTTATGGTCCCTACCAATCAGATTTTTTCTTTTTTCTTTATTCTTTAACCTATAAAAGCTTCCTGCCTTTTACCCCATTTTTCAGTACTCCGAAAGGAGACTATTTACTTTATGAAGTGTTAAAGTTTGTTTTTAACACCTAAATTGTTTTCTTGAATATTTCAGTAGTAGTTAACTGATTTTTCTTTAAATTCATTGAAATGAAATTCCTTGGTCATTAAGTATCAGGTCCTCCTGCACTAAGGGATGTACTCTACATAGAGAATCAGCTATACTTTAAATAGTTAAATGAATTCAGAGGCAGAGGACAATAAAAAAATGAAAGTTCTTACTGATCCTCAGAAGACACACTAGTGAGCATTGATGTGCTTCTCATTAGAAGCTTAGGAATACTTAATATGGAACACTCATACTAGGTACAACTATTCATTAATGTCTATTACTCACAAAAACTGCATGATAAAAAGATACAATTAAGGTGTATGAGAAATGAGCCCAACAAAGACTTGCCATGATGATTATACTCTTGGTTGTAGGAAAAAACTTCCTGAGGCAGGTAGAGCATCGAGATGTTCACTGATTTGCAGAAATGTGTTACTGGGCCCAGCTATTATGTTTAATCACTATGGTTATGAACATAGGCAAATGGCTCTGGCTTTAAAGAAAATTAAAATACATTTAATCAGAAATAATAGCATAGCAAAACATCCTCATGTCAGATCCTCCAGAGCTGAGTAGTTAGTGTAGCATCCTTTAGTTTGTAAGTTCATCATTAATACTTACAGAGAAAGAACAGAAAAGAGGATAAGAAGTTGCCTGCTCAGTTCAGTGTAGATCTCCTGATAGCTTATCTCAAATCCTGCATTAAGCTAAACTTGAGTGCTTTTCTTCAATAGAAAATAAGAAACAATTCTCCTGCTCGAAACATATTTCATTCACTATTTTAAGAAAACCTGGCATTTGAGGAAAGTCGCCTCCTGGGACTCTAAATAGCTTTTATATCATTAAAACACACCCTTTCCCCCCCGCCTCACCAAATCTCATTCTATATTAACCACAACAGGAAGGAGACTATTTCGGTGGTTTTCAAACTTCAATGAGCATTAGAATCACTTAAAGGTAAAATACTGCTGCGTCCCACCCAGTTTCTGATTTCGTAGTTCTGGGAATTCGCATCTCTAACCTGTTCCCAAGTGATGCTGATGCTGCTGCCCAGGGAACCACACTTTTGAGAACCACCGTGTTATATAATCACGCAGTGTACAAGTAGGAGTCACCAACTACAGTTAGGCCCACAGCCCGGCTGTGTGTGGGGGGTGGCAAAGAGAAGAATGGGAAAGAATACATACATACATGTTAACAACCGTTACCACAATACTATTTGATCCTTATAATAGATCAAAGAACTGAGATAACTTTCCCATTTTGCAGTGAGAAACCTCAGGCCGAGTGGGGTAGAGAGAACTCTTCAACCAAACACAGCTGATGGGACACCTGGGTGACTCAATGGTTGAGCGTCTGCCTTTTGGCTCAGGTCATGATCCCAGGGTCCTGGGGTCAAGTCCTACATCAGGCTCCCTACATGGAGCCTGCTTCTCCCTCTCCCTGTGTCTCTGCCTCTCTCTCTATATATATATATATATGTCTCTCATGAATAATAAATAAAATCTTAAAAAAAAAACAAAAAACAGCTAATGAACAGAACCAACACTCCCACCCAAGTGCCTCTGGCAACCAGTCTGGATGCTCTTTCTCCTACATCTCAGCAGCTCTGAGTCTATCCCCTGGTCACTGAAAGGTTAGAACACCACGCACATTGCAAAGTTGTTCTGAGGACTGTCAGGCAAGACATGAAGGCTGAGCCCTCCGGTTTAACTGAAACAAAGCCTTGACATCTAAGTTGAAGGCAATGCATCATTTAGCACATGAATGAAAGTCCTTCTCAAGCCCATGTAGTGGTTTCTCTGCATCCATTTCTCTCAAAACACATTATGAAATCAGACCTCATTCTTTTAAGATTTGCACACTCAGATACTTCTGTTTTCTCCGGCATGCTCACATTTACAAGCCTACACGTAACTATTCATCTGTGTAGACAATCTCCCTTATTTTTGACAGGAAAAAAAAAAAAACTCTATGCCATTAAATATGACAACAGTGTCTCACACGCAGACTCCATCATGTCAGCTGACCTTCCTCAGCAATCACCAGCCTCCAAGAGGAAACCTGATTATCAAAGAAGAGAGAAGGCAGTGATTGCCAGGAAGCAAGGGGGCTTTTAGGAAAACATCCTGGTCCTTATTTTTGTCAAGAGATATGTGTGGGATTTAGGAAATTGATCCTTCAAGGAGCATCAGACAAGTTCCCGATCTGCCTCAGAGAGCATATCTTCAACACTGAGATTTTCCACAAATGGCAAGAATAGACAATACACAGAAGAGGAAAACACAATGGTCAATAAGTGTGAAAAGATGCTCAATCTGACGGGTAGCCAGGGAAATGCAAATTAAAATAATAAGATTTTCAAAATCCAGTGCCTGCCACATTGACTACATTCTCAGCTGAAATAGTAAAGGAGTTTGATTTGGAGTCAGCCCTAGATCTCCACTCCAGAGCATCTTCACTTCCTCACTCTGGGAAACTGTCCTGAGCTCCACAAAAGTCCCTCCTCAGTTACTCCAAACCACCTTGCTTGATTTTTAGCACTTTACTGCATGAACCATTTGTTTTTCAAATCTGTCTCCAACTACTAGGCTGTGCACTCTTTGCAAGTGGGGACTTTGTCCTATGTCTCTACCCACCAGTGTCTGGCACGTACATAGGTCCAATAAGATTGATGAGTGAGTTAATACAACCAAAATAACCTTGCCTACTTGGACGGCTGGCTCACTATTGAAAGGAAGCTATCTTTTTGCAACATGCTCTGAGGACATGACCCCCAATTCTTTGGTCTTATCATAATAATATTACTATGCTAAATGTGTGTGGGGGGAGGGTGAATATTTATGGAAGAGTAAGCAACTTCAAGCATATGTAAAAATCCTGTTCAGATGTCACTCATTTCTACTTGGCAAAAATCACAATGGAGAGCCTCTGTAAAAAGCAGTTTGCTAAGCAATTTGATAATATATCCAAGGCAGCCACCAGATCATCTATCTTGATTATGAAAAGGATTTCTAATAAACGAGAAAAGCTTCAGTTAAGCAAGATGAGTAAGTTCTAGAGATCTGCTGTACAATATTGTGCCTGTAGAGAACAGTACTGCATTGCACCCTTTAAAAATCTTTTAAAAGGGGCCCCTGGGTGGCTCAGTTGATTAAGCATCTGACTCTTGGTTTTGGCTCAGGCATGATCTTATGGGTTGTGAGATCGAGTCCCACATCAGGCTCTGCACTCAGTGGGGAGTCTGCTTGAAGACTCTTTCCCTCTACCCCTCCTTCCACTCACATACTCTTACTCTCGCTCTCTCAAATACATCTTTAAAAAAAAAAAATCTTTTAAGAGGGTAAATCTGATGTTATGTTCTTACCATAAAAAAATTTTAATGATTTAACACCTTGAAATGTTTTCAGATATTTAGGATTAGGTGGATGGCAAACGGATGCCAGGAGCTCATTCAAAGATGAGAGTTCCTCATGCATTATTTGCCTCAGAGTGGCAACTGGGAGGGGAAGAAAAATGAACAGATCAGAGCAACACTGAGGAAACAGAATAAACCCAAAGTGGTGATTTAGTATAGAGAATAGGGAAAAGTCGGATTCAGAATGACACCCAGGGTTCAGGCTTGAGCCATTGAGTGCTTGAGTCCTTACCTAGGATAGGGGAGATAGGAGGAGGTGTGCACGGGAGGCCAGAAGGCACAAGTTTTAGTTTGAGACATGGTGGACCTGAGGGGTTTGTGAGATGGGCTCAGAGGAGAGGATGCCATTGAGTACATGGGCCCAGTGTTCCCAGAGAACTCTGCGAGCAAGTTGTGTCCCCAGCATATGGCAAAGGGATAACACCACTGATGTGCAAGGACTCGTTTTTCTCTTCACAAATATTTCTATCTGTTCATTAGAGCAGGTCTCTCGACAAGACTACGCTCAGAAGACTTTTTTTTTTTTTTTTACCATGGTGGAATATATATATAACATCATTACCATTTTAACCAGATTTAAGTGTACAGCTCAGTGGATTCACACTGCTGTGCAACCACCACACTATCCATCCTCAGATTCTTTGTAACTGATATTTTTCAATTGCCTCTTTCCAAAAGTAACTATTTTGTCATTAATTTCACTAATTCAGGCTCAATTATTACAGAGGTGTTTGGAGTAATTACAATAAATCTTTTCTCCTGAGTCTGAGGTCACTGGGCATCACATCAAATGCACAATTTTTCTAATTCATTTTATAACAAAGAATTTGATGATTAAACTACTGTATGTATCTGTGAATACTTAAGCAATCTTCAGCTGAATCACGGAGGGTCAAGAAAGTTTTCCTTCACGAGGAGGAGCCGGGGGCAGAAGAGGGCAGCTGCTAATCACTACTGCTCAAGCCCCTTCCTGCATGAGGTGGGATTGGCTTCTTTGTCCTCCTTCCTGTTTCGGTTTCCTGTGCAATTGAGCCTCCCACTGAACTCATAGATAAATTTAAGAAGAAACAACAAAGTTTGATCTAGAAGTTAACCAGTATTTTTTAGTTATTATCTGGATGGAAAGACCCACTATTCATTTACTGAAATTTAAAAAGAGAGGGAGAGAAGGAGAAAAAGAGTCAAGAAAAGAGAAAGCTTCTGTAGGTCCTGGGAAACCAAAAGGGCAAATAGATCTTGTCTATTAAAATGGTCTTTCAGTTCTCTTACCTCTTAGAAAGCAGAGAGATTACCTACTAATCCATAAAAATTTTCACTGATCTACAGTTAAATAAGTCGCTAGATAAATCAGAACTCTAAATTTGCCAAAATCTTTTCTAAGATCTCAGCTACCTAAAAATCTACCTCTAGGGTAGGAAATCATTATCAGGTAATCTCATTCCTCTTTGCTAGATTTTTGCTCTCTCAGATTCTTTTAATCCTTGGTGCCTATGTGACCTAATTCTGGCCAATGAAACTTTGCTAAATCTTCTGGAAAGGTTTTGCTTTCCTGATAAAAGGGATAGATAGCAGAGAGAAAGTGTTGCTCCACCTTCCTCTTTTTTTCTGTCTTGATGTAATTTGATGTCTTGTGCTGTGGCAACCATCTTGAAACTGTGAAGCAATGAGCATAAGAAAGAAAACCAAACAAGAATGGGGAAAAGCAGAAAATTGGAAAAAGTTTGGATCCTTAATAATGATGTAATTTTCTTGTTAAATAATAAATGTCATTATGGTTTAATCTCCCTTTTTTTAAAAAAATCCCCCTTTTAAAAGGTAATAAAAGGAGAGAAATGGTTCTAACATTGTGTAAATATAAAAGACAACAATGTTCATGCTTATTGTTTGCATCTACCCTAAAAAGAAGAAATCATTTAGAAGTCGATTCATTTCTGTACTTGAGAGAACTGGACTTCTAAAACATTGAAGACCTGATCCTCAAAAAGTTAAAAATAGAACTACCCTATGATCCAGCAATTGCATTCCTAGGTATTTACCCAAAGGATACAAAAATACAACTCAAAGCGGTACATGCACCCTGATGTTTATAGCAGCTCTATCAACAACAGCCAAACTACAGAGAGAGCCCAAGGATAAAGAAGACGTGGTATACGTATACAGTGGAATATTACCCAGCCTTCAAAAGGAATGAAATCTTGTCATTTGCAACAACTTGGATGGACCTAGAGTATATTATACTAAGTGAAATAAGTCAGAGAAAGACAAATACCATATGATCTCACTCATATGTGACGTTTAAGAAAGAAAACAGATGAACGTACAGGAAGGGGGAAAGGGGAAAAAAAGGAAAAAAGGAAACAAGCCACAAGTTGACTCTTAACAACAGAGAACAAAATGAGGGTTGATGGAGGAAGGTGGGTGGGAGATGGGCTACATGGGTGATGGGTACTAAGGAGGGCACTGGTGGTGACGAGCACTGGGTGTTATACGTGAGTGATGAATCACTGAATTCTACTCCAAAAACCAGTATTGCACTGTATGTTCACTAACAAAATGTAAATACATACAACATTGAAAACCTGAAGAGACAGCTGCATGAACTCTTCTCTCCTCAACCAGACCATTCGCTATCCTCTGCAGGTCCATCCTACCCACACACACCCCCAAGCTCATAAACTGCCCCAGTCAGGCTCTCCCCAGTCCCTGCCATTTGAGCACTGACTGTGTACTGGCCTGTTAGAAATGCTTCATGAACTTTTTCTCATTAAATTCATTCTTTACAGTAAATAACTATGCAGCAGTCATTGGCATCCCAGATTTACAAGTTAAAAACAACAAATCAGGCTCCATGAGGTAATGTATATCCAGTGGCACCCTCGCAGCTAGTAGTAACAGAGCTCGAATTTGAAACCAGGTCTATTTATGAAGTCTGTGTCATAGGGTTTGTGAGAACTGATTTCCAGTTTGTTTGACCGGCATTATCTGCCACTGTTCCCTCAGGGCTGACTGGCTCCTCTTTGTAGGCGCCATTGTTAACCTCCTACACATCCTGCCGCCAGTGTCTCTTGAATGATCCCCCCTTTTGTGGTCTCCTCACCACCATTCTGATTTGGCTCCTAGTAACTACCAGGCAGTGGATCATGGGAGCGTCCAAACTGGTCTCCCTGCCCCCAGTCTGCCCTTCCTATTGCTCCTACTAGGACTTGCCAGAGAGACAAAGCCAAATATTTCTAGAACATAGCTCCAAACCTGTGACCTCCTTATTATAGAATGTATGCTCACTTCTTCTCTGCCCTAAAAATGAGAAGAAACAGGCACCAGGCCAGACCCTTTCCAGTACATGGTCCTCAGGTCTGAAGGAGGATGATCAGAGGCTATCCCCCAGTGGGATCCAGTCCCCTGCCAAGTCTTGATTTTCCAATTGGCCAGCACTTAGCCAAACAAAGAACTCAGCCAGGAGAGGGGCAGAAGGCTAAACAGAAAATTCCCCGGAAACTTGAGTGTTAAGTTTGTACAACCACAGGCCAGCCAGGTGTGCACCCTCCTGTCATTGGGGTGCAAGGACAGCTCCTGGGGTCTCTGAGTTCCAGGAGCTGCTCAGCAGTAAAGGGACCCCACAGTCCTAGCCCACCAGATTTTCCAGGTTCACAAAGCCTCAGGCTGCTATGCTTAGCACTAAACATTGTTTCTGGGGCAGCCCCCATGGTGCAGCAGTTTAGTGCCACCTGCAGCTTGAGGTGTGATCCTGGAGACCCAGGATCAAGTCCCACGTCGGGTTCCCTGCATGGAGCCTGCTTCTCCCTCTCCCTGTGTCTCTGCCTCTCTCTCTCTCTCTATGTCTCTATGAATAAAATAAATAAAATCTTAAAAAAAAAAAGAAACATTGTTTCCAAGGGGGGCGGGGGTCTCAGTTTTTTAAATTCTAATTTTATACACATAAAATGGAATAAAGAATAGCTTGCTTCTTTCATCACCAAAACCATAGAAAGTACATTTGAGTGGAACTCTCCTGGTGGAGGTTTGCAGATGTTGGGTTCTCCATTCTGCACATCAGCAATCCTTTTCACTATGAAAGGATCTCAAAAAGACTGAGGCTAATTACATATATACAATAGAATAGTATTCAGACATCAGAAAGGACAAATACCATTTACGTCGACATGGATGGAACTGGAGAATATTATGCTGAGTGAAATAAGTCAATAGAGAGAGACAATCATATGGTTTCAGTCAGATGTGGAATATAGGCAACAGCAGAGAGGATCATAGGGGAAGGGAGGGGAAACTGGGACGTCATCAGAGAGGGGAACAAACCATGAGAGACTCTTAACTATAGGAAACAAACTGAGGGTTACTGAAGGGGAAGAGGGGGGAATGGGGTAATTAGGGGATGGGCATTAAGGAAGGCACGTGATGTGATGAGTGCTGGGTGTCATATGCAACTGAGGAATCGTTGCACACCAAAAAAAAAAAAAAAAAAAAAAAAAAAAAAAAGACTGAGGCCATTAAAGTGCCCTTCCTGGAATCTGACTTTCCTTCCAGCTCTTTGTGGTACCCCACTGTCAGCCTCCCACCTTTCCCTCCCCAGGCTTCTCCCCATTCCACAGAGTAACCGCAGGGGCATTTGGAAGATTTGGAAGATGAATACCTCCACTCAGACTCCTCGAGGCTCCTGACCCCTGCTGCCACCCACTGCCCACCTCCCTTCCCCCCTGCAAACACACATGGTCTGTTCATCCCTTCCAGGCATCAAAGAGAATGTCTGTCCCAGACAAGAATTTTAAGGGAGTAGATCCAAACAGGCTGCAGGTCCTGTAAGAGAGTACCTAGGGGGCTCTTGGGCATCCATCTACGTTCCATATGGTTCTCTGTCCTCTCACCATGAGCACCTAGGAAGAGGTCAGAACCTTGCAGATGCAACTGCAGTCCAAAGCTACAAGGCTATTATCTAAACCTGGATATCACAAGTGGGGATCCCCCAGGAAGCAGAATGAGACACGGATTAGCTTGCCAATGTCCATCAGGGAGGGAGCAGCTCTCAGGTCAGCACCTGTGGCAGGTTTAGGGGGAAGAAGCAGGAGAGGGAGGAGAGAGAAGCTGAGCTGTGATGCAGCCCCAAGGAGGGCCTTGGCTGAGTGAGGCTGAGGCACCCCCCGCCCTGAGTCATTCCAAGCTGGATGAGAGGACCAGGCCTATTGCCCAGCCTTGGATCTTGGGCAGCACTCACAGCAGCCACCACCCTTTGAATTGCCTCTGTTCAGTGAAATCCAGGGTCGGGGACAGGGGGGCCCATCGTGTGGCCTCTCGCAGGGGCTACACCTCCTCTGAGCCCCACCAGCACCACAACCCTGGTTCACAATCCAACTTCCCATGTTAGAAGGGCCAGATGGTCAACCCCTTGAGGGCAGTGGCACATGCTCTGACATAGTATCCCTCCCCATGATGGCCTTTCTCTCCATGAAGCAGTATATTCCAAAGGGAAGAAGGTGGGCTCTGGGTTGGAATCGGGGCCAGAATTCTTACTTGTTCTGGCAGCTGAGACAGCTATTTAAACTCTTTCAACCTCAAACATTCCAACTGCAAAATGAGGTAACATACCCATGCCTCTCTCCGAGCCGTTTATTCAGGCAGCAGCCCTACACCGAGAGGCCATGACCTACCCAACACCCTGCACGTACATTGTTCCTGGCTCTTCCAGCATTTCTCTTTTTACATCAGCAGAAGACAAACTGCAAGATGCCTCTGAGGTCAAGGTCACACAGCTGTGAGGGATATGACAGGCCTTTACACCTAGGGACACCTGATGCCAACATCTTGGCCCCTGCTGCTGCTTCTACACCTGGGGAGCCCCTCAGGTGGCTGATATTTCACACTGTTCACCTATCGCCAGTCCTCAAATTCCTTCCATAGCAATCAAGACCCCCTTTATTTTGGCTCCACACCACGTTCCAACCTCGCCTCCCATGACGTGCCTCCAGCCTCACTGGTCCTTCCCCAGCCCAGCATTCACCATGCACCTGCCCCCCACCTCCACTGAAACAGTGCTGCCTCCTTGAAGCTGCTCCCCGCTGCCACTTGGAACGATGTCCCTTCTACGTGCAAAACCCCTGCTTCCCACTTCACATAAGCTCTTCTGTCATCCTCCTCTCTCCACATCTAGTCATTTTAGTCTCTTTTCTTCAGATTATAAACTCCTTGAGAAAAGGGCAATCTCGGTGATCATTATATTCTTCAAAAGGCTCTGCAAAGGGTTTTTTTACAGGAATAAGCACTCAAAATGCATCTATTGAATTTCTTAAAAAAAAAAAAACATGATTCTTTCGTTCCATAAAACGTTCTTAAACCTCTAGTTTCGTTCCCTTAAGAATGTTCATGATTTGAGGTGTTGTTGGTTTTTTTGTGGCAGTAGTTTGCTTTGGAGGATCATCTGGGTCAGATATCCTACCTGGCTTTTGTATCCCGTGGCTGTTCATGAATCTGTGTCCCACGGCCCGTCCCCAGCCATGCAAGCCGGGGAGTCAGGAGGATGGAGGCTCTGGGGTTGAAGGTGGGCCTTTGGTAAGCAAGCCAGCAAATCAGTACCATTCTCCTGAAGCTTGGGGAGGGGCGTTCCCTCCAAGGTCAGCAGGATCACCAAGTGAAAGTCATGAACACCAATAAAAAATAAATTAATTTAAAAAAAAAAAAGTCATGTTCTCCAGCTTCAGCCTCCTGGACAACCATGAAATGCCAGCGTGCACCCCAAGCCCCAAGGAGAGGCAAGCTCTCTCCTTTTCAGCTGGTCCCGCAGCCATCCCCAGGCACCAAGGAGAAGAAAATCCTGTGTGTGCTCTCTTGAGAGAGATCCTGGGAAAGTGCGGCCTGAACACCTGCCCCAAGCCTCATCAGCTCACCTGAAAATGGGTGGGGAAACGGAGAGGCAATGATGCAACCAAGCTGCTGCCTTCCCAGAACAAAGCCACTTAGGTTAATTTGGCTTGAACTACCTTCTTTCTGGAAGAACATGAGGCAAGGTGCTTTGGGAAATGCAGAAGTAAATTCCACTCCCCTGTCCTCAAAAAGCTTACACTCCAGCAAAGGAGTGGCTCGCTGACCGCCTCGAGCTTCCTGGGCCTGAAGGTGAGGTCCGTGTGCCCAGCACTGTGCTGTGGAAACACTGGGTCACAGCAAAGCAGAAGCAGCGGCAAAAAAGCTCCCTCTGTCACCACCCTGACAGCCCCACTGACCGAACAATACGTTAGTTAGAGCCTCTCAGATGACATATGCAATTGGACTGTCTTCAGCCATCAGCTCTTACGGCTCAGATCAATGTGTTTCTAATTCCTAAAGAACAGATCCTGTGTGCTGGGATCCACAGCTGCACCGAGGAAAAGCTGCAGTCTATGGCAACTTGTTTTCAGAGCAGCGTTGGCAGACGAAAGAAAGGATGCCAATTATCCACATTTCCTATCCTAACAACAGCTTTTCCTCCTTGTGAGGCATCTGCTAGTTCCATGCAGTGCTCTCACCAAGGGAACCAGCCAGAAAGTGAATTCCTTTGTATCACTGGGTTCTGGTGAGTTCTCCAACACAGAGAGGAACCACAGCACAGGGAGGCTGTGGGGGGAAAGCAGTGCTAAGTAGAAAGTCCTGGACTCTTTCTTTTCACCTGCAATAGGCTGGTTCAACACAAATATAAAAAAGAATATTGGGGAAGGGGGGGTGGGAAATGGGAGAGGAGGGAGGAAGGAGAGAGAAGAGACGAATACAAGCCTGCTACAGTGATGTGTTGGCAACAGTATAAGAAACTCCAGGGGATCCCTGGGTGGCTCAGCAGTTTAGCACCTGCCATTGGCTCAGGTCATGATCCTGGGGTCCTGGGATCGAGTCCCACAAAGGGCTCCCTGCATGGAGCCTGCTTCTCCCTCTGCCTGTGTCTCTGCCTCTCTCTGTGTGTCTTTCATAAATAAATAAATATTTTTTTAAAAAGAAACTCCATATTTGGGGGGTGCCTGGGTGGCTCAGTGGTTGAGCATCTGCCTTCGGCTCAGGTCATGATTCTGGGGTCCTGGGATTAACTCCTGCATTGGGCTCCCTACAGGGAGCCTGCTTCTCCATCTGCCTATGTATCTGCTTCTCTCTGTGTGTCTCATTAATTAAAAAAAAATAAATCCTTAAAAAAAGTTAAAAGGAAACTCCATATTTTAGGTCAAATGGAAATATTGGACTTTGGTGGGGGAATAAAACACTTAAACTACCTTCTCTGGAGCCTTTTGAAAGCTCTGGAGCTGGCCCAAGTTTACTTAAAATGTGGTAGGCGTTTACAAACCATATGTAGGTCCCTAACTGAATTCATCATTCCCATACTGTCCTCCCAAGGTCCCAGAAGCTCTAATCCTAGGTACTTCCTACTTTTCACTGGTCAAACATAATTTATCACCAACTCCCCATCTATTCAATGTCACTGAATTCTTTGAACCTACCTCCCACTTCACTTCCACTGTCTCTGTTCTAGTTGGACCTCTCATAACTTATAGCAAAGGTCTCCAAGGACAGGGTCTGCTCACCTTTGGTTTTTGCTACCAGAACTGTACTACAGATCCCCAGTATGATACTTCACATGATAACAACCTCAAGGCACATCTGTAAATGTACCATGCTTTCTCATGTGTCTTTGGCTTTCTTTACCTGTGTTTTCACCCCACCTGGAATGACATCTCCCTCCCATCACACTCATCCAATGCTCAAGTCAATCATTCTCTCTCCAGAGAAACATTTCCCTGACCTCCTCAGAATGAAATGCCCTTCCTATTGCCATAGCAACCAGTAATTGTTAGCTGCTTTGCCTTTTTTCCTTCTTCACTGTTGGCTCATTGGAAATAGAGACTATTCCTTATCCCCCTTGCCATTCTACACTTAAGTTGGGCCCAGAGAAGTTACTCAATAAATACTTGCTGAATGAGTGAATGAATGAACAAATCTCTCCTGAAGGAAAATGAACTAAAACTATGGGAGGATGTATGGAGTTTAAATATAATGAAAAACTCCTTGTTTTATAACAGATTTTGAAAATGCTTCACCTTGGGGATCCCTGGATGGCTCAGCGGTTTAGTGCCGGCCTTCGGCCCAGGGCATGGTCCTGGGGTCCTGGGATCGAGTTCCACATCAGGCTCCCTACATGGAGCCTGCTTCTCCCTCTGCCTATGTCTCTGCCTCTCTCTCCCTTTCTGTGTTTCATGAATAAATAAATATTTTTTTTTAAAAAGTTTCACTTCAACGTCATGTATATAAAATTGATTCAAAATGTGATCCATACATGCAATGGAATACTATTCAGCCATTGAAAAGAAATGGGAAAAAATAAATAAATAAATAAATAAATAATAAATGAAATGAAAAGAAATGGAATTTTCACATGTGGTATAAAAGGGATGAACCTTGAAAACATTATGCTTTGTGAAGTCAGCTAGACAAGGAAGGATAAACATTGTGTGATTCCATTTGTATGGGGGGTCTAGAATAAGCAATTCAGACAGAAAGTAGAATAGAGGTTAGCAGGGGCTGGGGGAAGTAGAAAGGGAGAGTTATTGTCTAATGCGCATAGAATTTACACTGGGGAAGATGAAAAAGCTTTGGGTATAGACAGTGTTGATGGGTTGACACCATTATGAATATGTTTAATGCTACTAAATTATATGCTCACAAACTATTAAAATGATAAAAAGTTATATATATCTTACCAAAAATAAAGAACAAAGTATTGACACCTACTACATCATAGATGAACTTTGAAAACATTGTGCCAAGTGAAAGAAGCCAGTCACAAAAGTCCACGTGTTGTATGATTCCATTTATATGAAACGTCCAAAATAGACAAATGGGCAAATCCACAGAAACAGGGAGTAGACTAGGTGATTGCCAAGAACTGTGGGAAGGGAGGGAATAAGGAGTGTTATTAATGGCTAACAGGGTTTCTTTGGAGGCCGAAGAAAATGTTCTAAAATTAGAGAGTAGTGTTGGTTGCACAACTCTGTGAACATACTCAAAACCACTAAATTGAACACTTTAAAAAGATGAATTTTATGGTTTGTGAATCAGATACCAATAAAGCTGTTATTTTTTTTTTAATTTTTAAATTCTTAATCTACCGGAATGAATTGCAATGTGAGAATTTAAATCTTTCTTTCTGAATCTTGAAGAGTATTATAAATACTCATTGATCTAAACTGGTTTAGGGCCAGGAAACAAGTAGAATTGATGGCTTTCTCTAATCACTTAAAAAGTTCACGAGGCAACTAATGAAATTCAAACTGACAGGATATCATTTTTACCTACCAAGTTGGCGGAAGTCGTAAAGTTTAATGACAGTGTTATCTGTGTTCTCTTCACAGTGCTTACTGGAAGACAATAAGCACTCTCATATACTGTTGAGTGATGTGAATTAAAGTCAATACTTTGGAAAGCCATTTGACAATATATAGTAAGAGGTAAAATACAGTTATCCCTTTGACCAGCCATTCCTTGTTTGTAAATTTATCCTAGAGATATATATTTGAATAATGAGTAAATACATATATACAAGGATGTTCACTGCTGTGCTGTTTATAATAGCCAAAATATTGAAAATAATTTAAATATCTACCCACACAGGACATGCTAAGTAGATTTTCAGATTTCCACACGATAGAAGGCAATGCTGGTATTCAAATTGCTGAAGTCTATATACACCACAATAAACCTTAAATTTAAAAAGCAAGGTACTGAATTTGTACGAAATGAAGCTGCTTGTTGTCTACCCAGTATTCATTCATTCTTTAATCCTTACTAAACAAACCTTGACTTTATTCTGGGCCTGACCTCCACAGCTACTTAGGGATCAGGTGAGAGGGGAGGGGGCAGTAACACCCCCTGGGATGAACTTCAGCTTATGGAAAGACAGGAAGTAGAAGAGAGCCGACAAATAAATATCTTCCTCATCCATCCCCTGATGGAATGCTGCAGGGTATGGTGCCTCTTTGTATCTTGTCCAGAGGGCCACCCTGCCCCCCGCCCCCCTACTTGAGACTGAGAAACTGTCTAGATTCATTTGTGAAGCAGCAGCCACCACCTATGTGTATGTGAAGTAACACACCACCTTATATGTGCTTCCCAACTTTCCCCACCTCTTTCCTCACTCTGGCCACATGTCAATGTGCCTCCCATCTAACCAATAGCACATAAGCTTTTCTTCAAGCTCTGTTTCCTAGGCTAAGGCAATGTGTATATATTTCTTTTTCAATTAAAAAGAGAGAGAGAGGGAGAACTGGTTCATTTTTTAGAAACTCAGTGAGCAAAACAAATGAAGGCACTGGACCTCAGCCAGTGGATTCGGAGCTATTATATTCCATAAACTTTTATTGCTGCCGTTAACCAAAAAATTAAACATAAGTCCTTTTTCTTCTAACACAACTCAACCTCCTCATTTTTCTTAGTGCATCCTATTAGGCCTTTTACACAGTCTGGCAAGCAGTAAAAACAGAAAGTTTAAAACCACAATACATAAAAGGATCTGAATTTTTACTGAATGATTGAAACCCAAAAGGGACAGATCCCAAAACCAAGGACATATGAGAACACCTGTCTGTGCTGTCCTCGTCTGACTTTGTCTGCAACTTAGAGACAGTCAAAATCCCATCATCCTGAAATCTGATATCACAGACTGCAGGATCAACGTGACGGACTCCAAGGCCATGCAGTGGTTTCTATGTTGACAGGGACTCTAAAATTCACTGGCAGCCAGTATTAAAACTGCAGGCCTCACTCAGGGGCCATGTCTTTGGAGCTCGATGACCTAAGTGAGAATCCTTATGATTGCATTTCTCAGAAGTTGGAGTAATGGCCACATTCCTCAGGCATTCTTCTCCTGTAACACAGCTTCAAAGTCATGAGCTTCTGTTTCTACAACTGGGAGCCAACACTGAGACCACAGGATTATCAGCCAAACACATACAGCACTTACAGTACCGGGGTACGGAGGCCTGACCTTGAGCTCCAAGACGCCAGCCTTGGACTCTCTTCAGCAAATCGAGGTGTCCCTTCGTGCAGTTGGCCATGTCAGGTCGGAGATACGCTAATCCAGGAACAGATAGAAATTCATCTGCGCAAATGTATATGGTGCCCAGACAGACCAATGTCACCCTCTGCATGTTCTGTCCCTTAGAGTCCTTCCGTGCAAAGTGAGGAGATGGCCACATACTGCAAACATTCTCGCGACTGTGCCAGGGACCAGTTGTTGTGTCTAGGCACCAAAAAGGCATTTTCAATATTCCAAGCACGCCTCCTGGAGAAACACTGCAGGCAGGTCCCAGGACCATGCCACCCCAGAGAAACAGAGCTGTCCACTCCAGAGGTGAAGTCAAAACTGCTGCCTGAACAACAAATCAAGAATTTGTACACTCATATTTACAGCACTATTCACAATAGCCAAAAGGTAGGAGCAACCCAGGTGCCCATCAACCTATGAATGGATAAACAAAATGTGCTATGTCCATACAGCAGATTATTATTCAGCTTTAAAAGGGAAGGAAAGGGCAGCCCAGGTGGCTCAGCAGTTGAGCATCTGCCTTCAGCCCCGGGCGTGATCCTGGAGACCCCGGATCAAGTTCCACATCGGGCTCCCTGCATGGAGCCTGCTTCTCCCTCTGCCTGTGTCTCTGCCTCTCTCTCCCTCTGTGTCTCTCATGAATAAATGAATGAAAACTTTAAATGAAGGATGGATGGAAGGAAGGAAGGAAGGAAGGAAGGAAGGAAGGAAGGAAGGAAGGAAATAAATAAATTCTGACATGTGCTACAAGGACCCACCTCAGAAACATTATGCCACGTGAAAGAAGCCAGACACAGAAGGACAAATGCTTTATGATTCCACTTACATGTACTCAGAAAAGGCAAATTCATAGAGACAGGAAACAGAAGAGAATTCACCAGGGGCTGGAAGGAGGGGGAAATGGGGGGTTGTTGTTTAATGAGTATGGGATTTCTCTTCGGGATGATGAAAACTTTCTGGAAATAGATGGCAGTGATGGCCACACAACAATGTGAGTGGACAGAATGCCAATGAATGGTACACTAACACTGGTTAAAATGGTAAATTTTATGTTATTTAATGGCACAATTAAATTTTTAAAAATCAAGATAAAAATGTCATTCTGTGAATAGAAGTATTAAAAGTAAGTTATGCCTTTAATGCACATTCATTACCTATTATATGATCAATTTTGAACTTTGAGGGATGGTAAGCTCATAAGTGGCCAATGCCCAGGAAGCAGTTAATAAGAAATCAATATGGAAATAAGGTAATAACACTTATATATGTATAATAAAGTTTAAAAATAATTAACATTTATATCATGTCTACTTAAGAATCTCTTATTTCAGTCCAAACTACACGGCACCTGAACCAACTTATGTGCTCAACAAAATGTTAGAAGTTGATACTCTTAGGTCTGTTGTTGTTGTTGTTATTATTATTATTATTTACAGATATGGAAACTGAGACACAGAGGTTAATAACTTGCCTAATAATTATTATGTGGCAATGCTAAAATAATCTTGCAATATCAATGTCTGAGCTTATCCCATGAAATTACAACTCCCTCATCATAGTATATAGAGGTGTCAATCACTACCAGGGCACAAAAATACTCTTTCTAGCTGGATTACTTAGAACATAACTGTTATAACAAATGCCAAAATAATAGAGGCCCAAGCAAAATAGTATATATTTCTCCCTTATGTAGGAGGCAATGTGGAAGTAGTCCATTATTAATAATGATATCCCTTGGGGTACCAGCTAGCTCAGTCAGTAGAGCATGAAATTCTTGATTTCAGGGTTGTAAGTTCAAGTCCCACATTGGGTATAGAGATTATTTAAAAATAAAATTTTTTTGGATTTTTATTTGACACAGAGAGAGAGAGAGAGCAAGATAGCACAAGCAGGGGGAGCAGCAGAGAAAGGAAGAAGCAGGCTCTCCACTGGGCAGGGAGCTCAATGTGGGGCCCAATCCCAGGACCCTGGGATCATGACCTGAGCCAAAGGCAGATGCTTAACTGACTGAGCTACCCAGGCACCCCTAAAAATAAAATTTTAAAAAAATAATAATAATGACATCTCTATAGTTTTGGGAACACAGGTACTTTTGATCTTGTTCTGCCATTCTTGGTGTGCAGCTTCCATTGTATAGTCTAAGATGGCAGCCATTACATGAGCCATCATGTCAACATCCCAGCCTAGAGAAAGGTGAGAAGACTGAGTAAATACTTCATCCCTTTTTGTCCATAACCCAGAAGTTGCACACATCACTTCTGTGTGCATCACAGAACTCGGTTGTGCAGGCACACCTAGGTATAAAGGAGCTTAGCAGTCAAAGTAGGGCTCTTGGCCTAATGGTAGAAGAAAGGTTATGAATGGACAATGTGCAGTCTTGTGCACTCACCCCTTATATCTGGACAAAGTCAAGACCCTCTGCTAGACCAGGCCACTCTGGGGGACTTCTCCTCCCCACCAGCAATTCATGCCAGCAATCCACCCTGCATTGTGCCTCTGTACTGTGCCATCAGCCATTGACAAATGCTGCTGTTAGAAAAATCTATACTAGGAGACTGAAGGTTTGCAAGGGAGGGAAGGAGATATTCCCTTAAATCAACTCAATCTGCTCTATGCATAACATTAACTGTGGGAAGTGAGGGAAATAGGAAACTCTATGCCCTGCAGCAGCTAGAAAACCCAATCAAAGGTAGCCTGGCCATGAGGGCTTCAAGAAAGCAGTTTTTTAAAGGCCATGACTGTGCCCTCTTTATTTTCATATTCCCGGGCAACCAGGATAGCACAAAGCTCACCAGAAAATAACTAACGTTTGTTTGGCACTTTGCAGTTTGCAAATCTTTATCGAATTTTACCAAAACCCCCAAAAATAGTTATCATGACTGAGCCCTTTTTTTTTTTTTTTTTTTTTGTAAGAGGGAGAAGCAGGCTCCATGCAGGAAGCTCGACGTGGGACTCGATCCTGGGTCTCCAGGATCACACCCCGGGCTACAGGCGGTGCTAAACCGCTGTGCCACTGGGGCTGCCCCTGAGCCCATTTCATAGGTGGTGAAACTGCAGGTCAGGGAGCCAGATGAACCGCTGCCCAAGACCACACCATCAGGAAAGGTTAGGGCCGGGACTCGAATAGTTTTGGAGGAACAGTGACTGTAAAGATTTTCTATTGTGGCCAAGTCTTCTTTCCCTCTGAAACTCTCAGTGCTTAGCATAACTTCTAAAATCTAACACTAATCATACTTATGTAACTACTTGCTATTTGTTCTTCAGTACGACAGAACATAGTAACTATGGTGCTTGTCACTAGGTGTATGTCAGATTTGCTAACATCACTCTCATTCCTGCATGCCCAGTGTTCTATCAAGGGCTCTCCTTTTCCCCTTGATGCTGCTCACCCACTGGTACCAGCATGGAATAAGGCGTAGAGTCAGAGATTTTTAAACAGGATGGCAGTAGCCAATGACATGGGATGTTCCCTCCATTTCTGTGTCCTGACTCCCCACCAAAGCCACTTTGCACTCCCTGCTGATGGCAAGCATGGGAGTGAGGAGTGAAGCAGATGGAATGATGAGACAAGGACTGGAGAATGGCCTGGGTGGCTGTGGTGACTCCAAATGCACTGGACTTGGACTCAGATCTAATAACTCTGACCCCTCTCTGACACCAGGTTGCTAAGGAGCTTTGGACAAGTAACTCAATGGCCCTTGTCAGTTTCTTCATCTATAAATCAAAGACAACACCAGTCCCACAAAGAATTCAGTGAAAAGATGAAATCCAATGAGCACAAAGGTAACCAGCACATAGCAGACCCCCAGTAAATGTATCCAGAGGACTCTACAGCTGGAGACCATTTGCTCCAACACTTCTATTTCATAAATGAAGGAGCTAAGGCTCAGAGAGGTGAAGTAGAATTCCCAAGGTGACCCAGCTGGGCTGTACAGAGCCAGGAACGGGCACCAGCTCTTTTCACTCCTGGACTGGTGCTCTGTGCTCATATACCATACTGCTCAGACTTGTACTAGGGGAGTTGTGGAAATCCCGATGAGTGTGCATGTTTCAGGAGAAGAGTTAGAGAGCTGCAAATCTTAGAACTGATACATGCCTACAGGTGCACTTGTGCATACACACGTGCATACGTTCTGGAACTCTCCTTAAAGCAGGGGGACTTTGTATCTCACTGACCGCTATAGCTCCAGTGCCTAGAACACTGCCTGCAATGAGTAGATCCCAGCCAGTATTTTTTGGATAACTGACTGAAACACACACATACACACATGCTTCTGCAAGGCAGAACATTCATGGAACTCTAGTGCCTAGTCCGTAGACAGAGTCAGTTCTAGAATTTAAGCCAGACAAGTTGTGCCCCAGAACCTTCTATTATCTGCTAGCATGTCTTCTGCCCAGTGCCCAGTACCTTCAACACTCTAAAGGCTTTTAGGCTCAAAACAGCTTCTCTACCATCAAAAATTCACTTTTTCTGGGATGCCTGGGTGGCTCAGTGGTTGAGCATCGGCCTTCGGCCCAGAGTGTGATCCCAGAGTCCTGGGATCGAGTCCCACATCGGGCTCCCTGCATGGAGCCTATTTCTCCCTCTGCCTGTGTCTCTGCCTCTGTGTGTGTATGTGACTCTCATGAATAAATAAATAAAATCTTTTTAAAAATTCACTTTTTCTCATTTCATTGCCTCTGGGTCCTGACCACCCCCCAACAACCTATATGGCAACAGGTGGGATTTGACTAATTCAATTAACTAATGGACAGATGGGCAAGAATTAATAAAGATCCTCAGCAGTCTAAATAGTATAAGGCAGGGTAGTAAGATATAGCAAAAGATCAATGGGAAGCTACAATGGGACTTTCCTAGAGAACCAAAAAGTTGTAATTCACCACTGTTGCCCTTGATACCCAGAAAGGGACACTAAGGAAACATACAGGAACCTTGAACTAAATCATATATCTGCTGTTTTTCTCTTTCCTTGAGGCTCTTAACAATAAGGAGTTGTTACAAGGTAGGCTGACACCATTCTTGAGAACAAGCCCTTAAGGAATGTCTCTGTACATCCTGGCTTGTTAACAACCAAGATGTAGGATCCTTAGATAGGATGGAGAATATAATTCAAGAAAGCCAGAAAGGAAAAGTTCTGTAAGACAGAAGGGGAACGAAGGTGTCCCAAAAGCTGATAAATAGAAAAACAGACATGGAAGTAAAAGAGGCAGCTATCATCTAAAAGAGGAAGTAGGCTTTGTTCATTTATTTGTTGATCTGTGTATTTAACTATTGATACCTATTAATACCTCCTGAATACCAACTATCTACAAGCCCTGTGCTTGGCACTTGAGGAACTGTAAGAGCAAAACCAGTGCAGGTCCTGCCTCCAAAAACAATATGCTCCAAGGGAAGAGACACATTTCAAGCAAATAATCACATGTGTAAATGCAAAAGTTTCACTCGGGCAGGTTCTATGAAGAGGACGTCCTGATTGTAGCATCCCCAGTGGGTGCCCCACACAGACCTCTGGGATAACTTCTACTTGTTTGGTCGATGAGCCTATCCCCAAGCTGCTGTGGCCAGTTTTTACCTAAAGCCTCCACCTGCAACCTTCTCCAGAGAATTGTTCATTGACATCTCCTACAGGAAGTGCTTGGAAATTAACCTACCCCAGCAGCCCGTGGCCAGTCACTGACTTGGGTGGAAGTACAGATGTGTTGTGTTTGTCTCAAAGGACAGACTGTAGTTCAGTTTACCCTACAGATCTCCCCTCCAGATCAGACTGATCAAGATTTTGCCCAAAACCACATTCTCGCGCAGCAGCCTATCCTTCCCTATCTCGCTTCCTTCTCTCCCTTCCAGTTTTCCTAAGGGCACTTCCTCAATAAATTATGAACACACATATTGCCACCTCAGGCTTTGCTTTTAGAGAACTTAATCTAAGACAATGATATTCTGAAAGTATATAACTGGGAGATTTCACCAAGTCCGAGATGATAAGGAAAGCTTTCCTGAAGAAAGGACTGAGTTGAAGTGAAAGAGTCAAAATTCACAAAGTGAATTGGAAGAGAGAGACTTCCAGGCAGAGGAAACAGCATGAGCAAAGGTCCTGTGGCAGCAGAAAGCATAGCTTTTTTTGATTTCTTACTAGGAGCCCTCAGAGTGGGGGGAGGCTGGTGTGAGATGAGACCAAGAGATGGATACAAAACAGAGGGGCCCAGTTTGTCTAGTTCCAAGTGGGGAGCTGCAGGGAGGGAGATTTCAGCTTAATGATTTGGCAACAATAGAGAGCTCTCACAGAGATAGCAATGGTTGTCTTGAGGAGCCATGAGTTCTTGTGAATGAGAATGTGTAAGAAGAGAGATAGTTGGTATCTACCAGGGAACTTAAATATGGCCCTGGATGGGATGTTGGAGACAAGATCATCAACATTTCAGATTTTAAAGGTCAGTGATAGAATGCTTGGCCTATTAAGTAAGGCCTCAGGAAATAAAACTATTCCCTCAAATTCTGAGCTGGACATAGAGCAGAGTTAGTCCCAAGTGCAAGTGAGGAGTAAAAAAGAGGTTGTTTCCATCCCGCCCCCACATCCCTTTCCACAGGGCCCTTGAACTGACCTTCCTCACAGGAAACACTCTCTCCCTGAGAAAACTTATGGGGCATTCCAGTTCACAAGTGTCTGCTCTCACCCAGTTATACTTTATAGCTTAATGTGTTGTTGGACACATGGATTTGGAAATTAAACTGCCTGATTTCAAATCCTGTCTCTATATTTCCTACTTATGTGACCTCAACTTGTCTTTATTTCCTTCATCTGTAAAAATGCTAATGCTAATGATACCTACCTACCCTATTGGGCTTTATTAACAATAAATGGAATAATAAACAAAAATCACTCAGTGTGGTGCCTGGAATGCCCAAAATATTCATTAAATATTGACTACTAGGATTTACATTAAGGAACTACTTGTTAATAAAGCTCAATACAGCTCTTTCTAGAATAGAGTAGTGATTAATAGTATGAATTTGGAGCCAGTCTGCCTGGACTCAAATCTTATCTCTACCACTTTCTAGTGACCTGCTTTGGACAAGTTACTTAATTGCTCTGTGCTTCTATTTCCTCATGTGGAAAATGGGGATAATAAAAATACTGACCTCATTAGGTTGCTATGAGAATTAAATGAGTTAATAGTTGTAAAGCCCTTACACCAGAGTTTCATGGAGGAAATATCAGTAGGTGTCAGCTATTATTAGTATATGCAGAATTATTCACATTTCAAATGATCACTCAGTGAGAGTCTGAAGGAATGAATTTGTAAGAGTGGAATTTCAGGTGGTACGAGTCTCTCTTCTAGGTGGGAGGGGCTTTGGTGCCTACCAAATCGAATCCTATGTGTGAACAAGAATTCTCTCAGGCTGCTCAAAGCTCAGACCATACCAGCAGTTCTGCCTCTGAATGTCTGGGAGGCAGTAAGGCCACCAGGGTATAGAGTTGGGAGGACTGGTGTCCTGTCATTCACACAGTTATTGGCAAGGGGCTGCAGAGAGAAGGGCTCAGGTCAGGCTTCCTCACACGTCCTATCCCAGAGCAGCTGTGGTCCGTTTCTGCAGTGGTTAGTGGTGTCCAGCCATTGGGGGAAGGGCGACATCTCCTTGGGGGTGCCCCTTCCTATAGACCCTGGTGATGCCAAACTCCTCCAACCTCTCCCACTGTAAGCAACAAGCCATTTCTTATTCATCTCTATATTTCCAGAGCTTCACAGGGGGTCTAGCACATATTAGTTGCCCTGTCAGTCTTTTCAAACAGACTGATGTGTCCATAGATGGCTCCATTCCTACTCTGGCCCCCTGCCTTCTCAATTTGTTTCTGTCACCATTAAGCCAGACAATCTCTGGGGTTTATGTTGGGAACATTCTTTGGGGCTTCCTGGATTTCTAAATTGCGGCAGTAACATCTTCATCGGTGATTGCCAATGGTTTCAGAAGAGGGCATCAACAGAATGTACCAGGACAACGCCCTGAACTCGTCTAGCACAGAACTCAGAGAGACCCAGTGAGGCAGACACATCCCAGTCTTCACAGCTCCACCCCAGGAAATTCCATTTCAGCTTGTCCAGGTTTCAAAAAAAGAGATTCTTAGACCACTTCTCTGAGAGTCTTCTGGTATGTTCTGAATGCTCTGAGTTATTTCAGGACTGCATTATTTCTTCACGACTTCACCCATGATTTTTGATACAGTCTCTCCTCATTCAAAATAGCTAGACCAGGGATTCATGTGGCATCTGTCCCTCTTTATTTCAAGATGGCAGAAAACGTAGAAATATGTGGCATAACACCCCAATGATATTGCCTTGCATATCAGTGCTTTCGTGTTAATCTAACAAATTTTATTTTAAGATTTTATTTATTTATTCATGAGAGACACAGAGAGAGAGAGAGAGGCAGAGACATAGGCAGAGGGAGAAGGGAGAAGCAGGCTCCCCATTGCAGGACTTGATCCCAGCACCCCGGGATCCAACCTGAGTCAAAGGCAGACGCTCAACCACTGAGCCACCCAGGTGCCCCTAATTCTCACAAATATTTAAAAGATTATTCTTCCCCTTCACAGAGGAGAGAAGCGAAGCTCATAGAGGCTAGGTGACTTGTGCAAGCTGTGTAGTGGCAGATGTGGAACGTGACTTTGGGTCTCCTAGTATCTATTCCCACTAGAAGTAATTGTGATATATCAGAGTTTGAGAGGAATTTGCAGATGAACTAGTCCAATGCACTCCCTCGAATTTGATTCCAGAGAAAAACTGAGCTAATTCTAAAAAACAAAAGCTGAAGTGTAAAGCAAGTCTAGAACCAGGGCACATGCAATATGTGATAGAGAAACAATGGTTAAGGAGTAGGGCAAAGCTGAATTTATCAACAGGTTCACTGTTCTAAAGGACGAGCTAGGCCACTTCCAGACTGCTTTACTAAAATAAGCACTAACGCCACCATCCATCCAGCTGGCCTTTCTTTACTCAGAGCCAGGCACTGTGCTATAGTAGGGCAGCAGAGGGAAATTCCTCAGCAACATTCCAGCCTGTAGGACCACACACGAGACAGGAGAATCAATGGGTTACAGTGGAGTCTGGTCAGTCTTACAATGAGAGTATGTGGGAGTGGAGGGACTCCACAGGCAGGTACTTTCTCCAGCTTGGCAAGGTCCACAAAGCTCCAAAGAGAAGGTGATGTTTAAACTGGGTTCTGTGAGGCTGAGCAGAATTTGCCAACAGGACGAGGGGAAGATGAGTATGTTCCAGGCAAAGGGAACAGCTAAAGGCAGAAGCAGGGGAACCTGTGATGGTGCTGCCTGTTGGGGCAACTCCAAGCGTGTCTGAGAATGGGCCAATCATGAAATGTCACCTGTCATGCTAAAGAGTTTGAACTTGATCTTTAAAGGTGACAGGTAATGTTCAGTGGCTTAGTTTATAAATGAAAGTGATGTATCATGTTTCCATTTTAGGAAGTTTACAGGGAGGGTTATTTAGAAAAGAGGATACACTGAATGGAAAGGCTAGTTAAGAATAATGGCAGCCAAGTAGGTGAGAAATGGTTAGAGTCGGAATTAAGAGAACAGGTAGGGTGAAAATGCTTAAGGGATATTTAGAAACTAGAAATTATTGGGTTTACCGAATGGGGAAAGTGAAAACTGACACAAATTTCCACTGGGCAACTGGGAAGAAGGTGTCTTTCCCTACAATGGAGGCATGGGGGTGGGGGGAGGGGAGTTGAGTTGGGATAAAAGATGTTGAGTTGGAGATGCCAGTGGGACACCTAGGTGATTAGGTGGGAGACATGATAGGAGGTGGGAGACAGGAGTTTGGAGCTCGGGAGAGAGATTGGGAAGTGAACTATGGATTTTGGAATCATTGATAGACAGATGGTAGTTGGGGTCACAGGTGTAGATGAGATGACCCAGGTAGCACACAGCAGCAGATAAAGAGAACAAAGCTAAGGACAGAGAAGCAATAGTTCCAGGGGTGGGAGAAACATACAGAAAAGTGCAAGGGAAACAAAGAAGTAACTAGAGCTGAGAAGAAGGAAGGGAGGAAGTACAGAAGCATTGAAGGAAAGAAAGCAATGGAGTGAACCTTGACAGAGCTCTGATTCTGTACCCAACCCTGTACCAGGAGTTTTACATATGTTCTCTCACTTAATGCTCCTGGAGAAATCCCATGAGTGAGTATTAGTTTCCTAATTTAACTAAAATGGAAATTGTATCCCAGAGAGGAGAAATAACTTGCCCAGGATTACAGAGCTACCAGTGGTGAAATGGGATTCAAGCCAAACCTATCTGGCTCCAAAGTTTGTAATACTCTTTTCATAGCATAAATTGCTTCAGAAAGGTCAAGTCAAGTAGGGCTGAAAATGGCTGGACAAATGTAAGAAGTCATTGTTCAGGCGAGGAGGAAGCTTCATTGCTGTGGGTTGGAGAGTGAACAGAGGTGAGCACACAGAGACTGCGAAGGTAGATTTGTTGGTGGCGTTGTTTTAGAAAACCACCCTCTCCCATTCAACAAGCATTCCTAAATAGTTTTGACTCTTCCTATTTTGCACTGCACCCTGTTCTAGGCACTGGTCATACCAAGTAGCTGCTGTTCAGGAGCTTGCATTTCAGTGATGAGAGAGAGGCACTTGGCATATCATATCAAACACAACATATGTCAGATGGTAAGAAGTGCCAGGAAACAAAATAAATGCAGGTGGTGAGTAAGAGGTGATGTGGAGAAGAGGAAAGGTAATACTTTAGGTAGAGTGGTCTCTGATGAGACATCTGAACAGACACTTGAATGAAGCCCTCGAGAGAGTGAGGCTTGCAAACAAACCCAGGCAGAAGGAACAGCAAGCACAAGTGCTCGGAGACAGGCTTACACCACAGTCACCTTCCAGGATCAGCAAAGAAACCAGCAAAATTGACATGAGCTAAGTAATGAAGGGGATGACCAAAGGAATCTGCGGGGGCCAGAGCACACAGGGCCCCGGGAGGTATGGCAAGAAATCCGGGTTTTAGAGTGAGAATGGGAATCCTCTGGAGGCAAGAGGTGCTGTCCTTCATCATCCCTCTCAAAGGGAGAGATTATTGGATTAGGGCTCCCTGGAAAATGGTGCTCCTATCCTCACCTCCTCTCTGGCTGGAGCAGCCTGGAGGGGACCTGGAGCAGTAGCATAGCATGAATGAGGAGAAAAGCTGGTAGACAGGAGCAAGCCCAGAGCAGGACACTAAGTAGCCTCCCTAGCCACTGCTTCAGTCATCAAGGCACCTGGATGCCGTATCCATCAAAGCCACCATGTGTAGAGCAGCCCTGGGCACTCCGGGTATTCCTACTGGAAGTCTGTATCTCAGCTCATCCCTGCCACATAAAATCCCCTCCCCAAGCAGATGCACTAGACAAAAGGAATCAAAACAAGAATGGAACTCTTAAATAGCCAGTGCCTTGAACAATCTGAGATATAGGCTATGTCCCAATGAGGCTTTAGAGAACTGAAAGCCAATTCCCTGATGAGAAACTAAGATTCCCTGGTGTGTGAGTCCCAGCTTTGCCCTGCCCCCATCAGCTCTCCATGCAGGGAGTAAATCAGAGCCACACAAAAGGCACTACTCCCCAGCACAGGGATTACCAAGGGCATCCTGCAACAGGCCGTGCAGCTGCCCTCGCTCAGCCTTCCTCACATCCCAGTAAGATTCCAGGTGAGGGAAACCATCAACTGGAGGCAGCCTTGGCTCAGGGGGCCACATCAGCTCTAGAAGAGAGTTGGGGAGCTAGTCTTCCAGCAGAGGACCATTTGACTTGACTGTCACTCTTTGCATTCTTTCTTCTAAGCCTATGGGTCACATGGAAATATCAGTTGAGGTCATTAATATTGGATGTAGCCTCCCTTCCATCTCTGTAGGGGTAACAGAAGCCAGATTGCAAAGGAGGTCCCTCACTCTGGGGGATTTCATGGACCAGCTCCCAGGGAAGGGCTTTGGCACACACTGAAGAGCAACCAGGCATGAGGGGCAATAAAGGCCCTGATAACAGGTGTGCCCCTCTGTCCTAGTCTGTTCAGGCTGCTATAACAAAATGCCACTCTGGGTAAACTTATAGATATAGAAATTTGCTTCTCATAATTCTGGAGGCTGGAAGTCCAAGATCAAAGTGCCACTATGGTCACATTCTGGTGAGAGCTTTCTTCCCTGTTCCTAGCCAGTGCCTTCCTGCTATTTCCTCACATGGGAAGAGGCTAGCCCTTGTATAAGGGCACTAATTCCATTCATGAAGCCTCTACCTTCACAACCTAAGCACCTTCCAAAGGCATCATCTCCTAATACTATTATCTTTGGGGATTTGGATTTCCACCTATGAACTTTGAGGGGACACATTCAGACCACAGCATCCTGGTTATTGGCATACATTGATATGCTCCTCTTTTCCTTCCTAATTATGTCTTCAATTGAACATCTGGTTGGTTTATTTTAACCAATCAGAGAGAACTATTATGGAAACATTGTTTCTCTACTTAGTTTTCTACTACCTTGGGTACCGCGTTAGCCTTATCTAGTGTGCACTTCTGTAGTATGTCCCCAAAGCACAGGACCATGCAGGTGGGAATTCTCTGTGGCATACCTACTTAACAATAAAGGTAATCACCTAACTATCTTAACAAAAACTCTTCAAATGATTTTAGCTAAAAGTGGAAATTTTAAAAATATAACAGTTGTGTATAAAAGTATCTTAAAATTCCATTTTCTTCATTCTCCTCGGTTTGACTTAATTCTATCTCAGCTAAATGGGTTTGACAGTGTGTTCCCATAACATGATATATTCCTCTAACATGGCACTTACAACATGACACTGGCCTGTTTACTTGTATCTCTTATTAATCTGTTTAGACATAGTAAATATGTTTCCTGTTTTAAGGAAGTTCATAGTCTAGTGAAGTAGAAAAAGAGATAAGAAAACAATGATGTCTGTCTGTCTTAGTTCGGGCTGCCATATCGAAATACCACAGACTGCGTGGCTTAGACAACAGACATTTATTTCTCACAGTTCTGGAGCCAAATCAAGGTGCTAGCAGATTCTGTTCCTGGTGAGCCCTTTCTTCCTGGCTGCATCTTCATGTGGCAGAGAGAGAGAGAGAGAGAGAGAGAGAGAGAGCTCATTCTAGTGTCTCTTCCTCTTTCCATAAGGACACTAATCCCATCATGGGGGTCTCACCCTCATGACTTCATCTGAACCTAATCATCTCCCAAAGGCCCCACCTCCAAACACCATCACACTGGGGTTAGGGCTTCAACATATGAATTTTGGGGGACACAAGCATTCAGTTGACATTTTAGTGTGATAAGCGCTTTGCTGGAGATAAGTAAGCAAGAATAAGTACAAGAGATGGGAATCTAACCCAGGTAGGAGTGTGGCTGGAATAGATTTGGGTAATCTTCCCTGGGATGGGGGTGGGGAGGGGCAGGTAGAGGTGAGAAGAAAAGAATAAGATCCAGGGTGTGGGTCTCTGGGCTTCTCAGGAACAGGGTTAGATGGGGTAATCATGCCAATCCTCCAAGTCCATGAAAGCCAGACCTTACCCAACTTTTCCACTGCTGAATCTACTTAGGACAGAGTATGGCATACCATTGGTGTTCATCGTGGGTGTTACTCACATAACAATTATTCCTAGAGCATCTGCTATGTGCCAGGTGCTGCTCTTGGAGCTAGGGGTACTACAGTGAATATAAAGATTCCTGCCCTTCTGGAGCTGGCATTCTTGTTTAATGAATAAATGGAAATGGACATGTAAGAACGGGGAACTTTACTAAAGTCTCATATCAAATATGAATTGGACATAACTAAAAGAAAAATATGGCTACCTTTGGCAACTTGGAGACTTCTGTGGGTTTTTTTTTTTAAGATTGTATTTATTTATTCATGAGAGACACAGAGACAAAGAGAGGCAGAGACACAAGCAGAGGGAGAAGCAGGCTCCTTGCAGGGAGCCCGATGTGGGACTCGATCCCAGGTCTCCAGGATCAGGCCCTGGGCTGAAGGTGGTACTAAACCGCTGAGTCACCCAGGCTGCCCTGAGACTTTTGTGTTTTAATTATGTTTGTGTATTTTAATTCTGCACACACTGTGTTACCTTTGTAATTAGAAAGACAAAGATACGCAAAGAAAACAGTAAGCATGTATGTATTTTATGGTAGATGACATTACACTGATTTCTTCAAAGATATGGTAAGGAATATTGTTTATATTCCCTGCGGAAGTAGCTATACGTTCCCCGAATTTTCTGATGTTTGGGTCAGAATCCATTCCCTCATATTTTAAGGCTAAGAGTATTTTAGGTTATTTTTGTTCCTTTTTACTTTGTTCCTGGGATGATTGGCAGACACCATTTTTGAAATAACTGTATTATCTTTAAAAATTTCCGCCACCAAACATAGGACTTTTCTAGGTCATAAGAGGATGAACAAAATCGCATTTGCTAATATTTTGATGTCTTCAATGTGAAGTGTGCATCTGTCCATTTGTCCATACACTCATCATCCACAAAGCACTTGTCACACTAATATGTCATTGTTATGAACTGAATGCTTGTGTCCCCCAAAATTCATATGTTGAAGCCCTAACCCCAGTGTGATGGTGTTTGGAGGTGGGGCCTTTGGGAGATGATTAGGTTCAGATGAAGTCATGAGGGTGAGACCCCCATGATGGGATTAGTGTCCTTATGGAAAGAGGAAGAGACACTAGAATGAGCTCTCTCTCTCTCTCTCTCTCTGCCACATGAAGATGCAGCCAGAAAGAAAGGGCTCACCAGGAACAGAGTCTGCTAGCACCTTGATTTGGCTCCAGAACTGTGAGAAATAAATGTCTGTTGTCTAAGCCACGCAGTCTGTGGTATTTCGATATGGCAGCCTGAACTGACTAAAACAGACATCATTGTTTTCTTATCTCTTTTTCTACTTCACTAGACTATGAACTTCCTTAAAACAGGAAACAACCCTTCTCTTTTTCTAACATCTTTACGTTTCCAGAATAATTCATGAGTCATAGGAAATGTTGAATCAATGAGTTGAATGGATCAATATGTTGTCACACACAGGAATGGGATCATTCAACAAAGAAAGATTTCATTTGAATGTGTGGCTCTCCTGGTAGGAATTTCAAGAATGGGGCAAGTGAGAATCTCTGGTCCCTTCTTATATCCTGGAAAGCCAACTGCTGCTTTGGCTATGCCTGGGTGAGCCCTAAAAATATTGGTTTTCCTTTCTATTCCTCTCCTCAACCCCCTCTTAATTGGGCCTTAAACTGAGCACCTGGTTTATCTTCACATAAATCCATGGTCTTGAGAAGCTTTCTGTATGTAGAGATTCTGTTGCATCATTCACTTTTCTACTCTGGGCTTTATTCCTGTTACACTTGATGTGCAATTTTGAAGACAATCACTAAATGCCCTGATCTCTGAAGCTAAGATAAATGGTAATAAAATGATCTGGAGCATCATATGATTTCCTTGTATGAACATTTCAAATCATCTAAGCTGTAAGTAGAACCTCAAAATTCCCCTATGTAGGAAATGCTGTCTTCTCCATTTGCTTAAAACTAGACATTTCCTTCTCTAAATCGGTTACAAATTTTGTTTTCTTTCCTCTTCCACATTTTTTTTTCCAAGAGAAACACTCACTTTTCTAGCTACCTTGTAGAGTTGCACTGGAAAGTGAGATGAATCGTCAAGTTTCCACAGCAGCTATACGGAACCTGAGCTGGGCAATTGGACACTTGTGTATAGAAGACGCGTAACACCCATTTTCCCCAGATGGAGCTCACTTATTTTCCGTAGCGTTTTAAAACTGGGCCTGGCACCGCAATTCATCCTATTTATAGTTTAACATGTAACATAATATTTACTCCAGGCTCCAATAGGAAAGCTTCTTATAAATGTCAGTGGATTATTTACTATGGTAAACTAATTAGTTACATAAATGCTTCCCTTTTCAGGGTGAGTGAAGAGGAGACTGCTAATGCTTCTTGGATTAACCTAGTATTATTATCGTTTGAAGTTCTTTCACATTTAAGAGAGTTATTGCAAGACTGCACAACTTTGCATGCGTCGTACATCTGTTGCTTAAGTGATGCGAAGCGTTTTCATTTTAACTCACATGGTGAAATCAAACAATGGAACGAATATGCCAAACATCCTGAATTAAGAGAGAAATCATTGCAATCTGAACACGGGTGGGGGGGCACATTCTATTTAATATTCTTGATTGGCACTTTTGATTCACATTACTTTCACAACAATTACATATGCAAAATGGCTATAAATAAAAGCAGCACTGAAAGTCAACGATCTCTAAGGAATTATTACAGTGGTTGAAGGCAATTTTGTTCTTGGACTTCTCAGGGATTCAGAACATCAGTGAGAAAAAATAGCAAATGAGATTTTTGTTTGGAGAATTGTCATGTACAGGCATGTTTCTCCTGGGGAGAGGGAGGACATGTCTTTTCCAGCTCTGATCACAAAGAGATGATTGATATGAAAAAAATTTCAATGAAGCTTAAAATACAGTGAAATGTTGTCGTTCAAGAAAAGGAAAAGAGCAGTGTGTGAGTCTTTAATACTTTTTGCCCCTATGCCTAATTTTCCACAACAAGGTGTTAAGTAGGGGGTGAATTTCTGACCAAGGAAGTAGCACAAAATTAAATCCTATATGTGAGTAATATCACAGATCAAAAATAGTCATAATCAACTTCCGTATTTAAAAATAATGCTAATGACTTTTGAGTTTTATCTGTGCCAGGCACAGCTTTACAAATGTTACATCAACTTCTCAAGGTAACATTCTTAAACTGAGGAAATTCAGGCACAGAAAAGTTCAATGACTTACCAAGATGGAATAGTGAAGCTGGAATGCGGTAAGGGAAAGGTTGTCAAACTATGCTTTGGGGACCCTTGGAGGTACCTAAGACCTTTTGAGAGAGGTCCTTAGGTCAAAACTGTTTTGTAATAATGCTAGCCTGTTATTTGCCCTTTTTACTCATATTCTATTACAGATATAAAATAAAGTTTTCCAGTTGCTACATGATCTATGACATTACAATACGTGGGAGGCAGAAGCAGACAGAGAATTTACCTGGCTTCTATTATGCCAGGCACCCAAGAGATAAGCAAAAATACAACAAATTTTGCAAAAATGCACTCAATTCTGGTTTTATTTTGAAAAACATTTTCATAAAAAGTATGTTGTTTATCTTAATATGTAATGGGTTCTTATTTTTAAATGATTTAATAAATGTTCCTTAGATTTAATTTTTAATGCAACAAATACTTACACATGTAACCCATATAAGCAAAAACTGTTCAGGATGCTCAGGGCACCTGGGTGGCTCAGTTGGTTAAGCATTTGCCTTTGGCTCAGGTCATGATCCCAGGGTCCTGGGATCAAGCCACCTGTCCTGGAAGAAAGCCAGCCATGTGTCATGTCAGTCTCCCTACCCAGTGAGGAGTCTGCTTATCCCTCTCCCTCTGCCCTTTCTCCCCACTTCTGCTGTCTCTCAGATAAATAATTAAATCCTAAAAAAAAAAAAAAAAAAAAAAGACTCTTTGGGAATGGCCATAGTGTGGTCTTTCATGGCCTGTAAAAGGTACATTACCGTATCACATGCACTATGACAAAAGAGGTTATGATCACAGAGAAGGACCTATATGTTGTCAAAAATCTTGATGGCGACAAACAAACAAGAATCGTCCAAGCGGGAATCCCTGGGTGGCTCAGCGGTTGAGCGCCTGCCTTCGGCCTAAGGCCTGTATCAGGATCAAGTCCCACATCAGGTTCCCTACATGGAGCCTGCTTCTCCCTCTGCCTGTGTCTCTGCCTCCTCCTGTGTGTGTCTCTCATGAATTAAAAAAAAAAAAAAATCAGTCCAAGATCCAAAAATTTTCAACCCCTTAATATTTGACATCTGACTTTGGACCTGAGATGGAAAATTTTAATCTAAATAGTTTTTTGGCTTTCAAGAAAATCACTGCCTGGTGTTCCTTTTGCCTGGAATGCCCTCAAATAGCCACAAGCTCCACTTGTTCACTTCATTCCGATCTCTACTCAGATGATCTGGTCATCCTATTTAATCAGCCATCTCCCCCCTCCCCCATACTCTCCATTACTCTCTACCCCTTGACTTGCCTTATTTTTCTTTATAACAGATACCATGTCTAACATATTTTCTTTTTCCATACCCTCCACCACATGAATTGCAAGCTGTTTAAAGACAGGAATGTTTATCTTTTTGTTCATTGTGCAACTCTAGTACTCAGAACAGTGCCAGAAACATAAGTATTTGAATAAATGAATGTTTTATGTTAAAATATATATATAATGGAAGAGCAAGAACAAAAATAAAATAGGTGTTTTAAGCATAACTTATTCAAACAAAACACCAATACTGAGCAAATACTTGAGTATATAATTGTAGGGATAGTACAAAATGTTTGCCACATTTTCTTCTTCTGGGCACACAATTTCAACTTCCCTTGCAGTAGAGGCTCTAGGACTGAGTTCTGACAAGTACTTTCAAACATGAATGTTCATACAAATCACATGGCAATCTTATAAACCTGTAGATACCAATTCAGTGGGTCTGGGGTCTATGATTGTGTATTTCTAATAAAGCCTCAAGTGAAAATGAAGTTTCTAGTCTGTGGACCCCACTTTGAAGCTACTTTCACATCTAGCTCTTAAAAACCTTGCCTTGTAGAGGCAATAACACCCCAGCAGCAAGGAGCACACCTAACCTCCGAATTGTGGTTTCTTCTGTAAAAGGAATCATGACTCCTCGGAGAAATGGCTGATTCTAGGACTGGGGCAGAAAAATAAGAGCTTGGAGGATTTTGTTCTGCCAAAAAGTAAGGAAGTACTTACTTATGCTGGAGGGACACAGGAGCCAACTGAAACAGTCCCAATGGCCAAAGCTGGAACAATTTGACTCACAAAATAAATTTAAAAGTTTTGGATTATAATCCAAAGTATAAAATAGACCAGACTCTTTACTTACATAAATAAATAATTGATTACATTAACAAATGGGAGAGAAGAGACAAGCCTCTTATGCAGTAGAATTCAAAATAATATATATAGATAGTCTGCCCTCAAGGAGGAGGAGCACCACTCTCCATTCCTTAGGTGCAGGCTATGCATAGTGACTTTTTCTTAAGACTGTAGTATTGAAAGAGGGATAAAAGACTAACTTTATAGTGGAGACACATGGCACACACTACCTCAGCCATGTGATTAAGGTCAACATCAATAGTGAAAAATCATCTTGATAATATCTTGATATGATATAATGGCAATGGCATCGTACCTCTGTGGTCTCTTTCCCAAAAATACATAAACCCAGTCTATCCATAAGAAAAAGTCCAACAAAAAAAAAAAAGAAAAGTCCAACAGACGGGCACTCTACAAAATATCTGACCATTACTTTTCAAAACTATCAATTTGTCAAAAACTAGAAAAGTCTGAGAAATTGTTACAATCAGAAGAACCCTAAGGAGACATGACAATTAGATGTATTGTGGTATCCTGGGTGGGATCTAACAGAGCGGCTACAAACCACAGAAATAAACCCCACTAAACAAAATGAATACCCAACCTCCCCTTAGCCAGGTCCTAAAAAAAAAATATATATATATATATATATATATATAGCACCTCCAAAACCACCTGACACAAGGAAAGTGAGATCAAAGAGAGTGAAAAAGACAGGAATCATAATGAATTGCAGTTAAAATATTTCACTTTTGCAAATTTTTCACTTTTGCAAAAAACAAAACAAAACAAAAAACCATGTAAGTACATTCTTAGGGCCTTCCCAGAGCCTCAGAAGAAGCCCATGCAAAAAAGCATCCCAGAGGCTTAAGCTGGAATAGCTTCATGGCAAATCCACCTTTGGCCATAAGTCGCCTTTAAAATCAAACACTGGATAGTATATAGTATAGACTCTGGAGTCGAGGGTCCCACAAATAGAATGTTAGCTCCACAATTTAGTAGCCACAAGATGTTGGACAAAGTTCTTAACCTCTGTGGCTTGCTTTGCTCACCTGTAAAATGGAGATCATAGGAGTACCTACCTCATAGTATTATTATGAGGGTTCAGTGATGGGCACATTGTGTAAATATTCAATAAATATCAATTGTTGTCTCTAGTGTGTTATAGTAGACATATAAGGGACAGCAACTTGTCTTTTAATTTTGAATGGAGTAAATTGCCATGGCCCATCTGCTGTTTACTGTGGTAAACTCTGCTCAGTTTGCACTTGGATGGGGCCTCTACAACTTTCTCATCTTGCCAATGAAATCAAAGGCCCTGTTTCAATGAAAACATCTCTTCGAGCAATTCTGACCTTCAGATAAGTCACTAATGAGCTTTTCAAAGATCCAGGACTCCTCTCATCAATGTATTTCTCAAGAAATGGCAAAAGGAGGGTCCTCTGAGTCTTCCTGTGGGGGGATAATTAGCTGGTGGTTGGAAGGTCACTCCAGGATTCCTAGCTTTTTGAATTCCGTCCTCTACCTGCTTACACATGTCAGTTTCATTTGATGGGAGCTGCTATTGAAGCCACATTTTTCTTTTTTTGGTCAGCCAATCAAGCTAAAAATTGGATTGATTTTCACCTGTTAAACTCAGTACACTGATCCTAGAATTTCTGTTAAGCCCAGGCTTATCAATAAACTAGTCTGATTTAAAATTAGATTTCTTCCTCCTTGCTTCAGAAGCATCCCATCAGAATTTATTTCCACATACATTCTCCAGGATGCTGGTTACAGAAATTAATAGTCCTATAATTCTTTGCTATGGAGGTCTCCTTTTCCCAACTTTGTTTTATCAGGCTCCTGGGGCATGCTGAGGTCTGACACTGGCTATAGGTTTAAAGATAAGGACAAGTGGGGTTGAGGGGGGTAGATGGTGGTAAGTGGGTAAAGTCTGAGAAGAACTGGTTTCACACTGGGAGGGAGTCACAGAGTCTTCAAGTGAGGGTATGTCCCTTGCCCCAAAACATGGGAAATTGGGCTGCTTTGACTGACAAAGCTCCCTGTAGTCTGGGGGTCCAGTTACCTGTCTGAGTCTTTCACATCCACCCACACTTCCTCATTCTTCCTGTAACAGTGTTTTGAGTTTGGTTGGTTGTAAGCAGAATTTTTAAGACAGAATAAAAATAGAACACTTTGCTTGTAATAAAGGTAATTGTTATTTCATAACAGCTTTGTTTCAGTTGTATCGGGAGGTATGTGTGTATGTGCACACATGGATCAAGGTGTAAGATAAATGTCTTATATGGGTTGTGGTCAAAAACATTTAAAGCTACTTGTGTAAAAGGCTTGACAAAGGGGTAGCCTGGGTGGTTCAGCAGTTTAGCACTGCCTTCAGCCCAGGGTGTGATCCTGGAGATCCGGGATGGAGTCCCATGTCGGGCTCCCTGCATGGAGCCTGCTTCTCCCTCTGCCTGTGTCTGTGCCTCTCTCTTTGTGTGTGTCCCTCATGAATAAATAAATAAAATCTTAAAAAAAAAAAAAAAAAAAGGCTTGACAAAGCTGTAGTTCTGACCAGGGTAATTCAGCCACTTACATAAACTTTTAATTTGGTTTTGGGCTATCTCAACCATGCTGCTTTACTTGGTAAGAGATTTTTTTTTTAGTAGGGTTATAGAAGGTCAAGGAGTGCAATCTCCGCTTTCAGTTGAGAATTTATGTATTTGACCTTATCATTCTCCTTCTTTGGGTTTTCTTGAAGAATCTATTACACCCACTACACTTGAGTCCTCATATCTTCATATTCTGTGTCCACAGTAATATGGTGCCCCAGATCTTGCCTTCAATGAGTGTTTCATCAGAGGTAACAATGCACAATCATTTAACTAGTATTTGCCAGTTCATATTGTTGAGGAGGAAAAAAATGTCCTCTTTCAGATTCTTCTAGCTAGACTAAGAATTAAATTGACCTGAGACAGATTGAAGACTGAAAAACTTAAGGAGAAAATAAATATATTTTGTAAGATATTGAGTACCTAAGATGAGATCAAAAACTCCTTAAAGGCCTGCGATATAAGAGAAGCAATTTAGATTCCTTTCTAATTCAGCATGACTACACATAAACTTTGTTTAAACAAAAAGCCTGATTTATGGCCCACCAAGCATACGTTATGCACCTGATTTGTAAATGAGTAGCCTAAAGGAAAACCATCTTGTTCTTAAGATACCAATCAATGCTCCTACTTCCTGCATTCTTTGACATTAAAACTTGTAATTCCTGCCTATATGCTAATCTATAATCTTTTGAGCTTTTACAAGATGTAAAAAAAAAAATATTTAACTCTTTAAAAACTTCATTCTCCAGAGCACTTTCTTCCCTATGAAGAATGTATTTCCTAGCAACTGTCCAACTTGGGCTCAAATAAAATTCTCTTACTTTTATTTATTTTTTTTTTAATTTTTTTTTTTTTAATTTTTATTTATTTATGATAGGCACACAGTGAGAGAGAGAGAGAGAGAGAGGCAGAGACACAGGCAGAGGGAGAAGCAGGCTCCATGCACCGGGAGCCTGACGTGGGATTCGATCCCGGGTCTCCAGGATCGCGCCCTGGGCCAAAGGCAGGCGCTAAACCACTGTGCCACCCAGGGATCCCCTAAAATTCTCTTACTTTTAGAGATTCTAAAAGGTTTGTTCTTTTTGTGTCAACATCTGGAAGTCTGGAGAACACTAGTAAATAGGCTAGAACCAAATACAAATCCTGGACTCAGTGCTGAGGCCACCACCTTAAAAACATTTCTCAGTAGTTCCTGTATCTTTCTCTCTTTCCACTGCTATTCATAATCCTAGGCAGGAGCATTAGATTGGCTGAGCACGGTCACATGCCTGCATTTTCCTGCTGGGGACATGAAAGAATTTCTATAATTTATATGAGGTGAAGGAAGGCATTGCCTAGCATGAAGATGCAGTCTATTGCAGATCCTAAGGAACAGAATGGATGTTATTGGATGCTGGGTAATCAAAAAAAAAAAAAGTCAAATGTCTGCCAAAAGTTTTTGCCCCCTTCTACTGCAATTCTATGGGTATTGTCCCTCTTTCTCATTAAACGTGAGCTACTTCAGCAATTATCTTGCTTTTCTTTGTATGCCTCAAACCAGGTACCATAGTCTTAAAGTTAAGTAATCAAGAAAAATGTTGGGTTGTTTTTGTTTATTGTTAATATAAGAGAACAATTAGAAACAATAAGACAATTAGAAAGGAATTTTCTAATTCCTAATTCCTTAGAAAGGAATCTAAATTGCTTCTCTTATATCTCTTATTGTTAATGTTTATTTTGTTTTAATAAGAGAACTTCTTGAGCTCGTGAGAACCACAAATCAGAGAATTAAGCTGAGGACTTTACAAAGCAAAGATCAAAAATAGTTCAATCTTCCTGGACTCGGCAGCAGTGTCACCCAGAATCCATAAGAGGCAAAAAGCCAGGCAGATAAGACTAGCATTCCCCCAGGCTGGCCTGCACAAAGGAAAAGGGTCCTGGAAAAGAATCCTGAAATTGTGCCAATTAAGTCAATCTGTAATTAAGTCAGGATTGAAACCTAGAATCTATAAATTCAAGGGTGGATGGCTTAGTTGGTTAAGTGTCTGACTCTTGAATTCAGCTCAGATTATGACCTTTGGGTTGTGAGACTGAGCCCCATGTCAGCCTCCATGCTCTGTGTAGAATCTGCTTGATATTTGCTTCTTCTCCCTTTGCCCCTTCCCCCCTCACATGTGCTCTCGCTCTCTCTCTCAAATACTTTAGAATCTATAAATTCATTACCTTTTTTTAAAAAATCTTATCCTCTTTTTATTTTTTAAAAACTAAAGTTCCCTCTGAGTTATTGCATTTTTCTCAGCTACAGCAAAAGGGTCTCAGCTAGTAAAACTATCAGGAGAGAAAAAGCAAACCTGAGTTGTTCCATGGAGAACCAGAAGAGCTAAGATGACCAAGAGGTCTGTGAGACTGAATGTAGAAGCCACAACAAGAAACTAGGGGATTTTTTTTCCCTTGGGATCAGTCACCTAGAGGTGGGAGGAGGAAGAAAAGCCCAGGGAAGGAAGCAAAGAAAGTGAAATCAGTAGCAGGTGGGGACAGTGGTAGTTGGAGGCAAACTTGGGGGACAGATAGCAGGACAGCCATCTCCAGGAGAAAGAAATGTACACCCAGCTGAAGGCCATGTTCTAAATTGCACTAAGAGACATGGTGAAATTATAGGGCTAGATAGTCCAAAACTGGGATGCCTAACTCCTAAAAGGACAGATGTCTGCAAATTCCCTTCAAACAATTAAACATTTGTGGTTCCTTTTAAATATGTCAGAATTAGGCTCACTAATAATTACAACACTTCCTTTGTCTCAACTCTTCTCAGTTCACCATGTTCCTCAGGTAGGTAATATTAGTATCATTATTTCAGAGAGAGTAATGTGGATACTGAGAAGCCATCCTAGCCAGAGTCATACCACAAACCCTTAGGGCTTCCAAGTTTAGAACTTAGGCTGCTGCTGCTGCTTCCTGGTTTGTTGATTAAGATGCATGAATGATAGCTTTTTATGGATTTTATGACTCCTTCGTAAGTACCAGTCATTTTAAATTCAAAAAATCCTTTGTAATTTTGGTAGTCAACTGAACACCTTGGACATTCTTGCCAGAGAATTAGTACCTCTTGGTGGATGGCCTTCACACTAGACTGTTATATCTATTAATAGTCATGCATGGATCTTTTTCTGGCCAGAAACAAGTAAATGTTCCAGGTTTGATTTAATTTGCAATATGCAAGAATGGATACCTATTCATTTGGACACTAAAATATTTTTAGTATTTTGAAACTTTGAGACTTTTACTCAAATAAGACAACTTTTAATATCTTTGGTGACCTACTATTTCTTATCCTTCTGGTTGTCTTACAAACAATTTTGCTGAGTTCTAGAAAAGAGGACCTAAAGCTGGGTGGCCAGAGATACCACAGAACGAATTAGAATCAAAGATTTGTGATTTATTGAGTTCTTCACAGAAGCTTAAAAGCTTCTTGGAATTGGGTCATGTCTTAAAGAAAAGTGGCTTAAATCAATGTTTATAGTGTTTCTCTGTGTATGTCAATTTAATCCTCAAAACCACCAATATTTTGTAGCTGGATTCCTCTTATGATTATGTCATGTGCTTAATGTCATTTTATATTATTGACTTTTCCCATGCCTATTACAACCTGAAACATGTCTCCTTTCCCAGTTACATTACAAACGTCTAAAGGGCAGAGCCAATGATAAACTTCTCTTTATTTCCCTACAATATCTACTAAGTACCTTGCATCAGGTAGATGCCAAAAAGATATGTGATCGCTGACTAAACCAGCAGAAACTGGAAATGTGGAGTTGACCAAGTAATGGGAAAGATGAGCCCAGCACTCAGAAGCTGCCCGTACATTGGCTACAAATCATCAATTACACCAAAGGGAGGGTTCCCCACTTGAAGAAAATGATTTGGTCCTGGTCATTTGGAGCTTATCTCCCATCCCTTCTCATTTTATTTGAGACATCTGGTTGGATGTTGTACTATTGACCTACTCATCCCCTCCTCCTGCCTTTTCACTTCCATTCCTGGGCTAATAGAGTTGCAAAGTAACGAAAAGGAAGTATACAAACATTGTCATCACAAATGCAATAGGCATTACTGTCACAAAGAGCATGTAGAATCCAAAGGGCCACCCACCCTAGAGCCTAGACTGATCTCCAAGACAGTCAAGACATTGATGCTCTTTTCTGAATTGGGGCTTGGACAAGAAAAGCCTGAGGGAGCCTAGTCCCTTCAAGGATCCCCTAAGAGCTAAAGTCAATTGCATAATTGGTCTGATTTAGAAAAGATCTGAATTAAGTAGGTTTAAGACTAACCCAAGATTTAATTCTTTTTTTTTTTTTTTAAGATTTTATTTATTTATTCATGAGAGACACAGGGGGGAGGGGCAAGATGGCGGCAGAGCAGGGTCTCCAGGTCACCTGTCCTCAACAAATTACCTAGAAAACCATCCAATCATCCTGAAAATCTACGAATTCGGCCTGAGATTTAAAGAGAGACCAGCTGGAACGCTACAGTGAGAAGAGTTCGCGCTTCTATCAAGGTAGGAAGACGGGGAAAAAGAAATAAAGACACAAAAGGCCTCCAAGGGGGAGGGGCCCGCGAGGAGCCGGGCTGAGGCCGGGGCGAGTGTCCCCAGGACAGGAGAGCCCCGTCCCGGAGGAGCAGGAGCTGCACCAACCTTCCCCGCGGAAAGGGGCCCGCAGGGAGGTGGAGCAGGACCCAGAAAGGCGGGGACGCCCTCGGGCTCCGGGGACAGTAACAGAGGAACTGCGCCCCGGGAGATGCGCCGAGCTCCCTAAGGGCTGCAGCGCGCATGGCGGGGCCCGGAGCAGCTCGGAGGGGCTCGGGCGGCGGCTCCGCGGAGGGGGCTGCGCGGCTCCGGGAGCAGCTCGGAGGGGCTCGGGCGGCGGCTCCGCGGAGGGGGCTGCGGGGCGGGAGCGCGAATCCAACAGCGCAGGCCCCAGAGCACAGGGCGCCGGGACACAGCCCAGGATCCGGCCTCCCCCGGGACAGGCAGAGGCCGGGAGGGCCGGGGACACAGCCCAGGATCCGGCCTCCCCCGGGACAGGCAGAGGCCGGGAGGGCCCAGGACAGCAAGGACGCTCCTGCCTGGAACTGAGCAGATCAGCGGCCCCGCCCGGGAGCCCCCAGGCCCTGCAGACGGAGAGCCCCGGAGTTACTGCGGGAGCTGACTCCAGGGCTGCAGAGCTGGCCCCGCCACTGGGGCCTCACGGGGTGAACAACCCCCACTGAGCCCTGCACCAGGCAGGGGCAGAGCAGCTCCCCCAAGTGCTAACACCTGAGAATCAGCACAGCAGGCCCCTCCCCCAGAAGACCAGCGAGACGGACCAGTTCCAGGGGAGGTCAAGGGACTTAAAGTATACAGAATCGGAAGATACTCCCCGTGGTTTTTGTTTTTGGTTTTTTTGTTTTTGGTTTTGGTTTTTTTGTGTTTTTGTTTGTTTGTTTGTTTGTTTTGTTTTGTGCTTTTTTTTTTTCTTTCTTTCTTCTTGATTTCTGATTGCTTACCCCACCCCACCCCTTTTTTTTTCTTTTTTCTCCTTTCTTTCTTTTTCTTTCTTTTTCTTCTCTTTTTCCCCTTTTTTTCTTCTTTCTCTTTTTTCTTTTTCTCTTTTCTTTCCTTCTCTCTCTTTTTCTCCTTTTCCCAATACAACTTGTTTTTGGCCACTCTGCACTGAGCAAAATGACTAGAAGGAAAACCTCACCTCAAAAAAAAAGAATCAGAAACAGCCCTCTCTCCCACAGAGCTGCAAAATATGGATTACAATTCAATGTCAGAAAGCCAATTCAGAAGCACTATTTTACAGCTACTGGTGGCTCTAGAAAAAACCATAAAGGACTCAAGAGACTTCATGACTGCAGAATTTAGATCCAATCAGACAGAAATTAAAAATCAATTAAATGAGATGCAATCCAAGCTAGAAGTCCTAACGACGAGGGTTAACGAGGTGGAAGAACGAGTGAGTGACATAGAAGACAAGTTGATGGCAAAGAGGGAAACTGAGGAAAAAAGAGACAAGCAATTAAAAGACCATGAGGATAGATTAAGGGAAATAAATGACAGCCTGAGGAAGAAAAACCTACGTTTAATTGGGGTTCCTGAGGGCGCCGAAAGGGACAGAGGGCCAGAATATGTATTTGAACAAATCCTAGCTGAAAACTTTCCGAATCTGGGAAGGGAAACAGGCATTCAGATCCAGGAAATAGAGAGATCCCCCCCTAAAATCAACAAAAACCGTTCAACACCTCAACATTTAATAGTGAAGCTTGCAAATTCCAAAGATAAGGAGAAGATCCTTAAAGCAGCAAGAGAAAAAAAGTCCCTGACTTTTATGGGGAGGAATATTAGGGTAACAGCAGACCTCTCCACAGAGACCTGGCAGGCCAGAAAGGGCTGGCAGGATATATTCAGGGTCCTAAATGAAAAGAACATGCAACCAAGAATACTTTATCCAGCAAGGCTTTCATTCAAAATGGAAGGAGAGATAAAGAGCTTCCAAGACAGGCAGCAACTGAAAGAATATGTAACCTCCAAACCAGCTCTGCAAGAAATTTTAAGGGGGACTCTTAAAATTCCCCTTTAAGAAGAAGTTCAGTGGAACAATCCACAAAAACAAGGACTGAATAGATATGATGACACTAAACTCATATCTATCAATAGTAACTCTGAACATGAGAGACACAGAGGGAGGCAGAGACATAGGCACAGGGAGGAGAAGCAGGCTCCATGCAGGAGCACAATGCAAGACTCAATCCTGGAACTCCAGGATAATGTTCTGAGCCGAAGGCAGATACCCAACCACTGAGCCACCCAGGCATCCCCTAAGATTTAATTCTATCACAGATTTGGACTAGTGAACCTAGTTTTGGTCTCATATTCCTGGCTGCACCCAGCAGAATTAATTGATCTAAAATACTTATTCAGGAACTACTCTGTCCAAAACATGAATGAAGTGGGTACAAAGATGACAGACACAGGTGTATAGACACACTCAGATGCCTACCAGCGGAGATCAAACACATTCCTTGTAAATTATAAAATATGGCAAATGCCACAGAAGAGGGACATAAGCCCGAAACCTGGCCGTGATAGAATCTGGAGAAGAACCAGATGACCTGACGCTCAGCACTGGGATGACAGGCAATGGGGTAACATTCTTGACTTCATGAGTGAACACAAGTAGACAAGCAAAATAGAGGAAAGAGAAGCAGATTCTGTGTTGAGACAAGCAGAAAAATTGCTTCAAAGTAGTGGATAGTAGCCATGTGGGCTTTTTCTGAAGTGTTTCTAAGATCTTCATTATCAGAAAAGGATATAGAAAACATGAATTTTTTTAAAGAAAATACTTCTTAATCTAAATCTGATCTCCCAAGTCCGCATCTAATTTGCTTTTTACTATGGCTTTTCAATATTGTCAAATTGTCAAATTAAAGCAACCTGAAATTTGAAATTTATCTTCACATCTGTTTTTCTACCATCCTATTAGTCCACACCCATGGACAAGGTTTTTTTCAAGACTTCTTAAAACTAGTATTTTCTTATTTCATTTATTCCTGTTTCAATTTTATTTTTAAAATATCTATGATTTTTTTCCCCAGTAGTTCTGAAGAAAACGCCATCATGGAGGAAGTTTTATCACATTTATGTCTAAGTGTCACCATTCTTCCTCTTAGATTTCCAAGCTATTTTCAATTTGCATCTTTAGCCCCTCTTCCCTTTTACAGCATCATATAAATTCTTATATGACAGTATTTACAAGACTCTTCAATACTTTTCTCCCCATGCAAACCAGTCTTTTTTTTTTTTTCTTTTTTTTCTTTTTTTTTTTTCAGTTGCACTGGATCATTGTGAGCCAGCATAAACTCCAGGCTCTGACTTCAGCAACACATATCTCTATAGAATTGAAGAGGACATCATTCCAAAGCTATGAACTCTGGATTTCTTGCTTTGGTTTGGTTCTTCAAGTTTACTGAGCCAAATGCACAAAGCCAGGTGAAAAAGAGGTTGTTGATTTCCTGCCTTAAGCAAGTGTGCCTCATTGAAAAGTCACCAAGCAGTGCTATAACCTCAGAAAATGTTTTAGGGGTTGAATTTCTACCAATAATTGTCACCCATTACACCACTGCCTATTGAGTTATCTATGATAAACCTCCAGAACTTCTCCTTTTACAAACTTTTTTTTCTACCCCATCCTGTCTCCTCTTCCCTTAATAAATTATAAGTATAGTCATATGTTTATATATGCAAATACCTATTTTCTTCATGTGTGGTGCTAACTCCACTGTCAATCACCTTACCTGTGCATGTGACCCACTTAACGGCACTCTACATTTGAGAAACCCCAGATCCCTGAAAATTTTCTCTGCCCTGCAATTATTTCAGTATCAAGAGCAGCTTATCACAAACATCTCCCCCTTCCCCTGCTCAGGCAGCATTGATGCCTTCCACTTTTTTGATGTGAGTGTCCCACTCAGGCATGAGATGGCCCTTCTGTGGGTGCCGGCTGGCCTGGCATCAATGCTAGTGCGATGTACCTGAAGGAATAATGAATATGCCACCCTAAAGTATGACTGTAGAAGTTCAGGACACGCCACTTGAAAATATGTGGTTTTGGTAAAGCACATTTTGAGCTACAGGAACTTGAAAATACAAGGAAGGGCATTCTCTGAACTCTTCCTTCTTTGCCCTAAAGACTGATGACCCCCAAAGAAACTAAATTGTCGTGAATGCCCTCCCCCCAGAGTTTTACCAACTAGCAAAGATTGACTCCTATCATAGGAGAGGATCCTAGAAGTGGATACCACACACACACAAACTTTGTCACAAATATGATACCTCCCATCTATTCTTCTAAAGGCTCACTCATCTTTCCTAAAAATCATTCACTTTCCTCTAAGAGGCCTACATCTCTTCTCCTCTTTCCCTATTAAGTTGTTATTCATATTGTGATAATCGTTTTGAAATATATGTACATCAAGTCATTATGTTGTACACCTTAAATATACACAGTATATGTCAATTATACCTCAATAAAACTGGAAGAAAAAATAACAGTAAAAATGAATTTTAAAAATAGATGGGTTTTGTTTTTTTTGTTTTTGTTTAAACAGATGGTTTTTAATCCTGAATTCCAAAGCCACCTCACAAGTGACTCATTTTTTCCTGCTTATCTCCCATGTATGAACGCAGTATTACGTGTTAGTAAACTTCAGTTTGTTTTTTTCTTGTTAATCTCTCTTTTATTACAGGGATCTCAGCTAAGAACTCAGAAGGGTAGAGGGAAAATTAGCTTTCCTCTTCTACATAGCAAAGCCACTGTGTAGCGTCAACCAATAGAGCTGACAGTAGATGCCACTTCTGCTCCCACCTAAGGATAAGGGCACCATTTCCATTGGCTTCCAAAGCGTGGGATGCCCCTTCTAGACACTAGTGAGGGCTTCTCCTCCTGCTTGCTATTCAAAAAATCAGTGGTGCTGGGGACCACTGCCCAGAATCATTGATGTGCAGAAGCTGCCAAAGTGCCAAAGTTCTCAATACTCAGTAACTCCACACCCAGTACCCAGGTGCCTATGCCTCTCTGCCCCTTTGTTATTCTGTGACCAGCTCTCAAAACAATGCATCTTTGTACTCTGGATGTTTCAAAGAGAGTTTGTGTAGAAACAGCTCCTCCTTTCTTTGTTATTCCAAAAGCCCTCCCCACCCCCACCCAGGGATTAAGACACAGTCATTTGGGGACTGACTGGGTGAGAGGGTTCAAAGACAAAAGCTGGCTATATTTGAAGTAGTCCCTTTTCTTCAGTGCCTGAGGCATAGCTACATGCCCAGCCCAGGGCTGGTCTCTCCTCCCTCAAGTCCTCTCCTCCCTTCAATAATTTATTTTCTGAGGTTCAGTTCCTTCCAATTTGCCCTGACATTTCTGAATGCAGAAGAAGGATTCCCTTCATCTCAAACTCTTTCGCTGCTTCCTGAGCTCCCCCATCCTCAAGGCAAGGGAAGAGGATCCAGTGAAATATCTGTAAAATAGTGGGTGCCTTTAAGAAGGGGAAGTGGGTAGGCATTAGCTGAGCTGAAAAATCAGCAAGATGACCTAATGCCTCTATCAGAACAAATGAGACCATGATAAATTTGAGAAAGAGCCTCACATGAGTCCCTTAGCATTTGGAAACACACCTAAATTTAGAAAGGAAAGTCTGCTTTTTATGCAGAGCTTTGTAAAGATGAGAGTTTTGGGGTGTTCCCTGCAACAACAGGAGGAGATGGAATCATGGTGACAATAATGAGCCTGGAAAGAAGATAGGGGCAGCCCTGCACCCCATTCCAGATCCCTGGAGCCTTCGAAGGATGATGAAAAGCACCTCAGTGCTCCTGGGACCCCACAGGAAGGAGTGCAAAGGACAGAGAGGGAGCACAAGCCACAAATGTGCCCTGAAGGGCCTTGATGTAGGGATTTCCCACCCAGAAAGATGCTTAACGGTGTGGACCACTGTCATTGATCAAAGAGAGACACAGCTGACCTCTCAGCACTGGATAGAGATGGAATGCGACTTAATTGTGCAGAGACCACCCTAGTGACTAGAGCTACCAGCAGCTCACAAAGCCAACTTAGCCAGAGTAAAACCAGGGCAGCCTTCCTCCTCAGACAGGCTCCTGCTGTGGAAAGCAAACCCAGCCATCGCTCCATTTCTCTTCCCCAATGTATGGGAAAAGCTAAAGTCTAGTAAAGAGCAGAGGGAGAGGAGGTCCTGGAACCAGACCAGTGGCCTGTGTGCGCACATCTCCAATGTACAAGATTCAGAGAAGGAATGAGAAAGTAGACCCACCCTTCCCCCTTCTCCAAGTCCCCGGATCCAAAGCCTGACTGGGTGGGCAGAGATTCAAATTGATGAGAAGACACATCTTTAAATTACATTAGACTGTCTTGAGTTTAAATGACAGAAAATGATTGGTAAATTATCAAATCTGTTTAAGATGTTTTTATGGGTTCTGTACCATGGAGAAACACAGATCCAACATTGCACAGCTGGGAGCACTTATGGGGCCGGGGGGGGGGGGGCGGTGGGGAATATACCCTACCAAGTTCACACTGATTAATAAACAAGTTATACTTGCAATATTCTCTCTTAAACACAATGAAAATCTAAGACCTTTCTTCAAATCTCCTTTCCAGGCTCAAAGTTGTATGAGAGAGATTAGAATGAAATGTAGTAGAATTTCAAGGAATTCCCTTCAAAGTCCCAAATTTATCTGAGCACCTTTTATATCCACAAATGACCCAGGATGATATTTTGCCTTTGCCCTCATCTCTGTACCTTCTAAATCAAAGCCACAGCAGTGTTGGGATGAAAGCCATAAGTATGGAGAAAATATAAGTAGTGCAAATTAATCTTATTCCTTCTTCCTCCCACTATAACCACTGTTCCTGCTTCTGTCTAAAAAAGACACTTGGAACATCTAGTCAGCAGTGAACAGACCTTATTCATTGGATAGACTCTTATAGCAAGCATGACCTACTTGACCAACTTGAGATACAAATCAAATCACATCGTTTATTACTCTAATTAACTTCTCAAAGCCCCATCTCCTGCCCCAACTCTAAAATCTCCCTCTTCTCTGAGATTCCAATGAATCTCAGGGATTTACTTATCCACAGGAAGTAAGTTAAATAAATGAGTGGTAGTTTCTACTAGTACATGCTTCTGCCTGCCACATGATGTCACTGCTGAACACTGGTCCTGCACAGTCTGGTGTCCACAATGGTTTACTGCTGAAGTGATGCTCTAGGTTAGCCCTTTATAACATTGCTTTATAACCAGTCTCTAGCTCCAGACTCGTGTGCTAAAACACTATTTTCCAAAGCAGAATCAAGCCAGTAGGTTTCCAGCCTCAGCTACAGTGTGCCACAGCCCTCTCCCAAACCCCTTTGGGCCTTTGTGGTGAGGCTAGGGCACCCAATGCAAACTGGTCCACCAGATTCTAAAAGCTCTACAAAGCTGCCTTGTTAAGCTGAACAAAAGATTCTGTTATACCCTTCAAAAAAAAACTTGCATTAAGCATACTAGAGATTTTCACTCAAGTGACTTTTTTTTTTTTAAGTGACTTTTTTCTAAACAGAGATCTACTCCAAAATTGTTTGCTATATGCATCTACACAGTGAATTACCAACATTTATTTCTCTTGCTAAGAACAATTGTATCTGGCACCCCATAGTGCATTTCAACTCTTAATAAATTGGTACTACTGAGGAAGTTTGGGATGACATTGAATTTCAACTCTCAAATGACAAACATACTCTTCCTTGGCTGAACAAAATAGAAATTTGGTGTCAGATTATTCACTTGTAACTGGATATGCCCTCTCATTCCACTCCCCTGCCCCGTGACCCCATTGCTTCCATTTTGTCTCTAGGAATTCTTTTCCTCACTTTACATTTGGGCTTAGCCCATGAGAGGCATCGGTAAGAGATAAGAAGTGAGCCATGACCACAACAGACTCCTTCTCCAGTTGGGTTGCCGCATCCACAGAGCTACCCTTCCCAGCTTCCAGTGGCTATGGCTCCCACCTCTTGCTAACCAACCCCCACCCCACCCCCCCACACTACCGCCCCCCACCCCCCACCTAGGGCACTGCATTATTCCTTGTTGGTTTCTCCAATCCTGCTCATGGGTTAAAAAACATCTTTACTAGACTGCCTTCAGATTTCCAAGTTTGTGGGTGCCATCTGTTTCCTGCTCAAGCCATGACTGACACATCAAGAGTAAGATGAAAAGTAGTCCTTGTTATTTAAGCAAAGAATGTTTTTGATTATTGTAACTTTGTATACAAAATGCTCTCCCAAGGTCAGATTCAAGAGGACTCTCAACCATAGCTCTACCTCTAGTCTACAATTTAAAAGTGGCCCTTCTCCTAATACAAGGTTATTCTTGTGGAACCTTAGGGTGAATTATTTCTACTGAGCAACACGCAGGAGCTCCGGGCCAATGGCAAATTAATTTTCAGTGAATTGGCCTCTTAGCACATGGGTCATTTGGTAAAATGATTTGGGCAAGTTGATTTTTGGTAAAGTGACCTGCTTCTACACTTGATGTTCCTCCCATTCTGCCCATGCATTTCTTTGCTGTTTTGTTTTCAAACTAAATGTCTTTCCCACTACACTGTAGGATCCTCTGAGAGGGAGAATCATGTGCTATTCACCTTTGTGTTTTTCCCAGCCCCCTCCTAGGGCCTGAAATGGTGTTATGTACAAGTAGCGAGTCAGTAAATGTTTGTTAAAGAAAGTGAGTGAACAGAAGGTACCGTGAAATATTGAAGCAAAGACAGGCTGAATCCATCGGAGATACACACACTGTTATACGGGGACAGAGAGGGTTCCTATCTCCATGTCCAACGGTCCAACAGTCACTGAGAGAAAGGAAGGAAGTGGGAGAAGAAAGGGATAGAAGAAAGCTTTCTGAAGAGGAAGGAGGGAAAAGAAGAAGGGAAAGGGAAATTAAGAAGAAAAGGGAAACAAAGAGGAAAGTATCCATTTATAAATTTTCTTTTTAAAGATTTTTTAAAATTTTGAGTAATCTCTATACCCAGTGTGGGCTTGAACTCATAACCCCAAGAAAGAGAGTCACATGCTTCACTGACTGAGCCACTATAAATTACTGCCCCTATAAATCTAACATAAAAATACATTTAAGGATGCCTGGGTAGCTCAGTGGTTGAGCCTGTCTTTGGGTCAGGTTGTGATTCCAGGGTCCTGGGATCAAGTCCTGTAACAGACTCCCCACAGGGAGCTTGCTTCTCTTTTTTTTTTTTTTTTTTTAAAGATTTTTTTTTTTATTTTATGATAGTCACAGAGAGAGAGAGAGGCAGAGACACAGGCAGAGGGAGAAGCAGGCTCCATGCACCAGGAGCCCGATGTGGGATTCGATCCCGGGTCTCTAGGATCGCACCCTGGGCCAAAGGCAGGCACCAAACCGCTGCGCCACCCAGAGATCCCCGGGAGCTTGCTTCTCCCTCTGCCTGTGTCTCTGCCTCTCTCTCTGTGTCTCTCATGAATAAATAAAATCTTTAAAAATAAATAAATAAAAATATCTATATAATCAATGACTTACGTAAACAAAACAAGGATTTTACCACTAATACATCTTGAATATCTCTAATAAAACCTTTAAAATATTGCTAGTAAAGGGGCACCTGGGGGGCTCAGTTGATTAAGTGCCTGTCTTTGGCTCAAGTCATGGCCCCTGGGTCCTGGGATGGAGCCCTGGTGTTAGGCTCCCTGCTCAGTGGAGTGTCTGCTTTTCCCTCTCCCTCTGCAGCCCCCCTCCCCAGCTGGTGCACTCTCTCTCTCTCTCTCTCAAATAAATAAAATCTTTTTTTAAAATTGCTAGTAATTACATAAATAATGTCCAACACATATCTTCTTTAACAGTATTTTCAAATTTTGATTCTGAAACTACACAGATTGTTTTAACTCTCCTCCTCTCTTGAAATTTAAGACTCAAACCAGAAGGCTGACCAGGATCCAAATATGAATATGGTGGATCTGTCTCTGATTTCTAAAATAGGACCAGAGAAATTACTTTCCCGGCAGTATTTTTAGCAGTGTGAGGGAAGGCGCTCCCTGTGCTGTTTCTTGGCAGGCTCACAGTCTGCCACTCCTGAGCCTGTCCCCCGAATCCTCCTGCACCAGGCACCATCCGCACTCCTGCCTTGGAGCCTCCAGTGCGGTCCACACAGATGATTGGAGTTCCTTTGCCTGAAGAGAGGCATTTAAGACAGTAAGAGCTCATCTCCTTGACAACTAAACTAAGAAGAAGAGTTCCTTTATCACTCAGGGACAAAGTGCCAGAAACAGTGCAATGTAGAGAGAAGCTAACCCATGTTTATTTAGAGTAGGTGCTCTCTCTATATATATATAATCAATCCTTTGGAGAAAGAGATAGAAGTATCCCCTCTCCACAGATAAAGAAAAAGGAGGTATGGAAGGGTGAAATAGCTTGCTCTATGTTCCTCAGCTAGTTACCAGTAAAAGCAACTAACTTAATAACCAGAGTTTGCATAGTACTAGTGCTTACCAGGCACTTCTACTTATTGGGCCTCAAAACAAACCCAAAAGATAGCTTGAGTAAATGTTAACCACTATTCTCACTCCACAGAATGGAAAACTGGGGTTCATAGAAGGAAAGTAATTTTAAATACCAAATGACCTCTGAATTCCCTGAGCTGGTGCAGGGTGCTGCTGCCCACTGGCTCCGGCTCTTCAGGCAGCACGCTCAGGGAAATGGGTACTCCTCTGCAGCATGCGTCAAAGAAGCAAACTGCCCAGCCAGGATGGCCTGGCAAGGATGCCAGAGGGGCAGAACAGTGAAGGTTCTGTCCATATCCAGATGATCCCTAGATAACTGTGTGGCTCCTCTGAAAAAAGGAAAACCACGAGGCAGGCAGGGCAGGTAATCCTTGACAACCAATGGTATTTGGCTTATAGAACCTCTTCCTTACAAAGCATGACTCAGGAAAGCTGGGTGACCATATGTTCTCTTTCTGGGGGACAGTCATGATCTAGTCTGTTGTCCTGGTGGAACCAAGCAGGGTGCCTTCTTGCTCGTAAAAGCATCCTGGCTTGCCCAATAATACATCATATGGTCACCCTACATAAGGAATTTGTATTTCATAATTTCCTAAAGCAAAATGTTTCTTCTGCTTTCTCTGACACTCCAAAACACAAACACAACCACAACACCAATTTTTGGTCAAACAGGTGCATCACCACACACTAATGTCAGGAACCCAAGGTCAAGTTCAGAGCAGAAGCCAGAAAGAAACAGTATGTGTGGGATTTGTGCTTTCTCAACATTTTCAAGTTGGCAAAAAAAAAAAAAAAAAATTGCAAATCATATGTTTTTCCCAGGTCTGCCGTAATTGAGGCTCCGTAGAAATTTTCCCACAGCAAGCATGATTGCTAAGAGACAGAAAGAAAATATCTTACTGCCTGGAGCTCTTTGTTGCTATAATAATGAGGCTATATTTGGAGTAAAAGAAACAACTTCACTTTTTAAAAAAATCCACACAGCTACAAAATACAATCCAAGACAATACTTAAAATTTTTAAATCCTAAAATAAACAGAAAATACTAAATGTCATTTTCTCTAGCACTGCAACAATACAAAGAAGTAGCTATCACAGGTGTTGAATGACTTGTCTCTGCTTTCAGACATGGCAACTGGTCCTTGGTCATTTTAAAATCAGCTCATGAATTTATAGTTTCCTAAACAGCCTTTCTGTCTTCTAATTGCCTTTAAAAGAACCAACAGTAGAAGCTAGAAGTCTTTGCACACTCCCAGGCGTCACCCCAGGACAGCATGTCACATACTTCCCTGCATCAGCAGATCGGGTTACACGTGCCTGAGAGCACCTTGCCTGGTCTCCAGTTCTTCAAGGATCCATTACTGTGTTTTCCAGGCACCTAAGGGACTCTGCCCTCCAATTTCTCACTTACTGGCTACAAAGGTGACTCTCAATGTCATCAAGATTAAACCAGATCTTAAGGAGGCAACATAATGCCATAGTTAAGAGTTTGAGTGTCAGAGTCCAAGACTGGAGTCTATATCCCAGCTCTGCCATTGACAAGCCATGTGACTTTGGTTATTTACCTCTTCATCTGTGAAATGGGGGGTGATGATGGTGCATGGCTCATGGGGTTTGTGTGGGGGCTCAGTGACATAATTGAGCATAACGCCTAGCACATAGTATGTGCTCAAAAAGCATCCATTATTGGGGTGCCTGGGTGGCTCAGTTATATGTTCGACTCGATCTCAGCTCAGGTCTGGATCACAGGGTGTTGAGTTCAAGCTCCATGATGAGCTTACTTAATAAAATTTTTTTTAAAAAAGCATCTATTATTCATTCTTAGAAATTGAACATGGCCTAACATTTCAGTTTACTTAAAATCATCATGGTAAAGAAGGAGGAGGTGGCTTTCATTAAAAGGTGGCAGGATTTGAAATCAGAAAACTTGAATTCTAATCCTGGTTTTCTCACTCACTGACTTATATGGTTTTTGGATTCATTTCTTTGAACCACTATTCCTCCCCCCTCCAACCCCATAAAATGATAACTATGTCCTAGAGTCATTAAGAGGATCCAATAAAATAAGGGAAAAAATTTTGTAAATCCTACATTTTTTAAATTATTAGTCAAAATGAGATTAAGAACATATCTGCAGAAACCTAAGAACTAATGTAATGAAAATGCCTGGTCTCTTAGCTGCAGAGCTCCATGTACCAGGGTCTCAGGACCAAGCTGGATGGCTGTGGTGAGTCCCCTACCATACCCTGGACCACATCAACCTGGCTGCTCCATTGCCTATTCTCACAGCTTCCATGCTGTGAACAAGAAACTGCAACATGGGAGTTCTCTTCTTGGAATGTGCAATATTGCACAAACTCCCTCAAAAGGAAAATGAATAGAAGGGAGGGCTGGTGTAATGTGTACATCTTTGCCCACAAATCCAAACAAGAAGCAATACATGACAATGCAGACAATCTCTAAGAAACATTCTCGGTAATAGGATAAGGAATAGGAACTCACCTAGCTCACTGGGGAGTTGCTAACCACAACTTTGTCATATATGGTTGCTTAAGGTGAAGAAAGAAAGATGTGGAGGAGACTTGTTAGTGTCCTTACATAAGGCCTAAGAGGAGGGCCTAAGTAGTACATCTATTATACATCTAGCATAGTACAGTAGGAGATTCAAAAAGAAATAATCGGGCAGCCCTGGTGGCCCAGAAGTTTAGTGCCACCTTCAGCTCGGGGTGTGATCCTGGAGACCCGGGATCGAGTCCCCCATCAGGCTCCCTGCATGGAGCCTGCTTCTCCCTCTGTCTGTGTCTCTGCCTCTCTCTCTCACTCTGTGTCTGTCGTGAATAAATAGAATCTTTAAAAAACAAAAAGAAGAAGAAATAATCACCCCAAAGAAATGTTCAAAGCTAAATGGTTTTAAGTTAGCATTTAAAATTTATAAAGTTTTTGAGTGCCTAGGTGGCTTGGTCAATTGAGCATCTGACTCTTGATTTCAGCTCGGGTCATGATCTCAGTGTCACGATATCAAGCCCCACATCCAGCACCATACTCAGCAAGGAGTCTGCTTGAGATTCTCTCCCTCTGCCCCTCCCCTGGCTCATGCGCTTGCACGTGTATGCACTTTCTCTCTAAAATAGATAAATAGGGGCACCTGGGTGGCCTAGTGGTTGAGCGTCTGCCTTTGGTTCAGGTCATGATCCAGGGTCCTGGGATCAAGTCCCACATCCCCTGCAGGGAGCCTGCTTCTCTCTCTGCCTATGTCTGTGCCTCCTTCTCTGTGTCTGTAATGAATAAATAAAATCGTTTTTAAAAATTAAATTTAAAAAATTAGATAAATACTTTAAAATTAATTTTAAATCTTCAACATATAAGTTTATAGTCTTTTTTCTATGCTACCTTAGCAAAGCCTCTTGTTATAGTATTTCCCTTCTTCTAGGCAATATCAGACACCTGTAAATATAGGCATTTATTTTCTAAACAGGAACCTGAAGCACAGAAGGGACTTTGATAGTACCCTCTTCTCTTAGTCATGCTTACCATAGTAGTTCTAAGCCCAGCTCTGTGTGATCAACAAAATAGCACGTGGATCTGCTATAGTTTGTAAAGAACCATGTTAATTTAAGCATACCTGTATTCTGTAGACAGTTGGTCTTGTGGAACATGTCAATCCTCACCACTAGCTCTTCTATGCCACCCCTAGGTATTAGCTAAAATATCTACAGACAAGTTTACTACAGAGTTTTTGAGAAACAAGTACTTAAAAATTAGAAATAACAGTTACAAAATAAAGCCAATATTTTCACAAGGAACCCCAAATTCCCCAGGTAACAAATCTGGGTCTATCCTCTACCTCATACACAAGGCAGAAGAATCCAAATATCTTCTTGGGGCATCTTCCTCAGGATCTAAGTTGGCCAATCAACTCTGGTCCATCTAAGACCATAGGAACATTTTTTTTTAATGGTTTGTCCTCCACTGGGTATTTAGTACATGATCTTATTTCAAAATCTTCCACTTGTACCTCCAGTTTTCAACAATTAGAAAGGTGGGGGAAAATGAAATATTATTTTCCTCTTACAAAGCAATAGTTTTAGACCATTGCATCTTCCTCTCTACTAACATAATTTTTTATGTAATGCTCAGAACATCACTGCTAGACCCCCTTGGGGAGGACATCAAAACGCCTGTCAGCCCTCCCTTGTTTGTGGCTCTGTTATATATTCCTGTGTTATAGTCTTACTATACCTGTAATCATGCCTCTACTATTTGATTGCATGTGTTACCATACATGCAAAACTTGACCAGGTGATCTTAGCAAAGATCACCACTGGTTGGCCCCTCCTCATTTCCTTTTGTGCACATTGACAAGAACACCAGCCACACTAACACTACTTGTCACTCATCCTGCTCCTCCCTCCCTCCCCATACCCTGGAGAAGAACTGCATTATGTGACTAGTGGATTTGGAAAAATGAACTGGGCATGCACCCCTTGGACCCTTCTGAGTTCTCATTCAGATCCAGCCTGACTGCAACACGTGTCTCTTGGACTGCTCTCCTGGGAGCATGGTAAGCAGCTTGTGCATGCAGGCGACTTGGTATTTATGCTGCTGTTCCAGTAACTGGGTAAAAATGCATCTAATGCAAAGGTGGCTCTTGGCATCCGCTTTTCTCTTGCTTCAATCCTCCACTCAATTTGGAACTAGAGCAGGGGGAAAGACAGTATTTTATTAGCCTCCTCATCCAGTCTCGCTGTTTTCTCCATTTGAGTCACTAAGGGATAAGCCTTCTCTCAGAAGTTATTTGTCTCACATGCCTCTCTCATCTCACATTAGACCCTTTATGATTTCAGCATCTTCCCATTAAATGGAAGGTACAGAGCAGAAATGTTCCATTTAGCCATTGAATTTGAGAATTAGGAGAGCTATACAAAGTTAAAGTTGACCCTACCTACTCTTGCTGAGCATACATTTTGAGCCATTTTTCTAGTAATGGAAATGGAGCCATACTGAACCACCCTTGCCCTCTCACTGTGACTCTTACAGGAAGCAGATAGCCAGCCTTAACAGTGTAGTTGAAACAGACGATCATAGGAGAAGAAGAAAAAAAAAAAAAGGAAAAGAAAAAAAAAAAACAAGACAAAATTATAGAGGGAGACAAACCATAAGAGACTCCTAATCATAGGAAACTAACTGAGGGTTGCTGGAGGGGAGGGGTTAGGGCAACTGGGTGATGGACATTAAGGAGAGCATGTGATATAATGAGCACTGGATGTTATAAAAGACTGATGAGTCACTGACCTCTACCTCTGAAACCAATAATACATTAAAGGTTAATTAATTGAATTTAAATTTAAAAAATAAAAAGAAAAAAGAAACAGTGCAATCGAAGGCTGTGGAAAAGAATAATCCACAGATGGATTACCCCCATAACCTTGGTATCTGGAGTTCAGTGCTACAATACCATGAGCAAATCATTTCAGGAAAAAACAGCAAAAGGGACTGCTATTACCTAGGAGGTAGGTGCATTGTTGTAGCAGTGAACGTACACAAGCTCCTGGAGCTGGTGAGTTGGGTTCAGATCCCAGCTTCTCTATTTACCGACGGCTTGGTTTCACAGATGTTGTCTTATCACTCTGACTTAGCTTCTCATTTGTGAAATGTGAATGATAATAGTATCTACCTTACACGTTTGGCATAGGGTTAAATAATACTTCTAAAACGGACAGTGTCAAGTAAGTAAGCATACGAAAAATGTTGGCTATCATTATTTGAGTTGTACGTGAGGATACATACGAACATAAGCACTGGGTAAGATTCTATTTTGTCATAGATGATGGTAACAAAGAGCTAAACATCTGCTTATCTCGTTAACAGCCTTCTGTAGCTCCACCCATAAGGAGTTCAACAGAGCCAATCTTAAGGTAATGTGTTCAACCTCCTTCATCTTAATCTAAATAATTATGTACATTTAGTATACATTTTAGTTGATGAGTGAATTATGCACTAAATGTTCACTGAGCTGCCAGAGACAGGTTGACAGCGCTGGCCCTTCCAGACAACTTAGAAACCACTGAAATTTCGTTGCCATTGGTCTCAGAGCACTGCTTGTTGTGTAATCAGTGCATCAACGTGCCCATGATGCCAACTCCACAGGCAGCATCTTGCCTGAGGCTTTGGTTAGCAGCCTGCATGTGGGAGTTCACCTAGCCAAGAATAAGTGTGGCAAGCCGAACAAGGGGAACTGGGCAAGAGGGTATCTGGGCCAAAGGCATCACCTGGAATTCTCTAGATGGCACCCCAAAACAGTAAGTAAGCAGTGATCAATTTCTTCAAGAAGGATCCTTGCAAGAAAATGAACTGAATTGCCATAAAGTCCATCAGAATTGGTGTTTGTCTTCCTTTGAGCTCTGTGCACAATAGATCCCATCCCCTAATTACTATGTATGTGCTTCAGATTCAAGAAACACAGTATGTTCTGTTTTTACGGTAATGGATAGTCTTGTTGAGAAAATGTAAAACTCTATCAGTTGCTGAACCAATTGTTTAATTAAGTTGTCGCAGCATTTCCCAGGCCCAGTGGTTCAGCTGTTACAGGCAGCAACCTCCTTGCTCTAAGAGTAGGGACTAATTTTCCCACCACAATAACTGCCTTATGTGCTGTAACTGAAGATTCCATGTCACAATTAAAGAGAGAAATATGATCTCCCATTCATTTATTCCTGCAGAATCGGATTCTCTATAGTATATTATAAATCCAACACTTAATAGACATCAGAATAAAGTTTTTAATAGATGCATCTGCATGTGATGAGAGCCAAGCAGCTGCTTTCAACTCAGGGCGTAGGGGGAAGCTGAAAGGCATTTGAAAATGCCTGGAAAGTGGATTTTGTGGCTGTGAGCCCAAGAAGCTGAACACTTGTTGATCTGGCATCTCCTGCCCACAGGTCTCTACTTGGAATCCATGGTGTACAAGTAGATGGTAGATACATCTCTCCTGATCCCAAGATGGTAGCTAAGAGAGATTGCCTCACCTTTCAGGTGGTAAGAGGGCTGAGAGAACTCTGACTCTAAACCCTCTAAAAAGAGTTGGAGGATCTCAGTGGTGTGACATAGCCCCACACCAGCAGGGACATACAGGGCAGTTTTTCTGATTCTATAAATCGAGTTTTAAGGAGTACACAACTCTAGTTACGATTTGTCTTTGGCTGATTCTAATCCTCCACAATAATGAATTGAGGGAAACTTTAGTGAAATAAAGAGAAAGGTCTCTGACCAGTTTTACCCAAATTGTTTTATTCTTTAATTATCTGGTTCTATTTCCACATGGGGTTCTTATTTTAACAGATCCAGTGTTCTGAGTCTTTGAGCCCTTTCTTCAATACCTACCAAGGCAGTTTCAGCATATCCACCCCATTTACTGGATCCTGATGTAGTTTCCACACTTTAAGGGTCCATCTCATCAGCATATGAAGACTGGTTCCAAGATACCATTGCAAATTCTGCAATGTGCCAAACACTGTCCCATATCAGCCTCATAGTCCAACCTTCCTCAAGATCAGTTCCCAAATTCAGTCTTGTTGTTCTTGCTGCTATGTATGAACCCTGCCCTGCAGCTCCTTTGATGAATTAGCCTTTGCTTTTCATAACAGAAAAAGTCTGCCCTTACTTGGGTCATGCTGAAAGGTAATCCTTCCTAGCAATTGGTCTGGAAGCAATGAGGAGAGGCAGATCTTGAGAAATCCAAATATCATCCTAGGGAACATGCATCTCGGGTTAGTCTCTTACATGGTCTCCAGATGTTGCAGATTGAATTGCATCCCCTCAAAAATATGTTGGAGCTCTAACTCCCAGTGCCTGTGAATGTGATCTTAGTTGGAAAAAAGGCCTTTGCAGATGTCCTCAAATTAAGATGAGTTCATTCTGGACTAGGATTGGCCATAATCCAATATGACTGGTGTCTTCTTAAGAAGAGGAGAAGACATACTCCCAGAGGAGAGAAGCTACGTGAAGATGGAAAATAGGAATGGAGTGAGGCACCTAGGAGCCAAGGGATGCCAGGGATTGCTGGCAATGACCAGCAGCTTGGAGAGAGGCATGGAACAACTGTCCCTCAGACCTCCCAACAAACAACCAATCCCTGATTTCAGACTTCTGGACTCTGGAACTGTGAGAGAATAAGTTGCTGTTGTTTGAGAAGCCCTCCACTGTGTGGCAATTTGTTATGGCAGCCCTAGGAAGCTAACATACCAGCCAATAGGAGGCTGTGCTTTTCTACTTCTCCCAACCCAGAGCAATCTAAGGGACCTCAAAGTTCATACCCAAATATCCTCTTTCAGATCTCAGGGTCCACTTATCTTCCCTAACAGGGCCCTAATATTAACATGGAGACTTTCTAGGGTTGTAACTCTATCATACCACAAATCTTGGGCCTGATTTTCAGCTCCATCCACCTTCCAGCTTTGGAAGATAAGAGCCTATTTCCCTGTTGTTGCCCAGGCTTTCAAGCTCCCACACTGTGCCCTCAGTTGATAAGTGGCTGGTCTGAGTATGCCATTTTCCTCCTTCAGAGTTTCCATGACCATTAATATCAGCCAACCAGTTCTTCAGTCCTTCCATTGCTATTACCCACATCTGTCAAGCACAAGGCCTATTGGATGATAAGTCATCTATCATCTTCCTGCACCCCATCGATGCCACGTGAGAGTTTTAGTAAGTGTGATGCTGCAGGACACCAAGGATTATCACCCACCATATGAATCCAACCAATGGGAACTTTGCTGCCACCTGGCCAGAGAATGATTTAACTTCACGATTTCATCCTAAGGGGGTGCTCCCCAGGAACACTCCTGATACCAACTGCATAAGATTAGAATCTCCTAGAGAGAGAGCCTGAGACAAGGATTGAGTACAAGGAGTTTGGGAAGTAATCCCAGGAAGCACCGTAATGGACTGGAGAGATGAGAAAGAGAAGGAAAGGATGCTAAGATAGATACATTAATAAGCTGGCTACCACTGTGAGCAAGAGGGACTAAATCCTACTGTGGAACTCTGGGAAACTCACAGAACTCACCTCAGAGTATGCCCACCTCAGGGGCAAGGTTACTCTGGGGTATTTATTCACCAACTCCCATCTGTCACTGATTACAGGCTGTTCCCAGACGTGTTAATATTCCAGCATTTCTGGTCTGCCCTGTGTAAGGACCAAGCATGCTCCTGGGAGCCAGAGAAAGCCCCATACCGGGAGTTGCAGGTATTGCACTAAGAAGCAATTGCCTGTTCAGGAACAATGATGCTGAGGGGCAACGAATGGAGCACACCCCATGTTGCTACACCCCCATTACAAACTCAGGGACAGGGATCCCTGGGTGGCGCAGCGCTTTAGTGCCTGCCTTTGGCTCAGGGCGTGATCCTGGAGACCCAGGATCGAATCCCATGTCGGGCTCCCGGTGCATGGAGCCTGCTTCTCCCTCTGCCTGTGTCTCTGCCTCTCTCTCTCTCTCTCTCTCTCTCTCTCTGTATGACTATAATAAATAAATAAATAAATAAATAACTCAGGGACAATGGACCTGAGTTGGGGTAGAGGTGAGGTAAACTCTGAAATGGGAGTGTAGGAAGAAAGTTGGTGTCACTTTTCCCTAGTCACTGCCCCCATTTAATAGACCTTTTTACTTAAGTGATCAGGGTCAAGAAAGAGGCCATTTGTTCAAGGACAGAGTAATTAACTGTATAAATTCAATTAAGGTTATTTCAGTCTTTTCTAGCTGCTGAACAGACTATACAACCTCTGCTGGAACATTATTTGCGGTGAGGCTCAGAAACGTCTTCTTGCTGGTACTGCTACCACAGTGCTAAAGCATTTCCCCTGGATTTGAGCTGGTGGAAGGAAACCGCTAGACAGGATGCTAGCCAAAACAAACAAACAAACGACACTATGTAGAAGTCATTTGCTATATTGCTATTTCTTGGGTCACACCATGAAAAAAAGTTTACTTGTTATCCCCATGCAGGATTCCAGCATTTGTTATTTAACTATTTCTAGTGAGGATCACAGTCTAACTTAGGGAATGCTGCCATTTGGAAACAAATAATTCACATGCTCTCTATAAAAATATAACAGTTGGTCTTGAAAGAAATTAAAGAAAATACAAACCATGGTGTTAACATAGTTGCTTACGACTGAAAAAATATCCTTTTTGTCCTACTCTCTGCTTCGTGCCTAGTAGAGCAAACCCTAGGATTTCAAATAAGGGACTGTCATGCCAGTCTTCCTGATGGTAGGACACCTAGGCAAGATAGCAACCTGCCAGAAGGAGCTACCTGCCCCTTGTGTTTAGCGGTGAGAGCATTAAATTTTCTGCAATGAATATAAATTCTTCCTATAATAATAGGTTGAGCCATAATGAAATTATTGGCCTTCCATAATTTTTTACTACAACATTTGTAAATGTCATACTGTTTAAAGTAATAATCCCAACTGAGTTATAAGAGTGTTTTGTGCCAGTCTCAGCCTATAGAGTTGCTAACAGATAAAAATGCCTGGGGTGCTTACCTGGACCCAAAGCAAATCCCCACAGACATTTCCGCTTTTGGAGCTATTGCTGTGGCTGAATCAGCTCTTGTGATTATTAGGGTTGCAAGATGCCTTCAGCAACAACCATCATCAGGGAACTTACAAAAAATAGGGTTTACTATTTACAAGTCCTGGAGGTACACGACACACCCAGAGCCACACAGTGTGAGGTCAGAAGGAGGGAGGGTGGAGTAGGGAAGAGACTTGGGGTTCTGCATTTATTGAGGTCATGGGCAGAGTGCCTAGGATTTTATGGGTTCACTTTTTATTGGTGAATGTAAAACAAAAAAGCAGGAATTACAGCAGTAGAACTGAAAAGCAAGTGGTCAGTTGACCAGAGCTTTCTAACAAAAAAAGAACATCATGGGTGGAGCAGGTTGGCTCTATCTAGCTGAGTAGCTGGCAACGTGTTTATTCAAGGGGGATATCTCTGAAGCAGATGAGATCAGCAATCAAAAGATTAATGTCAGGCACTGATATCACAGTTTAAAAAGCTAACTGACAGGTACTTACACTACAATGAGCTTTCCTGGCATCAGCTTGGGCTCAGCATGGATCCAAAACAAAGATAATAGGAAATATAAATCAAACCATATCTTCGACAAAACTAGAAGACCCACATAGCCCCAAATACAAAATATGAAAAGGAACTGCCAAGCACAGAGAGCACCAAATACTGGTGTAGATGATGCTGATAGAGAATGCCTATGACTACAAATCTCAGCAAAAGGAGCAAAGCACAGATGCTGTAAAGTAGGTGACAGGTACAGATGGACAAAACAAATAATTCTTGATTTAGAACAAGCTTTGTGGATCAGGAATGATACCAAGGAGAGGCAGGGAGTTTCAGAGCTAAATGAGAAATCAATAATCATGCCATGTCTGCAGGAAGCGATCTATGAAGCAGGGTAGATACAGCTGCTCCTTCTTGTTGGCTAAAAGGAAGCAAAGGTCTAGGATTAGCCTATATGCAACTGCCCCACCTCATGAAAAGAATGTTACTATGAAACTGGAAGAATTCTTGCTGGCCTGAATATGACCTGACTCTCACAATCTCCTCCCAATGTGCACAGGATACACACACACACATATCCCTCCTGCATATAGCTGGTTCAAGATCTCACCTCATTCTAAGAATCATCATCAAAAAGGATCCAGCTCTAAAACAACTTAATATTCAGAGTAAGATTGGCAAAAGATTGGAAACACTAAATGTCCATCAATAGGCAATAGCTAGATAAATTAAAATACCTCTAAACAGTATATTTCTGTGTATCTGTTTAAAAGATGGAGGTAGCTCTGTACATATTAATAAAATACTCGAGCTTGAACTCTATTATCATCCAGAATAGCTTAGGTCATACTGCAGTAGCAGGTATACACCTAATACATTAGTAGCTTAATGCAATAAAACTTTATTTTTTTTTATCATACAGCATGTGTCCTGGGAGCTGGGGGCTTGCTCTTGCGCCATATTACCCTTACTCAAGGACCTGGGTTCTTCATCTAGAACATCATAATAGCAGAGGGAAGAGGGAAAAAGAGAATTACGTACCTGCTCTTCAGTCTTTCTACCCAGAAGTGACATGTCACTTCTGATTATGTTTATTGGGTAAAGCAAGTCATATGATCATCTAAATACAAAGTGTTAGAGAAGTTCCTTCCTACTGCATTTGCCAAAAGGAGAAGTAGAAACCGTGATGAGCAGCATTATTTACCATCATCCCCCAGAATTATTAAGTGAAAGGAGAAAGTAAGCTTTATTCTTCATATTAAAAACATATTATGGGGCCACCTGGGTGGCTCAGGGGTTGAGCATCTGCCCTTGGCTCAGGTCATGATCCCAGGGTCCAGGGATTGAATCCCACATCAGGCTCCCTATAGAGAGCCTGCTTCTCCCCCTGTCTATGTCTCTGCCTCACTCTCTGTGTCTTTCATGAATAAATAAATAAAATCTTTTTTTAAAAAAAAACATATTACATATACTTTATATTCTTGAAATGCATTAAGTATTTCTGGAAGTTTATGTTGATAATAAGATATCTCTAGGTAAATATAGAAAAACTGGGTGGTTTAATTTTCTTGAAGGCTTAATTTTCACAGTATATGATTTTATTTTTTTTTTTAATTTTTTTTATTTTTTATTTTTTTATTTTATGATAGTCACAGAGAGAGAGAGAGAGGCAGAGACACAGGCAGAGGGAGAAGCAGGCTCCATGCACCTGGAGCCCGATGTGGGATTCGATCCCGGGTCTCCAGGATCGCGCCCTGGGCCAAAGGCAGGCGCCAAACCGCTGCGCCACCCAGGGATCCCCAGTATATGATTTTATAACTTGTATATTTCATACCATATGCATCTATGATCTACTAAAAACATTTAGTCATTTAAAACAAACAAAAGTAAAAGGCAGATGTCCCTGACCCTAAAAGATAAAGGGCAATATAAGGGAATCCCATCTCCATTTGCCTGCCCTGGAATAAAGTAATGTGATGGTTTTCCAGAAGGACTGTGTAAGCCCAAAATAGATTTTTTTTTTATAATTTAGATTTATAAAGATTTCATAATTGTGGCTTATAAATGCAATTTCCAAACAGGGAACATTTTTAACTCTGAGACAAAGTCAATAAATCTTGGTCTGCAATGAACTGATAATGATCAATGTCTATAAAAAAAGATGACCAGATTACTGCATAATACAACTATCCATTTTCAGCCAGAACAACAGAGTAATAAATGTATTAGTTTGTGGGGAATGAATTCCCTGATGAGTGAATATTACGGAAAATATTAGATAACAAGCAACTAGGGAGAGACACCGATTCTTGATTACAGCATTATGCCTGGGGTGTGAACCAGTCATCTGTCCATCAAAGAAAGCCCAACTACTTTCTGAAAGCAGCAGGAACCTATGTCAGGGAGAGAAGGATGTTCTTTCCTTATATAAACTGCATGTCTAGTACATTTCCCCAGCCCAGTATCATTTTTAATGTAAACGTCATCTTGTTACAGAACTCACTGTGCTTTCAAAGTTCCTTAGATCACTAATTAGTTATGTCACATTAATAGCAATGTCTCGGTTCTGTATCTTTCCATACTGATAGTTCTGTTGAAAAGAAAAAAAAAAAAAGACCAGTTAAAAGTGAGGGAAGACACTGATATTTTCTGGGCACTTGCATACCACCCTCTGCCCCACATGATGGCCTCATGCCACACCTCCATTCCAGAAACACAAGGGCTCACACCCATTGCCTCAGTCTGGGATTCTGACCACTGGGCAGAGTGAGTCATTGTCTTGCAAGTGACTACGGGTAGGATCCACTTTGCTCTTGCTCTGTGTGCTGAAGATAGGTCAGAAGAGATTGAGTGTTAATAGAGCGCATCACTGTTCTTTTCTAGTCATTCTGCCTTAGATGGCTATCCAGTTTATATGTGCCACAGCAAACCTGGGACTAAAGTAGATCTTGAAATAGCCTGCACATAAAAAGACAAGTTCAAGAACAGAAGGAATGAAAGGTGAAATAAGAGGAAGGGAAATGTTTTCTTCTTATGAAATTGGCCTACATAAAATAGTGCAACATAAATGTGGATTCTTGGAAAGCCATATGGAAATTCAGCAACTGTACTGCCTTTGGACAAGGACAGATTCCAGTCCTTAAAGGAATAGGGTGTTAAAGAGAAAGGAGCCTAATTCTCATGAACTCACAGAATACCAGGGTCCCAGGGGAACCCCAATTCTGCCTAAAGAAAGTGATTCTATAATCAGAGTAAATCACTTTGGGGAACTGGTTCTATTTGTTGTTTTTAACATAGCCAATAGAATAAGTTAATTTTTTAAATAAAATTCTACATAAATATCCACTGATAAGAAAAAAATGCTTGGCCAGACCATATGCCTTTACTTTCTGTGTAGGAACTAGGACCATCATATCTTGATTTATATCAACAGTATTAATTGAGCACCTACTACATGGCAGGCACTAAGTTAGATACTATGAATACACCCTTAAGAAAGCCAGTGCCCCAGACCTCACAGGTTTACTAATTAGACATGTAACAACTTAAAATGGCTGCATTGATCAGATTACTTGGCCTCTGATAGGAAATCAGTAAGTATCAGTTGAAAAAATAAACTTCAAATAAATGAATGATAGCCATTCTGTTTTTCACAAATCTGTAAATCTGAACTGGGCCAGGGGAGACATCAAAGAGGAGGTCTCTATCTCTTTCTCGACCCAATATATTAATAATTCATTAATATATGAATTTAAAGTGTGTAGATAAATAACAATTCTTCAGAAAGATGGGCAGGAGTAGAGGAAGGCCTTCCAGACAAAGGCAATCATGCATAGAAAGGCACTGAACTGTGGGGGAACAGGGCATATTCCCAGGACTGCTGATAGATCACATTGCAACAAGGACTCCTGTAGGGGCATGGTGGAGGGTGAGGCTTGATAGGTCAAATCCAGATCACAAAAAGCAGTCTGAGGAGTTCAGCACCCCTGCTGGGAACAATGAGGAAGTAGTTGTCGTTTTGAAAGAAATCTCCTTGGAAGCCATCTGGAAATTGAAATTGAGTTCATCAAGAGTGGACACAGGGATGAGAGCCAAAGTAAGACATGGAAGAGAGAAGGGTTTCAGAAACTCAGCAGGAAAATATGGAAGTGGCAGCGAGGTCTTGGTGCCTATCCAAATCCAGAAGAGAGAGAAAAAGGAAGGCAAAAAGGATAGCTCTAAAAGATCCCAGTTTGGGTGACTGAAATGCATGGAGTCTGATTTGAGAGGAGGTGAGTGTAGAAAGCCAGGGTTGGGCATGTTACAGATCCTAAGATCTGCTGGGTACACTGACCTTCAGGTTAGTTGGAATCCAGTGGGTAAACCTAACAGGCAATGGGAACAGATTTGTGAGGCCAGGAGAGATGGCTGATAGATTAAGACTTGAGGGTCACAGAGTCATCAGTAACAGGAGCTTCTGGATAATCTGAAGGTAACAACCAGTATACTAATAATTATATAAGCAAATAATACTTACTGTATTGCTAACAACATGCCTGACATTTCATGCTTTACATAGATCACCTCATTTAATTTTCATAACAACTCTTTAAAAGAAATAGCATTATTATTCCCATTTTTCAAAAGAGTTAACTGAGACAATACAGAAGTTCTGTTAATCAGCCCAGGTATTACAGCTAGTAAGTGTTGGAGCTGATACCGCCTTCTCTCTAGAGCAGACAGGTGGTAAACAGGAAGACAGGTACAGACTCTACCCCAAACTACATTTTGGTTGGCCTATGCAGTACTTTTGCAAATTGAATTTGAATGACTTTGGCCACAGCCTGCATCCTGTTCCCCAAGTTTAACACTAGCCCCAGCATACCATATCATCCTGTACTCACCTACATGATGTGATAGACTCTGAGATGAACTGTCCAGCTCCCCTTTCATGGGAGGATTTGTCCCAACCAACTATTAGCTCCTTCAGGGTTTGCCTCAGCTTTAGAGAGCTGACTCTCCCAAAGTTATGCCTTCTAGGGCAGCCCACAGCCATTGGTTGATCATAGGGAAGACGGGGATAAAGGCCAGGTCATCTTGGCCCAACACAGAATGACTTTAATAGGCCGTTCCAACGTTAGAGCCCTGGTGAGGTTGGATGAAGCTATCAATGTTCATTTTAACTCAACTTCTCTTCCTGCCCAATCCTGCTTCCTTCCCTCTCTTCCATAAGTGTTATTGTCCAGGGCACTTCCCAAAAAACATTTTGCTCACTAAACTCCATCCCAGAGTCAGCTTCCTAGAGAACCCGGCCTATGACACCTAACCTGCCTGTTCCTCGAACGCATTAAATTTTGACAGCTCCGGAGAAAAGGGGTCAAGCATTGCCTTAAGAGCTTCTGAATCTTTAAGACTTAGAACACTTTAATATATGAACAAAAGCAATTTCAGAAACACGTAGCTGACAGTGAACAAAAGTTGATTCAGATTCTTGTTCAGTCAAGAAAACCTACTAGGAGTTCAGCCTACCGTTGCTCCAACCTTAGCTCCCAGCTGCCTTATCTTTATCTTTTTAATGCCTGCTGTTGAAGACTCCACACCTACAACCTAAACTTCCCAAACTCCAGCCTGGGCCAATTTAGCAGGGGATAAAATCTCAGGCTATAAAGCAGGTTCTCTCCTGACCCATTCAGGACAGTCAATGTAAGTAGAGAGGAGAATACGAAACCCACTGTTACGCATTCATTTCTGTGCCTGAGAATTTTGGTTGTTACCCAGGAATCCTCCATTAAAATGCAAATAATCTTAACATATATATCTATCCTGTATCTCTTCAATATTTATGTATCAATAAAAAGATGAAAAGGGCTCACACCAGAATGGAAACAATGGTTTTTCTATGGGATGTATAATTATTGGTATGTATTTTCTTTCTTTTTCTACATGTGTATTTTCTAAGAGGAGTCTGAGGTGTTTTGTAATAAGAAAAAAAAACATTAAAATGATTTTTCAAAGATGAAAATATCTTACCCTTCTCCTTTACAAATAACCTTGGAAAAGGAAGCCCATTTAAGCTAGGAGTCTGAGAGGAAGGTATTAATACCTTGCCGTTAATTAGTTAGAAAGCCAGCCAGCTCATCTTAGAGCACTAAGGAAATGAGATGATTGATATGCTCAGACAGGATGGAATAGTTCTGCATTAGGTAAAACTGGCCTAGGTGAGGGGACAGTTTTATGATTAAGGCATCCGAGGTCAACCAGAGGAGGAAGGCTCTGCAAAAAACGGACATGGGAGACATTACACTAACCCCACCCCTCACCTTCCTGTCATCCATCCCTCTCTGCCAGCTCCCAAGGCATGTGGAGGGGAGCAGGTCTACAGCGGATGCACTTTTACTCTTTATGGCCAGATGGGGCACCTGCCCAGAACCCCTGCCTGCCTCCCTTCCTCCTCTGATGATTTCTGAAGTCCCTTTTGTCTCTCATCCTTGAATTTAGAGTCCAGAAGTAGGCCAAAGCATTCAATTCCTTGTCTCCCCTCCTCCACTCTCTAGCCTAGCTGTTCTCACTGTCCAGAGCAGAAAGGAGCCCTCCAAACAAAACCAAACAAAGAGATAAGAGACAAGGAAGAAAAGGGGACTGACTCCCCAACTTGTTTCTATTATGCTCCATTGATGCCTTCCACTAAAGACCCACTTTACTTGCATCTCTATACCCCTTGCCTTATAACATTGCAGCCCTCTCTGCTGACTGGCTTGTTTTTTTCACCTTGAATGACACTGGTTCTGCTCTATATACTGAGGTCTGCTCACTCCCAATGGGCCCACTACCCAATATAGTCATCTGCGTGTGGGAATATCCAAACAGCTTTCCTGCTCTGTGGAAGACAAAGGCTGACCTCAAGACCTATCTCTGCATGAGGAGATGTCTCTGTCCCCACTCCTAACTAGGCCAGACTCCCTCATGTTGGCATGTGCATCCTACCCTGTATGTTTCCCTCATATCTGGAAGTTAGTAGAACCACACACAATTTCCTGTCCCCTGCCCAGCCCTTGAAGTTTGGCTCAGGGAGTGGGAAGGCAGGGAGAAAATATAAGAGCCTTAGCACCTTTTCTTCTCTTCTCTGTAGTGGACAAGTTCGGTGCTTTGCCCTAGTCCCCGTAGGTCCCTTTTTATCATTTTGTGCACAGCCTGGATGTCATCTTTAAGATTTTATTTGTTTATTCGTGAGACACACAGATACACACACACACAGAGAGAGAGAGAGAGAGAGAGAGAGAGATAGGCAGAAGGAGAAGCAGGATCTTTGCAGGAGCCCGATGTGGGACTTGATTCTGGACCCTGGGATCAGACCCTGAGTCAAAGGCAGATACTCAACCGCTGAGCCACCCCGGCATCCCTGGATGTCATCTTTAGCAGCCAGCACCTAAGGATCTTTTTTGAAGAAGCTATCAGAGCCTGATTTGGCTGCATACTTGGAAACTGGTAGTGTCTGAGAATGTATGTCCCCTATGCCCAACCCCTTCCCCTCATGATCCTTAACCAATAGTTGATAGAGGCAGGAACATGAAAGCCTCAGCAACCGTGCTGTGGGTTGGGACAATTCCGGAGCATGACCTGTATCCTGGAATTTCCCTGAGGGGTCAGGTTGAAGCTACCCTCTGGGATCTCCTTCCATGGGTTGATGCCCCACTTCCTTCCTGGTCTCCTTGACTATTGTCTTTAATACATCACTTGCCTAAGAACCTTCCCTCAATGTCTGCCTTTGGGGAACATGACTTAAGGACCCTTTCTCTATCTCTCTTCTTTCTTCTTCATAGAAGAGGTGAGCATAAACTCTTTCTCTAATCTATATTCGAATACCATAGTTCAGCAAACTTCACTTCTTATGGTGGAGAGACCACTGACTTTCTAAAATGTTTTTCTAAAGAAATATCAAGAGTGATTCAGCACAATCTTCTTTTAACAAGACAGATACACTCTGGAAAAATGAAAATCCAGGTACCCTTTTGGACTCAGCAATAATAGACAGCTAACAAGAGCCTTGGGCCAAATGAATTTATCTCAGAATTTTAAGCTTAGAATATATCCCTGACCCCTTTATTGAATTTCATGTTAAACCTGTTCAATTATTTTCAACCAAATTGCAAGTTATCCTCCAGATGCTGAATTTGACCTGCTTTTAAAAAATGGGTTAAAGACATTTTGGTGTGCTCCCTCTGACATCGTTCCATAATTAACATTAACTTTAAAATCTGAACCAGCCCTCTTTACAACAAACTGCCAATAAAATGTGGTCTGCAGAGACCTAACTGGATTTAATATTATACAATAAGCTCCCAAGAATGGGCTAATAATACCTTCTTCAAATCAATGCTGCATATGTGGTACATAAGAAAGCACCATTAAGTTCGTATTTGGTATAACAAGGCCAAACCTAAAATTAAACCACTTAACCATAAAATAAAAAATAACTCATAATGTCAATCAGAGATCTAGAGTCCCAGTCTTTAAAAGGGAAAAATTGAACGTTTTTCTTTCCACCAATATTGTAGATTGACTTTAGGTATTTCATTTTGTAATCTCTAAGTGGAGATGTTCCAAAATATGCTGATGCTTTATGATATGAAACGCTGTCCATCAAATTAATTTTCATCCTCCTGTGAATTCCATCATATTCTACTAAACAGAACATGGTAAAGCAGAGAACTATTACTAAAGTCATAGGTTAATTCTGAAATTCAGGAACACAATTAAGCCTGAAACAAGCATTGTATATATGTGTGTACATATGTATGTATATGCAGAGAGAGAGAACATGTTATATATAAACGATGTATACATACTACAATTTTAATGGCTTCTCCAATGCTTCCAAATAATTCCACTCAGTTCAGCAAAGGAAGTTCATTCACAATGGACCAGGCTGCAAGCTAAAGATTCAAAGATAGATGTAAAGGGATCACTTGTCAATTTCTTCCTCGTATAAGCCCCCTAATACAGAGCCAGTAACTCTCAGTATGTATCTGACTCACTTTATACAATATTTTTGTCCAGGCTACACCCCATAGAGATTCTGATTTACTGTTTTTTTCATCCAATTTAACATTATTGGCTATCAGAAGTACGTTTTATGTACAACTAAGAAAGCAACATACTTCATACTGCATTATAGCACAATTCCTTTCTTATCACATCAACTATAAGAAGCATCTATAGGAAGCATTGATTTCTGAGATGTTAAAATATGGGGGATATTGCATTGGAATGAACTAAAAATAGCAGTTGGCCTAGTTTGAAGGCCTAGGCATCAATGTGTTTTAAATGAGCCTTAGGTGATTCTAATAAGAACCACTGCCCTAATACCTTTGCCATATACCTTATTATTCAGCCATCTTTTCATTCATTCCAGAAGCATACTTTAAATACTTTAGGAGCTACAGATGCTGCATATTTATATTTTTTATATTTATAATAGAAATCTCTCTCTCTCTCTCTCTCTCTCTCTCTATATATATATATATATATATACATATATATATATATATATATATATGAGATGGGGACAGTAGAAATTGATATAGCATGGTTCCCACTCTTGAGGAGCTTATGCTTTAATATAGAAGAGACAGGTAAACTAGTGATTATAATTATCTTTCACCTTTCTCACTAGACCATGAATGCAGTAACTTTTCCTCAAATAAAATGACTCTATTTCTAATAGAATGGAAGAGAATATGCAAACCCTCTGTCTAATGGATGAAGTTCCTCACGTTTTTTATGTTCTGGTGCCTGGCTCTTCCATACATCAGATCTAAAAAATCAGAAACTGATTGGCAATACTGCTGCTTCCAGCTAAGAAGCAAATGGACCTTTAGCAGTAATTTTTTAAAAAAGGAAAAAGATGTGTAGTTGACTAGAAATAGTTGAAAAACTATTGTTTTTCAACAAATTGTCAACAAAACCAGGGATAAGAGAGATCACAAAATTAAAATAAAAAGTGGAACATAAAAGGAAAAGAATGGCAAGCTGCAAAAGTGTCTAATAGAAGATATGGCATTAGAGATTAGAAGCGGCCAAGACCATAAAAATTACCAGCAGTCAGAGGTGACAGTGGACAAGAGATCAGGTAACAAAGATAGTCTTGGGGCTTAGATTTAAGATTGAGTCATATAGAAGAGTCCTCTTTGAGGAGCTACTGTGCTTATGTCAACGTGACAACTTTGTTTCTGAATAGATGTAATAGCTCCTGGATGTTACTCACTACCAGAAAATAGAACTCCCCATTTAGACTCTACCTGGAAACCTTTAGTGAGTCTGCCATACATATTTACACTTACATATTTACACCTACCTCCACCCAAAGTATGCAATTTAAAATATATTAATGGATAATCCAAAAGAGAGTTCAGAGTAGGTTTTCATCTCTAAATTATGTTCTAATTCACGTATCTTATTCCTTTGATAACCTATTATGTGGATGATTTAGTATAGGATCCATACATGGAGACTCCAAGCTATACCCAGTATGCATCAGCAAATGACTGCCTGAAAAACTCAGAATCGTACTGATAAAAGAACCACATATATGTAAACCCAGAACCAGTCCCAAAAACCTAGTCAATTATTCACTTAATAGGGGTGCCTGGGTGGGACAGTCAGTTGAGTGTCTGACTCTTGGTTTTGGCTCAGGTCATGGTCTCAGAGTCATGGAATTGAGCCCCATGTTAAGCTCTGCACTCTGCACAAAGTCTGCTTGGGAATCTCTCTCTCCCTTTCCATCTGCCCCTTCCACTTATATGTTTTCTCTCTCTCTCTCTCTCCCACTCTCTCTCTCTTTCAAATAAGTAAATCTTTAAAAAAAAAATAATGATGCATTTAATTAGGGTAAAGACATGGATGGATCCTAAGTTTGTTTTTTTTTAATTAGTATACATTCTAGACTCCTTGACTTGAGCACTAGCGAAAAATTCATCCAATAAGGGGTATATACTAAATGCCTGTGTTGGCCCTAATACTATATTTCATCTGTGAGAGATTTGAAGCTATACTATTTAGTCCCTTCACATAGAGAGTCTTCATATCACCATTACTTTCATTCATACATTCATCTATCATTATTGAGTTCCTACTATGTACCAGGCATTAAGAGACAAAACCTCATAGTCTAGGAGGAAAGAAACATATAACTGGTACTCTGAGGCATTTGGTACAGCACCTGGTATTTTCAAGATGCCAAATCCATGTTTGCTGATCTGAATGAGCACAGGTATTCATATGACCACTAGGAGCTCAATTTGGCTAGCGAATCCATTGTCAGGAAACATAGAACACAAAGCTGGAAAACTAGGCAGGGAACTGGATTATTAATGCCTTTGTAAGCTATGCTGAGAGGTCTGAATTTTTTCTGGCAATGGGAATGACTGAAGATTTTTAAGCAGATGAGTGGCATAATCTATGCTCTGTGGGCAATAGTAAAGATGATGGATTAGGGCATCCCCGGTGGCGCAGTGGTTTAGTGCCACCTGTGGTCCGGGTGTGATTCTGGAGACCTGGGATCAAGTCCCACATCAGGCTTCCTGTATGGAGCCTGCTTCTCCCTCTGCCTGTGTCTCTGACTCTCCTCTCTCTCTCTCTCTCTCTCTCTCTCTGAATAAATAAATAAACCTTTAAAAAAAAAAAAAAAGATGATGGATTAAAAGAGGTGAGTCTGGAGAGCCAGGGAGATCTTTTGGAAGGCCAGGGCAATAGTCCAAAAGAAGAATGACAAAGGCCTGTACTAAGCTAGTGGTCCCAGGAATGGCTAAGACATGTTTGTGAATAGAATTGACAGAACTTGAGGACTGAATATGAGTTTCTGAAAGAAAGGACAGAATCAAGAGTGGCTGGGGCCACTGCAGAGGAGCTTATTTATGGAAACTGATTACAGAGACAGGAGTGAGTTGGAGCAAGAGGGAGGAGCAGGTAACAGGTAAAACTTTAGACATGCTGAAGTTGTGATGTCTCTGGGACAACCAAGTTCAGATCTCTAGTAGCCAGTCCATGCTAAGAGAAAAATCTGAGCCAGAAACACCTGTTATATCTCCAAGAGATCCTACTAAGGAAACAATATGTACACATGGAAACCATGAACAAAGAAACATGGAATATTTTCATATGCTAAATTGCCTTAAATGGAGTGATCAGGGGTCAGAGTTCATATAGCAGGGAGGACCATGGTAAGTGGCAGAGTAGGGGAAAGGGAACTTGGCCTTGAGGGATAAATAGAATTTGGACAAGCAGAGGAAGAGAATTTCAATCATCAGAACATGCACACGTCAAGTCAAAAGATAGAAGTGGAAGCTTAGGTTAAGTATAGGCATCAAGATTAAGTAGTAAGGGAGGAGCAGATCACTAAAAGTCCTAAATATCAGGAAGAGGAATGAAGTCTTCTCATAACAGAGAACAAGAAGCTGTTACATATTTTTTAAGAACTTCATGATGGAAATGTTTAACCACTCAATCCACATGCAGTTTGTAAGACTCATCCCACAGGTATTTATATGCCCAGTACAAAGTTACCTCTTCAGTAAAGTTATCTCTTCAGTAAAGCCCTTAGATCATCTATTCAGAGGACTCTTTCAAAAGGAAACTTTACAAAAGATATACCAAAGTGCAGAGGCAGACTAAGAGTGAAATTTCACAAGTTATCATTATAATAAATCACTCTGCCTGAAAAATATTTCCATGTTCTGCAGATGGTCCATAATAACAGTGCTTCACTGAGCAGCTTATAATGTGTCTTCTGTAATGAAAGATCCTACTTAACACATGCTTTCCTTTATCCTTTAATACCAAGGTCACTTTCTATAATGACTCTGAAATATTTATGAGTTTGCTTGTTTTTAACTAACAACTGGGTCAAAAATCTCACAAAGGAATTCTATCCTCCTTCTGAATAGGAGCATTAGCTTGAGAGTCATGATTTGAATAATAGGGACCCAACCTCTTCCACCCTCAATTCAGGTGAGTCGAGCAGACTGACACCATACCTTCCTACCACCATGGCTACCACCTCCAAGTAGGCATGTAACTAGAGGTGGTCACTGTAATTGGTTCAAGGGGGAGAAAAAAGGGGGAGGCAAAACTGACTCTTTACCATAGAGAACAAACTGCAGATTGCTGGAGGGGAGGTAGGCAGCGAGGGAGGAATGGATTAAATGGGTAATAAGTAGTAAGGAGGGCACTTGTGATGAGCACTGGGCGTTATAAGTGATGAGCCACCAAATTCTACTCCTGATATAACACTGTATGTTAACCAACTGGAATTTAAAAATTTGGAACAACAACAACAAAAAGAATGGATACATAACCTGAATTAATCATACTGGCAGCTCATCCCTTCTCCCTTGCTAATAAAACTCTGATTTTGTTTGGTTATTGGATGATATGAGCAACATCCATAGGCTCCTACCTAGCCCAAAAAGATAAACAAGCCTAAGACTATCAAAGTAATTGTATTTCCCTTGAAAGGGATTGGTAAAGCATAAGCATGTGATGTAACTGACCCATGAAACACAAGGAGAGGTCTGTTCAGTGGCTTCTGGAGAGTTTTTCTGCATTCTCAGAAAAAGATACAATCCAGGGACTTCTTTCCTACTTTTGGACATTGTCATATGAAGATGTGATGCTGGGAGTTGTTTCAACTACCTGAGACTAGAAGGAGAAGGGCCCAGAGCCACAGAGAAGCTAACATGACTGATCCTCCAAGTTTACTAACTCTAGAATTTGTCTCTCTCTGGGATTCTTGCTATGTGAAAAAAGTAAGCCCATTTTATCCAGTTTTCTGTTGCCTGTAGTCAAAATCATCAAAACTGATTCAGGCTCAGATCTGCAACTTCTGCTGCTACTCTTGGAAAGTAGAGGTTTTTGTTCCATTGATGTGACTAAAGGTAGAATGTGATCCTGAAGCTTTCACCAGCCTCCACAAGGAGGCAACCATCAGAAAATATAATCAACAGAGAGAGAAGCATTGTCTACAGATGGCGATATAAAAATTTCTAATGATACTGTTTGAGCGCTTAGATCCAATTTCCCATAAAGTCACTCCCCAATTTTTCAGTCACATGAACCAAAACATGCCCTTTTTTGCTCTTGCTAGTTTGAGCAGCACTTCTTCCACTTGTAACTTAAAGAAGTCCACCCATCCACAAGTAGGGAAGGAGAAAAAAAAACTGGTTAAGATAACATATAGAAAGCCCATAGTAGAATGTCTAACATTCTGGTATTGTGTGGACACCCACTACACAATGGTGGAACCTAAATCTAAGCTTCCTACGCCTCTTTTATCCTTCAATCAAATCATTACTATAACTACATCAAATGAGTGCCAGCAGTCTCCATTCCCACCTCCTCAATATCAAATGCTCCACCAGCTTGAAATAAAACCCATCCAAGCATCCATACCAGTCTCCAAAGCAAGCTAGAAGAAAAAGGAAGCAAAGTGGTCAATGAATATGGCCTTTCCTTCTTCCTACTTTAAAGATAATTCATTTTATGTATTAGGTCATTTTAATATAAATTATCCCCAGCTGTTTTGTCCTCAGCTACTGCCAAATGGCTGGGAATGATTCCAGCATTTTATCAAGTGTTATCACATTCACAGGTCTCATCTGGCTCAGTCCTCCACCACAGCACATTTGGTTTATATGCTAATATTTGTCTACTCTACAAGGTTTCAAGTCCCTTAAGACTAAGAACAACCTTTTTCAATGAACATTCAGTACCTAATACAGCATCTTACACATTGAAGTCACCTAATAATGTTTGCTGATTGAATATGTGAATGAATTCAACCTCCAAGACTCCTTTAATTTATATGAGAAAGCAGAGGTGTTCTTTAAAGATGAGCCATGCCAGAGAGTCTAAACACACCAGATTGTTGTCTGCAGTTCTTAGCTGCAAACAGCAGAATATTAACTGGCTGATTAATTAGTAAAGGATTGTATTTAAAAGATATTGGGTAGCACACAAATTGATTGAGGGGCTGGAGAACTAGTCACAAGGCTTGCCATCTCAAAACAAAGCCCAACTTCAAACCAACAGAACCAGTGATGGAACCAATAAGGAAAGCACCACCACACTGTGCATTGGAGAAGTGCTGCCATGGCCATCAGGGCAACAAAAATGGAGGCTCCATTTCCAGCTTACTTTCTCATATTCTTTACACAGTTGCAGACTCATGCAAATGCATCTGATTGGCAGAGTCTGGGTTCCCATCTTTGCATCCTTGCTGCAGAAAGATTTGGAATTTGAATTTACTTCTATACTGAAGAGGTAAAAATTCATTGTAAAAGAGGTTATCCTCAATATGGAAAGGTCACATAAAAGATAAACAGTCATGACACATGATTGCTACTTCAGAACTTAGAATTTTAGATACAAAGTCATCTGCATGAGACCCATATCATCTGAACCAAAGCTCTCAAAGGAAGCAACAACTGACTCTAGGTCCCTCTGAGCTGACTCTTCAAGCTAATCTCTTCTGGCCTGCCCTCTGACATTGGCCACTCAGGCTGATCTTGGGGCAGGGAGAAATCTAGAAAGAGACATGAGAAAGGTGTTAGGTTTAGTTTAAGAAACTTGTCTCAAAGGATTGGTCCAAAGTGAATGCTGAGAAAATTGTATTCATTATCTCACAACTTTTCAAACAGGTAGTATTTTACTTCACTCCACATCAAGGAAACTGAATAGCAGAAAAAGTTGTTCAACTGGAATTCATCACTACAAGTGCACACTGCACACCTTCTCTGATGGATCCCACTGCACTCTGACAACATTTTTAAGTCCTCTGTCACTTATGTATTAAAACTTAACTAAAATATTTTGTAGTTTTATTTCTGTATCTTCTTCAAATACCCGTGTTTATATGATATATTTTCCAAAAATGCCTCCCGAATAAAACATGGCCTTTACAAAAGCCTAAATCATCTACACTCTCTGCCTCTATTGACCTTGAATCCTGTATATCACAATTGCTAAGAAAGATTTCTTTCTCTCTGTGAAATAACTCAAGTAAATACAGCATGCCACATAATACATACAATGCTCTTTTGCTAGCATACATTTACCCTTCCTTACAGGCACTTGTTTTCTATAATTACTGCTTATATGAAAATAAGCCTCCACTGAAAGCTAAGAAAAAAAAATCAATTCAAAAGAGAATCTCTAACTTGCCAACACTGGGAAGATGTTTACCAATATGCACACACCACTTACGGGTGCTGCCCCCTGGAAAAAACAAAACAAACAAAACACTAACAGTTCACAAAATTGCTCCAAGAATAAATCTTATTGACAAGGCAATAAAATGGAGTTGAAAAATACTGTCAGCTCAGTGATTTGTTGACAAATTATCCATGATAATCAGTAATTCCTAATTTCATGATTTCTAACAAAATCCACTATGGTGAGAACCCAGTGTATTTTGTTGATATCTCACAGAAAGGACATTGTTCATTATTTTTACCTCATTCTTTTAATGAAAGGCAGCTATTGTCATGGCAAGACATAGGTATGGAATCCTAACTCTGTCTCTTCTGTTAGACATAGGTGGATTATTTTACCTCTCTTAATCCTCACTTCCCTATCTCAAAGTTGATGTAGCTCAGGATTTTCTGAGGGGGCCAAACTAAAGCCATTAACAAGCAGAAATTAAATAAACATTAATATATTTAACATACATTCACAGTATAAATTTTTGCTAGAATTCAATGGTAGGAATAAATATGACTTGCCATATACTTCCTTCAAATTAGGCTAACATACTTCCTAACAGACCGGGATAGCAGATCAAGAATATAAACTAAGAACATGCTAAAAACCTTTCTCCCATCTCAAATCCCCAAAAATGACATGCAAGAATTCATAATTAAAGATAGCACTAGAAAAAAAGTTTTTGCAAGGTGAAGGAAACCTTCAACAAAATGAAAAGGCAACCTACTGAATGGGAGAGAAGATATTCACAAATAGTATATTTGATAAGGGGTTAATATCCAAAGTATATGAAGAACATGTAAAATTCAATACCAAAGAAAAACAAATAATTTAAAAATGGACAGAAGATCTGAATAGATATTTTTCCAAAAGAGACATACAATTGTCCAACGGACACATCAAAAAGGTGCTCAACATCACTGATCATCAGGGAAATGCAAATCAAAACCAGAATGAGATATCACCTAATACCCAGCAGAATGGCTAGAAGTGAAAAGATATGAAATAGCAAGTGTTGGCAAGGATGTGGAAAAAAAGGAACTCCCATGCATTGGTGGTGGGAATGTAAATTGGTACAGCCAGTGTGCAAAACAGTATGGAGGTTCTTTTAAAAATTAAAAATAGAAGTACCATACAGTCTAGTAATTGCACTCTGGCTATTTAACTAAAAACACTAAATCAGAAAGATACACATGCCCCTATGTTTATAGCACTGTTATTTATAATAGTCAAGAAATGAAAACAACCCAGTGTCCATTGATAAATAAATAAAGATGTGAGATATATATAGTACAATATTACTCAGCCATGAGAAAGGATGAGATCTTGCCATTAGAATTAACATAGATGGACCTAGAATTTATTATATGAAGTAAAATATATCAAGGAAGATAGATACCACATGATTTCACTTATTTGTAGAATCTAAAAAACAAAAAGAAACAGACTCAAATACAGAGAACAAACCAATGGCTGATGGAAGTGGGGGATGGGCAAAATGGGTGAAGGGGAGTGGGCGATACAGTTATGGAATGAATACATTATGGTGATAAAAGGAACAACATAGGGAATATTGTCAATAGTATTATGATAGCATCACATGGTGACAGACGGTAGCTACACTTGTGGTGAGTATAGCACAATGTATAGACTTGTCTAATGACTGTTGTTTACACCTGAAACCAATGCAATGTTGTATGTTAACTACAATATTTAAAAAGAAGAAAGAAAATAAGACTTGGTGCTTTCAATAAACCAGAAATTATAGAAATTCCTCAAAAATTAAAGGGAGATGAATTCATATTAAAGGAAGAAATAATAGCCAGAACAGACATTAGAGAACTCATGAAGGGGGTGAGAGGGTCTTTGGGCTCCATGCTAAGAGACAATAGATGAATAGAGCAAGAGAAGATACAGGGTCAGCCAAAGATTGATCAGTTAAGGTAACGGCATCCAAAAAGTTTGAATACTTTGTCACTCTCCTTGTGCCATGCAGGTTTAGTAAAGGCTTCTGCCTCAAGATAAGAGCAGCGCACAACCAGGAAGATGTAATTCCTTGTACTGGGGACTTAAGACAGTCCTTACTGTCACCAAGAAGGAAGGGGAAGCTTCCATCACCCAAGAGTCCACAGGCTACACCTCTGCCTGGAATCCTGGAAACAGGCCAGGTAATCAGATATTGCAGAGACAGACTGACATAGGATCTCAGATTCCAAATGAGCATGCAAACTCAGCAAATATTTAAGGAAAAGTAATCTTCTGAATGAAAGACACCACAGTCATCATATGGATAAATATGGATAAACACCCAAAGTAACAAAGGTAATGGAACAAACAAATGAGACTTTAATAAAAGCACATATGATCTATATAGTTAACAATTCTCAGAGGACTAAGAGAGGATAATGGCTCCTAGAGGTTATCCTTTAACAAAAACTAGGAAACTTAGAAAGGAAGACTGATTAAAAAAAAAAAAAAAAAGAAAAGAAAGGAAGACTGATTATTAAAATTTTTTAACTCAATAAATATGCTGAATAACAGGAAAGATATAACAAAGAATGGTTACTTAGAAGATACAACTAAGATAAAACACAGTTCCAAAAAGGAAAAATAGTGAATATGAGAAAAAAAAAGTTAAAAATTCCAGCATCTGTCTAATAGGAATTCCAAAAAGAAAGAATAAAGACATCCTCACAGAAATAACAGAAAAAAAAGATTTCCAGGAGAGATAGAAATTCTCAGAGTAAATGGGTTCAACAAATGTCTAGCAAGGTGAGTGAAAATAGATAAACGCCTAGACAAAAATGAAATTCAGTAGCTGGTGTGGAGATTACAAAGAAATAAGAATCAGATTGTTATTAGTTTTCTCATAGACAATAATGGACGTGAAAATACACTGAAGCAGTATTTTCAATTTTATGTAGTCAAATCTCTTTTTTTTTTAAGATTTTATTCCTTTATTCATGAGAGAGACAGAGAGAGACAGACAGACAGACCCAGGCAGAGGAAGAAGCAGGCTCCCTGCAAGAAGCCTGATGAGGGACTTGATCCCAGGACCCTAGGATCATGACCTGAGCCAAAGGCAGATGGTCAACCACTGAGCCACCCAGGTGCCCCTGATTTTGAAATTCTATATCCACTCACAGTATCATTAATAAAGATATTGCAGACATGCAAGGGTTTAGGAAGATTTCCATCCAAATTTTATTATCTGAAAGAACACAAGAAAATCATCCCTGACCAAAGCCAAAGAAACTAATCCAAGAGAAAGAAGTGGCATATTCAAAATGGTGGTGAAATACTAAAAACCTTTTCTGTTAAGTGACAATTCAAAAGAACTTGACATGGAAAATAGTGGCTGGGGAAAGAGAGAAGGGTGAGATTGTGGCAGGAGTATTTGGGACAGGAGGTAAGAAGTAAAAACCAGGTTCTCATCTGGTTTAGGAAAAGAATATAGATATTAATTAATTCCAGGTGTCCATTACAAAAACACGCTTATATGTAAGTGATAACAATCTTAAATTAATCGCTAGAAGAGATAGTAGTTCACTTCCAAACCATTAAAAATAGAGGAATGGAACCTAGAAAACTCAATCTTCACCCTAAGTTGGGAATTGAATATAAGAAAGAGGCCAGGGGAGGGAAGAGAAAGAAATTAAGGAAAAGAGAAGTCGAAATTAAGAATGCCAGAATAAATCCAAACAATAAATGTGAAAGGGTTAAATACTTATTAAAAGACAAAGACTCAGTACTTTGTTTTCCTAATTGAGCCAAATGCTGTTATAATAAAAGGACCTGAAATAACATGTCTTGGGACTAAAAATAAGGAATGGAAAAAGACATGAGGCAGATATTAACAAAAAATAAAGTAGGAGCAGCAATATTAATTTCTGACCAAAGAAACTTCAAGAGATAAAATTCCTTTCAAGAGAAAAGACACATGAGAGGGTGATTTCATTTTTCTTCAATGAGTATCTATTGCAACTACCACATGTAGGTACTCCTCTGGGTTTGGGGGAAGTAGCAGTGAGCAAGACAGACAAGATTCATCTCTTGTAGAATCTAGTGGGATACAGACATTCAGTCCCACCCCTTAACATTTGTAGCACCCAGGGCCAAGAGCACAAATGCAAGCATACATACTGTTTGCCTAAGTAATTAAAAGTCATAATTCAAGCAAGTTATAACAATTGAAAAATTGTTAAATAAAATATTTTCTATCCTCCTATCTTCATAAATATTCATCCATAACAACTTAAAAGTTTAACATTCAAATTTGGAATTTTTTGATTCCCCAGATTGTAGGAATCCAGCCCTTAGGTCATATCCCCTTTCTCTTCCATCCCTAATTCTGACCATATTACAGGGGGCTTTGAGCACACATGTTTGGATTCCCTAGATAGTGTATAAAGTTTTATGCACATTTCCTGCACACAACCCTTGGCTCGCCATCACTCAGGCTTCAGAATGTATACAGAGGCAGTATAGTTCATGTTTAGGAAACGGTGCCCAAGAATAAGATCTATGCAAGTCTCAAAATCTGGCACAAGGCAGTTTGGGCACAGAATTCTACAGTGCCAGTTACTCTAGTTTGTTCTAAAACTGGGGAAAAGGTGGTAAGGATTCCAAGGGAACATGTATTTTCACCTTCATGGTGTGTGGGATGGGATACAACTCTAGGAGGGTCAGACTGGGATCCTTATAGTAAAAAGCTCACCTCCCACCCAGATTTAAGGCAGTACTGCTGACAGTAAACAGAACAATCAATAAAAAATGAATAAATCCAATAGTGCTATGTGTTTTGCAAATATTGAAAATAGAGTGATAGAAAAAACAGTGGCTGGGTAGTTTTGATAAAAGAGTCAGGAAAGCCTTCTCTAAAGAAGGGACAGTTACATAAAAAGATATCTGAATTAAAAAAAAAGATAAAAGAAAGCTGGACATTCAAGTCAGAGGGAAGAACATTCCAAACAGAAGACCAATAGCTAAGACACATTCCCTAAGGCAACAAGCTTGGTGTGTTTCAGGAACTGAAGAGTCCCAAGCACAGCAGGGAAGGAGAAGAGTGGCAGATGAGTTCAGTGAGGTGAGTACAAGCCAGATCGTGTAGAGTTTTGTAAGCCAAAGTAAGGAGTTTGGATTTTATTCTCAGAGAGAAAGGAAGTTATTGGAAAACTTTGAGCAGAGAACAATTGAATTTACATATTTTAAGGGTGACTCTAGCTGCGGGGTGACATGGGGGAAAGGCAAAAATGAAGAGTGAGAGAGATCAGTTAAGAGGCCATGGCAGTAGCCCAGGTGTGAGGTGATTATTACTTGGATAGAACAGTAAGAGCAAAGGAAGTAGTAAAGGAGAGGGGCAGATTTAGAATATGTTTTGTAAATGAGTTAGTATAAACTAAGAATGAATTGGACAATGGCAGGGGGGAAGAAGCTAACATAAAAGGGCAAAATCAAGAAACTCTTGACCACTTGGATGGTGCTGCCATTTACTGTGATAGAAGAGCCAGGAAGACGACCAGATTTCAGAGAAGAAGTCAAGAGTTCTGATTAGGTATAGAAGTCTCAGCAGATTCCTGCTTTGCTTAGGATGTAGAAAGATACAAAAAATATGACTCCTACTCTAAGAATGAGAAAAGGCCAGGAAACCTACAAAATCATAACTTTCTTGAGTTCATCACAAGCCAAGAACACAAGGCAACCAAGTAAACAAAATGCTAATGAAGACAAGCCCCTTCAAGGAAAGACAGTATATGTGAGCAATCCCACCTCTGGCAAAGCATAGGAGAAAGGGGTAACCATCCCACAAGTAGATAAGAAAAATCAGCTAAACTTTTAATGAATTCTTACAGGTGAAATGTGGGCTAGTGTGGCAGTTTGGAAAAGATGGGGCCCAAGGCACAAGGGGAATTTGCACTTACTTCCAAGATTTTCTCCATGAGCCTCTACTGGGGGCTCACAAGAATGGTTAAGGGCGGGGCAGGAGATCAAAGGGAGTCCTCCTGCAGGTGTAAGAGGGTGATCAACAGCTGCAGGGAGGTCAGGCACAAGGTCCTTAACCATTCACTCATCATCAAACACATATGCACCAACACCTATACATGTCACAGTCTACCACCACTGACAACAAAAGGTAAAGAGTAACTCTTGAAGCCAGTCAGAGAAAGGAAATGACACTAAGCGAGGAACCAAGACAAAAAAAAAACAAAAAAAACCAAAAAAAAACAGCAGACTTCTCATCAGAACTGATGCAAGCCAGGGCGCCTGGGTGGTTCAGCTGGTTTCTGCCTTGGCTCAGGTCATGATTCCAGGGTCCTGGGATTGAGCCCCTCATCAGGTTCCCTGCTCGACAGGGAGTCTGCTTCTCCTCCTCCCCCTGCTTGTGCTCACTCACTCACTGGCTCACTCAAAAAAGTAAATAAAATCTTTAAAAAAAGAAATGATGCAAGCCAGAGGCAGTAAAGTGACAGTCTTAAAGGACAAAAGAAAAACTATTAACTCTGAATCTTATACCCACAAAGAATGATGTTTGGGGAAAAACAGAAGTATAACCAAGGAAGATATTTCTGCATGAGAACACATAATTCAGAAACTTGTTTTAAAACAAAATTTAGGGAATTTCCTCCCCCCCAAATAGGGAATGATTTATAAAAAGGGCAAAAGAGTGTTAATCGTTAGAGCCAGAGGACAGATGCATTAGGATTTATTATAATGGTTCTTCTGCTCTTCAGTATGTAATAAAAAAAGCTTTTTTAAGAATTAAGTAGGGGAGAAAAAAGATAACATCATAGAAAATTTGGGAACCAGAGAAAATACTGTTACCAAATTGGAATATATCCTTTTAGTCTAAGATACAGATGTATCCAGTTTTTCCCCCAAATCAAGAATAGACCCTTTGTGCCATGTAGTAATCTAATACTTTCATTTAGTAATGCAAGTGTATTATCTCCAAGTCCTTAAAAATTCTCTAGAACACAGATTTTTTTAAAAAAGAGTTTATTTAATTATTTGACAGAGGGAGAGAGAATACAAGTAGGGGAAGCAGCAGGCAGGGGAAGAAGCAGGCTCCCCTCAAGGAGACGGATATGGGGCTCAATCACAGGACCCTGGGATCATGATCTTGAGCCAAAGGCAGATGCTTAACCAACTGAATCATCCAGGTGACCCTCTAGAACACAATTTTTTTTTTTTAATTTATGATAGTCACACACAGAGGGAGAGAGAGAGAGAGAGAGGCAGACATAGGCAGAGGGAGAAGCAGGCTCCATGCACCGGGAGCCCGACGTGGGATTCGATCCTGGGTCTCCAGGATCACGCCCTGGGCCAAAAGCAGGCTCCAAACTGCTGCGCCACCCAGGGATCCCTAGAACACAATTTTTAATGGCTATGTTGTATTTTATAGTTATGGTGAAATATAACTTAAATAATGCAGTTCTGGAAAGTATTTATTAATCAACCATCAGTATTAATGGATTAATCACCAAATAATTGGTTTTACAGGGACACCTGGGTGGCTGAGCAGTTGAGCGTCTGCCTTCCACTCAGGGCATGATCCCAGGGTCCTGGATCAAGTCCTGCATTGGACTCCCTGCGGAGAGCCTGCTTCTCCCTCTGCCTGTGTCTCTCATGAATAAACAAATAAAATCTTTAAAAAATAATAATAATTGGTTTTAGAAATTTTTAAAATTGCATCATTTCAAGTAATATACAAGGAAATGCTAAATGCTGTGATGTAAACCAAGAAAAATCAGTTTATGATTTACTTCTCATGCTTAAAAGAACAAATCTTTCATGTGATAAGAAACTGGTTTCTTTCCAGCATGAAGATAGGTTTGCAGATTAAAAAATAAAATAAGACATAACGACATACCCAGAGAGGTTTCTAATTCCTCTGGAGGGCAGCCCCGGTGGCGCAGCGGTTTGGCACCGCCTGCAGCCCGGGGTGTGATCCTGAAACCCGGGATCAAGTCCCATGTCGGGCTCCTTGCATGGAGACAGCTTCTCCCTCTGCCTGTGTCTCTCTCATGAATAAATAAATAAAATCTTAAAAAAAAAATAATTCCTCTGGAGACAGGATCCCAAAAAATAACACTATTTTGTTTGAAGTAAGTTCTGAGACCTTGAGGCATAACCCATACATGATCTGTGTAAACATAAAATGTAGTTTCATATAAAGTTTTTAATTGTTTTATATTTTTTTACTTCTCCAAGTCTCTGGTAACTTCTAATAGTACACAATTGACATTGGACTATCAATTTGTATGCAAAGCATTCAACTGAAAACTCTTTAAAAATTGTATCTATTGCTATAAAAAAATAGTCTACTAAAGGAACAGAAAAATTTCCCCAGGTGTAGTACCTACCAAGCAATATCCTGATTCCCTTTTTATGCTCAAGAGTCTTTAGGATCTTTTCCAGTTCAGACACACAGGCATTATTTCAAAAATGCCAGGAGGTAATTTATCTAAAATAAATTCTATTGTTATCTATAAATATAATGTCAAGTATTTATAAGCTCTAGATTCTTTGTAAATTTGCCTCAACGATAAATGTGGTATTCTTTACCCGTTAAAAATCAATTAGAAGCCTTCAGAGATTTAAATTGTGGTTTCTTAATTACCTACAGGCCCAGATATTAAATATTTGTTATCTAAATTGTGGGAAAGCTGGAGTACGCTCAGGAACATTTCCTTTAGTTCAGGTAACAAAATTTCCTAGAGACTTAAGTTTTACAGTGTACATTCCAGTATGCATTGTAATTATTGGATAGAAGTCCAATGAAGTAGTCCTTAGCAAATCCTACTACAAACTACAGGTTTGTTTCTAGCTGTTTATTCTGCAAACCCTTATAGGCATCTAGAATCATGCAAGAAACTAAAAAAAAAATAGCTGTTTATTCTGCAAACCCTTATAGGCATCTAGAATCATGCAAGAAACTAAAAAAAAAATATTTAATTATTCTCAATATCTGGAAGCTATCAATGACAGTGAGACTCCTTTGCTCGTTCTTGCCCAAAGGTCTCACAATTTCCATTCAATAACTTAACTTTTCATCCTGAAAACATCCTTAGACTAGACATGTAAACACCTTAATGTAAAACTAAGTTTTTATTTAGTTATAGCTATATGTAGCTCTATAGAACTCCAAATGTAACCCTTGAAACAACTTAAAAGTTTAAGAGTCTATAGCTAGCTAGCTCGATAATGAGTTGATACAGTAAAAAAAATTGCCTTTCTAGACAATAAAATAAAAATAAAAGCTTTGCAATGGGGAGAATGACAATGTTGGATTTTGTTCTTCCCTTTGACCAAGATAGCCATCTTCTAGTTCAAGATGATGATTCTTTTCTTTCCCTTTCAATCTTATGACAAAGTATTCAAGGCATCCCTAGTGGTTTTACAAGACACTAGAGGAGAGGGACTGAGTCTGTGAAGATTTCTTTGCACGGCACCTATTAAGGACATTTATAATTGTAGGCTTACTAAATATTTCTGGATGATGCTTGAAGAAAACAACACATCACTATCCATTTATGATGTAATGCTTGGTCACTATCACTACCTCATTTAGTTTTCAAAACAAATCCAATTTATGTTGTTAGTGGATTTCTTACTTTTAAATTAGCCTCTTTAAACATAAAATGATGGTCATTTCATTGATACTTTCAAGAACAATACCAAAGTTTGGACAACTTTGGCGGGACTAAGAGCCTTTGCATATTAAAGCCAAACCATCTTCTAGAGGGTGAAGTCATAAAATGAAGGTTTAGGGGCAAAATAATTCATTCTTCACCTCTTTCTTATTAACAGACAATACTATCAACACACAGCTCTCCAGAGACTCAACTGCAATTCCATAAAATTTGAAACTCTGTTCAGTGGTTAAGTATCACCTGCATTTTCTCAGAATGCTTGCTGAAGCAAATTCAAATGCTGGTGCACTGGTCAAAGTTTCCTTCACACTTCCTGTAAAAACTTGATCTTCACCTTCTCTTCTGGTAACCTGGTGTTCTGTGTGTTCCCTAGGGCCAGTTATCATCACATTCCACAGTCCACAAAACTTATCCAGGCACGGAGCTGTCTTTGAAATCAAAGGCACACCATGCTCAGACCTACTCTAAACGCTGCATGAGTTTCTGATCCAAACTTTTGATCTGCCATTTGTTCCCATATTCCCTTGTCTCCTGGGATCCTGGCCCAGATGGCACTTTTTGTTGGTGCTGTGCCCTGCTCCAGTCATAGCACAACAAAAGGTTTAATTTCCAAATATGGGAGCAATGTTTCAGAACTGATGATATTCTATGTAAGGTAATATATTTCTCAAGATGTTTCAAAGATTTGGGTATCTGTTACCACAATTGATCATTCTTCAAGTTTGTGTATGTTGACTAAACTATAAATATTTTAGCAATGGATTCATTCATGTTTTAAAGACATTATGCACTTACAAAAACACAAGGCTCCTATCCATAGAATATTGCATGTAGCTCAAGCAAGATACTCTTACATGTACTATGGGAATACAAAAAGGTTAACAGATGGGACATATTTGCATTAGTATCTTACTCATAGAAATGAGGAGGTGAAACCTTTTTTTCTGAGAAAGTTACTTGGCAAAGAACCTAAATAGATTAGCAATTTCAATGATGAAAATTCTATAGCAGAATAAAAACCAATTCTCATTTGAAGCACCCCCAAGCAGTCTCATTTACTTGGGGGAGAGGGAAGAAGGAGACACCTAAACAAGAGTTTGAAATTTATTGAAGAGGATGCCTTGCCTAAGAAAACATTTTAGTTTGGAGGTATTGATTTAGAGGCCTAGTAGAAACAAGTTGTGAACTTACTGTAGTAAAGGATGCAATATGTAACTTGAATTACATTTCCAATTAAAATTCAAAACTAAAACAATTTGTACGATCAGCTATTTTAAGGGACTGTGCAGAGCACCAGAAGAGATACAAATAGGCTATTTCTGTAAAGGGATGCTTCCTCTGCTTAAAAGAATTTAGTAACTTCCCCTGCAGGGTTCACGGGGCTCCCATGACCAAGTCCCTGAGCATGGCTCCTTATACCCCATAATTCAGTAATACCAAACTATGTTAGCATTTCTATCATTTCACTTTTGCATATCTTTACACATGTTGCTCAACAGCCAGTCCACCCACCCGGTAAGTATTATCCTTCAAAACTTGACTCAATGATCTCCTTTTCCATAAGAGAATTTCTAGGTGCTCTCTCCAGGTGGGTGCCACAAATGAGCCTTCAACAGGCCATGCTCTCTTTTGCCAACAATGATTCTCCATTTGAAATGTAGCTTCTGGCTCATGCCCAAGCCCTGGGAGGGAGAGTGGCAGACCACAGGGCATCAAGTTGTGTTGCAATTTGAACTATCATGAACTGGGTATTTATCTGATCCACTAAATCACAAAACTGACTTGCAGAGTAATGTTCCATCATACATTAGAAATGGTACAATACAGCTCAGCCTCAGCATGTTTGGAAGGCACATCTCTCCCTCAATCCACCTATGGTGTCATTGGGAGTTCCTTGTGATCAGTTTAAAAAGCAGAAAAATGCTTGATCTTGGTAACAGAAATCTGCACTGTCTGTCTCAGGCCATCCCTGAAAGATAATGGTTAATGTAAATCCACACCATGGGCAGAACTTTGGGAACTATATCTGGTTGTCTGAGAAGGGAAGGGAAGGGAAGAATTATGAAGGGAAGAAGTATTGAAGTCTAGCTCTACACTAACTCATGGGCAGGGACTATCATTGGTTGGCTGGACAATGACTCGAAAATAACAAAATTGGAAAATTGGTGACAAAGCTAAGTGGTGGAGAGAGATGTGGATGGACATGTAGAATAAATATGAAGTAGTATGAAAAATATTCACCAGAAGGATCACTTTGGAGGAGGCTCTCAACAATCAGGAAGACAAAAATGACCTCTTTAGTTCCTGCCAAGCAGCCTCTTTCCTTCACCTCCTCAATGTTTGCTCAATGGGCCCATGTAAAAAAGTCACCATGGTAACAGGGATGAAGACTATGTAAGGGCAACCACATCTGCTGAGTGCCCAACCTGCCAATGGTAGAGGCCAACACCAAACCCCTGATAACACACTTTAAGGCCGGGATGCTATCCTACAGGATGCAGTACACGCCTTAGAAAAACCTAGTTTCTACTAGGTGATTCCACCTCTTCCAGAGGTAAAATGCATGGGTCCAGGAACCAGAAGGAGGAAGTAGAGTGCTCTCTCTCCCTATAATATCTAGTGAGTTTTTTTCCTCTCATCCCTACAACTCAAGAAAATCGTGTGTCTTGTCAACCTGACCATGAGCTTCTTGGGTTTCAGTGTCTCAGTGCCCAAGGGAAGCATGCTTCTACCAAGAAGCACAATCATATTATAATGAATTCTGAGGCTGTCCTCTGGCCTAAAATTCTCATGCCTCCAAGTCAGCAGCCCGAAGAAGGTAACTCTACTGGCTAGGATGATTGATCCCAATTGCCAAGAGGAAACTGGATTGTTGCTACACAATAGAGGCAGGAAGACCCACATTTGAAATGCAGAGATCCAATAGGACACCTCTTGGTACTCTCTTGCCCAATAGCGCTGGCAAATAGGAAATTGCAGCAACTCAAGACAAACAACTAAAGATTGAGATCCCATAGGAATGAGTTTGGGCCACCTCATTAAAGCAAAAACACTTTATCCAGGTGAGATGTTAGCAGAGGAAACATAGAATGGCTGAACAAAGGCAACTATGATTATCCATTAAGTCTTGTGATGAGCTACAGAGTACAAAATGTAGCAACTATATTTTGCATCAATTATTTTTCCCCTTCCTCCCTCATATGCTCATGACTTCAAATGAAGAATACTGGGTAATTACTAATATTTTCGTTTTCAGCTTAGAGTATGGCCAGATTAATGACATCAATATTAGTGATTAACTGATAAGATTGTGTTCCCTCTGTTAGGACACAAACATTTACTGGAGTGAAGGACAAGAGTAGATATAAAGGGACAAAAGGAATGAGCTGTATTGGATATCTTCTTTTCCCCTTCCAGATTAATTCTCCACTCTCTTCCATCCTGTTTTCTGCTCCCAGAAGGCTGATCTCTAAGGACTTCAGCAGTGAACTTCCCTGCCACCTAACCTCTGGTTAGGAAAATAAGAGGACATGATTAGAGTGAGGATGGGGTATTTACTCCCTCACTATAGAGTTCCTGCCTATATCTCCCCATCTAGATTTCAGCTCTAGCCAGTAACTGTTTCCTCCCATCAACTTCTCTGAAGCTCTACATAACTAGCCCTTGAACTATCTCTTGTGAGATCTCTACAACCTAACCTGTGAATAGTCCCTTTATTCTGTGGACACACCATCTGTTTGCTGCTGTGACATTAACTACCACACGCATCTCTCTTACCTATTAAAATAGGAGTTCCTTGAGGGCAGGTCTAGGCCTTATTCATTGTTGTATTTGCCAGAGCTTAACCAGTGCCTGATTGATAATAGATGCTTATTAAACATTTGCTGATTAAATGAATGGTAAAACAAATATCTGTAATTTAGTACAGACTATACATAAGAACAGAGCATCACACACAACAAGGAAAGACAAATGGGGCTGGCAGTTTACACAGTTTACACAGAGCTGGCACAGAGCTGCCTTAGCCTGACACAGAGGAAGGGGTACTTTTTCACAATTAGTCCAGGAAGAGGGGTTCATTTTGACAATATGCACAAAGAAAGGGCATGTTCTAGCATGTGGTCTTGTGTAAGAAAAAGATATGACCTAAGTACTTTGGGCAGTAAGAGAAAAGGTTTATATCAGACAGTAAAGAAAGAATGTAGCTAGGAAATGTCTCATGATTACATTTATCATGAGAAAATGCATTGCTATCAGTTATTTGATCTTTACAATTTTTTAATATACCACAAGAATGAGACACAGGTATTTTTAGCCAAACCTACATAACTTCAGACAATCCTAATAGGATTTTTTCAACTCTGATCCAATTAATTGAGGGCTAACTTTGTAGTGGAAGTAATTGAGGGCTAACTTTGTAGTGGAAGATGCTTCCAAATTCTTAACACATGACTCGGCCCTATAAATAAATAGTGGTAAATGAAATTCTGATTTGGTGACAGGTGTACAGACACGGATTTACACAAAGCTTGGGTTCTCTCTATAAAAAAGAAAAAATTCCAAAACCAGCAAATAATTTTTCAGGTTGCTAAACCAGTATCTAAATAATGAGGTTAATAATTAAATATGCAAATAACAATGCTCTGCTTCAACCCCATCTGATAATCTTAAACAGTAATACAAATAAATAATGCCAAAGGCTCAATAAAATTGCTATCAATAAGACAGATCAGAGATTAACTCCACTAAAGTACTTTTATTCGTAAACGTAGATTTGCTTCAATTACTTGTAAGAAATAATGAATCTGGTATTGCAATGACAATTTAAACAATCTTTGTAACAGACTACAATGCTCTGGTATTAGCATTTGTGAGACTCAGATACTTAGTAAAAATTATAGGGCTTGAGGTTTAGAGAAAGGAGAATTAGTGAGCTTTCACATTCATGAAGAAGAGTTTATTTTAAGATTTCCAAGGCAAAAGTGGATTACTCAATAGAGAACTCATGCATTTTAATGGTTATATCTGACCAGTCCTCTGGCAAACAAATACCGGAGCTTTTGTTATTCTGATACACTAGGTTAATTTAAATCACTCCTCTTTAGAAGGATGTCTAGAGAATTTCTGCAAGTTTTGACCTGCATCTCCTCATTCAGAGTTAATGAGAATATGTTTCCATATCATATTTATGTTTCAGGTTTCAGACCCAATAAAGAGGAGCAAAGCAAGTTTCCTATTTTGGGGTCACTTCCTAGAGAAAATGTCTCCTCTTACCTTCTCTTTGACCTTTTTACCCCCTTGTATAATGAAAACAACATTATTTTAAGTCAGGCTGACTTAGATTCAAATTCTATTAGTCTCATTTTTTTTTAACAGTGTGGATTCTGAGATGCTCAATTTCCCCGTTTATAACATTGGGCTAATAATAACTATTTTTACAAGATTGTTATCAAGTATATAAAAAATGCATAAAAAGCATCTATTTCAGTACCAGATATTTAATAATTGGTAGCAGCAAAGTAGTCCTCATTTTTCATGTTGCTATTATTCCAATTACCCCATCAGGTCCTTTAAGATACCAATTTGATTTCAAGAAACTGCAATGGTTAGGAAAATTATTCAAAATTATTCAGTAAGGCAGAATGAGTCACTAGTAAGTCAGTATATTTTATTTAATGATATGTACCTAGTGATGGTAAGATAGGTTTCTCTAAGTTTTTCTACTATATAAAACCTATGTATAACAAAACAGAATTTTGTCCTGACTGTAATCAGAGAACTAATGCGGGTGAAAATTTCGTTGAGGGCTGCAAAACCTAAATCAGTCCCAGAACTCTGCAGAAATTAGTTTTCCATTTGTCAATGTTGGTCCACATTTTAGCATTCTCTGTGAGCCATTGACCACGCTTGCTGCTGCCTAAAATATAAAATCTCTGTTAAATGATTTTTTTGCCATTTTTGTTGCTATAATTTTTGTGGTTATTCGTTTAGACACCATCTATATCTCTTCTGTTAGATAGGTGAACAAATGTCCAAATCATTTGAAATGCCTATGCACGCATGCCTTAAACAGTACGATAACAAAGATGGTTTAAGGGACCTATGCCATGAAACTGTAAATCCCCAAATTCCAACCATATTATAATATCAGTATTGAAAGAAATTTATTTTTTTAATTAATTTTTATTGGTGTTCAATTTACCAACATACAGAAAAACACCCAGTGCTCATCCCGTCAAGTGTCCACCTCAGTGCCCGTCACCCATTCCCCTCCAACACCCGCCCTCCTCCCCTTCCACCACCCCTAGTTCGTTTCCCCGAGTTAGGAGTCTTTATGTTCTGTCTCCCTTCCTGATATTTCCCAACATTTCTTTTCCCTTCCTTTATATTCCCTTTCACTATTATTCATATTCCCCAAATGAATGAGAACATACAGTTTGTCCTTCTCCGATTGACTTATTTCACTCAGCATAATACCCTCCAGCTCCATCCACGTTGAAGCAAATGGTGGGTATTTGTCGTTTCTAATTGCTGAGTAATATTCCATTGTATACATAAACCACATCTTCTTTATCCATTCATCTTTCGATGGACACCGAAGCTCCTTCCACAGTTTGGCTATTGTGGCCATTGCTGATAGAAACATCGGGGTGCAGGTGTCCCGACGTTTCATTGCATCTGAATCTTTGGGGTAAATCCCCAACAGTGCAATTGCTGGGTCGTAGGGCAGGTCTATTTTTAACTGAAAGAAATTTATATAAGGAATTAGAAAAACTTCCACAATGTACTAGTACATTACATTATCCAACTTCTCCTACCTTTATTCTTCCCCTGATTCTGAGACTATATCTGGCAACAAATAATTTGCCCCATTCTTTCAAGATGTCAAATGTCTCTTTATTTGAATGATTTGATCTAAAAGACATGGCTTGAAAACAGTGTTAGGGACGTCAGGTTTTGTAACCATCTGGGTGGAGGGTTTTGTTGAGTTGGGTTTTTGTTTTGTTGTTGTTGTTGTTGTTGTTGTGTGGGTTTTTTGGGGGGGGTTGTTGTTTTTTAATTTTTTTATCTTTTTTTTTTTCTTGGGCTGACAGCAAACAAGTCTATCTGAAAACACACTAAGCTCCAGCAGGTGCCCAGAGCTAATTTGGTTTGGAACTATTTTTAAAAAGCACTAGCTATGTTTTATAACAAGTCAGACCAAATGGCTATATTGTTTTTCTGTCTTCTTGCAATCCAGGGGCCAGTTTTAAAATGTAACTCTAAACAAAAGGCTACAAATTGGCCATGTACTAAACACATCTATAATACTCAGATTCTTAAACCTTCTCACAGATCCCTAGAAACAAAACATTTGGAGATTTACACTTGAGTTTCCACTTAACACATTCCTTCATAAATTCTTTGCATTTCCTGTCAGTAGTTTTCATTTAAATCTAGTGACTTTTAGCTCTGGCCAGCAAGGATGATGTAAAATGCTTCCCAGCGGGCAGATTCAGCCCAATTTGTCAATCCAACCACCTGCTGATGTCATGTGTCCTGGCTTGAGGATATCACGATGGATATTTACTCTCCCTGTGGAATCTCATGGCAGTCTCATCAACTGGCATTCTTCTAATACTCCCAGATTAAACACCCACTTAGGTATGGTGTTTGAAGAACCCTCAGCTTTGAATTGCTCCCATACAGCGTTTAGCCTGGCCTTTCCTTTCCCAAATACAGAAATCCTAGTTGTATTAAAATACAAAGATTGGGGATCCCTGGGTGGCGCAGCGGTTTAGCGCCTGTCTTTGGCCCAGGGCGCGATCCTGGAGACCCCGGATCGAATCCCACGTCGGGCTCCCGGTGCATGGAGCCTGCTTCTCCCTCTTGGTTTGGTTTTGTTGTTGTTGTTATTTGTTTTATCTCTGTACATCCCAGTGCAGAAATCACAAATGTACCACCTAGAGCACATTTGTTCTACTATTGAGGCAGCAGGTGTCATGTGAAAAACAAGAGTTTTGGAGGCAGCCTAACCTGCATTTGAGTTCCTACAAGTACACATTGTCAAGTGTGTAACAATGTGTCATGCTGGGCAAGTTACTTAACCTATCTGACCAAAATGGAGATAATACCTATCTCACAGGATTATTATGGAGGTTAAATGTGATCATATATGCATATATGTGTATATGTATATAATGCCTAACATTAAGTCAGCTTCATAATAAATGCTCAATAAATTTTTGTTTCCTTTCAATTGTCTTTAATAGTGATTATAATCCAAATCTCTGTGTCTTGTGCTCATTAAGCCCTAGTGAATAGGGAAAGGATGGGATTTCAGGTAGGGAAAGAATAGGGCCCCCAAGTAGGCTCTGAGGGTATTTAGGATATGCAGACATTGAGAAAGAACAAAAATAAAGATAAGGAAGAAAAGTCAGACTACTCCATCCCAACTTCTAGAGTTAAAATATTTTTCTAGTAATTATACAATAACCACAGAAAATAGAAAATAACCAAAAAAATGATTATGCCTCAAAGGAGAAGTTAACTATAAAGATTAACCAGACCTAGCAAAACATATCTATAGATCACAGATGTCACAAGAAACAAAGACTCTCACACAACGTATAAGCATTCTGTTTAGTTCCAGACCACTGACCTAACCACCAGCAAGTTCCTGGTAAAGTCTTAATGAAAGCCCAGAAATGAAAAGCCATCACTGGCAACCAGGTCAGGACCTCTCTCACTCCTGAGAGCATTTTCTGTATCCTTGCTTAATAAAACCCTGACACCTTGCTCACTCTCCTCTGTACGCAAGATTTGTCTTTAATTCCATGAGACAAGAATCTCACTCTCCCGCTTCACCAGGAAGCAGTTTAGTCAAGGACATTCCAAATACCCCTTCCATGGGATGCTCACAGCCTGCGACATAACTGGGGCAGGTTTCAGTAGTTTCATTTCAAAGATTGGGAAACCAAGGTGCAAAAAAGGTGTGGTAATTTTCCCAAAGCCTCAAAAATGTGAGTAGAGAGTCCAGGTTAGAACCTGGATCATCTAAGTTTTCCCCCCAGTTTTATCATTGCTGTTTGATTTGGTTCAACACATCCTTATGCAAGACTCTAGATAGTTTTCATCCTTGGCAGACTCAGAAAAGAGTTGTAAGCATATGGGGAGAACCACACACTGTCAGAGACGTGTCCACTCTGGCCCATCTCTGTCCCTCTGCCAGTGTAGCCAAGGATCCTACTGGGGGAGGACATGGCTACCTTCCATACCATCAACTTCAAAAGGTTGGGGCATTAGGGCCAGAAAGGACCGCAAAGGGCAAGTGATGGCCTAAAGCCAAGGTTAAGATGTGATGAGTTCAGTGTTGACATTTTGAGGTTGAAGAGACAATAGGACAGCTGGCTCATTCTCTTGCCCACTCTGCCCTCATTCAAAGTGTTTGGTGTGTAACACACAGTCCTCTCAGTTGCCCTGGGAGGACAGAGCTACTATCTGGTTGGCGATCAGACTTGTACCCCAGACTCCCAAACTTAATTCTCATCTGTGTGGTCTCAAAAAAGCTGCTTTGTGTTTTGGTATAAAAAAAATTCTTATTTCACTTGAGTGTCACAATCACACTGGATTATAGACAAGAATACCCATTTTGTAACCTTACGGTTCAGAAAATGTTCAGACAATGTTAGCTGGTAAGGGATGGGACCAGAAAGGCTGTCTGACTCCTTGTCCTAAATTCTTTAAACCACCTCACCACCTCATATTGTAGCCATGGGAACTGAGTCTCTCTCCCTCATGTTCTCCTAGCATGAAGCGTTATAGGGAAGTCTATAAACATTTGCTGAATGGATGAACAACAAAGGGACAATGAGGAGCTACATGCTCCAGTTTTCTACTCATTCTGCCTCTCTTGTACTGTGAACGAAACTCCCAGAAAATTCAGCTGAAATATTCAACTCATTTTTGTCCTGTTGTGCCGGTTTCTCATGTTGCTACAAGTCAAAGTGGTAACTGATCAAGGTCAAAGCATCCAAAACATTCATGAAAAAAAGTTGATCAGGGAAGATTGCATAAAACGATCCAAAAGAACCAAAGGTAAACACACACACACACAAAACCCATGAAGTTAAAAACCACAAAACTAATGCACCCCATTGTTGCTGGGTAGGCACTTCCAGTTTATCTCTGCTGCTGACCTATGAAAATTGTAAATGTGATTTTAGAGCATGAATGTAGTAAAGCCGTGTGGCCAGCTCAGAAGTCAGACTCATCAGGTCTGAAAAGTTGGAATATGAAAGCATTAAAGAAGATGAATTATAGGTGTCCCATGGAAGCAAATGAGAAATTGAGAGAGAGAAAATTGATTTGAGGATACTCCAACGATAACAAATAGTGAAACAGAATGTTTTTGTTAATTTGTCCAAATTAGGTCAACAAAACCTCCTCAAATCAAGTAGAATTCTTCTTCCTCAACTTCTTTCACTAATTCTTTTCATATTATCATTGTTCATAACAGATTAATTATTCAGGAGGTCCAGGAATTCTTTTGTCAAAACATTCCTGATTGCTTAGAAAATTCTCAATGGCCTGGGTCCCCGCGAGTGGAATGCTGGTCACTCAAGTACTGTTTGTGATGCTTCTTATTCCAATGTGGCAAGACAACCTTTCAAAGCTAGACCTATTATCTGATCGCATTTCTGTTCCAGATTTAATGTAAATTCAGGAACACTGAGGGGCAAAACCTTTTATAGTGAAATTAAAAATATCTATACAATGTGAGGAAAAGAAATGTGCAGGATGTTTAGAAACTTAGTTTGAGTTCTAGGAAATGTCTTTTATATTTCTGGTCTTAACTGAGGGAGATGTCAATCTTTTTATTCATCCCCATGAAGTGGTAAATATGGTGGATCATGCTATTTGATATTCTTCTCCAAAATCTCAAATCAATACATTATACATCTGTGGAAATAGAAAGTCTTACAACAGGGAAGCCTAAAATAAACAGGTAAGGGACAACCAGAATTACCTAAGGATGCCAAGACACACACACAAAATGCCAAGAGAAAGTCAATATAGGTTTTGGTTGGTTAGTTGGTGGGAAGATGGGTAGGAATCTGTACTTATGAGAGATCTTAAAACAGTGCTTCTTGACCAATGATACCATATCCAGGGGCCATTTTGGACATTTGTGAAGCTTATTTTATTGTCTAAACGGTCAGAAGATGGGGCGCTTGGATGGCACAGTTGGTTAAGCATCAGACTCTTGGTTTCGATTCAGGTCATGATCTCAGGGTTGTGGGATCAAACCCCATGTCAGCTCATTTTCAGAGCGGAGTTTGCTTGGAATTCTCTCTCCCTCTCTCTCTCTCTCTGCCTCCCCCTACCCCTACACACTCTCTCTATAAAATAAATAAATCTTATAAAATAAATGGTCAGAAGATACTGAAGACATTTAGTGGATGTGGGTCAGAGACAACAGATGTCCTGAAATAATGCAAAGAAATATTCTATGTTCTGTATAATTTGTCCAGTGTCTTGCCCTATATCCATGTAGGTGAAAAACCTATTTATAACTGTCTAAATTTCATGCATAGGCTTTAATTTTTGCACTTTTGTAAAGCATTGGGGGATTTGCAGGGGTGGGGGTGGTACTGCACAGATTGTCACTATGGGATTATTTGAGGGAACATTTTGCACTATCTTGTTCCAAACTTTACCAAGAGTTGTTCATTGTTCTCAAAAATCATGTTACTAACATAATGCCACTGACTGAATGAGACCTCAGTAAGCCACCTCTGCATGTGTAGCTATATCCATCTCCAGGATTTCTCATATCTGACTCCTTCAATGTGTCCTCTTGTGTAGAAATGTCAAAGCATTTACTTACTGAAATACTGAGGTTTTCCTATAAATCACTATTCTCTCATTTGTCCCTTATAATTGAAGTTATGTTGTAGTTTATATCATCTATAAAACACATTGCAGTGTTGCAGATGATTATTTATAAAAAACCATTTTGATTTTATATCTCCAACATTTCTTCCACATTTATTACTTGGCATGAAGGAGTTAAGAAATTATCTGTGGATGCTAAGATTAATGAAGGAAATTTAACAAGAAACAGCGTATTTGCCTAGTCAGAGAGCATCTCTTCACAAATTGTTCACTAATTACAAAGACAAAAACAGTACTTTGTGGAGGAGAAGTCTAGCAAATACCACTTTATCAGACAATCAAGGTTTCAAAACTATTCTATATAATGTTTATGTGTGTGTATACATACACAGAGAGATTGAAGTACAGGGAAGGAGAGAGGAAGGGAACAAGCAAAACTGAAATGAAAGCTTGAAAAATCTGGAGCAGGAATTTTTAAATTATCTGACTGCTTCGTGTATGTCTTTGAGGGATTTGTGTTTTATAAATAATTACTGTTAATTTTCCATTTTATAGGTGTAGACAGACCCATGGACATATCTAAGAATAATAACAATGGGAGGAAGTGATATTGAGAAAGAACAATACAAATCGGAGTCATGATTTTTTAAACAATGGTGGTTGTAGACATATAACCAATATACTTTTATCCTAGTTTACAAACTTTTATAAAGTCAGTCAGATTTGAATATAAGAGACACTGATAGACTTTTGATGCCAAACAAAACCAAATCCAAGACCTCACTCTAACCCTTCGCAATGTATGGCTTCTCCCAGCATTTGCAGATGGCAGTTTTGCACACATTCCCTAATTCCAATTCATAGTTTTCTGAGAAGCCATGCACTAGAACATGTTATGTCCCCATAATCATCCTCCCAAGTACAAAATATGAAGTAAATGGTTAACCTACCAAAGAATTCTTTAGAAAGATAGGTGGACTAAGGACTTCAAAGGTTTCAAATCTTTCATGAGACCCTGGACCTGCCCTTGTTGTGCAAAGAGGAATATGAGGTAGGGTATTTTCCTTTCCGAAAGCACAAGAACCATTGTGCAGCCAGGCTTTCCATCCCAGGTGGGAATGGAGGGTTCCAATGCAACCCCAAAAGCAGGAAAGGGTTTTCTCCTTTGCAAGCAGCTGCTTTTTTTCCTGGCAAACAAGCCAGGTGCCAGAAACTTTACCCAGTTGGTGAGGGAAAGAGAGGCAAGGAAGCAGAAGGGGGAGGAGGATGAAGGAAGAAAATAGTATCATTAGAAAAGTGAAAGATGATGTCAAAATAATTATATGAGATAACTTCAGAAAAGTTAGATGCTTTTTCAAAGCATTTAAAGTCTCTCAGGGCTCTTAAAAGACATAAGCCTGCATGGAGGTGTTTTCTGGTGTTCAGGTTTCTTATCCAATCATAGAAAAACAGAAAAGAGATCTCACACTCAGAAGTCACAAAAATATGCACACTTGTGTGAGCCCTCTTGCTGGTTGGGTTTAATTTCTTTGTGCTAAACAGAAACTGCTCTCACAAGTTAGCACCAACCCCAGGGACTCTTTGCCAGTGTGCTTCCTAGGGCTTACATCATTTTGTGCTTTTGTTCTACCTGTTTCTATTGTCTGACACACACTCCTCTCCCTTTCACCTGAACAATGGATATATCTCTCCCAAGTCCCTTAGTTAAAATCTTATTTTATCTTGCAGCTATCAGGAAAAAACAAAGTCATTTGGGGTCATCTCTCCAAGGTTGAGAAGCCTGAGCCACCCACCTGCTCCTGCTCATCAAAATTAAATCTGCCAAGTGCTGAGTTGCTTGAAAACGTCCTGTTAAGTCATTTAAAGATGTAGCTCTTCATATAGCTAGCAAAGCATAACCTTAATTTGAGACATACACCTTGCCACAATCTCAGAACCTCACCACAAAATGCTTTCCTTACTAAAAAATAAAATAAGCTCCTATCTGAAAATATTATCCACATTTCACATTCAGATTTCTTATCTCTTTACCACGTAGAGCATTCTTTCACATAACCATGTAATCTTGCTCACAGTGAAGCATTTTTTTGAATAGTTGACAACACTGTATTAGTTTCATATGTACAATGCAGTGATTCAATACTTGTATATATTGCAAAATGGTCACCACAATAACTCCAGTTAACACCCATTGCCATACATATGAGTTTTTTCTTCTGATAAGAACTTTCAAGATCACTCACCCGGCTACTTCCAAATATGCACTTAGCTATACTCACCATGCTGAACATTACATCCCCCACGACATTCATTTTGTAATTGAAAATTAGGACCTTTTGACCCCCCTCACCCTTTTCCCCACCTCCCACCCCTGCCTCAGGCAACCATCAATCTGTTCTCTATAATCCATGAGTTTGGTTCCTCACTATTCATTTGTTTAGATTCCACATAGGAGATCATACAGTATCTTTTTGCGTCTGCCTTGTTTCACTTAGCATGATGCCCTCGAGGTCCATCCACGTCGTCAAAAATGCCAACATTTCATTCTTTTTAATGGATGAATGTTCCACTGTATATATTTACATTCCACATTTGCTTCATCCATTCATCCATCAATAGACACATTGTTTCCATGTCCTGGCTATTATAAATAATACAGCAATGAGCAAGGGAGTATATATACTTTTTGAATTATTGCTTTCATTTCCTTTGGATAAATACCCAGGAGTGGAATTGCCAAATCATAGGGTAGTCCTATATTTAACTTTTTGAGGAACCTCCATACTGTTTTCCATAGTGGCTGCACCAGTTTACCTTCCCACCAACAGTTGCACGAGGGTTCCCTTTTCTCCACATCCTCACCCACACACTTACTACTTCTTGTCTTTTTGGAAAATCATTCTAACAGGTATGAGGTGATATCTATCTGTAGCTTTGACTGTATTTCCCAGCAAGGTTGAACATCTTTTCATGTACCTGTTAGCTGTTAGTCTTGTTTGGAGAAATGTTTATTCAGATCCTCTGCCCATTTTTTAATCAGATTGGGGGAGGGGTTGCTATTGAGTTGTAGGAGTTCTTTATATATTTTTGTTAACCCCTTACCAGATATGTCATTTGCAAATATTTTCCCCCATTCCATAGGTTGTTTTTTCATTCTCTTGATGGTTTCCTTTACTGTGCAGGAGCTTTTTAGTTTGAAGGGAGTCTACCTTGTTTTTGCTTTTGGTGTCAAATCCAAAAAACCATTGCCAAGGCCAGTGTCAAGGAGATTAGCACCTATGTTTTCTTCTAGGAGTCTTATGATTTTGGGTCTTACATTCAAGTCTCTCATCCACTTAGAGTTAATTTTGTGTGTATAGTGTAAGACAGGGTCTGATTTCATTCTTTTGCATCTGCTTATCCAGTTTTCCCAACACCATTTATCGAAGAAACTATTCTTTCTCCATTGTATATTCTTAGCTCCTTTGTCATAAATTGACCATATATGCATGGGTTTATTTCCCTTGCATTCTTTTCCATTTATCTACGTGTCTGTTTTTATGCCAATACCATGCTGTTTTGATTACTATAGCTTTGTAGTATGGTTTGAAATCAGGCATCACGATGCCTCCAGCTTTTTTCTTTCTCAAAATGGTTTTGGCTATTTGTGGCCTTTTATGTTTCCATACAAATTTTAGATGTTTGTTCTATTTTATTTAAATTCAATTAATTAACATATAGTGTATTATTAGTTTCAGAGGTAGAGTTCAGGGTCTGTTCTATTTTTATAAAAAATGTCTTTGGAATTTTGATAGAGATTACATGAATCTGTAGATTGCTTTGGGCTATATGGACATTCAAACAATATTAGTTCCTCTAATCCATAAGTGTAAAATACCTTTCCATTTTTTTTGTCATCTTCAATTTTTTTCATTAATATCTTCTAGTTTTCAGTGTACAGGTTTTTACCTCCTTGGTTAAGTTTGTTGCTAGGTATTTTGTTCTTTTTGATGCAGTTGTAAATGAGATTATTTTCTTAATTTCTCTGATAGTTTATTAGTGCATATAAACAGGTTTTATATATTGACTTGTATCTTGCAACTTTATTGAATTCACTTATTAGTTCTAACAATTTTTTGATGGAGAAATAAGATTTTCTGTATAAAATATGCTATCTGCAATTTGTGATAGTTTTACTTCTTCCTTTGCTATTTGAATGCCTTTTCTTTTTCTTACCTAATTGTCCTGGCTAGAACTTCTAACACTATGTTGAATATAAGCAGCAAGAGTGTGCATCCTTGCCTTGTTCCCGATCTTAGAGGGAAAGCTTTCAGCTTTTCACCATTGAGTGTGATATTAGCCATGGGCTTTTGCATATGACCTTTATTATGTTGAGGTACATCCCTCTATACCCACTTTGTTGAGTTTTTATCATAAATGGATGAGTTTTTGCCCAGTACTTTTTCTGTAGCTCTTGAGATGATTATATGAAATTTATCATTCATTTTGTGTTGAACCACCTTTGCAACCCTAGAATAAATCCCACTTGATCATGGTATATGATTCTTCTAATGGTTTGTTGAATTCAGTTTGCAAATATTACATTGAGGATTTTAGCATCTATGGTCACCAGAGATACTGGCCTGTAATTTCCTTTTGTGATGTCCTTGTTTGACCTTGGTATCACAGTAATGCTGACCCCATAAAATGAGTTTAGAGGTGTTCCTTTATCTTCTATTTTTTGGAAGAATTTGAGAAGGGTTGGTATTAAGTCTTCTTTGAATGTTTGGTAGAGTTCACAGTTACACCATCTGGTCCTGGACTTTGTTGAAAGATTTTTGATTATCGATTCAATTTCCTCACTAGTAACCAGTCTGTTAGACATTCTACTACTTCATGATTCACTCTAGGAACACTGTATGTTTTTAGGGATTTATCTGTTTTTTCTAGGTTGTAAAATGTGTTGGTGCATAATTGTTCATAGTGGTTTCTTATGACCTTGGGTGTGGTATCTGTTATGACATCTCTTTCATTTGAGTCCTCTTCCTTTCTTGGTGAGTCTAGCTAAAGCTTTGTCAGATTTGTTTACCTTTTCAAAGAATCAGATTTTGGTTTCATTAATCTTTTCCATTGTCCTTTTAGTCTTTATTTCTGCTCTTTTGTCATTTCCTTTTCACAGTAAAGGCTATTTTAAAATTAACAAATCACTTGCAACTATAGTGTTTCTATCTTCCTTCCCTCAACAAGCAGCTGAGATTACCAGAATTTGCATTTTAATAATTTCAGTTTCAAGAACTAGGCTATCAATCTCTACATATTATTGATTGACAATGTTCATTTTACTCTTTCATTGAGAACAGCTGACTTGCCAGTAGGCATCTACATCTAGTCCACTCGCCTTAAAAATCCATACCCCTCTCTGTCAAATAACCTAGGTCATATAATACTATAAACTAAGTTCTGAACAAATGCCATTATAAAGTGTGCCCATACCAGTGACTGCTAAAGCTTTTATCACATTCTTCAAAATGAATTCCAAAGAATCATTCACGAAACGAGTTATTACATACATAACATTACATAATTATATAACATTATTTACAAAGTTTCTTTAAAAACTTTGCAACTTCCCTGCTCACTGTGGCCCTCTGCTATATATATGTAGCATCTCAGCTCAGTGAGGCGGGACACAGGCTCCCACTGTGGGTCCCCTTGATTCAAACTAAGAACAATTTCTTTTGGCACCAGCTTCCTCATATGAAATAGGGGAGCTCATTACATGACCGCTTAATTACCTTATAGGGCTAAATCCTGTGTCTCCCTGACTCCATGAGGTCACCTAGATAATGGTCAACTCACATCACATTCTTATAGGCACTTCAGCTTCCAGAACCCTCTCTCAATCTACCTCATAGAAGTTTCATAACAGCCCCATAAGAGAGGTAGCATTGTCACTTTTATTCTCACTTTTTTAATATGAGCTTCAGTAAGTCACTTGCCCACGATATCACAGCCAGGAATAAGCAGGACCTTGACTCAAACTTCAACTCAGAGTTTTCAATTCCCATTCTGGTTCCTTTCTACTATACAATATTCCTCACAAGGGTGCCTGGCTGGCTTAGTCGGTAGAGCATATGATTCTTGATCTTGGGGTTGGGAGTTTGAGCCCCACATTGGACATAGAGATTACTTTAAAAAAAAAAAATATTGCTCACAAAGTTTCAATAAGCCACCACTAAATTAATTGTACAGGAAATTCTTGTTCTCTACAAAATGCTTCCATGTAAATTAATCTGGAGAGTATCACATGCAAGTGTCATCACTCTGAGATTTTTGTCCTGGGCAGTTAACATTTTCCTTAGGAAATTTGACAGTCCTGCACTAAGATTTTTGTGTGGACAAACACTGTGACATCCAAGACTGTGTAATGAGCACTTTGTTGGCCCGAAGATTATCCCCTCCAGGGAACTCTTGGTGAAATGATGGAATGTACTTAATCTATATCAGGAGGTAGAAAGTCCAAGTAAGTGGTAGAGGGCCCCTGAGAACTTCCCCTGGAAAGATCATAAAAGGTATATTAGTTTCCTGGGACTAATAAATCACCATGAACTCAGTGGCTTAAAGCAGCAGGAATTTAATCTCTTACAGTTCTAGAGGCCAAAAGGCCAAAATTGGTATCGCAGGCCTGTGCTCCCTCTGAAGGCTCTGGAGGAGGATCTTCCTTACCCATTTGAGCTCCTGAAATTTCTTGGTTTGTGGCACTATAACTGCAACCTCAATCTCCATCTTCACATTGTCTTTTCCCTTGGATCTGTGTCCCCTCCTTTTTTTTTTTTATGAGGACATTAGTTGTTAGATTTAGGGTCCACCCTAAATAGAGGATGATTTCATTTCATATACTTAACTAATTACAGCTGCCAAGAGCCTACTAAGATTTTGAAATCAGCGATGGAGAAGAAAGCCATCCAGAGAGGATTCAGGAGCAAAGATATAAGCAGGCAAGTCTCGGTCATCTAGGAGGTGAGAAGCACCCAAGGGGAGCTATAAGAAAGTTTGAAGGATAATGTATTGGTCTGCACAGGCTGCCATAACAAAATGTCACAGACTACTAGGTTAAACACTTATTTTTTCTCGGAGTTCTGGAGGCTAGAATTCCAAGATTAAGGTGTCATTGAGGTTAGTTTCTAGAGAGACCTCTCTTCTTGGTTAGCAGGCGGCCACCTTCTCACAATATCCTCACATAGCATTTCTTGAGCAAGCTCTCTGCTGTTTCTCCCTGTGCTTATGAGGACAGGGGTGCCTGGCTGGCTTTCTACAGATTTCAGCACCCCCACCCTATCCCACCCCCCCGCTTAATGACCTCATTTAACCATAATTATCTCCCTAAAGGCTCCAAAAATAGTTGCATTAAACCCCTAACAGGGTTAGGGCTTTAATATATGAAATTGGGGGTGGGGGGAACAACACAATTCAGGCCATAACAAATGATCTGGGGCCAAATCAAGAGAGGTCAAGATTACTAACTAGGCCAAGGAGTTTGACTTCTATTCTGTCAATGGTAAAAAGATGTTAGAAATCTTGAAAGTGGTTATGAAAATGTTTTCAAGGGAAGCACCACTCTTTTCATTTTCCTGGTCTATAAAACAAGAGCTATTTTCCAGAAGCCCTTCCAGACTAATATACTCTGTGATTACTGACATTTTAGAAGATTAATCACTTAGAATTTCTTGCTCTCTCTGATGTACAACTTATGAAGCAATTACATCACCAAAAAAAATGTTAATTTTAAGGACTATTGTTCTTTATTCTAAAAGGATCAATGGTCATGTAGAGATAGCTTCTACCAAGAGCACCAAGATTCTGCTAGTTCTTTGCTCCAACAAATAGACATGAAGACAAAATAAGATGTACCTGTGAGATTTAAAAAATAATAATTCTGTTGCCTTTGGAGACTTGTCTAGTAAAAAGTTGAGGTGGCTAGGGTCACAAAGTTGCTGCCTATGTTCTCCTCTGGGATTTTGCTGGATTCCTGTCTAATATTTAGGTCTTTCATCCATTTTGAGTATTTTTTGTGTATGGTGCAAGGAGATGGTCTAGTTTCATTCTTCTGCATGTCGGTGTCCAATTTTCCCAACCCCATTTGTTGAAGAGACTGTCATTTTTCCATTGGATATTCTTTCCTGCTTTGTCAAAGATTAGTTGACCATAGAGTTGTCAAAGATTAGTTGACCATTTTTCCATTGGATATTCTTTCCTGCTTTGTCAAAGATTAGTTGACCATAGGTCCATTTCTGGGTTCTGTATTCTGTTCCATTTACCTATGTGTCTGTTTTGTGCCAGTACCTATTGTCTTGATTACAGCTTTGTAATATAGCTTAAAGTCAGACATTGTGATGTTACCAGTTTTGGTTTTCTTTTTCAACATTCTTCGGCTATTCGGGGTCTTTTCTGGTTCCACACAAATTTTAGAATTCTAACTCTGAAATAAGTTGATAGTACTTTGATAGGGATTGCATTGAATGTATAGATTGCTCTAGATATCATAGACATTTTAACAATATTTGTTCTTCCAATCTATGAGCATGGAATGTTTTTCCATTTCTTTGGGTCTTCCTCATTCTCTTTCATGAGTGTTCTATAATGTCCTGAGTACAGATCATTTGCCTCTTTGGTTAGGTTCATTGCTTGGTATCTTATTCCTAGGTATTCCTAGGTTCATTCCTAGGTATTGGTGCAGTTGTAAATGGGATTGATTCCTTAATTTCTCTTTCTTCTCATTGTTAGCATATAGAAATGCAACTGATTTCTGTACATTGATTTAATATTTTGCCACTTTGCTGAATTCTAATATGAGTTCTAGCAAATTTGGGGTGGAGTCTTTTGGATTTTCCATACAGGGTATCACATCATCTGCAAAGAGAGTAAGTGACCCTGGTATGGGTAGCTTGCACCACAAGGAATATTTGCAAACATTTTTCCAAAGCTTTACTCTTATCCAGTTTCCAAAGGAGATTCTGGTCTTTTAAAACTCCTTGCTCAGTAAAATGTGAAATGATAAGCAGCAGTGAATCCCTGAGAAAGAGAGATAGCAGGATACTTCTGAAATTATTCATTTCAGACTCTTTCCCATCAGATGAGGAAGCTGAAGCTGAGATGTACAGTGGTTGAGCTGCTTACTAGAAATCTTGCCTAACACAGATAAGAAATAAGTTTCAGAGGTCTTGACTGGTAAAATATTGAAACTACTTTAAAATTGAATCAACATTATTTAGTATTTGATATGTCCCAACCACTGCTTGAAGTCAATGTTTCTCAGACATTAACATGCATGAGAAGCACCTGAGGAGCTTGTCAGAATGAAAATTCTGAGTCAGAAGGTCTGGGGTGGGGCCTGAGAGTCTGCATTTCTAACCAGCCCCCAGGTATTGCTGATCATCCTGGACTGAAGACTACCCTTTGAATAGCAAGGCTATAAGTGCTTTGCAAATATTAACTCTTTTATTCTCCAAAAGATAACTGTTACTATTACAGATCTAGATATGTACAAATACTGTTACTATCATAATTTTTAGAGAAGAGGAAACTAAGGCACAATTAAAATGAATTGTCTAAGATCACACATTTGGAAATGGCCAGAGCCAGGATTTGCACCCAGATAGCCAAACTCTAGCCTGTACTCTTAACGACTACCTTGCCCTTACATTTGTAGAAGCGATTCAAGATAATCTCCCTGCTTACAAACGTCAGCTTTCAAGACTGAGTCATTAGGTGTACATTTTAAATATGTAGCCATTAGAATAATAATGAAAACTATGAAAGAAAAAGTGAAGGAAGTGCTCATGTATGCTAAAGTAAAAATAGCAGAATACAAATACATAAAACTAGGCCAGGCCCTCTGATTACTAGGCTCCATCACTTGAGCAGGAACAAGCCAACTCATTACCACAATAGCAGGACAGATTTTTCCTTCTTTTTCTTCCCTTTCCCAGAAATCATCCCATGGGGAATTGCACTCTTGCTCTTATCCCTAAGACAAACACTTAGAAAATGGGTCTTGATGGAACAAAGACTTGAGAGACAACAAGTGCAGCATGTGGGAAGAAGCCAGCCTACAGCCTGCAGCATCCAAGGCTTTCATTCATTCAACACACTGACAATGTGTGCTACCTAACAGACCAGGTGCTGGGATGCCTTCATGAAGATTACATTCTAGTGGGAAAAACAGACAATAAAAAAACTATGAACGAGAATAAATAAGCATAGTATATAGTCTTCTTACTGAATAAGTAAAATGTGGGAAAATACTAGCATATCTCACTTTATTGCACTTAGCTATATTGTGTTTCACAGATTTTTTTTTTGACAAATTGAAGGTTTGTGGCAACCCTGTGTCAAGCAAGTCTATTGGCACCATTTTTCCAACAGCATTTGCTCACTTTGTGTCCCTGTGTCATTTTGGTAATTCTTACAATATTCAAATTATTTCATTATCATATTTATTATAGTGATCTAGATCTACAACTCACTGAAACCTCAGATGATGGTTAGCCTTCTTTAGCAATGAAGTACCATTTAATTAAGGTATGTACTTTTTTTTTTTTTTTTAAACAGACTGTTTTTTTTTTTTTTAAGATTTATTTATTTATTCATTCAGAGAGAGCGAAGAGAGAGGCAGAGACACAGGCAGAGGGAGAAGCAGGCTCCATGCAGGAAGCCCGATGTGGGACTCGATCCTGGGTCTCCAGGATCACACCCCAGGCTGCAGGCGGCGCTAAACCGCTGCGCCACAGGGGCTGCCCCAAGGTATGTACTTTTATTTTACACATGTTATTGCACACTTAATAGACTACCACATAATATAAATAGAACTTTTACACTCATCAGAAACCAAAAAATTCATTTGACTTTCTGTATTGCAATATTTGGTTTATTACAGTGGTCTGGAACCAAATCCCCAATTCTTCCAGGGTATACCTATCATAGAGCAGAGGGATCAGGAGTGCTGGGAGCAGAGAGCATGACTGCAATGGTAATTGGGGTCATCAGGAAGACATTGGAGAAAAGGATTGAAATGAAAAGTTACAGACATGCAGGGAAGAACATTCTAGGCAGATGGAATACCAGGTGCAAAGACCTGAAAATGGAAACACATCTGGAATGTTTCAGGGAAAGCAGAAGCTACTGCACCCACCATGAAATGTAACAAGGGTCCAAAGCAGAGAGAGGGAAGCGGAAGATCTTGCAGAGCCTTACAGGACTTTGGCTTTTACTCTGAGGCAAAGAGGGAGTCACTGAGGGTTGGGGCAGAGAAGCAACATCTCACTGATATACTGAAGAACAACACAGCTGGCTCCTTGGGAAAACCAGGATAAAAGTCTGGAGACAGGTTAAAAGGCAATTGCAAGCATCTGTGGAAGAGATGTTGGTGGTTCCAACTGAAGTAGTAACAGTAAGGTGGTGAGAAGTGGTAATATGATTCTGGATATCATGATTTCTTGAAGGATTAGATGTAGACTGTGAGAAAGAGATGAGTCAGGGGTGCTTTCTGCACTTAGAAGAATAAAGTTGTCCTTAACTGATAAACATAAGGCTCCAAGTGAAGTTAACCTGAAGATACAGAGTTGGGTTTCAAACACATGAGGGTGGAAATGCAGAGACATTGAGTAGATGGCTGGCTACAGGAGTCTGGAATCAGGGACTGCTGTTAGCATACAAAGCCATGAAACCAGATGAAATTTCCAAGGGACTAAATTAGGCTGAGGAAAACAAGAGATCTAAGATCTGAGATCTGAGCCCTGGATGTATCAATGCGAAGAGAAGGAAGTAGCAAGGATCTGAAAAGAAGTGGCCAGTAAGATAGGAGGAAAACCAGGAAACTGGGATGTCTTGGGAGTCAAGAGAAGCATTTGCTAAAAGAGGAGGGGCCAGGGTCAACCACGTCAAGTCTGCTGAAAGGTCAAGTAAGGCAAAGACTGAGAACTGATCTTTGGTTTTAGGAAGGTAGAGGCCATGGGAAACCTTCGCAAGCAGTTTCAGGGGAGTAAGGAGAGGAAATTTTTTATCCTCAGAAAGGACAGGAAAACTTCACTGAAAATAAATAAATAAATAAATAAATAAATAAATAAATAAATAAATAAATAGAGAGGGGCACAATACCTGGCATTAAACCTTTAGGGAAGGAAGGAGAAAGAAGTGACAGTGTCTTTGGCATTTAAGAGACAGACTTGTTTGTAAGCCAAGAAGAGATGTTCTGTGTATAAACCTTCATTTTCTCATGACTCAACAGATTATGATGCTAATTTACTGACTCTTTGTTCTCTCTTCAACTCTGTCCTGAATAAGCTTAATCTTTTAAGTGGAAGAAAAAAAAATAAAAGGTCACCTACCAGCAATTAAGCCATCACTCATATGAAACCTGGACTTAATTCATTACATAAAAGGGATGCTTGCAACATTCTTCTTCAACTGGAGATGCATTTCTCCAGCAATGGATTTTTGCTTTTGATATTGTTGCCACACCTCTGGAACAACAATATTGAGAAATGCATGCTATCCTTTCTCAGTATTCCATCCAAAGAGGCCAGACTTCTATGTTCAAGGCCAAGCTTGCTCTTTCCATCATCACACACCCCATCTCCCGTAAAATCATCTCCTGTCACCAGTATTCCTGCCAAGTTACCCATTTAGAACTGTCTCTTTCTTTTTCGCACAAAGCCATATGTGGAATGCAGAAGAGATGATATACTTAAACCCATCAGAATTTCTTTATTTCAAATATGGAAGATCTGCCTCAAAAATTCCTGAACAGTACCTTCTACCTCATTAGCAATTTACCAACTGCTTATTTTCCCAGTTAAATCAGAAGATAAATATATTCCTAAGAAAGTACCTAAGACATTATACTGCTTACCTTCTGCTTGATTTCACTTGATGAAAAGAACTATCATTAACTTCTATGGCTAAAAAAGGGGGGGAATTTCAATAAAAATCTCATTTTAGACACTACTATGAAAATAACAGTAATTTAACCTTGATTGAAGATTCCTTTTGTAGCATGATTGAAAAGAGGACACTGTAAAGAAAATTAATTAACATATCAATAGTGTTCAAGAAAGGTATTTAACCCACTTAAAATGTTTCAAATATTATGTATTTGTTAAAAGAAAGCTATCTGTATGCTATCAGCACAGAAAGACAGTATATATATTTACATATGATGGATAGGCAGTCAAGAATTCACTAGGTCATTCCCACTGTTTTTGTTGTAATTATGTTCTACACACACGCACACACACACACACTTGCCAACATTCATGCAAGTATTATACAAACAACTTACCAACCCCACACGTTTTATTTGCCATCGCCCACACCCTACCAGCCAGCAAGTAGGTTTCCCAGATTAAAAAAATAAAATCACTGGTCCTTTCTTTTTGTCCATAATAACAACCCTCCTCTCTCTATACTTGAGTCGTAAATGGACTACTCCCCAAAATGCATTTTCATAATTATATAATTACAATTTTAGCAGTGTAAAATTAAAAGAAAAAATGTTATTTCTTGGTTGACTAAGAAGTAACCTAAAAAGATTTGCCTCTTCTCTATGCCTGTAGAACTCATCACAGAGCAAAAATAATCAGAATCTGTGCTTAATAATTATACCAACATTCATTTACTAGACTCAAAATAAATATGCTTTCTTAAAATATTATTTTTAGATGGGTTGTATAAGTAACCTGCAGAAGATGAAAATTGAAGGCAGCTCCTCATAAGATGTAAGTTTGAGAGGCATATATTAAGAATCTTCCCAGCCCAAGACCAGCAGATGATGAAATCTGACAGATTGGCTGGCATTATCTCCCCCATTCTGGGTGCTTGTCTCATGCAATCTGCTCCCACGGGGCTGAGCCATTGCCTTGTTCTAAAAACATCAACCACACATACACCACCTCCGATCCTGGAAACTGAAGAACTCTACACTGCAGTAAACATTTGTTCTCTGAAGTTTTCTTAACTAAACTTTTAGGATTCAAATCTACCACATGTTAAGAACGTACCAAATGTACAACATTCAGAAAATTTCCTCACTTCTATCCACAATAGTTCAAAAATATTTGTTCAACAACCATCTATTAAGCACCTGCTATGTGCCAGGCACTTTAACAGCTATTAAAAATGTAAAAATGTAAGTCTAAGACTGGTTCTCTCTTAAAGGAGATGGATATGTATGTGGGAAAAAAAAAATCACAAATAGGACACTAACAGCGCAATAAGAGAAAAGAAGGTAGTGTGACTCATTCCGCCTGGGAGATTGAGGAGACACATTGACGAGATTATATTTGAGCTTGGTTAGTAAGGATGAGCAGGAGTTCACTGAGGGAGGACAGAAAGAGAGTTCCAGACACAGCAAAGCCCTGAGATCTACTTGGGAATATGAAACCTAGAATGACAAGGGGAAGGGCTGTAGAGGAGATAAAGCTAGTATGACAGGTTGCGCAGGATGGGTTTTTAATGCCATGTTTTTATTTTATTCAGAAACAATAAGAAAACAGGAATGCATTTTAACCAAGAAAGAAGAATTTACTAAAATTATATAAAGATAATCGTGGCAGTATGAAGGATGGACTGAAACAGAATGAGGAAATTAAATTGGGACTAGAAGTGCAATTGTGACAGAGCAAAGGGAGAGAAGGAGGCAAGAGCTCATCCAGAGGTAAGATAAACAGGACTCAGGGATCTTTGGAGTAAAGAAGCAAGGAACATAGAGTAGATCTAGTGATCCTAATGACAAGGACAGATGAGATGGACTTTCATGATCCAAAAGCAGAAATGCAGGAAGAGAAGCAAGTTTGGGTGAAGAAATGAGTTTAGCATTGGCTATTAGGTGGGATGTCTAAGAGTGCAGGAGGAGAGGGGTGGAAGTCAAGCAACCCTAAGGCCAAGAGTCATCAATGCTGAAGTTAAAGTCATCCAGTGTGAAATCAAGAGACAAAATCAGGAGAGAAAAGAATGCCCCAAAGTGAATGGATTTGACAGAATGACCTAGATGTTGAGATGTCATGGCAACGTGTATGGAAGACCATAATCCAACTGGATGGAGTGTACATCAGGAGTGGGTGTCTTCAGCTGCTTAACTCAAAAGCCATTCCCAAACCTCTTCTTCCTAAGGCTAGACACTTGTTTTCCCAGTTGTTTGGCTGTTTATTTAGAGGTGGCAAAGCAGTAATAAAGGAACTGAGATGGGAGCCAGTGGGAAATTTTTCACTTCTCTGATAAAAGAAAGACACAATTGGTCTACCTTGAATGAGGAAATGATGCTTAGAGGTTCTTGGAACTATCTTGTCACTCCGAGATGACAAAAAGCCAATACATTAATGATGATGAGGTAAAAATTAGGGAGCCCCACTGTCCAGCTCTGGGATGTAGGAAACTTTTAGGCAAAGACCAAAGAAAAGGAGTATCATTAGGGAAAAATCAGGCTTTGAATAGGTCAAAGAAGAGGGAAATATATTCTAAGGAAAGTTTGAGGATAGGAATTGTGCCCTGCTGCTTTCCCAGCACCCACAACACATTTGCTGAATCCATAAATATTGAGGGGATAGATTAGGGGAAGGGCTTGAAGGAAGGCTAGCAAAGCAAGGTGGCCTCCATAAAAGGAAAAAGAGGAACAGGATGAGGATATACTAAGATTATCAATTAGAGTAGTTTGTCCCTTAGATGGAGGCCTCTTATCACAGCAAGGAGGGAAGGAGGAGGTACTGGCTGAAGGTAAGGAGTAGAAAGCAGGCTAATTGTGTTGTCTGTGGTTTCAGATCCCAAATTCCAGAGAAAGACAGAAGTACAACTTGGAGAGAAAACCATCTAAGCCAAAATATTGGCTGGGCACTTATTTTTAGGCCCAATGGCAGAGGCAGTTCTGAAGGCCTTGTTTGGGAGCTCAGCATCCTTAAGACTGAAAGAACAGGCTCAGATGTTCAGAGCCTGACACAGGGCTCAGTCTCATGACCCTGAGATCATGACCCAAGCCAAAATCAAGAGTCAGTCACTTAACCAACTGAGCCACCCAGGCAAGTGCTTTGACTGCTGGGTCAGCAAAGCTCCATGCAAGGGCACAAGTCATCTTGTAAGATAGTATTTACTCTGACTCAGGGGAGAACCATGCATTCCCCAGAATCATTGCCCATCAGCTTCTCCAATATTGACTATTTGACAATACAGGAGTCTCAGAGTGCCTGACTACAGCTCCATTTCATCTGCAAGGACCAAGTCCAATGGTAGGGAGGTGGGCATTGGATAGGACTGAACCAGCCTGTTGTAGGCTTCCAGGCGAAGCAGTCTTGAAGGTGATGTTACTGCAGGAAGCTTTCTGGGTAGAGAAAGATGGTCCAGCAGCTGGAGAAAAGACTTGCCACGTGAGAAGTGTTCACAGAACTTCCCACAAAACCACACAGCACCCTAAATTTTACCACAGCCTCATTTCCCCTTTGAACATCCCCCTTCCTATACACCCCTTCCCGTACACTTCCACCTCCCTGCACAAATTCAATAAGGAAAGTAAATCTAATCATACCTTCTGTGGTCTTTTTACAAATAGCAGTCAAAGCACTTGCCTGGGTGGCTCAGTTGGTTAAGTGGCTGACTCTTGATTTTGGCTCGGGTCATGATCTCAGGGTCATGAGACTGAGCCCTGTGTCAGGCTCTGTGCTGACTGTAGAACCTGCTTGGGGTTCTCTCTCTCCCTCTCTCTCTGCCCTTTCCCCCCATCTCAAATACACAAATCTTAAAAAAAAAAAAAAAAATAGCAGCCAAAAAGTCTATGTGCACATATGCACATGTATAAAACATATACCAGAATCATGTGGAGAAGAAAACAAAGTTTTCATCAAGCACTGAAGGCATCTGTAGTATGTGATCTCTGCTCTATTTCCAATATTGCGATGTATTTCCTATCATTTAAATAATATCCATGTGCTCCAGTTAAGGAAGAATGATATGTCCAAATGTTAGTTTCCTACATGTAATTCCAAGAGAGTCTTACCAAATTACTGGAGAAGATCATCTAATTTTTAATAGCCCAAGTATAGACTCCAGTTACAACTGCATTTAACGTTTTGATCCTTGTTAGGAGGCCTCTGCACACATGACCTAGTGGAGATGATACCCCCAACAAAGGACAGCACCATCCATTGGCCACATGCATGACTGACAGGCTATATGGCTGAGTCACATAATTTCATATGAACTGACCTTTAACATTTTTGCAGATTTAATAAAGGTAGAGGTAAAAGCTATAAAACGCCAGCAAGGTTCATTTTTTTAATATCATTTCTTACACCTCTATTACAGAACATCTCGTTGAATATTTGTATTCCCTCACTGGTTCATTAAGTATATATTTATTGGGTACTTACAGGTGTCAGACCACGTATATCTGGCAAGAGGATTATAGTGGTTAACAAGACTGACCCAGCCCCTTGTCCTTTTGAAGACTATACTACAGTAGACCTTTGAAAATCAGGGGGGTCAGGGGCACAGATAACCCCTAGTCCATGCAGTCAAAAACCCATGTTTAACTTTTGACTCCCCCCAAATTTAACTACTAATAGCTTACTACTGACCAGACCCTTCCTGGTAACAGAACTGGTTAACACATATTTTGTATGTTGTATGTATTATATACTGTATTTTTTAAAGTAAGCTAATGAAAAGAAAATCAGAAGAGAAAATAAGTTCGCAGTACTGTACTATATTTATCCAAAATAAATTGCAGCTAAGTGGACCTGCACAGTTCAAACCCATGTTGTTCCAGGGCCAACCGTATCTCTCGAGTCTGACCCCTTCTCATCACCTCCACCATGAACACATCTCCTCGCTGGTTCTGTCTCTGCAATCCCTCCTCAGCCGAGTAGAGAAGGAACCCTTTAAAACCTAAGTCAGATGACAAGCCTGCTCTGCTCCAAACCTTCCAAACTTTCCATCTCATCAGATTAGAATCCAGAGTCCACACAGCTGGAGATATAGCCTCCTTCTCCACCTCTATCCCCTTGCAACCCCCATCAGCCTCACCAGCCCCCCTCCTCCTCAAACCTGACAAGCCCCAGGGTCTCTGTACCTGCTAGTCCCTATGCCTGAATGCTCATCCCTCAGATACTTGCATGACTCACTCCCTTACTCTAAGTCTGCTCCAATAGCCTGCCCATCTTGACCACCTGTCACAAAAATCAAGCCCCCTTCCCCCACCCTCCGTGTTAGCACTCCTATCCTCTTTGCCCTGCTCTACCTCTCTCCATAGTACTTACACCTGGCCTCCCAGGTGCTGCTCCCTGCCTTTTAATTTGTTGTTGTCTTTCCTAAGGAGATTGCAAACTCAACAAAGGCAAAAATTTCGTTTTCTCCACCCCTTCCAACCCACCCCCCACCCCCAGTGTCTTCAGAGCCTAAAACAGCATATGGCTTGTATTTGTTAAATAAAATCTCACTCACTTCCCTGTGTATCTTTCTCTTACTCTCCAGGACCATGGTTCCCAAGGACAGGAAGAAGTCTGATATGGAAAGCCCTTACATTAATCCCCTGGTCCAAGACAAAGAAAAGCTTGTCCTACATGTTTTGGGGCAAGGCCAGCTTCATGAGTGTATAATTCATGGGGTCACAGAACTCCACACAGAGGGGCCCCACACTTGGTTTAAGGCTCTGTAGTCACCAACTCAAAATTCTTAAGAGCTTTTGAACAAGGGGACCTATGATTTCATCTTGCACTGGACCTCACAAATTATGTAGCTGGTCCTGTTTGGAGGGTTCAGGATAAGAGATATAGGAGAAAAATTGCTCACCGAGAATATTCACAGAAAGATGAACAGTCCTCACAGTGCATGACCCTTTTGGTAAGTTAGAGCCACTAATTCAAGGAAGGGAGCGTGGCTCCTAAGGCATATAGGATTTTCACTCTTTTCAGTCTAGGACAGCTAAACCCTTTAATGAGTCACAGGACTGTTCCCGGCAATTCTCTCCCAGCACCTTTCCCACCCCATCCCCATCCCCCTCTCACCAGGCACAAGCTGGAATTCTCCGCTACCAGAGTCAATGTCGATGAATGGCAAGAGAGGCAACGGCATGTTAACATAGATAAAATTGTAAAACTAACTACGGTGAAGTTTAAACTTAGACAGGAGAGTTCCATTCCAGTAGGGGAAAAAAAAAAAATCAATGGTCTGTGGTCTTCACTCAGATGCTGACAGGAAGGAAGAAAGTGTACTGAGCCCAGGAAGAGTGAGTGCTTAAGGGTGCATGATGCAAAGAAGGGATTTGTGTGGAAAGGTAAGGAAGGAACATAAAACATCTTTGAAGACTTAGCAACTGCTTTGTCTCAGCTCAGGAGACCAACAAATGGCTCCTGGTGCTGTCCTAGTCTTGGCAAGAGATGTGAACAGAATAAGCCAGTGCAGCCGGTGTTCCAGCTGACCCCTGCTGGCTCTGCAAGGAAGCGTCCACGTATGTGGAGCTGGCAAGCCCTCACAGGGTTTTTCCAGAATGGTGGATCACACAAAACAAGCAAGATTCCCAGGAGTGAGGGAAGCAGTAAGATGTGCTAAAACACCCTTTCACACCTATTTCACTTAACAGAGTGATGACTTGGTGATCCACATAGAAACATAAAGATGAACAGAACAGCTCATGTTTTTAGACAGGGCCTAGAATGATACCATAAGCAGTATCATCTTTTTGAGATCCTTTGAGATCCTTAAGTATGGGCTAGAAGGCTCTAGTCTGGAGTCACGGAACAGAAAACCACAAAACTTTTAAGATGTTTGCTTTGCCTCTCAGTTTGCTGCTCTCCTCCCACCCTGAGAGAAGGCAGTCATGAGAAGTTGGCAGACAAAAGGCACTTTTCACAATCAAAGTAGTTACCAGTAAATTCTCTAGTCACTTCCTCAAAATATTAAATGTAGGATGAAAATTAGATGTCATTTTCATTCAATCCAAAGAAATTTATCTGGACAGAACCTTGCATAAAACTGTTTAAAACTCCTTAAGATGGAACAAGAAAATTTATATAACCTTACCTATGATGCAGGGATTCGTTTTCATTTCCTTTCTAAAGTTTTCTATAAGGTTTTGTCTCCTTTAGGTCTAAAAAACACAGTTTCATAAATACAAACTGATATTGCCTCACTGTAAAACTTGAGGAAATTTTAAGGCATAAGGAGTAATGCTTCTAGATCAAGACCTGCTTTTCAATATATTGGGAAGAGTAACAGGTCTATAACTGCCAGAAATCCATTCTCCATCAATAGTATAAACAGCTACTGGAAACTTTTGAACTTCCCTCCTTCATGAGCTGTAGTGATTATAATTAACCCAGCTGCATCCATCCCAGTTCTTCTGGGATGCTCACCTAACACCCAATCAACACACCTGAACTTATTAGGTGCTTACAAGGTACTTAACAAAAGTATGGTTGAGGCTCTTGCTCTTTCACATTTATACCACAGTGAGAACACAATTAAGAACTAAACAATACGGTGTAACTCCTTTGATAATTTAAAGGAGGAAAAAGGCTGAAGTGGGTGGGAGTTTAATGGATAAAGACAGACATGAATTTGTTCTTGAAGGACAGGATAGATTCGGGGGGGGGGGGAGAGAAAGAAGAGAAAGGAATTAGAGGCAGGGGGAGAGGCATTCAGAGAAAGACCTACAGAGACAATATATGTTTGACGCCAACTCATACTGTGAATATGAAACACATCTTATACCAAGGTGAAGCCAAACTATGCCTTTCTTCCAGTAAAAAAAATAGTAATAAAAGGAAAATTCTTGTGGCAGGAGAAGCATCTTTTGTTAGACGGTTAGGAAGTCTCACTTTTCACACCCCTGTGAAATAGAAGGTTGGCAGGCCAGAAACAAAATCCCCTGAGTGAAACATGATATGATTCAGGCCTTTTTTTTTCTCAAGGTTTTGACTTATTTGAGAGAGACTATGTATGTGTGCACACACGAGAGGAAGAGAGAGATATCAAGGAGGGTGAGGGTTAGAGGGAGAAGCAGACTCCCCCCTGAGCAGGGAGCCTGCTGTGGGGCTCCATCCTGGGACTCCAGGATCATGACTTGAGCCAAAGGCAGATGCTAAGCCAACTGAGCCACCCAACAACCCCAATTCAGGCCTTTTAAAGCAATAGTTAACCTTGGCCACCCGTAAGTTTGTAAAACTCTGTCTAGGCAGACATCAGAATCTCTGGGGTGGGGCCCAGGGGATACCAAAGCCAATGACATTTGAGTACTGACCACTTTCTGGCAACTTACCTCAGGCTCCTTAGAATAAGTGGATTGTGATAAAGTACAAACTCATTTCTTAATGACAGTGGTTCTCAAATTTTAGGGAGCATAAGATACAGTTGGGCACTTGTCAAAACGTGGACCAGCAGGTCCCACCCTCCAAGATGTAGATTCAGCAGATATGACTGTGGTTTGGCAGCATGCATTTTAAATAACCTCTCCCCTAGGCGATTCTTATACAGGTAATTCTAGGCCTGTATTTTGTCCTGCCCTACGAATGTTCTCCCAAGCAAACCCACAAGCTTCAGGCTGAGCTTTCTAGGATGTTGGCAGCTCTTGCCATCCAACTTTGGAAGAATGTCTGAGAGGCTTCCATATCTGTCATGATTGTCTTTTCCCTGAAAGCGTTCAATGTTCATACCAAGAAGGGAAAATTTGAGAGATACCATTATAAACTGAATGTTTATGTCCCCCCAAATTTCATATGTTGACTTCCTAACCCCGAGGTGATAATATTTAGAAGTGTGGCCTTTAGGAGGTAATTAGGTTTAGATGAAGTCATGAGTCTGGGAGCCACATGACAACATTAACTCACCTTATAAGAAAAGGAAGAGAGCCCAGAGTGCTTCTTCTCTCTGCCACATGAGGACACAGCAAGGCGGCGGCCAATGGCAAGTCAAGAAGACAGCTCACACCAACAGCCAAATCTACCATAACCTTGACCTTAGGCTTCCCAGTCTCCAGAACTGTGAGAAACAAATGTCTGTTATTTAAACCACCAGTCTGAAAAAAAAATAAAAATAAAAATAAAAAAATAAAAATAAACCACCAGTCTGTGGTGCTTTGTTACAGCAGCCCAAGCTAAGATGCCGCAGTATGACACTGAAGAGTGGATCTGCCCTGAGAGGTCGCCTAAAAATACATCCCTACCTCTTCTTTTCCCAGAACCATCCATCTTATGTCTGAGGAAACAGACTCAGCTTGAGCACACAGGTTCTAATTAAAATATTAATCATCTTGGACCTCAGCCTATTTCTTTACTAGAACTAAATCTGACCATTTTAAGCTTTGGTTTATAAATACAAAAGGCAGGAAACTTTGACTTTAATAGATGGATGGGCAGATTCGTAGCAGCTGTAGCAGTGCCCCTGGTTAACTGGAACCAGCAGTGATAGATTTGGGCTGGGCAGGCAGGCCCCCTGTAGAGCAATGAGCAAAGGATGCCTAAGCTGATTGATTCAACAAGCCCTTCCTGAGCGCTTGCTGCCTGCTAGGCTCCCAGCACTGAAAAGATTGGCCGTGTTCTCCCTATGTTTTGTAGGAAAAGATGGAAAGATGGTAATGAACACTTGGAAATTGGGAAAGAGAGATCTGGAGGAAGGAAGTACCTATTTTAGGCAGGTGGTCAGGGGGAAGACCTCTGTGAGACGGACATTTAGGCTAAGATCTGAATGTCAAGAAGGAACCGAGCATGTAAAGATCCAGGGGAACAAGAGTAGATGCAAATCCCTGAGACTGAGGCAGGTTTGAGGGACAAGGAAATATTCCAGTGTGGCTGACACAAGTGACCAAGAGGAGGGAAAGAGCTGGAAAAGAAAACAGGATCCTGACCGAGCAAAGGCACCACGGTTGCTCTGGTGGTAGAGAACAGTTCCACCACGTACACTCCTGGTGACAGAGCTCTGGTTCTGTGGGTGACTGCCAGCCTCCGCCTTACATAGGATACAATGAATAACTTCTGTCTGTCAGGTAGGTGATTTCATGCTTGAGAAGCCATCCCCTCTCCCACGCCCTCCTCTCCTTGCTCAAGACGCCTGAAATTATATCAAAAAGGTAGACTCAGTGCCCTGGCCTTGAAGGCAGACAATCCAGGTTTTAGTTTCACCTTTCCCACTTTTTAGCTGGCAAGTTATTTTAACAACCTGAGCCTCATTTTCCACATCTGTAGAGGATAACAAGTACCTTACTCATAAGGTTGTAGGCATTCTATGAGATAATATATGTAAATCATTGACTACAGCAGCTGGCACATAATAGTAAGTGCATATAAATGCTCTTCTTTTCCCAGAAGCTTCATTTCAGTTTCTCTAATTTAAGACATTGACACAAATTAAACAAAATCTCACACTGTAAGTTGGTATTAGTCATTTGCACTTCAGTGTGAATGAGTCTGCAATTCTCCAAACCCCACAAAGTTGGATTTGAGTGGAGAGGCGGAGAGGCGAGGTGGGCAGTGGTGGTGGGAGAGAACTTCTAGATTTCAGAGGAACCAAAGGAAAGCAGAAGACTAGATGGGAGAGGAGAACTATAGCCTTAAATCTTCACAGTGTTTAAATTCTTGAAAAACTATTAATACAGGGAAAGAATCAAGACTTTATTCTGTTTTGTTTTTGTTTTTGTTTTTTTTTAGATTTTATTTATTCTTGAGAGAGGGGTGGAGGGCAGAGGCAGGCAGAGGGAGAAGCAGGCTCCTCCCTGCAAGGAGCCAGACGTGGGACTCAATCCTGGGACTCCAGGATCACACCCTGGGCTAAAGGCAGGCACTCAACGGCTGAGCCACCCAGGGATCCCTATTCTGCTTTTCCTGTACACACTGCATTTCAGGGTAACCAAATGTTGATGAGAGAAGTTTCTCTTTATAAAAGGCATTCTAGGGTGCCTGGGTAGCTCAATTAAGCGTCCAACTCTTGATATCAGCTCAGGTCATGAGCTCAGGGTTGTGAGACAAAGCCCCTAGTCAGGCTCCATGCTGGGATGGACCTTGCTTAAGATTCTCTCTCCCTCCTCCCTCTCCCTCCCCTACTCTAAAAAAAAATTTTTTTAAGCATTCTAGCTAAGCCATAAAAAGCAATGATAGGGCAGCCCGGGGGGCTCAGTGGTTTGGCACCTGCCTTTGGCCCAGGGCTTGATCCTGGGGTCCCGGGATCAAATCCCACATCGGGCTCCCTGCAATGGAGCCTACTTCTCCCTCTGCCTGTGTCTCTGCCTCTCTCTCTCTCTCTCTCTCTCTCTCTCTCTCTCTCTCGGGAATGAATAAAAAAAAAATCTAAAAAAAAAAAAAAACAATGATAGAGGGGCATCTGGATGGCTCAGTTGGTTAAGCATCTGCCTTCAGCTCAGGTCATGATCCTGTGGTTCTGGGATGGAGCCCTATCTTGGGCTCAGCAAGGAATCTGCTTCTCCCTCTCCTGTTGCCCCTACCCACCCACCCCTGCTTGAGCTCCCTCTCTCTCTCAAAATAAAATCTTAAAAAAAAAAACAACGCGATGATAGAATTAAATTTTACCATTCAGCAACATAATGAATAGATGGAGGTAATGATTGTCAAGTGTTGTTCACATCACAAAGCATTTTGCATCTCCTGATACAAGTATAGTACCATCTCCTGTGAAGCATTTCAACCTGAAACAACCCTAATTCTTTAGCTTGAACTATAAGCTTTATGGAACTATAGAGAACAGAGGAACATAATAAACATCACGGGGAAATAATCAGCAAAATCCAGACCATGAGGAAATCTCTTGGACAAATCACCCAGTTTCTTCAACAAATACATTGCAAGGAAAAATAGTGTGAGGGGAAACTCGTAGATTGAGAGTATTCAATAAGAGGTACCTCAACCAATTGCAAAATATGGACCTACCAGTAGACCCTAACTCAAATCAATTATAAAACTAAAAGTTTATGGGGCAACTAAGTGGCTCAGTCGGTTAAGCATCTGCCTTCAGCTCAGGTCATGATCTCAGTCTTGGGACTGAGCCCCGAGTTGGGCTCCCTGCTCAGCATGAACTCTGCTTCTCCCTCTCCCCCTGCTCATGTGTGTGCATGTACTCTCGTGCTCTCTAATAAATGAATAAAATCTTTTAAAAATAAAAAAAAGCTTATAAACAGTGAAACTTGATCAGACATTTGATAATATTAAGGAATCGCTACTGTTTAGGTGTGATGATGGTATTGTGGTTATTTCTTTTTGAGGATTTTTTTTTCAAGATTTATTTATTCATGAGAGACACAGAGAGAGAGAGGCAGAGACAGTGGGAGAAGCAGGGTCCCTAAGGGGATCATGCCCTGAGCCAAAGGCAGACACTCAACCCTTGAGCCACCCAGGTGTCCCTTGTGGCTACTTTTTAGAGTCCTTATCCTTTAGAAATATATACTGAAATACATATCTACATACATCTGTTTATAGAGATTTATATATATCAGTTTATATAAAATATATATAATACCTGGGATTTGCTTCAAGTTAATCTAGTAGAGAGATGAGGGGTGTTTTTAATAAGACAACAAGAACTAAAATCAAATGTCTTAAAATAACTTTATAGTTTTCCTTAAGATTAGTGCTTTATACTCATTTCACTGGTTACCAAGGGCTTCATGAGTTGGAGGCATTAAAAGCCTTTGACAAGAGACATGATAATAACAATGAGTAGTAACATTTACTGATAACCTATATGTTGGACTAAAGCCAGTCCAAAAATATGCTTGGCCAGAAAGCTAGTGCAATCACACTGAAAAAGCCAAAGATGAGTCACTCATGAGTTCCTGGCATTACTGTCTCCCCCCAGTTCACCATGAGCTGCTGAAGACAGGGAACCAGGTTGTATTCACCTCCGTATTCCTAGTTTTACAATGAAGCCTGGTACCCAGCAGCATCCCAGATGAGGAGTGAGGAAGGAGGGAGAGATTCTGATATCTTAGAGCAGGGAGAAGGAAGTAGAGGCCAATCTGCTTGGACTTGGCAGGAAGCAGTGAAGATACAAGACTTCACTCAATCTACCTAAAGTAAAATAATAATAACCAACACAAGAAAACCAAAAAAAGTAAGAAAGTCAATAACCAAGGATGTGGTTTGTAACTTTAATCTCTCCTCTGCTCAATGAGTCTGGCACCCTGACGTGAGCGTGAGTCTGGAAACCAAAGCACCTTGAAGGAAATCCTGCCTTCACCCACAGGGGCCTGCAGAGAATTAAAGTCCTAAGAGAAGCTGAAACCACATCCTCAAGGTAGGACCTCTGCACTTACTGCTGAAAACTTCCATGCTTTATATCAACGTTTACCTCTCTCACCAGGCAAGAAGTGTATAAGGAGCTTTTTGGAGGAATGTTGGGAAACAGGAAACTGGTCAGCAGTGTGGGAGAAATAAAAGTTACTGGGACAAAGCAATAGTAGGGAAGGCATGGAGTGTGGAAAGCTTTTCGTACAAACATCCTGAAAACCTGCACTTATCTAAATCTCATTTCCAGGTTGTTCTGCAAATTTCCCCTCTCCATGTATGCACACAGCCACGTAAGTACATTTCAAAGCCTGCTTCCCAGCACCTCCACAACTCAAAGCAAAACCACCTGAAAGCATTTTAAGAGTCCGTGTATTTCACTGCCATTCTCCCCTTTGGATTCCTTGATGGTTTTCCCCAACCAAGGCCATGAGCAGCAAAAAGACCTTTTGATGAGACACCAAGATCTTGGGAAGAAATCAAAATTGATTTGACTAAATACAGAACTTATTTAAGCATAAATTAAGCATAGATTTTCCTGTAGCTTGCTTCCAAGCTCTACTTAACGCCCCATACTGACAGATAGTTGGCTCTACTGCTCAGGGAAGGCCTTGCTGGCCTTCCAAAGATCTAGAACAACACTGCTAATACTATCTACAGAGATGCACCTTCCCTTCAATTCAGGTACATATCTCCTCTCATCACGACGGCATTCAATGGGAACTTGAGGAAGAAACTTGCCCTCACTTGATTCTTCTCTTCCTCTTTGCCCTCAATGCATATTTTGCAGCCTAATGGAAGGATAAGAATCAGCTCCTCCTCTTCCCCACAGCACACAGTTTTTAGGCTCTGTCTTTAAGAATTCATTGAAAAAAGCTGACCTTGTATTTTAAAATACTCTTTTCAGCATCCCCACATTCATGTCTCAAAAGCATAAATAAGACATTCTCTTTTCCACTAAAAGAAATTTCTGATCAACTAAAATCAGAAGAAATCAAAGAAATACAACATACCTTAATATTCCCATTTTATTTTCTATAAAAACTAAACTGTTTCATATATATATTAACATTAATTTGCTGACATCACCAAAATAAGTCATGAAAGATCTCTAAATTCCTATCCAAAGAGTATTATCATCCTTAACTTATAATAAATTCATTGATCCCTTTCTTTCCTAATATACAAGGGCCAGCCTAAGTAACCACACATTGTGGAGAAACCATTTGAGTTAGAACTTAAAACCGGTCCTGGAGTACTTGGTCACAGAAATGAAAGATTGGCTGACCCAAAGTAATTTCAACTCCAACTCCCTGGATAAGTGATTTGAGCAAGCCACTTTCCTTCTAGAATCTCATCTTACTCACCAATAAATGAGAAAACATTACACTTCCAACTTCGCAGGGCTGTTGTGAGGCCTGAGATAATACAAAGAAAGAAACTTTGATGCCGCTACTGCCCACAGCTGCAAATCTCCTGCTCTCACACACGTGGTGCCAGGCTGCTAACTCAGCTTGTTTGTGGGAAGCTGCAACTGTACCTACAACTACTCCACCTCCTCTCCTCCAGTATTTCTGTCTCCTGAGCCAGGTGTGTATGTTTAGATCCTTGACAAAAGCCCTGGGCTCCCACAAAATGCCCACATCATCAAAGACAGAGACAACAAGAACCAACACAGGTTTCGACACTGTCCTGTGGGCTCTAACTCATGCTTATGGGGTCCAGAAGCCTTTGCTCTCTGCAACTTTCCACCTCTCTTTCGTTTCTGACTGCCCCATGAACTTCAAGCTCCAGCATCAAACAGACACTGGGATCATAGCCTTATAGGGATGATCATTTAACCTGTTCCCATGCTGCATAAGGCCAAATCCCTTTATATACATCTGGAATGGTTCTGCTTCTCTGGCTGGACGTTAACTGACACACCCTACACTCATTCTAAACTCACACATGCTCCCCACCTTCCTCGAGACCTCCTTAGATCTTTGAGTTTTTCCTCTTTGACAGCAACTTTGTCAAAGGCCATAACTTTGTCAAAGGCTCAGATTTTCCATGGGTTTGAAAGAAGCCCTTCCACGTAGATTGGAATCATTTCAGGAGGTAATTTGCCAGTGTATATTAAAACTCTTCCAGAATGAGTATATCTGCTGCCTCAGCCTACTCTACTTTTAAGATTTGAAATAAAAGACCTTAGATGTATGCAAAAGATTATCATGTCAGTTTATAATGGCAAAATATTGAAAAAGTGTTCATCAGAGGGCTTATTAAGTTATATTTTAGGGGATCCCTGGGTGGCTCAGTGGTTTGGCACTTGCCTTTGGCCCAGGGCGCGATCCTGGAGTCCCGGGATCGAGTCCCACGTCGGGCTCCCGGAATGGAGCCCGCTTCTCCCTCCTCCTGTGTCTCTGCCTCTCTCTCAATCTCTGTGTCTATCATGAATAAATAAATAAATAAATCTTTAAAAAAAATAAAATAAATTATATTTTAGCCATATGGTAATAATTATGCATCCATTAGAAGAGGTAAGGGAACAAACTAGGGCATTTGGGTGGCTCAGTTGGTTAGCATTTGACTCTTGGTTTTGGCTCAGGTCATGATCTCCAGGTTGTATGATCGAGCCCTGAGTAAGGCTCCGCACTCAGCAGAGTCTGCTTCAGATTTTCTCTCCTTCTCTGCTCCTCCCCAACTCTCACTCATACTGTCTCTTACACACACTTGAATGCACATTCTCTCTCAAATAAAATCTTTAAAAAAAAGAGAGAGAGAGAGAGATAAAGGAACAAATAAAATGCAAGGAGCAGGTATTTTACAGAACAAACACATATAGCCTTAAAAATATGAAAAATGCTAACTTCACTAAGATTTAAAGAAATACAAAGAAGGATTACAAGATACTATTTTATACCCATTGGTTTGGCAAAATTTAGAAGCTTGGCAAAATCACCTGTTAGAGATAATATGACTCAATAGCTCGTAGAGTATAAACTGGTACAACCACTTTGGAAAATTGTTTGCCATTTTTTTTTCTGGCAAAGTTGAACATTCACATACCTCCCAACTCAGTAATCTCATTCCTGACTGTATATCCCAAAGAAATGTCTGCACTTGATGCTTGTGTATGGGAGATATATGTAAGATCACTGGCAATGTCTGCAATAGCAAAAAACTAACAATAACTCTGGTGGCCACCAACAGGTAAATAGGTGAGTGAACCATGCTATATCCACACAATGCAACATGTGACTGCAGACAAAATTAACTGCTGCTAGACATAACATGAGTAAATATTAGAAACATAATGTCGAGGGAAAAGCAAGTGAGCGACTACATATCATTTGTACAGTACACTAAAACAGTAAAGACAATCAACACAATACTTAAGCAGACATAGATTAGAGCTAAAACCCTATTTTCACTTGAAAAGGTGGGCCTCAGGGTGACAAGTAACTACGTGATGTTACATGTAATATTTTGTATATATCTTTTTTTAATTACCAAAGACATGTAATTACAAAAGTCAAGTGAAGTCAACTTTGAGGATAATAGAGGAAGACTGGTTGGAGTATTGCACACTGAAGAGTTAACTCTGTTGGCAACATAAAATACTGAAAGAAGGACAATTTAGGACTACTTTTTGTTTCTACAAAAAGAGATTTTAATCTCTTCTAACCCTGTTTCTGCATACTTCATAAGCTCTGCTTCTCAAAAAAAAAAAGTCCTTACAAGGCAATTAATGCCATGTAAGTTACTTCCTGCCAAGTCTCTGAGTAATGTTTCTGAGCAGCTGAATAGCATCATAGTATAGTGGTAATGAGCTCATATTCCAGAGTTCAACTGCCTGCCTCCAAAGCTGCCATACCAATTGCTAGCTGTGTGACCTCAGGCAAGTGACTTGGTCTCACTTTTGTAATCTTTACAATGACGATGATAATGAGAGCCCTGCCATATTTCACTGATGTGAGAATTAAATTATTTAATTTGCAGTAAAATGCTTGACACTGGATATTCAGTAGCAAAATTTTCTGGCAATATAGTACACTAAGGACATTCAACAACACTTCAAAAAAAAAACACTAAAAAATACACCACATAAAATATTTTAAATTAAAAAAATGCATCCTAAATTTGCAAGAAAATAAAGACTACTTATATCCTGATTTTGGTTTCTAGTACCCTTCCCTACAAAAAGAAACCAGAGCTCCCTGGAGAAAGAGCTAATTCCAGAGGTAGGATAGGAAAAATACAAACAGGAGCCTGGGACATTTTGATAGTGCTTAAAAACAAGGAAACTTTCAAAGACAAATGGATTCATAACAAAAGGACCCAGGACTCAGTCAAAGGAGATCTAAGTGGCCTAATGGTGATAATACTAGCATCAGAAAGAATAATGATTATAGATGAATGACATACATTAAATACATTAAAAAATTCATTATATTGGAAAAAATATATAGCTGAAGGAGTTTTGTCCCCATCAAAAAGAAGCTATTAAACCAAATTCTTATTTTGAAAATTAGTAAATGGAAAGAAGCATTTATCTTGTCTTTCTAGTGTAAAATATATTTCAAGAGAGCCAAATGGCTGTATTATACAGAAGATTACTAACAAATATAGAAGGAATAATAGGATTAATTTAAACCCTTCATTTCACAGCTCTTAATGAAATTATTGATCTGTTTGGTTTTTTTAACAAATGAATGGATTGATTGGTGAAGGCTAAAAGAATTAGGTGAATGGTTGATGAGAACTGGACATTCATCTGGTACTAAAGGAGCACATGGATTCTTCTTGGTCACAAGCTGAGGAATGTCACTGTTCATCCAAGAGATGAGGATGCCATCCCCCAGTGTTTCCTGATGATATGTAGACAAAGTGCACAACACCTCTCACACAGGGAAGCCACAAAATGTCCACTTCACATCTTTAATTTGAAATAAATTCCAGACCTAAACCTAAAATTATAAAACTTCCATAAAACATTGGAGAACACTTTTGGAGGAAGACAAAAGCCACAAACTACTTTTAAAAATATTAAACTGGACCTCATGAAAATTTAAAATGTACACTCTTCAGAGGACATCATTAAAAGAAAAGAAGTCACATGGAGAAAATATTCACAATACACTTATATGACAAACGACTTGTATCCAGAATATCTAAAGAATTCTTAAAAGTCAGTAACAAAAAAATACCTAATTTTTTAAATAGGCAAAAGATTTGAACTGAGCCTTCATAAGAAGAAGATACACAAATGATCAATAAGCACCAATGAAAAAATGCTCAATGTCACTGCAAATTTAAACCACAATTAGAAGGATCCCTGGGTGGCTCAGTGGTTTAACGCCTGCCTTTGGCCCAGGGAATGATCCTGGAGTCCTGGGATCAAGTCCCATGTTGGGCTCCCTGCATGGAGCCTGCTTCTCCCTCTGCCCATGTCTCTGCCTCTCTCTCTCTCTCTCTCTCTCTCTCTCTCTGTGTGTGTCTCATGAATAAATAAATAAAATCTTTAAAAAAAAACACACACACAATTAGATACTATTGCATACCCACTAATGGCTAACCTAAAGACTGGCAATATTAAGTGTTAGAGAGGATGTGGAGCACCTGGACCTCTTAAACACTGCAGGTGAGAATGTAAGACATGACTAATTTGGAACATTAGTCCAAACATTAGCCATTCATTTTGGTAGTTTTTTAGAAAGTTAGACACATACTCACCCTATTTTCCAGTAACTCTATTCCTCAGTATTTACCCAAAATAAATGATTTGTTCACATAGATATAGGTACATAAATATTCATAGCAGCTTTATTTTTACTAGCTAAAGGCTAAAACAAACCAAGTATCTGTCAAAAGATAAATGGTATAGGAGAGGAAACGTACTTTTGCTCTATCATCTTAGATTCAGGGACTGGGGCCTGCAAATTAAACTGAAAAAAAAAAGGCAGATTAACAGGAGGGGGAAAAACAATTTATTCACATGTGTTATGTATATACACACAGGAAAACTCAGTGGTAAGTCAAAGAGGTGGTCAGAATTTGAGGTATATATACCACTTTAACAAAGGTCATAAATTGCAGAGAAGTGGCAAGAAAAAGAAAATAGGGATTAGGCTTCTAGGGTTGATAAATTGTGAGAAGGTAAACATGTGGGGGGAAATAATAGAAGATGAAGATTACTTTAGTAAGATTTGTTATGCAGACCCATGTTGGTATTTCCTGTTTTCAGTGATAAGGGTTGTTTTCCCCTCTTGGTACAGGAGAGGGCAGGGGAACACCTTCACTAAGGGAAATTTTGCCCTGCTTTTAGGCAGATTCAGGGGAGGCAAAAGTTCTTTCTGCACCTGCTTTTTCCCAGTTTCTGTTTCTCAATTGTATCAAAATAATTTTCATGCCAAAATGCCGTATTTTGAGGTAGCATGTTCTGAACCCCTTCAATGTATAAACAAATTGTAGTGAATCTTTACAGTGGCATACTACTCATCAGTAAAAAGAAACAAAATCCTGAAACATACAACATGGCTGGATCTCAGATGAGTATGTTCTATTTGACTTCACTTATATGAAGTCTAGAAAGGAAAATATCATTTATAATGACAGAAAACAGACCACTGCACTGACTGGAAGGAAAACCTTTTGGGAGGTAATGGAAATGTTTTATATCTTAATTGTGGTGTTGGTTACACAGATGTATGCATTAGTCAAAAGTCCCCAAACTATATGCTGTAAAATGACTGTATTTTATGTAAACTATTCTTCATAAAGTTGATATAAATTTTTTAAATATTAGCAGAGATGCCTGGGTGGCTCAGCGGTTGAACATCTGCTTTTGGCTCAGGGCATGATCCTGGCATCCGGGATCGAGTCCCCCATCAGGCTCCTTGCAGGAAGCCTGCTTCTCCCTCTGCCTGTGTCTCTGCCCCCCTCTCTCTCTCTCTCTCTCCCTCTCTCTCTCTCTCTCCCTCCCTCCCTCCCCCAATGCCTCTCATGAATAAATAATAAAATCTTTAAAAAATAAAAATAAAATTAAAATATTAGCAAACAGAATCCAGCACTACAAAAAAATGAAACAAACTCATCCCCCACCAAAAAAAGAAAGAAAAAAAAAAACCCTCTCATGACCAAATTAGTTTTATTCTGTAAATAAAGATTGGTATTAGATGAACAATTATAGAAAGATCACAAAATAAAATTTATCAAGGATTCATTACTTTGGCAATCTATGACCAAAAGGATAAAATGGATAAGGTTTGAAAAAGTGGATCCATAAAAAACCTGCAGGAAGTTTAGGTGCTACCATTTAATTGCTAATGTAATTTGCTTTACAATTCAAAAAGCATTGCTGAACCTAGTAAACTCCAGATCTGACCTGCAAAGAGACATAATTTATAAATCCTGACCTCAAGAACACAAAAAAGTCTGTTGCTGGAGTTTTAAACATAGTCATTTAAGAAACAAAGTATGATTTAAACATTCATTTTAAATGCAAACCAACATGTGATTAAAAATAAATGGGTGATGTCTTTAATTCACTGACAAATATTTATTGAGCGCAAGTCACCATGACTGGACATGAGATACAATAATGAGCCAGACTTGGGAGACTTTTTTTTTTAATGAAATCATGTCCTGTTCTAGAGATTTATTTTGTCATACAGGAGAGGTAAAATTGTCTCCTCACTTATGTTTTATTCTCTATACTTTGTGTTTGTCATTCAAGAATTATGTTATTGAATAGGTTTCCCAATGCACGGATCTTATGAAAAATTCAACAGCTTATTAAGGACTGGGAATTTTCACAGCAAAACTAAGAAACATCATATTTCTGGTTTAGGGTATAAAATTAATTATTAATAAAGACTCATAAAATTGTTTTTTTCAAGAGAACCATGGCAAGGGGAAAAGAAAGATTGATTTTGCAACAAAAAGAGGGGCGGGGCAGGGGCAGGGAGGGCTGGCTAAATACAAGTCAGCATCTCATACCAGGGCATGACTTAAATTGAAGAAAGTTGCTAGCTCTGGTGTCATGAATAACCACATTATTAATCTGCTCCAGTGTTTGTCCTAACCTCAGAATCAGTGCCTTCATCTCCCTCACCACCACCATGTCCAAAGGGTCCAGTTTGGCCAAGTCTGCTCCTGAGCATCAGCTACCTCTGGGCACTCCTCATCTCCAACTACTCTGGTTAAGCCTTCATCCTCTCTTGCCTAGACTGTGGCTGCTGGTCCACCTGCCTCCAGTCTCTTGTCTTCACTCCATTCTGCCTCCAGGGTGATATTTTAAAACACAATCTGCTTATGTTACTTCCCTGCCTGTTTGAATGGCTCAATGTTTCTCTAGTGTCAACAGGCTAAGGTGCTAATTACTTAGGATAAGATGTAAGCCTTTAAAAACCTGGATTCTACCTATTTTTTCAGCTTTATTTAATACTTTTCTCCACACTGCACCCCTACGCAAAATACATAGGCACACCTGTTCTCCCACATTCACATTATGCTCAGTCATACTGAAGTGGTACTTCTCGATGCCTTTCTCTTTCTTTTTTTTTTTTTTTTTTGAGATTTTATTTATTTATTCATGAAAGCCAGAGAAATAGGCAGAGGGAGAACCAGGCTTCCTATGGGGAGCTCGATGTGGAACTCGATCCCAGGACCCCGGGATCACGACCTGAACCAAAGGCAGATGCTCAACCACTGAGCCACCCAGGTGCCCAACACCTTTCTTTTTCACACTTCCTTGCCTTTGCACATGTGAGTCCTCTGCTTGGGGTGCCCTTCTCTCACATCCAGGATTGCCAGATTTAGCAAATAAAAACATAGGTTGCCCATTTGGATTTGAATTATCCTATATGGTCTGAATTATATTTCATATACTATGTTAACATTTTTACCTTTCAGTCACCAGTAAAATTCAGGGGTTGGCATTCAAATCTAAAAACATTCTTCCCTCACAAGAGCATGGCCAGAATGCAGCCTCTTGCTTTAAATGTCACAGAAATGCATCTATCTCAGCTGTGGATGTTGTTTTACCAGCTACTGTTAATCAGTGCTAAGACTAGGCTAAGGGATTCATATACATTATACCTTGTTTATCATCTCCTATAAGACGGGTAACATTCCTAATTTTCATTTTATAAATGAGAAAACCAAAGCATGGAGAAGATAGAGAAATTGGTGAAAGTTATTAAGTGGGGAAGCACCAGAATTTAAACCCAAATAACCTTACGCAGAGCCCACATGATTCGTCTTTGCGTTTTGATAACTAACTTAAGTTTGCATAGTACTTTGCAATTTATGAAGCTATTTTTCCTTTTCATCATGTGATATCTTAGGAAAATGTATAAGAATACTATGACCAAGACTCATGTACCACCATCCACAAGATATACAACACAAATAAAGCCAAAACCCCAGTAACATTCCCTTCCCAGTAAACACCATTTTCAATTGGTGTTTATCTAATTCCTGTATGTGTAGTATACAATGTGTAATATTTTATATATTTAATATACTATTACCATACTGTATGTATTTGTCAGCAGCCTGTATTTTTCTCTCCTACTGTATTTTTTTAGACTTAATCAATGTTGGTACATGTCATCCTCGTCGTTCATTTTCACTGCTGTATAATTCTTCATTTAATGATCGTATTGCAATTTATCCATTCATTCTCTTGTTAATGAATATTGTTGCCATTTCTGGATTTTTGTTCCTTGCTTTAACTTTCATTTTATTTTGTTGTTTTGCTTGGCCAGTTTTGTTTTTTATTGGCTAGAAATAAAGGCTACTATAAAACTTTTGTATATAGCTCCTCGTGCACATGTGTAAGAATTTCTCTTTAGTAAGTATACAAGAGAGGGATTTCTCTTGAGTATGTACATTATTATATTGGAGGTCCTAGACAACAGAGTAAGACAAAAAAATAAGTAGTCACAAGAATTAGAAAGAAACTAAACTTCCAGTACTTAGTTTTATTGACTATATTAAAAATCCAGGGGAAGCCCCTGTGGCCCCGCGGTTTAGCGCCACCCTCAGCCCAGGGCGTGATCCTGGAGACCCAGGATCAAGACCCACATCGTGCTCCTTGCATGGAGCCTGCTTCTCCCTCTCCCTGTCTCTGCCTCTCTCTCTCTCTCTCTCTCTCTCTCTGTGTGTCTCTCATGAATAAATAAATAAAATATTTTTAAAAAATAAAAATAAAAATCCAAAATTTAATAAGCCAAAATTTTTATGAGAGCTCAACAAAACTGGCTATACACTTAATGCTAAAAAAATCTGTTGCATTCTTATGGCATAACAACAAAATATTTAGAAAATATAAAGTTTAAGAATAGGAATAAATTTTACGATAGATATATGTAGGATCTTTATGAAGAAAATCATTAAAAATTATAAGATTCATTATAGACCTAAATAAACAGACATTCTGTACTCATGAATAGAAAGACTCAATATCATAAGAATGTCAGTTTCCCTCAAAGTAGCCTGTAAATTCATTGCAATTCCAATCATAATCCCTAAAAGATGACCACAGACTGGGAGAAGATATTTGTAATGTGTATACCCAACAAAGAATGTGTATCTTAACTATAAAAAGAATCATACAAGCTAAGAGAAATAAGTCAGAGAAAGACAAATACCATATGATTTCACTCATATGTGGAATTTAGGAAACAAAATAAAAAGCAAAGGGGAAAAAAGAGAAGCAAACTAAGAAACAGACTCTTAACTATAGAGAACATTCTGACGGCTACCAGAGGGGAAGGGGGAGAGGGATGTGTTAAATAGGTGTTGGGGATTACAGAGTACACTTGTGATGAACACTAGGTGATGTATGGAACTGCTGAATTACTATACTGTATACCTGCAACTAATATAATACTGTATGTTAATTAACTTGAATAATAATAAAAACTTGAAAAATATAAAACAAAATAAAAGCAAACAAAATAATATAGGAATATAGGCAGTATAAATGTAGTGGTTTAAAATACATCATAAAATCTGTCCATAGTCCTTTCAAAAGGTAGAGTTAATTCCCCTCTCCTTAAGAGTGAGCTGGGTTGGTTAACTCATGTCCAACAAATAGAATAAGATGAAAATGATAGTATGTATGTGGCTTTTAAGACTAAGTCATAAAATGCATTATGACTTCATCTTTGCTCAATCTTGGATTACTTGCCCTGAAAAACACTAAGTGCCATGTCATGAGGACACTCAAGCAGTCCTGTGGAATGGTCCAAATAGCAAGGAACTGAGGTCTCATGGTAAGGAATTGAGGACTCGACTAAATAACCATATGAGTGACCTCTATTGGGAGCAGTTCTCCAGCCCTGGTCAAATCTTCAGATGACCACAGTCCCAGCTGACATCTTGAATGTAATGAAAGATCCTGATACAGAATAATACAGCTAAGCCACTCTCAGATTTTCTAATGCTCAGAAATTATGAGATAATAAATTTTTGCTCCTTTAAGCTGCTAGTATAGGAGTAATGTGTTATAATAGATAATTAATAAAAGATAATAAATACAGGCAGTTATACCTTAACAGCATAGTGACTAAGAGCACAAATGCTGAACCAAACTGTTCAGATTCAAATTCTGGCTTCACTGCTAACTAATCATGTGACTTCAAGCAACGAACCATGCGAATATCTTAGTTTACTCATATAGGACCACTATGGGGAGTAAATAAGAGTTGATACAAATAAAGCACCAAGGAGAATATCTGGTCCACAAGAAGCATTCAAGAAGTGTTAGCCACTGTTATTAAATCACAAAAGAGGGCAACCTGGGTGGCTCAGGGCAACCTGGGTGGCTCATGGGCAACCTGGGTGGCTCAGCGGTTTAGCGCCCCCTCAGCCCAGGATGTGATCCTGGAGACCCAGGATCGAGTCCCACTCAGGCTCCCTGCATGGAGCCTGCTTCTCCCTCTGCCTGTGTCTCTGCCTCTCTCTCTCTCTCTCTCTCTGTGTCTCTCATGAATAAATAAATAAAATTTAAAAAAATAAAAAATAAATCACAAAAGAGTAAATGTGAATGGAAATTTAGATGCTCAACCTCATTAGAAATTAGGGAAACAAAACCACAATGAGACACCATTTGGTCTCCCTAGAACTGGCAAAAAGTATAGTTTGTTTGAGTGATGATTAATGTAGGTATGCTCACTGTGTGATTATTTACCATGATGTATGTGTGTGACATGAGTACTTTCTTGTGTGTAGGTTATACTTCAATTTGAAAGTAATTTCAAAAAAATAAATAACACAATATACACAGAAATCCAATCCTCTCCCTCACTCTACCCTTACCCCAGAAAACACTCTGTCAATATCAAATATGGAAAAGATGTGGAACAGAAGAACTCATATCTTGCTGGTAGGAGTATAAATTGATGCAGCTATTGTGGAGAACAATTTGGAAATATTAGCAAAGTTGAAAATGCACAAGTAATATTTTACCTGCCCAATAATACATGAACTTGCACTACCCATTTTTCTGTATCTTCTTTAAACTTTCATTCCTGTTAAGATGTTGAGGTAAGAAAGAGGCAAAGCATTCAATGACTGCTTTAAAATTCTGTGACTCTTGACACATTTATACTCTTAAAAAGTCTACCATAACAAAAGAGAAATGATCATTCTGCTTACTGACTCAGAAACAGCATGTAAAACATGCCTGGCATGCTGAGCACTCTGGATGTGCCTCTGAAAGGAAGAATTCCTAGATAAAACAGCAGTCAGGACTTTAAAAAAGCAGAAAGACTAAAATCCTAAAAAGGATTTAAGAATGAGTTATACTTAGGGGCAGCAAAGAGAGTGGGAGAGGGGACTGCCTTACAATTAATTTAATACTTTCTTTTGTACTCTTTAATTAGAGTAACATATATATAACATAAATTTAGCCATTTTAGCCATTTTCAAGTGTGCAGCTCAGTGGCATTATGTTTACAATATTGTGAAACCATTACCACTATCTATTCCCAAACTTTTTCATCACCCCAAATAAAAAGTCTTAAACAATAGCCATTAAACAATAACTCTTCCCTGCCCACCTGCCCTAGTCTCTGGAAGGTAACCTCTGTTCTACCTTCTGGCTCTATGAATTTGACCACTCTAGGTACCTCAAATAAGTGCATTCATACAATATTTGTCCCTTTGTTGCCTGGCTTATTTCACTTAGCATAATATTGTCAAGGTTCATCCATGTTGTAAATGTATTAGAATTTCATTCCTGTTTATGGCTGAATAATATTTCATTATATGTATATGCCATATTTTGTTTCTCCACTCATCAGCTGATGAACACTTGGGTTGCTTCTATCTTTGGATTATCATGAATAATGCTGCAATACTTGATATTTAAGTATAAGTGTGAGCCCCTGTTTTCAATTCTCTAAGGTATACACATCAGAGTGAAATCGCTGGGTCATATAGTAACTTATATTCAGCTTTGTGAGGAACAACCAAACTGTTTTCCACAGTGACTACACCATTTTTTCCCTACCAATAATATACTAGGGTTTTCTTTATTAATCCTTGCACACTTGTTATTTTCCTTTTCTTAAAATAGCCATTCTAGCAGGTGTTAAGTATCTTATTTTGGTTTTTGATTTGTATTTTTCTAATAATTAGTGACACTGAATATCTTCTCAAGTACCTATTGGCAATTTGTAGATCTTCTTTGGGGAAATGTCTGTGTATTCAGGTCTTTGGCCTACTCTTTAATTGGGCTGTCTTCTGTTGTTTACTTTTAAGAAGTCTTTATATACTTTTGATATTAAAGCCTTATCATATATGAGTTGTGAATATTTTCTCACACTCTGTAAGTTGTCATTTCTCTTTTTTGATAATATTTTTTGATGTATAGAAGGTTTTTTTCATTTTGATGAGGTCAAATTAATCTATTTTTAAAAAAAGATTTTATTTATTTATTTATTCATGAGAGACACAGAGAGAGAGAGGCAGAGACGTAGCAGAGGGAGAAGCAGGTTCCTCACAGGGAGCCTGATGTGGAACTCGATCCCCGGACCAGGATCATGCCCTGAGCCAAAGGCAGATAGATGCTCAATTGCTGAGCCACCCGGGAGTCCCTAATCTATTCTTTTATTTTGATTTTTATGCTTTGGTGTTTAAGATTCTATTGTCAAATCCAAGGTCATAAGACATAAAGACTTACCCCTAAATTTTCTTCCAAGAGTTTTATCATTGTAACTCATATATTTAGGCCATCGATCCATCCAGTACTTTCGGTGGATAAAAATAAAATCTCCCTTGTAAAGTCACAGGGAAATCATATAAACTATCTAAAATCCTTTGAAAGAAAATTTAAAATAGAGTGGAATAGTTGCGAATCTTCTAGTCTCAATAGTCTTCTCTCCTGACTGAACAATTGCAGCAGTGACCACATGCAATCTAATGAGAGCCACACCCTAAGGGAAGAATCAATGGGAAAAGTCACTTATAAAAACTATAAAAAGATCTTGGGCACTGCTGGCTGATAACTGGTCCATATGGCAGCCAAAATCTTGTGGCTTTCATACATTTGAAAGAGCACTTAATTTAAATAAGATCCATTTGGAATAGGTAATTACTTTTACTTCAAGAATCCAATGACCCAACCAGAGTCTTACTATAATTTCTAAAAAGTAGTGAATAAATGTGTTTTTTTTTAAGATTTATTTATTTACTTATTCATGAGAGACACAGAGAGAAACAGAGAGGCAGAGACACAGGCAGAGGGAGAAGCAGGCTCCACACAGGGGGCCTGACGTGGGACTCGATCCCGGGTCTCCAGGATCATGCCCTGGGCTGAAGGCAGACGCTAAACCGCTGAGCCACCCAGGGATCCCTGAATAAATGTGTTTAGATAAAACTTGCCAACCACAAGAGTTAAGACAAATGTTGTGAGGGTGGCACTAGATATCAGAAGATGCCACTTTTGGGGCATTAGGGGGTTCTTAAAACTTCATAAGCCTCAGTTTCCTCATTTGTTAGAAACTGTTGAGAAGATACATAAAAATATTGCTCTGTCTTTACTTGTGCTCACATCTTATTTTCAGGAACTAAGATATTGGTAGTGTTTAGATGATATCATCTTTTAGACACTCTTAGTCTGTTCATGCTGCTATAACAAAATACCATTGACTTGGAAGCTTATAAACAACTGAATTTTATTCCTCATAGTTCTGGAGATTGGGAAGTCTAAGATCAAGAATCAAGGAGGGATTTGAACATATTCATTTAGTTGGTCAGTCTTGCAACAAAATTTATTGAGCATCTCATTGCAAGAAACACCCTAGATGTGTCCCCTCCCTCTCAATGAGCTTATTGTCTAGTTGTTTAACAAGCAAAGATGGTTTAAGAGTGAATTGTTGTGATATAATAACCCAGATTGAGCTTCAGAGTTCCTATAGATAGTGAAGTTTAAGCCAAGACATGAAAACTAAGAAAGGACAAAGATAGCCAAGGGAAGTAGAGAGTGTTTTTGGACAATAAGAATATTGTATGAACTAGATTTTAAAGAGAGAATGGTTCTTCAGAAGAACATTCGAAAGCTCACCATGGGAGAAATCTCAGAGGAAGATGGCAGAGTAGGAGGATCCTGAGCCCACTTCCTTTCATGGACATGCTGAGACAACAACTACATGTATCTTACTCTGAAAATGATCTGAGACTGTCAGGGAAGATCTTCCACAGCTGGTCCTAGAAAGAAGCACACATCAAAAAGGATAGAAGAGGCAGAGATGAGATCAGGAATCAAACCCCCAGCATAACTAACCACAAATGGAAAGGACATCATAAGCACAAAAGAGAGAGGAGATCAGACCCCCCACGAGGCACCACTCCCCCACCCCCACCTGGCCCTGGGAAGGCAATTCCACATGATGTCCAGCTTTGAAAAGTCCACTGCGGTTTAGGAAACTGAGTCTCTGTCCTTAAAGAACCAGCACACTAAATTGGCCAGAGACACAGCACAAAACAGTTTGAAAAGCATCTATGGTATACTTGAAAGGGATTTATTACTAATTTTGCATGTATACCAGAGAAGCAGGGATCTGCACATCTCTCTGGGAACAAAAGGGCTGGCTGGTCCTGCCAATTCTAACATTCTTCATCTATCTCAGTAGTACCCCAGCCCCACCCTGACATTCCCCTACAGACCAATCCTAGCCAAACCATCACCCACCACTATCATCTCTACCTTCACCACCATACCCATGCCTCTACAAAGCAGATCCCACATCACCATACTCAGTGGGAAGCAGCAGCCAGGATCAGAACACCTCCAAAGTGACTCCTGCCCTGTTGAAGAAGGAAATAAACCCTGCTCACCAGTTACAACCATAGCACACAGAGACTAATTGCAGACAAATTAGCTAAGTGCTTACCCTATCCACTAATGATCCCAAGGCAGGTATAGGCAGACCTCTAAGTCAGCAGCAAGGAAAGCAAACCCTGCCCGCCAGCATGCCCACACTAGCTGCAACTGGTCCTCACAGCCAGCCACACAGGAAGCTAGTCTTGCACACCACTGTACCCACAGTAATCACAGCTCACTCACAATGGGCACAAATATGCAACACACACAGGGAACACCCTTGAAGCATCTGGTTCTGATGACCAGGAGGATTGTACTACCAGAGGCACTACAGGACTTCTATATAACGCCACTAATTTCAAGATCAGGAAACATAGTTAACCTACCTAATACTTAGAAACAAACACAAAGTGTAATATGAAATGAAGATACAGACGAATATGTCCTAAATGAAAGTATAAGACAAAAATCACAGAAAAAGAGCTAAACAAAATAGAGATAAGCAATATTCTTAATCAAGAGTTCAAGGTAATGATAAAAATACTCACCAAACTTGAGAGACAAGTGGGTGAACTCAGTGAGAACTTCAACAAAGAAATAGAAAATATAAAAAATAACCAATCAGATTGCTGAATATAATAACTGCTATGAAAAATACAGTAGAGGGCAGGCTGGGTGGCTCAGCACTTTAGCACTGCCTTCAGCCCTGGGTGTGATCCTGGAGTCCCGGAATCAAGTCCCCGCCGGGCTCCCTGCATGGAACCTGCTTCTCCCTCTGTCTCTCTCTCTCTAATGAATACATAAATAAAATCTTTTTTTAAAAAAAGAAAAATACAGTAGAGGTAACTAACAGCATATTAGAGGATACAGAAGAACAGATCAGCAATCTGGAGGACAGGGTAATGGAAAATTACCAAGCAAAATAGCAAAAAGCAAAGAATAATAAAAAATGAGGATAGGTTAAGGGGCCTCTTAAACAAGGTAACATTTACATTAAAGAGGTCCCAGAAGGAGGAAAGAGAGATAAGGGGGCAGATGACTTACTTGAAAGAATAACACCTAAAAATTTCCCTAACTAATGAAGGAAACAGATATTCAGGTCCAGAAATCACAGAAAGCCCCAAAAAAGATGAACCCAAGAAGGTCCACACCAAGATACATAACAGTTTAAATGGCAAAAATTAAAGAGAATCTTAAAAGTAGCAAGAAAAGAATAAATAGTTACATACAAGGGAAACCAATAAGGCTATCAGCTGATTTTTCACCATAAACTTTATAGGCCAGAAGAAACTGGCATGATACATTCAAAGGGCTGAAAGGAAAAAACCTACAAACAATAATCTACCCAATAAGATTATCATTCAAAATTGAAGGACAGATAAAAAGTTACCCAAACAAAAGTTAAACAGTTCATCACCACTAAGCCAGACTTAAAAGAAATGTTAAAGGGAATTCTTTAAGTAGAAAGAAAAGGCCATAACTAGAAGTAAGAGAATTATGAAAAGTAAAAACTTTACTGGAAAAACTAAACACAGAGTAAAGGTAATAGATGAATAGCTTACATAACTAGTAAGGAGACTAAAACACAAAAATAGTTAACTCAATTATATACACAAAAATTAATGAAGAAATACACAAAATTTAAAAGTGTAAAACATGATATCATATGCATAAAAACTGAGGAAGTAAAACTTTAGTGCTTTTATAATGTATTCCAAATTAAGCAACCATCAACTCAATATAGACTGCTATGCTCATAGGATGTTATATATGAGCCCCATAATAACCACAAACCAAAAAGTTACAATTGATACATAAAAAATAAAGAGAAAGAAATCCAAGCATAACACTAAAGAAAGTCATTAAACCACAAGGGAACAGAGCAAAAAGAAAAAGAAAGGAAGAAAAGAACTTCAAAGACAACCAGAAAACAAGTAACAATATGGCATAAGTACATACTTATCAGTAATTACTTTAAATGCAAATGGACTAAATAATCCAATAAAAAGACAGGGTAAAAGACTGGATAAAAAAAATAAGACCCATCTATTTCTAGAGATCTTATTGTACAACAAAGCATCTATAGTTAACAATATGATGCTGTGGACTTTATGTCAGAGGATAGATACCATGTAAATTGTTCTTACAAGGAAAGTACAAACAAAAACAAAAGAACACAAGGAAATTATTTTAGGTCATTGGTATGTTTATTGTCTTGGCCATAGTGATGGTGTATCATGGATATGTATGATGTATGAACTCTTCTAGATGTACATCATTAATATACACAATTTTTATAATAAATTTATTTTTTATTGGTGTTCAATTTACCAACATACAGAATAACACCCAGTGCTCATCCCGTCAAGTGCCCCCCTCAGTGCCCATCACCCATTCACCCCCACCCCCTGCCCTCCTCCCCTTCCACCACCCCTAGTTCGTTTCCCAGAGTTAGGAGTCTTTATGTTCTGTCTCCCTTTCTGATATTTCCCACACATTTCCTCTCCCTTCCCTTATATTCCCTTTCACTATTATTTATATTCCCCAAATGAATGAGAACATATAATGTTTGTCCTTCTCTGATTTTAAAATATCAACTATACCTCAATAAATCTAAAATAAAGGGGAAAAGAAAACCTGTCCACCATCAAAAGTTGATATTAGAGAAGGTTGTCTGTTCATGCAAGGTAGTTGGTAATATGAAAATAAAATACAATAAATGAAAAAAAAAAAGACCTATCTATATGCTGCCTATAAGAGAACCCTTCAGATGTAGACACTTACAGTCTGAAAGTGAAAGGATAAGAAAATACATTCCATGCAAATTAAAGTGTAAAAAAACTAAACTGAAATAAAAAGAAACAAAAAAATCCACTGGGTTAGCAATACTCAGAATAAATAAAATTTAGAACAAATATTGTAACAAGAGACAAGAAACGTCATCACATAATGATACAGGATATAATAAATATCCATGTACCCAACACAGATGCACCTGAATACATAAAGCAAATATTAACAGACATAAAGAGAGAAATTGACAGTAACACAATAATAGTAACAGACTTTAAGGCCCCACTAACATCAATGGATAGATCATCCAGATAGAAAATTTAAGAAAAAAAAGGGGGCGGTGGCTTTAAATAACACATTAGACCAGTGGACTTAACAGAACACTCCACCCCACAATGGCAAAATACACATTCTTTGCAAGTACACATGGAACATTCTCCAGGATAGATCACGTTAGGCCACAAAACAAGTCTCAGTAAATCTAAGAATATTGAAATCAAGTATCTTTTTGACTACAATAATATAAAACTAGAAATCAATTATAAGAAAAAAAATGAGAAGAAATACAAGCAAGTGGACACTAAATAACATGTTTCTTTTTTTTTTTTACAAGCAAGTGGACACTAAATAACATGTTTCTTTTTTTTTTTTCCATGGGTTTCCAAACAACCCATGAGTCAATGAAGAAATCAAAGAGGAAATCAAAAAATATCTGAAAACAAATGAAAATAGAAACACTGCAATTCAAAATCTTTAGGACACAGCAAAAGCAGTTCTGAGAGGGAAGTTTATAGCAATACATGCCTACCTCAAGAAACAAGAAAAATCTCAAATAATCTAACACCTAATAGAACTAGAAAAATAAGAACAAAAAAAGCCCAAAGTTAGGAGAAAGGTGGAAATAATAAAGATTAGAGTAGAAATAAATCAAATGGAAATGAAAAAACAATAGAAATGATGAATAAGACTAAGATCCAGTTCTCTAAAAAAAATAAACAAAATTGATAAACCTTTAGCCAGACTCACCAAGAAAAAGAAAGTACTCAAAATCAGAAATGAAAAGAAGTTACAACTGAAAACATAGAAATATAAAGGATTATGAATTGCACCCAAAAGCATAAGATACCTAGGAATAAACCTAACCAAAGAGGTAAAAGATCTATACCCTAAAAACTATAGAACACTTCTGAAAGAAATTGAGGAAGACACAAAGAGATGGAAAAATATTCCATGCTCATGGATTGGCAGAATTAATATTGTAAAAATGTCAATGTTACCCAGGGCAATTTATACGTTTAATGCAATCCCTATCAAAATACCATGGACTTTCTTCAGAGAGTTAGAACAAATTATTTTAAGATTTGTGTGGAATCAGAAAAGACCCCGAATAGCCAAGGGAATTTTAAAAAAGAAAACCATAGCTGGGGGCATCACAATGCCAGATTTCAGGTTGTACTACAAAGCTGTGGTCATCAAGACAGTGTGGTACTGGCACAAAAACAGACACATAGATCAATGGAACAGAATAGAGAACCCAGAAGTGGACCCTGAAATGTACGGTCATCTAATATTCGATAAAGGAGGAAAGACTATCCATTGGAAGAAAGACAGTCTCTTCAATAAATGGTGCTGGGAAAATTGGACATCCACATGCAGAAGAATGAAACTGGACCACTCTCTTTCACCATACACAAAGATAAACTCAAAATGGATGAGAGATCTAAATGTGAGACAAGATTCCATCAAAATCCTAGAGGAGAACACAGGCAACACCCTTTTTGAACTTGGCCACAGTAACTTCTTGCAAGATACATCCACAAAGGCAAAAGAAACAAAAGCAAAAATGAACTATTGGGACTTCATCAAGATAAGAAGCTTTTGCACAGCAAAGGATACAGTCAACAAAACTAAAAGACAACCTACAGAATGGGAGAAGATATTTGCAAATGACATATCAGATAAAGGGCTAGTTTCCAAAATCTATAAAGAACTTATTAAACTCAACACCAAAGAAACAAACAATCCAATCATGAAATGGGCAAAAGACATGAAGAGAAATCTCACAGAGGAAGACATGGACATGGCCAACAAGCACATGAGAAAATGCTCTGCATCACTTGCCATCAGGGAAATACAAATCAAAACCACAATGAGATACCACCTCACACCAGTGAGAATGGGGAAAATTAACAAGGCAGGAAACCACAAATGTTGGAGAGGATGCGGAGAAAAGGGAACCCTCTTACACTGTTGGTGGGACTGTGAACTGGTGCAGCCACTCTGGAAAACTGTGTGGAGGTTCCTCAAAGAGTTAAAAATAGACCTGCCCTACGACCCAGCAATTGCACTGTTGGGGATTTACCCCAAAGATTCAGATGCAATGAAACGTCGGGACACCTGCACCCCGATGTTTCTATCAGCAATGGCCACAATAGCCAAACTGTGGAAGGAGCCTCGATGTCCATCGAAAGATGAATGGATAAAAAAATAAAAAAAAAAAAAAAAAAGAAAGATGAATGGATAAAGAAGATGTGGTTTATGTATACAATGGAATATTACTCAGCAATTAGAAACGACAAATACCCACCATTTGCTTCAACATGGATGGAACTGGAGGGTATTATGCTGAGTGAAATAAGTCAATCGGAGAAGGACAAACAGTGTATGTTCTCATTCATTTGGGGAATATGAATAATAGTGAAAGGGAATATAAAGGAAGGGAAAAGAAATGTTGGGAAATATCAGGAAGGGAGACAGAACATAAAGACTCCTAACTCGGGGAAATGAACTAGGGGTGGTGGAAGGGGAGGAGGGCGCGTGTTGGAGGGGAATGGGTGACGGGCACTGAGGTGGACACTTGACGGGATGAGCACTGGGTGTTTTTCTGTATGTTGGTAAATTGAACACCAATAAAAGTTAATTTTAAAAAAAAAAAGTATTATGAGACTACCATGAAAAACATGCCAAAAAATGGAAAAACCTAGAAGAAATGGATAAACTCCTAGAAACATTCAATCTTCTAAGACTGAATAAAAAAAAAATAGAAAATCTGAACAGACCAAATAATTAGTAATAAAATTGTATCAGTAACCAGTAAAACTCCAAACAAACAAAAGTATAGGACCAGAGGGATTCACAGGTGAATCCTACTAAATATTTGAAGAATAGTTAATACCTGTCCTCAAACTATCCCAAAAAAGTAGAAGAGGAAGGAATGCTTCCAAGTTCATTCTATGAATCCAGCATAGATTCCCAAACCTATAGGAAGAAAAAGGAAAATTATAGATAGACCAGTATCCCTGATGAATGTAGATGCAAAAAATCTCAACAAAATATTAGCAAACCAAATCAAAAATACATTAAGGGATCCCTGGGTAGCCCAGTGGTTTAGCGCCCATCTGCCCAGGGCATGATCCTGAAGACCCGGGATCGAATCCCACGTCGGGCTCCCTGCATGGAGCCTGCTTCTCCCTCTGCCTCTCTCTGTGTGTCTTTCATGATTAATAAATAAAATCTTTAAAAAACAAAACAAAACAAAAACAAAAACAAAAATACATTAAAAGGATACTTCACCATTATCAAGTAAAATTTATCCTAGGGATGCGAGGATGGTTTGAAATACACAAATAAATCAATGTGATACATCACATTAACAACATGAAAGATAAAAATTGTATGATTGTCTCAAACATGCAGGAAAAGTATTTGACAAAATTCAACATCAATTCATGATGAAACCTCTCAACAAAGTGGATGTAGAAGAAACATACTTCAACACAATAAAGGCCATATATGACAAACACACAGATAATATCATATTCAGTGATGAGAAACTAAAAGTATATTTCCTAAGATCAGGAACAAGACAAGGATACCTAGTCTCACCACTTTTATTCAACATAGTACTAGTAGTCTTTGCCATGGCAAATAGACAAGAAAAAAAAATAAGAGGCATCCAAATTGGTAAGGAAGAAGTAAAATGGTCACTTTTTTGCAGATAACATGCTACTATATATAGAAAACCCTAAATATTCCATTAAAAAATATTAGAACAAATAAATTAATGTAGTAAAGTTGTAGTATACAAAAATCAACTTACAGGAATCTGTTGTATTTCTATACAGTACTACTGAAATAGCAGAAAGACAAATTAAGGAAACAATCTCACCAAAAAAAAAAAAAATCTAATTTACAATTGCATCAAAAAGAATAAAATATTTAGGAATAAATTTTTTAATTTATTTATTTATGATAGTCACAGAGAGAGAGAGAGGCAGAGACACAGGCAGAGGGAGAAGCAGGCTCCATGCAGCGGGAGCCCAATGGGGGATTCGATCCCAGGTCTCCAGGATCGTGCCCTGGGCCAAAGGCAGGCACCAAACCGCTGCGCCACCCAGGGATCCCACTTAGGAATAAATTTAACCAAAGGTTTAAAAATGTGATGAAAGAGGTAAAAGACTTATACTCTATAAAATGTAAAAGATTAATGAAAGAAATTAAATACAACACAAACAGATGGAAAAATATACCATGCTATGGATTGGAAGGCTAATATTATTAAAATAGCTAAATTATTCAAAGCAATCTATAGATGTAATGCAATCCTTATCTAAATAACAATAATATTTTTCAAAGAACTAGCACAAAAAATTCTGAAATTTTTGTGGAACTACCAAAGACCCTGAAGAGCCAAAGCAATCTTGATTTAAAGAACAAAGCAGGATGTATCACAATTCCACATTTCAAACTATCCTACAAAGCTATAGTAATCAAAATAGTATGACTGGCACAAAAATAGACACATAAATCAATGGAATATAATTATTAGAAGCCCAGAAGTAAACTCACACTTATATGGTCAATTAATCAGTGACACATGTGACAAAATATGCAATGGTGAAAAGACAATCTCTTCAATAAATGGTGCTGGGAAAACTGGATGTCTCCATGCAAAACAATGAAACTAGACCACTGTCTTACACCATACACAAAAATAAACTCAAAATGAATTAAAGACCTAAATGTTAGACCTGAAACCATAACAGTCCCAAAAGAAAACATGGGCAGTAATCTCTTGGACATCAACCTTAACAATATTTTTCTGGATATATCTTTTCAGGCAAGAGAAACAAATCAAAAATAAACAATTAAGACTACATTAAACTGGAATGCCTGAGTGGCTCAGCGGTTAAGTGTTTGCCTTTGGCTCAGGGAGTGATCCCAGGGTCTGGGATCAAGTTCCGCATTGGGCTCCCTGTGAGGAGCCTGCTTCTCCCTCTGCCTATGTTTTTGCCTCTCTCTGTGTCTATCATGAATAAATAAATTAAATGTTCTTTTTAAAGACAACATTAAACTAAAAAGCTTTTGCACAATGAAGGAAACCATCAACAAAATGAAAACACAACCTATAAATGGGAGAAGATAACCTGCAAATGGCATATCCAATAAGGGGTTAATATCAAAAATATATAAAGAGCTCATGCAAGCATGTTTCAACACCAAAAAGACAAATAGTCTGATTTTGAAACAGGCAGAAGATCTGGATATACATTTTTCCAAAGAAGACATCCAGATGGTCAGACACATGAAAAGATGCTTGACATCACTAATCATCAGAAGGCGGCAAATCAAAACCACGATGGGATATCACCTTACACCAATTAGAATATCTAGGATTAAAAGACAAGAAATAACACATGTTGACAAGAATGTAGAGAAAAGAAAACCTTTGTGCACTATTGGGAACGTAAATTGGTGTAGCCACTTTGAAAAATAGTATGGATGTTCCTCAAAAACTAAAGATACAATACAATCCAGTAATTCCACTTCTGGGTATTAACACACTTTGAAAAGATGTGCACTCCTCTGTTTATTGCAGCATTATTTACAATAGCAAGATATGGAAGTAAACTCTGCCCATTGAGAGATCACACAAAAAAAAAAAAAAAAAGAGAGATCACACACACACACAGACACGCACACACATGCACAGGAATATTACTCAGCCATAAAAAAGAAGGAAATCTTGCCATTTGTGACAACATGGATGGATCTAGAGGGTAATACTAAGTGATATAAGTCAGACTGAGAAAGAAAAATACCATATGATTTCACTTATATGTGGAATCTAAAAAAGCAAAGGAAGAAACAAAAAACAACAACAAAAAGAGAAACAGACTCATAAATACAGAGAACAAATATTTTGCCAGAAGAAAAATAGATGGGAGAATAGGCAAAATAGGTGAAAGGGATTAAGGGGTACAAAGTTCTAGTTATATAGAGAGAACAAATTGAGGGTTATCACAGGGGAGATGAGTAGGGGGATGGGTAAAATAGGCGATGGGGATTAATTAAGGTACTTGTAATTAGCTGTGTGTATTGTATGGAACTGTCGAAACACTAAATTGTACACCTGAACCTAATATTACACTGTATGTTAACTAACTGGAATTTAAATAAAAACTTTTAAAATTTTCCAGTTATAAAATAATAAGTCATGAGGATGAAAAGTACTATAGGGAATATAGTCAATAATATTATAATAACTTCGGTGGTGACAGATGGCACACTCATTGTAGTGAGCATTTTGTAACATATATAATTGCTAAATCACTACACTGTATACTTGAAACTAATATGTCAGCCACCCTTCAATTAAAAATAAAAAGAGAAAAAAACACACCAATACCAAAAAATAAAAGAAAGAAAAGTTACATTAAAAAAATTTTTTTAAATAAGAAGAAAAAAGCTCACCATGACTAGAACACTGAGTATGAAGAATAGCAACAGAAAAGATTTCAGGGGCACCTGGGTGGAACCCACCTCAGTGGTTGAGCGTCTACCTTTGGCTCAGATCGTGATCCTGGGTTCCTAGGACTGAGTCCCGCATCGGGCTCCCCAAGGAGCCTGCTTCTCCCTCTGCCTATGTCTCTGCCTCTCTCTGTCGTGTGTCTCTCATGAATAAATAAATAAATAAAATCTTTAAAAAAAAAAAGTTTTCAGTAACACAGATGTCAGACTAAAATGTTTGGCTTGGCAAATGGGAAAATATTAAAGGGCTTTAAGGTAGGAAAATGAGAACCTGATTTATAATGTAGAAAGGACTCTGGCTTCTAAGATGAAGAAGACGTAGCCACACATTTGGTTTGGCAAGCAGTCATGGTGATCTCATTCCCCTTTGCCAGGACTGGTCTGGCAATGGATGTGTGACTAAGTTCTGGCCAAGGAGACATAAGGCAATCTCATAGGGAGCTTCTGAGGAAAATTTCCTTTCACTGGGGAGAACGAGGCGGGGTGGGGGGGGGGCCGGGGGGGGGAGTACACATTCCTACCAAAATTCATTACCTGAATCCAATCATGAAGAACATCAGGAAAGCCCAAACTGACGGACAGGAAACAACTACCTATACCCAGGAATCATCTGGAACAGGCATGAAGATGAAAGCTGACATGCTGAGGAAGGCAGAACATAAAGATGGAGATCACCTGGGTCCCTGACAATTATATTTTACCACTGAATCAGTCGTAGATCTAACTTCCACCAGAATTTACACGGTTCATTGTTTAAGCCAAGTGAACCTTTTCATTTTATGCCACATATTTAAAAAATGATATTTATATGACACACTGGGTAAGCAGTTGAGGATGTTCAGGGGTAGCTCCCAGGGGCTCCAGACCACACCAGGCTCTTATTTGGTTGCCCCAGGGTCTGAGGAGACCAATATCGCAGAGCACTTGCAACCAACCTGGGCACACTATTTTGTGCCTAGGCACACTGGCTGGGAAATGCTGACTAAAGCCACATTAGTTGGGCCTTTTGTTCTTTGTAGCTGAAAGCATCCAACTATCTGGCTGATAACTAAGTTAACACACTGCCCACTCGGCCCCCCAGCCTAAAAACCCAGGAGCGTCCTGCACTCACTCTCCTCCTTCACTCCCTTAGGCCTATCCGTGCCTCTTTGAAATCTCCATATTGTGTCCCTCACTTCACCCCTACTGCCAAGGCCTTCACCTGGATGACCAAAAGTAGCCTCAGATTGCCCTACCTCTTCAACTCACTGATCTTTTTTAAAAGTTTTTATTATTTATTTATTATTTATGAGAGAGAGAGAGAGAGAAGCAGAAGAAGGACAAGCAGACACAAGGCTCAATCCCACGACCCTGAGATCATGACCGGAGCTGAAACCAAGAGTCAGATACTTAACTGACTGAGCCACCCAGGCGCTCCTCCAATTAATTTACTGATGTTTAATCTGCACTAACACGGCCAGAAACTGCTCTAAAATGTAGTCTTCTCAGACTATCACTCTCCTGTAAATCACTGCTGGAGGGAAGCCCTGGTGGCGCAGCAGTTTAGCACTGCCTTCAGCCCAGGGTGTGATCCTGGAGACCGGGGATAGAGTCCCACATCGGGCTCCCTGCATGGTGCCTGCTTCTCTCTCTCTCTCTCTCTCTCTCTCTCTCTCTCTCTCTCTCTCTGTGTCTCTATGAATAAATAAATTTTAAAAAATTAAAAATAAATAAATCACTGCTGGAGGCCACCAATCCCAATCTTGTGTCATGATCACTTGAGATGAGCATCATAGATGTTACTATTTAACATAAATTAGAATATATCCAAATTTGTCCCAATATGCTATCTGGGACATTTACATTCTGGGATTCTTTTTTGAGTGTTAGGATTTACTAGAAGAACACTGAAAATTTCTGCAGCCACTATTTACCCTCCCATCTCCCATACTATATAAGAGATTAGATGAAGGGAATTATTTTAGCTTTGAAAAAAAGAAACCCTTCCTGCAAGATAGGAATGAAAGAGAAAAGGACGGACAAAAATATCCAAAGAGTTGAAGAAAGAATTTGAAATATACAAATTTAATAAGTCTTGATCTTTTTAAATAATAGGTATCTTTGCATCAAGAGAAGGTATCCTGGATATCTTATTGGACCCCCAAACTTTATCCTTCTCTGAGCCTGAGAAGCTGAACTGATGAACCAATAAGACCCTTGCCCCGGAGGAGATTCACCATTGGGAGACCTTGATAGATCAGGGCATGGAGGAGATTGAGGTTGGGTGTTTTTCCCAAAGTCGCTATTAAAAACCACAGCTTGGCTATGTGCTGATTAATACCCGAGATCACAGGTGCTCCCAGGTCAGGTCTTCATGTTACTACCCTCTGGGTGTTCTGCTAAGCATCCCTTCCTGAGTGTCTTCAGGATGAAGGTGGTAATAGCCCCCCATGTTGTCACTACCTCTAGGATACACCATCCTCCATTGGCTTCCTTAAATCTTGCACATCTCTTTGTAAATAATCCTCTTATTAAACTCTCCTCAAATTAGTCAGTTTCAGAGTACTGTCTGTTTCCTGCTGGGGCCTCCAGTGATTTTGAGTCCACAGTATGGGATTTGGGTCAGGCTGGAGGAGAATGGAAAGTTTTGACATGGTCAAAATGAAGAATGTTCTAGGTGTTTACTAGACAAGTCCATGACATACATGTACTCCTTCACATCTTTTGGGAGAGAAAATATTTAAGAAACTGATGATTTACTGGACTGAAACTACTAATCAACAATAAATTTAATTTTTATAGTTATTAATCAATAATTACATTTTTATTAATATATATAATCACTTCTTTTTAAAGTAGGCTCCACAACCAGGATAGAGTCCAATTCAGGGCTTGAATTCACATCCCTGAGATCAAGACCTGAGCTGAGATCAAGAGTCAGATGCCTAAATGACCAAGCCATCCAGGCGCCCCTATATTATCACATAACTGACTACCAAATGATCAATATTTTTCACTATGCGCCTACTGAAGTTAGCTGTGTTTATACACCTAACTTGTTTCCTTATCCGTAACTAGGTAATCTCTAAGTTCCTTTATGACTTCATAATTCTGTGATGATACGAATATTAAACCCAGAAATAAAAACCGGGAAGAGAGATAAGTAGAAACGAGAAGGAGGAGCCAAGAACACATTCCTCCTGTCTATACCTCTGTACTTTCTCCATAAATCTTTGCAACACCACCAGCGCTGAATAGTTCTCTTCTCTAAATACTGATAGCACAGGTGATTGGTATCACAAAATCCAGCATTCTGTTATAGGTTTTATGCCACTCTCTTATCTATAAACATAGCCCAAATGTCAGTTTACCCTTGCTTTTATGCCTCGCCATTAGCCACAAGCTCATCAAGAGTAAGAACTCCATGGGACACATGGGCTTCCAGCTCAGTCGATAGTCTGCTTGAGATTCTCTTTCTCCCTCTGCTCCTGCCCTGCCCATGCAGGTACACACTCTCTGTCTCAAATCAATAAATCTTCAAAAATAATTTTTTTAAAGAGTAGGATCTACACAATGTATTTCTCTATCCAGTGTGCCCAACACATTTTTGTCAGATATTCAATATATGTTTAAAGAATTGAAATGATGAACACATACTGATTTCCATGTATTTCTGCCAAGAACATTTCCCACACACGTTCATTTATGTTTTCATGGGAAGAAAAAAGTAGATGGCATTTTGAGGCATGCATTATTTTTCTCCCAATTTGTAACTATTTATATTTACAGAACTGCTATGTTAGTTATGGTAAGCTAGGATGTGGTTACAAACAGATGCCAAATTTCCGTTGCTTAATATAAAGAACATTTTGCTCTAGTACCACAAATGTATCCCCTCTCAGTTCTGGAAGTCAAAGAAGTCTGGTGAGCTCAACTGTCCCCTTACTCTGGTCTCACAAGGTTAAAATCAAGTTGCCAACCAGCCTGTGCTCTTATCTGTAAGTTCTGGGGGCAAATCTGCCTCTAAGCTTATTCTTATTTCCTTTCTGGCTGTCAGCCAGTGTTACCTTTTAGCTCCTAGGGGCCTCTCTCTAGTTCTTGTACATGGTCATATGGCCCCTTACCTCTCAGGATCAACAATGCAGTACCATTAGTCCTCATGCTTGGAATGCTCTGACTTCTCATTCTTCTGCATCTCTTCTGCCTCCAGCCAGAGAAAGTCTTTTGCTTTTAAGAGTTCATATAATTAGTTTGGACCCATATGGACAATCCAGGGTAATTTCCCCTATTTTATGGCCTGACATGTTAATTATATCTGCAAAGCCCCTTCTGCCATGTAATATAACTTATTCATGTGCTCCAGGGATTGGGGTGTGAACATCTTTGGGAGGATCATCTGCCTACCATGTATGGTGTGTTTTATACTCATGCAACACACTGTCCTGGGTGCTTTACATCAACTGATTTAATTTTCACAAAAATCTAATTTGGTACTTCAAATATCATAACTTTTTTTCAGGTGGGAACCAAAACAAAAAAGGTGAAATAAGCTTTCCAAAATTTCACAGCTTGTAACCCAGGGGCTCTGGCTCCCACATCTGTGCTCTTTACTGGTACACCATATTCCCTCTATAGGACTGTTTCTGCAGCCAAGAATATGTGTTGTCACAAAATGTCAGAGGAACACGTGGATGGTTCAGATTGTCAAAATTATCCCAGGCTCAGCCAATATAAATGCTTGGCTGTTTTTTTCTTTTTATATTCAACAAAACTACATTTTCCATAAAATTCTTCCAAATACGTAACTAAACCTATATCAATCTTACATTTGAGAATAACCAACTTGCCCAGGAGGGCATTTATTAAAAATTAAAGTCAACCATTTACCTAAATAAAAAAGCAATTTGCTAAGAAATGTATTTCAATGTGTTGATTATAAAGAGATTATAAAATTTGGCTTTTAAAAAATCATATATATTGTATGTAATATGACTCCCCAAAAGTTAAAGAATCTGTTTTTAGTGTCCAAGATTTATATATAGTCAAAAGAGATTACTAGATGTCTTTTTAGTGGAATATTAGTCTAGTTGCTCTAGTTATCTCTTTCTGAGTAACAAACAACCCTAAAATTTAGCAGCTTTAAAATATATACATTTATTTTTTCTATGGATCATGAATTCAGGAGAGGCTTAACTTGGTGGTTCCGGCTCAGTTTTTCATGAGGTTGGTGTTGAGGGACAGCCTGGGTTTCAGTTATCTGAAGGCTTGACCAGTGCTGAAGGAACATTTCCCAAGATGGCTCATTCACAAGGCAGTTCTAGGAGGCCTCTGCTCCTCACCATATAGGCCTCTCCACAGAGCTGCTTGCGTGTCCTTAGAACAAAGTAACTCTCTTCTCTGTGATTGAAATTGGTCTAAAATTTATAATCATTGTAAACTGAGAGAAACGTTGAAAGGGGACATAAAACCATTACTACCATTAATTTTTAGAAGCTACCGCTATTTATCAAAAAGAACCTAACTAGGGGAACCCTGGGTGGCTCAGTGGTTTAGCGCCTGCCTTCCGCCCAGTGCGTGATCCTGGAGTCCCAGGATCGAACCCCACGTCGGGCTGCCTGCATGGGGCCTGCTTCTCCCTCTGCCTCTCTCTCTCTCTCTCTCTCTCTCTCTCATGAATAAATAAATAAAATCTTAAAAAAAAAAAAAAAGACCTAACTGACATAGGTGAATTCACATCTCACAAGTGGCAAAAACAAATCAAAATCTTATCCATCTGACATCAGAGATTATGTTCACTCCTCAACCTCACACTGCCTCACAGAATTATTGTTTTTAACTGTTTTCATTGTTGCAAATAACTTTTACTAGCGATTTTTAGTGAATATTTGTGGATCATGTGATTTGCATTTTATATAAGCTCAATATATGAAAATCTGAGTTTTTTCAAAAAATAAATGGTATAAGATTTTGAGATTCTTCATTTTGCAAAAGGTCTAACACGACTTGATTCCTTTCAAAAGAAAACTCTTTTGGTTCATTTAAAATGTGATTTCACTTATGAAAAATTAATATACAGAGAACATGAGCAAAGACAGTGAAAAGGATAGGGTGTTCGTGGAAGAATGAGTAATCCAATTTGGCTTGAATATAATGTATATGTCAGGAAGTGCTAGAGATAAACCTGGAAAGGTAATTTTATTATAATTATGTATAAAATTCACATATGACTCTGCCTTATTAGGCTACATCTGCTTAGTCTCAGGAGTATCTAATCAAAAGCACCAACACAAATTTAATTAAGAAGGTATTGATAAGTAATAGAGAATTTCTTTAAATGACTTTATTGTTATAACATATATCATGAAGGGCACATATCTTAATGGTATAGCTCAAAAGATTTTATATGTTAACTCCCTTATAAACACTACCCAGATCAAAATACAGAACAATTTCAATATCCCAAAAGTTTTCATATACCCTAGTTAATCCTTTCCCTCCTCAAAAAAAGAAATCCAGTATTCTGATTTATATCACCACAGATCATATTTATTTATTCTTGAAGTTCATATAATTTGTGTCTTCTTTCACTTATGTTTACAAGTGAGATTGTGAGATTCACCTATGAGATTCACCTATGTAGTTACAAGTAGTTTTTTATTGTTGTGAGGTATTATTCCATTGTATGAGTATGTATTTATAATATGAATGTCATAATTATTTCTTCCATTCAGCTGTTGATGAGTATTTGGATTATTTCCAGTTTGGAACTATTATAAATTAGCAATGAACATTCTTTCACATGCCTTTTGATGTACACTAAATGTTTATTCTTGTTGGGCATATACCTAGGAGTAGAGTTGGGTTATAAATGATGCATAGTAAGTTTTATATGTGTTCTACCAATTTACACTCCCACCAGCAATACAGGAGAATTCCAACTGCAATTGTTCCACATGGTTCCCAAACACTTGTTATTGTCAGTCTTTTCATTTTAACCATTCTGGTAGAGGGATCCCTGGGTAGCGCAGCAGTTTGGCGCCTGCCTTTGGCCCAGGGCGCGATCCTGGAGACCCAGGATCGAATCCCACATCGGGCTCCCGTGCATGGAGCCTGCTTCTCCCTCTCCCTCTGCCTATGTCTCTGCCGCGCTCTCTCTCTCTCTCTCTGTGTGTGTGACTATCATAAATAAAAAAAAATTTAACCATTCTGGTAGAGATATTGTAATGCCTCGTTCTGGTTTTAATTTCCATTTTTCATGATGATGTAGAGCATTTTTTTGTTTCACTTTGCCATTAAGTTATGCCCTTTTGTAAAGTGCCTGTTCATGGAATGAAGACTTCACCCAAGGTTTTTTAAGAAATAAAGGTAGGGCATTTGAGTGGCTCAGTTGGTGAAGCATTCAACTCTTGACTTTGACTTAGGTCATGATCTCAGGGCTGTGAGATCAAACCCCATGTGGGGCTGCACTCGCAGTGCAGAGTCCACTTCAGATTCTCTCTCTCCTTGTCTGCCCCTGCCTCTGTTCACACATTCTCCCTCTAAAATAAAATCTTTAGAGCAGCCCAGGTGGCTTAGTGGTTTAGCGCCGCCTTTAGCCTGGGGTGATCCTGGAGACCCAGGATCAAGTCCCAGGTCAGGCTCCCTGCATGGAGCCTCTGCCTCTGTCTCTGCCTCTGTGTGTGTGTGTTTCTCATGAGTAAATAAATAAAATCTTAAAATAAAATAAAATGGAATCTTTAAAAATAAATAAATAAGAAAGAAAGAAAGATGTAAGCTCTTATGTAACAAAGTGAACCCTCCCCCCAAAGGAATCCTTCTTGAATATCTTTTTTCTTTCTTCTCATGACAGTTGCTTCATTTTTTTCTTCTCCTATGTCTTCACATAAAGATAAAACTAAATATAAAATTTTTTTCTACTTCTCCCCCACACTTTCACTAAAAAAATCCCTTCGTTCCTGCTCTACAAGATAATAGCTAATCAAAACTTACTCAGCAAAATGAACGCTTGGTTCACACCTACTGAGTCATAAACTTGCTGCTTAGGGAACCTCAATACACCTCACTCCTAACGGGTCCTAAATCTACTAGTCTATAAACTCCTTCCTTCGAATTCAAGTTATCTTGCTTATAAGTTAATCTTACTTGCTTAATTTCTACCTGTTCTCAGTAGAACCAAGTTCTTTGTTGTATTCAACATTGAATCTCAAGTGCCTAGAATGAATGCCTGACACATAGAGGTGCTTAATAAACACTTGTAAAATAAAGGAAGATTAAAAAGAAATATCAATTACATGAAAAGATGCTCAGCATCACTCATCATCAGGGAAATGCAAATCAAAACCATAATGAGATACCACCTCACACCTCTTAAAATGGCTGCCATCAAAATGATTAAAAATAACAAGTGCTTGTGAAGATGTGAAAAAAAAGGGAAATTTGTGCATTGTGGGTGGGAATATCAATTGGCACAGCTACTATGGAAGATAGTGTGGAGTTTCCTCCAAAAATTAAAAATAGAACTACCATATGATCCAGCAATTCTGCTTCCAGGTATCCACCTAAAGAAAATGAAAACAGAGGTGCTTGGGTGGCTCAGTCAGTTAACCATCTGCCTTTAGCTCAGGTCATGATCCCAGGGTCCTGGAATAGACCTCCCTCTGACCTTCCCCTTCACCTTACTTGTGTTCTCTCTCTCAAATACATAAATGAAATCTTTTAAAAAATAAAAGAAAATGGAAACACTAATTTGAAAAGATAGGCACACACCCATGCTCAATGCAGCATTATTTACAATAGCCAAGATATAAAAACAATCTAAGGGTACATCAACGGGTAAAGGAGATGTAGTATGTATATGTTTTATATTTTTTCAGCCATAAAAAAGAAGGAAATATCACCACTTGTAACAATATGGATGAACTTGAGGGTATTATGCTAAGTGAAATCAACCAGAGAAAAACAAATAGCATATTATCTCACTTCAATGCGGAACCTAGAAAAAGAAAAGTCTAAGCTCATAGATACAGAGAATAAGGTGATAGTTATCAGACATGGGTAGGGTAGGGGTGGACAAAATAGATCAAAGGAGTCAAAAGGTATAAACTTCCAATTATAAAATAAGTCCTGAGGGTTTAATGTACAGAATGATGACTATAGTCAATACATCATGCTATCGGCTGATGAAAGGATAAAGGAGATGTTGTATATATACACAATGGAATATTATTCAGCTATCAGAAAGAATGAAATCTTGCCATTGCAATGATGTGGAATTAGAATTTATTATGCTAAAAAAAAGAATTTATTATGCTAAGTAAAATAAGTCAGTCAGAAAAAGACAAATATGATATGATTTCACTCATATGTGGAATTTAAGAAACAAAACAGGTGAACATAGAGAAAGAGAAGGGAGAAAAAATATAAAAACAGAGAGGAAGGCAAACCATAAGAAACTCTTAACTATAGAGAATAGCCTGAGGGTTGCTGAAGAAGATATGGGTGGGGGGATGGGCTAAATGGTTGATGGGCATTAAGGAGGGCACCTGTTGGGATGAGCACTGGGTATTTTATTTGCTAAATCACTAAATTCTACTCCTGCAACTAATACTACACTATGCTAACTAACTTGAATTTAAATTTATTAAAATAAAGTATGTTGGATAATGCCTGGAATATAGCACATGTTCAACAAATGTCAGCTTTTATTATTCAGGGAAAAAAAATAGTACTACATTACATATTTGGAAATTGCCAAGAGTAAGTCTTTAAAGTTCTCATCACAAGAAAAGAATTATAACTATGATGATAGATGTTAACCAGACTTACTGTGGTCATTTTGCAATATATACAAATATGAATCATTATATTGTACACCTAAAATAATGTAATGTCGATTATACCTCAATAAAAAAATAATTATAATACTTTGTCTTAAAAAAAGTACTAAGAATATTATAATTTCCTTCCTCACATCTAATCCCCTGTATCTGAAACCATCCCAATTTCAGATTCAGTATCCACATGTACCCAGTGAAGCCTATGAACTACTGAAGAATCCAATTCCACCCTTCTCAAGGTAAGGCACCCTGTCAAGGTGAAGCACCCCTCTGAAGGTGAGGTCAGGCTGCCTAATCTCAACCATATGATCCTATCTTCCGGCCATAGCTATTTTAACCCAGTGTCAGCTAGTGAGATTGAGGGAAACCCTAACTGAATCCTTCAGAGGTTTTCTTGCTCTTACGTGAACTCTTTTGGAAACCATCTGTTCCTCTCCCCACTGTACAACCACCTTCACCTCAGATGTGGACAAGGAAGCAGATAACCCAGGGGTTGTCAGCAGCTCTCTTGTAATGTCAGCCTTGGAATGGAGATGACACAATAGAACATGGCAAAGGAGAAATACGGGTTTTTTGTGACATCGCTGAGCCGCTGAATCAGCCCAACCCTGAAGCCTGCCCTACTACTTACACAAGTCAATAAATCTTTATCTTTTAAGCCAGTTTGAGTTGGGTTTTGTGTTTCTTAGAACTGAATACACCCTGGTACAAAAAGGCAAGGGCATTCACTATAGGTAAGAGGATTAGTAAGAGCAAAGGTAGAGAAGAGTAGAACAGCCTAACACTTAGGGGAACTACAGGCATTACAGTATCTGAGCATAGAAAAGGAGGAAGGCATAGACAGAATGAGGCTGAAGATGTGGACAGGGTTCAGAATAGGAGACTAAATGTGTGCCATCCCAAAACACATTGATTTTATCCTACAGGTAGTGGGCTAAAATTAAACTTGAGGGGGCAAGGCAGTTGCTTCAGTTTTTATTTTAGACAGGTCACCAGTAGATTCAAAATGGCTTAGCAAGGAAAGAAATTGTAAGAACCTAAACAAAGACAGAGGAAAGACACAAATTGGGATAACTAATCTAAGAATTCAGAAGGCTGAACCCACATAGTTAGGTCACCTAATGGATGTGAGGAGTAAAGGAAAGGGAGGAATCAGGGCTTATGCTCACCTTTCTAGCTTGAGTTTCCTGGCAGTTGGTGGCATCATTCACTGAAATGAGGAATACAAACTAATAAGTTCCATTTTTGACAGACTGAGTTTCAGGGGCTATGAGATATGCAAGTGTCGTTTAACAGGTACAATAATGTTCTGCATGGCACTTTTAGGTTTTTAAAATCAATTGCCAACATTTTATGATTACATTTTTTTACATAAAAATCCAAATTTATGCGTTCTCTTGAAAAATCAGAAGATCTAACCATACTGGACCAGTTTTCCCACACAGTAGATTTAAATCATGCGTGTGCCCTTCCACTCACTATAATAGTACACTTCCCCATAGTCTTACACCCAGCCTCCTCTATCTGGCTCCCATAGGGATCTGAATTTGCAATCCCTGATACTGATGCCATTGATGTCATGGGAATGAGTATAATCCCCTAAATCAAGTTCCCATCACTCTCATGTACCCCACATTGTAGGTACATTTCTAGTAGCATCTGAAGCCCTTCTAGCAACAAACTCTCTGGTTATCAGACTCCATCACCTTCTTCTATAGTTGGGTTTGCTGCTACAACTCTGTCCCAAAGAGTGTCTGGTTCCAGGTCCCATGGCCCCTCAGCTCTAAGCTCCCATCTAGCATTTTCCCCTGCCTTTGTCCTTTTAGCTCTCCTTCCTTTCAATAACAGAGGAGTAAACCTCTGTCAGAATAGAGAAGGAAGAGTCAGAAATGGATCAGCCTGGTCAGGACAAACTGAGCTAAACTGGAGGAAGCTAAAGGTTACAGCCTTCCAGGTTCACATGCTAAAGTACCCAGGCTGCCACTTTAACTGAAATGGCAATGGAGGCAGTTATGTCACACTTCTACTTTTTCTTAGCTCCTAGTATCTACACCCCCATACACACTCACATGAATATGCTCACATGGTACCCTCTTGTGGCCAAAATTACCCATTCACCAAAATCTCCTCCCTTTCTCCAAAATAACCCCTTCCCTCCTCAACCATATTACCAAGTACTTCTTTTTCCTTTCTTTTCACTTTTTTGCACACTTAGCATCTCTAAACATCTATATGAGTAAACTTAACTCAGACAATAGTTGGACTTGAAAGCTCAGTAATTTGAATTGAGAAGTGAGTAAAACTGAATGCTGCTAAAGATTCTGGCATTAGGAAAGAGAAATCCTAACCTACACGATTCACAGGAAGTTGTATACCTTGGAGCATCTACAGTTAAGAGGTTATGAAGCTATTCTCAGTTACGCGCAACTCATGCCAAGAGGAAAACAGCTGTGTTCCCTGTTGCTGATATTCTGCTGATCCCGGGTTTACCTATGCATGGAAGCCTGGCATGTGTTCTTTGTCTGAAAGCATGCTGTTCTCATCAGCAGTCATGTCCATATCGGGCCTGCTCATGAAAACTAAGGAAACAGAAGCTCTTGACTTCCTTTGCCTTGAATTATTGCTTCCTCTCTTGGCTTTCAGAATTGTAAATTGAATCTTATACAGGAAAATGTGTCTTCTGCACACTGGCCAATAGCACCCTCTATTTTCCTCATTTACCAGTTATATCTCATAGATCTTATGTATTTTTAAAAGGGCATCGCAAACAGAATTATTGGTGGTGGTGGTGATGTTTTAGTGATGGTGCAGGTGCTGTGATTTAGTTTAATTAGCAACAATTTTAAATGTTAAAATAGTAATAACGTCTAAATGCCACCATCCTCACATATTTCTGTTTTTTCATACAGCTTCATTCAGTGTGTCCATGTTAAGTATATTATTTTATGCTTTTTGTATTCTTGTCATTTAATATACAATATGCAAGGTTTAATATACAATATGCAAGGTGGTGGTTGTATATTGGGTGCTTGTGGGTAGGATGGTCATCATTCTCACCAAGTCTCAATTACACTCAATCATTTATCAGTACAACAATAAAGATTTATTGGCTGCTAAACCTTATGGACGTTTACTTAAACAGCAATTTTTAAAAATACTTCAGATGTGTTTTTCCACACTAATTCAATTTTCCAAGGACACTGATTGGTGTCCCACAAATCTGACTCAATTCTGGCACTATCTACATAGAGATAGTACCAGTTCCACAGGTTACTATCTCAGTCCCACAAGGCTGCTCCACCTTCAGATGCCAATCAAAAATCCAAGTTATCTCCTATTCTTCTGACCCACTGTCTTTAAATCGGAAGTTCCACAACTCCCTCTTCAACTTCAATTAATTTGCTAAAATAGCTCACAGAACTCAGGAAAATCCTTTACTTACCAGATTACTGGTTTACTACAAAGGATACAAATGAACAGCCAGATGAAGAGATATGTAGCAAGAGGTCCCAAATGCAGGAGCTTCAGTCCCTGTGGAGTTTGAGACGTGATATGTAGACGTATTTTGGTTTACCAACCTGGAAGCTCTTGGAACCCTGGCCTTTTGGGGTTTTATGGAGGCTTCAATTACACAGGTGTGATTGGTTAAATTATTAGCCATTGGCAATTGATTTGACCTCAAAATCCTCTCCCTTCCCCAGAGGTCAGGGGGTGGTACTGAACCAATCACAAGTTTGGTTCCCCTGGCAACCAGCCCCATCTTTAGTGCTTTCCAAAGTCATTCATTATCATAATCTCTGGTGTGGTTGAAAGATACTTATTAGGAAATCAAGAAACTTTACTGTTCTTATCATTTAGGAAATTCCAAGACTTTTAGGAGTTCTGTACCAGAAATAGGGACAGAGACCAAATATATATTTCTCATTACAAATCACAATATCATACCGTCCCTGTAGATCTAAAGAGAGCATATAACCTTTAACTCTTTACTTCCCAAACCTTATGGAAAGCTTAAGTCTGAGAAATAGTGTTCACATAAAATTGCATGAATGCCCTAATTCCAGCATTATTTATATTCTTCTCCTCCATCAAGCAAGTCCCTAAGCATGCTGCTTAACTTGGATTTTGACTGAAAATCAAAATGTTATGTTCTTAGGGATGTTGATAGAATTGGTCATACCAAACACATCTCAAAACAAGAAGTATAAATGGAAATATGTGAAAATTTGTGTAATCTCAAAAGTCATCAAAGAAATTTAAATAATGAGATAATTTTTTTTTTAACGGATAAGAAACACATTACTAGGTAACCACAAGTGGTTTGGTCTAGGTGGAGTGTCAAGCATGAGACAGGATAATAGGAGGTAGTCGGAGATCCAATCTAATCATTCATACTTTCAACAAATATTCATGCATCCATACTATGTAACAGGCACTGGGATAGATGATGAAGACATATTGGTGAGTAAAAACAGATATGCTACCTGTGCTTGTAGAGACTACAGTCTAGTGGGGAAAACATCCATCAAATAATCATACTAATTAATGTATCGTTGCAATCTGGGTTGGATTTACTGCTACAGAGACCACTAGGTGTCCCCATATCCATTCACTCCATCTATAGAAATGATCAGATTCAAAGCTAGGCATATGGCACCCAAAATAATGACTACCTTTCCTAGCTTCCCTGGCAGTAAGATGTGGCCATGTGACCAAGTTCTGATCAGTGAGGGGTGAGTAAAAGTAGTCAGTGCAATTCCTGAATCATGCCCTTAGAAGGAGTGTTTATGCCTTCCCTTTCCTCCCTCCCATTACTCTAGTTGGGATTAGGATTAGGGTTGGTATTTGGATAATATTGTAGAAGTCCAGAGAAATTATAGTGTCAGTCTACTGTTGTGGGCCTTGTGCACATAGGGTACACATACAAGATTGTTCCCCTTCTACTGACTGAAATAGGAATATGGTGGTGAATTGTCTTAGAGCATACTGGTGAGGGTAACATCTTAGAGATGTCTACACAATAAGGCAGAAGGATTCAGGGATCCCAACATCAGAGAGATTCCAGACAAGTCCTGGGCTGCTTAGGCCAACATTGTGTTGTAAGCAAAAGATAAATTTCTATCTTATTAAAGTCACCAGGGTCTCTGTTTCAACAGCAGATCTATGTTCTAAAAAGAAGAGCCTTCTTTAGGAAGATATACTGAAGAGTCATGACACATATCTGCAAGAAGGTGGGCTTATCTGAGTAGTTGAAGCTAGAGTTTGGATTGATGGATGGGTGGATTTAACCAGGCTGGAGGTTGAGGTGGATGGATAGGAGTCCTGCAGGGAAGTTGTTTAAAGAACTGAAAAGAAGGCCTCTGTGGTTATTCAGCCTAGAGAAAGAATATGTAAGAATAATTGTGGGATCTGATGGCTGGATTCGAAGAGCTCAAAGGCTTTATGAGAGATGTGGATCTTCATTCTGAGAACAGCAGGAAACTATTCAAATGTTTTACCCAGAGAAATAAGATGACCAGGTTTGTGTTTTAAATACATTGCTCTACTTTTGATTAAGGCTAGGGTTGGTTTTTGGATAATATTGTAGAAGTCCAGAGAAATTTACAATGCCTCAGTCTACTGTTGCAGGCCTTGTGCACACAGGGCATACATAAAAGATTGTTCGCGGCAACATTGTTTATAGTAGACAATATGAATAATTGCGTGTGACTGCAAAATGAATGAGTCTCACAAACATTGTGTTGACCAGAAAAAAGACAGAGGTAAAAGAACACCTTTATAGAAGGTGCTCCTCTTCTGCGCTATAGACGCAGTATAATTCTATTCATATGGTTCAGAAACAATCAAAACTAACCTGCATCAAATCTAAGGTGCCATTGATCGCAAAACACATCATTATCTTATATTTCTGTATTTATATTTTTTTCTAATAAAGAAAAATGCTGCAAATTAAGCCATAGCAAGCCATCATCATAAGCACATCTCAACTTTAGATATGCTAAAATATAGCCCGGGTGGCTCAGCGGTTTAGCGCTGCCTTCAGCCCAGGGCATGATCCTGGAGACCTGGGATCAAGTACCACGTTGGGCTCCCTGCAAGGAGCCTGCTTCTCCCTCTGCCTGTGTCTCTGCCTCTCTCTCTCTCTGTGTCTCTCATGAATAAATAAATAAAATCTTTTTTTAAAAAAAAAGATGTGCTAAAATATGAAAAAGAGTATTTCTTGGATTTGGTAAAATGAGGCATATGGCTTAGAGATTCATACATAGCAGGTAAAATTTTAAAGCAAAAACACTGTTACAAAAATCAGGTAAGAGGTTACTTCTTGGAGAGAGGATGGTTGTGTAATCAAGAAAGGGCACACAGGAGTGGGGAGGTTTCTGGAGAACAGCAGGGTTTAATTTCTTAACTTAGAGAGTAAGTAGTTTATGATTATTCCCTAAACTGTGCTTGCAGGTTTTGTACACTTTTCTGAATGCCATACTGAGGATTGTGAGGGACTGGCTGATTCAGATGTGCTAAGGGAGGGTGTGAGGACAAAAGACCTGAGGCTGCAGAATGAAGGACAGATAAGGGAGAACAAGGCTGCAAGCATGAAGACCAGTCAAGAGGTATGTAAGCCTGACCAAGGTAGCAGCATGAGTATTGAAGAAAGGAAGCAAAAGGGAGAAAGATGCTCGGAATTTAAAATAACATGGTCTTGGAACTGACTAGATATATTCGTTGATTGGATGATGGTTACATTGGCATAATCTTGATTATCCTTACCATCTTCATACCATCATCTGGGGAGAGATTACTACTACATTTCAGGCACTGGCATTTTGCACATGCTGTGATCTTAATCTTCACAACCATCTGAAGTGTTAAATATTATTGTCAACAGTATTTGAGAGATGAAAACTGAGCTTAAGTCACACGGTTAGTGGCTGAGCCAGGATACAAAGCCAGGCCTGACCAGCACTCCCACCATTTATTTACCAGTCCCCTATCACTGGACTCAAGTAGCAGAGTAGCTTTTCACTTGTGTCATGTGCACAAAGATTGTGTTACTGGGCACTATGTTTTACCCAACTTTCAAAGTGAAGCAAGGAACTTAATGCTCTGAGATCTTCTATCCTTCAGTCACTCTACCCTGAAGTCAAATGGTGTTTGAACTTTCTGATTCTGTGCTATTGATCCAGGAGGCTCATTAAGAAGGAAATGATGTGAGGAACTGGTTCTTCTATGAAATGAGAACCAAATATTTCCTGTAGAAAATCCATATAGGATGAGTGCATCAGGAAATATGCTCATCTCCCCCAAAAAGACCTTAAGAGATAAATTCCAATAAAGGATAAACAAACAAAAACAGGTATATAAGAAGTAGAAGGGGGGCACCTAGGTAGCTCAGTGGTTGAGCTTCTGTCTTTGCCTCAGGTCATCCCGGGGTCCTGGGATCAAGTCCTGAATCAGGCTCCTCACAGGAAGCCTGTTCCTCTCTCTGCTTCTCTTTCTGTGTCTCTCATGAATAAATAAAATCTTAAAAAAAAAATAGTAGGGGGATTGCTGGAAGAAAAGGTGAAGGATTATGAAGACAAATTCATAATTTTCCCTTCACAATTTTGCAGAGCCTTCTTTAAGAAGAGCCTGACTTTCCTGGTAAAGCTTTGTCTTTATTATTGATCATATACTCCTCAAAAATACATTAGGCCAGCTTTCTGTCTATTGTTAGTAAAGAAGTATTCTTTCTCATATGCAGAAGCTCCTTTTTCTTCAGGTTACACTGCCTTACCTACTTGGAAAATGTTTCCCTCACAAATGGCAAACATTTTTGTAGACGTGCTACCAAGTTTAGTCAACCATAGTGTAACCACTAAGTGACCAGTTGTAGGATGCTTGTCAAACATTGGCTGGGAAGGTGACACCAATGTTATTGTGAACCCTGACTTTCAGGTTCCTGGTTATATAGTTTTTCTGGACATCTTCCATTCACCCCTGTCTTCTCTACCCTCCTCTGTGTCCTGGGAGGTTGAACGGTAGAAACTAGGACAGCTAACTCCTTACCTTCGGGTTTCACTGGGTTCAGCCTGCAAGGATCCCAGCAGGAGATCTGAGAGAGGTAGCAGAGGGCAAGCTGTGAGGTTACTTCCAGCTGGTCTAGTTGCATAAAGGAGGTTGGGGGTCTCAGTGTCTCTCAGATAGACCCTCTCTGTCTCCAGTTCCTGTACGTGGTCCCTTACCCTTAATCTGGAGCAATAATGGAGCCCACTGACACTAGCCCTGGGTATTGCACTATTTTGCATGGTTTCCCTACATTTGGTCCTCTGCAAACAGTTCTCTATTAAACTCACCTTAAATCATCCTACTTTCAATGTGTCATCTGTTTTCTGCTGAGACCCTGACTGACACAGTAATAATACCTTACAGCTAAAGGCTTTTACAGTTTCTCATTAATTTACTTGTACTTGGATAGCACTTTTTCAAGTTTTTTTTAAACAACAGACCTAGAAATGCAAGTGTCCATGTTTGATTCTTAGTCACTCTGCTGTAAGTAGAACTGAACGATCTCTTTGTTCTTGTCACAGGCATTTATAGCCTTTGTGTTTTTATTTCCATCTGTTGTTCCCTGAGAAGTCTTTATACTTATATAATGCCAAGACATGAAACTGTTCCCTCTCATTTGATCTTTGCTTGATTCGCTTTTTATCCTCTCACCTCTGGACTCAGAAGCCTGTGAAGGCCTCAAAGACAGGGAAGTGTTTTTCTATTTGTATCCTCTGCATCATTCACAGAGCCTGGCATAGAATGGAACTCAGGACAGACATTTTGAATGAATGGAGAATGATGTCTATTCTGGATCTCAGTTATTAGGGAACATAAATCATCAGACAGCAGTCTCCTGAGAAAGCAAACATGAGAAAAGTAAACACTTGGTAATCAAGTCAGAGAGGTGTGTCTGCAGTGAGGGCAAAGCATATGGAAATCTTAGTTAGGAGCATGCAATCAGCAGCTGAGGTAGTTCACCCACTTGCACTGTCTTATAATTCTCTTCTTCAGAAAACCAGAGATGACCAATTCCTTTTCTCTGAGCAAATTATCCCATTTAAACATTCATGAATTAGCCACACCAACTTACTTCTAACAAAAAGAGTAATGGTTTCTGTCTCATACATTTCAGCTATCTTGTACTCAGGGAGTTGTCAAGTTGAAAGATTTCTTTTTACATTCCTAATAATCCACTATTCTCTATGAACAAAAATTTACTTCAAGATGGAAAGTGAGGATTTGAGTTCATCCCTAATTTTTAACTCACATTATACAACCTACCTCTAACTAGGTTGTTAGAGCATATAACACTCAAGGCAAAATTAGAAAATACTAGAATTCCGTGACAGAATAAATTATGTGTAGGTTTTCCTGTTTTGTCAATCCATGGCCATTAGAGATGATCCAGTCCAAACCCTTCCCTTGGCAGATAAGGACAGTAAAGCCTGAGGTCAGATTGGTGATAGATCTAGGTCTGGGACCAATGTTCCCTGGCTTTCCACCAGGAAACAACTACAAAAGGAGGGTTCTTGACACCTAGACTAGTCCAGTGATAGAGTGATGGAGTCCAGTGCCCAGGTGGGCACTCGCCAGTCATCTTCTAAAGTCCACCCAACTGGCTGACAGAGACTGGCCAAACTCTGGAGAATGACAAGTAAAGCTGCCACAAAAGAAGCAGTTGTGATTAGTTAGTGACAGCCAAAGGCCACCAAGATAAAGAAGAGGCATGGAGGGCCAGGCCCTCATATTTATTCAAAAGCATTGGAAATCTCCATCTTTGAACAGTTTAGCATGAAAAGAAAATATAGAAAAGCAAGGTTAGGGGAGATAAATGTCATTTATGGCAAACCTGCCACATTCTGAGTTCTCTCATCTCACCTTTGCACCACTTCTGTGAGGTAAATAGCTCTACACCTAATTTACTTTGTATGCTGTGAATTTTTTTACTTTGTGCAAATATTACATTTAATTATTTTAAATAACGGGGTGCCAGGGTGGCTCAGTTGGTCACTAAGTTATTAAATTTTGGTTTGTGAAATAAGCAGCTATATGCATTTTTCTTAAATTTCTCCTCTCTTACAAAGGTAGCACTCTGCATATATAGTTTTGCAAACTCCTTTTATCACTTACTATGTTCTAGAAATCACTCCTACCAGTTCATAGAGATCATTCTACCTAGAACCTGATAGTATGTATGTGATAAAATTTATTCAACCAGTCTTCTATGTTTGGCCATTAAGGTACTTTCCAATATTTTGCAATTATAAGTAATGCTGCAATGAATCACCTTGGGCTTTTATTTTTGTATTGTTAGAGGCGTATGTTCCTGGTGAATTTCTAGAAGTAGAGTGCTGGGGTTGATATTGCCAAATTCCCCTTTGTAGTCATGGTATCACTTGCTTTCCCAGCAGCAATGTTTCCTCACAGCCTTGCCAACAGGATATATCATCAAGCTTTCAAATCTTTGCCAATTTGAAAGAAGAGAAATGAAACTTCATTGTAGTTTTAATTTGAATTTTTCTTATGAGTGAGGCCGAACATCTTTTTATATGTTTAGAGGCTATTTTAAATTTATGAATTGATTCTCTTCATAAAAACTTGAAGCACTATGTATAAGTCCCTTTTAACCATCACTCACCATCTGGTTCCCTTTTCCCATACCCAAGAATAACTACTGTAATCAATTTGATGTATATCCTTCCAGTTCTTTTTTTTTTTTTTTTAAGATTTTATTTATTTATTCATGAGAGACACAGAGAGAGAGAGAGGCAGAGACTCAGGCAGAGGGAGAAGCAGGCTCCATGCAGGGAGCCCAATGTGGGACTCCATCCCAGGTCTCCAGGATCATGCCCTGGGCGGAAGGCAGACACTCAACCCCTGAGCCACCCGGGCGTCCCTATCCTTCTAGTTCTTAACTAATGTCTTGATATATGAATACATGTCCCTGTAGAACACATAGTATATGCTTTGGTATGTTTTGATTTTTTACTTTTATTTTTTTCTAGTATATCATATTATGTATATCTATGGCTTAACATTTATTTTTTGTCTTTTTTTTACAAAGAAGTAAAACACTTTAATGCCTCAATGTTTCCAGTAGTTTTTTATTGTTTTCTTTTAAGATTTTATTTATTTATGAGAGACAGAGACAGGCAGAGACATAGAGGGAGAAGCAAGCTCCATGCAGGAAGCCTGACGTGGGAGTCAGTCCCTGGATCCCAGGATCACGCCCTGAGCCAAAGGCAGATGCTGAACCACTGAGCCACCCAGGCGTCCTTGTTTCTAGCTTTTTAAATTACAGTATACTAAATAAATATTAGGGGTTTTTTAATTTTTTAAATTTTTATTCATGAGAGACATAGAGAGAGAGAGAGGCAGAGACACAGGCAGAGGGAGAAGCAGGCTCCATGCAGGGAGCCATATGTGGGACTGGATCCCAGGACTCCAGGATCAGGCCCTGGGCCCAAGGTGGCGCCAAACCGCTGAGCCACCAGGGCTGCCCTAAATATTAGTTTTAAAGCTTTTCCATTTCCCTATACACTTACAATCAACAGAGTTTTTAATGTTTTGATTAAAAACATGTTATTGTGGCAAAACTCACAAAACATAAAATGTATCATTTTAACCATTTTTAAGAGTACGGTTAAGGGGCTTAGTGAGTTAAGCATCTGCCTTTGGCTGAGGTCATGATCCCAGGGTCCTGGGATCCAGCCCCACATGGGGCATCCTGATCAGCAGGGAGCTGCTTCTCCCTCTCCCTCTGCCACTCCTCCTGCTTGTGCTCTCTCTCTCTCTCTCTAATAAATAAAATATTTTTTAAAAAAGAGTACAGTTAAGTATATTCACACTGTTGTGAAACAGATCTCCAGAACTTTCATTTTATAAATCTGAAACTCTATGCATTAAGCAATTCCCCTTTCCTCCCACCAAGCTCCTAGTAACCACTGTTCTACTTTCTGTTTCTTGACTACTTTAGATACCTTCTACAGCAGAATCATATAATATTTGTCCTTTTGTGTACCTTATTTCACGTAGCTTGTCCTCAAGTTTCATCAGTGTAGTATTTGGCAGAATTTCTTTCATTTTTGAGGCTGAATAATCGCCACTGTATGTATACATCACATTTTGTTTATCCATTCGTCTGTTGATGGACATTTCGTTGCTTCCACCTCTTGACTATTCTGAATAATGCTGCTATAAATATGGTATGCAAATGTCTCTTTGAAGCCTTGCTTTCAATTCTTTTGGATAGATACCCAGTAGTAGGATTACTGGATTATATGGTAGTTTTATTTTTTAATTTTTTAAAGGAAGTTCCTGTTTTCCATAGCAGTTGTATCATTTTACAATCCCACCAATAGTGCACAAGGATTCCAGTTTCTCCTCATCCACAAATAACACTTATTATTTTTTTGATAGTAGGCATCCTAATGCGTATGAGATGATATTTCATGATGGTTTTTATTTGCATTTCCCTAAAGATTAGTGATGTTGAGAATCTTTTCAAGTGCTTATTGGCTATTCATATATCATCATTGGAGAAATGTCTATTCAAATCCTTTGCTCATTTTTTAATTGGATTATTGGTTGTTTTTGTCATTGAGATGTAGTAGTTCTTTATATCTTCTGGATATTAACCTATTAACTGATGAGTGATTTACAAATAGTTCTTACCATTCTTTAGGTTGCTTTTTCACTCTGTGCATTATATCCTTTGATGGAAAAAAGTTTTTAAGTTTGATATAGTTTCATTTGTCTATTTTTGCTTTTGTTGCCTGGGTTTTTGGCATCATTCCAAATAAATCATTGCCAAGTCCAATGTCATGAAGCTTTTCCTATATGTTTTCTTCTAGGAGCTTTATAGTTTAGGTCTTACATTTAAGTCTTTAATATATTTTTGAATTAATTTTTGTATATGGTGTAAAGTAAGTGTCTTATTTAATTCTTTTGCATGTGGTATCCAGTTTTCCCAGCACCATTTGTTGAAAATACTGTCCTTTCCCCATTGAGTGATCTCATCACCCTTGTTGCAGATTATTTGACCATATACACAAAGATTTATTCCTTAGGTTGTCTATTTCATTCCACTGGTTTATTTGTTTGTCTTTTTCCCAATACCACGCTGCTTTGATTACTGTAGCTTTGTAATATGTTTTGAAACCAGGAACTGTGAGTTCTCTAACTTTGTTCTTTCTCAAAGTTGTTTTGGCAGTTAAAGGTCCCTTGAGATGCCATTTAATATTAGGATGAATTTCGTAGTGTAACTTTTTAACTCAGTAATATTGCTTTATTTATCCATATTAGTACAAATACATCTACATCTACCTCATTCTTTTAAACTGCTGAATAATGTGTATTAACAGTACTACAATTTCCTTTGAACATTATCCAAAATGAATATCTCTTATGTTGTTCCCAATTTTCACTGATCTTGATTGGGATTGCTTAAATGTTCCTCTAAATGATTAATAATGAAAGCAGTCCTTTTATTTTATTTTATTTTATTTATTTTATTTTAAGATTTTATTTATTTATTCATGAGAGACACAGAGAGAGAGAGGCAGAGACACACAGGCAGAGGACGAAGCAGGCTCCATGCAGGGATCCAGATGTGGGACTCCATCCCAGATGTCTAGGATCACTCCCTGGGCTGAAGGTGGCGCTAAACCACTGAGCCACCCAGGCTGCCCCAAAAACGTTGTGGTTTCTTTGGGGGGTTTTTTGAGAGCAGTCTTTTTAATGTCATTTTAGTTGAATATAAAAATCAATACACACTAATTGTAAAAAAGTCAATGCAGAAAAATACAAGGACTAAATCTAAAATCTCTATGATCCTGCCAAAATGCTAGGCAACATATACAGATTAGGGGGATATATATATTACAGAAATTAACTCCTGGGTCCTCCACTAACTGTGTGACCCTAGGCAAGTTACTTCATTTCACTAACTTTAGTTTTCTCACCTAAAAAATAAAGACAATAATATCTACTTCTTGGAGGTTTTGTGAGAATCAAATGAGATAATACTTAGGATAGTGTGTAGCACTATATTCTATACCTATGCTACAGATTCTCCAGGGAAATGGGTAACTAAATTATAGTGTCATCAAACAATAAAAATTTATATAGCCATTAAAAATAATGAGGTAGATCTATATGCACTCACTTGGAAATATTTGTCAGATTTAAATATATTTTTTTAATTTTTATTTATTTATGACAGTCACACACAGAGAGAAAGAGAGGCAGAGACATAGGCAGAGGGAGAAGCAGGCTCCATGCACTGGGAGCCCGATGTGGGATTCGATCCCGGGTCTCCAAGATCGTGCCCTGGGCCAAAGGCAGGCGCCAAACCGCTGCGCCACCCAGGGATCCCTATTTGTCAGATTTAAATTAAAAAGCAATACAAGTACTTTCACATTTAAAAAATGTTCATGTACATTTGCATGTACATGTGCATAAAAATAGCATGTATAGCATGACATACCTATGAAACAAAAGTCTGAACAGTCACATACCAAACTGTTAAAATGGTTTTGAGGAGCAGGGTAGAAAAAAAATGAAAAGAATTTCCTTTGCTTTTTGCATATAATCACTGTGTGAAATCTTTAAAATGAAATGCATCATTTTGTAATTAAGAGGCTAGCAAAGATTTTTTTTAATCTAAAAAGAAATTTGAATTTTTTAAAAGGAAAAATAACTTTAAATTACAGAACTACTTTACAGAACCTTCCACCTGTTTTTTTTTTTTTAAACCTAACACCTTGTGAGGAGTAATTTCAAATTAAAAATAGCAAAAGCAAATAGGTCACCTAAAACCTTCCAACTATGTTCATCTTGAAAACATATCAGGAAAGGTTTACATTAGTGCAGTTCTGCAGGAGGACTTGTGAGATCAATCTGAACCTTCTGGCCTCAAAGGATCACTCTCAGATAAAATAAGCATATTTTAGGTCTCCCTTGGCTTTCATTAATCTAGGCCTCCTAGCTCATTTGAAAATTGGCCACACCAGCTTTCTTTACACAGAATAGCAATCCATATAAATCTTTTAGCCTCAGCTGCCCAGGGCCATACAAGTAAACCATTACAACCATGGTCTTTTCTTAATTCCCAAAGGAAATCAACAGTGAGAGAAAAGCCTATTTTCACAAACTGTGGGGTTTTCCATTATATACTCATGATGATGTCATAAACTAATCAAAATATAAGATTTGCTATTTTCAGGATATCCTTGAATCATGTTTGTAGATCAAGAAGAACTTTTTATTTTTTTTTTTTTTTTTAAGATTTCACTTATTTATTTATAAGAGACATAGAGAGGCAAAGACATAGGTAGAGGGAGCCCGCTAGGCTCCCTGTGAAGTCTGATGAGAGACTTGATCCCAGAATCCCGGGATCATGACCTGAGGGGAAGATAGACGCTCAACCACTGAGCCACCCAGGTGCCGCAAGAACTTTTTAAAAACACATTTACAAAAAATTAAAAAATAAAAACACATTTACTATAATAATTTCTGTAAACATATTTAAAAGAGATGAGAACCAGGAAGAACAAAAGGTGTAATTTTAAAATAGCTTCAGAAAGCTAGCATAATGTGATAGCCACAAACTCCTTTATACCTCCACAAATGAAATTTTCCATGTCAATGCAGATGTCTCTAGGAACAATTCTCATAAAGTTCAGTTGAGGAATTCACTGAAGGGTGAAACCAGTTATTTGAAGGTTGGGGGTGGGGCAGGGAAACAGACTGATGAGAGAGATATAAGATCATAAAATAGATCAGGCCAAAGGAAAAGTCCAGCTCCATAAACTTTTTCTCCTTAATAATGAGACATTATGAGATGAATTGATATCTAGGATAAACTAAACCAGTTAGGATATTGTAATATACTGTGAAGAAATTCAATGTGTGATTATGCTGAAAACTCCTAAAAGTAACTCCAAGAGAAAGATACAAGATCAACATCTAAGCAATATTTTTATAAGTTGTTAACTCTTTTGAACAAGCAAAGACCAGTAATAAACAAGAATGAATAAGCGTGGTGTCTGATAATTTTGTAAAATTATCTTTTAAGTGATATTGTTAATGGAAAAGTGCTATCTGGGTCATGGATTTTTTTCCTCCCAATTATTTATTTCTTTGTTTGTTTGTTTGTTTATGAAGCTCAGGAACTGGTGAGGGAGGGGAAGAAGAGAGGCTTGGCGGTGGCACCTCTCTCTTTACCCCACCTAGTGCCTTCTTAACGTAAAGCCAGGTCAGGAAGGGGGAGTCTGGATCCCACGGCACACGTCAGCTGGAACAGTAAACTCTATCTGCTGAGGCTTTGGCAAATTCAGGTTGTCCATGACCTTGACAAACTCCTCACAGCTGAGAGTGAGCCATGGGTTCAAAGTCCACTCCTTCTCCACAGTGGACACTTGAGCCCAAGGTAATCATGAGCAGGGTAGATCAGACATTCTTCTGGAAGTGTGAAAATCTTTTCATGGACTGAGTGGTACAAAGTCTTAGCACAGCCTTGCTGGAAGTCCGCCCACCCACCACGTGAATGAGTGGGGCATCTCCAGTGAAGCATAGGACCATTTTGGACCCGTCCAAGCAAACCCAGGTAAAAGGTTCCTGGATCTTCAAGGTACCATATCCATCCCAGATGAGAGAAAAATAAGCTTCTATTTTATTTGTCACCGCTATATAGGGTCTTTGCCTTAGTTGCCAAATTTGGTGTCCTAAAATATTGAAGTCTGATTGAAATGAAAAAAAAAATTGAGGTTTTTGTTCATTTTTTTGGGTTTGTTTGGTTTGGTTTGGTTTGGCTTTTTTATCTACTAAATGAAAGCTCATACCCCTAGAATGTGGTAATCCCATCAAGACATTACAATCCAGTCAAGTGGTATCCTTCTGCTTGGATGTTTTTCTTTCTGAAGTCATCGCCCACACTGCAAGAAATGCTTGTAAGTGTGCTGTCAAATGAAATTAGGATGGATCCCAGCATTCAAAAATCAAACTAAAATATAGCTAATGAGAAATAGCATTTATATGTATAATAGTCCCCACTTATCTGTGGGGGATACCTCCTAAAATTCCCAGTGGACACATGAAACTGTAGATAGTACCAAACCCTATTTATACTATGTATTTTCCTACACATACATACTTATAATAAAGTTTAATTTACAAATTAGGCACAATAAGATATTAACCAGAACTAATAATTAAATATAATAATTATAACAATATACTGTAATAAAAGTTGTGTGAATGTGATCTCTCTCTCTCCTCGTCTCTCAAAATATTGTATTGTATTATACTCACCCTTCTTTTTTTTTTTTTTAAAGATTTTATTTATTTATTCATGATAGAGAGAGAGAGAGAGAGAGGCAGAGACACAGGCAGAGGGAGAAGCAGGCTCCATGCACCGGGAGCCCGACGTGGGATTCGATCCCGGGTCTCCAGGATCGCGCCCTGGGCCAAAGGCAGGCGCCAAACCGCTGCGCCACCCAGGGATCCCACGCCACCCAGGGATCCCTATACTCACCCTTCTTGTGACAATGTGAGATGATAAAATGCCTAAGTGATGAAATGAAGTGAGGGGAATGACTTAAACATCATGACGTCATGACATAGTGGTGGGCTACTGTTGACCTTCTGACCATATATTAGGAAGATTATCTGCTTCTGGACCATGGTTGACTGTGGGTAATGGAAACCATAGAGAGTAAAACTACAGATAAGAGGGACTACTATACATCATAAAATCCCTTACTATTCCTTCAAAGTTAGCTCCTCCTTCAGAATGTCCCATTTGTGTTTGTGGTAACGTGATCCTTCCTCTATACAGTCTTGAAATCTGAGTTATCTTTGAATTCTTCTCCTTACCTGCTATAATAAGCAGTGGCTGCATTTGTTGGGACTGTATTTGGCTGCATGTAAGAGGAACCCAACTGTAAGGCAGCTTAACTAAATAAAAGTATATTTTCTCTCAAAACCAGAAGACAGTAGTAGGCATTTTAGAGCTGGAATGGCATCCAATTCAAAACAATATCAGAGAGGCCCCTAGTTCTCACTTCTACCAATCTTAGCACGTGATTTTCATAGAGCTTGAAAGATGGTGCCTTCTCTCTGACACCTTTTGTGTTTGCCTTAGCCTAGGAAACAGAACCTGAAGCAAGGGAGAAGTACTAACGCTTTATTCATTGGTATAATCCCAGGGCATAGAACAATAAACAAAGTAAAGTCTCTGCTCTCGGGGAATACATTTTAGTGAGGGGATTAGAAAATAAACAAATAAATAGGTATATAAACGAGAGAAAGTGACAAAGTAAAAAGAATTCTACTTTATGTAGACTATCAGGGAAGGATTTTCTGAAGAGCTTATATCTGAGCAGAAACTTGAATGAAAAAGAAACAAATTATGTAAAATATCTGGAAGATGCATCTTCCATGCTCAAGGTAAGACTACTGCAAGACACTTTAGTACATAAGAATATACTAAACATACTGACGGAGGAGAAGAAAAATCATGTGGTTGGAACCAAATGAAAGATGTCAAGAGAAATAGACATAAAGTTGAAAAGTTGTCTTTTGGGACTAGATGGTGTCAGGTCTAATGGACCAGACTGAGAGATTTCATTCTATGATGATTACCTAGGCCAATGGCGGGTTTGGGGAATGAGAGGTAAAAGCAGAAGAGTAGATGTCACTAAGAGAGCAATTGCAGTGGTCCAGGAAGAGAGGGTGTGATGAATATGGTGCGATGAATGTGAAGGTCAAGAACCAAGGCTCACACTCAGAGGCTGAATTTCAGGAGTAAGAGTACCCAGCAATGCAGCACTGTTCCCTGCCTCACTTCCAGAAACTCTCTCACCTCTGCCTTCCGCCTGTACCTGAAAAGAACATGAAATATCTAAGCCTGGAACCTGACTGTCAAGATCTAACCCTAGTTCTGCCACTTGCTTGTGTGTATGAACTTGAATAAGTTAATTTTCTGTGTTTCATCTTCTCTATCTTTGTATTTTATAAAATGGGAATAATAATAAAATAATAATAATAATAGTATATATCACTTAGATTCTTGATATGCAAAGTGCCTACAATAGTGTCCACCACCTGACATAAGTATCAATAAATGATACCTAATAATATTACCAGATGTTTTCAACATCTTTTTTTTCTTTTTTAAAGCTTTTATTTGGAAATAGTTTCAAACTTACAAAAAGGTTTGCAAAGTAAATAAGAGTTGTAAAGAACAATCTTCGATCTTTTATCCAGATTCACTTATATTTAACATTTACGCAATTTGCTTTATAATTTGTGCTCCTTGATCTCACTCTCTCTGTATTTTTTCCTGAATTATTTAAGGGTAAGTTACAAACATTATGGCCCTTTGCACCTAAATTCTTTAGTGGTTTTCCTATGAATGCCTACCATACAGTCATTTACTTCTTTAATTGATACAAGGCTTTCCTTTCAACTGCTATCCATGTTCCAATTTTATCAGTAATCTAGTGATGTCCTCTTTTCTTGTTGCTAAAATCTATTTTATTTTTCCCTTTTTAAAATTTAAATTCAGGGATCCCTGGGTGGCGCAGCGGTTTGGCGCCTGCCTTTGGCCCGGGGCGCAATCCTGGAGACCCAGGATCGAATCCCACATCGGGCTCCCGGTGCATGGAGCCTGCTTCTCCCTCTGCCTGTGTCTCTGCCTCTCTCTCTCTCTCTGTGACTATCATAAATAATAAAAAAAAAAATTTAAAATTTAAATTCAATTAATTAACATATAATGTATTATTGGTTTCAGAGGTAGAGGTCAGTGATTCATCAGTCTTATATAACATCCAGTGCTCATTACATCCCATACCCTCCTTAATGTCCATCACCCAGTTACCCCATCCCTCACCCACCTCCCTTCCAGCAACCTTGTTTGTCTCTTATGATTAAGAGTCTCTTGGGATGTCTGGGTGGCTCAGCGGTTGGGCATCTGCCTCGGGCTCAGGGCATGATCCCGGACTCCTGGGATTAAGTCCCATATCAGGCTCCTTGTATGGAGCCTGCTTCTCCTGTCCCTGCCTCTCTCTCTGTCTCTCATGCATAAATAAATAAAATCTTTAAAAAATAATAATAAAATAAAATCTTTTTAAAAAGTCTCTTATGGTTTGTCTCCCTCTCTGATTTCATCTTGTTTTATTTTTCCCTCCCTTCCTCTATGATCCTATTTTGTTTCTTAAATTCCACATATGAGTGAGATCATATACTTGTCTTTCTCTGATTGACTTATTTCACTTAGCATTGTATTCTCTAGTTCCATTCACATCATTGCAAATGTTTTCAACATCTTAAAATGCTGTATCTCTCTCTCTCTCATCTCTAAATTTGGCACCTGTTCTTACTACACCTGGAATGTATGTTGTTTAATTAATTCCAAACTCACCCTCCAACTCCCGACCTTAATGTTACTGCCTCTAGGGGGCCTTTTCTGATCCCATAAATGAGATTCAATTCTCTTCTTGTCTCTTGACCCACCACTCCATACTTACCTCCAGTAGTTACCCCCATCATAATTTCCAATAATCACTTGTTTTGTTTGATTTTCCTACTAGATCAAAACCTGAAGAAAAGAACAGTTGTTTGTTTTGTTCACCCCTGTATCTTCAAGGCCTACCATTGTACCTGGAAAACAGGTAGACATTAAATAGATATTGAAGAAATCAGTTCACCTAGCAAATTTGTAATATTAGCAAAAATAAGAAAATGTAGTAACCGAGCTCCCAGGGCCACATTATGACTTTCATGGGCCCTATCCTGCAAAAATATAGACATTTATAAATATAAGCACTGTGTCCACTGTGCATAATAAGTAAGTCAGCCCACAAGCATCAGCAACAGAAGAGTTAAAAGCAACAGAGAAAATCAGAAGGGAGTAGAGGGAGGGCCAGAATCGGAAATTAGCTTGACTTCTGAGATGCAGTAGACAATGTAACTGTGATTCAACTATAAGGCTTTTATCTACAAGTAATGGATTCCTGAGTCCAATTCCCTAAACCATAACAGGAAAGCACAGAGATATGGCAAGGGCTGGGCTTAGTTGATTCAATAACTCAACAGTGTCTGCAAAATTTCAGGTTCTTTCTAATTCTCTATTCTTTTTTTTTTTTTAAGATTTTATTTATTTATTCATGAGAGACACAGAGAGAGAGAGGCAGAGACACAGGTAGAGGGAGAAGCAGGGTCCATGCAGGGAGCCCGACGTGGGACTCAATCCTGGGTCCCCAGGATCACGCCCTGGGCTGAAGGTGGCGCTAAACCGCTGAGCCACCCAGGCTGCCCTAATTCTCTATTCTTCTGTCCACAGCATCAGATTCATCCCAAATCCAGTTCCCCTTCCTGTCATCAGATGACTGTCAGCAGAAATGGAGGCAACATCCCTCTTTGATTACATCCAGTGAGACAACCAGAAAATTTCAGTCCTACACGGTAGTCTGAGTAAGCCGGCATTAGTCATGCATCCAATCTGGATCAATAACAATCCCCTGGGGAATACCTCACACTGGCTAATCTAGCAAGTCAGGATCCTTTCCTAGAGTGAGGGATGCGGCATACACCAGAACAAAATCAGGAAATATGAAGAACCCCTGCAAGAATTCAAGAGATGTGGAATGGGTTATCAGACATTGAGTACATAAATGGTATTTACATTAGACATATAATGTGTTTACAACAAGTAGTAAAAATTATCTGCATCAAAAAAAAATTATCTGCATCAAGTAAATTAAAAGGTCAAGGTCAAGAGACTATTTAATCCAAAGGAATATCTTAAGGGGAAAGATTTATAGAGGGTGCTTTAGGAGAAAGCTGTGTTGTGAGCTGCCTCCCCAAACCCCTCCCCTTAAAGGGTAAAATGGAGCTGCTAAGGACTTGCCCTCCTACTTCAAACCTTAGTGAGGAGGGATTCCACAGGGCTACTCAAGGTGCTTAATATATCACCTCTACATTTGGGTGGCCCACAAAACTTGGAAGCTTACAAAATGTAGAAGTCTCTTTCTTGGTAACATCAAATCATAAATGACCTCCGCTCATCAAACATCAATACTCAATCTTCACCTTACTTAACATATCAGCAGTTGAAACAGTTTCTTCACCTGCCTTCTCATAGACCAACATTCCAGGTTTTCCCCCAACCCTCATAATCACTCCTCTATTCCTGGCTCCTCCTGACCCACCAACCCCTTGATGACAGAGTACTCCAGGGCTCTGAAACCTCCAGTATTCCTTGAACCTCTTATTTTTTTTTACCTACACTTATCTTCTCTTTATGTTAACAGCTTCCAAATGTTCACCTCCAGCCCAGAACTCTCTTCAGACTAATATATCCACTACCTTTTCAAAGCCTCCACTTAGATATCTAATAGATATCTCAACATGTACAAATACAAGTTCCTGATTTTTCCATATAAACCTGCTCCTCCTTGACTGTCTCATCTCAAGTAATGGCAACTCCATCCTTCCATCTGCTCAAGCAGTTGGAATCATCCCTGACTCCTTTCTCTATCTCATATTCTACTTGCAACCCATCATCAGCAAAGGTACTTTTGCCATTGTCTCTGCTTTCAAAATATATTCAGCATAGATCACTTCTCATCATCTCCTCCACAATCTTTTACCTGATTACTTTAAATGCCTCCCAACTTTCTCCTTTCTTTTCTACCTAGATTATCACAAGAAGTTCCCTGGTTTTTTTCCATGCATGACCAGTTGGCTACCAGAATAATCCTTTTTTAAATATGAGCTGGTGTCATTCTCCTACATAGAACCCTCCATCCCATTCAGAGCAAAAGCCAAAGTCCTAATAATGGCCTATCATATTCATCAGCACACACCTACCTAACCCCCAATGCACACACATACTTAACCCCCCCCCCAATGCATATATATACCTCCCTGACCATATCTCGCCTCACTTACTTCATTTGAACAGCTCCCTGTTCTTTCTTAAACACACCAGACACACTCTGACCCCAGGGCCTTGAGACGAGCTATTCCTTCAACCACTAATGCCTTTATTCCCAACAAGCTGCATGGCTTGCTCCCTCAATTCTTTCAAATATCATCTTCTCAGTGAAGCTATTCCTGACCACCCCATTTGTTTATCCATGAGAGACACACAGAGAGAGGCAGACACGTAGGCAGAGGGAGAAGCAGGCTCCATACAGGGAACCCGAAGTGGGACTTGATCCCAGAACCCCAGGATCATGCCCTGAGCCAAAAGCAGACACCCAACCACTGAGCCACCCAGGTGTCCCCTGACCACCCCATTTAAAACAGCAACTCTCACCACTTTCAGCAGGCCCTGCCCCCCTTCCCTGTTTTATTGTTCTTCATAGCACACACATGGCATGTTTGTTTCTATGGTAGTCTATCATTTACTTATTTGCCAGTCTCATCCCACAAAAATACAAGCTCCATGAGGGCAAGGATTTTTTTTGGGGGGGTCTGGGTTAAATGCTATATCCCCAGCATCTAGAACAGAGCCTGATGTATGACAGGTACTCAATAAATATCAGCCAAATGATTGTGTTAGTATTTGCTTTCTATAGTTATGCATTGTTTGAATATTTTACAAGAATAAAATGTTCGCTTATTCATTCAACAAATATAGATTCAGAAAAAACCCAAGCCCAGGCACTATGCTAGATGCTGGGTCAAGAGTAATGAGCATACCTAGGCTGACTACACTACCTGGGCTCATGGAGGTTAATCTAGTGATAGATTTTTGAAATAATAACAAATGAGTGTTAAGTACTGGAAGGAAGGGCCACAAGTCTACAAAAGCATATCACGAAGAAAGTTAGCCCTGTTTATTTATTTTTTTTTTTTATTTTTTTTTTTTTGTTAGCCCTGTTTAGACCAGATAAAAGTGGGTGGAGTGAAAGGAACTGGGGGGAGAGAGAAAACCATAGGAGACTGGTAGCTAGGCTCTCTGTTACATGATTTCTCTGTGATTTCGCTCAGGAGTGCCTCTGTTTAGCATCAAAAGTGCAAGAGTTGCACTCCATACTACTCATTGATGATTCCCTGAGGAAGTAGCACCTGAGCCAAGAAAGAGCCATACCCGTTACAGAGGTGAAGGGGTAAGGACAGGGCAGAGTGGAGGAGTAGTGTAGAGGCAGAGAAAACTATGGCTAAAGATTCTAGAGGGGAAGGACTATGGCACATTCTGGAACACAAAAAGCAAAGAGAGGGTGCAGGGAGAAGGGCCTGGAAGGGGAAAGAGTGGCCAAGGTCTGGCAGGTTCTCAAAAAGACTCCAACTTTATCCTAAAAGAAATCAAAAGAGACAGAACCTTGTTTGGCTTCACTTCATTTTGTTTCATTTGCATTGTGGTGACATTACTGGACCTGTATTTTGAAAGTATTTTTGAAACTGCCTTTGTGGAGAATACTTTACCAGAGGCACCTGACCAGGTGCAGAAAGATGAGACAGGAGGCAGGGGAGTAGTCCAGGAGATTTTAGTATATGTGCTGCCGATGCAAGCACTGTCCAGGAGAGCAATGCTGGTAACTTGCCCCAGGGTAGAGAGGCAGGAAATGGGGAGGAGTCAACCAGTTCAAGAGATTTCATTACCTGTGTGTTATGGGTTGAATTTTGCTCCTCCAGAATTCATATGCTTAAACCCTAACCCCCAGCGCCTCAGAATGTAACTGGATTTGTAGTTATTGCCTTTAAAAAGGTAGTTAAGGTAAAATGAGGTCATTAGAGTGGTTCCCTAAACCAATGTGATGGTATCCTTATAAGAAGAGACTAGGACACACACATAGAGGGAAGACCATGTGAAGACACATCCATCTACAAGGCAGCCATCTACAAGCTGAAGGGAGTCAAAAGGAACCAAACCCACCCACACTTCTATCTCTGATTTTTAGCCTGCAAAACTGTGAGAAAACAAATTTCTAATTGTTCAGGCCACCCAGTCTGTGCTATTTGTTATGGCAGCCCTAGCACACTAGTACACTTTGAAAAAAAATTAAGTGAACAATAAAACCTCTGAAAAATAAAAATATACTCTATTTATTCTAATTGAAATCAGGGTGGTGTATGACGGTAAAATTCAAACAAAAGAGCATTTCTTCAGTATCTCCAGAGATGGCTTCTGCAACACATCTGTATTGTCCCTAAATGAGAAATAAGAAATAGAAGTAAATAAAATGTTAGATGCTTCTATTTTGTAAGACTTTTTTTGAAAAAGATTTTATTGATTTATTTATTTACTTACTTACTTATTTGAGAGAGAGAGAGAGCAGGCACACATGTGAGTGGGAGGGAGGGACAGAGGAAGAGGGAGAAGCAGACTGCCTTCTGGGAGTTGGAATCTCTCAAATCTCAGGGCTCAATCCCAGAATTCTGAGATCATGATCTGAGCGGAAGGCAGACCCTTAAGGCTTAGCTGACTGAGTCACTCAGGTGCCCCCATTTTGTAAGACTTTTATAAGAATTTTGTCTTAGTAGGAAGAAGCCCTTTAAATTAAATTGATTATCATTATCTCGGTAATCTAATAGGATGAAATTTTGAATGCCTTTGAATTCAGTAAGCATAAACCTATTTATTTCCCAATTATAAGAGGATGTTTTTTGCAATTAGCCTGTGAGATTTTCAAATAATCAATATCCTTTAGAACAAAATAGGTAAGGAATATGCATTGTTGAAGTTTATTTTAAAATAGTCATCCAGGGGGATCCCTGGGTGGCTCAGTGGTTTAGCGCCTGCCTTCAGCCCAGGGCGTGATCCTGGAGACCTGGGATCCAGTCCCACATCGGGCTCCCTGCATGGAGCCTGCTTCTCCCTCTGCCCGTGTCTCTGCCTCTCTCTCTCTCTCTCTCTCTCTGTGTGTGTGTGTGTGTGTGTCTCTCATGAATGAATAAATAAAATCTTAAAAAATAAATAAAGAAAAATAAAAGTCATCCAAAGCGAAACATGTACAAAATTTCATTGCCAGATAACTAAATACAAATATCTAAAATTACATCATTACTATTCATGGAGGCAGTTACTGAGTTATACACAGCAGTCGTACAGTGCTTTCCCCAAAGATCATTCAACATATTAATAATGAGCATTCATATTACTTTTAGCCATTTAGGTTTAGAGGAAAAACATGAAGTGGAAAAGATTTCGTGTTACTTTTCCATATTTCCATATTCTATGGAAAGAATGGCAAAATACCTTCAAAACTAAATAAAAGTGAAAAACACAAGCTTAAACACCTTAATGTTCAATAACTATTCCTGAAGTTGTGAATGGCTTGTTTCAAATTTTTAACATATTCGTTACTGCAAAAGATTCTTTTTTTTTTTTTTTAAAGATTTTATTTATTCATGATAGTCACACACACACACAGAGAGAGAGAGGCAGAGGGAGAAGCAGGCACCGGGAGCCCGACGTGGGATTCGATCCCGGGTCTCCAGGATCGCACCCTGGGCCAAAGGCAGGCGCCAAACTGCTGCGCCACCCAGGGATCCCCCTGCAAAAGATTCTTAAGACAGTACAAATGACTCTTGAACAATACCTTAGAAAATCGTATTCCCCTAAAGGAGAAGGGTATTCTTGTATTCACAGTCTCTACAAGCAAAATACAAAATACAAAAAGTTACATTGGTCATCATTAGGTGATTTTCTTTTTTAAATGTAGTATGGAGTGCACCTTTTACATTGCTACTGGCAGAGATAGTCCCAAGCAAACTGTAGAAGTAATGAATTTTACATCCTATGATTCTCCTATGGCTTCCTCTGCCACCCCATGCATCTCTCAGTATCAGCCCAAATTTCATGCCTCAAGGGATGCAAAATTTTAAGGCCTACTAGTCTCAATAGTGAATGAATGAACAAGCTAGTGCTCATATGTTTCATTCCAAATTATATATGTACATATTTAATACTGCTGCTCCTTCAGCAAAGTAATAATAGGTGGACGAGAGAGTTGGGAAGCAGCCAGGATACCAAATCTCCTTCCAATTCCACACTGAGGAGCATGAGTAGTCACTGTTGAAATGCAAGGCCATGGGCCTGGCCCCACAGATGCTATGGAACACACCACATTCCACTGACCTAATCAGGAACACCAAAGGAGTGAATTTACAGGATAAGGATAGAAAAGTAGAAATGTTTTGAATCTCTAACAAAATCAATAGTGGCCAAAAATCTCTTTTGTAGTAATATAGTCAAACGCAAACTATAATGGTTATTATTCTCCTAACTACCTAAAGACAATCCTTAATGGCAAATGAATAGACCTTTTCTGCGTATATATATATTTCTATTCTCATAAAAAAACATCTATTTGCTTCAGAGTATATCCTTATTCAGGGTATTAATACACTGAGATATTAGTTCTTGAGCTTAGCACAGTGATCATATCTTCATGATGCCATGATTTTTTTATTCAAGCCCAATCCATTTCAAATTTAATAGTTCAACAAGTATTTATTGAAAACAACTATGTACCAGGGACTGAGGAGACAATAGGCTAGTACACACTGTTCCTTCTCTCAAATAGTTGAAGTCTATTGGGGATATAGGCGTGTAAAGATACAAAGATACAGATACAATGCTATAAAAAGATGTAGCAAGAATAAAGGCAGTGTAGCATTTTTGGTGAGAGTGATGGTTCTGGATCTGAATCCCAGCTAGCTCCTCTACTTACTTGGAGTGTGGCTTTGGGCAAGTCATTTAACTACTCTGTGCTTTAGTAAAATGGCAATGGATAATAACACCTACTTCACAGGGATAACATGAGGCTCTACGACTTAACGCTTGTAGGTGCTCAGAACAATGCCTGGAATGTAGCACTCCTTATATTTTATTAACATGAAAATGTTATTTATTAGAACATTAAATGTTATTCCTTCTCCTTTCTAGACCTTCTTCCCAGGGCATCTTGTGAATAATAATGATGTCATTAATATTACCACTGATATTATAATTACTGTTATTCACAAGATGGCATGGGAAGAGATTCTAGAAAAAAGAAGTGAGTTGAATTGTCATAAAGGATGGGGAGGAAGGAACAGAAGGACATTCCAAAGGGATGAAAAAGAGGAGCAAAGGCAGGAAAGTGAAAATCAGTGTGACTAACACATACACCCTGCAAGTGGCTTAGCATTATTAAAGCAACAAAGACGTAGGAGTGCTTAGAAGTAAATCTGAAGAAGTAAACATAAATGGGCTCAGGTTCCATTTGAGAGAATGGAGGCAATGAAAGAACATCCAAGGGTGTGAAATGGTCAGATTGTGATTAGAAACATGGGTCACCATGTTGTGCATATGGGTTTAAGGGGGCACTAAGACTCAGGGAGACCAGTGAAAGGCCAGGAGATAGTGACAGAGGTGAAGAGAAGAAGTAAAATGCCTCCATGCCCACCAATTCAGGTGCCTTCCTGCGTGGATAAATCTGGTCTATCTCATCAGCCTGCTGCTTTCCTTGAGAGTACTTATCATAAGCCGAATCTTATTTCATTTTTATGTAATTTCATGACTAAGTTATGAGCTTGCTTACTAGTTTACAAGTTCCATGAGGACAGGGGCTTTGCTTTGATCACTTCTGAATCTCCAGCTCCCTAGTATCTGGTCCCTGAGTCTCTGGCTCAGCTACATAATTTGCAAGGCCAAGTGTAAAATGGAAATGGGGGCGCCTTATTCAAAAAGCAGGAGAGACATCCTATTCAAGGTATGGAAATATAAAGCTTTTTCCTTTCTTCCACAGTCTTTCTCTAGACTTGCCATGATATATTTGCTATGTAATATCATTTGAAGTCAAACAGAATTTTAAATTACCATTCATCTTTATATTGCACAATGACAGCTTAAAACACAAATATCAGAGCTTCAGGTAGAATCACTGAATTTACACAATTTGTATTTGGTAGCTCATCCCCGAAGGTATGTCAAGCTGACCAGAGAAAATTCACATAAGCTTGACTCAGGAAATTTGAAAAAAGGAAGAGAAGATCTCCCCAGGCATGGAATGATCCAAGGGAATATTCTCTTGGCACTGAGTGAAAGGGGAGTATAGAAGCTCAAAGATATCCAGGGGGCTGCTTCATGATGGGGGCACCTGTGCAAAGTGTGGGCCTGACAGCTGCCTAAGGTCCCCCTCCCCTATGCTGCCATTTGCCTCATGATTCACATGGGAGCAGAGAAGACAAATCAGACTTCTTTCCTTCCCACTGGCATGCTGTCCCACGAGTGACCCTCAAGGGTTTTGCAACCTCCATGTAATACCTGCATGAGCTACCCATTGGTGGGGAGGCAGTCTTGCCCCCAACTAGTCACCCATTGAACAGTGCCAGCCGAGGTGGAGTGGCCACATCCCACTTCAGACACTGCAGGGCCCCTTCACCTGATCCTGACCCTCCCTGCATCCAAGGCCCCCACCAGGTGGCAGGGGTCACTGGTTGTAACTAGGAAGGGGTTATCAAGCAGGGCCCAGGGTACCAGCAGAGCAGTGGGTAGCAGGGAGCCAAGAACCCATCTGGGGGAGTTGCATGCATGCCTCATTGTCCTATCAGACTACACTTACAAAACACACACTCAAAGATAAAATTATTAAGAATCTCAAGACTATTATCACAAAATATTAAACTCTAAATGTGAAGCCCTCTGAATATGAGGCCCTCGTTGTGAAGCCAATCCTGAAAACTTTGTATGAGAGAGAAAGGAAAGGAGATGGACAAGACTTGAGGATTTGAGAAAGAAATCAAGGGTAACTCTGAGATTTCTATCTGGGGAGACTGTCCAAATGTTCACCAGGTCAGGTAGGAAGAAGGGGCACTAACCTTCTCTGAAGGGGGTAGTCTTTTTCCATTGTTTTGTCTCTCTTAGAAAGCTCATATGTTGCTCACATAGCCCATTCTACTCTTAGGGGAGGTTAGCTTGAAGCTTCTCCCCACATTCAAGAAGCCAGAGGAGAATTGAGGCAGAGCCAGAGGAAAGGAAGATAGAACCCCTGCTTAGGCTCCTCTCTATTCTTCCCATGCAGCTCACTCGTGGTCCAGCACGCTTTTCGTGACAATCATGCAAAATACAGGACCCTAAGCCTTAGATGGTGTTATGGGTTGAATTGTGTCCCTCAAAAAGATGTTGAAGTCCTAACCCCCAGTACCTGTGAGCATGGCATTATTTGGAAACAGCACCTTTGCAAGATGGTCAAGATGAGGTCATTAAGGTGGGCCTTATTCTCATAGGACTGTCTTTATAAAGAGGGGAAATTTAGACACACAGACAGAAATGCATGGCGAGAAGACTGTGAAGGGACACAGGAAGAAGATGGCCATTTACAAGGCAAGAAGCACCTAGGCCTTCAGAATCTTGGGAGAGGGGCCTGGAGCAGATCTGTCCTTCACCCCATCAGAGGGAGCACAGCCCCACCAATACTTTGATTTTGGACTTCTGGCTTCCAGACTGTCAGACATTAAATATCTGTTGTTCTTAGCCAGCCAGTTTGTGGTACTTTGTTACAGCAACCTTTCTGGAAGATTCTGGAAACAGGGCTAACAGATAATTAAATTTAAGATGCCTTTGAAGTATCCATTTATTTATTTTCAAATGTGTTTTTTTAAGATTTTATTTTATCTGTTTATTTGAGAGAGAGAAGCTTGGTCTGTAGAGCATATGACTCTAAATCTCAGAGTTATGAGTTCAAGTCCCACATTGAGAGTGTAGCTTACTGAAAAAATAAAATACAATTGTCTTTATTTGAGAGAGAGAGAATGAACATGAGCAGGGGTGGTGGGGAGAGGGATAAAGAGAAGCAGACTCCTCACTGAGCAGGGAGCCCAATGTAGGGTTCAGTCCCAGGACCTGGAGATCATGACCTGAGCCAAACGCAGACACTTAACTGACTGAGCCACCCAGGTTCCTCTCAAACATGTTTTTAAAAGAAACAAAATGTGTGTGTGTGTGTGTGTGTGTGTGTCTGTGTGTCTGTGTGTGTGTGTGTGTGCGCGCGTGCTTATAAGAAGTCGTAAAATTGTGGGTAATTTTTATTTTATTTTTGCTTGCCTACATTTTCTAAATACCATATCCTAAAAATATATGACTTTTGTAACAAATACAAAAAGGAAAATTATTTTAAAAGTAGATACGTATGGTACTAATTTGATCCCCAAATTTTCAAGGGTCTCTTGATAGCATCAGTGCTTCTTAAATCAGAATGCCCTGAGCTCTGAGCCCATATACTCAGCTACCAGATGGACATGTTTATTTGAGTGTTCCAAAATTACCTTGAGCTCAATATGCCTAAACCAGAACCCATTGCTTTCTCTTTAAAAATCTGCCCCTTTTCCTGTACACATCATTTCAGATAATACCACTTCCATTAATCCCCGTCACTGGCCCTCTACTAGTCCTTGAATTTACCTAATTTCTGGCTGCCACATCAAATCAATCGGCGATTGTCCTGCCGATTCTACCTCCAAATATGCCCTCTTTCTTCTCCTCCCCTCTGCTCCAAGGCCACCATCTTTGTTCAGCCGTCCTAGTCTCTCACACAGCCTCCTGGCTGCTCCTCCTTCCATCCCATTTTCCTGTCTCAGCCAACCCCCGCTTCCTTCCATATGGACACTAGTTAGCTGCAAAACTGAAAATCTCAGTGGGTCATCTCTACCCACTGATGACAAGATGCAGGCCAATATTTTGTGCATGACTTACATGTATGCTTCTGCTCCCTTTCCTAGGCTCATCTCCAGCAATTGCCCACAGCACATTCTGCTCCAACTACAAAACTACTCTCCAAACAAACCATATTCTTTCATGGCTAGATGCATTTGCATATGCTGTCTCCTCTCCAAGGAATGTCCTTCCTCCTCCTCTTTGATGTTCTCAGATTCAAGACTTTAATAAAATATTCTCTGAAACCGTATCTGAGTTCTATCACAGCAAATTGATAACTATATAGTTAAAACCAGGAGCATATAAATCTATCAACGTTTATGACATTTCATTATAATTTTTGTTCCTGGGACTGTCTTTCCCAGTACAGAGGGACCTTCTGAGGAGAGAGAACCTATCTTTCAACTTTGGATCACCAGAGCTTAAATCATGACTTGCTCAAATTAGGTTCAACAGATGTTTGTGAAAGGAAATGAGGGAGGGAGGGAGAGCCAACAGACTGGGCTGAGTCTGACACATCTTAAATCTCAAGAAAGTGAAACTTTAAAAATTCAGATAAAATGTCAACATAATCTCACAGAGATTAGGAGGGATTGTAGAACAGTTGTTAAAAAAAAAAAGAAAAAAACAAAAACAAAAACAAAAAACAATAATCTTCCAAGAGTTTTTTTTTTCTTTCGAAGAGAAAGCATTGTACAGTGGAAGAGTGAGCCTTAAGAGTCATGAGGCTACTCTGTTACTAGCTCAAATGGCCAAGGACACATTTTTTTAATCACTCCAGGCATCGGCCTCCTTACTTGTAAAAATGACAGGACTATAAAATCAGGAAGAAAAGGCCTCCTATTACCCACATGAATATTTATTATTCAAGAACCATACATCTTGAATTCTTATTCTGAGCACAGTTTCTTTATGCATTCTCTAATTATATCCTTAAAATCATGCATTCTCTAATTATATCCTTAAAATCATGAATCCAATAGGCTTCACTGTCCCCATTTTACAGATGAGGAAAATGAGGCTGATAGAGGTTAAATAACACACCCAAGGCCACATTGCTGGTAGGTGGAAAAGGTGGAACAGAGACTCCGGTCTTTCCAACTCTGAGCCCAGATTTAGAAGCAATGCCAGCTCCATTATTTGCATATGTTTTGGGGGTGGCAGACAAGTCAGGACTGTGGAGAGATGGTTGGCTAGGGGATACATCTCAAAGCTTCACTAACACAGCAAAAAATTGATGTACTTAGAAACAATTTTCTTAATGACTGCTAGAAAATGTATAATCAAATTGATGTAAACGTCAAAGCCAGTATAAGCCTGTTATGAATTTTATAGTACCCTCATTCCATTAATTCCCAATCTTTATCATTTTTTGTCCCATCTGTATCTAATTGATGCTATGTTGCTAAATTTGATGTATGCATGTAAACTACCTAGAATCCTTTTTTTTTTTTTAAGAGAGAGAGAAAGAGAGAGAGCTGGGGGTAGGAGACCAGAGAGAGAGGGAGAGAGAGAATCCCAAGCAGACTCCCCCCTGGGCAGGGAGCCTAAGACAGGGCTTGATCTCACAACCCTGAGATCATGACCTGAGCCAAAATCAAGAGTCAGACGCTTAACTGACTGAGCCACCTAGGTGCCCCTACCTAAAATCTATTTTTTAAACAAGAGATGGCACAGGTTATAATGGTAACTAATTGTATAGGAAAATATTCAACTGCAATAGTAATTTTTAAATGTCAATAAAACAATTGTTTTTTTTAACCTAATAGGTATTTTTTAAACTTCTTCTTTTTTAGATGATGTCCAAGACAGACAGAGATTAACAAGACAGAGATTAAACTACTGTACATACACATTGCTGGTGATGTAAGGTATATGTTGATACATTCCTTTAGAAAAGTGATTTGGCAACACCAAAGAAACAAACAATCCAATCATGAAATGGGCAAAAGACATGAAGAGAAATCTCACAGAGGAAGACATGGACATGGCCAACAAGCACATGAGAAAATGCTCTGCATCACTTGCCATCAGGGAAATACAAATCAAAACCACAATGAGATACCACCTCACACCAGTGAGAATGGGGAAAATTAACAAGGCAGGAAACAACAAATGTTGGAGAGGATGCGGAGAAAAGGGAACCCTCTTACACTGTTGGTGGGAATGTGAACTGGTGCAGCCACTCTGGAAAACTGTGTGGAGGTTCCTCAAAGAGTTAAAAATAGACCTGCCCTACGACCCAGCAATTGCACTGTTGGGGATTTACCCCAAAGATTCAGATGCAATGAAACGTCGGGACACCTGCACCCCGATGTTTCTAGCAGCAACGGCCACAATAGCCAAACTGTGGAAGGAGCCTCGGTGTCCATCGAAAGATGAATGGATAAAGAAGATGTGGTCTATGTATACAATGGAATATTACTCAGCCATTAGAAATGACAAATACCCACCATTTGCTTCAACGTGGATGGAACTGGAGGGTATTATGCTGAGTGAAATAAGTCAATCGGAGAAGGACAGTGTATGTTCTCATTCATTTGGGGAATATGAATAATAGTGAAAGGGAATATAAAGGAAGGGAAAAGAAATGTTGGGAAATATCAGGAAGGGAGACAGAACATAAAGACTCCTAACTCTGGGAAACGAACTAGGGGTGGTGGAAGGGGAGGAGGGCAGGTGTTGGAGGGGAATGGGTGACGGGCACTGAGGCGGACACTTGACGGGATGAGCACTGGGTGTTTTTCTGTATGTTGGTAAATTGAACACCAATAAAAATTAATTTAAAAAAAAAAAGTGATTTGGCCTACGTAGACAAAACCACTAATGTAGTTAACCCAATTATGCTCAGATACTTCCCTAGGAGTTATATATAACTTCTTTCAAACATATTCAAATATAAAATATAAGGAAGATTATATACAGAAATATATTTATTGCTATATTATTTATAATAGTAAAAAATATCAGAAGGAAACTAATATCCAACAGGATCATGTTTTTTTTTTAAGATTTTATTTATTTATTCATAAGAGACACAGAGAGAAAGAGACATAGGCAGAGGGACAAGGAGGCTCCCCGAGGGGAGCCTGATGTGGGACTCAATCCCAGGATCCCGAGATCAGGACCTGAGCCAAAGGCAGATGCTCAACCACTGAGCCACCCAGGTGCCCCATGGATTATGGTTAAATAAACTATAGCATACCCACTAAGGGAGATGTTTCACATGTAATGTTTATACTTTGGTTTTTGAATCACATGGATTATCTAGTCAAAAAATTAAATAAAATAATTTTTAAAAAGAAAATTACTGGGACACCAGGCAGGCTCAGTTGGTAGAGCATGTGACTCGTAATCTTGGGATTGTAAATTCAAGCCCCAATCTTGGCTGTAGAGATTAATTAAAAATAAAATCTTTAAAAAAAAAACATAAAGGAAAAGTATTATAGTGTGGTATACTTAAAAGTACAGCAGCAATGTACATTCATTGAAAAATCAGAAGGAAATACTCCAAAATGTTTTTAGAAATATTATTCTGTGACATTCTTGTTTATACTTCCCAATTTTTGGCAATGTGATAGTATAATATTTATAAACATTTAAGCTATTTAAAATACTAGTTAAAAATTATTAAGGAAAAATTCATGAGTTTGCAATAAATGACCTTTAAGGTTCTAAGCTCTGAAATTTTGTGATTCTGTGAATAACAACAGGATGGAAAGAAGTGGAGAAAGATATTGAAGAAAACATGGTAGAAAAATCTAGTGAGGTTTGTTTTTAATAACTTTTTTTTTAATTCTTTTTTTTTCTTTCCCTACTGATTCCACCAATCCTGTTCCCTTGACTGCAGTTCAGTGAGATTCTATAACAAATGTAATATTTAGAAAAAGGGATCCATAACCAAGGGCAAATGTACAACATTAAACTAAACAAGGTAAAAATTTTAATATACCTTCAAACACACTTAAATAAGTACCATCTTCATAATAATTCAGTAACATAATTGTAAAATACTTAAGCTGTTTAAAGTAAAAACTTTGGATGAAAAAATTATCAGAAAAGGAATGGCACATTCTCAGTGCTTTTAATATTCAGAACATTCTCATAAACTATTATGTTCTATTACGAAAATAATACGAATTAAATGCTTACCTCCCTTCAGAGCTCTGCAAAAAGAATAAACATCATCAGATCCTCGGCAAATAACTTCTTTGCGCATTGGTAAATGCATGGAGTTAAAAGATATATAGAGATTGAAATATAGTTTTTTAATATCTCTTCCTTAAAAAGAAAAAAAACCATTAGTCCTTCAAATAATAGATTCTTTTAAAAATAATAATTAATATGTACCTTACACTTACACTTGCCTGACACTTTATTTCATTTAATCATCACAACAACTTACCATGTGGGCATTGCTACATCACTTCGTTAAATCATCACAAAAACTTATTGCTATTCCTGTGTAACACATGAAAAAACTAAAGTTCTAAGAGAATAATTAGTAGACTGTAACCAAACAGAATATTCTACAGGAAGAATTATGTATGCTATGCCTGAAAAGAGGAGCCTATGTTTCTGAGAAAACTATCAAACGGAGATGTAAAATTTCCAGTTCTAGTTACAGTTGTGCTAGGAAGTTCAAGAAAAAAGAAAGGGGAAGGAAAGGAAATAAGGATAATCAACTCATGCCCACTTTTTTAGGAGTTTTGATGAAAGAATTATTGAAGAATAAAACAATCTTTTTATTAAAAATTACACAAGTTATCTTATGATTTCCTCATGGTCTCCCTAATACCGTTTAACATGGAAAATTCCATTAAACACTGCATTTTGCTCAACTCTTCTAATTTATTCAGTTGGCCCAACTGGAAAATACGTACAATCTTTTTTTATGATAAAAACAATTATTGTAGGGCTCATGGCTGGCTCAGTAGATAGAGCATGGAACTCTCAATTTCAGGGTCATGACCTTGAGTCCCATATTGGGTATAAAGATTACTTTTTAAAAAATTATTATAACCACTACCTCTCTGAAAATATTTTCCTAATAAAGTCCCCATGACCCATTATAGCCAAAATCAAAAGAAAACTTTTCCATATTTAACCTGAACTTGGTATGCTTAACAGAAATGCCAGTTACTTCCTCAAAACTCCTTCCTTTGGCTTTGGTGCTACCATTCTCTTCTAGTTATCCTCCAACCTCTCTGATTCCTTCTCCTCATTGGCTTCTCTTTCTTAGAGTTGCGTCCTGGGTTCTCAATTTTCACGTTGCACATACACCCTGGCTTTAAGTACCACATAGGGTGTTAATTCCCAACTCATCATCTTTAGTCTCAACCTTTCTCCTGAGCACCTGTCCCACATATGCGTTCAGTATCTCTACTCAAATGTTGCTCATTGTCTCACTGAACAGATCCAAAATTGACTTCTTTGTCTTCATCACTATATAGGCATTAGAATTCCCGGTCCTAGTAAATCTTACTAGCCTTCTTTTTATCCTCATCATCACTCTCTTAATGCAGGCCCTCATTACTCTGAGCCTAAAATATCACCAAACTACCTAATTTGTCTCTATATCTCTACTTTCATGGCAAAGTGTAGAAAAGAACATCATAGGGTCTGTTTTAAATAATAGTTCCATGGTTCACTCCATGAACGGCCTGCACCACTCCAAAAGCAGGGATATGTGTAGAAGTTGATGGGCTGTTCTCACAGGGAATTCCTTGAGACATGAGTAGATGGTGGTACTGTTGTGGTACCAATGACGATTCAAGACAATAAAACTTCTTTCATTTCTGCACGGAACACAGCATGATTTAAGAAAGGATATGCTGCTTTGACATCTCAACAGTATACATCTTGAGAAGCTCCTCGCTCCTGGGCATCACTGTGGTCATTTTAGGCACACGAACAATAGACAAAGTGAGATACCACGTGTATGCCTCAGTAGGCCAGGGATACCAATGTAGGTGTCAGAGTGAGAGATAAGAAACACAGTAGCTTTACACAGTAACAAAGAAAACTGTTTCTGAGCTCAGCTAAGACAACTCCAAGAACTTTCAGATATAACTTTGAAGGAGGGTTAAAGTCCAGCTTTATTTATTTATTTATTTATTTATTTATCAGTTAATAGTACACAAATAATTTGCTAGCAAAGCTATAGTCTCAAAATAATTTCCATCCCCAACTTATTTTTGCTTCAAGTTGTTTTAGCTCTTATTGAATTTAAGTAGCTATAGGCCCATAACAATAAGGTTGATTTCTATGAATATGGCCCCACATTTTACACAGACATTCCAATACATTCTAGGGAAGCTCAGGGAAAATATGACTAAATAATCAATGAAACCAGGAGCTGATTCTTTGAAAAGTTTGACAAAAGTGATAAACCTTTAGTCAGACTCTTAGACTCATCAGAGAGAGAGAAAGAGAGAGAGAGAGAGGGGGGACTCAAATAAATAAACTCAGAAGTGAAAGAGGAGAAATAACAACCAATACCACAGAAATCCAAATGATTATAAGAGAACATCATGAAAAATTACATGCCAACAAATTGGATAACCTAGAGGGATGGATACATTTTTAGAAACATGTAACCTTCCAAAACTGAATCAGAGAAATAGAAAATTTGAACAAATTACCAGCAATGAAATTTATTAAATTAATATAAGTTAGGATATAAATTATATTAGTGATGATTAAGACAATAATGATAATGATGATGGTTAGAACTGAAGTTTCCTAGGATCCTAGGACTTAGAGGCAACAGAGTTGACGAGGAAGAAAAGAGGAAGAGCATTTTGTATGTTTCCACAGATACTCATCCATCCTAATGCTGTCACCAGCACTCAGTTTCATTTTTACTAAGCTGATGATGACACATAAAATCATAGAGAGGAAAAACAAGACACAGCACAAAACAAAACAAAAAATCATTGCCTTCTTTCATCCCATCATCATCATAGTTTTTCTTAGAAAGATCATCATTATTAAAAAAAAAAAGTTGAGGCTTGCTTATTACAGATCTTTGATTAGTGGAAACCCGGCTTTACTTGTTAATGAGCTGAATAGTTAATGGTTGACAAAGGATATACCTATTAGATTATTAGGAGTCTCGAGTTATTTACATTTTGCCCTCATGCCATATGTAATCCGCTCCCCCCATGAGTATGAGTTAGCCTCGTGGCTTGCTTCTAACAAATAGCATACAGCAAAGGTGATAGAGTGACACTTCCATGATTAGGCTACATAAGAAGATTTTGACTTCTATCTTGTCAGCTGACTGTCCTTCCTGCTGGCTTTGATGAAGCAAAAAGCCATGTTGAAAAGCCCCATATGGCAAGGCACAGAATGCCATCCAACAGCCAGACAGGAATTGAATACTGTCAACAACCACATGAGCTTAGAAGTGGTTGTTAGCTTCTTCCCTACTTGAACATTCAGAAAAGGCTCCAGTCCTGGCTGACACCTTAATTGAAACCTTGTGGGAGATCCTGAAGCAGACAAAACGTAGCCATGCCTAGACTTCTGACACCCAAAGACTGCAAGATAATAGATGTGTTCTGTTTTAAGCCACTAAAATGTGGTAATTCATCACATAGAAATAGAAAACTAATACATGCACATTTGGAACAAAATAATTTATCATTAATACTTCTTGAACATTCTTCATTGAATTACAAAAACAAAACATTGAACTTACTTGGAATGTAGTAAAGATGCAAATATCCCTTGCTTCCCTTCATTGCTATACAGGGATTAAGATCTATTGAAATAGGGGCTTTCATGTGATCTAAATGGAAGAATAAAGATAATGTCAATAAAATATTATAAATCGTTTCTAGTAAGCAGAGTATTCTGACCATCATTCTCCAAAAGATGCCATTAAAATCGTGTAATGAGAAAAATCGGGGGTGGTTAAAAACATCTCACTCCCTAGAGGAGTGACATCAGCAAAAGGCAGAGTAAGAAGTCTAAGACCCTCCTTCCCCTCACAAACATAGCAATTCAGCAACAACCCATGGACAAATTCCTTTTGCAAAAAATCAGAAATTAATTGAAAATTTCCTGTATTCCAGGAGAATGTTAAATCAGACTCACCAAGATCAGTAGAGGACATGCTTTTACCAGAACCCCTGCATCTGGAACAGCACAATCAGGAAAAAAAAACGCTATAGTCCCTAGCTTCACTCAGGAAGCAAGAGGTTGGTTCATATATTCAGAGCCCCAAGTTTTCTAAGGAAAATACCCAAAGGAATAACAAATTAGAAAGTCGGAACAGACCTATAACTAATAAAGAGATTGAATAAGTAATCAAAAATTTCCCAACAAAGAAAAGCCTGGGACCAGATGGCTTCATGGGTAAATTCTACCACCAAACATTTAAATAAAAATGAATACCAATCCGCAAGCTCTCAAAAAATTGAAAGAGACCATTTCCAAACTTATTTTATGAGCCCAGCATTACCCTGATACTAAAACCAGACAAAGACACTGCAGAAAAAGAAAACTATGGGCCAATAACTCTAGTGAATATAGATATAAAAAAATCTCAACAAACTACTAGCAAACTAAATTCAACAACAGATTAAAAGGTTCATACACCATGACCAAATGGGATTTAATCCCTTAGATGCAAGTTTTCAACATAAGAGAATTAATTAATGCAATATACCACATTAATAGAATGAAGTATAAAAATCACATGATTATTTCAACAGATGCAGAAAATGCTTTTGACAAAATTTAACACCCTTTTGTGATAAAAACTCTCAACAAACTAGGGAAATGGCCTTAACATAATAAAGACCATTTATGAAAATCCCATAGCTAACATTACACTCAATGACAAAAAACTGAGTTTTCCTCTAAGATTAGAAAGAAAGCAAGAAAGCAAGGATAGCCCTTCCTTACATAGCACCAGAGGACCTGGTCAGATCACTTAGGCAAGAAAAATAAGTAAAAAGCATCCAGATTGAAAAGAAAGAAGTAAAATTTTCCTTGTAGGCAGACATGATTTCTTTGTGTGTGTGTGTGTGTGTGTGTGTGTGTGTGTGTGTGTGTGTGAATACACTATTTTTTAAATAAATCTATTTTTTATTGGTGTTCAATTTACCAACATACAGAATAACACCCAGTGCTCATCCCGTCAAGTGCCCCCCTCAGTGCCTGTCACCCATTCACTCCAACCCCCCGCCCTCCTCCCCTTCCACCACCCCTAGTTCGTTTCCCAGAGTTAGGAGTCTTTATGTTCTGTCTCCCTTTCTGATATTTCCCACACATTTCTTCTCCCTTCCCTTATATTCCCTTTCACTATTATTTATATTCCCCAAATGATTTCTGAGGCACCTGGGTGGCTCAGTCAGTGAAGCATCTGCCTTTGGCTCAAGCCATGACCCCTTGGTCCTAGAATCAAGCCTTGCATCTGGCTCCCTGCTCAGTGGGAGGTCTACTTCTCCCTTACCACTCCTCACTATCTGTGTTCTCTCTCTCTCGCGCGCGCGCGCTCTCTCTAATAAACAAATAAAATCTTTAAAAAAAAAAATCTTATCTTTAAGTAATCTCTACACCCAATGTGGGGCTTACACCCACAATCCCAAGGTCAAGAGTCATATGCTCCACTGATAAAGCTAGCCAGGCTCCCCAAGACACAATTTGATACACAGAAAATCCTAAAGACTCCATTAAAAAACTATTATAACTAATCAACAAATTCAGGAAAATTGCAGGATTCAAGTCAACATACAAAATCTCTATATACTAACAATGAACTACCTGAAAGGAAATTAAGAAAACAATCTAAAAGAATAAATATCTGAAAGTATAAATACCTAGGATTAAACTTGATAAAAGAGGGGAAAGATTTATATACTGAAAGCAACAAAACCTGATGAAAGAGATTCAATAAGACACAAACAATGGAAAGACATCCTGTGTTCATTCACTGGAAGATAGTATTCTTTCTTTTTTTAAGATTTTATTTTTAAGTATTCTCTACACCCAGTGTGTGGTTTGAATTGACAACCCCGAGATTTTTTTTTTTTTTTATATTCATGAGAGACACAGAGAGAGGCAGAGACACAGGCAGAGAGAGAAGCAGGCTCCATGCAGGGAGCCCGATGTGGGACTCGATCCCAAGTCTCCAGGATCATGCCCTGGGCTGAAGGCGGTGCTAAACCGCTGAGCCACCCGGGCTGCCCGACAACCCCGAGACTGAGTCATATGCTATACCGACTGAGCCAGCCAGATGCCCTAAAAGAATTAAAATTCTTTAAATGTCCATATTACCCAAAGCAATCTACAGATTCAATGTGTTCCCTACCAAAACCTCAGTGGCATTTTTTAAAATCTTTATTTATTTTAGAGAGAGAGAGAGCACGCAGGTGGGGGGTGGGGGTGCAGAGGGAGAGGGAGAGAGAATCTCCAGCAGACTCTACACTGAATGTGGAGCCCAAAGCAGGGCTCAATCTCACAACCCCAATATCACAACCTAAGCTGAAGTCAAGAGTCAGAGGCTCAACCAACTGAGCCACCCAGACACCCCTCAGTGGCATTTTTTTTACAGAAATAGAAAAGACAACTCTAAAATTCATATGGAACTACAAAATAGCCAAATTAAACTTGAGAAAGAGGAACAAATCTGAAGGCATCACACTTCCTAATTTCAAACTATATTACAAAACTACAGTAATAAAAAATAGTGTGATGCTGACATAAAGACAGACATAGAGACCAGTGGACCTGAACAGAGTATCCAGAAATAAATTCATGCATATATTGTCAAATTATCTTTGACAGGATGCCAAAAATGCATAATAGGGAAAGGATGGTCCTTTGAACAAATGGTGTTGGGAAAACTAGATTTCTACATGCAAAAGAATCCAATTGGACCCTTATCATATGCCATACACAAAAATCAGCACGAAATGGATTAAAGACTTAAACATAAGATTCAAAACTGTAAAAGCCCTAGAAGAAGACAGAGGAAAAGTTTCAAGACATCAATCTTGACCATGATTTCTAAATATGACACCAAAACACAGGCAGAAAAAACAGAGATAAGTGGAACTATATCAAACTCAAAAGCTTCTGCACAGCAAACAATCAACAGAGTGAAAAGGCAACATATGGAATGGGAGGATATATTAGCAAACTGTATAGATAATAAGGGGTTAATCTCCAAAATGTATAAGGAATTCTAACAATTCAATTATTTAAAAAAACCAATAACCTGATTTAAAAATGGGCTAAGGGGATCCCTGGGTGGCTCAGCGGTTTGGCGCCTGCCTTTGGCCCAGGGCGTGATCCTGTAGTCCCGGGATCGAGTCCCACGTCAGGCTCCCGGCATGGAGCCTGCTTCTCCCTCCTCCTGAATCTCTGCCTCTCTTTCTCTCTATGCCTATCATAAATAAATAAATAAATCTTTAAAAAAATAAAAATAAAAATGGGCTGAAGACATTTTTTCCAAAGAAGACAATCAAATGGCCAATGGGTTTATGAAAAAAAATGTTCAACATCACTAAGTATCAGGGTAATGCAAACCAAAATCACAATGAGATATCACCTAACACCTGTCAGGATAACTTTTTTTTTTTTTTTTTTTTTTTTGTCAGGATAACTATTAACAAAAAAGCAAAAGGCAAGTGCTGGCAAAGATATAGGGAAATTGGAACACTTATACACCATTGGAGGGAATGTAAAATGGTGTAAAATGAATGCAAAATTAAAAATAGAACTACCACATGATCCAGCAATCCCATTTCTGGGTATTTATCCAAAAGAACTTCAATCAGGATCTCAAAGAGATAACTATACTCCGTGTTCACTGCAGCACTATTCACAATACCCAAGATATGAAAGCAACCTAAATGTCTACAGATAGATGAATAGATAAAGAAAATGTGGTCTATACATACAGTGGAATACTATTTAGCCTTAAGAAAAAAAGGAAATTTGGGGGACACCTGAGTGACTCAATGGTTGAACATCTGCCTCTGGCACAGGTCGTGATCCCGGGGTCCTGGGATCGAGTCTTGCATCAAGCTCCCTGGAGGGAGCCTTCTTCTCCCTCTATGTCTCTGCCTGTCTCTGTATGTTTCTCATGAATAGATGAATAAAATATTTTTTTAAAAAAGGAAATTTTGCAATATGCTATAACATGGATGAATCCTATGAACATTTTGCTAAGGGAAATAAGCTGGTCATAAGGACAAATACTGCAAGATTCCACTTACAGAAGTATCTAAAATAGTCAAATTCATAGAATCAAAGAGTAGAATAGTGGTTGCTAGGGCCTGGGGGTAGGAGGAGATGGGGAATTACTAACCAACAGGCATAAAGATTCAGTCAAGCAAGATGAATAAGTTCTAGACCTCTGCTGTATGACAGTGTGCCTATAGTCAATAATATTGTGTTGTATATTCAAATACTGAAGAGGTGAGATCTCATGTAAAGTGTTCCTACTACCATAAAATGGATTTTAAAATACTGTACAAATACAGAAAAGAAACTTTCCCATAACATAAATATTGTTTTAATTCCCTAATATTGTTAAAGTAGAAGCTGAAGATACTAAATTACTTTAAACTGTGTGGAGGAAAAAAACTCAAAAAAAATTTCATAAAAATTACTTGTTCTATTTTGGAATGTTTTAACCTTTTCCTGTCAACATGGTTCTCCACTCTCTTCACTTTATGCATATTCCATTGGTTCAAAATAGAAAATACACATCAAGTACTTAGGGATCTGGTAAATGTTAAATGGGTAAATAAATGAATGAATAAGCTACTGAATAGTCTTCCTGAAGAAAGAGTTTCAAGAAAGATATAGACGAGAAGTTCATAAAAAGCACTGAGAAGTAGGGGAGAGAGACAATAGTAGGGTTTGCGGATTTACCCCTGAATGCAACTCTTAAAATTAATGTTAGGGGCACCTGGTTGACTCAGTCTGTTAGTATCAGATTCTAACGGTTTTGGTTCAGGTCATGATCTCAGGGCCATGGGATTTAGCCCCACCATGTGCTTCCAGCTCAGTGTGGAATATGCTTGAGATTGTCTCTCCCTGTCCCTCTGCCCCTAACCCCTGCTCATACTCTATAAATAAATAAATAATAAGTAATTAATTAATTAATTAATGACCTTTAAAAAATTAATGTTAACACCTCTCATTCAATTAATTGAGTTTACCTGCAACAAAATTCTTATAGAATGAATTATATTAACAGTCATTTCACTTAATCATAGATGTTCACAAATATTTGACCAAAAGATGTTCATCACTAAATAGTTTATGACCAAAGAAAAAAAGCCCAATTTACAACATGGATGGCCTATGAGGGGCAGAGAAAGACAAATACTGTATAATCTCTGTAACATGCAGAATCTACAAAATAAAACACTAAATTTATAGATATAGAGAAGAGATTTGTAGTTGCCAGAGGTAGAAGATGGACATGGACAAAAATAAATGAAGGTAGTCCAAAGATGCACTCGTGGAAAGGGCAGAGGAAGAGAATCTTCAAGCAGACTCCCCGCTGAATGCAGAACCCAGATGTGGGGTTTGATCCTGTGATCCATGATAACATGACCTGAGCCGAAATCAAGAGTCAGATGCTCTACTGACTGAGCCAACCTAGTGCCCCAGCATGTGACTCTTGACCTTAAGGTTGTAAGTTCAAGCCCCATGTTGGGTGTAGAAATTACTTAAAAGTAAAATCTTTTTTTTTTTTAAAGGTGACATAATCAATGTGTGATACCTAGAAGCCAAAGGAGAGGAAAAGCTTGGCAGTAGTGGACTAGGGGGGCTTTCCGGAGGCGGAGAGGTAAACTGACTTTGTAGGATGGAAAAATTTCAGAGATAGGGACACCTGGGTGGCTCAAGCAGCTGAGCATCTGCCTTTGACTCAGGGCATGATCCCAGAGTCTGGGGATCGAGTCCCACATTGGGCTCCCAGCATGGAGCCTGCTTCTCCTTCTGCCTGTGTCTCTGCCTCTCTTTCTCTGTGTGTCACTCATGAATAAATAAAGTCTTAAAAAAAAATCGAAAAATTTCAGAGATAAGTTGCAAGGGAATTTAGTGCAATCCACACATAGGAAAAAAAGCCACAATAAAAGATTGGTCACACAGTTAAATCTTGTCCTCACACCTGGCAATTACTCTAATTCTCTGTAGTAGCTTTGTATTAGTATTTGCCAGACTGTGTTTCTCAAGACAACCAACACATGCTCAAAAAATAAAATAAAATAAAATTGAAAATCTGGATTAAATAGGTTTCAGAATTTTTCAGAACTCAAAGTACATTTCTAAGTCTCCCTCAAATGATTAGAACACCAATCCTTTTTCCCAACAGAATTTCAAAGAACCAGCATTTGCAGAAGCATCAAACCTTCCTGATATGGCTAATGCGTAGAAAAGACCAGTCAACCCATGATGAGCAAACCAGTGGAAAATACCAAACCAAAACTGCAGTCTAGCCCTGATGCTGTGCTTTTAGACTGGCAGATATTTGTAGAGAAATAGGGAGGAAAAACAAAAAACCATGATGCAGCTAGTTAACATTAGTGTATGGCTGATTTTTTAAGTAATCAATACTTGTTTGTATGTGGCTATGTGCTGAAAACTCAACAATCCTCGTAAAACAGCTTTAAAATCACTTTTGGTGGGCAGCCCAGGTGGCTCAGGGGTTTAGCACCACCTTCAGCCCAGGGTGTGATCCTGAAGACCTGGGATCAAATCCCACGTCGGGCTCCCTGCATGGAGCCTGCTTCTCCCTCTGCCTGTGTCTTTGCCTCTCTCTTTCTCTCTCTCTCCCTCTTTCTCTGTGTGTCTCATGAATAAATAAATAAAATCTTTTAAAATAATAATTCTTTTTTATTATTTAAAAACTTTATTTATTATTACTTTTATTATTTAAAAAAATCACTTTTGGTAGCACCTGGATGCTCAGTCAGTTAAGCATCCAACTCTTGATTTCAGCTCAGGTCATGACCTCTGGGTCATGAGATCAAGGCCCACCTTGGCTCTACACTGGGCATTGAGCCTGTATGGGATCCCCTCTCTTCTCTCCCTCTGCCCCGCCCCCCACAATCTCTCTTTAATTAATTAAATAAATAAATAAATAAAACTTATAAAATCACTTTCATTTTACAGTAAAAAAAGCTGGGACACAGAGAGGCTAAGTATTTTTTACTCGAGGTCACACAGCTGGTAACTGACAGAACCAGGCTAACATCCAAATTAGGAGGTGACTCCAAGACTCCTCAAAAGTCATGGCCTCGAACAAGTACTTATAAAGCACCTGTTATGTTCCTACTGCTGTGAAAAAATCACATACCAGAGCAATAATCAATTCCAAAAGGCTACCTTCTCAAGGCTGAGGCAAAAAGCTCAGAAGCAAGACTCAACAGAACAACAGAAGCAGCCAGAGGTTAAGTACAACACAGTGTAGAGACTGGTAAGGTCTGTGAAGGATTGAGAAAATCCACACAGGGCAGCCATCACCTTTGCTGCAAACAGCAGCTGGAATACACTGTCATTTCCTGTGTCCCTGAGACAGCAGCAGGGAGTTCTTATGAAAACATAACCCCTGTACCACTTGTTGCTGTTTTACTTACCACAATAGGCATACCAAACACTGGCATCAGAGGAGTTGCAGATCCAATATTGCTCCCCAGGTTCAGTGAATATGGAAGAAAACAGAGTAGAAAAAAGCATAAACGGAAACATGATTTGGTATCCTCAAAACTTTAAAAATACAAGGAGACTGGGTAACTTCATCTGACTCTTCCCTTTCAGTAAGCAGAAAAATTTAACTTAGTCATTGGTCACATGATTTCTGAGTTTCTCTCCTGAGTTTCCTCTTTCGTGTATATTTAGTATTTGAGCACTTCCGGCCAGTGGAGAGGAAAATGATTTAGAATATACTCTTCTAGAACACTTAATGCAAATGAGAGCACAGAACTTTAAAAGCAAAACAAGGTACTTCCTGGTCAATAGTAACAAAACCAGTCTGTAGGTCTCCTTTAGAATCCCAACAGACTGCCAGCCCTTCTGTATCTGCATTGTTATTCTCTCCCACAGGTTTTTTATGTAGTAACGTCTCATGGCCCAGGGAGCTGGACCTATAGGTCTGAACTGAATGGTCTGATGCAAACTATTTCTGCTCTGCAAAAGGTGCAGCCACAGGGCAGAGCCAGACGAGATGAGACCACAGACATGGGATATTAGCTGTAGTTCTGCATTGTGAGCAGGGGCATACCAGTATTGTACTTAAGCAAAGTACAGCTCCAGGGAATATTTTGAGCCTTGATAAGGAAATGATCAATATTTTGCATGTGGCATGTATTTCAAAACTCTCACTCTGTTCTAGAAAAATAGCTCATCTTTTAGATACTTTGCTACCTAAAATCCTTTATAGGACATAGTTTAGGATTAGTAGCCAAAAAATAAAAATAGCATGGAGTCAGGGCTTAAAAATCTACAAGTTTAGAGGAAAATAATCATATGTTGGTGAAAGCTTCCACTAAAGAACTGTGCTACTTTCCCATTTTTAAAAAGGCAAAAGTCTGTGGGAGGATAGGGAAGTGAAAGTTGTTAATGGGTATTGAGTTTTAGGTCTGCAAGATGAAAAGTTCTCAAGATCTGTTGCACAGCAACATAAATATAGTTAACACTACTGAACTTTTGCTTGAGGCTCATTAAGATGGGGAATTTTATATATTTTTTACATTTAAAAAGTGAAAAAGAAGGAAAGCCTATGAATGCCCCTAGTGGTCTCAAAAATACTATTTCCCACTAAAAGGAAGAAAGACTGGAGAAATTGCTGGTTCCAGGTCTGGGGCAGAAAAATGTGCAGGATGGAGCCTGGAACATCTTAGCATAGTAGATAACCAATAAGAAGACATTCCCCACTGACCAAAGATGGCTTTCCTATGGCTGCTGTAATGACTAACCACTGATTTAGTGGGGAGTCAGGGAGGCCTTCTTGGAGGAAATTACATCCAGTAATTAGAGGATTATATTGTATTATGTTGCAGTGTACTCACTGTATTTTATTGCATGACATCACATCATCAATGGCAGAGCCAGTTCCTTCTGCAGACTCTGGGGGAAGAAACTGTTTCCTTTTTCATCTTAGAGAGCTGCAACACTTCTATTCCTCCATCTTCAAAGTTCAGCACTCTCATCTCTGCTTCCGTCAGCACATCACCTTCTCTTCTGACCTGCTGCCTCCTTCTTATAAGAACTCTGTGATTACACTAAAACCATTGGGCTAATCCAAGATAATCTCCTCAAGATCTATCTATAAAATACCTTTTGCCATTAAACGTGACAGTTTCCAGGCATGAACATCTTGAGGAATCATTATTCAGCCTACCTATAGACTATATAAACATCCAGATAGTAACTACAATGAACTGAAATACACCAAATATATTCAAAAGTATGAGGTCATAATCTTTTAAAAGATTTTATTTATTTATTTGAGAGAGAGAGGGATGCCTGGATGGCTCAGCAGTTAAGCATCTGCCTTCGGCTCAGGGCATAATCCTGGAGTCCCAGGATCGAGTCCCACCTTGGGCTCCCTGCATGGAGCCTCCTGTCTCTGCCTCTCTCTCTGTGTGTCTCTCATGAATAAATAAAGTCTTTATTTAAAAGAGAGAGAGAGGGAGGGAGAGAGAGAGGGAGAGTTAGAGAGAATGAACACAAGCCAGGGAAGGGGGAGATGGAGAAGAGGGAGGATCTCCAGCAGACTCTTCACTGAGTGTGGAACCCAAAGTGGGGTCAGTCTCACAACCCTGAGATCACAACCTGAACTGAAACCAAGAGTCAGACGTTCAACCAACTGAGCCACCCAGGTGTCCTGAGCTCAAAAGTTGTTTAAAGTCTAATTAATCATTAGATGATGCTAAGAAGTCAACTCTTTTGAAAACTGGTAAATAAAGAGAAAGAATCAAGCATTTATCCTGACTTTTCTATAGAAACTGAGCTACTGGTAATCAGAGAATAGATGGGACAAGTTTCCCTTGCCTCCTTATACTCTTTTTTCTCTACTTTTAGAAGTATTCAACTAGTATATGAAAAAAGAAAAATAGAATATAACCATTTTGCAAAACCTAATGAATCACTGAACTTAGGCACCAAGTATCAATGGTTTCTCACTTTACAAAGAGAGGAACAAACTTTGTGAACTTCTTGATGGATGAACACTATGGTAGCTAGCCTCCAAGATGGTTCCCAATGATCCTTATTTCCTAATATTCAAATCCTTGTGTAAACTCCTCCACCAATGAATAGGGCTGACTCTGTAACAAATAAAATACTGCATAAAAGACAGTGTGCAACTTCCAAGCTAGATCATATACATCATTGTGGCTTCCATGTTGTTCTTCTGGCTCAGTTGCTCTAGGGAAAGCAAGTAACCCTGAAGAGAGAACCATGTGGTGAGAAACTAAGGCTGTCAAAAAGCCAGCAAAATGTGTCAGTCATGTGAGTAAGCCACCTTGGAAATCATTCCTCCTGCTCCAGTTCAGCCTTCAGATGACAGTAGTACCAGCTGATAGCTTGACTATAACCTCATGAGAGAACCTGAGTCGGAAGCATTCAGTTTAAGCTACTCCCAGATACTGGACCAACAGGCACCATGTGGTATTTTGTTTTAAACCTCTAACTTTTGGGACACCTGGGTGGCTCAGATGGTTAAGTGTCCAACTCTTGATTTCAGCTCAGGTCAGGGTCCTAGAATGGACCCTCACATGGCTCCCCACTCAGTGGGAAATCTGTTTCTCTGCTTTTCCCTCTGCCCCTTCCCTTGCTCAATCACACTCTCTCAAATAATTCAGTCTTAAAACAAAACCAAAAAAAAACAAAAAAAACCTCAAACTTTTAGGGGCAATTTGTTAATGCAACAACAGATAATATAAGCAACATCATCTATGAATTAGTCTTGTCCAAAATAATCAAATGTCAATCTGATGAAGCTTCAAGTCCCACTACCAATTTATAGATCAGAAGACAGAGAAACATATTAAACTACACCTCAGTGATACAATCAGAAAATCTAGACCACAAAAAGATGTAAATGACAAAGAACTCCATTTCTTCAAAAGATAATCTGCAAGGGAGAAAAAAACAAAGTGAAGGAAATGGAGGGGCCCATAGCTTAGAAGAGTCTTGAAAGACATTTCATAAATTGGTGTGAATAAGGCATGAACTTTACTTAGACCTTAATCCAAACAAAGTGTGGAGAGGAAATTGGAATTTGAACAGACTGGTATTTGATAACTTCGGGAAGAGAGGAGTGGCTTGGGTATTATAATAGTATTATATTTTTTAAGTCCTCATCTGGTAGAGTTGCAAAATATTTAAGAAAGAAATGTTATGATGTCTGGGATTGGCTTCCAAATAAAAGTTGAAGGCAAGTGGTTGGGATCTAAACCAAACAATATTGACAACATTGGTAATTGTTGAATCCAAATGATAGTCCTGTTGATTCATTATACTCTTCTACTTTTGAACGACTTAAATTCTCAACGAAAAGGAATCCCACAACAAAAGTATTAAGTGTTCTGAAAAAAATCAGAATACAATTTTAAAAATTGTGTTCAAACTAAGGCTATCATTCAGACCTACTGGCCATTTTGTTACTTCTGCTTCCAAAAGCACAAGTCTTTCAGGATAATGAAATTGACATTGAGAAAATAGATTGCAAAACATATTATCAATCAGTATATTACATGATGTAACTCAGATGTTAAGCCAAGATCACCCTGCCTTTCGAGACTCAAAACTGACTCAATGCCCTTCCTTTAGATAGTGGGAGACTTCTCACTTCCCCAACCTTTCCAAGATTACTCCACCTGTGGTGAAAGTAGTAAAGTGACCGAGATGTGTAAATTTCTCCTCCTCACCTTGGCCTGAATGGTTTCTGCTGACTTATTGCAGTGATGAATCATATTCTACACATGCTGTTCCTTTTCTACTTCTTGGTATCACTCCAGATGATGTACTTGAGAAGTCATCTTATATTCTAAGCTTTTTAATTTTCCTTAAACAACTAAGTTGTCTTCTGAATTATTCTGATACAAATAAAAATAGGTTTTTTCACTCCACCACACAGGTGACAAAAATGGGTATATGGATACGGGACATTTAAAGAGATATGGTACACTCAAAACAAGTTATGAAGTGACCCTTGGAAAAAAATGTTAAAATATTAACAATGTTGTTTTTTCTTCTAGGAATGGAACTAAGTGATTTTTTTTCTTGCTCCTACTTTCTAATATTTCATGAACATTTGATTATGGAATAATTTTTTATAGGAAGATATAAATCACATTAACTGTCAAGACAGCAACAGGTATATATCTAGGTGACACAGGACAAAGGAGCAGGCAGGCAGAGACCCAAACGGAAGATGCGGATGGTGAGAGCTTGTTCATTTTTCTGAGACTTAGAGGCTGTCTTCTGCTAGGATCACAAGCTAGCTGGTCCTAGCAGAGGGAAGGCTGTAGGTCTCAGAAAGGGGAGCACTTTCTTACCTTACGCTATCTCCTATAGGCCTCTAGCAGCTTCAGACCTGACCTTTGTGAATGAACTAGTGATGCTTCTGGTGCTTCTCCATTCCCCAGCTAACCCATAAAGATTAGATTTACCACCATGGCAGACAATAGGAGACATTAGGCAACTCCATACAGACTGGGGGTTTTGTTCTTAACTAGGACTCTGATAACTAGCACAGTACCTGGCACATGCTGGGCACTTAATAAGTTATCTACTAATATAAATAGCATTATCTAAAGCCTTTTGCTACTTGCCAAAAAGCTTTCACAAGAACCAATTTTCATTTTACAATTAGAGGTTAAAATCTTAAAATGCCAATACTTCATAAAACTAGCAGAGATTTTGATTTTATAAGAGGTACTGTCCAACTATTTAGCGCCTCTGATTTTCCAACTGATAGGATACACCAAGGGAGAAGAGTGCCACCAAAGACATCACTACTGAGGTCACCATCTCTCCTGTAACTACCACACTCAACAGGACATGGAGATCCTTATTATGGGAAACTATGCCTGAGAAGATAAACAAAAACTTGTGTTCTGAACCAAAGGGAGATTAACACTGCTTCCCATAATTCTAGAATTTTTTAAAAAGCTTTTAATGTAGGCAACATATCTATACTTAGAAAAATCCAAACATAAAGGAAAAACAACTCTCATTTGTTTCTGACACCCGATCCCCAGCTTAGAGACAACCACACTTACTATATAAAATTATCCATGCATATGCCAGCATGACCGTGTATTTTCATACTTTTTTCATACTTTTTAAAAAAAGTATGTTTTTCATGTTTTTAAAAACACAAATGGCAGAATGTTACATGTTTTTTCAAACATAGCTTATTTTATTATATAGGAACATAATTCTCTGAAAATTAAAAGTTGTTTGATACAGTTTCAAATTACTTTCAGTTGCTAACAGAGAACAAAAGTAAAGGCAATTTTATCATACATTGGAACATGAATCACATTTAAGCACAAACCTAAAAAACAACAGATTCATTTCTCATCTTTAACCTGTTTCTTCTCACTATCTGCTTCCGTATCAAAAGTGAATGGTTTGTCATAACCCATTAGATGGTCATAATCTTCAGGGTTTGGAAAGAGCACTGGATTAACTAACAGCGATTTTGTTTTAGCATAAAATGTGGTAAATATATGAGCACTGTCTGGAATCCTCACGTCGTTCTGGTGAAACACTGTACTTTTTTCTAAAAGCACAACATTATAAGTAATGGCTTTGTAAGTGTCTGTTGTAGCTTCATGGTACAACCGAACAACATAGCCTTTCGTAACAAAGTGAAGCAGTGCTGGAGTAATCACTGTAAAGCTTCCTATGATGCCATAAAATAATATTTGCAAAGGTAGACTTCCAAATATAATATTGTTTTGTGCAAAAATATATGGTAGTAATGCAAGACTGATGACACTTGTTGAATAAGAGAAACATTTCACACCTAAGTAGGAAAAAAAAAAAACATGAGTATTAATATTTATAAATTTTATAAAAGAATCAATCTATCCAATTAATTCTTCCACCTTTCTTCTTATATCATCATCAAAACAACAAAACCAAAACACATAGTGATTATTATTTTCCAGGCTCTGTGTTAAGTTCTTTACATACTTTATGTATTTTATTCATAACATCTTCAAAAACACACTATGAAGCAGATGTATAATCATCACCATCACTCTCATAATTATCACCATCATATGAGAAAAATAAAGCACTTGCTCAATGTCACAAAACTACCAAGAGGCAGGCAGTACTAGGCTTCAAACCCAAACAATTTGATTCTAGTGTCCAGGCCATTGGCCATTACAGTGCCCCTCCAGGTTGGAAAATTTGCTTTAGGGTTAGCTGGCCTCCACCTCAGTTCCCCAATAAAAGATTTAATATTACTCAAAGATCCTTATGAATACTATTAAAATTAATTCAGTCAGATTAAATAAAACTCTATTAACAAGCATTTCCACATACCTAACATTAAATGTTTACATATAAGACTAACATTATTAGATTAAGTAATTAGATTAAGTGTCCAGGATTTTTTTTAAAGTGTCCAAGATTAAAACAGCAAATTACCAAAAAAAAAAAAAAAAAAACACAACACCAATGGTTAAGAAACGTGGGAAATACATTCAACTTCCAACTTCTTTACCAAGAAAAGATATTCAAATGTTAAAACAGATATTTTTTTACCTGTCACATTAAAAAGATTAAAAATCAATGACTTCTGAAATGTGTATTTAAAAATGGTTAAAATGGTAAATTTTATTATTTTTTTAAAGATTTTATATATTTATGAGAGAGAGAGAGAGAGAGGCAGAGACACAGGCAGAGAGAGAAGTAGGCTCCATGCAGGAAGCCTGACGTGGGACTCGATCCCAGGTCTCCAGGATCACGCCCTGGGCTGAAGATGGCGCTAAACCATTGAGCCACCGGGGCTGCCCATAAATTGTATGTTATGTATATTTTACCACATTAAATAAGTGACTTAAAATGTAAATTTCTTAGTTTGATTGTATAATTTTACCATCTGTTTAGAAAATAGACAAGTTGAGATCCCAGACAAGTTGATTATAAAGCTAATTTAGAAAAACAAAAGAAGAAAAAAAAGGTTGGGGGGAGGAGTTAGATACTAAAACATAATGCTATAATTAAAATGGTGTGCTGCTGGTACACAAATAAATAGATCAATAGAACAAAATGGAAAATTTAGAAAGAAAACCTAACTGCATACAGAAATTTAGCATAAAGATATAATCTTGACGGTGCCTGGGTGGCTGTTGGTTGAATATTCAACTCTTGATTTTGGCTCAGGTCATGAGATTGAGCCCACATAAGGCTCCATGCTCAGCACAGAGGCCACCTGTCCCTCTCCTGCTTCTCTGCACATCCTCTAATAAATAAATAAAATCTTTAAAAAATATATCAAATATGTGCCAAAAGTTGGATAAAAAAAAGAACCCTATCCACACATATAAAAGAAACATAGAGACACCATACTGAACCAAAAATGTACATGGCCCTTAAACAGATAAAATGTTAACGAACTTCAATCATAAGAACATGAAATTAAAAGCACAGTGAGATATTGTTTTTCCCCAAAACTGCCAAAAACCAAAAGTTTGACAACAAACTTTGCTGGTGAGGCTATAATACTCTCTTGTACACTGCTATTGGTTGAAGGCTTAATGATCTTGCATCAGTAATTTAAAAATAATTCCTTCCTTCCTCCCACAGACAGTTGCTATGACACTGGCACACATCCAACTAGATACAATGGGGACCAAGATGCCTCCTATATAAAAGCCTCCTTAGGGACGCCTAGGTGGCTCAGCGGTTGAGCACCTGCCCCTGGCTCAGGGCGTGATCTGCGGTCTCAGGATCAAGTCCCACATCAGGCTCCCTGCCTGGAGCCTGCTTCTCCTTCTGCCTACGTCACTGCCTTTCTCTGTGTCTTTCATGAATAAATAAAAAAAAAAAAAAAGGCCTCCTTAGTTCTTCTAACTACTTTATCCCCATGATTTTTGTCACTACGGTGGGTTGAAAAGTGTACCCCAAAATTCATGTCCACCCAGAACCTCCAAATGTGATCTCATTTGGAAAGAGTCTCTTTCTATATAATCAAAAACTGAGATGAGATCATCCTAGAATAGAGTAGGCCATAAATCCAATGAGAATATCCTTATAAGGACAGAACAAGACAGACACAGAGAAGGCCACATGAGTAAGAAGCAAAAATTGGAGTTATGCTGTTATGATGCCCCCATAAGCCAGGAACACAACTGGTTACTGGGAGCCACTAGAAGCTGGAAAAGGCAAGGAATTCTTTCCTAGACCCTTCAGAGGCAGTATGGCCTTTATCAATACTCTGATTTCAAAACATGAGCTTTCAGAACAAATTCTGTTACTTTAAGTCATCAAGTTTGTGGAATTTACAAGAGCCTGAGGAAACTAATACATATACTTTATTTTGCTTGGATTGAAGTAATTACTATTTTCTTTTCTTTTTTTTTTTTTTTTTTTAAGATTTATTTATTTATTCATGAGAGAGAGAGAGAGATCGGCAGAGATACAGACAGAGGGAGAAGCAGGCTCCATGCCGGGAGCCCGAAGCGGGACTCGATCCCGAGACTCCAGGATCGCGCCCTGGGCCAAAGGCAGGCGCGAAACCGCTGAGCCACCCAGGGATCCCCTAATTACTATTTTCTAAACATATTCTGGGCTTTCCCATCTTCATGTCTTTGCTCATACTACCCTATGCCCTTCTTTCACACCTCCTCATGTTCAAATTCTCCTCATCCGAAAATAAGACTATGACAAAGTAAGTCATTATTTGTTGATGAATTAACAAAAACTATCAACTAAAAGACCCTTCAAATGTCTTTAAACTGGTACCTATTTGGCAGTTTAAAGATCTCTAAAATGGGAGATGCCTGGGTGGCTCAGTGGTTGAGCATCTGCCTTTGGCTCAGGGCGTGATCCTGGAGTACCGGGACTGAGTCCCACTTCGAGCTTGCTGCATGGAGCCTGCTTCTCTGCCTCTCTCTCTCTGTCTCTCATGAATAAATAAAATCTTTAAAAAAAGAATCTCTAAAATGGTACCTCTCTGTTATATATAGAAAAAAATGTTTCTCCCTCAGTTTCTACATAGAAATAGTGATCCCTGAAAAGTACAGTTTCTAATTATCATAATATTGAAAGAACTCAAACATTAAATTCCTATACAAGTTATAATTCTAAAACTTTGAATACCATGGATAACTACGCTCTCCTACAAACATAACATCCTATTTATATACACCTACACCAAAATTCCTATTTATATTCTCTTCTTTACAGACTGGAGTCAAGCGGAAATAAGAAATAAATTAATGTCTCCCCTGCATTTGAAGGACCTGTGTCTGTTCAGAAAGAAGGGTATCATGGGTGTCACTGTTAATACATCTCAATGGTATAAACCCAGGTATCCCAGGCCAGAGATATGGCACAGGTTCAATGGCCAACTCATGTACTGATTCCCGAAGACATTTCTAATCACCCAAAATTGATTTTTCCAGTAACTTCAAAACTCCTCTCAATAGTGATTATAATCAGTCCTTATTGCCAACATTTTATTTTTTTTAAAGATTTTATCTATTTACTCATGAGAGACAGAGACAAAGAGAGAGAGAGAGAGAGGCAGAGACCAGGCAGAGGGAGAAGCAAGCTCCATGCCGGGAACCCAATACAGAACTCGATCCCGGGTCTCCAGGATCACACCCTGGGCTGAAGGCAGCACTAAACTGCTGAGCAACCCGGGCTCCCTTGCCAAAGTCTTATATAGCTAAAATTGTATCCTTAACACAGTTTATTTTGACACCACACACTTGAGAACATACAGATTTCCAGAGTAAATTTTAGATGATTCAGACACCAGCATAATCAAAAACAGGAATGCAAATGCAGGTGGTGAAATCTTGTGGCTGACTTGGTTATAAAGTAGTACTCCAGGTATGTCAGGTTATACTTTAAGATTACTGAAATGAAATACAACCTCAGGAACTTGAACAAAGCACATACCTAAGTTCTTCTGACCTCCCTAATAAATTATTCTAAATACTAAATCATACTAAATACCAAATTAAGAGCTAAGGAAAGAGGGAAGCCTGGGTGGCTCAGCGGTTTGGCACCTGCCTTCGGCCCAGGGTGTAATCCTGGAGACCCAGGATCGAGTCCCACGTCGGGTTCCCCACGTGGAGCCTGCTTCTCCCTTTGCCTGTGTCTCTGCCTCTCTCTCTGTGTGTCTCTCATGAATAAAGAAAATCTTTTAAAAACAAAAAAAGAGCTAAGGAAAGAGCTTCAAACTTAGAGCTATTTAATAATACTCTTTGTCTTCTCAAGTACTTTCTACCACCTAGAAAACCCACTAAACATGTTTCTTGAAAATGTTAAAGTGACCTCAAAAAACATAAAAGAAAGATACTATTTAATTATAAAAGTATTATATGCTTATTGCAATGGCCAAATTTAAAAATATATAAAGTAAATGTGTACTTTCCCCAAATAACCACTCTTAAGGGGTATAATTCCGTATTTTTTTCTCTCTCTCCATATTCAAACATTACACAAATATACACTATTTTGTGTTCTATTTGTTGTTAAACATCTTGGGAAGTGACCAAGGGAGGGAAGCTTTAGCACCTAGCCATAAGATCCCAAAGTCAGGGGCACCTGGGTGGCTCAGTCAGTCAAGTGTCTGCCTTCAGCTCAGGTCATTATCTCAGGGTCCTAAGTCTGATCCCCCTATGGGGCTCCCTGCTCAGTGGGGAGCCTACTTCTCCCTCTCCCTCTGCCTGCAGATACCCCTGCTTGTGCTCTGTGTCATATAAATAAATACAATCTTTAAAAAAAAAAAATCACAAAGCCATAACAGTCTTCAAAAATCTTTTTAAAATCTCCTAAAAATGCAAAGGTTTCAACCTCTAATCTTGATTTACAAGCCACAAGAAAAAAAATTATAACCTAATTTTTCCTCATATCTTACAATTAAGAGATGATATAATAAGAAGTAATGTATCCTGGGTACATTTTTACAACTAAAAGGGGGTTAAAAGGAAATTACCCTCACTTCTGATTACCCACCAAATACTGTTCGGGCCAGATTCCCAGTATAAATCAGCCTTCCATCTTCTGATTTTTCAAGCTCTGTATGTAAGCATTGAACACATCGTTCCCAACAAAGAGGTATCTATTGAAACAGAGACCGTTATAATGTGAGTACATAATAAAGTGCATTTAGGACCAACTTTTAATTTTTTTAAGCTTTATAAATTATAATGAAGAGTAAGAGAACTTGTCATATGAGGTGGTTTAATTCTCCCACATAATCTACCAAGCTCAAGAAATGCAACTAACAAAATCACTGTCCTTAATTCATTAGTCACCTACTGAGTTGGAGTTTGGAAACCCAGGTTTGCATCCCAGCTGAAGGCTTCCCCCCTCCCCCCCATAAAGTGGGGCCTGGAACAAGTAAAACATTTTAGCGGCATAATTTCTTCATTCTGTGGTGAACAAAGACATTACTCCTGTTCTCCTGTCAAAATTTTAAATGCATTAGCTTTTCAAAAAAATGTTAATATAACGTATGTAAAAAAAAAAACAAAACAAAACTGGAAACGCAAATTGTTTCAGGTCCAGATCGTTTTTAGTATTTCTAAAACGCTTATATTATAGCTTGTATTTCTTTTTAAAAAGTTAACTCTTTCCCTACTCATCTCCTTGCATCTGTTGTTCCTCTTAATAGTTCACTTGACATCTTCATCACATTTCACAGGAACAAGAGTTCCCATAAGGTGTAAAAATGAATTTCACAGCACACACCCTTCAAAATGCAAAAGGTATGCCTAATCCCTTTATGCTGAAATTTAATGACATTCCAATTCCCATGTTAGGCACTTATTCCACGTTTCAGCCATACTTTCTAATTCTGACATTTTAAAGGGCAGGATTAGGAGACAATTTATTCAGATTAAAGTGACAGGATCCGGCAGCCCAGGTGGCTCAGCAGTTTAGCGCCACCTTCGGCCCAGGGCGTGATCCTGGAGACCCGGCTCCCAGCATGGGGCCTGCTTCTCCCTCTGCCTGTGTCTCTGCCTCTCTCTCTGTGTGTCTGTCATGAATAAATAAATAATAAAATCTTTAAAAAAAGGGGATCCCTGGGTGGGCGCCAGCGGTTTGGCGCCTGCCTTTGGCTCCAGGGCGCTCTGAGACCATGGCCCTTAAACAGATAAAATGTTAACGAACTTCAATCATAAGAACATGAAATTAAAAGCACAGTGAGATATTGTTTTTCCCCAAAACTGCCAAAAACCAAAAGTTTGACAACAAACTTTGCTGGTGAGGCTATAATACTCTCTTGTACACTGCTATTGGTTGAAGGCTTAATGATCTTGCATCAGTAATTTAAAAATAATTCCTTCCTTCCTCCCACAGACAGTTGCTATGACACTGGCACACATCCAACTAGATACAATGGGGACCAAGATGCCTCCTATATAAAAGCCTCCTTAGGGACGCCTAGGTGGCTCAGCGGTTGAGCACCTGCCCCTGGCTCAGGGCGTGATCTGCGGTCTCAGGATCAAGTCCCACATCAGGCTCCCTGCCTGGAGCCTGCTTCTCCTTCTGCCTACGTCACTGCCTTTCTCTGTGTCTTTCATGAATAAATAAATAAAAAAAAAAAGGCCTCCTTAGTTCTTCTAACTACTTTATCCCCATGATTTTTGTCACTACGGTGGGTTGAAAAGTGTACCCCAAAATTCATGTCCACCCAGAACCTCCAAATGTGATCTCATTTGGAAAGAGTCTCTTTCTATATAATCAAAAACTGAGATGAGATCATCCTAGAATAGAGTAGGCCATAAATCCAATGAGAATATCCTTATAAGGACAGAACAAGACAGACACAGAGAAGGCCACATGAGTAAGAAGCAAAAATTGGAGTTATGCAGTTATGATGCCCCCATAAGCCAGGAACACAACTGGTTACTGGGAGCCACTAGAAGCTGGAAAAGGCAAGGAATTCTTTCCTAGACCCTTCAGAGGCAGTATGGCCTTTATCAATACTCTGATTTCAAAACATGAGCTTTCAGAACAAATTCTGTTACTTTAAGTCATCAAGTTTGTGGAATTTACAAGAGCCTGAGGAAACTAATACATATACTTTATTTTGCTTGGATTGAAGTAATTACTATTTTCTTTTCTTTTTTTTTTTTTTTTTTTTTAAGATTTATTTATTTATTCATGAGAGAGAGAGAGAGATCGGCAGAGATACAGACAGAGGGAGAAGCAGGCTCCATGCCGGGAGCCCGAAGCGGGACTCGATCCCGAGACTCCAGGATCGCGCCCTGGGCCAAAGGCAGGCGCGAAACCGCTGAGCCACCCAGGGATCCCCTAATTACTATTTTCTAAACATATTCTGGGCTTTCCCATCTTCATGTCTTTGCTCATACTACCCTATGCCCTTCTTTCACACCTCCTCATGTTCAAATTCTCCTCATCCGAAAATAAGACTATGACAAAGTAAGTCATTATTTGTTGATGAATTAACAAAAACTATCAACTAAAAGACCCTTCAAATGTCTTTAAACTGGTACCTATTTGGCAGTTTAAAGATCTCTAAAATGGGAGATGCCTGGGTGGCTCAGTGGTTGAGCATCTGCCTTTGGCTCAGGGCGTGATCCTGGAGTACCGGGACTGAGTCCCACTTCGAGCTTGCTGCATGGAGCCTGCTTCTCTGCCTCTCTCTCTCTGTCTCTCATGAATAAATAAAATCTTTAAAAAAAGAATCTCTAAAATGGTACCTCTCTGTTATATATAGAAAAAAATGTTTCTCCCTCAGTTTCTACATAGAAAAAATAGTGATCCCTGAAAAGTACAGTTTCTAATTATCATAATATTGAAAGAACTCAAACATTAAATTCCTATACAAGTTATAATTCTAAAACTTTGAATACCATGGATAACTACGCTCTCCTACAAACATAACATCCTATTTATATACACCTACACCAAAATTCCTATTTATATTCTCTTCTTTACAGACTGGAGTCAAGCGGAAATAAGAAATAAATTAATGTCTCCCCTGCATTTGAAGGACCTGTGTCTGTTCAGAAAGAAGGGTATCATGGGTGTCACTGTTAATACATCTCAATGGTATAAACCCAGGTATCCCAGGCCAGAGATATGGCACAGGTTCAATGGCCAACTCATGTACTGATTCCCGAAGACATTTCTAATCACCCAAAATTGATTTTTCCAGTAACTTCAAAACTCCTCTCAATAGTGATTATAATCAGTCCTTATTGCCAACATTTTATTTTTTTTAAAGATTTTATCTATTTACTCATGAGAGACAGAGACAAAGAGAGAGAGAGAGAGAGGCAGAGACCAGGCAGAGGGAGAAGCAAGCTCCATGCCGGGAACCCAATACAGAACTCGATCCCGGGTCTCCAGGATCACACCCTGGGCTGAAGGCAGCACTAAACTGCTGAGCAACCCGGGCTCCCTTGCCAAAGTCTTATATAGCTAAAATTGTATCCTTAACACAGTTTATTTTGACACCACACACTTGAGAACATACAGATTTCCAGAGTAAATTTTAGATGATTCAGACACCAGCATAATCAAAAACAGGAATGCAAATGCAGGTGGTGAAATCTTGTGGCTGACTTGGTTATAAAGTAGTACTCCAGGTATGTCAGGTTATACTTTAAGATTACTGAAATGAAATACAACCTCAGGAACTTGAACAAAGCACATACCTAAGTTCTTCTGACCTCCCTAATAAATTATTCTAAATACTAAATCATACTAAATACCAAATTAAGAGCTAAGGAAAGAGGGAAGCCTGGGTGGCTCAGCGGTTTGGCACCTGCCTTCGGCCCAGGGTGTAATCCTGGAGACCCAGGATCGAGTCCCACGTCGGGTTCCCCACGTGGAGCCTGCTTCTCCCTTTGCCTGTGTCTCTGCCTCTCTCTCTGTGTGTCTCTCATGAATAAAGAAAATCTTTTAAAAACAAAAAAAGAGCTAAGGAAAGAGCTTCAAACTTAGAGCTATTTAATAATACTCTTTGTCTTCTCAAGTACTTTCTACCACCTAGAAAACCCACTAAACATGTTTCTTGAAAATGTTAAAGTGACCTCAAAAAACATAAAAGAAAGATACTATTTAATTATAAAAGTATTATATGCTTATTGCAATGGCCAAATTTAAAAATATATAAAGTAAATGTGTACTTTCCCCAAATAACCACTCTTAAGGGGTATAATTCCGTATTTTTTTCTCTCTCTCCATATTCAAACATTACACAAATATACACTATTTTGTGTTCTATTTGTTGTTAAACATCTTGGGAAGTGACCAAGGGAGGGAAGCTTTAGCACCTAGCCATAAGATCCCAAAGTCAGGGGCACCTGGGTGGCTCAGTCAGTCAAGTGTCTGCCTTCAGCTCAGGTCATTATCTCAGGGTCCTAAGTCTGATCCCCCTATGGGGCTCCCTGCTCAGTGGGGAGCCTACTTCTCCCTCTCCCTCTGCCTGCAGATACCCCTGCTTGTGCTCTGTGTCATATAAATAAATACAATCTTTAAAAAAAAAAAATCACAAAGCCATAACAGTCTTCAAAAATCTTTTTAAAATCTCCTAAAAATGCAAAGGTTTCAACCTCTAATCTTGATTTACAAGCCACAAGAAAAAAAATTATAACCTAATTTTTCCTCATATCTTACAATTAAGAGATGATATAATAAGAAGTAATGTATCCTGGGTACATTTTTACAACTAAAAGGGGGTTAAAAGGAAATTACCCTCACTTCTGATTACCCACCAAATACTGTTCGGGCCAGATTCCCAGTATAAATCAGCCTTCCATCTTCTGATTTTTCAAGCTCTGTATGTAAGCATTGAACACATCGTTCCCAACAAAGAGGTATCTATTGAAACAGAGACCGTTATAATGTGAGTACATAATAAAGTGCATTTAGGACCAACTTTTAATTTTTTTAAGCTTTATAAATTATAATGAAGAGTAAGAAAACTTGTCATATGAGGTGGTTTAATTCTCCCACATAATCTACCAAGCTCAAGAAATGCAACTAACAAAATCACTGTCCTTAATTCATTAGTCACCTACTGAGTTGGAGTTTGGAAACCCAGGTTTGCATCCCAGCTGAAGGCTTCCCCCCTCCCCCCCATAAAGTGGGGCCTGGAACAAGTAAAACATTTTAGCGGCATAATTTCTTCATTCTGTGGTGAACAAAGACATTACTCCTGTTCTCCTGTCAAAATTTTAAATGCATTAGCTTTTCAAAAAAATGTTAATATAACGTATGTAAAAAAAAAAAAAAAAAAAAACTGGAAACGCAAATTGTTTCAGGTCCAGATCGTTTTTAGTATTTCTAAAACGCTTATATTATAGCTAGTATTTCTTTTTAAAAAGTTAACTCTTTCCCTACTCATCTCCTTGCATCTGTTGTTCCTCTTAATAGTTCACTTGACATCTTCATCACATTTCACAGGAACAAGAGTTCCCATAAGGTGTAAAAATGAATTTCACAGCACACACCCTTCAAAATGCAAAAGGTATGCCTAATCCCTTTATGCTGAAATTTAATGACATTCCAATTCCCATGTTAGGCACTTATTCCACGTTTTCAGCCATACTTTCTAATTCTGACATTTTAAAGGGCAGGATTAGGAGACAATTTATTCAGATTAAAGTGACAGGATCCGGCAGCCTGGGTGGCTCAGCAGTTTAGCGCCACCTTCGGCCCAGGGCGTGATCCTGGAGACCGGGGATCGAGTCCCACGTCGGGCTCCCAGCATGGGGCCTGCTTCTCCCTCTGCCTGTGTCTCTGCCTCTCTCTCTGTGTGTCTGTCATGAATAAATAAATAAAATCTTTAAAAAAAAATAAAGTGAGAGGATTAATATCTCCAACTCCTTTCTCCAGGGAGCAAAGAAATTCCTTAAAATAGCCTCATCTAATAAAAAAAAAAAAAAAAAAGAACAAACTTCAAGTCAGGTTGAGGTCTTTCAGTGCATCCCCTTTCGTTGCAAATTAACCCTTCCGAGGCTTCCTCTCAGGAGCACAAAATAGTGCGAGTCCTCACAAGCCCGCTGGGTCTGCAACCACCCGTGAACCGCTTTCTCGAACCGCCCGGAAAAACGACCCAACGGCCAGTCTCCCGGGATGGGGATGGGTCCCCCTGGAGCCGCGGGCGCCCCGGGCCTCCCGCCGAGGCCGAGGCCGAGGCCGAGCCCCGCGGGGGGCCGCTCCCCACCCAGGCCCCCCGGCCCACGCCCCCTGCCCCGCCGCCCCTCACAACGCCCACCTGCGTTCGCCCCCGCCGGCCCACGAGCGGCGAGGCTCCGCGCAAGCCCACGCCTCCGCCGCCCAGCGGCCTCGAGGAGCCGCGCCAGGGGGCCGCGCGCCAGGAGGCCGCCCTCAGCCCTCGCAGCGCGGCGGCCGCCCGCGGTACCGTGCTCTGCCCGCCGAGCCCCAGTCCGGCCGCCCACCGGCTGCGCAAGGCCAGGAGCAGCATCCCGCGCGCGAGGACGGCGGCAGCGAGAAGCCCGAGGCCCGAGGCCCGCCGCCGCCGCCGCCACCCGCCGCGCACGCCCCGCCCCGCCCCCGGAGGCCCGGCCCGGAGCGGCCGCCCGCGCGTGCGCAGAACCCGCGGCCTGCCCGCGCCTCCCCGGCCTCGCGCGTTCCCGGCGCCCCGGGCTGTGACCGCGACGCGCCCCCCCCCGCGGGGCCGGGACCCGCCGGCGCCCCGCCGGCCTGCGGCTTCGCTTCCGCAGACCTTCGCGCTCCTGCTGAGCGAGTTGCAAGGTCAGGGCGGACAGCCCGGGGCGCGAAGGACGGACCGAGCCGGGAAGTCAGAGTTCAGCCTTTGATTCCCCTGAGCGTCATTTTTCTAGGCCTCCAAATCCGTTTTCTCTTCGGAAAATGATTCTGACCTATGAGCACAGAGGAATGACACTTTATGCGACTTGGACAAAAATGAATGGTGATTTAATCCAACCGTGGGGTTGGTAGAAAAGAATTGGAACTTGTTCATGCGATGCTGATACTTGACATTGGTCCTTGGAATCCTTCACTCGTTTGTTCATTACTTGTTAAGTACCGAGTGCCTAAGGCTAAGGAGCAGAGGACAGAAAGATACCGCACAAAATTGGAAACCTGTACTAACGGTGGAGGAAACACCTACAAATACGCTAAAATATAATGCTATTTTAATATAATTAAAATATACCAATCTACAAAAGGCTTGAGAAGCCAAAAAAAAAAAAAAAGCATGATTATTTTGGCCTCAGTATGTCTAAAAGCTTCACGTTATCTGAGTCTTGAGGGATGAGCATCCAACTGGTTGACACACCTATTTACTATTTCAGAAGAATGCTTTTGAATCAAGACGCTTTTGGCATAGGAAAGGATCAAACTAAAAAGTCTAAAATACTATCACCTTGAAAATTCAAAACCCTACCTTTTTTTTTTTTTCTGGGAATCCAAAGAGATAAAATTATACTGCTTCCGGGATCGCTGGATGGCTCAGTGGTTTAGCACCTGCCTTGGGCCCAGGGCATGGTCCTAGGGCCCCCGGGATCAAGTCCCACGTCAGGCTCCCTGCATGGAGCCTGCTTCTCCCTCTGCCTGTGTCTCTGCCTCTCTCCCTCTCTCTCTGTGTCTCTCATGAATAAATAAAACCAAAAAAAAAAAAATTATACTGCTTCTTTATGAGTGACTTCATTTTCTTAAAGTTGTCTTCCACTTACATTTTTTTTTTAGATTTATTTATTTATTTATGATAGACAGAGAGAGAGAGAGAGAGAGAGGCAGGGACACAGAGGAGGGAGAAGCAGGCTCCATGCCGGGAGCCCGATGCGGAACTAGATCCTGGCACTCCAGGATCGCGCCCTGGGCCAAAGGCAGGCGCTAAACCGCTGAGCCACCCAGGGATCCCCTTCCACTTACATTTAAAAAACTCTTCTGTTTAGTGTAATTGATACCACAAACATCAATTATCCATTTAATTGGTATGTTTAAAATTTTTTGTTAGTACAGTGTTTTCATACTGTTACAAAGATAAATTAAGACATTTTTAAATGTTTTGGTTTATTTGAGCAAAAATCTATTCAAATTGGGCTGCGCCAAACTGAAAGTGGTTAAGAGTCCTCCACTGAGAGTAGCTAATAGACATTTGTTGAAAATAAACTACTTGAATGGGTTTTTGGGATGACACTAAGACTTTTAAAAAAATAATACCCCATTCACATCACCTAAAAATTTCCCTTCAAAGATGAAGGTTGATGGGAAATTACAAACCAGTTATCACTTACAGAATGTGTGACTGCCATTACTGTATATCCTGTTTGTTTTTTAGCTATCTTTCCTCCCCATCCACCAGCTCTCTTTCTTTCGTTAAGGTGAGTTTAAGGGCAGAATGGCATGATGAAAAAAGAAAAGAAAAATTTTGGTAAAGCTAGTATATCGATAAGAACCCTAAATATTTTTTTTTATATATTACTAGCTTAAAGCATGTATTAGGAGAATTTTTCCCAAGAAGAATTTGTCAACAGATTATCAAAATCTTTTAAAATGTTCATATTCTGAAGAAATAATCAGAAACATGGTCAAAGGGTATTGCAGAGATACTAAACACAGTATTACTTTAAATGATTTAAAAATGGAAATGAAGTAGGGGCACCTGGATGCTCAGTCTAAGTATCCAATTCTTGATTTCTGCTCAGGTCATGATCTCAGAGTGTTGAGAGCAAGCCCCACGTGCAGCTTTGCATGCTGGGTGTGGAGCCTGCTTAAGAGTCTTTTTCACTCTCTTCCCATCCCCCTGCCCTCTATCTCGCTTTTAAAAAATTAAAAATTCAAACCAGGTGTATGTCTAACATTAGAGAAATACTTAAGTGAATCATGATCTATTTATACAATGTAATTCTATACAGACATTAGAAATGATGCCTATTGAGATTTTGGTTACAGAGACGTTAAATTGGAAAGTTAACCAGAACCATATACACACAGTCTGATCATGTAAAAGTGCGTGGAAAAAACAAACATCTGCAATCTATTTTTTATAATGAGCATATATTATATTGACTACATAAATACAAATTTAAAATACAGTAAAATTCTGTACAAAAGAAACTAATAGGGGATCCCTGGGTGGCTCAGCGGTTTAGCGCCTGCCTTGGGCCCAGGGCGAGATCCTGGAGACCTGGGATGGAGTCCCACGTCCGGCTCCCTGCATGGAGCCTGCTTCTCCCTCTGCCTGTGTGTGTGTGTGTGTGTGTGTGTGTGTGTGTCTCATGAATAAAAAAATAAAATCTTAAGAAGAAGAAGAAGAAGAAGAAGAAGAAGAAGAAGAAGAAGAAGAAGAAGAAGAAGAAGAAGAAGAAGAAAAGAAAGAAACCAGTAGTCCTAGACTAGATTTTAGCCCCAAGTTTGGCATTAGCCAGCGTCGGTATCCTCACCTGGGAAATGTCATTCTCTGGGCAACTAATATAGTGATCCTTTCGAGAGTGATAATGCAATGAGGAAAAGAGGAAGAGAGAAGGGAAGAAAACGCTTCTTAAGTAAAGGAGGAAAAGGATGATTGAAAATGAGCCCACAGGGACGCCTGGGTGGCTCAGCGGTTGAGCGGCTGCCTTCGGTTCAGGTCGTGATCCGGGGATTCCGGGATCTAGTCCCACAGGAGGCTCTCCGCAGGTAGCCTGCTTCTCCCTGTGCCTACGTCTTGGCCTCTGTGTCTCTCGTGAATAAATAAAAAGCTTCTTAAAAGAAAGAAAAAGAATATGGGCCCACAGCCTCCTCTCCTCACCCCATTGTCTCTCCTCCCTACCGAACTCTTCTGAGCCACCGTTAAAACCAAAAACTTAAAAAAATATTTTTTTTTCTTGTAAGAGCTTTGAAAAGTTAACTCAGAACAATCCGTTATAAAGCAATGATTTATCTTCCAGATCAACAAAACATGTCTTTCAAGCAAAAGTCATAAATTAGGTCAACCAATTTTGCTTCGTCTTTACTTCCCTACGTGGGCATTGTTAACACAGCAGCGCTCGTTGAGCAACATGCCATGGAGAGTGTCTTGGCCCTACATTGCCTTCTTGCCCCGGTCTCCTGAACAGAGTGCAAACTTTTTTTAGCTGTTTCAGCTTTTCTGGAAGGGTGCCTGAATCAAACCACAGCAAAGCAAGTAAAAAGGGTGGACCGATCGACAGAGCGAGAGAGGAAGGGTGCTGGGGCAGAGAGGGCGCGGAGGGTCAAAGACGGCCTCAGAATTCAGTTATCCGCGGCGAACTCCTGGGATTTTCACCGAGCGATCTCAGAATTAAGTAGAGCTGAGCGACTCCCGGCAGGGAGGGGTTTGTAGGGACGGAGAAAGGCTCCCAACCCTGGGGGGTGGAGGCGTGGTTATGATCGGTGTCGAGAAGAGAGGAAACGAGGCCAGCCGATTGTGCTAGCAGTCAAGATGCTCTTGCCCCTTTCCACCAAAAGACAGTTATTTAAAGAGCACGATCTTGTTAGCATCGAAACCGCACTCCCCCTGTTCAATCTTTTCTCTGCAGATAATCTCCGACCCCGGACAACCTCTAAAATCACCAAAGAGCGGAACATTCAGCGTGAGAAACTACAAGTCCCAGGGTGTAGTGCGGCAGTGGAGCCTGTAGCCTCCAGAGAAACTACGAATCCCAGGATGCAGTGCTGCCTTGGAACCCCACCCCCCCTTCCCCCAGCTGCTTTTGGGAATGACGTCCCTGAAGAAATAGGATCAGGATCGGCGCTGCATGCTGGGAGTCAGAAGACCCAGAATCGGATTGGTGGGGATTTGCAAAGGGCCGCGGTCCCGCGAGGTTGGCCAGCGGCACTGCGGGAGGAGGGACGGGGGGCGGGGCGCTGCGCACTTCCTGTTGGCGGAAGTAGTAGGTACTCAGCAGGTACTAATCTCCCGCGCGGCGCAGAGCGCGTCGGTGACCCGGCGGAAGTGATTCCTCTAAGTGCCCCGGAACCCAGGGCGCAGGCAGCTGGGGGTGGGGGGGCGGCCCTGGAGTAGGGGCTGTGGCGGTACGCGGGGAGCCGGCGCGGTGGCTGCGGTGGCTGCAGGGCCGACGAGTGAGTGTCGGGCTGGGGTGGGAACGGAGCTCCGGATCCGCGTGGAGGCCACGGCAGGCTCGCGCTGGGCGCGCTCGCGATCCTACTTCCCACCCCTTCCCATTTGGGCGGGGAAGGAACGGAAGCTCTTAACCTCCCCGGGCCTCTTCGGCTCCTGGTTTGGGGGAGGGGAGAGGAGGGCGGCGGGACCTTTCCAGGCGGCGCTCGGTGGGCTCCAAGGAGGGTGGAAGGAGGGGCGGCGGCCCGCGGGCCTGGGCCTTCCCGGGGCTGAGGCGGGGAGGGCGGAGTCCGGAGCACGGCAGCCCGGTCGCTTTTCCTTTTTGCTTTCCCCGTGTGCTCTCAGATAACGTCCTTTTCTTGGAGTCGGTCCCCCGGTCACAGGAGTGGCTCTCACAGCCCCAGCCCTCATCTTTTTCCAGCTGCAGGACCCCGAGAAGTTTACCTTCTGGGGGGAACTTGTCGGACCATCTCTGCCCGACTTGATAGTTTGGGATTCCCGTCGTGCGTCTGCCTTCCAGTTCTGGCTGAAAGGTATCTAGTCCAGCGATGGTGGGGTTTCCCTCTCGAACTGAAAACTCTTCGGTGACATAGTCGTAAAGTTCACGTCGGTGGTGCGAGCGTTTTTACTTTGCGTCACCTTCGGTGTGGAGAACAACCGAAATCCTTTAGTTCGAGCTTTAAAATCCTTTTTTTTTTTTTTTTTCAAATCGCCAGATTTGCTTTTTTGATCCCCAAATAGTCGTTTCCTTTTCTGTTTAGTAGACTAAGATGATAAATCTGTGCTCTCGCTTACATTATATTTGTAATCCATGATGTTGAAACATCACAGTTCACACGTGGATTCATTCATTCTGGAAATACAATGGTAAGGAAGCAACTGCGGTCTCTGCCATCGGGGATATTTATTTATTGCCCGTGGTGATTCGGGGTGCCTTTTCAGTTTTTAAAATGACTTATTACTTTTTTTCCTTAACTAGTAACTACCGTTTATATATATGTTTATTTCAGCTCACAGATTCCAGTTTCATTACTTTTATGGTAATTCAGTGAAGTAATTAGGCGATAGTAGTCAGAAGTTATAGTCAGCTCTAAGTATCAAGTTCTAAAGTAATGTTTGAGTGTATCTTACACAGCGCTTCTTTGGTGAGTTTTTTTAAATACAGATTTTTCATTGCTATAAAATAATCTGGAAACTCTTTGCATTTACACTGATATATGTACATGCATTTTAGCTAACTTGTGTTTACTGTTGTGTTATTAAATAAGATCCAAAAAAGCCCATCAAGTGATGCCTGAACTTTCAAGCCTTGGTAATTAAGAAAACAATAATACCATTCACTAAGAAATATTTATTGAACATCTATGTGCTAGGTACTATACTAGGCTTACCCTAATGGAGCTTGGGGAAAGAGAGGAAACACAATAAGTATAAGGTATAAGCAGATATAGTTTCAAGTGGTGATAAATGAAGAAATTGTATCAAGATTAGAGTTAGATTAAATTAGGTGACTAGGATAGGGGTGTCTAATTGTGATAGGGTGGTGAGCAAGGAGTTGATGTTTCTCTGGCACGGAGACCTAAATGATAAGGAAGAGCTTTTAAGATAGCAGTAACTACAAATATAAAGACCTTAAGAGAAGAATGGACTTGAACTATTACAATACTAAGAAGGCCAGCATACAGTATAGCTGGGGCATAGTGAAGGAAGAATGATGGGAAATAAAATCAGTAGTTAGCAAAGACTAAATAAGATACAACATTATAGTTCTTTTTCTCGTTTGTAATGAGAGTCCATTAGAGGATTTTGTGCAGGAGAATGACGTGTAATTTCTACTTTTGATGGCTAGTTGCTGTGTGGCAAACAGACCAGTTGGAGGAAAGCAAGGAAACTAGCTCCTCAGGAGGTTTATAGTAGTCCAATTGAGAAATAGTAGCTTTAACTAGAGATGTAGGGTGGAAGTTTGTGAGGAATGGTCTGATTTGAAATATAATTTGAAGATGGAGCCAGGTAGGTCTTGCCTTCACCCCTAAGACAGAAAAAAAATTTGAGGAATCAACTGCTTTGCCCAAGCATCTGGGTGAACAGTGGTACCATTTACTGAAATAAGGAAGACAGGAGCCTACGCTGGTTTCTGAGGAATAAGGAGTTTTGCATAGGAAATCAGGAGTTTGATAATTATTATGCAGCTCAGAATGTGTGCAAGTAGGCAAGTTGAATATTCATAACTATTGCTTAGGGGCAAAGTCAGGCTAGGAGGATTATCTGGGGGTCATATTTTATAGATAATATGTAAACCTGTGGACTGAAGGACATCCAGTAGAGAGTGTTAATGGAGAAGAGGGCAGAAGACTGGGAGCGTTGTGGTCAAAAGATGAGCAAACCGTGATGAAAGCAGAAAAGCCAGGAGGGTGTGGCATCTACAATACTAAGGGAGGAACCTTTTGGGAAGGAGGGAGTAGTCAACTGTAAAATCCTGCTAAGAGTTAGATAAGGCTTAAAAATTCTCCATGTAAACAAAGTAATTGAAATATGATGAGCCCTTTGAATGGACTAGCAGGCCAGAAGTCTGATCAGAATGGGTTAAGAAGTGAATAGTAGTAATGATGTTATAGCATTTTGATGTGATAATGGAAATGAAAGCAGGACTGAGTCCTTGGAGAGGTGTGCTTAAGTGGAAAGATTGGCCTTGGATAGGAAGGTTGATTTTTATTCAATTTTTGAAACAGGAGGGTAGACAGATTATATGATATATAGAGGCAAGTAGGATGAAGATAGAAAGACAAGGCAATTGAAGTGATATCTTTCTGTTTTCCTGATAAAGTAAGTAAAGTCTGGGCAAGGAGAAGGTGTTGGAGGTTTAGGAGAAGCTAGGATTTTTTTCAGAGTAGAAAATGCTGGGTGCCTATTTAAAGTGTATGGTCACAAATTTAAAAGTTGAGATCAAAGTGGTTGTGTCTTTTCTCCAGCCATATACATCTCTTTGGTTGAGGCGTTAGCTAAGCAGAGAATTAGGTTTACCCAGGATTGGGATGGGTGGGTAGATCAATTAGAGGAGAGGGCAGGGAATTCGGGACTGTGAGATGTATATGGTGCTAATCCTGATGAACTCTTAACAGTGGGATGAAGCAAGGTTGGAACTTGTTTTATATTTGTTCTTTTAAAATATATTTTTAAGATTATATTTATTTATTTAACAGAAGAGAGGGAGATGTGGAGCTTGATCCCAGGACCCTGGGATCACGACCTGAGCCGAAAGCAGGCGCTTAACCGACTAAGCCACCTAGGCACCCCCTATATTTGTTTTTTATTTTAGCCCATCATTCTAAGGATTTTTTAAAATTATTTTATAATATGTTTAATCTATAATTAGATACTATATAGTGGAAGTATTTGTTCAGACTTTTTTAAACCAAAACAAAGGAGTTTGGGGATCATTGTCTAAGAAGGCGGTTAGGTGGTTTACAGGGGTGAGGCCTACATACTCCATGGAAACACATAGCACTCTGGAGCCCTTAAGTTCTGTGCTGTATGAGAGCAACAACTCTTTAATAAAGACGGGAAAGTGGGAATTACAGGCATTTGTAGAGGGAGGAAGAATTTCAGATGGGTACAATCATGAAATGGTGCTGGAAGGAACTTTTAGACACAATTTAGTTCATTGTGTTTAACAGAGAAAGAAACAGGACTCTTATCACTTTAACCTATCAGCGTCTCAAGATAGAAATTTGGATAGTAGAAATTCAGATGTGGACTTTGCAGTGACACTGTTGCTTTGTGTATATGCCTTCCCCACCCCTCTCCTGATCTGGCTCATGCTGTTTATTTTCCCTCTTCCAGTTCTGCTTGGTAAAAACACCTCCACTGAGACCCAGATCAAAAGCTAGTTTCCTCTTGTGACTGTTCACTGAACAGATTGATAGTTCCAGATTTACTTCTTTAGGACTCCCAAAGTCCTGCTCCCCTCTATTAGCATCTGCAAACCTAGAGAATTTGGATTTATTATCAACATAAGTATCTTTTGAAAGGTTAATGAGACAGAAAACCATTTTCGATTGATGATATTTCTACAATGAAAGATATCAAAATTTAAGAAATATCATCAATAAATTAAAATAAGTCAAAAAATCTTACTTTAACCTAATTTTTTGATTGAGTTGTAATTAACATTTGGGAAATGCTCAGCGTGCCATTTAATTTTCTAGAAAGTTGCCTCATGCTTCTTCCTAATCATTCCTCCAGAAAGCCACTAATCTATCACTCTGAGTTCATTTTGCCTGTACAAATGGATTAATGCAGTATGTACTTTTTTGTTTGTTTCTCCTTTCAGTATGTTTTTGGTATTCACCTATGTCCTGTGTATCAGTAGATCATTCCTTTTTGTTGTGAGTAGTATTCCTCTGTACAAATGTATTATAGCTTCTGTATCATCAGGATAGTCTCTCATTTATTTTGAATAAAGCTTCTGTGAACATTTCTGTAAAGATTTTTTGTGAGCAAATTATTTCTTGGATAAATACTTAGGAATCCAGTGTAAGAATTTAGGAAAGTCTTGTTTATCATTTTGCCACTTGTAAATTGGTATGAAACAGCTATAATTTACGAAACATAAGTAGCCAAGAACCATTATTCACAGTGATCTGGAGATCACTTAACATCACTGTAATGATTGTTGTGGTCTGCACAACCCTGTGTAATATTTCTGATTGGTCATTTGAGCCCAATCTAAAACAGAGCTCTTAAATATCAGAGAAATCTCTTCTAATCCAGATTCCTAAAGCCCCACAATTCACGATAGGCAGAACATAGAACTGGGGATCCCTGGGTGGCTCAGCAGTTTAGCGCCTGCCTTTGGCCCAGGGCGTGATCCTGGACTCCCCAGTATCGAGTCCCACATCAGGCTTTCTGCATGGAGCTTGCTTCTCCCTCTGCTTGTATCTCTCTCTCTCTCTCTCTCTCTCACTCAAATAAATAAATAAATAAATAAATAAATAAATAAATAAATAAAATCTTAAAAAAAAAAAAACAACCTAGACCTGGCTTTTATGAGGGCTTGTTTTGTTTTATTTTACTAAAATAAAAACTTGATCATTTAGTACAGTTTGGCCGTGATTAATTGTTAACCATGAGAAATAAATTGGAAATTGAGGTCAATGCTTTTACTTTATTTTTTCTTTTTTATTTTATTCATTTATTCATGAGAGACACAGACAAGGGTGGGAGCAGAGACGCAGGCAGAGAGAAGCAGGCTCCATCTCGGGTCTCCAGGTTCACTCCCTGGGCCAAAGGCAGGCCCTAAACCACTGAGCCACCCAGGGATCCCAATTTTTTTACTTTAAATGACCTAATAGACTCCTTCAGTAAAAGCAAAGAACTGTCCTCTTTGACCTACTGGAGACTGCCACTGAGAACAGAACTTGTTCTTAGAGTCAGGGATGTTTGAGAACGAGTTTTAACCCTAGGAGATTTGAGGACATTATCAAACCAAGTTTCAGATTGCATTAGTTCTAAGAAACATAAAATTCCAGAAGTCATGTATAGGAATAATATGCTTCATACACTTGCATTTATAATTAGCAGTACCATACCATAAAGTCCGTGCAAAACTGTGAGACTGATGTTTTAATTATCATAATTTCATAAAATGTGGTTATGTCGTTGAAGTCTTTAAAGTAATTGTTTTGGGGCACCTGGGCAGTTCAGTCAGTTGAGCATCTGCCTTCGGCTCAGATCAAGCCCCATGTCACACTCCCTGCTCAGCGGGGAGTCTGCTTCTCCCTCTCCCTCTGTGTGTTCTCTCTTTCTCTCAAATGAATCTTTAAAAATAAATAAATAAAAATTGTTTTAAGAATTAGAATTCATATTGACTGAATGTTATTGTGAAAGATGGAATTCCATCTCCTTCTTTAGTTACTCCCTCCCTTCAGTATAGCCCAGAGTATTTCCATAAACTTAAATAGAAGTTTCCTAGAAGGAACAGTTTTCACTGTGGTTGTCTAAAAGTTCTAAGTTTATTCAATGCCAACATCCTGGAAGAACATGAAAATTATCAATCCTGGTCAAAAACCTATCGTATCATTAAATAACTATTCTGTTAGAAAGCTCAGAATAGGAACACCTAGGTGGCTCAGTGGTTGGGTGCCTGCCTTCGGCCCAGGGCGTTGATCCTGGAGTCCCGGGATCGGAGTCCCACAGTGGGCTCTCTGCATGGAGCCTGCTTATCTCTCTACCTGTGTATCTGCCTCTCTCTGTGTCTCTCATGAATAAATAAATTAAAAATCTTAAAAAAAAAAAAAGCTCAGAATGCTACTATCGGTGTTTGTGGCAGATACATTATTGTATGAAGCTTCACATCGTTAACATTACCATATAATTACCCTTGTGTTGAATCCCTGGGTCACAAAGAAATAGAACCTGCTTGCTTTGTGGAAACTTACAGCTAGTAAGCAAGACAAAATATATCTAAAAGGACACACTTAAAAGCATTTGCATCTAATAGTGAAGAAAACTATAAATTTCACAGTGAAGGAGAAATGGAGGAGGGTTACCATTTGCTAAAAGTAATAAGACTGCCTACACAAGAATTAAATATAGGAACATTGTTATAAGTTAAATAGGCCAGAATGAGAATTTTAGCTTGTCTTGAAAGACATGAATCCAGTGACACTGTAAGCACATTCTGAGCAGAATGTTTTGATGTGTTATTTTACAAATTGGAATAACCTAATTTCTATCACCTTGTATTTGTTTTCCAAATTAATCCTATTTTTACATAATATTTTTAATCATCAAGCTGACCATTGTTCCCTTATGAGCTGCTTGATTCCACACTCTTGTTTCGTTTCTCTTCTCTTCTCTTTTTTCTCTTTTCTTAAGATTTTATTTATTTGAGAGAGAATGAGCAGGGGGAAAGGAGCAGAGGGAGAAGCAGGCTCCCAGCTGAGGAGGGAGCCTGGTACAGCTTGATCCCAGGACCATAGGATCATGACCTAGCATCATGACCTGAGCTGAAGGCAGACATTTAACTCACTGAGGTGCTCCAGTTTCTTTGTTTCTTTCTTTTTTTTTTTTTTAAGATTTTATTTATTTATTATTTATTTAGAGAGAGTACACAAGTACAAGTAGGGGAAGGGAGAGAGAGAATCCCAAGCAGACTCTGAACCAAGCACAGAGCCCTACACAGGATTCTACCCTGAGATATGCCTAACCCACTGAGCCACCCAGGTGCCCCTCTTTTTTTTTAAATTTATTTACATAAGTAATCTCTACACCCAATGTGGGGCTCAAACTCACAACCCAGAGATCAAGAGTTCACATGCTTTTCCAACTGAGCCAGCCAGGAGCCTCTTTTTAAAAATCAAAAAGCTTCTTTTTAAAAATCAAAGTTAGGGGTACCTGTCTGGCTCAGTCAGTTAAGCATCTGTCTTTGGCCTAACTGATGAGCCCCCCAGGGGTCCCTAAATCATAGCTTTCTTTAAGAAAACCATAATTTTCTAGTTATTTACACTTTTGTGGGGGGGGTTGAGATTTTTTTTTTTTTTTTAAGATTTTATTTATTCATGAGAGACACAGAGAGAGGTAGAGACACAGGCAGAGGGAGAAGCAGGCTCCATGAAGAAAGCCTGGGTGGGACCCCAGGATCAGGCCTTGAGCCAAAGGCAGCCACTCAACCGCTGAGCCACCCAGGAGTACCTATTTACACTTTTGAACATGTATTTTTGTGCATTTCATTTATTCTGCAGAAAACATGATTAAGAGGCAAAAAACCACTTATTTTACATAAATGGCACCAGGGACACCTTTTTCATTCGTACTATTAGAATCAATATCCTATTTGCCTTTGCACACAAGACTAGTGTTTCTTTAAAGTAGATATCAAGAATTGCTCATCTTCTGATGATTCTGCTGCTGCTTTCCAAAAACTGTTGTGCTATTTACTTAGTTTTCCCCTTTCCTCCAGCACTTGATTCTTAGCACATTCATTTTAATGTTTTAACTTGCATGTTCTATGATTACTGTTGGGATCAAGCATTCTTATACAGGTCTATGAGATTATTTGCATTTTTTTCTTCTGTTTTTTTCCAGAGCTTGGTAGATGTTTTATATTTGGTTCTTTAATCTGTAGCATATTTTTGTGAGTGATGTCAGACATCTAACCTTCCTACCTTTTTGAAGTAAATAGCCAATGTAAGAAGACAGAAAATACAGAGAATAGATTTGCAGCTGTTGCTATCATCTACTTAATAATCCAAGCAAATCAATTGAAAAACTATTAGTACTGATAAGAGAATTCTGCAAAGATAATGGGATACAAAATCAACTTTTAATAGATTTAAAAGCTTTTCTTTAAAACACCAGCAATAATCTTACAGAAAGTATAATAGGAAAACAAGATGGCATTCATAATAAAAACTATAAAGTACCTAAAATTCGACCTAACAGGAAATGTGCAGTGGTAAAATGGGACTTGCCTGACCGTTTAGCAAAACCTGTTTATCACACTTTATGATGAAAATAATGGATATATTGGTCAGGTATAAACAGATTAGCGAAAAAAAAAGATTAGTGAGACAATATAGTCTAGACATCCGTATAATATAATAAATGATAATGGTAACATTTCAAATCCAAAGGATGGGCTGTTCAAAGATCTTTTCAGTGTTCAGTCATACTAGATTCGGTACTGATTTCAGTGTAGGTACTAGGCTCACCTCGAATTTCTATTGGTTACTAAAAATTTTTTTAAACTACAAAAGTAATATTTATATATATATATATAACACTGTAAAAGCACAACGACATCCGAGAACTTTTTGTTCATGCTGCTGTATCTTTTGCCTAGAACTATTTTCGACCTACTTCTCTACCACTGCATTTACCTACCTAATTCATATTTCCAGAACTCAGCTCAGTTATGGAGTAGGTATTCAAGTGTTTACACTGAGATTTTTCTAACTCCAAACTTAGACTTATGTAAGTAATTTGTGGGTTACATCCAAATTTAATCATATTTCAAATATTTTTAACTTCTACATAAGAATTAGGATTTACTTTTAACTGTTAATGTTAATTTACTGTTCTCTTATTAATGATGGGGAGTCCCTTCCCCCACTCACCCACCTTCAACATTGTTGTATAAATGGTGAGATTGATTTGCTATATTAAGTCTATAGAGAAGCTGTTGCTACCCAAAGGGCTTCTAAGATGTGACTTTGCATGGTTGCTTAGCTACTGCTAGTTAAATAAACATTCTAGATGTTTTGCTCTGGAGATTTTCCAGATAGAAAGTTGGCACTCAAATTTCTTCCAGCTTTTCTAGCATTTTTTTCCTTTTTTGTTTTTTCAGAATGATTACAAAGCAGTATGAATAGAATAAAATAAAAATGACCAATGAATTTTGGTCTAGTATCATTAAGTGACACAGTACTGTTTTAAAATTTTAGATAAGTATCTAAGGATTTATATCAGCAGCTCTTACCAGTAGTAAAAAGGAAGTTTTAATGGGAGCCAAAATTGTTTACCATGGCAGTATAGAATAATGGTAAGGTGCATGGGCTCTAAAGCAAACCTACCTAACTTTAAATCCTCATGCTACCAGTTATGTTAGAGAAGCTTTAAGCAAGTAGTAGCTTCTTAGTGTTTCTTCATCTCTGACATGCAAATAATTATTCCCCTGTGAAAGTGTTGTTTTAAAATAATGTATGTAGTCATATAGTGCAATATCTACCACTTATTAGCCCGTCAAATTGTTGGTAATGATGTGACATTGCCCTTGTTGTCCTTAGCTCATATTAGATATGGTACTTTAAATATTTCCCTCCATGCTTAGTATTCTAGACTAATTGATTTGATTCCTACTCCCATTCTGTCATTACCTGGAACAAATCAATTCAACCCCTCTACATCGGTCATACTACCATTTCTTAAGATGAGGGATTATGTGGGTTATCTCCAAGTTCCTTTCCTGTTCTAAAATGTTATGGTTCATTTTTTGGCCCTTCTCTTAAGGCTAGAATAAAACACTGGTCAGGAATTTCTAAGAGGATAGGATATTTTCCTGTTAATAACATAAAAATATTGGTATAAATAGAATCCTCCTTGAAGAAATCATATGAAATTAGAATTACTCGAAACATAAGCCCTTTTTCTTTAGCATTCATCTCATTTTGTAAAATTTAAATTTCTTGAGGCACTTGGGTGCCTCAGTTGGTTAAGTGTCTGCCTTTGGCTCAGGTCACGATCCCAGGGTTCTGGGATCGAGCCCCACATTGGGCTCCCTGCTGTGCTGTCCCTCTGTCTCAAATAAATAAATAAAATATTTTTTTTAATTTAAGATTTCTCAAAATATTAAAGATTTTTCTACCACTTCACTGTTAAATTTTGCAGCAAGGATAAGCACAGTAAGATGCACTATAAATGTCACACTTATATAAGTTGAGGGCAAGCCCTTTTCATTTTTATGAAAGCTACTTCATGTCCTTGGATTTATCATGTCATTCATTCAGCAAATAAGTGCTGTAGTGTCCACTAGTATCTAGTAGATACAAGTATACAAAGAAATGATTAAGACCAGCAATCTCTGGGCAGCCCCAGTGGCTCAGCGGTTTAGCGCCGCCTTCAGCCCAGGGTATGATCCTGGAGACCCGGGATTGAGTCCACGTCGGGGTCCCGGCATGGAGCCTGCTTGTCCCTCTGCCTGTGTCTCTGCCTCTCTCTCTCTCTCTCTCTCTCTGTCTCTCATGAATAAATAAATAAACTTAAAAAAAAAAAGACCAGCAATCTCCTTCAAGTTCAATTCAACTCCTAAGGAACAACATCTGTATTTTTAAACTCTTGTCAAAATAGTTACGTTAAAGGGGGGGATAAAACCAAATCTGTATTTAGACTACTATTCTGAAGGTGATCATCTTTTCTCAGATGTTCAGAAACTTGATCCTGTTCCATATTATGATGGCTGGGAAACTTTTGCATAGCAGAGAGAGAGTCCTTAACTTGTAATACCAAACACATTAAATAGTAATGGGTGAAAACATTATTCCAGCATTAATCTTAAAATAGCATTGTTATATTTTCAGGAAACTACTAAGGTTCCTGTCGAAGTAAAGTAGAATTTCGTAAGAACATAATGGGTAAGTTGTATAAAAGTAATTTTATATTTCAACTAGGAGAAGCTGGTTTTTTTTCTCTAGGATAGGCTTTTCCCATTGGTGAATTCAAGTAAAAAAATGATCAGAGAAGACTAAAATTAGTTGTTTAAATATACAGCATCTGTTTACTGTAGGCATATCTCAGAGATACTGTGGGTTTGGTTCCAGGCCACAGCAATAAAGCAAATCAAATGAATTTTTTGGTTTCCTCATGTTTATAAAAGTTCTATTTACATTGTACTGTAATCTATTAAGTATATGATAGCATTATGTCCATGTATATAATACCTTAATTTAAAAATACCTTATTGCTAAAAAATGCTAATCATCATCTGAGCTTTTGGTGAGTCATCATTGTAACAAAAACAATAATAATAAAAAAGTTTGAAATATTGTCAGAATTACCAAAATGTGACACAGACACAAAGACAGCAAATGCTGTTGGAAGATGGCACCAACTTGCTCGATGCAGGGTTACCACATTCCTTCAATTTGTCAAAACTGCAAAGCACAGTAAAACAAGGTATGCCTGGACATATTTTTGAAAGGCAGATAGGTAATGTTTCTGTGCCAAGTATAATTTGTGAGTGCTAGTAAATAATAACACCTCAAGAAATTAGAAACTTTCCCAACCAACATATAAAATGCTTTAACTTGCAAAAAAATTTTTGTAGATTTAATTGATAATTGTTTTTCTTTTCTAAGAAATTGGTAAAACCTGCTAAATATTTGTATGCTTGAATAGTCTATAATTTAGAAGTTACTTTAATCTTTATGAGTCCAGCAGCTTTTATTATGAAAAATTGCAAGAGTGATAGACTACATAGCCTTCAGTGATTGTTAATATTTTGCCACATTTGCTTTCCCTTTGTGTATGTTGTTTCTACCAATATACACATACACACATTTTCTACCATTTATTTACTTGTATGGTATCACTTCATACCTAAATACAAGAATAGGCATCTCCTATTTCAGTCCATATTCAGAATTTCCCAGTCATTTCAATAGTGTTCTTTACAGCAGGTATATTATAGACATACCTCATTTTAGTGTGCTTCACTTTATTGCACTTCACAGATACTGCATTTTTTTTTAACAAATTGAAGGCTTGTGGCCACCCTGCATGGAACTGCATGGAAGCCTATTGGTGCCATTTTTCTAATAGCAGTTCCTTATTTCACGTCTCTGTCACATTTTGGTAATTCTCACAGTATTTCACTTTTTCATTATTATTATTATATTTGTTATGGTGATCAGTTATCTTTGATGTTACTATTGTAATTGATTTAAGATGCCGTGAACCATGCCCACATAAGATAGGGAACTTAATATATGTTGTGTGTGTTCTGACTCCCACACCGACCAGCTCTTCCCTCATCTCTCTCTCTCTCTCCTCAGACTTCCCTATTCCCTAAGACACAAAAATTGAAATTAGGCCAATTAATAACCCTACAGTGATCTCTAAATATTCAAGTGAAAGGAAGCATTACACATCTCTGACTTTCAAGAAATGGTTAAGCTTAGTGAGGAAAGCATGTCAAAAGCTGAGACAAGCTGAAGGCTATGCCTCTTGTGCCAAACAGCCAAGTTATGAATGCAAAAGAAAAGTTTTTGAAGGAAATTAAAAGTGCTACTCCAGTGAACACACAAAAAATAAAAAAGCAAAACAGTCTTATTGATAGAGAAAGTCTGAGTGGTCTGGATAGAAGATCAAACCAGCCATAACATTCTCTTAAAACAAAGCCTAATCCAGAACAAGGTCCTGACTGTCTTCAATTCTGTGAAGGCTAAGAGAGGTGAGGGAGCTATAAAAGAAAAGTGTGAAGCTAGCAGAAGCTGACTCATGAGGTTCAAGGAAAGAAGCTGTCTCTATAACATAAAACTGTGAGGTGAAGCAGCAAGTTATCCAGATCCAGCTAAAGTAATTAGTGAGGGTGGCTACACTTTACAACAGATCTTCAATGGAGATGGAACACCTTGTATTGGAAAAAGATGCCATTTAGGACTTTCATAGCTAGAGAGGAAAAATCAATGCCTGGCTTCAAATCTTCAAAGGACAGGCTGACTCTCCTGTCAGGGGTAATGCAGCTAGTGATTTTCAGTCACAGCCAGTGCTCAGTGACCATTCCAAATATCTTTGAGCTCTTCAGAATTATGCTAAATCTACTCTGTGTGTGCTCTGTAAATGGAACAACACAGCCTGGATGACAACACGTCTGTTTCCAGCATGGTTTGCTGAGTATTTTAAGCCTACTCTTGTTACTTAAATACGTTTCATAAGGTATAGCTGCCACAGAGAGTGATTCTTCTGATGCATCTGGGCAAAATAAACTGAAAACCTGGGAAAGATTCACCATTCTGGAATACATGTGATTAATGGGAAGACATCAAAACATTAACATTAACAGGAATGTGGAAGAAATTGATTGCAACTCTTGGATGACTCTCAGGGATTCAAGACTTCCTTGGAGGAAGTCACTGCAGATGTGGTAGAAACAGCAAAAACTAGAAGTGGAGCCTGAAGGTGTGACTGAATTGCTACAATTTCATGATAAAACTTGAACAGATGAGGGGAGCTGTATCTTATGGGTGAGCAAAGAAAGTGGTTTCTTGAGGTGGAATCTACTCCTAGTGAAGATGCTGTGATGATCATTGAAATGACAACAATGGAATTAGGATATTACATAAACTTAATTGATAAAGCAGTGGAAGGGTTTGAGAGGATTGACTCCGATTTTGAAAAAAATTCTGCTGTGGGTCAGATGCTGTCAAACAGCATCACATGCTACAGAGAAATCATTCCTGAAAGAAAGAGTTAATTGATGCAGCATACTTCACTACTGTCTTACTTTATGAAATTGCCACAGCCGCCCCAACCTGTAGCAGTCACAGCCCTCAGTCAATGACTATCAAATCAACATCAAAGAAAGAACTACTACCTGGCGAAGATTACTATTCACAGGAAACTGACAGTGGTTAGCATTTTTTAACAATGAAGTTAAAGTATGTACATTTTTCTTTTAGACAGTGCCATAGCACACTTAATAGACTACAGTATGCTGTAAACATAACTTTTATATTCACCAGGAAACCAGAAACTTGACTCACTTTCCCATTATTTGCTTTAATGTGGTGGTCTGCAACTGAACCTACAGTATCTTTGAGGTATTCCCATATTTTATATACAGGATTCAATCAAGAATCACTGCGTTAATTTGTCTCTTTAGTCTCCTTTAAATAGTTGCCTACTTTGGGGGCATTAAGAGTGAAGTCTTTCATGACAATTTAAAATTTAGATTTATGTTTACTCCTCATTATATTTAGATTAGACATTTTGGGCAGCTGTAGTACATAAATGATTTTTATATTAATCTTAATTTGAGAGATTTTTAAATTAACTATTAACAAATGAATAAATAAATGGATATTTGTAGCTTGAATACTTCAGCTTTATCATCTGTACTTTTTCTAGGGCTTCCTAAGTTTATAATAAGCCTTAAAATGCTTTTTTTCAGATACTGAATTTTAATAGAAATAGAAATTAAAATTTCTATTAAAATTCAGTATCACATTGTGAAAGTTACTGATGTTAGAAAGCTCTTAAAGGGATATAAAAAAAATATATACTCCCAGAAAAGTTCTATTGAGCTAGCTACTGTGGCTGAAGCCAGCAAGGTGGCAATGAGGGTAGCTGGCAGTACAGTAACATCTACATACTCTTATCTCCTCACTTCTATTTTGAATTTCAAAGACTGGTATTTGTCTATATTCATTACTTCAGTCATGTGCTAATTTAAACTCAGCAATAACATTTTTTGATCATTATTTTCATGGATTAAGAGTAAGATGCTGAGTAAAAAAGGAAGCCCTAACTTTCAGAATTAGGAGTTTATGAGAGAAGTTGAACTCCTATGACATATAAAGATTCTTCTCATAAATACACAAAGCATCTTATTTTAGAAATGAGTATTTCAGGTGATTTGGTTTTACTATTGTTTTGTTTTGATCTTTCAAATTTGAATGTGCTGCTGTTTTCACAAAAAAATACTTAATACTGCCTTAAATAGTTAATACTTCCTTAAAAAAATACTGGTAAATTTTCATCTATAGTAACATCTTTGAATGTAGTTTATTCTGACATTGGAAGATGTTTAGAGAATAATTAAGAGTTAAAAAACCTTAAAAAAATTTAAAATAAATAAAAAAAAACTTAAAATCTTGGTATGTGATCATCCAGAAATGTTTCTAAGTTCCTCAAATATTAACCTTAGTAAACCTGTTTGCTTTTAATTTTGTGATTCAAAAATCATTTTACTACTTACTTTACTTTAGATGGAGAAGAGAAAACCTATGGTGGCTGTGAAGGCCCTGATGCCATGTATGTCAAATTGATATCTTCGGATGGTCATGAGTTTATTGTAAAAAGAGAACATGCACTAACATCCGGAACAATAAAAGCCATGTTGAGTGGCCCAGGTAGGTACATTTCTTTATTTTCAGTTAATAAATCTTCACTTTTAATGTTTTTAACCTGGGATCCCTGGGTGGCTCAGGTTGTGATCCTGAAGTCACAGGATCGAGTCCCACATCACACTCTCTGCATGGAGCCTGCTTCTCCCTCTGCCTCTCTCTCTCTCTCTCTCTCTCTCTCTCTCTCTCTGTGTATGTCTCTCATGAATACATAAAATCTTTTATTAAAAAAAAATAATAATAAATATATAAATAAATAAATTCTGGATACTAGCCCTCTTATCAGATATATCATTTGCATTTTTTTTTTTTTTTAAGATTTTATTTATGTATTCATGAGAGGCAGAGAGAAGCAGGCTCCATGTAGGAAGCCTGGTGCAGGACTCAGTCCTGGGACCCCAGGATCACAACCTGAGCCAAAGGCAGATGCTCAACTACTGAGCCACCCAGGCCTCCCTGCAAATACTTTCTTAAACAGTTCTATGATTTTAGCTTTTACTTTAGGTCTTTGATTTTTAAGTTAATTTTTTGTATGTGGTGTGAGGTAATGATTCAACTTCATTCTTATGTAGGCATCTCAATACCATTTGTTAAAAGACTATTCTTTCCCCCATTTAATGATCTTGGCACCCTTGTTTAAAGTAACTTGACCATAGCTGTATGGGTTTATTTATGAGCTTTCAACTCTCTTCTAAGAATTGATTTACTCTTTTTTTTTTCTAAGTAATATCTACTTCCTTTTTTTTTTTTTTTTTTTTTTTAAATAATGATAGCCCTTCAAGGTCTTGGAAACCTTGCTTCCAAATTCCCTAGAGACTTTTACCCTATCCCAAAACGCCCTCACAACTTTATTTTATTTTTCAAGGTTCCATTCATCCATTCATTCATGAGGCACAAAGAGAGGCAGACACACAGGCAGAGGGAGAACCAGGCTCCATGCAGGGAGCCCGATGCGGGACTCGATCCCGGGTCTCCAGGGTCAGGCCCTGAGCCAAAGGCAGGCACCAAACCACTGAGCCACCCAGGGATCCCCCAGTAATATCTACTTCCAATGTGGGGCTTGAACTCAGAACCCTGACATCAAGAGTTGCAGGCTCTACTCACTGAGCCAGCCTAGTACCCCATTCCACTGATATATTTTTATGCTAATACCACAGTATTTTGATTACTATAGCTTTGTAGTAAGCTGTGAAATGGGGAAGTGTGAGGCCTCTAACTTTGTTTTACTTTTTCAAGATAGTTTTGGCTATTTGAGATTCCTTGTTTGTTTTGGCTTTTTTAAGTTTTGATTTAAATTCCAGTTAGTTGGGCAGCCCCGGTGGCTCGGTGGTTTAGCGCTGCCTGCAGCCCAGGGTGTGATCCTGGAGACCCGGGATCGAGCCCCACATCAGGCTTCCTGCATGGAGCCTGCTTCTCCCTCTGCCTGTGTGTCTGCTTTTCTCTCTCCTCTTTGTGTATTCTCATGAATAAATAAATAAAATCTTTAAATTCCAGTTAGTTAATATACAGTGTAATAGTAATTTCAGGTATACAATATAGTGATTCAACACTTCCCTACAACACCCAGTACTCATCACAAGTTCATTCCTTAATCCTCATCATCTATTTAACCCATCCCTCCCACCTCCCTCCTAGTAACCATCAGCTTGTTCTCTGTAGTGAAGAGTTTGTTTCTTGCTTTGCCTCTCCACTTTTTTCCCCCTTTTGCTTGTTTTGTTTCTTAAATTCCACGAGTGAAATGGTATGGTATTTGTCTCTCTGACTTAATTTGCTTAGCATAGTACTCTAGCTATATCCATCCACATCATTGCAAATGGTAAGACTTCAGTCTTTTTTATGGCTGAGTAATAGTCTAGTGTGTGTGTGTGTGTGTGTGTGTGTGTGTGTGTGTGTGTGTATACCTATACATACCACATCTTCTTTATCCATTCATCAGTTGATGGACACTTGGGCCGTTTCCATAATTTGGCTATGGTAGATGATGCTGCTATATATAACATTATCTGGGTGTGTATCCCATTGAATTAGTACTTTTGTATTTTTTGGGTAAAAAACAGTAGTGCAATTGCTGGATCATAGTCGTTCTGTTTTTTATTTTTATTTATTTATTTATTTATTAGTTTTTTTGTTTTTGTTTTTGTTTTTTTTTTAGTTTGTTTTTTAAATTTTTGAGGAACCTCCATACTGTTTAGAATGGCTGCACCAGTTTGCATTCCCACCAACAGTGTAAGAGGGTTCTCCTTTCTTCACATCCTCACCAGCACCTGTTTCTTGTGTTGTTGAGTAGCCATGTAGCCATTCTGGATAGGTGTGAGGTGATAGTTTATTGTAGTTTTGATTTGTATTTGCCTGATGATGAGTGATGTTGAGCATCTTTTCATGTGTCTATTGGCCATCTGTATGTCTTCTTTGGGAAAATGTCTATTCATGTCTTCTGCCCGTTTTTAATTAGATTATTCATTTGGGGGGGTGTTGAATTTTATAAGTTCTTTATATATTTTGGATACTCACCCTTTATCAAGTATGTCATTCACAAATGTCCTATTCCAGGACATACAGGTGGCCTTATAGTTTTGTTGATTGTTTCTATTTGAGGTCACTTGTAATACTTTTTCTATATTTTTTACTATGGAAAATTTAAAACACACAGAAATAGAGAAGAGAGTACAATACACTTCCATGTACCCACCAACCAACTTCAGTTTTATCAGTGTTTTCCCAGTCTTCTTTTAAGAGTATTTCAAGCAAATAAATCCCTGCTAGTATCATTTCATTTGCAAAATCTACAATAGCTCCTCTGTATTCTTTTTTTTTTTTTCAGACCATGAATTTTATGAAGAAACAGGTTATTTGTAAAATGTCCACATCTGGATTAGACTTAATGTTTCATCTTGTAAGCTTATAATTAGAACTCTAGAGACTTGATTAGAATACAATTCATTTTTCTAGGCAAGAATACTTTATGAGTGGTACTACTGTGTCTCTATTGTCTCAATCTTTTAGCAATGTCAAGATTGATTAGGGGGTTCCAGTGTTAGCAAGCTGATTCATCTATGAACAACAATTCTGCAGTCAGATTTTTATAATGCCTTTAGCATTCATTATGATATTACTGAGATTTACTTCATTTGGAATTACAAAACAGTGATTTTCTAATTCTTTTTTTTTTTAATTTTTTATTTATTTATGATAGTCACACACAGAGAGAGAGAGAGAGAGAGAGAGAGAGAGGCAGAGACACAGGCAGAGAGAGAAGCAGGCTCCATGCACCGGGAGCCCGACGTGGGACTCGATCCCGGGTCTCCAGGATCGAGTCCTGGGCCAAAGGCAGGCGCCAAACCGCTGCGCCACCCAGGGATCCCTGATTTTCTAATTCTTATAATTTCTTCTGCATTTATTAGTTAGAATTCTCCTATAATGGGACGCCTGGGTGGCTAAGTGGTTGAGCGTCTGCCTTCGGCTCAGGGCGTGATCCCGGAGTTCCAGGATCTAGTCCTGCTTCGGGCTCCCCGCAGGGGGCCTGCTTCTCCCTCTGCCTGTGTCTCTGCCTCTCTCTCTCTTTCTCTCTCTCTCTGTGTCTCTCAGAAATAAATAAAATCTTTAAAAAAAAAAAGAATAAATAAAATCTTAAAAATTTTCCAAGTACATAAATTAGAAAAAAAAAACTTTTTGGTTATCCTGAAATATACTCTGTATAGCAAAATCTAGATAAATGCTTGACATTTTTTCCTTTTACATATAATTTTTCAGAATAATGAAATGATTCCTCAGATCTTCCAGTAGTGAAGAGTGTTTTGTTTTTTGGGGTGTGTGTGTGTGTGTGTATCATTTTTAACTTGTGACTTTATATTATTTGATGTTTTTTAATCTAGTGCAGTCCTTCTCAATGATGCTAAAATTGACCCATTTGCTCCATTTTTTATGCCAGAAGGAGCCATATCAGGTTGACTCCTCTGTCCTTTTGACGTGGCTCTGGTAGTCTTAGTTATACTGCTTTCTATAATAACGAGATTTCTCAAGTTCATTTGGTACATTATTCTCCAATTCTGAAAATATTTTTCCAAAGAGCTGTTTCCTTGTAGTGGAAAATGGTACGTAGGAACCCTAGTCCGGTTGCTAGCCTTACTCATTGCTCATGGGGTGAAGTACTTTTGGGCTTTTCTACTGGATAGAGCTAGGATGTACTTTAGAAAACCAAAGTCAAAAAAAAGAAGAAAGAAAGAAAACCAAAGTCATGAATGTCAAGAAATTGAATTAAAAATAAAATTAGAATATGCTTGTTTTTGTGAACCTGATCTCCTTTAATTTATCTGCAGCCCAGAACTAATGTTTGCATAAAAAGGAATGAAGTACTAATACATGTAACCTTCAAAATACGATGCTAAATGAAAGGAGCCAAACACCAAAAGGTTGCATGTTGTATGATTCTATTTGTATAAAATATCCAGAATAAATAAATCCATAGAGACAGAAAAGATTGGTGTTTGCAAGAGGCTGGGAGGTGGGAAAAGGGGAGTAACTGCTTAAAGGGTATGGGGTCTTATTTATGCCTTATTTTGGTGAGAATGTTTTGGAACTAGGTAGCAGTGGTGGTTGCACAACATCGTGAATGTACACTGAATTGTGTACTCTAAAATGGTTAATTTTATGTTACATGAATTTCACCTAAAAAAAAAACACCCTAATGTTTATCTAATATTAAAAGCTTACTAAATGTCTGTTGCTAATAGTTCATGCATATATTCAAGAGAGAGTTTTAGTCATTGACAAACCAAAATTTACTTCACTGCTTTGAATTCTTCATTCAGTCCTGTTCTCCTTTCTTCCAAGCCCATCCCCAACTAATAGACATTAGAAAACTGTTTAAAAACTATATTTATCTACCTGTTATATTCAGTACACAGTGCTAGTACTAGACTGCTAAGAAGCTATTTTATCCCTGTACTAAATGCTGAAATCTCTCTGTAGCTAAAGAAACTTTGAGAGATAAAGTTTATAAAGTGTTACTAAAACAAAGGGAAGTAGCTTAAGGAGCCCTTATTACCTTATTAATATTATCATAATTTTTAAAACTAAAAGAGAAATGGGTCTGCTTTCTTGAGAAAATTATTTTAAAAAGCATTATATTTATTTTTTATTTTTACGTAGCAGCTCAGTATAGCCCAGGGCTCCTAATGATCCATGAATACTTGATTCCTTAAACTCAATCTTCTAAAAGATTTGTCTTTTTTTTGTATCCTGTTCACCCTTACTTAATTGTGCCACCATGATTCTTAGGAAAAGCTAAAGTGTCCAAAGTCCTAGAAGAAAATTAGAATTTTAAAATTCAATTTTGAATGATCTCAAATGGTATCTTAATAAAGATTTTTTTATATTTATACTCGGAGTTAGGTATTTCATTTGATGGTAGTTGGGTTAATTCTTTTAACATTGTATTGTTTTGCTAGGGCTGCTGTAACAAAGTACTTTAGACTGAGTGATTTAAACAATAGAAAACTTATTTTCTCATAATTCTGAAGGGTAGGAATTCGAAATCAAGGTATTGGTAGGGATTCTTCTGAAGCCTCTCTCCTTGCCTTGTAGCTGGGTGTCTCCTCTCTGTTCTTCACATTGTTTTTCGTCTGTGTGGCTGTGACCTAAACTGTTCTTATAAGGATACCAGTCATATTAGATTGGAGATCACTCTGATAACCCTGTTTTGCCTTAATTACTTCTCCAGAGACCCCATCCATGGATCATTAACAGCACCTATACTACAACTGGAATTTTACAGAGAAGATTAACATGGCCCCTATGCAAGGATGATATGCAAATTTGTGAAGCAGTCCATGTTTTTAAAATGCTTCCTGAACAGAAAAAAAAGAGGGGGGAAAAGACCCTATTTCCAAATAGTCACTTTTGAAAGTACCGAGACTTAGGACTTCACAACATGAATTCATTCAGCCTGTAACAAACATACTTCTTTTCTTTTACAGGTCAGTTTGCTGAGAACGAAACTAATGAAGTCAATTTTAGAGAGATCCCTTCACATGTGCTATCAAAAGTATGCATGTATTTTACCTACAAGGTTCGCTACACTAACAGCTCCACAGAGATTCCTGAATTCCCAATTGCACCTGAAATTGCACTGGAACTGCTGATGGCTGCGAACTTCCTAGATTGTTAAATAAAATAAATTATAATAAACTGTTAACTTTTTTCAGTATTTAATACCTGTAGTTCAGTTAGTAATTTTTTCATATATAGCATGTTGCCTGTGTGCAGTTGAACTTTAAAGTTCATTGCAAAGCAGATTATCTTCTGTTTTTTTGCATAGCAATCAGAGTTGAAATTTGTTTGCTACATCAACAAATTAAGGACATTTTCACAAATTGAGAAATAAACAAATATGCCAATTCGTAGGTGGTTTTGCCTTATCCTTTGGATGTGATTTTTTTAGATTAGTGGTGATACAGTAAATACTGAAATTTAAGCAGAAATGAACATATTCTACAGGTAAATAATGGGGCTACATATTTTTGTGGTTTTAGTTTTTTTTAAAACCTATTCTGATCTAATAGCCGTTAGCATTACTAGAGTTATGCAAATAATTGCATTATAAACATGTTTATAACTTAGCCAAAACATTGATTTTTATAACTGTCAAAGACATAAGAGTTGAAATTTCTTATGTGTTTTTTGATAAACTGCAGTATTGTTTAAGTGTATCTTGTCTTTTTGTTTATTGCTACAATTTAAGAACTTTATTTAAAAGCAATTTTGGAAGATTACTAGGCACAGCTTTTGGAGCAATCACTTTTTGAACTGTGGCCACACAGTCAACAAGTAAGCTACATGACTGATTTCATGTACATTGTGCATTTTGGCCAATCCAAAGTACTGTATTTCATTGACTATAAAGCTTTCTTTGCAATATTCATCCTTCTTACATAGTCCTTTGTTGTGACTGCACTTCTGATTATTTAAATATGTTCTGAAAGACTCATTATGGACTTTATTCAGCTCTTAAAAGCTAGACTTTTCTGAACTATTCCAGTCTTCCTCCAACCAACTGAAATGTTATAAAAAATTTAAAATGTGGAGAGATGCAGTGCAAATCTTATAATGCACTTTGATAGTATATGAATTATCTTCTGTTAATTAAAATATGTCCCAATAAGTATGATACCCATAATCTGTGGGTCTTCTACTGAAATCAGATTTATAAAGAGGTCATTCAGCTTTTATACTAAACAGACAAAACTTTGAAAAACTGACAGAGCACCCCTGCTTAGGCATGGGAAAAGAAGCACTGGAGTAAGGTTTATTATTATCTCTCTCTTAGTAGTAAAACAAAGCTGTCATTATAGGAGATATATATTTAAGCCTTCAGCTTAGTTCTTTAAGACTAGTTTTAATATGGACCAGTTTTTCTGGAACCTGTAAAAAACATAAACCAAGATCTATAAAAGTAATTTTTCCTCATAGAAGACCTAACATACTTTCAGCTTACCAAAAGCAATTAAATATGTTAATTGCATATATTTTAGTAACTTCTCAAGACATACTGGTACATATTTTAGTATAGAAGATTATCAAGTACAAGAATTATATTCTGCTACTTGCTGACAAATAATGTCAAAAACCTAAATGATGATCATAAAGGTCAAAGTGACAACTAGAATAAATAAAGTTCAACTTTGACCAATTTTAGTAGGTTACTTTATGCTAGATCTAGAAGTAACCTTAAGTTTAAAATATTGAAATAGAACTGAAAGATTAGGAAAAACTGTATATCTTGCGGCAAATGATACTTGCATGTTAATAAAGGCTCTTGACTGAAAGGTTTGATGAACACTTGGTGTTTGATCTTTTTAACTTTAATTTTTCTCTTTCTCCTGAGAATTCATGAAACTACTTACTTCAGGACATTTTGCTATATGACTGAATAGCAGGAATGTTTATTTGGTTAAATCAAAGAGATAATTTTATATAGCACTGAAAATAGCTTTCTGACACTTGGTAATTAGTTTACTTTTCAAATTATGGGCAAATCTGCCCAACCTTTCTTTTTCTGCACACAAACTATTACCACAAAATCCTGTTTTATTTAGTTAATATTTCTGTACTAAGATTATTTAATGCTTTTTAGATTGCTTATTCTTCATGCAATTATTGACAAATGACATCTCCTTACTTTTGAAGTCTTGTTGGTACTAAGAAAAACAGTTTACCATAAGCAGTAAATTAAGTTCATGTTAAAAGAAATATATTTAGAGACATCTTGCTGTGCATGGAATGGTCATCTTAGTGTGAGCCATATTGCTAAATTTATCAATTCTTTCAAAATAGTGCAAATACTCTGAGAAATAATATAAAACTGCTGTTAAAGGTTGAACAGTATTTAATCCTAGTAATTCCTATCTATATAATTTTTTATAAAGAAATTTTATTCAAAAAAAAAAAAAAAGAAAGAAATTTTATTCAATTTAACAAAGCTTGGATGTATCCAGACTTAGCAGTGCTAAGTAGAGCTTTTGATTGGTTACCTCTAAGTTTGATAAAACACTTATCAATCTGGAAATCAGTAAATGCCATTGATTTTTATATGTACAAACATACATATGTGTATATATATATGTAAATCTCTTATAATTCCAGGCCAGTCATATTTATGTCAAGATTATACATTTCTATTAGGTAAAACTCTAAAATATTGTACCCAATAATTTCTTTTGTGACTTGATCCCGGACCCTGGGATCATGCCCTGAGCCAAAGGCAGATGCTCAACCACTGAGTCACCCAGGTGTTCCCCCCCAATGACTTCTTTAAGCAAATATTTATTAACCTATCATTATTTTTGGTATGTTAGAGCACAAAACTGGGCGTTAAAGTCTGAAATCTTTTGTTAACTAGTCATGTGATCTTGAATAAGTTACTGGGCCTTAATTTCGTATTTAAAAAATTAGGAGATTGCACATTAATAGGGTAATAATGTTTACCACATTAATTTTTTTAATGAACAAACAAGATTGTGTTTGTGGATATTGCTTAAATCCAAAATTGCAAACATAGATGATAAGATTAGAAGGATTATAAAAGAAAAATGGCTTTCTTGCTGCATCGCTTAGATAATACTCTAAATTTCCAGTTTGCTGCTTTTGATTAAGCATTAAATACCACATATCAGTACTAAATATATTAATGGTTAGTTTAGAATTAATTTAGAATCCTTGTTTTCTATTGCCTGCTATATAAAGAAAATCCAATTTTAGTTTTGATTATCCATAATTACTAATATAAAGGGAATATTGGCTATTTTCATACCAGTATCATATAATGCAAGACCAACCCAAAATTCATTTTTCATTCATACCCTAAGGTAGTAACTTAAACTGAAACAGATACATATGTAATTTACTTACTTCATGTATTTCTAACTGAAAACAAGCCTTTTTTTTTCAGTGCCCTGTTGGAATATTGTTTCCTTCCTCTACACTCCCTTAGTTGGTCCCTCCATTCCCCCAAGTCTTTTAAAACATTGGGAAATTTTAAAAGTTGCTTTGAGATAAAACTTGTCTTACTCATCAAATTGTTGTGGAAGTTTTGTGTTAGTACTCTCATATAGGACCCAAGATTATCAGAATTAGATCTTTTTCCTCTCTGTATTACTAGATGCTTAGTCATTTTTAATATAAAAATTTTTGTAATATTTACCTAGATAAAAGTTTATATGTTTAGACCTTTATCTGTGATAAGATCCATTGCTTCATTATTAGAGAAGCATGTACATAATGATAGCTTAGAATAAGAAAAATTCAAATTTCATGACTTTATATTCAACCAAAATTCTCTAAAACCTTTTAATCAGCCTTTTATATCCTGTACTTGTAAGGCTTGTGATTAATTCTGTCTATGCATATCAGCTGATGGTATATGCACTGTTAGGGGTTTTTGTTTTTGTTTTTGGTAATACATCACTAGGATTTTAGCTATAAAGCATGTTAAGTTTTGATGCAAAATTATCAAATATATTTTACTTTTGAGTCAGTGTAGTGTCATTTCTGTGAATCTAAAGTATAATTTTGAATCAGAAAGTACATTTTCTTCAGACTAATAAAGACAATTTGTCTTTCTGTAATTTTATTCAGCCACTTTTGGAAACGCACGTTTCTTTAGTTTCTTACTGCCATTGTTTAGATCAAACAGTATTTGCCGTTTGCTGTTTGGTTTTTACTTTGATGAAGATCCAAGATAAAATTTATAGTCCAAAAAGTCACAAGCTAATTTATGGTAAGATACTAGATTCAGATTGTAGTTCAAATTAGAACAAACATAGTGCTTAGATTCTAGAGATGACCTATGAATGCTACATACAGTAAAGGAAGTCATGTTAGAGTATTGAAGTAAACAATATACAGAATATTGAAATGGTGGAATTAAGATAGGTAATGCATGAAGTGTGCCTACGAAATAGTAAGTGCTTAAGAAATACCTAACATTTCTATCCAAATGAACATTATCCTTCACTTAGGGCTGTTGTTGCTCAAAATGTTTCTGGACTTTAGAGCTTATAATAAATGTTCTTTTGAATAGCCTCATTAGTGGGAGATGCTTTTCTTTATGTGCTGTGTAACAGTCCAATGTTTTTTATCTAGACCTATTGAATAGAGCTAAGTGGCCAGGCTGGTAGAGGAAGAAGGTATATAACTAGAAGAATTAGAGTAGCTTTCTCACGTAGCCAGTAATCTGGTTCAGGTAGCATGGCATTGAGGTCACAAAGCTAAATATAAGAACATAGCAGCATCAAAGTTGTAATTCAAATGGGTTTTATGAAATTACTGTTTAACAATGCAACACATCTCTGTTACTTTGCTTAAAATAGACCGTGTTTAAGCATTTTGTTTCCAGCATTTTGGTTTTGTTTTCAACATCACATTGAAAGATGACTTTCTTGTTCTGGGCAAGAATAGGCTTTATCTGATAAGGTACCACCATCTTTAAACACTAAAGGTACTCTGATGAAAACCTTTTCCTAAAGAATTGAGTCCAGGAAGTTACACTGAGTAATGAAATGGCTATACTGAAGTTATAATAGGTCAGAAGCTTGTGACACTAATGAAACTACAGTTTACATGATTTATTTTTTTTTAATTATTTATTTTTGATAGCCATACAGAGAGAGAGAGGCAGAGACACAGGCAGAGGGAGAAGCAGGCTCCATGCTCTGGAAGCCTGACGTGGGATTCGATCCCGGGTCTCCAGGATCGCGCCCTGGGCCAAAGGCAGGTGCCAAACCGCTGCGCCACCCAGGGATCCCTACGTGATTTATTTTTTAATGCAACTATTACCATTCTTTTCCTAGTAGCAATTTTTGCCTTATGTGCATCTTCTAAAAACTAGGTAAGACAGCAAGAATGAAGGGGGAAGAACTATTTTTTTTTTTTTTTTTTTTTTAGGTAGGATTACCTGTTACCTTTCTTAGTGCCCAGCACAGCACCTTTACATTGCAGACATTCAAAAAATGTTGAGTTGGGGATCCCTGGGTGGCTCAGAGGTTTAGCGCATGCCTTTGGCACAGGGCGTGATCCTGGAGACCTGGGATCGAGTCCCATGTCGGGCTCCCTGCATGGAGCCTGCTTCTCCCTCTGCCTGTGTCTCTGCCTCTCTGTGTTTCTCACAGAATAAATAATAGAATAAATAAATAAAATCTTTCAAAAAATATTTTTTAAAAAAGTTGAGTCAAGTGCACTGGTGTGTAAAGGTAATGTCTTAGTCATATTCCACTGCAACCTTAAATTTTGTTTTAACTACCAATATATAAATGTTGAAATAAAAGATTAGTCTGAGCCTAACTGGAGATATCTGCACATCATTGGTCTACCTCTTGCAGGGAAGAGTAATGAATGGGAAGGCAGGAAAGCTAGGTTCAAGATCATTGTTAATGAGCTTTTTTTTTTTTTTTTTAAGATTTTATTTATTTATTAGAAAGTGAGAAAGCAACAGAGGGAGAGGGAGAAGCAGGCTCCCCACTGAGCAGGAACCCTGATGTCGGGGGTCGATCCCAGGACCCTGGGATCATGACCTGAGCTGAAGGCAGATGCTTAACCAGCTGAGCCACCTGGGCACCCCCAATGATCTATGATGTTCTCCCATGAAAAATAATAGTCTATGAATAAACACTTTTCCAAAGAAGATACACAAATGACAAGTCATATAAACCTGCTCAAGTCATCATGGAAATACTAAACCACAGTAAGATACTTGCTTCACAACCACTGTGATAGGTATAATACTTTTTAAAGGAACAATAATAAATGTTGGCCTAGATGTATAAAAATTGAAAGATAAATTCCAGGTATGAGTGTAAAATGGAACTGCTGCTATAGAAAACATTTTGGCTGGGATGCCTGGGTGGCTCAGTGGTTGAGTGTCTGCCTTCAGCTCAGGGTGTGATCCTGGAGTCCCACATTGGCTCCCTGCGGGGAGCCTGCTTCTCCCTCTTCCTATATCTCTGCCTTCTCTCTGTGTGTCTCATGAATAAATAAAATCTTTTTTAAAAAAGAAAAAACAGTTTGGGACTTAAAAAATTAAACAGAGAGGTTCCAGTTCAAGGTGGCAAAGTAGAAGACTCTGAACTCCCCTCCTCCATAAACATACCAAATTACATGTATTAACAGAACAATTGTTCCTGAGGAAGAACTGAGGACTGACTGAACAGCTACTGAACAACAAAGAACATCAAGAGAAATGGAAACATGTCAGAGTTCAAAAGAATAACTAGCATAGTCAGCTAGCCAGCAGAAGTCACTAAGCACACATAATCTGCATAAGGGAACACCATACACAAGATCACTACTTCGACTTTAGATGTAGCCATTTCATCTAAGTCATAGAAACAAAGTCAAGCAAAACGGGGCGCTAGAACTGTGTTCCAAAAGAAAAGAACAAGAAACTAAGGAAAATAACTAAGTGAAACACAAGCAAATGCCAATAAGGAATTTAAAGTAATGATCACAAAGATACTGAGTTGGAGAAAAGAATTGAAGACCTCAGTGAGACGTTCAATAAAGAGATAAAAAATATTAAAAAGAATCAATCATAGTTGAAGAATACAATAACTAGTTGAAGTAAAAAACACTAGAGGGAATCAACACTAGATTAAAGGATCCAGAAGAATATACCAGGATCTAAAAGGATAATAGAAGACAAACTAAACAGCAAAAAGAAAAAATGAGAATAGATTAAGAGATCTCTTGGACAGCATCCAGTGAACAAACATTTGCATTATAGAGGTCCCAGAAGAAGAAAGAGGTTTAGAAAATTTTGAAAAAATAACTGAAAATTTCCCTAACCTAGGATAGGAAATAGACATCTAAGTCCAAGAAGCACAGAAAGTTCCAAACAAGATAAACCTAAAGAGGTCCACACCATGGCACATAATTAAAATGTCAATGGTTAAAGAAAGATTGAGAATCTAAAAGCAGAAAGAAATAAAAGGAATCTTAAAAGCAAGAAAGATGGGACACCTGGGTGGCTCAGAGGTTGAGTGGCTGCCTTGGCTCAGGGCGTAATCCCAGTCTGGAGATTGAGTCCCACATCGGGCTCCCGCAGGGAGCCTGCTCCTCCCTCTGCCTATGTCTCTACCTCTTTCTGTGTCTCTCATGAATAAAAAAATAAATAAAATCTTTTTTTAAAAAAAGGCAGAAGCTCAAACAACTCAGCCACTCAGGCAAGCCATATTTTAATCTTTAATATTTTTCTTATGTCTAATTATGGCCACTTCTTTTCCACTTAAAGAAGTCCCTTTAACATTTCTTGTAAGGTGGGACATCTGGGTGGATCAGTGGTTGAGCGCCTCCCTTTGGCCCAGGGTGTGATCCTGAGGTCCCGGGATCGAGTTCCGCATCGGGCTTCCTGCGTGGAGCCTGCTTCTCCCTCTGCCTGTGTCTCTGCCTCTCTCTGTGTGTCTCTCATGAATAAATAAATAAAATCTTTAAAAAAAAAAAAAGCAAGCAAGAAAAAAGTTACCTACAAGGGAAAATTTACAAGATTACCAGCTGATTTTTCAGCAGAAACTGAAGCCTTAAGGGAGTGGCATGATATATTCAAAGTGCGGAAGGAAAAAAACAATAACCAAGAATACTCAATAAGGCTGTCATTCAGATTTGAAGGAGAGATAAAGTTTCCCAGAAAAATGAAAGATAAAGGAGTTTATCACCATTAAACTAACCTTACAAGAAATGTTTTTTTTTAAGATTTTATTCATTTATTCATGAGAGACACAGAGAGAGGCAGATACAAAAGGAAATATTCATAAACATAAAGAGAGAAATTGATGCTAGTACAAAAATAGTAGGGGAGTTTACTACTCCACTAACATCAATGGATGGATAGATCATCCAGACAGAAAAATAAAAAAGGAAACAACATCTTTAAATCACACATTAGATCAGATGTACATAATAGATATATAGAGAACATTAGATCCAAAAACAACAGAATACACATTCTTTTCAAGTGCACATGGAACATTCCTCAGAATAGATCACATATTAGGCCATAAAACAAGATTAAATAAATTTAAGAAGATTGAATCATACCAGGCTTCCTTTCCAACCACAGCAGCATGAAACTAGAAATAATTCACAAGAAAAACATTGGGAAAAAAACATGTGGAGACTAAAAATCATACTATACTAAACAATCAATAATGGGTCAATGAGGCAATCAAAGAAGTACAAAAATACATGGACACAAATGACAATAAAAACAAAATGGAAAAAAAAAAAAAAAAAACAAAGACAAAATGGTCCGGGCGGCCCATTCAGCAGTTCAGCACCGCCTTCAGCCCAGGGCCTGATCCTGGAGACCCGGGATCGAGTCCCATATCTGGCTCCCTGCATGGAGCCTGCTTCTCCCTCTGCCTGTCTCTCTGTCTCTCATGAATAAATAAATAAAATCTTTTTTTAAATGGTCCAAAATCTCTGGGATACAGTGAAAGCAGTTCTAAGAAGGAAGCTACAACATAGATCTGCCTCAAGAAACAAGAAACCTAGCTGGCTCTGTCGGTGGAGCATGCAACTATTGACCTCAGGGTTGTGGGTGCGTGGGACCAGATCGGCCGCTGAGATTTTCATGCCAGATGAAGCAAAAGCCAGTGGGGAAGTGAAGAATGCCTGCCACCTCCAGAGACTATTGAAAGACTTCCTGTAGCTGGAAGACGGCAGCCCTCTGGCAGGAGCATTATTTCATTATTTCATTTCAGGTTACAGAGGATTTAGTTCTCAGAAGCTGGACAAGAGATGGGCAGCAGTGAACCCCTTCCCATTGCAGAGGGTGACAAGAAGAAAAAGCAGTGAAAGGCCCGGGGCCACTGTCTCCTTACCAGGGAAGTTTGAAGACACACACAAGCTGACCTCTGAACTGCTTGGAGAGGGAGCCTATGCCAACGTTCAAGGGGCCGTGAGCCTGCAGAACGGCAGAGGATGCTGTCAAAATCATCGAAAACCAAGCAGGGCAGTCGCAGTAGGGCATTTCGAGAAGTGGAGACGCTCTATCAGTGTCAGAGAAACAAGAACATTTTGGAGCTGATTGAGTTCTTTGAAGATGACACAAGGTTTTACTTGGTCTTTGAGAAATTGCAAGGAGGCTCCATCCTGGCCCACCTCCAGAAGCAGAAACGCTTCAACGAGCCAGAAGCCAGCCGAGTGGTGCGCGATGTGGCCGCTGCCCTTGACTTCCTGCACACCAGACGCATCGCTCACCGCGATCTGAAGCCAGAAAATACATTGTGTGAGTCTCCAGTGAAAATCTGTGACTTTGACTTGGGCAGTGGGGTGAAACCCCCACTGTACCCCCATAACCACACCAGAGCTGACCACTCCATGTGGCTCTGCAGAGGACATGGCCCCGGAGGTGGTGGAGGTCTTCAGGGATGAGGCCCCTTTTTACCACAAGCGCTGTGACCTGTGGAGCCTGGGTGTGGTCCTCGACATCATGCCCACCGGCTCCCCCCCCCCCTTTGTAGGTCACTGTGGGACCGACTGTGGCTGGGACCAGGGAGGAGCCTGCAGGATGTGCCAGAAGGAGCTATTTGAGAGCATCCAGGAAGGCAAGCATGAGTTTCCTGACAAGGACTGGGCGAAGCCAAAGACCTCATCTCCAAGCTCCTGGCTCGAGATGCCAAGCAGAGACTGGGTGCTGCCCAAGTCCTGCAGCATCCGTGGGTGCAGGGCCAAGCTCCAGGAAGAGGACTGCCCCCGCCACAAGTCCTCCAGAGAAATAGCAGCAGGACGCACTGACACTCTTCGCAGCTGAGGCCCTGGCGCTTAACCGCCAGCTTTCTCAGCGTGAGCAAGACGAGCTGGCACAGTCATCCGAGTCCCTGGTCGAGGGTCTCTGCTCTGGGAGGCTTTCCCCTCCCTGCAAGTCACGCCTGGCCCGCCCAGGCCGCAGCGACCACCTGGAACCGGGCCCAACTCCCGCCGCACTCCGACCCACTCCGGCCAGCTTCGGGACCTCGGCCTGCCTAGGCCCCGCCAAAGGCCGCAGGGCAAGCAGAAGCAGCTGCTCCGGGCCCCATCCCGGACAAGGCCCTGAGGTTCCCACCCAACCCCCCATTTCCCCAGAGCCATCCAGGAGAAAACTCTATCCAAACAGGTTGTCTTTGGGGATCCCTGGGTGGCTCAGCGGTTTAGCGCCCAACTTTGGCCCAAGGGTGTGATCCTGGAGTCCCATGTCTGGCTCCCTGTGTGGAGCCTGCTTCTCCCACTGCCTCTCTCTCTCTCTCTCTCTCTGTCTTTCATAAGAAATAAATACAATTTTTGAAAAGAAAACGAAAGCAATCATTTGCCACTTTGCATAATCACCTGCGGCAGGGACACCTCTGCTGCTGGGCTCCTGCCCACCTGAGGGCTGGGTGTGGGTTTCCAGGTGTGCAGCCCAGTATTGGGTAAAGAGAATACTTAAAATTAATATCTATTTATGAGAGACACAGAGAGAGAGGCAGAGACACAGGCAGAAGGAGAAGCAGGCTCCATGCAGGGAACCCGACTTGGGACTCCATTCCGGGTCTCTAGGATCACGCCCTGGGCTGAAGGCGGCGCCAAACCGCTGAGCCACCGGGGCTGCCCTCAAAATTAATATCTTTAGAAGGAAAGAAGAAAAAGAAAGAAAGAAAAAGAAGAAAAAGAAAGAAAAAGAAGAAGAAAGAAGAAAAAAGAAGAAAAGAAGAAAAAGAAAAAAATTCAATCTAATCTTGTGCCTAAAGGAACCAGAAAAAGAATAAAAACTCAAGGTAAGTAGAAGAAAGGAAATAACAAAATTCAGAAACATAAATGACATAGAAACTAAAAAACAATAGAAAAATAAAGATAAAATAGAAAAAGATAAACAAAATTGACTAGGCCTTAGCCAGACACCTCAAGAAAAAAGGGAAAGGATTTAAGTATATAAAATCAGAAATGAGAGTGAAGTAACAACTAACACCACAAAAATATAAAGGATTGTAAGAGAATACTATGGAAAATTTGAAGAAACGGATAAATTCCCCAATAAAAAAATATACAAGAAAAAAAAGAAATGGATAAACTCCTAGAAACATACAATCTTCTAAAACTGAACCAGGAAGAAACAGAAAAACTTTACAACAAATACAAGTAATGAAATTGAATTGGTAATCAAAAAACTTTGGTTTTTGGTTTTGGTTCAAAAGGGATGCCTGTGTGGCTCAGTGGTTGAGCGTCAGCCTTTGTGTCAGAGCATGATCCCGTGGTCCCAGAATTAAGTCGCGCGTGGGGCTCCCCATGGGGCGGCTGCTTCTCCCTCTGCCTATGTCTCTGCCTCTCTCTGTGTGTGTCTTGAATGGAATGAATGGATAAATGAATGAATGAATGAATGAATGAATAAATAAATAAATAAATAAATAAATAAATAAATAAATAAAATCTTTTTAAAAAAAGAAGTCCAGGATCACACAGTTTCACAAATGAATTCTACCAGACATTTAAAGAAGAGTTAATACCTATTCTCCTCAAACTATTCCAAAACAGAAGAGGAAAGACAGCTTCCAAATACATTCTATGAGACCTGATAACAAAACCAGACAAAGACACACAAAAAAGAAAACTATAGGCCAATATGTTTGATGAACATACATGCAAAATTCCTCAACAAAATATCAGCAAACTACATGTAATAATACATTAAAAGGATCACTCATCATGATCAGTGGGACTTATTCCTGGGATGCAAAGATGGTTACAAATCAATCAATGCCATATACCGCATCAACAAAATGAGGGATAAAAATCTTATGATCATCTCAATAAATGCAAAAAAAAAACCCATTTAATAAGATTCAACATCCATTCATGATAAAAACTCAACAAAATGAAGTTAGAAGGAACATACCTCAACATAATAAAGGCCACATATGAAAACCCCACAGTGAACATTATACTCAATGGGGAAAAGTTGAGAGCTTTCCCTTTAAGATCATGAAAAATAAAGGATGTCTATTTTCACCACTTTTATTCAACATAGTATTAGAAGTCCTAGTCATAGTAATCAGACAAGAAAAAGAAGTAAGAGACATCCATAATGGTAAAGAAGAGGTTAAACTGTCACTGTTTGCAGATATGATACTAACCATAGAAAATCCTGAAGAGTCTACCAAAAAAAGAAAAACAGTAGAAGTTATAAACATTCAATAAAGTGGCAGGATACAAAACTAATACCCAGAAATTGGTAGTGTTTCATATGCTAACAATGCGTTTGCAGAAAGAGAAATTTAAAAAACAATACAATTTACATATTGCACAAAAAATAAATAAAATACTTAAGAATAAACATAACCAAAGAGATGAAAGACTTGTACTCTGAAAACTATAAAACACTAATGAAAGAAACTGATGATGACACAAAAAATTGGAAATATATTCCAGGTTCATGGATTAGAAGAATAAATACTGTCAAAGTGTCCATGTTACCCTCCTAATGCAATCTACAGATTCAGTGCAATCCCTATCAAGATACCAACAGCATTTTCCACAAAACTAGAACAAACAATACTAAAATGTGTACTGAACCACAGAAATCCCCAAATAGCCAAAGCAATTCTGAGAAAAAAGAACAAAGCTGGAGGTATCACAATTCCAGATTTTAGGATATACTTTAAAGCTGCAGTAGTCAAAACAATTTGGTATTGGCACAAAAATAGACACATAGATCAATAGAACAGAATAGAAGCCCCAGAAATAAACCTATATTTATATGGTCAATCTGTGACAAAGGAGGCAAGAATAGACCATAAGGAAGAGAGAATCTTTTCAATAAACCGTGCTGGAAAAACTGGACAGCTACATGTAAAAGAATAAAAATGGACTACTTTCTAACATCATACACAAAAATAAGCTCAAAATGGTTTAAAGATCTAAATGTGAGGGAAGCCTGGGTGATTCAATGGTTGGGCGCCTGTCTTCCACTCAGGTCGTCATCCCGGGATTCGGAATCGAATCCCACACTGGGCTCCCTGCATGGAGCCTGCTTCTCCCTCTGCCTGTGTCTCTGCCTCTCTCTCTCTGTGTGTGACTATCATAAATTTAAAAAAAAATTTTAAAAATTTATACAATTATAAACAGGCCAAACAACAACAAAACAAGCAAACAATCCAACTAAAAACTAATCAGGGGACCCAAATAGACATTGTTCCAAAGAAGACATACAGATGGCCAACAGACACATGAAAAGATGCTCAACACCACTATCATCAGGGAAATGCAAATAAAAACCACAATAAGATACCACTTCACACCTGTTGTAATAACTAAAATCAAGAAGACAAGAAACAAGTGTTGGCGAGGATATGGAGAAAAAAGAAACCCCGTGCATTCTTGGTGGGAATATAAATTGATACGGCCACTGTGGGAAACAGTATGGAGTTTCCTCAAAAAATTAAAAATAGAAATACCAGGGGCACCTCCTTGGCACACTAGGTTGGGTGACTGACTCTTAGTTTTGGCTCAATTTGCAATCTCAGGGTTGTCAGATGGAGCCTCACATCAGTCTCTGTACTTAGTGTGGAGTCTGCTTGGGATTTTCTATTCCTCTACCTCTGCCCTTTCGCCTCCAAAATAAATAAGTAAATCTCTAAAAAAAAAAAATAAAATAGAAAGACCACATGATCCAATAATTCCACTATTGGTTATTTACCCAGGGAAAACAAAAACACTAACTCAAAAAGATATAGGTACCCCTACGTTTATTGCAGCATTATTTACAATAACCAAGACATGAAAGCAATCTAAGTGTCCATCAATAGACAGATAAGGAAAATGTAGTACACACACACACACACACACTCTCTCTCACTCACAATGGAGTATTACTCAGCACTTAAAAAAAGATTGAGATTGTGTCATTTGAAACAATATAGATGGACCTAAAGGGTATTATGCTAAGGGAAATAAGAAAGAGAAACACCATATGACTCCAGTCATAAATGAAATCTTAAAAAAAAAAGGAATGAACAAACAAATAAGAACTGTAAATACAGAGATCTGATGGTTGCCAGAGGGGAGGCAGGTGGGAGGTTGGGCAAAATGAGTAAAGAGCAGAAGGAGATACAGGCCTCTACTTATGGAATGAATAAGTTATAGGAATAAAAAATACAGCCTAAGGAATATAGTCAATGATATTGTAACAGTGATATAATGGAAAAAAAATAGTGATATAATCGGACAGATTGTAGCTATACTTGTGGTGAACACAGCATAATGTATAAACTTGTCAAGTCACTAAGTTGTAGACCTGAATCTAATGTGACATTTTGTGTCAACTATACTTAAATTTTAAAAATGTTAAAAAAAATGTTAATGACTCCGTATTTACACTCCTAGATATATACTCAAAAATTCCTAATGAAATTTTAAACATCAAAATAACTAGCTGGGGATCCCTGAGTGGCTCAGCGGTTTTAGTGCCTGCTTTTGGCCCAGGGCATGATCCTGGAGTCCCGGGATCAAGTCCCACATTGGGCTCCCTGCATGGAGCCTGCTTCTCCCTCTGCCTGTGTCTCTGCCTCTCTTGCTCTCTATCTGTGTCTCTCATGAATAAATAAAATCTTTTAAAAAATAAAAATAAAAAAATAACTAGCTGAAGGAGAAAAAAAAGTAATGATTACAAGATATTCTTTAAAGAAAGAGTAAAAATTTTTGAGGTGCATCTATCCATCTTACGCAAATTCATAGCCTTTATTGGATATGAAAGAATGAGAAAACAAATTAAAACATTTGAAAAAAATACCAAGGAAAGTAGGATAAAAGAATTAACAAAACTAGAAACAGTTAGAAAATAGGAATTAGTAGATTATAAGGACATTTATAAATATGAGATGATTCAGAATAGACAAATTTATGGGACATATCAAGAGAAAAGTGGGAGAGCAAAAATGCACAGATAAAATGAAAAAACAATGCCCAACATTTGTTTTGGGAAAGGTTGTACACAAAAATGGAGAAAAGTTTCGAAATTATTTTAGAATATTATATACATGATTCTAATAAATTTTTGAATTGTGATTGACTTAGTAGGAAAATGTAAATTATGAAAATTAAACCAAGGTGAAACCTAAATAGACCAATGAACCATGGAAGAAAATGAAGTAGTTGTCAAGGTATTTCTCCCAAAGAGTCATAAGACTAGGTTCTTTTTATAGTTAAGTGTTTTCATTTTTTAATATTCAAGAAACATGAATCCCTTAGAAAATTATTCTAGCATATATAAAAAGATGGCAAATTTCCAAGTCACTCTTACAAAACTAGTATTACCTTGAAATCAAACTCTGACAACACCTCCTCCTCAAAAAAAAAAAAAAGAAAGAAAGAAAGAAAGAAAGAAAGAAAGAAAGAAAGAAAAGAAAGTGATCCACAAAGGCTCCTTCCACAGGCATCTAGAGGCAATAATTCTAAATTAAATACCAGCAAATCAAATCCAGACTATAGTCAAAAAATACCATAAATGAGGTTTAGTCTAAGAAAGCAAAGGTGGTTGAAGGCAAGAAAATGTATTGATATAAATTTACCAAAGGAAAAAAGGTAGGATCATTTCAATAGATATTTAAAAATCATTTGGTAAAAAATCGTTTCCACTCCTGATTTTAAACTAAGACACTAGGAACAGAATATTTCATACATTATTTTAAAACAATACCAACCCAATAGTTACTACACTTAACACAAAATATTCTTCAGAGGCATTTGGATTAAAAATGAAGAGAAAATAACAAGTGCTAGTGAAGATTTGGAGAAAAAGGAAATCTTGTGCATTGTTGGTAGGAATGTAAATTGGTGTGGCCACTATGGAAAACAGTATGGAGTTTCCTCACCAAATTAAAAATAAAACTACCCTATGATCCAGCAACCACACTTCTGGGTAATTACTTGAAGAAAACAAAAGAACTAATGTAAAAAGATATATGCCATTCCTCACCTTGCCCATGTTCATTGCAGCATTATTTACAACAGCTAAGATATGGAAACTAAGTATTCATCAGTGAATGAAAGAATGTCATATATATGTAATATATGCACACAGAGAAAGTGGCATACTATTCAGCCATACAAAAGAATGAAATCTTGCCATTTGCAACAACACAATGGACCTTGAAAACATCATGCCAAGTGTAATAAGTCAGAAAGATGAAGATGAGTACCATATAATCTGACTTATATGTGGAACCTAAAAACCAAAACAACACAAATTAAGCTCATAGATACAGAGAACAAGTGGATTGGTGATTGCCAAAGGTGGGGGTGGCATGGGTGTGTGTGTGTGTGAAATGGGTAAAAGGGATCAAAAGGTGAAATTTCCAGATTAAATAAGTCATGGAGATGTAATGTACAGCATGGTGACTATAGTTAATAAAACTGTGTTGCATATTTTAAAGTTGCTGAAAGTTGATTTTAAAAGCTATCATCATAAGAAAGGCACTTTTTTTTTTCTATCTAGGTATGGTGACAGATGTTAACTAGACTTATTGTGGTGATCATTTTGCAATATATACAAATATCAAGTCATGTTGTACACCTGAAACTACTATAGTGTTTTATGTCAATTACATCTCTAAAAGAAAAATGAGAACCAACATAATACTAACAATATACTAGTATTTCTTGGAAATTTCTTGGTAACTTTTTAATTTAATTCAATTTGCCAACATATAGTACAACACCCAGTACTCATCCCAGTACTTTTTTTAAATTAGGTATAAATATTGGGAAAAATATATCTTTTTGCAGGCAATATGATGTTTAACAGAGAAATCTTCAAAATGTCAACTAAAAAATTATGAAATTTAGAAGAAAGAAATTGAAACTGCAGGGGACATTTTTGTGGGATATCCTGTTTGTTTATTTTTGTTTTAGCTGTATATCATAGAAGTTCCCATCCTGGATTTTGAAAAAACTCATTATCTAAATACAAATGAAGGTGGGGCCCCAACATCCTACTACAGAGCCAAAAAGAGACTTCTTTCCTGCTTCCTGACTACCCATGCACTGGGACATGACCAAGGAACCTTCCACATCCTTCCAATAATTGCCTTTTGTTTCTACCCAAGCTTCAGTTGAAAACTAGGAGTCTTACAGAAATTGATGTTACAGGTAGGTTAAGGGTAACAAACTCTCAGGAAAATAGGGGAATCTGATATATATTTTTTCTTATTACCTTGGCCAGGTAGGGCCAAAAGTAGTGGCAATTCCATAGTATTCATGAATGGTAATCTGAAAGTCAATAGCTCAGGAGGGTTAAATAGCCACTCAAGTTATTTCTTGCCCATTGAGGACAGAGCTTTGGATGCTTGCAAAGCACCTATCAAAGAACAAGATGAAAGATATGAAGAATTAATAGTGTGAAAATATAGTCTGAGAAATAGAATGATCACTCTTAATAGTAATAAGTAGCTTGAGAAAAAGAGGACAGCCTTGGACGCCTGGGTGGCTCAGCGGTTGAGCATCTGCCTTTGGCTCAGGGCCTGCTCCTACATCGGGCTCCCTGCATGGAGCCTGCTTCTCCCTCTGCCTGTGTCTCTGCCTCTCTCTCTCTCTCTCTCTGTCTCTCATGAATAAATAAATAAAATCTTAAAAAAATAAAAAGAGGACAAACTCAAATCTGTTTCATTTCAGGGCACAGTTAGAATTCTAGAATTCTAGTATTCTGTTTTCCAGCCACAGGCCTTTTGATCATTGTAAACAACAAATTGGAAGATTGAGTCAATAAATCACTGAATTAAAATGTCAGTTGAGGAGCACCTGGGTGGCTCAGTTGGTTAAGACTCCAACTCTCAGTCAGTTAAGACTGCATGCAACTCTTGATTTTGGCTTAGGTGATGATTTCAGGGTTGTGAGATCAAGTCCCTAAGTCCTCCCACCTCTCTCCCTCTGCCCTCCACCCTCTCCTTCTGCTCACGTGCTCTCTCCCTCTAAAAAAACTAAAAAATTAATTAATTAATTAAGAATAAAATATTATTTGAGTTGGCCACTGGTGGTTACATGTCTACTATGTAAAATTTAAGATATTAAGAAAAGAGTAGGAACCCAAAACATTAAACAGAGGTCATTTTTAATCTCTCATAACCTTTCTTGATAGCTAAATCTGCCACCATGTTCTCAAAGTAAAGAAGCAGGAACTCTTTTATAACTAAGAAATATACTCTGGGGGAGAGCTAATTCTTGCCTCATGCATCATTGTTTCAACTTAGGAATATAAATTGATCCCTGGAGATTCCCTAGATCCAGCATCAATGTTAATGAAAGATTACTGCAACTCCATGGAGACAAGATCACCAGGAGCTCAGATCCTCCAAGAATAAAAGTTTAGGTCACCCCACTGAGTAAAGAATTCTAGCCAGGAGGTTTACTGACTAGAGGCAAAGGAAACACAGTGGAAGAGAAAAATCATAAAAACCTGTTTTAGCCTTACAACCAGTTGTAAAAATGACAATTACAACCTCTATCTACATATTCTTTCCTGCTATGTCCTGTGTATATCTACATGTGTTAAGTACAATCCCTTTTTTCCACCACCTCCTTTTCTGCCCACTATTTCATTTAGCTCTTGTGGAGGTTTAACTTTATAGTTAGTCCTTAAGAGGATCACAAGAGAACTGGAGTAGAAACAGGTATCACTTAGAGACCTCAGATTTGTTTTTAAATTCAATAATTGAGAAGACATTGAGTTGCACCTCTCCAGGGAAAGGGTAGTGCATTTTTTTTTTCAGTTTTATTGAGCTATAATTGACATACAGAACTATGTAAGTTCATTTATCCATTCTATTGTTGATGGACATTTGGGTTCCAGTTTTGAGCTCTTACAAATAATGCTGCTATGAACATTTCTTCTGCATGGCTTTTGGTGCTCATATATATGCATTTTATGTAAATATAAATATCCAGAAGTAAAATTGTAAGTGCACAGGAAATGCATATGTTTGACTTTATAAATTCTGATTCTAGTTCAATTTACTTACCAAGTATGGTGTAAACCTGGACTTCCTGCTTGACTGGGGCCCAAACACCATGCCTAAATATTGCCAAATGTTCTTAATGAGACGAAAATGTTTCCATGGAAACTCAAACTACCAAGTAGGATCTGTTTCAAACACTTCTTGAAATGCACCTCCTTTGCTGGCTACACTTGTTGGCTACACTTGTGAATTTTTGCCTAGAGATTCCAACCACGGTGTCCACTCTCTCAAGCAAACTCCATGAGGGACGCCTGAGTGGCTCAGTGGTTAAGCGTCTGCCTTTGGCCCAGGGCGTGATCCTGGAGACCCAGGATCTAGTTCCATATCAGGTTCCCTGCATGGAGCCTGCTTCTCCCTCTCTGCCTGTGGCTCTGTCTCTGTCTCTGTCTCATGAATAAATAAATAAAATCTAAAATAACAATAATAATAATAAAGCAAGCTCCACAGGTATTGATGCCAGTCTCAGGTCATGTGTCCTCCTGGAAGTTGTGTCAACTAATCACTACTAGGAGAGCCAGCCCCAGAGCCAGGCCTTTCCTACAGCCCCTGCCCCACATTTCCTCTTTCTCTTCCACCAGGAATCTCAAAGTGGTTATACCAATTTACGCTTTCCTCAGCAGTGTATGAAAGTTTTAGCTACTCCACACCCTTACCAACCAACACTTAGTAATGACATTTCATTTTAGCCATTCTAGAGGAAGTGGTATTGTGGTATTGTACTTATTTAGATATTTAGTTAAATATTCTCTTTTGTGAAGCGCCTCTCTTGCGGCGCAGTTTCTTTTGAGTTGCCTGTCTCTTATTTACTTATGAGGCTTCTTTATATATTATAGATATGCATCTTGCTATATGTATTGCTACATGTATTGAAAATATCTTCAGGGACACCTGACCAGCTCAGTTGGTATGAACATGCTACTTTTGATTTCAGGGTCGTGACTTCAATCCCCATGTGGGACATGGAGCCTACTTTAAAAAGTAAAATAAAATAAAATAAAATCTAAAAAAAAAGGTGGAAAAGAAAATATCTTTTATCAGTCTGTGGTTTGCCTATCACTATCTTAATGTTGGGTTCCTATGAACAAAAGTTCTTAATTTTCGATATAATAGAAATTATTTTTTCCTTATGGTTAGTGTTATGGTTATGGTTAGTACTGTGTTAAGAAATTTTTGCTTACTCCAAGGCCCTGAAGCTATTCTCTTCTTTTCTCTTTCACATTTAGAATTATAGTCCATCTAGAATTGATATTTATGGTATTAGGCAGAGGTCAAGATTTCTTTTTTTCCACATTAATGTCTAATTGATCCAGTGTCATTGACTGAAAAGGCGATTCCTTCCCCTGCTGCACTGCACAGTTGCCTTTGTTGTAAATCAAGTTATAGTGTATTTGTGGGTCTGTTTCTGGACTCTTTCTTCTATTATTATGGACTAATGAAAAAAAGAAGCCACTTTCTGTCATTTCTGGATGATTCTGAAAAATATTGTGATATTACTCCACATACATATGAAGTAAATAGTTTTTAAGGCCAACAACATTCTGAATCCAACCTATATTTTTAACATTGCATCCCACCAGCAGCTGGCCCAAGAATCCTTAGCTCTCTAGCTGAGTCATGGTGAGTCCTTGTCCAATTCTGGTTAAATAATGTATTTTAGAAACTTCATCTCCATTATTGCCTGGTGAATAGAATGAATTTTGCTGCTCTCAGATTAATAGCTAGTGAATCTGGAATATATTTATGGAATTACAGCTTGTCTCTTAATCTCTGACTCCATGCTTTATTGGTCTAACTTTACATCTGTCACAAGGTCCTGATTCTAATTCAATTCCTTTACCAAGTATGGTGTAAACCTGGACTTCCTGCTTGACTGGGGCCCAAAGACCATGCCTAAATATTGCCAAATGTTCTTAATGAGACTAAAATGTTTCCATGGAAACTCAAACCACCAAGTAGGATCTGTTTCAAACACTTCTTGATGGGATGCCTGGGTGGCTCAGCGGTTGAGCATCTGCCTTTGGCTTGGGGTATGATCCTGGGTCCAGGGATTGAGTCCCACATTGAGCTCCTGCAGGGAGCCTGCTTCTCCCTCTATCTGGGTCTCTGCCTCTCTCTCTCTCTCTGTCTCTCATGAATAAATAAATAAAACCTTAAAAAAAAAAAACACTTCTTGAAACTGTAATGCATCTCCATTGCTGGCTAGAGATCCCAGCCACAGTGTCCACTGTGTAAAGCAAGCTCCGTGGGTACTGATCTCAGTCCTGGGTTCATGTGTCCATCTGTTGTGTCAACAGATCACTACTAGGAGAGCTAGCCCCAGAGCCAGGCCTTACTTATAGCCCCTGCCCCTTATTTTCCTCTTTCTTTCCCACCTGCAGTCCACTACTCACATTCTGTCCTGCTTCATAATCAAAATGGTATGTGTTACAACATCTAACCTATATCCCTACCCTCCTTCACCAACAGCTGTGCCATCCTAATCATCACTTACAAACATTCCAACTCTGGACTTCATGAAAAAGATTCTTATTCTTATATACCCCTGTGTTTATTGCAGTATTATTTACAACAGCCAAGATATGGAAGAAACTCAGGTGTCCATTAATAGAGGAATAAAGAAAATTATACATATATATATATAATGCAATACATATATATATAATGCATATATATATATAATGCAATATTACTCATCCAAAAAAATGAAATCTTGCATTTGCCACGACATGGATGCATCTAGAGGGCACAATGCTAAATAAAATAAGTCAGTCAGAGAAAGACAAATACCATATGATTTCACTCATTTGTGGAATTTAAGAAACCAAACAAACAAGAAAAAGAGACAAACAAAAAGACCAGACTCTTAATTATCTCTATATATGGTGACTGACAGGGTGGGGATGGAGGATGGGTGAAATAGGTGAAGGAAATTAAGAGTACACTCATGATGAGCACTGAGTAATGTGTAGAATGTTGAATCACTATATTGTACACCTGAAACTAATATAACCTTGTATATGAATTATTTGGAATTAGAAAAATAAATTAATTTTTTAAAAAGTGCTTCTGCTTTCCCTTCTTTTCCCACAGCTCTACCATTCCTTTAAGACCTATTTCAAATCATCCCCTTCCCAATCTCTGTTCTCTCATTTGCTTTTATTTATATGTCTACTTCAGCACATACCACAACTAGCCTTAGATCATAGTAATTATACATGTCTATATAATTCTATAATTACATCTGTCTGTTTCCCTTACAGATTATGGAACACTGGGCAATATTTTTAATCCCCATAAATCTCGTATTGGGCCTTGTGCATAGCAGAGTTGTAAATATTTGCTGAGTTTAAGTTGAACCCTGGAATCTGGAGATACCTGTGTGGTGTAGAGGAAAAGATAGGGTTGACTCGATCATTTTCTTTATTTTTAAAGATCTTACTTATTTATTCATGAGAAACACACAGAGCGAGAGAGAGGCAGAGACACAGGCAGAGGGAGAAGCAGGCTCCCTGCAGGGAGCCCGATGTGGGACTCGATCCCAGAACCCCAGGATCATGACCTGAGCCAAAGGCAGACGCTCAATAGCAACAGTAAATGCTATTTCATATAATTTAGCATCTACCTGACAGGAAATTTGAAGAGACTATAAGTAAATTGTTTCCACCGGGATATAATTGGATAGGCAAATAGTTTCTGACGGATGAAACATCTTCCATACTGCTGTGGAAACTTGATATTCTACTAGAAACAAGATGGGGGAGCGCTTCATAGCATTTACATTATGATGCATATTCACATTGCCAGGACTCAATTCTATCTAGGCTGGCTGTACTGCCCATGTAGAGGATTCTTGCTCTTTGGCTCTTCATATGGCTTCCTCTTTTTCGGGCCTCATGTCTCAACTTGATTATCAATCACAGTTGCCTCCTCTGGCCACCCTGTCTCAAAGAGGTACCACTCTATGGCTAACTATTATTATTACTTTTAATACCTGTCTCTTTGTTTCCTTCCTAGCAATTGGTAATGTGTAATTATTTACGGATTTGTTTAATCAGGTTTTCTCCCTCTCTACCCTATAAGTATCACAAAGGAAAGGACCATCTAGATTTATCCATCGTTAACATTGGCCACATAAGCTTTATCTCTTCATATATATGTAAGAAGTTGGTTTTAAGAAATTGGCTCATGCAATATGGGGGCAAGTCTGAAATCCATAGGGCAGATTGGCAGGCTAGACACTCAAGCAGAAATTCATGCTGCAGCCTTGAGGCAAGATTTCTTCTTCAGGGAAGCCTTAGTTTTTGCTCTCAAAAGTTTTTGATTAGATGAGTCCTGCCCAGATTATCAAGGGTAATATCTTCAACATAAAGTCAACTGGATTGTAGATGTTCACCACATCTACAAAACACCGTTACAGCAACACTTAGAGCTGGATTAAATAACTGGGTACTACAGGATGAGATGATACATGAAATTAGATATGAAAATCATCTATACATTTCCCTATATAGCTATAGCTCTTTCACTATGTAGAATACATACACATACATGTGTGTATGAAATCTGTAATTTTGACTGACCATTTGAAAGTTGCAGAAATCCTGACACTTTCACCCATAAATACTATAACACGCTTGCCCTAAAGACTAGGATATTCTCCTATATAATCACAATACAGTGAGTACCGAAAAATAACTTTGATATAGTAACATTAAAATTTCCGATTGCCCTGTTTTTAAATCTAGCATTTACTGAAGGTTACTTATTGTCCTTAATTGTTTTGTCTTTTTACTCTTATTATTTAAGTAATTTTAAGTAAACTCTACATTTAATGCAAACCTCAAACTCACGACCCTAAGATCAAGAGTCACATGCTCTACTAACTGAGCCAGCCAGGCACCCTATCTTTTTGGTCTTCTTTAATTCTACACAATCCTCTTCTTTTTTTTCCTTTTTTCATGATGACATTTTTTTTAAGCTGACATTTTTTTAAGAGCCCCAGCCAATTGTGTTACAGAATGTCTCACAGTCTGGATTTGACTGACTATTCCTTCATGATTAGATTCAGGCTAAAACTTTAGTCAAAGAATACTAAATGGGTAATGCCGTATACTACCATTAAATCCCAATAGGAGGCCTTTAATATCAATTTGTCTCTTCACTCATGATACTAAGTTCAATTCACGTAGTATCAGTATCTCTGATTAACAAAGAATATACTTTACCCGTTGAAATTTATAAGTACTCTGGAGGTTGGTAGTTTGTGATTATCCTGTTCCTCAACATTTTATCTAATGGTATTAGTGTCTTAATACCAAAGGAAGACCTTTGCCTTAATCAGTTATTACATGGGCAGTTACGAAATGGTGATTTTCTAACTCTATCTTTACTTCCTCATTTATTAGCTGGCATTCTTTTGTAAGAGGTTTACTGATACTCTTTTCTTTTGGAGTATTGCTGTAATTCGTGAATTTTTTTTTCTAAATCAGTATTTTATAATTCATTACCATAACTATTCTTTTTAATAACCAAAATATCCGATATAACCAGTGGGAATTCTTTCAAGATGGGTACTGAATCCTTTTCACATGTCCTCATCATTCTATGAACACTTTCTGGCACAATGATATAGTTTTGGACTAGCCTTGAGCTTTCCCTGCCCCAACCTGGAATCAGCCATTTGCTAATAAGTCTTTCCTTTAGTGAGGAATAGTTACTGGATTATCATTAATTCTATGACCTTTCATTGGGTAGAGCTAGAAAATGTCTGCATGTTTGTGTGTGCTTGTCTCCCCCCCCCCCTTTTTTATACGCAAAAGATAGCGTGCTGCTTCTTTCCTGCCTTGCTTTTTTTTCATTTAATCATTTCATATACATTCACAGAGCTGTTTCTCATTCTTTTTATAGTTGCACAGTATTCTATTTTGTAACTGAACCATAGTTCATGAACTGGTGGTCTACTATCAATAGACTCTTACATTGTTCCAATAATTTTGTAGTACAAATAATGCCACTTAAAATAACCTTGTAGAAATTTTGTATTGTATTTGCGGAGGGGTAAATCTTCAGTGTAAATTCTCTGAAGCAGAAATGCTGGGACAAAGGTAGATGCATGTTGACTTTTGTTAGACATTGCCAAATTTTTCTCCAGAGAGGTAGTACCATTTTGCATTCCCAACAATGATATATAAACGTGCGTGTTTTCTCACAGGTTTACACCATTTTAATTTCTACCAATCTGAGAGCTGAGAAATGGTCTCAGGGCAGTTTTGTGTTTCCGTTCTTATGGGTAAAGGTGAAAACTTTCTCAAGCTTTTAAGATCCTTTTTTTTTTTCTGAAAGCTATCTGTTCCTGTTTTTTGACCATTTGCCAGTCAGGAGTTTGGTCTTTTTTTCCCTTTTATTTTTTAAGAGTTATTTAGATAGTAGGGAGATTATCCCTTCATCTGGGATACATGTATTGCCATATTTTCTCCCTATATGGTTTCATTTTTTTACATTTAGATCTTTGATTCATTTGGAAATTATTATGATATATATTGTGAGGCATAGAGCCAATGTTATGTTTTTTTCAAATGGCTATCTAGTTATCTCAGTACTGTTTATTAAAATGCCTATCATGGGCAGCCTGGGTGGCTCAGTGGTTTAGTGCCGCCTTTGGCCCAGGACCTGATCCTGGAGACCCGGGATCAAGTCCCACATCAGGCTCCCTGCATGGAGCCTGCTTATCCCTCTGCTTCTCTCTCTCTCTCTGTCTCTCGTGAATAAATAAATAATCTTTTAAAAAATGCCTATCACTTTTCTGGTGGATTGAGATGCCAAATTTTCCACATATTAAATTTCCATACATACTTTGTGCTCTTTCTGGGTTTTCTATTCTGTTATACCAGTTTATCTATTCATATACCAGTACCATGGACTTTTAATTTAAGAGGGTTTATAGTGTAGGGTAAGGCTAATCCAACATTATTATCTTCTCTTTGTGTAGCTATTCCTGAGTGTCTATTTTCTCATGTATGCACGTTAGGATCAACTTACCTAGTTCCAGGGGATACGATTGTTATTTTTATTCAAATCATATTAAATTTATATATTAACTTAAATTTATATATTAATTTATATATTAAATTTATATATTATATATTAATTAAAATACCAGTAAAACTGGTATTTTAAAAAATTAATACATTTTCTTTTTTAGAGAAGTTTTGAGTTCACAGCAAAACTGAGTGGAAATTACAGAGTTCCTAAACACCCCTGTCCTCACACATGTACACCTTTCCCACTAGTGACATCTGCACCATAACGGTACATTTATTACAATCAATGAACTTATATTGACACAGAAGTATCACACAAAGTCAATAATTTATATTAGGTTTCCTTCTTGGTGTTAGATATCCTTTGGATGTTAGACAAATGTATAAGGATATGTATTCCCCATTGTAGTATCATACACAATAGTTTCATTACCCTAGCACAAGCTTCTGTGCTCTATGCATTCATCCTTCCCTCCTCTTAACTCTTGGCAACCACTGATCTTATAACTGTATCTATAGTATTACCTTTTCCAGAATGTCATGTGGTTGGAACCATACAATATCTAGCCTTTTCAGATTGGCTTCTTCCACTTAGTAATATGTGCTTGTTTCCTCTAGGTTTTTTTTTTTTTTTCTCTAGGTTTTTTCATGACTTCACAGATCATTTCCCTTTAGAGCTGAATAATATTTCAGTGTCTGGATGTACCACAGCTTATCCATTCATCCACTGTTTTAATTTGTAGTTCTCTAATGACATATGATATTGAACATCTTTTCATACACTTACTTGCCATCTGTATATCTTCTTTGATTAGATCAGGTCTTCTGCCATTTTTTTTTTAATCCAAGTTGTTTTTTCTTATTGTTGAATTCTTTGTATACTTGGGATAAGTGTTTATCAGATGTGTCTTTTGCAAAAATTTGCTCCCAGCTTGTGGTTTGTCTTACCATTCTCCTGAAAATTATCTTTTGCAGACAGGAATTTTAAATTTTAAGGAAATCCAACTTATCAGTTATTTATATCATAGATCATGACTTTGATCTTATCTCTAAAATGTCATTGCATAGCCAATGGTACCTGGATTTTTCTAAGTTATCTTCTAAAAGCTTTATAGCTTTGTGTTTTGCATTTAGGTTTACGATCCATTTTTAGTTAATTTTTTTAAAGAATGTAAGGTATGTGTCTAGATTCTTTATTCTTTTTTTTTTAAAGGATTTTATTTACTTATGTGACACACACACACACACAAACACACACACACACAGAGCACAAGTAGGCAGAGAGGCAGGGAGAGGGAGAAAAAGTAGATTCCCTGCTGAGCAGGAAGCCTCAGTGTAGGGCTTGATCCCAGGATCCTGAGATCATGACCTGAGCCGAAGACAGATGCCTAATCAACTGAGCTACCCAAGCACCGTAGATTCTTTTTTCTATATGGATGCCTATCTCCAGGACCATTTGATAAATACAGTATTCCACTGTACTGCCTTTCTCCTTTGTCAAAGATTTGTTGACTATATTTATGTGGGTCTATTTCTGGGCTCTTTATCCTGTTCCATTTATCTATTATTTTGCTGATACTATGTTGCTTTGATTACTGTAGCTTTATAGTAAGTCTTAAAGTTGAGTAGTATCAGTTCTCTGATTTTGTTCTCATTTAATAGTGAGATGGCTATTCTGAATATTTTGCCTCTCCATTTAGACTTTAGAATTAGCCTGGGATTCTGATTGATATTGTACTGAATCTATAAGTCAAATTGAGAAGAACTGACATCTTGACAATATTGAGTTTTCCTATCCATGAACATGAACTATCCACTTATTATTTATTTGACATCTTTCATCTGTGTTGTAGTTTCCTTCACATAGGTCTTATATTTCATTAGATTTATACCTAATTATTTCCTTGGGGGGTGCTAATATAAATCATAATGTTTTTAATTTCAAATTCCACTTGTTCTTTGCTAGTATACAGGCAATTGATTTTTTTTAAAAAATCTTAAAAAATTAAATTAAAAAATAAAGAGCATACACATTAAGGATTTTTAAGTTCTCCTGAAGTATGATCCTTTTATCAAAATATAATGCCCTTCTTTGTCTCTGATAAATTTCCTTGCTCTGAAGTCTGCTGTTTGAAATTAAACAGCCACTTCAGCTTTCTTTTGATTAGTGTTAACATGCGCTATCTTTCTCCATTCTTTTCCCTTTAGTCTACTTGTGTCTTTATATTTAAAGTATGTTTCTTGTATATAACATATAACTGTATCCTGTTTTTTGATCCACCTTGATATCTTTTAATTAGTGTATTTTGACCATTGATGTTTAAAGCAATTGTCAGTAAGAGTTGGATTGATGTCCACCATATTTTTACTGTTTTCTACTTGTTGATATTCTTTGTTTCTATTTTTGTCTCACTGTTTTCTGCCTTTTATGTATATTTTTTATTTGCTGCTTTAAAAAAAAATTTAAAGATTTGTTTGTTTGTTTGTTTATGTATTTATTTGAGAGAGAGAGAATGCACAAGCAGGCAGAGGAAGAGGAAGAAGCAGGCCCCGCTCCAAGCAGAGAGCCTGACATGGGGCTAGACCCGAGGATTCTGGGGTCACGACCTGAGCCGAAGGCAGATGCTCAACTGATTGAACCACTCAGGCACCCCTACTGTGTTTTTTTTTTAAAGATTTTATTTACTCATTTGAGAGAGAGAGAGCATGAACAGGGGGTTGGAGGAAGAGGGAGAAGCAGACTCCCCACTGAGCAAGGAGCCTGACATGGGGTTCAATCTCAGAACCTGGAGATCATGACCTGAGCTTAAGACAGAGGCTTAACCATCAGAGCCAGCCAGATGCCCCCTTTTGTAGTTTTATTATTATTTTTTAAAGATTGTATTTATTCATGAGAGACACACAGAGAGAGGCAGAGGCATAGGCAGAGGGAGAAGCAGGGTCTCCGCAGAGAGCCTGATGCAGGATTTGATCTCAGTACCCCGGGATCACGACCTGAGCCAAAGGCAGACACTTAACCACTGAGCCACTCATGCATCCCCCTTCTGTGGTTTTAATTGAGCATTTTATAGTATTCTATTTTCCTTCCTTCCTTAGTAGTGTGTGTGTGTGTGTATGTATAGTTTTTTCATGATTACCCTAGTTTGCACATTTACAACTAATCCAAATCCACTTTCAAATAATACTATATTGATTCATGAATAGTACAAGTAATTTATAATAACAAAATAATCCTAACTCATCCCTTGTATTATTGCTGTCATTCATTTCCCTTATACATAAGTATTTATAAATATATATGCACATACATAATTGAACATATTGTTGCCATTATTATTTTGGTTTTTAAAAAATATTTTATTTATTTATTCATGAGAGACACAGAAAGAGAGAGGCAGAGACACAGGCAGAGGGAGAAGCAGGCTCCATGCAGGAAGCCCGACGCGGGACTCGATTCCGGGACCCCAGGATCACGCCCTGGACCAAAGGCAGGCCCTAAACAGCTGAGCCACTCAGGGATCCCTGCCATTATTATTTTGAACAAACTGTTATCTTTTAGATCAATTAAGAAAAACAAAAGGAAAGTATTTTACTTTCATTTATTCCTTGGATGCTCTTCTTTATGTAGATACAAGTTTCTGATCTATTATCATTTTCCTTCTCTCTAAAGAACTTTTAACATTTCTTGCCAGGCAGGTCTACTGGTAGCACTTCACTTTTTGTTTGATTTTTGCTTGAGAAAGTCTTTATTTCTCGCTCCCTTTTGAAAGATAACTCCACAATGCACAGAATTGTAGTTTGGTGGTTTTTTCCTCTGAACACTTTAAATATTTCACCCTATTCTCTTTTGCTTGCAAGGTTTCTGAGAAGTTGCATACAATGCTTTTCTTTGTTCCTTTATAGACTGTTCCCCCCCTGTGACTTCTTTTCAGATTTTTTTCTTTATCTTTGATTTTCTGCAGTTTGAATACCATATGCCTAGGCTTAAATTCTTGTTTTGTTTTTGGCATTTACCAAGCTTGATAACTCTGAGTTTCCTCAATCTGTGGTTTGGTGTCTGACCTTAATTTGGAGAAATTCTTAGTCATTATTGCTTCAATATTGTTTCTGTTCCTTCCTTTCTTTTCTTCTGGTATTTCTGTTACTCTTTCTTTCTTTCTTTCTTTCTTTCTTTCTTTCTTTCTTTCTTTCTTTCTTTCTTTCTTTCAAGATTTTATTTATTTATTCATGATAGACACACACAGAGAAAGAGAGAGTGAGAGAGAGAGCCAGAGACACAGACAGAGGGAGAAGCAGGCTCCACGCAAGGAGCCTGATGCGGCACTTGATCCCTGGGACTCCAGGATTAGGCCCTGGGCCGAAGGCAGGCACCAAACCGCGGAGCCACCCAGGGATCCCCTCTTTCTTTCTTTCTTTCTTTCTTTCTTTCTTTCTTTCTTTCTTTCTTTCTTTTTCTTTCTTTCTTCTTGTCTTCTGGTTTGCCTATTACTCATACATTATTATCTTTGTAGTTGTCCCACAGTTCTTGGATACTCTGTTCAGGGTTTTGTTTTGTTTTGTTTGTTTTTTTAGTCTTTTTTCTTCTTTTCTTCTCAGTTTTTTGTTTGTTTGTTTGTTTTTGAGGGATAAATGAAGTGTATTTTATTTTGTACCTATTAACCCTCTTTCCTCTCCCCCCCTTTCACAGACATTTGCTAAATCATATTACAAAAAGAAAAAACAAATTGGTGCCATAACTGGTGAGTACAAAAGCCATCCAAATGACAATCATTGAAATTCAAGGAAGTAAGAACACTCTAGTAATAAGAGTAAGCGATTCACCTTTCTGACTTAATGGAATGGCTTCTCTCAAAGAAAACAGTATTTGGGTTCTTAAGTATTTTGAAAAATAATGTAGTTTTATCACCTTAACACACTCAACAATATTTGGATTAGAAATGACAAGTTGGTATACGGAGTAAATCCTTCAGCAGCGATTTTTTTTTTTAGCAGCGATTTTTAATTTATCTCCTTAACAAGTTTTCTTATCAACGTACCCTTATTACCACCGACCCCATTATCAGATGGTACTTTCTCCATCAGAATACTTCAAGTTATGTACTGTAGAACTGACATTTTCTACATAGTTAAAATATGCATAATCTGAATACATCAGTATTTTTATTTTTTCATTTATAGATGCAAAACACAAATGCTGAGTTGGCATACATTCACATATTCACATATAACTTTTTCTCTCATGTTTACAACTTAACAGGTTGCTGAATCCAAAGGAACTAGTATAATCACAACGTGGAGCATACTATATTAGTATTTCAATGGTTTAATCCAACCCATTTCTTCTTTTATACTCCAAAACATCTTCGTTATGTTTTTTGATTAGGTGGATCCACAGGGCGACGGCGGTGCCCAAGGTCAGCCCGACCTTCGGCCAGTCGGGGCGGTCCCGCGGCGGCTCCCGAACGTAGAACTTGCACCGCGCGAGGGGCGCTCGGGAGCCGGGCCGGAGCCGGGAGCCGGGAGCCGGGAGCCGGGAGCCGGGCCGGAGCCGGGAGCCGGGAGCCGGGAGCCGGAGCCGGAGCCGGGAGCCGGGAGGCCGGGCGGCACAGCACGGGCGGCGCCACCTTGCCGGGCGAGGCTCCGCCCTTCTTCTCAGTTTTGGAAGTAAGTTTCTTTGTCATATCCTCAAGCTCAGAGGTTCTTTACTCAGCCATGCTCAGTCTACTCATGAGCTCATCAAAGGCATTTTTCATTTTTTACAGTGGTTCTTGATCATTAGCATTTCTTTTTAATTCTTTCTTAAAATTTTCATCTCTCGGCTTAAATAACCCATCTGTTCTTGCATGTAGTATACTTCTTTTCATTAAAGTTCTTAGCATTTAATCGTAGTCTTAAAAAATTCCTGTTCTGATAATCCCAACATTCCTGCCATATCTAATTCTGGTTTTTAAACTTACTCATTCTCTTTAAATCATTGCCTTCTTAGCATAGGAATATGTTCACAAACCAAAAAACTCTGAGTGTTTTGGGGGGATTTTATAGAGATATCATCATGCAGGCATGTTCAATTACTCACTGAATATCTAGTGCTTCTTACCTCTTTGGGAGTTTGGGAAATTGAACTGAAAACTTCAGGTTCTAATCAAGGCATGGTCTTTTTAGCAATCAGCTCCCATCCTGAAGATACCAAGAGGCCTGCCAAGAGTTAACATATGATGCTCCTCTCATTGAGAAAATTCCAAGGGATTTAGGACCTCTGTGTCAAGAACCAGGGACAAAACCCAAATGTATATTCCTTATTATACCACATATCTTTTAATACTTTTTGTTCCATTTGTTGCTTTTCTTCAGAAGCCATCAACTATGCCTATATGTTTATAAATTTAATAATATTTTTATGTCTTCCATATCTATCATTTCTTCTCTACTCTTTAAAAAAACTAAAAAACAAAAATCAAATATCCCATCTGTGTTTTTCTATTGTCTCAAAATGTCTTTTTATAGTTTGTTTGAATCAGATTCTATACAAGGCTAACATATTACATTTGTTTAATAACTTCTTATCTTTTATTTTGTGAGTTTTCCTCCACCTTGCTTTTTGCCATTTATTGAAGAAATAGCATCGTTTGTCCTGTAGAACTTCTTATAATCTGACGTTAGCTCTTTGCAGCCTTGTGATGCAATTTAATAAGTTCCTCTATTTTGCACCTCTCTCATCCTTATTTCTTATAAACTGATCATAAGATCTAGAGTCTTGATAAGGTTTTTAATTTTTTTTTTTTTTGGTAAGACCACTTCACATTATTTCCTATTGTATTGCCTTCAAGAAGCATATAATATCCAGTTGTCCCATTATTACTTATGTTAAAATTGATCAATTGGTTCAGGTGTATCAGCATGATCCTTCTATAACAAAGCTCCCCTTCAACTTTTTGTTCAAACTGATTGCTTTAGCACCCATTGATGATTGATGGCAGGCTCCATTACTTCACCAGGGCTAGCACAATTGTTATTCTTTTATTCTTTCATAGTTTCCATATATAACAGCTAAAATTCTTCTCTGAAGAATTTCCTTCTATTAATCACTTGGTTACCTTGAAATACAGTTTATATAGGCAAGACAAAAAAATGTTACTCTTTCCCCTTTTTCCCCAATGAATTGGTGACCTAGCTAACTCCAAAGGTGACCAATGAGGTTTTCTCTTTAGTATTGTTATGAATTTATGATGTTATATGATTATGTGTATGTATGTGTATCTATACATATACACACATATACATATATATTTCCAAGTATACAATTATGTACTTCAGTTTATTACAGTCCTTGTTTTGGTGCTCAAATCATCTTATCTTTGGTCAGAAAATCCCCTTTAAAGTTGGCTTCCCTAATAATTTTAAATTCTTTGTTCTTTTTTTACTTCATTTGATAAAGCCAATTAGGCAAATGGTGCCAGGAACAGAATAAAGTTTAATATTTGCCTAGCGATTCTCTAAATTTTCCCATAAGTAATTCTACAGATGCCCTTGAATCCCCAGGAATCTGAAGAATATTCTGTTTTATTATTTAAAACAAATTTTTAAAAAAGATTTTATTTATTTATTCATGAGACACACATGCACACACAGAGGTAGAGACATAGGCAGAGAGAGAAGCAGGTTCCATGCAGGGAGCCCAGTGTGGGACTCAATCCCCAGTCTCCAGGATCATGCCCTGGGCTGGAGGCAGACACTCAACCGCTGAGCCAGCCAAGCATCCCAAATATTTTGTTTTAAATAATTTATCCAGAAGTAAAATTCATGCTCCAGGAGGATGTACCATGTTTATCCTATGATTTCATATACCCTATGTCATATCCTAAGATTATTTTTCTCTAAGTCCTTTGATCTTATGATTTAAGAAGCTATTAGGAGCCTTCCTCAACATCAAACCAAAGAGTTTTGACCAACATAACCCTCCCTCTCTATATAGCTGACATTGTCTTTTCTTTTCTTTCTTTCCTTTTTTTTTTTTTTAAGAGGGAGAGTGTGAGTGGGGAGGGGCAGAGGGAGAAGGAGAGGGAATCTTAAACAGGCTCCACTCTCCTCTTCCTAGCCTCTTTTCTTTCCTAAACTCTTTCTCAGAGTGATCTTTTTATTTTTATGGTTTCAAATATGATCATTTTACTGAATGAGCTAGACTCCATGTGGTGCTGTTTCTCACTGTGTTTCCAAACCTGCCCCATGGGTTTTCTTTGTCCTGGATGAAATCTCAGGGAGGAGCCAAAACTTCTCTAGCCCTTCTGTCACAAGAACAATCTTGTATCAGTCATTAAAATTTTCAGGTCATCTAATGTTATATCAAAATCCAAAACTCCACTTAAATGAAAGCATCTCCCTACCCTCTTCCCAGTTTAAGTTTGTGATGTAAGATTATCTGCTGAATATATTCTCTTTAAGTGTAGTAGTGAACTCTGTCCTTTTTCTCTCTCTGGCATTTCTTATGTCATCTCCTCTCATTATAGTATGAGAAGTTTCTTCTTATAGGAGATAACACATGTGATTTGAGTGGGGCCGACACCACTGGCACCCATGAGAAGAGTCAGCCCAGGCTTAACCAAAGAGTACCTCACCTCTCTCATCACTGATTGGTTGAGAGACAAAGCTGATTAGAGCTAAGCCAATTAGAGCCATTCCCAGATATTTGCTGCTAAAACTACCCACTAGGGATACTTAGCTGATAGGATGGATATAAGTCTGGAAACTTGTGGCCAATTTGCTCACCATAAAGACTGAGAGAAAAAGAGCCCTCTGTATCAGTTGAGCCTCTGTGAATTCATTTGAGACAGATTTTACAACTTTCACTTGAAAAAGGCATGACAGATGTCCTATAGGAAATTTATAATCCTGGAACATGTCCAAAATGAATTATTTTTTCTTCCCCTTCTAGTTTCATTCCTTCTAATCTACGAACTCTTAAATTTTCAAGTAAACACACACACACACACACACACACACACACACACAAAATCTGGCACTCAACTCTTTCCTTGTCTCCTGCATACAACAAATCTTGGTCCGATCTGTTCCTCTTCTGAAATATCTCTAGAGTCCTTCCTTTTCTTTCTGATAATGCCCTACTATAAGCCCTCATCTCCACTTGTCAGACCCTTACAGTAGTCTCTTTTTCTGATTTTTCTTTTGTGATCCTACCTGATTAAATCTATTCAGTCAAGCAGACACACCAAAACACAAATCTGGCCTTACCCCTTCCCATCTGAAAATACCTCAAATTTGGCAAATGGATTTTTTTAAGATTTTATTTATTCACGACACACACACACACACACACACACAGAGAGAGAGAGAGAGAGAGAGAGAGAGAGAGAGAGGCAGAGACAGAAGCAGCCTCTGTGCAGGGAGCCTGACGTGGGACTCGATACCGGGTCTCCAGAATCAGGCCCTGGGCTGAAGGTGGCGCTAAACCTCTGAGACCCCTGGGCTGCCTGGCAAATGGATTCTAAGATAAAGTCCAACCTCCTCATCAACCAACAAAGCTTTTCATGACCAAGTCTTGACGGCCTCTGGTCTCCCACCTCCTTCCATCAATTTCTATTGGGCAATATCAAACTGTCATCCCCTGTTGACTCCAATTACATAGTTCCTACTCCCTCTGCCTGGAATGCCTTTCTTCTACCCCTTTTACCTCTGCTAGGGCCTTAGTTCTTCTTTTTTCTTTTTTTTTTTTTAATTTTATTTATTCATGACAGAGAGAGAGAGAGAGAGACAGAGACAGAGACAGAGACAGAGGCAGAGGGAGAAGCAGGCTCCATGCAGGGAGCCCAATGTGAGACTCGATCCCAGGTCTCCAGGATCACACCCTGGGCTGAAGGCCGCGCTAAACCGCTGAGCCACCCGGGCTGCCCCTAGGGGCTTAGTTCTTCCAGAAAGTTGTCTTTAGCTCCCAGGTGAAGCCAAGTTCCCCTCAACCTAGAATCCTGTAATAGCCAGTAAGTAGCTTTTCCCCTATTCTATCAAAATCCTTTCTTTCATCTGTTTTCTTGATTATAAGCAATGTGAGTATGGGAACTGTGTCTTACTCATCTTTTTATCCCCAGTGCCTGGCATGCAATATATGCTTTTTGACAAAATTGTGGTTTTTTTTTTTTTTTATGAATTTGTCAAACTGTCTGAAAATTCACCATAGATATATTCAGGGGCATCAGATATTCTTGGTAAAAGATAAAATCCACCTTGCCTATTAAGTTTCACAGATTAAAACAAATCAATTTGATTAGAGTTACTTTTATTTTAAAACTCCATTGATATGAGTCATGAAGAGAATAGATTTGGAAGCACAATACTGTATTCTAGTTAAAGAATTCAATCTGTAGAGTCAGACAGTTGGAGTTCCCAAGGTAGAATTCTGATTTTGCTATGGCTATGGATAAGCTGTGTGACTTTGGCAATTTACCTAGTCTCTCCAAGCCTGTTTCACCTGTAGAATGAGAATTGTTTTATGTACTCCATATTCTGAAAGATTAAATAATAAAGAAATACAAGTACCTCTCACACTGCCTATATGGCGCATATAAATGTTCAATCCCAAGTAGCTGGTATCATTATTGTTATTAATAAATGCAAGTCTGGGGGATCCCTGGGTGGCGCAGAGGTTTGGCGCCTGCCTTTGGCCCAGGGCACGATCCTGGAGACCCGGGATCGAATCCCACGTCGGGCTCCCGGTGCATGGAGCCTGCTTTTCCCTCTGCCTGTGTCTCTGCCTCTCTCTCTCTCTCTCTCTCTGTGTGTGTGTGACTATAATAAATAAATAAAAATTAAAAAAAAATAAATGCAAGTCTGGAACGGTGCCACATATGGGGAAGGATACTGGATGGGGCAGGGAAAGGCAACATTCCAAGAGTGAAACTTTGTCTATGGTAAGCTCAGCTCAAAGCAGAGTCTGGTTCATAGACCAGGCTGTTCTACATTCATAAGAAATTGGAGGATCTTGTCATAGGTATTTCTCAGTCACTGCCACACACACACACACCCCACTTCTTATCGCTAGGCAGTATGTCATCTGCTTACTGGAGACAGAACTTAGAGAAATTCAAAAGAAAAACTAGCTATTGCCTGTCACCTGTATAGTCCTGTGCAGTTCACGAAGCTCCTTCACAACCATGATTCACCTAGGCTCCACCACAAACCATGTGTTGGAATTTTTGTCTCCATTTTATAGATAATGAAACCAAGATTCAGAGAAGTTTAAATGACCAACTTCAGGTCATGAAAATAAGAAGTAGCTGAGTTAGGATTCAAATAGAGGCCTTTTGATTCTAAGTTTAGTGCCTTTTCTAACACATGGTAAGTAGATATCAGGCCAAAGGGGGCACAAAAATGGGATGGGGAAGAAAGGCAGAAAGTAAGATCATAGGATGAGAAAGAACTACCTGGCAAGGACAAAATCAGAATCAGTAGGGCTGCCATCCCACCTAATTGTGGAGGAAGGATAAATATGTGTTGGAGCAATGACAGTCTTATGAGCAGGTGAAAAGAGGGTAATATGAATTATGGTGACACAATTATGGAATTTTTTGACAAGGAAAATAACTTATCTGGAAAGCTTCGAAGAAATCACTGACTCTCCATTTTACAGATGAAAAAGTCCAGACAGGTTGATTACCTGACCAGCCCTCAGTCACATACCATTAGTGGGAGATCCAGTCCAAAGACTAGCCATGACTTACTAGTATGGGTGTGTTAAAATCTTGAAATGCCTCTCTCTTTTTAAAAATAGCTTTATGGTGGTGGTAGGGGAAGGCGCCTGGCTGGCTCAGTACCGTAGAACATTGATTCTTGATCGTGGGGTCATGAATTTGAGCTTCATGTGGGAAGTAGAGATTACTTAAAAAAATATGGTATAATTCATATACCATAAACTTCACCCATAATAATTGCTCAGTAATTTTGAGTAAATTTATACCATTGGGTAACCGCCACCACAATCCGGTTTTAGAACATCTCTATTCTAAAAACACTGAAATACTTCAATAGTGGTTAGTAAATAACCACTTTCCTCAACCCTCCAAAAAAATCACCCTTCAATTCTCAGAATCACTTCAGACCTCCCTATGATCTAATTACAGATATCTGGTCCACTGGGCAAGAAACAATCCACACCCTTGCCCCAGCATTGAACAGTTTCTTCCTGGTTGGTATCTTTGTTACATCTGTGTCACACCTCTTGTTAAATAAACTCCTCTGGTTCCTAATCCAAGCTTTTCACATAACCCTGCTTTTCTGAAAGATGGGAAAATAAACAAGCGAACAAAAGAAAACAAGAGCTATGAAATTATGTCTATATAAAAGACAGGTTTTGAAGAAAGAAAGAAATTGAGCTGGTATCTACAGTGATGGTTACCTCTTCAATAAAGGTGTTCTTATCTTGAGGTTTATACACCTCTGCTGATGGATGAATTTTTGAGGGTCAGTTAACTCCCTGAAATACAAATTTGCACAGGCATGCACATTTTTCTGTGGAGCGGGTCCATGGACAAATAGAAAAAGAAAAGGATAACTTGCTAAGAACATGTTTGGTAAGAGGTTTAGGGGAGAAGCAAACACGGAACGTGCCCAGAATACAGACAAGGAAAAGAGTTTTAGCTAGAGAGATAATGAAAGGGAAGAAAGTAAAGACAAAGTTCTCTTGATTCACGATTTTATTTACAAACCAAGTATGTATGTGAATCAATTATTTTTGACATGTAGAGTAAGTCACACATATAAAGCATTTGCTATTTTGCTAATTTTCTTTGTCCTTTATTAGGAGATTCGGGGATCCCTGGGTGGCACAGCGGTTTAGCGCCTGCCTTTGGTCCAGGGCGCGATCCTGGAGACCCGGGATCGAGTCCCATATCAGGCTCCCTGTGCACGGAGCTTGCTTCTCCCTCTGCCTAAGTCTCTGCCTCTCTCTCTCTGTGTGTGTGTGACTATCATAAATAAATAAAAATTTAAAAAAACACTATTAGGAGATTCACATGAAATGACTAGTTTGGGTCATGCTTTTCTTTCTTTTTTTTTTTTAAGATTTATTTATTTATTTATTTATTTATTTATTTATTTATTTATTTATTCATGATAGACATAGAGAGAGAGAGACAGAGACAGAGACACAGGCAGAGGGAGAAGCAGTCTCCATGCTTTTCTTAAAGTACCACTCGAAATTGTGAATTTGGAGTTTTGCTACTTCATTAAATCCCATCTATAGCTCATCTGGATTACATTAGCATTTTAAAATCGTTAACTAAGGCTCCCCAGTATGTCTACATAAAGTACAATGAAGTCAAGTTCATTCCTAGTATATCTATAAATGTGATTTTTAAATTCAAAATAGGACATCATTCCCATTGCATTTTATCTTAGACTTTTAAAATGGTATTTGGGACATATCACTTAAATTTTTAATGATCTCTACTAGGCACACAGAATTTGAAATCTGGAAGAAAACTTGAAGATTATGCAGTCTGACTTGCTCATTTTATTGGTAAAGAAATAAGCCCAGCTAGATTGAGAGCCCTGACCAAGCTTGCTAACGACAGAGCTAGGACAAGACTAGAAGGATTGGATTCTTAGCTTGGAGCCTTTTCCAACATTCAATTAACAAGCTAATGGTTACTGAACTACCTACATTTCTCTGATGAGATCAGCTAGTAGGTAACTATGGACAAACCATCTGGAGAGACACAGACTCTAAGGCTCCTCAACCCTGTCTCTTCACACTGTACAAAGTAGATTCTCATAGGACTGCTCCTAACTCTCCAGAGAGAGTGAGTCATCAGAATTCAAACATTCATAAATCACATTATATTATTGATATTGCAGCATTTGCCCAGTGATCACTTTGTGAGTTCTTCAAGTTACTAGACTCTGGTTTCCCATATTTCCTCCCCTTTTCTGCCAGAAAGTCCAGCTACTATTAGTCCTCTGTGTCACAGGCTTTGCCTTTGCCTTGATGAGGAAGACATCAGGCACATATGTAGCTTGTGTATGCCCTCTTTCTTTGGTCCTACAGGGAGGTTGGAGGTGGGGGTAGTTTGTGAGACGAGGAAGCATCACCTTCTTGAACATGATGGTCATTCATAATTGAAGTGGAAATCAAAAAATTGATGATCAGTTTCTAACAAAAATAATAATTATCCCCTAATATCATCTAATATGCATTTTATGTTTATATTTCTCCAGTTATCTCAAAAATATCTTCTTTACAGTTGGTTGAATCAGGATCCAAACAAGGTTAACAGGACTGCATTGGCTTAATATGTCTCTTAAGTATCTTTTATTGCAAATGATACTATTAAAAAAGATTCTTCAAAGGTATGGGGAATTTTAATTTTATTATTGTTCAACTATTTTCCAAAGTGGAAATTGTCCGATTTTGCTCCTGCAGAGTTTATGAGAGCTCCACCCACTTTTGGTATTTTCAGACATTTTGCCTTTTGTCTGATAGTAAGCCCCACATTGTAAAGAAATATGTGAGCTTCCTCTTCACTGTATAATCAAATGTTTTAGACAGAAAAATTTTATGTTCTCTGGAGATGATATATGTTCCACCCCATCAGAAAGTCATTGTTTTAGCTCCTGAGTACATCAGGATTTTTTGATTATATGTTAATAAAAAAATGAAGAAGATAGTAAGCATATCCTACTTAATATTTCCCAGGAAAGATATGACTGGTACTGACTCTTCCCTCCTCTGAAGGTCCTTTTTAACACACATAAAACCCAAGGGACCAGAAGTTGACTTTACTGTGAAGAGTGTTAAGAATTCTTTAACTCCCTTTTCTTGTTAGCAGGTCATGGCAGGCTGTTGGTTGATGATGATGATGTCATAATGCTTCGTTTGTAGGGTCATCTGATGTCACTTATACCTTAAGAAGAATCAGCTTTTAAATAGAATGAACTTTAGATGGTAAAACCTGATCTTCTGGAGCAATTTTCTGCATTATAGGAATTAAAAATCTCTGGAAGAAAATATACATGGAATAGCTTTCTTCTTTCGTTGGGATATATGTGTGAAGTGTTGACAACACAATTGAGTTGACACCAGATATGCTCCTGGATGATTCCTGGTTGCTAAAAGTCTCCAAACATTCCTCAAGGACACCGTCACTTTGCACAACAAAGAGAATACCAGCTCATTTCTGGCAATAGGGTGGAATTCTAAGAGGAAAAAGCAAACCAATATAACTTCTAGTGATGAGGAATAGTTGGTTTAATATTATACTGTAGAATAACGGGTGTATTTTAAATCTCTATTTCCTTTCTGAACACATTTTACATCAGGGAATTTCCCAGAGAACATAATGATCTATCTTTAGAGTGGGAAGGATGATATCCTACATTGGGCTTATATTTAAATCTTACAGAAATTTCTAAAAAACAGCTCCAAGTTAATAAAACAACTGATTTCAAACTTTCGTTCTGGTACAGCAAAAAAGCCCTCTACTAGATGTATCAGCCATCTAAATCTTTAAAAGATGGAACACGAGATGCAAGCCTCTGGCTTCCATTTTATTCTTTTTTTTTTAAAGATTTATTTATTATTATTATATATTTATTTATTTATTTATTTATTTATGATAGACACAGAGAGAGAGAGAGAGAGAGAGAGAGGCAGAGACATAGGCAGAGGAAGTAGCAGGCTCCACGCAGGAAGCCCCACGCGGGACTCCATCCTGGGTCTCCAGGATCGCGCCTTGGGCCAAAGGCAGGAGCCAAACCGCTGAGCCACCCAGGGATCCCCTTCCATTTTACTCTTAAGCAATGACAACTTAAGTTGTCGAATAGCTTTTTTTTGTTTTGTTTTTTTTTTTAAGATTTTACTTATTTACTCATGAGACACAGAGAGAGAGAGAGAGAGAGAGAGAGAGAGAGAGAGAGAGAGGCAGAGACAGGCAGAGGGAGAAGCAGGCTCCATGCAGGGAGCCCGATGTGGGACTCGATCCCAGGACTCCAGGATCACGCCCTGGGCCAAAGGCAGGTGCTAAACCGCTGAGCCCCCCGGGCGTCCCTGGCATAGCTTTTTAAAAGGTGGCTTCTGATAAATGTTGGCAGAACTGGTGCATTCCAGAATAAATTCTGGATGCTCAGCTCTCCCTACTCAAATACATCCCTAGGTCAAATGACCAGAGAAATGCCCACCACGAAACAGGCTGAAGCCAAGTCCAGATGTGACAAAAGGTGTCAAGTGTTTACTACAAAGTGCACAGATCCATCAAAACAAAACAAAACAAAACACAAAACAAAACAAAACAATCACGTCTAGAGTCAAATCCCTACACAGATGCGAATGCCGTAACAACCGTAACCATTACGGATACCCGTGAAGTTTAAAACCGAGGGGCTGGTGTAAAGGGGGAAACAACAGCACACGAACCAAAGAAAAACTTTAAAAATGTCTCTTCCCTTTCGGGCAAGTTTCAGCTCTACAAATCCACCCTGGCCCTTAGAATGCCAACGTACTGTTTTGCTCTCCGTCCTCATCCCATTGTACAACATGCGTCTTTCTCCCCCGACATTGGGAACACGAGAAGCCTTCCAGACCGTAAAGAGTAAAAGGCAGCCCCGCGGGCAGGGGAACCGCGCCCCAAGGAGTGAATATGGGCCTGGCGCGGTGCAGAAGACGTCCAAGAGGAATAAAGCATCTTCCAACCACACCACCAGCGGTTGGAAAAACAAAGCAAAAAGAAAAACCAACGGGGCTGGGCATCATCAAGATGTTAGGGTAAACACAGAAAAAAAGAAAAAAAAAAACCGACGGCCGTCGCCAGGTGAGGCCCGGCGCGGCGGCGAGGCAGCGCGGCCGCCGGGGAGCGGGCTGTGCCCGAGGGTACCAACAGCGCCATTGACCGCGCGCCCGCCGCCCCTCCCCCCGCCGGGGCGCCAGCCAATCCCCTCCCGCCGTCGCCTTCCCACCGGAGGCCCCGCCCCCGGCGCCCAGGATGCTGGGCCCCCGCGGCGTGACGTGAGCACGGCGGCTCCGCCCCCTGCGTCTCTGGCCTCGCCGGCCTTGGGGGGATGGTTCCATCATGGCGTCAATGCAGGTGAGAGGAGTTTGCAGCATCTGGGCGGGCGAGGGAGCCGCCGAGAGGACGCAAGCGTTTTGTCGGGGGCGGCGTCTGGGACTCTGGGGCACCCGGGCGGGTTCGGGAGCGGCCCTGGTGGCCAGTCCTTTCCCGGCTTCAGGACGTTGGGGAGGGGTGCGAGGCGGCGAGAAGAAGGGCGGGGGAGGGGGGGTCCTCGGGCGGTCGAAGCGGACACCAGCCGGCCGGGAAGTTGGGGGATAAAGAAGGCTGAGAGGAGGAAGGGGTGAAGTTTGGCGTTGGCGTGGCGGCAGTGGTCTCGGGTCGCCTCTCGCTCACACTGACGCTGGCCTGCCCGCCCGCCCCGGGGATGCCTTCCCCGCGGTCCCCGGCCGGGCGGAAACAGCTGCTCTGGCCGTCGTCGCTGGGGCAAGGGCGGCGCGGAGAGGGGCCGGGGGCCGGGGCCGGGGGCAGCTGAAAAGGCGTTCCGGGGACGGCGGCCAGCTGCAGAAGCGCCTCGCGGCCTCGGCTCAGGCCTCCCACGCCCAGCTGCTCCGACCGCTCGGCCCTCCTCTCTGACTCTCACTCCTTTGCCCCGTGGGTACCTTCCTCTGTTAGCCTTCGCACCCTCTGCGAACCTTAGTGCGGCAGCTCACTCGCTCTCCAGAGGCTGCCCTTGGCCCTTCAACATCATTTGTCTCCTAAGAGGCGGTCTCCCCGAGATCTGAGTCACTAGCCCCCTTATACCTCCGGGATGGCTCGCCCTCAGAATTTTTTTTTTTCTTTCCCTGCGGTGCCCCACCCTTGTGGTCGCGGTAAAGCTCCAGCCCTTTGCCCTTCTTCCCTAGATCTTTAGTGGAATCTTAGTTTGGTAGGAGGCATTTATTAACCTGTGTCATAGCTGCCTGACTTAGCAGTTAATGGGTTTCTGGCTTTCCAACTTAATATGCTCCTTTTTTTCCAGATCCAAGGAGTTTTGTTTTTTGTTTTTTTTTGTGGGTTTTTTGTTTTGTTTTGTTTTTTCTTTTTTCCCCCCAGGCAAAGATGGCAACCACAACTGCAGTTTTGTAAAGATTGACTTTGCATTATCTATAGCCGGCACTTAATTTTACAAATGAAGACTAGCTCTGATGAGAACACATAGGGAGAGAAGATAGAACAGTTGTTTGGAGTGGCAGCTGAGTGCTTTTTAGAGTTTTAACATCTTAAAGAGACCCACGTTTTTCTTAGGATTCAGTGCTTATGTTTCTAGAAGAAAAAGTAAATCTTCCAATCTTCCCCCGCCCTCTGTTTTTGGTTTGTTTTTCATTTCTAGGCGAGAACACTTCTTCTCTTTTCTGCATCTTCCTCTTTTGCTTACATACTTGCTTCACATTTACTTTTGTGCTTTTGTGTTATCCCCTTTCAACCAGTTTTCCATGCGATATTCTATTTACCGTTGCTGCTGCTTCTAGGCTTTCCCGAAGAATAGAAAAATGTCTAACTTTCCTACTTGAAGGGATGTCACAAAACGGTGCAGGGAAAAAACAAGAACAATTTGAGGAAACATTATACTTTACACTGGTCTCCCCAGAGACGTTAGAGAGGTTTCGTCATTTGAGGCCAAAAAAGGAACTGTGGAACACTAGTTGAACAGTAGATGGGCTATATGACTAATTTAAGATAGTTTGTATTAAGATTAAAATAATTTGTTTCAAGACTAAAAATTACGGTTAAACCCACAACACCTGTGATTATATTTAACAAGACAATTATAGGGATAACTAATTAGCTGGTTAGATGTAAACTTTGAGGGTCTGAAAGAACAAATTTCCGGGTTTAAGAGAAAATGAATACAGAATTAGGTCAGTGCAGAACTTAATGTTGATAATCTTGAATTTTACATGGTGACTTGAGCAATAGAAAAAAAAAATATTTGCCACTGCAATGAGTGGAATTTTCTGTGTTTTAGGTATTTTCCCATTGCTTGTTTGTATTTTTGAAATATCTGATACAGATATTTCAGATACAGGTTTTCTGACAGTACCTTGAAAAATAATTTTAATATAGATAAATCAAGCTTTTCGAAATTCAGTACTGGTTTCTGTGTGGCTATTCCGTCTTTGGTGAATAAAATTTTTCCTGACCATCTTTATAGCAAAATGTTGTGTTAAAGATTTTATTTTTTTTAAGTAATCTCTGCATCCAGCCTGGGGCTCAAACTCACAACCCCAAGATCAAGACTCTGCTCTACCAACTAAGCCAGCTAGATGCCCCTTAATAGCAAAATTTAACTCTTTTCAAAACAACTGAATTTGTTTATTTACTCAATTATTTTTTAAGGGCCCTACTGTGTCTGGTACTAATCAGAGTGCTAGAGTAGACAAGGATTTCTGCTCTGGATACAATAGTCTAGTTGGGGGAGACAGATAACCAAATACTTAATTGCATATTATATTAGAAGGTGATAATGCTATGAAGGGAAAGCATGGAAGGAGGTTAGGAAATGGATGTTTTGGGGATTTCAGTCAGAGTGCTTAGGAAAAAGTATACATATGCTGCTCTAACCATGTCCTTACCTAAAAAGTTTTCAGATTTATCTTACGCCAGGTGGTCAGGATGTTATCGTGGCTGAGGAGATTACTGAAGCTGTAAGAACTATTTTAAAGACATACAAATTATAGAAATGTAACATAAGATTTGATTACTTGATAAAAACGAAATTAGTCTTGAGAATCAGTAACAATAAGGATAGACCTTGGTTTTTTCCTTGGAGAGGATTTTGCAGTTGAGGTTTTAACTCCTTTAACGCACTCTGTCAGTGTCTCCCAACCTTTCCTCAGATGGCGGCACGTAGAAAATAATTTTTGAATCGCACACTATGGTGGACGCACTAAACTGTTGGAGATGAGTACAGTTATTTTGGCACATCTGTAATGCTGGGAATGCTCTGCTCAATAATATTGTTAAAGTCGTTCTTCATACAGTTCATGGTTGTGATTTTCAAACTTATTGGAGCCTTAGAGAGATTCTTTCTTGGGAACGAAGTCACAAATTACTGAGATTATGGTTAGATGGTGTTTTAAGAAAGTATTCTTAGAGAATAGAGGGCTACTGGCAATACTTAAAATTGGCAGGAGTTAGAGTAAAGAAACATCTACATTTAATTGTGATAGTTCTAGAAATGTTAAATTACTTTTGTGGATTTTCTGCACTGTTTTCCTCTTAATGGGGTCTTACACTATTAACTGTTGATTTGCCTAGATTGAAGGAGAATGATTTAGTAACAGATGGATTATGAATATGTGCTTATTTTCAGATGACTTTGAAGTGTTATTTTGTATTATTCACAACTCTGCACTGCTCTTTATTCAAGTGTCTGGCTGTAGTGATTGAGAGAGGTAGAATCTTACTGACATTTTTAGTAGTCACATTGCCTTGACAGGCTCCATATGACTATTTGTTGATGATGTGAAGGATTACAGCATAATCAAAAGCTAGAAAAATGACTTATCTTGGATCCTGAGGCTGAGTACTGGGAACTTGGGGAGTATAGAAGCCTAGAATTATAGTAGTATCGGAGAAGGTTGAGTGGATACTCTGGCTAGGAACAGGGCTGTAAGGGATCTTGACTTGGGACAAGTCAAGGAAAGGGGGAACAGTATAGAATAGAATTGAAGATATTTTGTGTCAATGATAAACATATGTGGAGGACAGGCGAATAAAGGATAAAGCTAAGGTAATCTTAACTTTCAAAGTAGTCCTTGCGATACTTTTAACTGTTAATCAATTACTGCTTAATGAGATGGCTTCTGCTTTTATCCTAAGTGTTTGTTTGGGTGTTTCATTTAACTTTTCATGTCTCTTCCACTCCCCTGGGCCATAGATCTCAGGAGAATAGGAAAATACCTTTTCGTTGTCTCTTAAATGTGCACTTAGTGACTATGGTAAATGCTAATCACTTGACACTTCTTATTAGCAAGTTATGCATTAGTTTAATTCCATTTTAGAGAAATCTTTTAAGCACTTTCATAACAGGTTGAGTAGAAAGGAACAATTTAAAGATCATATTTATTTATAGATATGTGTGTGTGTGTGTGTGTGTATATATATATATATATATATATATATATATATTCCCCTAAGAGTTGACTTATTTTCTTGATTTATGTGTTTGCCATAATACTAGTTTTCAAAGTATTTTTTCCTGTTCTTCCTCTCTGGATTCTTATCCCAACCTTGTAAAATGGGAAGTCAGATAATCCTACTGCATTTTAATAGAGACAGAGTAACTTTTGGTAAGTAATCACTTATTTGGAAAGCAACGTACCCAAAATTACATAGCACTGAGTGCTGAAGCTGTGATTAAAAACCAAGCTCTGAAATCTGTTGATGCTATGAGGTTGTATGTAATTAACATGTTAACAAGTTTGACATTCTAGAGAAATCATTGGGATAATTACTTTTTAGTCAAGAAGTAAATGTTTACTAGGATGTTTTATAGCTTCTATAGCTGAGAGAAAAAATATAATATGGTTATGCATGCATTTAAAAAAGGCTCTTTATGCATGTACTTGTGCACTGAGTAAAATTATGGCAAATCCTTACTGTTCAAAGATATTCTTTATTTTTAAGGAAGTTTTAAGAGTAGAGGTGACCTGGCATCTTTTTGAAAATATAGTTCTGCATAGTGTTTATCTGAATTGAACATTTGTTACATGTTATTTCTTTATGTCACTGCCGTCTGCATTTTATCTACAATAATACTTGTTCCTGTTTATCAGGTGTTTTTAGTAATCCTTCATTTGGTAGCCTTTATTCGTGAATTTAGGTTTTAGATCACCAGTAAATGGTACATGCCTTTGAGTTATTTTATTCTGAGAAAAACTAATCATTCAGTAGGTCTTATTAAAATTCATTAGAGAAAAAAAACACAAAATCTGGAATCAGAAGACCTGGACTTAGGTTCTCTTTCTGTACTTAACATCTATGTTGCCTAAAAATCAATGTGTCAAGTTGGTGGTTAAGACAAAAGGAAATTAGTAGATAAACATATATGAAACTGTTTTTTGACTTTCCTTCCCAAACCTGTTTTTTTCTGTAGTCCCCATATTGGTAGTTAGGAACTTTATTCATCCGTTCCTTTAACCAAAAACCTTGGTTTCATACCATCCCATAGTGAAAATATTAGCAAATTCTGTCGAGCTCACCTTTCAAAATATATCCAGAATCCAACTGTTTGTCCTCTCCTCTGAATTACTGCTGTAAATCATTGTCATCCCTCATCTGGATTATAGCAACCCTGCTTCTGCCCTTGTTCCCTCACTGTCTTCTTAGTCCATTATTTAGATTCTTTCGAAACAAAAGTCAAATGTCACTTCACTTGCATCCCTGCTGTGGCTTCCCTGTTTTACTCAGAATATACAGTTGACTCTTCAATAATGCAGGGGTTAGTGGTGCTGACCCCTGCACAGTTCAAAATCCATGCATAGGGATCCCTGGGTGGCGCAGCGGTTTAGCACCTGCCTTTGGCCCAGGGCGCGATCCTGGAGACCTGGGATCGAATCCCACGTCGGGCTCGTGGTGCATGGAGCCTGCTTCTCCCTTTGCCTGTGTCTCTGCTTCTCTCTCTCACTGTGTGCCTATCATAAATAAATAAAAAATTAAAAAACAAGCAAACAAAAAAAACCAAAATCCATGCATAGGGATGCCTGAGTGGCTCAGAGGTTGAGTGTCTGCCTTTCGCTCAGGGCGTGATCCTGGGATCCAGGATCGAATCCCACATTGGGCTCCCTACATGGAGCCTGCTTCTCCTTCTGCCTATGTCTCTTCCTCTCTCTCTGTCTCTTGTGAATAAATAAATAAAATCTTAAAAAAAAATTCTAAAAAAAGAAAAATCCATGCATAGCTTATGACTCCTCAAAAACTTAGCCACTAATAGCCTACTGTTATTTGGAAGCCTTGCTGATAACATAGTCAATTAACATATATTTTGAAAATTATATGCAGTATATACTGTATTATAAAATAAGCTAAAGAAAAAATTTTTTATAAGATTTTATTTCTTTAATTCTGAGAGACACAGAGAGAAGGTAGAGACATAGGCAGAGGGAGAAGCAGGCTCCTCTCAGGGAGCCCGATGTGGGACTCGATCCTAGAACCCCAGGATCACGCCCTGAGCCAAAGGCAGTTGCTCAACCACTGAGCCACCCAGGCGTCCCTAAGCTAGAGAAAATTAAAATCATAAGGCAGATCGAATGTATTTACAATACTGTAACTGTGTTTATTTAAAAAAAAAAAAAAGCTTCTTATGTAAAAGGACCTGTGCCTTTCAAACCCATGTTTAATGCTCATCTGTAATCCAGGGTTCCTTTTAAGGCATAGAAAGCCATACTTAGTACATTATCTATCTTATTGTCTCTTTCTCCCCACCACCTGTTCACTCATCTATACACTCCTTGCTATTTCTACCTCCGTGCCTTAGCCCATATTTCCTCTAGTTGGAGTCTTCATCTATCTGGATGGCTCACTTCCTTTATCCTCTCAGATCTTTGTTCAAGTGTAGTTAATTAGAGAAGCCTTCCTTGACCACCAAATATAAATAGCTTTTCCACCCCTGCCACTTATAATTTGCCTTACCCTGCTGAATTTTTCATAGCCCTGACATATTATTTATTAATTTACTATTTCTCCCAAACATAACTCAGTACCTGGCATGTAGTAGGCCCGCAGTAAATGTTGAAGAAGTTAATAGAGCACAGCTTCTGTAGTCAGATAAACTTGGTTTGAATTCGGGCTTTGCCACTTAATAGCTGTGTAACCCTTTTTGCCCAATATAAAATAAGGATAATAGGGGCACCTGGGTGGCTCAGTAGGTTATACATCTGCCTTCCACTCAGGTCATGACCTCAGTGTCCTGAGATAGAGCCCCATGTTGGGCTTTCTCCTCAGCAGGGAGCCTGCTTCTCCTCCCCCGCCCCCCCTTCTTGCTTGTGCGCTCTCTGTCAAATGAATAAATAAAATCTTTAAAAAAAATAGGGATAATAAAACAATCGTATGGGGGTAAGATTGCGAATCACTTAATGTCATGAATCTTCATGTCCTGGATCTTTTTTGTTAGTGGGTTATAATGCTCTAGCGTCTTGTTTTAAACTACTTCTATCAGATACTTGCTTTAAAAACAAAAAAAAATTGATTCCTATCCTGTGTTGGCTATCAGTGAAAAAAAAAAAGATTTCCTGTTTAAGATTTTATTTGAGAGAGCACAAGAGCACTGGGGCATGATGAGAGGAACAAGCAGACTCCTTACTGAGCAGGGAGCCCTGACTCAATCCCAGGGCCATGGGATCATGACCTGAACCGAAGACAGACGCTTAACTGACTGAGCCACCCAGGCTCCCCTGAAGTATGGTTTTTATTTATTTTTTATTTTTTATTTTTTTTAAAGATTTTATTTATTTATTCATGAGAGACACACACACACAGAGAGAGAGGCAGAGGGAGAAGCAGGCTCCATGCAGGGAGCCCGACGTGGGACTCGATCCAGGGTCTCCAGGATCATGCCCTGGGCCAAAGGCAGACGCTCAACCGCTTAGCCACCCAGGCGTCCCTGAAGTATGGTTTCTAATTAGCACATGTGCTTGACTACTTCTCAAATATTGAAGAGAATTAGCGAAGTAATACTTTGAACCTTCTTTATCAGTTTTATTTATTTATTCATTTATTTATTTTTTAAAGATTTATTTATTTATTTATTTATTTATTTATTTATTTATTTATTTATTTATGGTAGACAGAGAGAGAGAGGCAGAGACACCGGCAGAGGGAGAAGCAGGCTCCATGCCGGGAACCCCATGTGGGACTTGATCCCGGGACTCCAGGATCATGCCCTGGGCCAAAGGCAGGCGCTAAACCGCTGAGCCACCCAGGGATCCCCTCTTTATCAGTTTTAAATGGCACATTCAGTTTTTTCTTTTTCAATTGAAATGTAATCCACATACCATAAAACATCATTTTTACTAAAAAGCCTTTACCTGTATTAGCAGTCATTCCCCATTCCTTGCCCATGCTCCACAGAAATCACTAGTGTGTTTTCTATCTCTGTTGGTTTAACTATTCTGGGTATTTCCCATAAATGGAATCATATGGTAGATGGTCTTTTGTAACCAGCTTCTTACCATAGTGTTTTTGAGATTCATCCATGTTGTAGCTTATATCAGTACTTAATTCCTTTTTATGGCTATGAGTCCATTTTATGGTTATATCAGTTGATATTTGGTTTGTTTCCTGTTTCCATTCATCAGTTAATTGGCAGCTTGGATTGTTTCTGCTTTTTGAATAATGCTGCTATGAAGATTGATGTACATGCTTTTTATTTGGCCATGTTTTAATTTGTCTTAAGTATATACTTAACAGTGAAACTGCTGGGTCATTTGGTAACTCTGTTTAACTTTCTAAGGAACTACCAGACATTTCCATGACTCAGTAGGTTATACATCTGCACCATTTTAAATTCCCACCAGCATTGTGGAAAGGTTCCAGTTTCTACACATTTTGGCCAGTATTTGTTGCCCTTTTTTTTTTTTTTTTTAATAGCTTCACATCCTAGTGGATGTGAAGTGATATCTCCTTGTGGTTTTGATTTGCCTTTCCCTAGTGACTAAGGATGTTGAACATTTTGTATTTATTGGTAAATTTCTTGTAGAAAAGCCTGTTCAGATCCCTTGCCCATTTAAAAATTAAAGTTGTCTTTTTATTGAGTTGTCAATGACTTTTTGTTTATTCTGAATACAAGCCCGGATCAGATAAATGGTTTGCAAACATTTTCTCCTGTGACTTGTGTTTACACATTCCTGGGGTGTCCTTGGAGGTAGAAAAATTTTTAATTTTGATGAAGTCAATTTATCCCCCCCCCATCTGTCATTTATAGTTTTGGGATCATATCTAAGAAATCACTACCTAGGTAGGGTGCCTGGGTACCCTGATCATGACTCCCTGCTCAGTGAGGAGTCTGCTTCTCTCTCTACCCCTCGCCCTTCCTTGTGCAAGTGCTCTCTCTCCTCTCTCAAATAAAATCTTAAGAAAAAAATGATCTAATCCAAGGTCATAAAGACTTACACTTTATTATAGCTATGCTTTTTTCTGAGATTGTTACAGTTTTAGCTCATACATTTAGGCTTTTGATTCATTTTGGTTAACTCTTGTATATAGTGAGGCATTTTTAGTTTTATAGCATTAATAGAGCACCTTTTTTTTTTTTTGAAGTTGCATAGGCCCAAACCAAAAGCTTATCAGAACTAAAAGCTCATCAGATTTGATAGTATCCTGCTGGATTCAAGTTCTTTTTCTAGGTTGAGTGGGGCTGTTAAGCTGTTTTTCAGAGAATTTATATTGCAGCCCTACTCCTAAGAAATGTGATTGTGGTCCTAATAAACTATTACTGAGAATATTCCTCTATTAGCTTTTATAGTAATTAAAATAGGCATACCAGCATAAATTTTTAGACTTAGAAAACTTTGAGACAGAGGGCATTTTAGGAGGTCAGTTCAACTATCATACTTTTTCTTTAAGTCGTTGCGACATTTCATGATTAGAGGTAGTTGGTAAAGTATAATTTACTTTTGTACTGCATGAAGATATGTTGAGTAAATTGAGTATATAGATTTTTTAAATATAGATTTGATATGAGAAAAATGGTCACATCCTTAGGAAATCTAATTTTAGGTATTCTAGTGGAGAAAATGAACACCAACATATTGGTGTCATCTTTATTCTTGATGTTGCTTAGTGGAAACCCTCAGAATTCATTTCTTTGTAACTATTAGTTTGAGCTACCTTGATTTGATATTTCTACAGTCTATTCTCAGTATTCCTGGATTCCATATCTGTGAATCTGCTTACTCCGTAAAATTTGTAAGCCTAAAATCAATCCTCATGGTGCTTTGGTGGTGATTTTACATGCATGCGCAGAGCTGGGAAAAATTGGAGTAGCTAGATATGCATAGTTTCAACTGAGGTCAAACAAGGCAACACTCTGTCTTGATTTAGCTGTCATTCTGTAAACAAGTGTTCTTTTCTAGGTCTATTTGGTGGTTGCACATTTTTTGCATTTTACTACTTTGGGGGATTTCACTGCTTAAAATGGCCTCCAAGCATAGTATTGAAGTGCTGTCCAGTATTCCTAATCCCAAGAAGACTGTAATGTACCTTATGTAAAAAAATGTGTGTGTTTGATAACTTTTTTTCAGGCATGTGCTATTAGCCTTGGATTCAGTGTTAATGGATCAACATATATTAAGGAGTCTTTAAACAAACACACAAAAACCTAGGTGATTATTGATTGGTTTAATGTGGACAGAGGATGCAAGAATCCAACTTTGTATTTCCTGGTTTAATGTGGACAGAGGATGCAAGAATCCAACTTTGTATTTCCTCTAGGAACAGTGGTTCAGTATTTGCTAACTTAGTATTTGCGGTGTCTTAATAGTCTATAACACAACTACTATTAATAATAAAAATTGGCTGTATTTTGACTTAAATTTCAGTTGCCTCAGGGCACCTGGGTGGCTCAGTTGGATAAGTGTCTTACTCTTGATGTCAGTTTAGGTCATGATCCCAGGGTTTTGATGTCAAACCCTGCATTGGGCTCTGCAAGGGGCATGGATCCTGTTTAAGATTCTGTCTCCTTCTGCCTCTCCCTCTCCCAAAGAAAATAAATAAATTTCAGTCTGCCTTTGATTTGAAATATATTGAAACCAAGTTAAAACTGGTAAAATGTAGCGACCTTGCTACATCAAGGTTTCTTGTTTGCTTTTTTCCATTTTATATTGTAGATGAATACCTTCTAGGTTTTTTGAGTTCCTCATACAATCCATGTTAGTGGTTTCCCGCTTTGGCATTATATTGAAAATATCCCCAGAGGTTGATTTAATTGGTCTGGCATGCATCCTGGGTATTGGAATTTGTCTCAGCTCCTAGGTAATTCTTTTTTGTTTTATTTTAAATATTTTATTTATTTATTATTTATTTGAGAGAGAGCATGTGAGACATTTGGAGTTGGGGAACAGAGGGAGAGAGGGATAAGCAGACTCCATGCTGAACACAGAACCTGATGGGGACTTAATTCCAGGACCCTGAGATCATGACCTGACCTGAAATCAAGAGTTGTAGGATTTACCTACTGAGTCACCTAGGTGCCTTACTCCTGGGTAATTCTAATGTACAGCCTAAGTGGAGAACTGATCTTCAGTATAGTGGGGGAACTTAGGTGTGCAAATGATGTAAATTCAGTAAGATATAATACATCTTCTTGGACTAGATTTAGAGTTCAGGAGATAGACATTTTAAAGTTGATATCTCTGGAGAGAATATTAAGAACTAAATTTGAGCCTGAAAATGTTTATGTGTGTTCCTGGCTGTCTATATAGTGATAGTTCGATTAAAGAACATCCACTTCCTGCACATATCAGAACAGATATTGACAGATACATCATTTTTGGTGAATTCTCTTGTTTGGTGGCTATTATATACACAGAAAATTTCTGCCATGAGTTCTTTTGTGGAGGAGGGTTAATCAACAAAGGCTTAGTTATGAGCCGAGTGATTGTTCAATGCCCATTGTGTACCTAGACAAACTTAAACATTTTATGTCATGAATCTTTGAGGTTGAATTTGAATAGTTACAATCTCAAGTTGTTTTGTTGTTGTTTTAAATAATCTTAGGACCCCTGTATTGAAATATGAGTAACCCTTGGAATATTAGCCTTGTTTTTAGTCTTCTGACCTTACCCTAGGATCATTGTTATTGCTGGCCCTGCATCTCTCATCCTAAGGCCTATATGCTGAACTTTTTATCAGTCCATTATAATGCTTGAGAAGTAGGTTGTTCATGACTCTTGGTGCTAGGTCTGTCTCCTCTCCTCTTTGGTTGACGTGGACATGACTGCAAACATGTAGATTCTGTCAGTGTCCTTTACTTGATAGGACTACTTAACAATTATTTTTAGTCCTCCTCCCCCCTTTTTTGAGAGAGGGATAAATAGGGTAGGGGTAGGGGTGAAGGGAGAGAGAATTTCAAGCAGTCTCCCCGCCCAGTACAGATCCCAGTGTGGGCTTGATTTCACAACCCTGAGATCATGGCCTGAGCCAAAATCAAGACTCGGATGCTCAACTGACTGAGCCACCCATGTATCCCACTTTTTAGTCACCTTTATATTGAACTTCCATTTTGAATTCTGGGTAGTTTTGATAGTTCCCCCATCATCTTATTGTTTCTGGGATTTTAAAAAAATGACAAAAAAAATCCACGACAATTTATCTAGCAAGTTATTTAGCCCTTTGGTTTATATCTGACATCATGAATCCACCAAACATAGCGTCAGTCCTCACAGCTGTACACATTTTTTCTTAACTCATAGCATGTTTTACCTCTTTCATGGTATTTTTCATTTCTGCCTTGTATGTATTGTAAAGGTACTTTGTCTTTATTAGGATTTAACTCGGAGCAGTACACTAGTGGTGGTAAGCACTCAAATGTTTTCTGAGTATTCTATTCACTTAAATAGAAACCCAAATGCTTTTTTTTTTTTCAAAATAGATCGGAAGTGATACGAAAATACTGATTTCTTGCTGTATCTCTTATTCCTTTGATGTCGTGTCTTTTGCTTCGCCTTCTGCCCTGGCCCCATTACAGAAACTGAAAAATTGAGTTGAATGGGAAAACGTATATAGAATTTTTAAATGTGTAAATTTCCTGTTAATTATATGCATCTCTTTCAACTAGATTAATATTTCATTGGTAATTCTTTCACTTTTTTTTGAAGATTGTATTTATTTGAGAGAGAAAGAGAGATCACAAGCAGGGTGGGGGGAGAGGGAAGGGTAGAGGTAGAAGCAGACTCGCCACTGAGCAGGGAGCCTGATGCGGGATTCAGTCCCAGGACCCTGGGATCGTGACCTGAGCTGAAGGCAGATACTTACTTAGCCAACGGAGCCACCCAGGTGCCCCCGGTAATTCTTTTACTTTCAGGAGACCTTTATGAACTCAAGGAAATCTTTTTTTTTTTTTTTTTTTTTTCTCATTAGACTTCCCATCCACACCCTTATCTTGACAGCAGATAATCTTAGATCTGGCTTCATTGATATGAAAATTATGTCATTGCTTTCTCTCTAAACCTAAATATGTTGTGTCTCAGGATATTTCTCATAACTGAAATTGTATTCTTTTCCAGATGTTTTATTCTTATGTTTTATTCTTTTTCCAGATGTTTTATTCTTAGAGTTTGGGTATGATTTGGATATTGCCTGTTTGTGTGTGCTTATGGAGGTGGAGGTCTGAGGTTGTTTGAGATGGGGGTGTTTTGGTACAGGGAGTTTGTGATTATTTCCTTCAGATACTGCAGAGGACAGAACATCTGTTGATGTGTAAAATGCAGACTGGTTTCTGATAAGCCTTTCTATCTGTAAACATAGTTAAAGCTTTTGCATAGTGACAGCTTTACTTCAGATTCTTCCAATTTAAAGTGTATGGAAGAAATTGGTCAGTTTAGAATACTACTACCGAAACCAAAACAAAACAAAAAAACCACCACAAAAATCAACCCTAAAAGGATAAAGAAGTCTGGTTCAATCCTGTCAAGTAGTTTTCAGAAGTTTGTGTTGACAATGATAGAAGTACTAGAGAAAGTTAAGAGAGTTAATGATGATGGCTGGGAATGGTTTATCCATGGTCCTAAACAGCAGAAGTGGTGTGAATAGGTACTACTACTGTCTTTTTTCGGCACCTATTCTAAAATTATTCTAAAATTTTTTCAATCTGTTACCGACTGAAAGCAGATTTTTCATTTAAAATATGTTAATGTTTTTCTTATTTTACATTCATAAATTGGAAAAAATAAAATTCAGCTCTAGTTTTGTCATTGAAAATTTTTAAGAGTAAATTGGTGATTTCTTAAACTGGCAATATAGGTTGCCAAAATTGATTAAATCAATCATTTATACTTTTCATATTTCTTATTTTTTAATGAGGATGAAGCTTAGCGTAAGTACATTTTATGTTCTCTTTATTATTCAAATAGACCTTTTTGTGTTACTCTGTGGAAAAAACCAAGTTGTTGTTTTATTTTTTTTTAGTAGTCCTTAACACCCATCATGGCCTCAAACTCATGACCCTGAGATCAAGAGTTGCATGTTTTTCCAGCTTAGCCTGCTAGATGCCCCTAAGTTGTTTTTAGTTAAAATCTCATTGGCCTTGTATTTCCAGAATTTTTACATACATGTTAAAGAAGTTGTTGACTTCTGAGTTTTTGTGGAGTAAAAGAAACAGGCTAAAGATATTGGTATCTCAGATTTGTGCTGTGGCTATTTTTGTATATGTATTTATAAGCAAAAATTATTGTATACATTTATAAGCAAAAATTAGTATTAAGACAGCTCTTGGGGTGCTTAACTGGCTCAGTCAGAGGAGTGTGCAACTCTTGATCTTGGGGTTGTGAGTTAGAGCCCCATATTGGGTGTAGAGATTACTTAAAGTCCCCCCCCCATCCCAGAATTATTTATTTATTTTTTTAAAGAGAGATACAGATGGTGGGGGAGAAGGACAGAGGAAGAGGGAGAGAGGGAATCACAAACAGGCTCCACATCCAGCTCGGAGCCTGATGTCAGGCTCAGTCTCAGAACCCTGAGATCATGACCTGAACTGAAATCAAGAGTTGTCTCTGTAACTGGCTCAGCCACTCAGGTGCCCCTAAAATAAAATCTTTAAAAAAAAACAAAGGGACTTAGAAATTTGAACTTGATCTTTGTTAAAATAGTAGCCTTTTATAATACTAAGTTCTTTTGTAAAACAAATCGAAACTTCTGGAAAAAAACACTTATTTGGTCATTTCTGTATATGTACCATATATATAAGATACTCCATCTACTTTATGCACCAGGTCTTAAGCATATTGCCATATTCTTTATATTAAAAATTTTCCTATAAGCATTAAATGCCATTCTTTTCTTTCCTTTTTTTTTGATTCTTATTTGCTAAAGTTAATTTATCTAGTCTTATAAAAGTTTCTATCTGCTATTGTCAAGGAAAATAATTGGAGTAAATCCCTAAAATCACAGGATAGCATAACTGAGCATGCTGTGGAAGAAAGCTAACAATTGTGTACCTTCAGTGTAATAAAGAAGTTGCACAAACTGTCTTTTCATTAAATGGATATTTGGGTTTGACAAAGTAACCCAGAATCTTAGTAATTCACTACTAAGGTTAGTAGTTCACTGTATGATTTTATTCCTGGTAATGGAAATCTTCTTTGTAAATAATGCTTAGAGGGCAGCCCCAGTGGCTCAACGGTTTAGCACCACCTTCAGCCCAGGGAGTGATCCTGGAGACCCAGGATCGAGTCCCACATCAGGCTCCCTGAATGGAGCCTGCTTCTCCTTCTGCCTGTGTCGCTGTTTCTATCTCTGTCTCTCTCTGTCTCTCTCTCCCTCCCGGTCTGTCATGAATAAATAAATTTTTAAAAATCTTTAAAAAAATAATGCTTAGAAATGCATAATATTTTGTGGACTTTAAATGGGTAAAAGGTAACGAGGAGGGAGAAAAATGGTTTATACCGAGTGGCTTTTTTCGCCTAATACTAATTTTAATTAAAAATGGACATTTATTTGCTTTAGATAAAAGGTAATGATAACATGAATTATGAACCTGTTTGGTTTCATAGTGGTGATTTGTTCATTTGGTTAACTAAAAAAGTTTGTAGTAAAAACAGCTCTTTATATAATAGTAGCTGCCTCTTTTTTTTTATTTAAATTCCGTTTGCCCACATATAGTATAACACCCAATGCTTATTGCATCATATACCCTCTTTGATGCCTGTCACCCAGTTACCCCATCCACCTCCCCTTTAGCAGCCCTCAGTTTCCCAGAGTCAAGAGTCTCTTGGTTTGTCTTCTCTAATTTTTCCTCATTCAGTTTCCCCTCCTTCCCTTGTGGTCCCTTGCACTATTTCTTGTATTCCATGTATGAGTGAAACCATGTAATTGTCTTTATATGATTGACTTATTTCGCTTAGCTTAACACCCTCTAGTTCTGTCCACATTGACAGTAAATGGTAGGTATTCATCCTTTCTGATGGCTGAGTAATATTTGATTGTATACATATACCGCATCATCTATATCCATTCATCTGTTGAAGGGACATGTCTGCTGCTTCATAGTTCGGCTATTTTGGACTTTCCTGCTATGAACATTGTGGTGGAGGTCCCCTTTGTTTCAAGTAGTTGCCTTTTATTTGTACTTTCAGTTCTGTGGTCCAGAAGCAGACAGTCTTCCTTTTCACATATGCATTCTCCTCCTAACATACCTTTAACAGGAAGGTCAATAATACCTTAATGCTGGGTCACAATGCTCTAATAATAAGCATATATTTTGAGAGAGAGACAACAGTCACATAACTTTTACTGTAGTGTAATAATTGCTATGTTTTATTTGTTAATCTCTGTGCTTAATTTTCAAATTAAACTTTATTATTATGTATAGGAAAAAGCATGGTATCTATTAGGGTTCAGTACTGTCTATGGTTGCAAATGTCACAAGGGGTCTTGTGATGTATCCCCCTCAGATAAGGGGGGGATTACTGTATTTAGGTTTTTGAAACACATTTTTTGGAACATACCATTGTGGTTATGTAATGATATGGATATATAGAAGTCACACTGTGCACATTTTTTTTGCACTATATAAATTTTTTTTTTAATTTTTTATTTATTTATGATAGTCACAGAGAGAGAGAGAGGCAGAGACACAGGCGGAGGGAGAAGCAGGCTTCATGCACCAGGAGCCTGATGTGGGATTCGATCCCGGGTCTCCAGGATCGCGCCCTGGGCCAAAGGCAGGCGCCAAACCGCTGCGCCACCCAGGGATCCCTTTTTTTGCACTATATATATGAATATATTATGACACAGGATGTACAAGGTAGGGATCCCTGGGTGGCGCAGCGGTTTGGCACCTGCCTTTGGCCCAGGGCACGATCCTGGAGACCCGGAATCGAATCCCACATCGGACTCCCGGTGCATGGAGCCTGCTTCTCCCTCTGCCTATGTCTCTGCCTCTCTCTCTCTCTCTCTCTCTCTCTCTCTCTGTGACTATCATAAATTTAAAAAAAAAAAAAAAAAAAAAAAAAGGATGTACAAGGTAATATAGAGAAGCACTTAAAACTTTTATTTTTTAATATTTATTTATTCATCAGAGAGAGAGAGAGAGGCAGAGACACAGGCATAGGGAGAAGCACGCTCCCCACAGGGAGCCCAATGCGGGGACTCCATGCTGGATGCCAGGATCACGTCCTGAGCCGAAGGCAGACACTCAACCACTGAGCCACCCAGGCGTCCCTGGAAGTGCTTAAAACTTTAATGAGAATATACACATCACTTGTAAAACTGCAGAAAACTAGTTGTAGGTAAATATTGAATCAGACTGAACAGTATCTAGAGGAAGCTGCATATAGCTTTAATTTGTGAAAACAATAATCTGAGTTCTGAGATTTTTAAGTTAAAAGGAAATCTAGAGATCATTTAAATTTTCTTTTTTAATGAAAAAAAATGGGCCCAAAGGTGAAGTAACTTAAATTGGCGAGGGTAATGACACTTAGGGTATAACTGCAATTTGTGAAATGCTGTCTCTAATTTATGTATTTGAAATTCATACTCTTCACATAACTATTTGACAGAAAAGAAATGGTCTCAAAGAAATTGTCTAGATTATCAATTTTATCTGTCCAAGATGAGTTCTATTACAAAACTAGACTTTATGTTTACTGGAAAATGTTGAACTCAGAACAGTAAAAATCACAGTATGCTAAATTACAAATCATTGGGTATGTGTTTCTTTGGGATTAAATCTATAAAAAGAAAGGGTCTATCCAACTAAGATCCATCAGTTTGTGGCTTAAAAGGAATCTTATAAAATCTTACTAGTCACAAAACTTAAAAGGTAAAGATTCTAGAAGCTGTCTTTTGGTATAAAGAGTTGAGTGTCCTGTCCATATTTGTTCTGGCAGCATGTAGTGCTCTTGTTATGTTTCTTTTTCCACTTTTTTTCCCCGTTACAAGTTTTCATGTGTATTGCCCCCCCCTTCAATTTTAAATTATTCTTTAGGATAAGTTTTCAAGAATAGTGTTACTAAGTTTCATAAAACTCAGTGTTTTCTAGCTTTTAAAATACTTGATGGCAGTGAATTTAGTCGTGGGGAAGAAGCTTTCCAAAAATGGTAGAAAACTACTTTGCTTTAGGAGTACCTACAAAAAGAAGGACCAGTAAGTAAGACCTAAGAAGTATAGCAGAAAAAGGAATGGAGCCAAGTTTTCTATAACAGAATCAAAGGTAAAGCTTTTCACATGGAAGATTATATATAAGTGATAAGTCACCAAAATAAGAATCCCAGTCGATATTTTTTTAAGTAGGCTCCATATCCAACGTGGGGTTTGAACTCTTGACCCCAAAGTCACATGCTCTACCGACTGAACCAGCCAGGTGCCCCGAACCCTAGTAGCTTTAATAAGCAAATGGCATTGAACCTTGAGCCTTTGAGGTGTTGAAGCATAAGTGAATATGTTAGAGGGGAAAGAGAGGTAGTGGATGTTGGTGGAATTCAAGGAGTTGGGACAGTGAAAGGAGGAAATGGATAAAGCTAGAAGATAAAGGGTGACTTTTTGCTTATTTTAAAGCTAGGAGAGATTCATTTGGTGACTGAAGGAAAGAGGTATGGAATAGGAAAGAGTGAAGTTACTAGAAACCAAGTTATTAATTATGAGAACAAGATTCTGGATGACTTGATAAGGTCCAGAGAGAGAGAGAAAGGAGAGGGTTGGGAAGACTTTGAGAAGGGAAGAGAATCTCCTTTGTCTAGGAGTTAAATGAAGGACAGTGTGAGCCCCCCCTCCCCTGCCTTTTAGATGTTGGCTAAAAATGGGGGGAAAGTTGGCAGTTTGCATTCTTTGCATGTTAAGTTTGTTTTTTTGTTTTTTTGTTTTTGTTTTTTTGCTAAGAGGAAGCTTTCCATTAATAAATTTTGGAGAATGTTTGGGGCCAATATTATAAATTGCAGTTGAGAGAAAAGCTGAAGTTTGTTATTTAAAAATACTTCCCCAAAGCAAAAGAAGCTGATGAGCATTTTTATTTGCTTTCTAATAAAGTTGGCTAGGGAAAAACTCATAATTTTAGGAAAGTCATCTTTTATTTCTTTTTATTTACCATCATATATTTTTTTCTTTATTGCCATCTTTGGATTTTCATACTACCTTAGTGTTTTTATTTGGAACTTTAAACGTTTCAAAATAATGTTTTATCTGTTGGAAGATCTCATTCTAGCCTATTAACAATCTGAGGTAGATATTTAATAATGTAGAAATTAAGATAAAGATGATTATTTATTCAAAATTGCATATATTATATACTCCTGGAAAGCAGACATTGATTTTTTTCATTAAATATATCCTTTCCCTCATATTCTAACTTAGACTCTTAAGGTTTGTGCTTTGCTTACATTTTGAACAAATAAATGACAGATCCTATTATCATCCTAAACCTTAATTTTTTTTTGTATATTTTTATTGGAGTTCGATTTGCCGACATATAGCATATCACCCATTGCTCATCCTGTCAAGTGCCCCCCTCAGTGCCCGTCACCCAGTCATCCCAACTCCCCCCAACTCCCCTTCCATTACCCCTTGTTCATTCCCCAGAGTTAGGATATGTTCTGTCTGTTGTTCTGTTCTCATGTTCTGTCTCCCTCTCTGATATTTCCCACCCGTCTTCTCTCCTTTCCCCTTTATTCCCTTTCACTATTTTTTATATTCTCCAAATGAATGAGACCATATAATGTTTGTCCTTCTCCGATTGACTTACTTCACTCAGCATAATACCCTCCAGTTCCATCCACGTTGAAGCAAATGCTAAATCTTAATTCTTGTTTCTTGTGATAGATCTGCAGTTTGAGTTCTAGGTCAAACCAGACTTTGCCACTCTTTGAGGACAGCGTTATCGGTCATTTTATTCAGCATATTTATTTAAGATTTGATGTCTGCCAAACCTTGGCTGTAATGTGCTTTTTCCACTACATAGTATGCTTTATGCTTCATGATATTTTATTTTCCTAAGTAACTTCTTTATCAGCACTTAACAAAGTCTCTAGATGTAGCCCAGCCTGGCAAATCTGGAAGGTAATAAATTACAAACTGTATCTTTATTGGGGAGCGGGGGGGATTAAATATTCTAAAATTTAAAAAGGTTAAGCTTAAATGAGACCTCATCTCAGTCAGGCTTAATGCTGATGACTGCTTTTCATCTCCAGCATGAAATGTAGTGATTGAGAGAAAGTAGACTCAGAACTGTATATTACTTCATTTAGAGTCAGTGTTTCTGGGTAACAAGTATTTTATTTGGATTGGTAATCTTCAAAATTAGATACCTTGTGATAGATAGATATAGGTAACTTCTGAACTAGCTTGAAAAATTCAGGTGTGACTCTGGGGTTGTAAACTCCTTGCCTCCTAAATGAAGCCAAGCTGGATTAAGGTAAAGTATGTGTGATGCATCCATTGGGTTTGTGGTAGAGATCATACCCAACCTAAAGAGCCTTTCTTAAAAGGAGCCACTTGGGATGCCTGGGTGGCTCAGTGGTTGAGCATCTGCCTTTGGCTCAGGGCCTGATCCTGGATTCTCAGGATCGAGTCCCACATCGGGCTCCTTGCATGGAGCCTGCTTCTCCCTCTGCTTGTGTCTCTGCCCCCCTCTCTTTCTCTCATGAATAAATAAAATGTTTAAAAATAAATAAAAGGAGCAGCTATGCTTCAGCTCTGGTTGACTTACTTTCATCTGTCACTCTGAATGTTCACAAGAAGCTTGAATTCCACAGATTCAAAACTCAATTTAATTTCAGCTGCCTCTAACCACATAGACAGAGATTGGCTCTTGCCTCTTTTCTCTTACTGTATTTTTTTCAGATTAATAACACCACCATCCATCCAAACTAACATCCTGTGGTCATTCTTATTTCTTTTCTCTCTCTTCCTCCTTCCATCTAGTTACCACTAAATTCAGTCCATTCTGCATCCTAATTTAGTCCTTTGATTGCTCTGGTTGTTCACTAGTTAATGTCCCAATTCTTAATTTTTGTAGTAGTATTCAGTGTCTCTTCCTGGCATTCATTTGTCTTAACTTCTCCAGTATATCTGCCACACCATTGTTAATCTTTTTTTATAGAAAAAGAAAATTTGTTAACATTTATTGTTGAAATGTTAGAAAATTACAGATTAGCAAAAAAGAAAAAAAATCACTAGGAAAATCACTGGATGTTGAGATTAAGGAGTTATGTAAAAAAATTTTTAAATCTATTAGAGTGAGTGCCCACTTACGGTGAGGAGGAGCAGAGGGAAAAGAGAGGAAGAGGGAAAGAATTCTAAGCAGACTAGACTCCACACTGACCACAGGGGCTGTTGTGGGACTCTATCTCACAACCCATGAATTAATTATCTGAGCCAAAACCAAGAATCGGAGGCTCAACTGACATGACAGAGCCACCCAAGTGCCCCGGGGTTATTTTAATTTTTAAATATTTAGTTTATATGTTTCTTTCCTATGTATACAACATAATTACCCTTAAGAAGACAATGCCTTGACAGTTCCCTTCCCTAGCCATTCTGAGTCAGTCCTTGATCTTAAACTTTAGACCCCATCTTCTTCTCATAAGTATTTTACATATCATTTACCACCACCTTCCTCTTTCTTCAGTTGTTTCTGTATTTACAGAGTTTGTCCTTAAAAAATAAACACCTTCATCCACCACTTCTGCCAAATATCACTCTATTGCTATTCCTCCTTCCCCAACCAAACTTTTGAGAGTGGCCTAGAAAAAAGATTATGAAATATACATACAAAAATAGGTGAATATTTTAAATAATATTAATAAAATACCTAGCTTACGTAGTAAAAGTTACCATTAGTTTTGAAGCTTCCTATCTGCCTTTTCTTACTGTACCTTATTGCTACTTCTCTGAGTAAATTTCTCTTTAGGTTTTTATTCCCAATTTTTCTTTGTAGATGTACTTTTTTCTTTAAAGAATGTATGTGTGTATGTATGTATTTTAGAAAGCATGAGGGGATGTGGAGGGAATGGAAGAGAATCCCAAGCAGATTCCACAGGGAGTAGGGAGCTGTGGAGTGGGGGGAGTGGCTACGGCTCAGTCTCATGACTCATGAGATCATGACCTGGGCCCAAACCAAGAGTCAGTTGCTTAACTGACTGTGCCATCCAGGCGCCCACTTTAAATGCTGTAGTGGGACGCCTGGGTGGCTCAGCGGTTGAGCGGCTGCCTTTGGCTCAGGGCATGATCCTGGGATCTGGGATTGAGTCCTGCATGGGGCTCCCTGTGGGGAGCCTGCTTCTCCTTCTGCCTGTGTCTGCCTCTGTCAGTGTATCTCATGGATAAATAAAATCTTTAAAAAAATAAACACTACATTGTTTTTGCTTTTTTGAAGATTAAATAAGTAAAATCATACTGTAAGCTTTTCTGACTTTTGTTTAACATTTTAAGGTTAATCAATTTTGATGCATGTGTAGTACCCATTTAAGGTAAAGTAGTGTTCCATGTTACAAAGTCTATCATTTATTTTACTCCTAACTTACTATGAACAGTGCTGCTTTAAATATACTGATCCTGGTGTACATGTGCATGGAATCCAATTTCCTCCTCCTCCTCCTCCTCCTCTCCAGTTTCATTCTTCTTCTCCTGGTGTACATGTGCATGGAATCCAATTTCATTCTCCTCCTCCTCCCCCCCCCCCCCCCCCCCCCGCAGTTGGTCTCAGTCCTACTTAACTAAGAGCCTTTCCTGTTTGGTCTTCAGTCAAATTTCCAAGTAGTATGGGTTGGTATCTTGGCTCTCTCCTGTCCCATTTGGTCTGTTTGTGTCCATATTTCACAGTTTATGATGAAATCTTGATCCCTACCAAGGCTAGTCCTGCCATCTTGCAAATCTAGATGTCTTAAGCCAAAAATTAAAGGGAATTTGTAAAAATGTAAAATAATGCCATTCTTATAGTTTTTGTATCAGAAATAGTTATTTTTATAAAATACTTGTATATACTAAGCAGTAAGTTTATTTTTAAGTGAATTAACAGACTTTAAATTTTCACAGTTCAAATTTCTAATACAGTAAGTATCAATATGTATATTTGCTCTCCATTGGCAAAAGCTTTCTGGGGTAAAAATCTATAAGTATAAAAGTTTCCTAAGACCAAAAAATAAAAGCCATTGCTGTAAACATTTAAAACTATAATATGGTTTATATTAAATACACTTAGCTATATCTCATAAGTTTCATAGGTAATATTTTGGTGAAAATTACTTTCTGAATATATTTGGTCTCCACTATGTCGTCGTCTTTGATCATTGAATTGTTTACAAGTGTGTTTTAAAAATAATGTGTTCTAAAATTTCCCAAAGTATGTATCTTCTCCTAGTTCTTTTTGCTATTTCTAACTTAAACTGCATTGTGGTCAGCAAATGTGATTGGTATCGTTAAGTACTTGGAAACTTGTTGAAGTAGATTTTGTGACTTAATGGTGGTCATTTTTTTATAAATGTTTTATAAGTTCTTGAAAAACTTTTTTTCTCTACTTAGTAGTGGCATTTAAAAAAATACTCTATTGATCAGTGAGCAGATAGGTAAAATAATGACTACTCGAGATATTTTATGGCAGAGAGAGATTTAATGCAGGTAATTGGTTACAGTGGTGTGGTTAGGACTAGAACTGCTAAAGGGAGGGGAGAGGGTTTGAGAGGAACAGAGGAGGTTTGTTTTCAAAAGATCTGGGAGTTGTACTGGAACCAAAGAGCTTGCACTTGATACTGAGCTGCTGGAGCTACTCTTGAGTTACTGCTATTGGTAGAAACCTACTGACTTCACAAAGTAGGAGACACCTTCACTTCGAGGCATTACCAGAACCAGGGGATGGCTAATGGCATATTTTTTAAAAAAATTTTTCACCCGCTGCCTCCTGTTGGCAGAACCTACGACAAGGGAGTCCGGCAAAAGTAGTTTGCAGGCTTTTTTGTCTGATTGATTTGTCCATTACTTTGAGATATGTTAATAAAATTTCCTATTATTAAGGTAATTTCCTTTGCTTATCTATTTTTGAGTCTAAGTTGGATATATACAAGTTCTATGCTTTTGGTAAATTGAGCCTTTATCGGTATAGATTTCTTATCTCTGTTAGTATTTTTGGTCTTAACATGGTTTTGGTTTTACTTGATACTAATAAACTATGTCAGCTTTCTTGTATCCTGGTATCTTTTTTAGTCCTTTGACTTTGAACCTTTCTGTACTTTTATGTTTTAGTTATATATTTTAAAAACCTTAAAACTATAGATTTTCACCATCTTACTTTCTTTGCCATTTAAATAATTTAATTTTTTTAATGAGTAATTGATATAGTGATATTTATTTCATTTTGTGTGCTTTTCATTTGGCTTGCCTCTTTTTTTTTTTTTTTTTTTTGCTATACTTTTGTCTTTCCTTTAGTATAGATTGATTTCTTTTTCCTTTTAGGAGTTGCCCTGGCCATTTTTTGCATTTATTTTACTATTGCCAGTCTTGTTTTTATTTTTAACTTTTGTTAATGAAAATTTCAAACATGTAGAAAGGTAGAAAAGATAGTGCATCTGTAGCTTTTATGTAGATTCGACAATTAACATTTTCCATATTTATATTTTATTTTTTATTGTTTAGTAAATTGTTTAACAGTTTTATTGAGAAGTAATTCACATACCATGATCGTTTGTGTAAAACATACAATCTAATGGTTTTTAGTATGTTCAGAGTTGGTCAGCCACCGCTACAATTTTTGAAAAGTTTGATGAATGTTTTTACTGAGGTTAACATACAGAAAAGAATAAAAATCTAAATGTAGAGTTTACATATTCACAAAGTGAATGTTTTCACATATAAAGAAATAAAATAATAGTTGTACCCCAGAGTCTCTCTTATGCCTGCTCCCAATCACTACTGCCTTTTTCTGCTTTCCAAGGATAAGAACCATCTTGACTTCTAATACTGTCGATTACTTTGCCTATTGGTGAGTGAAATTATATGATATGTATTCTTTCCTTTGACTTCATTTGCTTAACATTAGTTTATAAGATGATCCATGTTGTGTGCAGAACGGATTCATTTTTATTGACGTGTATGCATAGACCATAAATTATTTACCCATTTTACTGTTGATAGACTGTTCCTAGTTTGGGCCTATCATGAATAATGCTACTATACACATTCTTGTAATTGTGTTGTGTTGACATATAAATGTTGGGTAGGTACCTTGGAATGGAAATGGTGGGTGAGATTATAGTTTATATTCAGGTTTACAAAATGCCAGTGGTTTGTCCACCAACTGTATGAGAGTTCCATTTCCTGAATATATTGCCAACTTGGTCTTGTCAGTTTTTAATGTTAGCCATTTTGGTACATATATGTTACTACTGTAATATGACTTTAATTTTCGTTTTCTGATGACCAATGAGATTGAGTACTTTTTTATGTAGATTGATCATTTGGTTGCTTTCTGTAAATTGTGTGTTCTAGTCTCTTGCTTTTTTTTTTTTTTTTAAGATTTTATTTATTTGTTCATGAGAGACAGAGAGAGAGGCAGAGACACAGGCAGAGGGAGAAGCAGGCTCCATGCAGGAAGCCCCGTGTGGGACTTGATCCCAGGTTTCCAGGATCAGGCCCTGGGCTGAAGGTGGCGCTAAACCGCTGAGTCACCGGGGCTGCCAAACATTTTTTATGTTTGGTTGTCTTACTGACTTTTAGGCATTAGGATATCTAATTTAGTATGCATAGTTATCAAAACCTGAAAATTACCGATTTTAACTATGTTACAATTAAAATAATAAAACAACAATCATTGTCTTTATTTTTTTTAATTTTAATTTTTAATTTTATTTTTAATGTTATTTATTTTATTTATTTAAAAAAATTTTTAAGCCATTGTCTTTAAAAAAATAAAATTTATGAATATTTGCACTCTTCGTGACCCTAAGATCAAAAGTTACATGTTCTGAGTGACCCAGCCACGCACCCCGGTTTGCACTCTTCTAAAAAAAAAAAAAAAAAATAGTGGCCTTCAAATGCTTTAACTCTCATTATATGTCTTCCAATTTCTGTGTTGATTTCCTTGTATCATGGTTTTGTCCTATTTTAACCATACCAATTGATATTTTGGGCTCATATCTTTTATTGAAATCCAAAATCTAAAAATAGATTTAGAAACCAAAACTTACATATAAGTTGACCACAGATTTTTCTAGTGGTGAAACCTGACCTGAATGAGCATGAGACTGCATAGTCTTGGAAAAAAAAAATCCATGTACTGTAAATATTTAGCTATTTATTTATTTATTTATTTTTTATTTAGCTATTTAAATGCTAGATCCTAATTTGTTTGATGGAGTGCTGCTTTATTTTAAATTTTTTTAATTTTGGGGATCCCTGGGTGGCGCAGCGGTTTGGCGCCTGCCTTTGGCCCAGGGCGCGATCCTGGAGACCCGGGATCGAATCCCACGTCGGGCTCCCGGTGCATGGAGCCTGCTTCTCCCTCTGCCTGTGTCTCTGCCTCTCTCTCTATCTCTCTGTGACTATCATAAATAAATAAAAAATTTAAAAAAAATAAGTTTTTTAATTTTGAAACACATCTGGCCCAAGAGTTCTTCCAAAAGGAATCGTGGGCTATATTGTTTTATATTCAGTGTTTAGATTTACTTACTTATGTATTTTTGCTTACCATTCCTTCTTACATCTTAAACTTGTCATTTGGGATCATTTTCCAGAAGGAAGTCAAGATTTATTGTTTAGTTGGTTACTCTTGGTGGTAAACTGTTTTGTCTGAAAATATCTTTATTTCACCTGTGTTCCTGAAACTTAGTTTTGCTAGATACAGGAGTTAAAATTGTCCATTGTTTTCATTTACACTAAGGATAAGATTCCACTGTTTTCTAAGTTCTAATGTTCCCTCTTTTCCATTGTTACTTTTATAAAATGATAGCCGTCAGCCTAATTTCCATATCTTTGTGGGTAATCATCTTTTCTCTCTGGTTTTAGGATTAGCTCTTTTTATTTTTTATTATTATTTTTTTTTTAATTTTTTTTTTTTTTTTGGATTAGCTCTTTTTAGTTGATGATCTATGCTTTTTAAGTTCTAGAATTCTTTTTATTTATGCTGTTTGTAATTCATGGAGTTTTTGGGGGCTGAAGCTTGGTCTTCAGCAAGTCTAGAAAATTCTCAATCATTAGCTCTTTATTATTTTTTAATTTTTATTTCTTTTTTCAATCATTACCTCTTGAAATGTTGCCTCTTACTCTCTTTTGTGTTCTTGTCTCATATTTTATCTCTATTTCTCTGTTACATCCTGGATAAACTCTTCAGATTATTGTCTAGGTACTAATTCTCTCTTCACCTATTTTAATCTGTTTAATCTTTCCACTGAGTTTTTTTTTTAAGTGTTATTTAGTATTTATTTATTTTTAATTTATATGCCATAAAATTTAACCATTTAAAGTGTACAGTCAGTGGTTTTTAGTAATTTTACCTGGTGGTACACTCTTCCCCATAATCTAATATTAGAATATTTTCATTATCCCCAGAAGAAAATTTATACCCATCAGCACTCACTCTCCATCTCTTCATTTCTCATTCCTTGGTCAGATACCAGTCTACTTTCTCTATGTATAATTTGCCTCTTCTTGGACATTTCATATAAATGGTATGTTATATATATGTAGGGTTTTTTTTTAAGATTTTATTTATTCATGAGAGACACACAGAGAGAGGCAGAGACATAGGCAGAGGGAGAAGCAGGCTAACTGTGGGGAGCCCAATGTGGGACTCGATTCCAGGACCCCGGGATCACGACCTAAGCCAAAGGCAGATGTTCAACCACTGAGCCACCCTGGCATTCCTATATGTAGTCTTTTGTGACAGATTTGTTTGACTTAGCACATAACGTTTTTGAGGTTTATCTATGTTACAGCATGTGTCGATACTTCATTCTTTTTTTTTTTTTTTAAGATTTTTTTATTTATTCATAGAGATGCAGAGAGAGAGATGCAGAGACACGGGCAGAGGGAGAAGCAGGCTCCATGCAGAGAGCCTGACGTGGGACTCGATCCAGGGTCTCCAGGATCACGCCCTGGGCTGCAGGCAGCTAAACCGCTGCGCCACTGGGGCTGCCCTACTTCATTCTTTTTAATGGCTAAATAATATTCTGTTGTCTGGACATATCCATCAGTTAATAAACAGTTGTGTCGCTTCCTCTTTCTGGCTATTATAAATAATGCTGCTGTCAATATTTGTGTATAGGGTCTTATGTGAATAATATGGTTTCATCATCCATTGAGCCCTTAAATTTATTTTTTAATTATACAAGGAATTCATTTCTTCATTCTTGCTGTAAAAGAGTCCTACTGTAAAAGAGTCCTACTATAAAAGAGTATATAGTGCAAAGAGGGATGTCTTCTTTTCTATTTCCACTGCTTGGAGGGGACTACTGTAAAGTAGTTGGACCTCCTTTGTATGCATTTATGTAACTTTTGTATAAATAAATCTGTTGCTTTTTTTTTTTTTTTTACATAAAGGAGTTACATGTATTTTGAGGCTTGCTTTTTTAAAATTATTATTTTTTTCAAAAAAAAAATAAAAAAAATAAAATTATTATTTTTTAATTTAAATTCAGTTTAATTTATTTCAGAGGTAATTTAGTGATTCATTAGTTGCTTATAACACCCAGTGCTCATTACATCAAGTGCCCTCCTTAATGCCCATCAGCCAGTTATCCCATCTCCCCACCTTCCCTCCAGCAACCGTTAGGCTATTTTCCTATAGTTAAGAGTTTTTTATGATTTGTCTTCCTCTCTGCTTTTGTCTTATTTTCTTTCCCTTTTCCTATGTTCATCTGTTTTATTTCTTAAATTCCACATATGAGTGAAGTCATATGACATTTGTCTTTCTCTGACAGACTTCTTTCATTTATCATAATACCCCTCTCTTTCCATCCATGTCATTGCAAATGGCAAGATTTTTTTTTTAAGATTTTATTTATTTATTTATTTGGGAGAGAGAGTGGATATGAACAGGGAGGAGAGGGAGAGGGATAAGCAGACTCCCCATTGATCAGGGAGCCCTACTCAGGCTTGATCCCAGGACCCTGAGATTGTGACTTGAGCTGAAGGCAGATGCTTAACTGACTGAGCCACCCAGGTGCCCCTAATTCATTCTTTTTGATGGTTGAGTAATATTCCATTATGTGTGTATCTGTGTATCACATCTTTTATTTTTTATTTTTATTTATTTTTTAAAAGATTATTTATTTATTCATGAGAGGCACAGAGAGGCAGAGACATAAGCAGAGGGAGAAGCAGTCTCTATGCAAGGAGCCCAATGTGGGACTCAATCCCGAGACTCCAGGATCACACCCAGAGCCAAAGGCAGATAGATGCTCAACCACTAAGCCACCCATGCGTCCCACATCTTTTTTTTTTTTTTTTTAGTTAAGAGAGAATGGGGGTGGGGAGTGGAGTAGACATGCAGTGGGGAGGGGCAGAGCCAGACTTGGTCCTAGGACCCTGAGATCGTGAGCTGAAGGCAAGCCGCTTAATTGACTGAACTACCCAGGCATCCCTATTCCACATCTTACCCATTCATCTATCGATAGACATCTGGGCTTTTGCCAAATTTTGGCTATTGTGGACATTGCTGCTGTAAACAGTGGGGTGCATGTGTCCCTTCGAATCACTATGTTTGTATCCTTTGGATAAATACCTAATAGTACAATTACTGGGTTGTAGGGTAGTTCTATTTTTAACTTTTTGAGGAACTCCCATACTATCTTACAGAGTGGCTGTACCAGTTTGCATTCTCACCAGCAGTGTAAGAGGGTTCCATTTTCTTCACATCTTCACCAACATCTGTTTTTCCCTGAGTTGCTAATTTTAGCCATTCTCACTGGCGTGAGGTGGTATCTCATTGTCGTTTTGATTTGTATTTCAGTGATTGAGGCTTGTTTTTTATTCATCAGTATATTTGGGGGTTCTTTTGTTCTGTACACATAATTCTTAATGGTTGCACAGTCTTATTTCCATATGCCATAATTTGTATAATTTAGCTATTGATAGACACATTGATTGTTTCTGGATTTTTCCCCTAGCAAATAGTGAATTAGTCAACACCCTTATTAACTTGTTTTTAAACACTTACTAAGGCATAACACATGTCCTGGGCACAGTTTTGAATGCTAGGAATACAGAGATAAGTAGATACAATCTCTGCCTTAGAGTTGTTCACAGCGATATAAATGTACAAGGACATAAAATAATTGGGGGAGATCTGGTGCTATTCCAGCTAGGGAAGATAGATTTTTATCATACTGGGTATTGAATGCTGTTGTCTTCTGAATAAGTTCTCATTTGGTTCTTAATTTTTTATGTATTTTTCTAGATTCTGACAAGCAAAATTGTTGCCTCAAAAGGATAGAACTTCTTTTCCTTTAGGACTTATATTTGCTGCTGCCAGTTTCCTGGGCGTTACTGCCTGGAACACTTTTAATTAAATTCTTGCCTTAGATTGCAGGAATTCATACTACAAACCCATGTGGGTATCTACTTGAGGTTAAGACATTTCATGAAAGAAGTTTTATCTTCCTAGCTCATTGCTAAGTTCAAAACTGGCAAATTTCTATGTCCTTTATCTTACCCTTAAACTGAAGAGTCATAGTCTTCTGTTAGATTCCTTACTTTTTGGTCTTACCCATTCTTGGGTTTGGTAGAATTCCCCAAGGCAAGATCTAACCATGATCCTTTTATTTGAGGATTCCTACACTCTTTGTTTTTTGTAAAAAATTTTTCAGGGTATCTGTTCTGCTATTTTGCTGAAAAAGAAATTGTTTAGTCTCTGAAACACATTCTTCTTTGGTTTTTTAGTTTACCAAGATCCTGGTTTCTTTCTGTGACCACTCCTCTTTCAGGCACTGCTGTACCCTGGAAGCATGTAGAAATTATTATATATTTATCTCTCTTTAGGCTGTGGGCTGTTTTTATGGAGAGGGATCTTTAAGTCTTGTCACATTTGCATTCCAATCTGATTTTTGAAAATGTTAGTTTAAAATAAAGAATGAATACCTCTGCTTGTTGGAGGCTTTCCATTTCCAAAAAGGGGAAAAAAGTTTCAACAAATAACTGTTAGGAACTAAGCTCTGTAGAAATGTATTTGGAATTTGTAGAAAAGAAATGCTTCCTTAATTTGTATTTGGAATTTGTAGAAAAGAAATGCTTCCTTAATTTGAATCAAATTCTGCTTCATTTTAAAATAAGGTAAAATCATTTCATTGCCTAGCCTGAAAGAAGATAGATAGCTGTTGTTATAATTGTTTAATATTGGGGGAAAGTAATAGTTTGATACTGTAATGATAATGTATATAGTAGTCTTTTTGTTTTTATTCCATTATGTTCCTCTGTTGTTGACCTTCCACTTCCTGTTGATTGTTAGATGCAGTGAGACCAAAGCATTTTTGGCTATTTCATGCACAGTTGCATTAGCAACCCTTGTCATTTATCTCTATATTTTTAATGTTTTTCTCTTATTTCTCTCTATCCTAAATAAGGATTTTTTATCATTTATTTTTTTTTAAGGTTTATTTATTTGAGAGGAAAAGGGAGAGAGAGAGTAAGCAAGCATGTGCACATGCACGGGCACACACGCAGGGTGGATATGGGCAGCGGGAGAGGATGAGAATCTCTAGCAGACTCTCCACTGAGTGCAGAGCCTGACGTGGGCTGCATCTCAAACCTGAGATCACAACCTGAAACCAAAACCAGGAGTCAGACACTTAACTGACTGAACCGCCCAGGTGCCCAGGATTTTTATTCTTTGGGATATAGGCATACCTCAGAGATATTGTGGGTTTTGGTTCACCACAACACAATATAAAAGCTATATTTATACTATATCACAATATAAAATCACAATATAAAAGCTATGTTTATACTATACTGTAGTCTGTTAAGTGTGCAGTAACACTGTGTCTGAAAAAACAAAGTTCATAGCATAATTAAAAAATTGTTTACTGCACGGGACACTTGGGTGGCTCAGCGGTTTGGCGCCTGCCTTCGGCCCGGGGCATGATCCTGGAGACATGGGATCGAGTCCTGCATCGGGCTCCCTGCGTGGAGCCTGCTTCTCTCTCTCTCTGTCTCTCATTAATAAATAAATAAAATCTTAAAAAAAAAAAAGTACTGCTAAAAAATGCTAACCACCATTGAGCTTTCAGTGAATTGTAGTCTTTTTACTGGTGGAGGTTCTTGTCTTGATATTGATGGTCACTGACTGATTAGGGTTGTAGTTGCTGGTTGGGATGGCTGCAGCAATTTCTTAAAATTAATTTTAAGGAATTTGCTTTATTGATCGACTTTTCCTTTCAGGAACGATTTCTCTGTTTGACTTGTTACAATTGGAATTAATCCTCTCAAATCGTGCCACTGCTTTATCAACTAAGTTTATGTAATACTCTAAATTAAATCCTTTCTTGTCATTTCAACAATTGTCATAGCATCTTTACCAGGAGTAGATTCCATCTCAAGAAGCCATTTACAAAAAAAAAAAAAAAAAAAAAGAAGCCATTTACTTTGCTCATCCATAAAAAAAAACAGTTCCTCATCTTTTCAAGTTTTATCCTGAGATTGCATCACTTCAGTCACACCTTCAGGCTCTACTTCTAGTTCTTGCTGTTTCTACCATATCTTCAGTGACTTCCTCCACAGAAATCTCGAACCCCTCAGAGTCATCCAAGAGGGTTGCAATCAACTTCTACATTCCTGTTAGTGTTGATATTTTGATCTCTTCCCATGAATTACACATGCTCTTAATGGCATCTAGAATGGTAAATCCTTTCCAAAAGGTTTTCAGTTTACTTTGCCCAGATTCATCAGAGGAATCAACTCTATTGGAACTATACTTACAAAATGTATTGAAATAATAAAACATGAAAGTCAAAATTACTCCTTGATCTATGGGCTGCAGAATGGATGTTAGGTTAGCTGGCATGAAAACAACATTAATCTCTTTGTACATCTCCTATCAGAGCTCTTGGGTGACCAGGTACATTGTCATGGAGTAGCAATATTTTGAAAGGAATCTTCCCTGGGCAATAGGTCTCCAGATTAGCCTTAAAATATTTTGTAAACCATGTTGTAAACAGATGTGCTGTCATCCAGGCTATGTTGTTCTGTTTATAGAGCATTGGCAGAGTATATTTAACATAATTCTTTTTTTTTTTTTAAGATTTTATTTATTTATTCATGAGAGACAGGCAGAGGGAGAAGCAGGCTCCATGCAGGAAGCCTGATGTGGGACTCGATCCCAGGATCACACCCTGGGCCAAAAGCAGACACTCAACTGCTGAGCCACCCAGGTGTCCCAGATTTAGCATAATTGTGAAGGGTTCTAGGATTTTCTGAACCATCAATGAGCATTGACTTCAACTTAAAAGTCGGCAGCTGCATTAGTCCCTGTCCCTTGTCCAAAAGTCAGCCTGTCCTCTGAAGCTTTGAAGCCAGGCGTTGACTACTTCTCTGTATGAAAGTCTTAGATGGTTATCTTCTTCCCATAGAAGGCTGTTTCATCTCCACTGAAAAATCTTCTAGTTTAGTAGCCACTCTCATTAATTATCTTAGATGGATCTTCTGGAGAACCTAACTGCAGTTTGTGTATCAGCACTTGCTACTTCACCTTGCACTTCCATGTTACAGACAGAGACCGCTTCTTAATCCTTATGAACCAATTTCTGCCAGGGTCAGACCTTTCTTCTGCAGCTTCCTCACTTTTCTCAGACTTCACAGATGTGAAAAGTTGGTGCCTTGCTCTGGATTAGGTTTTGGCTTAAGGGAATATTGTGGTTGGTTTGATCTTTTATCCAGGCCACTCGGACTTGTCCATATCAAAATAAGGCAGTTTCACTTTCCTACCATTCGTGTGTTCGCTGAGATAGCACTTTTAATTTCCTTTAAGAACTTTTACATTGCATTCACAACTGGCCGTTTGGTGCATTGCATTTGATGTGTGTTTTTTTTTTTCAGTGTAAACAGTAATGTGCACTATAGAACAACCATCGTAGTACTTTTTTTCTTTAATACTGTCATACTCATCCTCAGATGTGTGAAAAAACAAAAACTAGAATTAATATGTAACAGTGGGCATTGATGAAAATGACAGCTGAAGAGGCAAAGATCACATCATTGGGATAAAACTTCATGTTTTATCATGTGCTACACAAAGTGTGGTCTGTGGACCTATGACTAGGCTGTGCTTTTCTTTTAATGAGGATTGGAGAAGTTAGGTAAAATTTCTAGTTATTCTAGAAATTATTCCTAATTTCTCCGATTAGTTTCAGTGGGGCAGTATACTAAAGTTTGAGAGCTTATGAAGCAATAAATGTTTGCCAGTATTAGTGCTAGCACTGAAGATGAGCAGAGTTAAAAATAATGTGATTTAGTCACAAAAATAAATACTCTTTTGCTGAGTAATGCAGGATGGGGTTGCAAAGGGGGAAGCAGCAGATAAAGGAGAGAAAGGAGGAGAAAGAAAAAGACCTCAGTGACTAGAGGTGAGATATTGTGACAAGTTATTGACAATAAAAATGCAGATGACAATAAAAATAAAAACAAGGATATCAAACTATCACAATTTGCTGTAAGGACAAAGGGGCTTATAGACCTCATTGTTATTTAAGGCTGTCACAGTAATGTAGTCATTAGGTTAAATTATGTTCAGTACACGTAATATCAGGAATCTGTGTTAGGATAGAGTTTACCACTTTTATTTTATTTTACTTATTATTTTAATTTAATTTAATTTAATTTTTAAAATTTATTTATTCATAGAGACACAGAGAGAGAGAAAGGCAGAGACACAGGCAGAGGGAGAAGCACGCTCCATGCAGGGAGCCTGATATGGGACTGGATCCCTGGACTCCAGGATTATGCCCTGAGCCGAAGGCAGACCCTTAACCACAGAGCCACCCAAGCGTCCCGTGATTACAGTCTTTAAAGTGATTATCTTTTAAATTGCTTTTACTCTTGTATATAAACTGTGGCTTGAGCCTTCCAAGGGCTTTACATCTCATAAGGTTAAGAGTGATAATACATGTGTTCTTTATCTTTTTTTTTTTTTTAATTTATTTACTCATGAGATACAGAGAGAGAGGGAGAGAGAGGCAGAGACACAGGCAGAGAGAGAAGCAGACTCCACGCAGGGAGCCCGATGCGGAACTCGATCCCAGGACTCGAGGATCACGCACCCTGGGCCAAAGGCAGCCACTAAACTGCTGAGCCACCTAGGTATTATTTTTGACTGTTTTGTGTTCCCACAGGTCACCTCCGGTGTAGGGAAGCAGCTTACTATAGTGATTCTTAGGTGGTAGTGGAGAGAAAATATATGTTAAGCTCCAGAGTAGCCTTTTCTTACTACATAAATTTTTTCTTCAAGCTGGGCTTGTAGTAACCCCCAGTCCTATGAGAGAGTAAATCTCAAGAGTAATCTCTCACATGCATTGAGCTGGAAAAAAGTTTTAGAAATTGAACTAGTGTCACTGTAAATTGAGGGTTACAAATCCTAGGCTGTTGTAGTAATCTTGGAGCTGAGATTCCCAGCCCTGGTATTGTGACATACTGGAGTGTCGTTCAGTTTTGTGGTGGGACCCTATACTTTGTTATTGATAGCATTGCAAAATTTGTCAGTGGTTACCTTGACCACCCCCCACCCACCCCCACCCCTGCCAAAGTTAATAAATTAGAATGGATTCATATCACTTTGAACCATTTGCATTGATGAGGGAGGAAGAAAGGGAGGTGCTGGCTGGACTATTGAAGCCAGAGCCACTGAAAAGCCAAACCAGTTCTTTTTTTTTTTTTAAGTAGGCTTTGCACCCAACGTGGGGCTTAAATTCACTACCCTGAGATCAAGGGTTGCATGCTATACTGACTGAGTCAGCCAGGTACCCCCAAGCCTAACCAGTTCTAAAAGTGTTTAATCATTTCTTTCCCAAGGTATTTAGATATATTAGGATCTTTCTTATTGAGTTTATAGATCCACCTGGATTTCTTAGAGCTCAAATTCCTTCAAGTCTTCCAGACTTGAGGCAACAGAAGATGAGGGCTGAGATGGAGTTGTCAGGTTTACTTTATGTTTCCTTTATGTGGTTCCAAACATTTAGGTTCTGGACCTGGCCATTTTTGATATATGAGAAAAGTAAATTCTTTTGTAGTAACTTTAGGCCCTTTTGCCTGGGAAGACAAGATGTCTGTGCACTGCTCTACAAATTTTGGGAATAAAATGCATATTCTTAGATTGAGACCATGTATTTTTGGTTTTGTGTTAAATATTGAGAAAAGAATTATAGGCATATTAAATTTACTCACAAACTTGTTTTATTTTGCAATTCTTATATTTAACTATTAGGAAAATTATTCATATAATATTTCCAAGATTTTTAAATGCATATTTTTTCATATTTAAACATCTGGAATCAAGATGTTTTACCAATGATATGTTACTGTTTAATTGGCAGCAGTTTTCCTTTCTTAGTGTTACATAAAATAATGGTGCATCTTATAATTGACAGTGTTTGAGTCAGAGAATTATGATACATTTACAATATATGTAATTAGTTTTCTCATACCTCACCAATTTAGGTACAGACAAGGGTGATATTTGGCCAAGAACCATTACAACTGCAATCAGAGAAAGACCATTATATGATCTCACTGATATGTGGAATTTAAGAAACAAAACAGAATCGTTGAGGAAGAGAGGAAAATATAAAACAAGACGAAATCAGAGAGGGAGACAAACGTAAGAGACTCTTAATCATAGGAAACAAACAGGGTTGCTGGAGGGGAGGATGTGGAGAGTTGGGGTAACTGGGTGATGGACATTAAGACGGTCATGTGATATAATGAGCACTGTTATGTAAAACTGATGAATCACTGACCTCTACCTCAGAAACTAAATAATATATGATAATTAATTGAATTTACATTTTAAAGTAAAAAAAAAAAAACCTATTGTAACTTGTAATTTTTTGGCTTCTCTTCCCAGTGGTTTCTGCATAGTTCTGTTTCTCTAGTTACAGTAGTTACCTTCTGCAGTTATTTCCCGTTACCTCTAGTTATCTCAGTCTGTAGCTGCTATTTTCACCAGTGTCTGGGAAAGCAGACCATGTTGTCATGCTGGTTTTTATAGCCAGTGGTATCAGTGCTTTTGCTAATGTTTCTAATCTGCTTTTATTGCAGTTTGTTTTGTTTTTGTATGTTTTTTGTTGTCTTTTTTAATAAAGTATTTTTAATTTAAGGTATGTACTTTTTTTTTTTTTTTAAGATTTTATTTATTGGGGCACCTGGATTGCTTGGTTGGTTAGGTGTCTGTCTTTGGCTTGGGTCATAATCCCAGGGTCCTGGGATTGAACTCTGTGTCAGGCTCTCTGTTCTCAAATATTTAGTTGAGAGAGAGAGAGAGAGAGCCAGCACGTGTGAGCACAAGCAGTGGGGGGAGTGGCAGACGGAGGGAGAGGAAGGAGCAGGCTTCTGGATTAGCAGAGAGCCGGATGTGGTACTCCATCTCAGGACCTGTGTGGACCGACTGAGCCACACAGAGGCCCGTTTTATAACACTTTGTCTTCAAAGTTAGCTGAATGCTTCCTCATGTGATAATAGTTTTCTGTTGATTGATGCTACATGGTGTGATCTCTAGTTACACTAGTTCTTCATATCCTCAAATGAGTAGGAATTTTTATTTATTTTTACATCAAATTTTTTAGGTCCTTCTCTTTTAGCTTCTGTGTCCATATTCAGGAAATTTAGAACCATTTTCTTTTTTTTCCTTTTTATTGTTTTTGCATTTTTTTTGTTTTTGAGCATAGCTGATTAGAACCAGTTGTTTAGAAGATCCAGAGGACCCTTGAGGGGACTGAATGTTTATTTAAAGACTTGTGGAATACCTGGGTAGCTCAGTTGGTTAAGTATCTGACTGGCTCAGGTCGTGATCTCAGGGTCCTGGAACCGGACTCCTTGCTCAATGGGGAGTCTGCTTCTTCCTCTCCCCCCCGCCCCCCCATCCTGCTCACACATGTGAGTGCACGTGCTCTCTCTCTCTTTCTCAAATAAAATCTTTACAAAAATAAATAAAGACCTGTCCTGCCTTCTCCAATGAATTACTGTTCTGGGAAGAATATACCCCAAAGGGTAAATTCCCCATTTTTGTGAACCTGCCAAATAGGCACATCACTTGACCTTCCATTCTTTGTCTTTTTTTAAGTTGTGATTTTAAGTGCATGAATGAGTTGAACTTAGTAAATACTTGTTAGCCCCCAAACTATTGGCCCTGCTTTATCTCTTAATTGGAAAGCTTGTGGATATGCAAAGTAGTTTACTGCCTAGTAGCTAAGATGGTAAGGAACTGGCATGAATTGTCTTTTTAATGTAGTGCCTCCACTCCCTCAGTAAAAAAACATGGTCAGGTGAATGTTTTGGATTCTGACCTGTGATAGTGAAATGAAAAGTGGATGATAGCCCCTTCTCACGAGGGGAGTTGGGAGTAGAGGTCCTGCATTATCTCTTGCTATATAACAAATTCCCCTCAAATTTAGTAATTTGAAAGAACAAACATTTATAATCCCATGCAGTCCCAAGCGTCTGGAATCAGGCTTAAGCTGGATGGTTCTGATTTAAAGTCTTTCTTGAGTTTGTAGGCAAGATATTGGCCTGGGATGCAGTCATCTTAAAGATTGGTTAGTGTTGGAGAGTATGCTTCCAAATCATACGAGGTTATTAGCAGGAGACCACATGCTGATCTTACTAGCATGTGAGCTTCTGAATTGGGCTGTTCACAGTACCACAGGTGATTCTAAAGAGAATAACCAAAATGTAAGCCATAGTCTTTTAGAATCTAATCTTGGGAATAACATATCATTTCTGCTGTATTCTGTTGGTCACACTGACCAATTTTGGTACAGTGTGGGGAGGAACTACACAAAGACGTGAATATAGGGAAGCAGAGTTAATTGGAGATTCTCTTGGAATTTGGTCATCACAGGTCTCTTTCTTTGTGGACATGTAAGAAGTAGTGTCAGGGTGTGGAAAACATTTTCTTTCTTTCTTTCTTTTTTGTAGCATCCTTTATCATTATGTTCAGGGGACCTAGGAATAATTATACCAATAAAACTTTTCATAGCTTACCTTTATATCCTTATGTTTCAGTTAGTAGCTGTGCAAATTGACTTTCCTCTATATCCTTGATTTGATAACAAGGACTTGTTTTCCCTGTTTAGTAAAGTTCTCAAGATCTGGAGAATATCTACAGCAGTGTAACCTAAAACGTGGTTATTGAAACAAGATTTTTCCAGGATGCTCTACACTAAGGGGGTTTAGTTACTTTTCTTCCCCTTGAAGAATCATTGTGCAAGTTAGTGTATCAGAAGTCTCTGAGAAGTCCTGCATTGAAGAAATGTTTCTCTTTGTTGTACCCAGTGTTTTTAAAAATTTACTTGAACAGGGATCCCTGGGTGGTGCAGCGGCTGGCGCCTGCCTTTGGCCCAGGGCGCAATCCTGGAGACCCGGGATCCAGTCCCACGTCGGGCTCCCAGTGCATGGAGCCTGCTTCTCCCTCTGCCTGTGTCTCTGCCTCTCTCTCTCTCTCTCTCTCTCTCTCTCTGTGACTATCATAAATAAATAATTAAAAAATAATAATAAATAAATAAAAAAATTTACTTGAACATTTAATTGCTATATTGTATACCTGAAACTAATATAACAGTGTATGTTAGCTATACTGAAATTAAAATAAAAAACTTAAAAACATTTACTTGATCATAAAACCCACATTTGTTATCATAAGTGGAATAAATTAAAAACCCTATTCTAGCAAAAATTTATCATTCTTTTATTCAAAACAACTTATTCAGGCAGCTTTATTTCTATATTTTAGATAATTAGAATTTTTCTTAAGTCCTCAGTTTGTCATTATTTTGCATTTTTAAAGGCAGCTAAGGTCAGAAATTACAAATAGCTGTTATTTTCACTGTTATTAGCAATTGTGATATTGTAGGATCTGAGGGAGGGTTTGTTTCATTCTTGGCCACTAAAGAGCCATTTAGGAGTCTTTTTCTTCTTCTTTTTTTTTTTTTTTTTTTTTTTTTAACATTTACTGATGTATTAGCAAATGTTTTAGAGCATATTCTAGGCCTGGGGGTTGCTGTGATCAGCATAGTTTGTCCTCCTTGTGAGTTAATAGCCAAACAAACATAGGAGGTGATTGCAGAAGGGCCACAGATACCAAAGCAAAGGCATAGTGGTCCGCAAATAGCTGCTGGTGGGCCAAGTATTAACAAGTTTTTTACATTGATTGTCAACAAAGAAGGGAGGAGTTTTCAAATCTGTAATGGTGCTAGATGATGTTAAACTTATTTGAAGGTATCATACATTGAAAAGATCTAGAAACATTTGCTATATTGTTAGTAACATTTCATTCCAGAAAAAGCACAGGGTAGCTTTTAAGCAGAGAATTGTTGAGTTCTGAACAGATATCCATGCTTGTCTACTTTAATGCAGAAAAGATGCTCATTAAGAGTTTATTTTATTAATAGTGAAAGGGAATATAAGGGCAAGGAGAAGAAATGTGTGGGAAATATCAGAAAGGGAGACAGAACATAAAGACTCCTAACTCTGGGAAATGAACTAGGTGTGGTGGAAGGGGGAGGAGGGCGGGGGTGAATGGGTGACGGGCACTGAGGGGGGCACTTGACAGGATAAGCACTGGGTGTTATTCTGTATGTTGGTAAATTGAACACCAATAAAAAATAAATTTATTATAAAAAAGGGGAAAAAAGTTTATTTTATAGTGTTACATGCAATTCTAATAACATTAGCTATTTGGTTTTTAAACTCATAATCTATGGGCTTTGGTGGGTTTTGTTTTGCTTTCTTGTATACTGAAAAAGAATGTCCATTAGTGATAATATGGGAAGAGTTGAGCAATAGAAACTATGTGAACAAGAATGTAAAATACAGCCAATTAGGGGCATCCAATATGTAGAAAATAACTGCGTATCTTGGACCCCGATATATTCTGGTATAGAAAGTTTGAATTATGTGCAAATAAATGACAAATACCCACCATTTGCTTCGATGTGGATGGAACTGGGGAGGGTATTATGCTGAATGAAGTAAGTCAATCGGAGAAGGACAAACACTATATGGTCTCATTCATTTGGGAAATATAAAAAATAGTGAAAGGGAATAAAGGGGAAAGGAGAAAAAAATAAGTGGGAAATGTCAGAGAGGGAGAGAGAACATGAGAGACTCCTAACTCTGGGAAACGAACTAGGGGTGGTGGAAGGGGAGGTGGGCGGGGGGTGGGGGTGACTGGGTGATGGGCACTGAGGGGGGCACTTGTTGGGATGAGCGCTGGGTGTTATTCTTTATGTTGGCAAATTGAACACCAATAAAAAATAAAATTATATAAAAAAATAAATTATGTGCAAATATCCTATTTAAGAAAACAAATATGGGATGTAAATTATAAATTAACATTATTCAAAACATTTTCAAGAAGGCTTTTTGCATATGGTTATTTGTATAGTTTTTTTGAAAAGCTTGTATGTCTGAAATGATACATTGTTTTTAAGGATGATGGAGAACTATGGTTTTTATTATTGGAAAGCAGTAAAGGAAACACTGCTAAAATTTGTAAGCAGTTATAACTTAGGCTGAGATCTTATAACCTCAGTGGAGTAAGAGTGAAGTTCTGTAGGTAGATGGCTGCTCTGTAGGATCACTTTACAGCATCAATGTTTACAAATATATTTAGAAATGTTTTTGTTGTAATTATAGGACAAAATTAAAAATTAGAGAGGTAGGCATATAAGATTCAATCTGTGAAAATAGAAAGATGTCATTTTTTTTGAAGTACAAATTGTTGATATTCTTTTTTAGAAACGACTGCAGAAAGAACTGTTGGCTTTGCAAAATGACCCACCTCCTGGAATGACTTTAAATGAAAAGAGTGTGCAAAATTCAATTACACAGTAAGTATTTAGTTTTTGAAATACTTCTTTTATTATTAGTGTAATGTATGAAAATATACTTTTTAAAATGTAGAATTTGGGGGCACCTGGATGGTTCAGGTGATTAAACATCCATGGCGCTTTATTTCAGCTCTTGATTTCAGTTAAGGGTTGTAAGATTTCACCCTGTGTTGGGCTCTGCACTCAGTGGGGAGTCTTTCTCCTTCTCCCTCTGCCCCTCTTCCCACCCCCAAAATAAATAAATCTTTAAAAAAAAATGTAGAATTTTTCATATTCCATCCCACTCTTCCATCAAAAGATGATAAATCTTATTCTGTGCATTTATATATGCCATTTTGTGTCATAGGATAGTATCATACTCATTGTATATAATGTGTGATTTGTAAACCTTTTTTTTAAAAAAAAAACAAAAACATATTTTTGGGAGCCTGGATGTCTCAGTCAGTTAAGCATTTGCCTTTGGCTCAGGTCATGATCCCAGGGTCCTGGAATCAAGCCCTACATTAGGCTCCCTGCTCAGCAGGGAGCCTGCTTCTCCTCCCACTGCCTGCTACTCCCCTTGCTTGTGCTCTCTCTGTCAAATGAATAAATAAAATCTTTTAAAAAACAATAATAAAATAAAAACCAATGTTGATCAGTAATATTTTTAAATGTTTCTTGCTACAGAGGCATCCTATAAAGACTTCGGTCTGACTTTGTTTATGAAGTGATTTCCATCTAAAATAGAGCAGTATGGGGCACCTGAGTGGCTCAGTGGTTGAGCATCTGCCTTCGGCTCAGGTTGTGATCCTGGAGTCCTGGGATCAAGTTCCACATCAGGTTCTCTTCAGGGAGCCTGCTTCTCCCTCTGCCCATGTTTCTGCCTCTCTCAGCATCTTTCATGAATAAATAAATAAAATCTTTAAAAAAAATAAGATAGAACAATTTGGAATGAGGTTGTTTGTCAAATTTTTTGAAATCACATGTAAAGATTTGAAAGAAAGTAGGAGTCAAGATAGTCTCCATTCCCTGAACACATTAATTGCCCTGACAGAAGGGTAACTAAATGGATGTCAGACGATTTAGCAACCTCTTTTAATAGATAAGAAGCTTCTTCATGAGGATGAAGAAGTGAAGTGTATAGAAGTAAGACACAAGAAGAAGTATTCTAATTCTGCTCCTTCCTTAGAAGACGTAAAGAAGTCTTTTCCCAGATAAGAAACCAAGAAGCATAGAGAGATATGTGTCCTCTCATAAAAAAAAGGAGCATTTGAATTAGTTTGAAATGTTTTCAGGAGTGTCATCCTAAGATATCACAATCCAGTATAGTCTATTTTTACCACTCCTTTGATTTAATAGTTTTGTTAGGCAAAGGTAAATGTTCTGAAATTGGGGGTGGGGTTGGGGGAGGATTTAAAATAATGAAACCTCTCCTTAAAAAAAAAAAAAAACCTCCAAAAACATTAAAGGGATGGGAGGCAACAAGATAAAGGTTTACTATAGACCAAGTTGTAGGACAAAAAGCATAATTTAAATGCTTCGTGACATTCTAGGTCAAGAGAGCAAAAGTGACCAAAATTCATGGACATATTTATCCTTTTAGAGAAACATAACTTTTATTTTATTTTAAAGATTTATTTATTTATTCATAGAGACAGAGAGAGAGAGAGGTAGAGCCACAGGCAGAGGGAGAAGCAGGCATCACACAGAGAACCCGGCGCGGAACTCGATCCAGGGTCTCCAGGATCACGCCCTGGGCTGCAAGCGGGCACCAAACCACTGCGCCACCAGGGCTGCCCAGAAACATAACTTTTAGTTACCTTTGTGAGGTTTGAGTCCATACTTAAGACAGAAGTTATGCTTTTTAAAATCAGGGATATGAAGAATGGACCTATTGATGTTTGGTTGGATACATTGTTTGAAAATGGGTACAGATCTCTAGCTCTGTAACAGTCTTTAAAACATTGAACTTTAAAACTCAAGCATTTTTAGGTTCCCTGCAAAATCGAGCAGAAGGTACAGAGATTTCCCACATACCCTCTGCTCTCACACATGCACAGCCTCCCCCATTATCAACATCCATTGGTTAAAATTGATGAAGCATGATTGACGCATCATAATCTCCCAAAGTCTATAGTTTGCATTATAATTCATTATGGGTGTTATATGTTCTAAGGATTTGGGCGAATGTGCAACGACATATATCATCATTATGGTATCATACAGAATATTTTCACTGGCCTAAAAATCCCCTGTGCTCCAGCTATTCATCATCTCCCCCAGCCACTGATCTTTTTACTATCTCTGTAGTTTTCCCTTTTCCAGACAGTCATATAGTTGGAATCATACAGTGTAGCCTTTCAGATTGGCCTCTTTTATTTAGTAATATGCATTTAAGGTTTTCCACTTATTTTTGTAACTCTCAATTGATTTTTCATTTCTATCAAACAAAATTTGAAAATAGAACACACATTTAGATATATAATTAAGATATATATATATAATAATTTTTAAAAGATTTTATTTATTAATTTGTGAGAGACAAAGAGAGGCAGACATAGGCGGAGGGAAAAGTAGGCTCCCTGTGGAGAGAGAGCCTGATATGGGACTTGATCCCAGGACCCCGGGATCATGCCTTGAGCCAAAGGCAAGACGCTCAACCACTGAGCCACCCAGGTGCCCCATTAAGAGGTATTTTTGTTCTGTATAACTAAACAAATAGACTATATTCCATTTTCATTGGTAATAACCAAGTGCTTCCTCTTTCAACCTTTCCTTTTTTTGTTAAGGGTGGGACCCACATAATAGTGATTTATAAAAAGTTAAAGGAATGTTTTACATTTGTACAAATGGAAACATTTGTATAGATTGTCAAGCAGTTATACCACAAATTGTAACTACCAAAACAGCTTTATCTTTGTTACAGAATAAACCTGTCATTTAGAGATGTATGTCAAACAATTTCTCTTTTAAAATAATTTATTGTAAATGAATCACAAAACTTTTATTATCTTTGACTATCTTCCAGGGTATAAAAGTAGTCTAAAAAAATTAGATCTTAAAAGATGTGTTTAAGTGGCATAAGAACAATGATGAAAAACACCTTCTGGAAGACAGTTTGGTAGCATGTATTAAGACCTTTAAAAATAAGAGTATCATATCCTTTGAACTAATAAATAAACCCCTATGCTGTCCTAAGGAAGAAACAGAGACCTAGAACCAAGGGTGCCAGGTTGGCTCATTCAGTAGAATGTGCAACTCTTGATCTCACAGTTGTGAATTTAAGCCCCATGTTGGTGGGCATAGAGCTTACTTTAAAAAAAAAAATTAACTTAGAATTAACTATGCTCATTTCAGCATTACATGTTATAGAGACAGTTTGGAAACAATGTAGATATTATTAACAGGGAAATTATTTCTCAGGTTAAGACCTTGAAATGCCATCCCCTCAGTTAAAGCCTGAAATGCGCAACTTTTATATAGTCATGATTACTTTTGAAAATTCCTTAGAGAGGCCATATTGGTGTGTATCCTGTTGTAATATATCCAACAGAGCTAGTTTTTCCTTTGGAGTGGAATAGTTGGCTGTTTCTTTGATTAGGAGCTATGAATGTATGAAAAATATGTTTTTAAACATGAGAATCCTGAAACAATAGCTACTCACAGGAAGATTTCTTCTCAGGAACATATGCTCTTAATTGGACTCATAAACACTGAGGATTTGTTTTTTAAATTTTTTATATTTTTAAATTTTAATTCTTATTATTTTTTAGAGAGAATTGTGGGGGTTGAGGGTGGGCAGAGGAAGAGAGAGACTCTTAAGTAGACTCCATGCCCAGTGTGGAGCCTGACACAGGACTCAGTCTCAGGACCCTGAGATTGTGACGTGAGCCAAAATCAAGAGTCAGACCCTTAACCCAGGCATCCCATAAACACTGATAATTTGAATTTGTGTAATTTAACTATCAGGTATCAATTCCATCGATAAAGAAACTACAAAATGTCTAGAATGAAAGGTACCCGAAGTACTTCAGCGGTGATTATTTTTGGGTATTTTTGTTTATTTATATCTTTCTAAATTTTCTATAGTGGACATATATTGATTGCTTTTTCAATTAGCAAAAAGTTATTTAAAATTATCCTGCACAATGTTGAAAATTATGCCACCTTTGACCTATCTCACCCAGATATTGGAAGGATTACTGAGGTATTTGCTTAGCTATTATTTAAAATCTGTTGGGATAGATCGTATGTAAATATATGGTACATTATGTCTTAAAATTTGCCCTATAACAGAATGAAAGGGCACCAGGAGGTGTTCCCTGGGTGGCTCAGTTGGTTAAACTCTGGACTCTTGGCTTTGACTTAGGTCATGATCTCAGGGTCCTGAGATCGAGCCCACAGTTGGGCTCTGTGTTCAATCTAGAGCCTGCTTGAGAACCTCCTTCTTGCTTCCCCTCTGTTCTTCCAACTCTGCTCGAGCTAGCTCATGCTCTAAACACTCTAACTCTGTCAAATATCTTTAAGAAAGGGCACCAGGCCTCTCTGATTTTCCTTGGAATAGTCCCTGTGCATAGTGGGTGTCAGGGGAGAATAATAAAAAGGGGATTTTGATGGCCAGGAAGGACACAGTTTATAAAGAGAATAGTTTTTTGGGTTTTTTTGTTTGTTTGTTTATAGTACAGCTTATACATTGTATTTAATTTACTGTGTTTTTATGTCAGGAAAGTACTGTGTATTTTACATGCATAATGCCAGTTATCTTTCTGACACTTTGGGATGAATACCTTTTTTTAATAAACTTTTAACTTTGTTTTTTATATCTGTTTTATAATTTAAATAGTTAAAATGAGAGAAATAGAACAGCTTATTTATGGCAACACAGCTAAGATACAGTCCTGTGTAATTTCACTGTAAAATATTACGTCTTGGCTCTATGGTCATACCTTTTATTACCATGTATGCTATTGAACATGCATTCCAAAAATGAATTAGCTATGCTCCTAAGGCCCTGTATATGTTAGCTGATTGCTTTTAGAGAGTAGGCACGTTTATTATAAGCTCCATAGTATGTGGGGTGATGACTAGAACCTCAACACTGTATTCTCAATATTAGTTCCTTTAGTTTCTCTATAATTAAAGTAATAAATTTCTATACCTAAAAAGTTTAAGAGGAAAGGAATTGGCTAGTGCTATAATTAGGAACTCATTCTTATGGTTGGTCCATTTTTGCTTCTCAGTGTGGCCCCATCATCTTTACTACCATTAATCCTTTAAAAAAAATCATTTTCTACTCCTAATCCCTTTTTAAAAATTTTATCTATTTTTTTAAAAATTAATTTTTTAGAGAGAGAATGCGTGCATGGGTGGTAGGAAGGGGCAGAGGAAGAGAGAGAATCTTAAGCAGGCTCCACACTAGGTTTGGAGGGGCTTGATTTCAGGACCCTGAGATCATGACTTGAGCTGAAATGGAGAGTTGGATGCTTAACTGACTGAGGCATCCAGGCACCCCAGTTTCCCTTTTTTGAAATTTATTTATTTCATTTATTTTTAAGATTTGTTTATTTGAGAGAGAGAGAGCATAAGCAGGGGGAGGGGCAGAGGGAGAGGGAGAAAAGACTCCTTCCCCTCCTTTTTTTTTTTTCTTTTTTTTTTTTTTTTTAAGCGCAAGAGATAGGGGGTCCTGGCTGGCTCAGTTGATAGAGCATATGACTCTTGATCTCGGGGTTGTGAGTTCAAGCGCCATGCTGGGTGTACAGCTTCCTTTAAATAAATAAACAAGAGATAAGTGTTCAGGTTATAATTTAAAAGAGATTTGTATTCATGATTATTATATGTGGAAACAAGCTTGTAAAGAGGCCATGGAAATCTCTTCGGAGTTTCATTAAATACCTGATACAGACAAAGGAAAGGCAGTATAGAGCCTTGAGTAGCTATCAGAGTAAGTGGACTAATGTTAGTTTAGCTGCTTTTTCCTTTGGTCTCTAGAACACTGATGAGAAGATAGATTTAACAGCCACAATTCTCTACTCATTTTTGATACCTACTTTGTCCATTGCTTTTAAAGTGATATCAGATGGGCAGTTCATTAGTTTGATATTATCTATATAAAATCTTTTCAGTCATTGTGGAAATACTGTTTTGGAAAAATAAGACAGCATAAATTGAGTATCAAGAGTGCAGGCTTTGGTGTCGACACACTTGAGTTGGGTTTTCATTTTGTATTCTCAGACCTGGATTAAAATTTGGCTCTGTCCTTTGCTAGTTGCCTGACTTTGATCTAGTTACTTAACCTTTGAGCGTCAGAGAAGGATATAGGGCAAGGGGTGTTAATACCAACTCTAATTGTTGGGAGAATGAAGTGCACTGTTACACATGAATGACTCCTATCCCAATGCCTGGCATAAAGGAAGTCTTCAGTCTTCCCTTTTCTTTCTCACCCCAATTCTTATCTGAAGTTTTTTGTTTTTGTTTTTTTTTCCTATTCTAGGTGGATCGTAGACATGGAAGGTGCACCAGGTACCTTATATGAAGGGGAAAAATTTCAGCTTCTATTTAAGTTTAGTAGTCGATATCCTTTTGACTCTCCTCAGGTAACTGCCATGTTTTTAACATTTTATTGTATTTTTAGATTTTAGCAAAATACTAAATTAGTGACTTTTGACTAAATACAAATTTATAAAGAAATTCATTGTAATTATATGAATAGATTTGTTCCTTTATCTGTAATATAATCAGGATCTTTATGAACATTTTACTTTATTGAGATTAGGGTTTGCTACTTTGGGGCTTTAAGAAATTAACATTGTTTTTTATGTATAAATGTTAGCAGAAAAGGGGATGGAAAATCTAACTCAGGCCTATGGGTTGTGGGAGAATTTAGCATTTTGGAATAACTGGAGGCACTTATTCCTAGATAAGATGATAGAATGATAATGTGATAAGGCAGGTGCTTTGTTTAAAGGAACAGTTCTTTGATTTTGCATTGACATGCTGTACTTGCAGTCTTTTAGTACTGTAAAGATAGAATATATTGCCAAATGTTAAATATCTAAACATAAGCCCCAAATCTGATCATTATAATTTGAAGCACAGTTAGTTTAGGTAATGGGTAAAATACTCAGACAAGGGATAATGGTGGTTGAGGAACTTTTTTGGGAGCTGTTTAACTGTGGTGAATGATTAATCTTTGGGAGTTAGAGAAAAGGAGACTCTAGGATGACTTCCAGATTGCTGGCTTGGTAAGATGGGTAAATGAGTTACTGGCAGCAAAATGGTGAGACTTAATGCCAATTCTATCTGGTACTGCTAGATAATGAGGTTCTGGATAATGAAACTTCTCAAGTATCTAAAACTCAGCTTGTGAAGTGCTCAAATACATTTTTTTTTTTTTTGAGAAAAATAATCCGTTGCAACTTTAAATAGAATATAAACAATATCCTTGGCCATGTAGGCATATAGATGGAAGTCAGTTATTGATTGTGCTATAAATAAAAGAGATAATTTTTTTAATAAAGATACAGAATTAAATGGAAATGGACTTGAGTTCAGTTTTTGTGTGAGCAGAAAACTAAGATTAGGAAGCTCATTTTTATCATTTTCATAAAAATTAAAAATAAAGCTAAGAGTTATGTGTTATCATGACCTCTAGGCCTTTATAGTAAGCATGTGTAGACTGATAAGAAAGCGAAACAAACATCTTCTCTCTAGAAAATGACCTTCACGTTTTACGGCCTTTTTTGCTTATCAGCATCATTTAAGATTGTTAATCCTTGAAGGCAGTGGGGTCTCAAGCATTCCCTTGTCACCTTCAGCCTGTTTTTATACTTCAACTAAGTTTGTTGAAGGTATGTGAGGAAAGAATGTGACTCACCAACTCCAAACTGTTGACTTAGGGAGATATTGGAGAAGGCTTACTCCGGTTGCCCACAGATTTTTCATCAGAGGAAAATAATATTTTATAAACATGAACCAAGTCAAAAGTGTCCTCTAATCCTCTTAGTATTTAATTTTATTTATTTTTTAAAAAGATTTTATTTATTTATTCATGAGAGACACAGACAGAGAGAGAGAGGCAGAGACACAGGCAGAGGGAGAAGCAGGCTCCATGCAGGGAGCCCAATGTGGGACTCGATTCTGGGACTCCAGGATCACACCACCTGGGCTGAAGGTGGCGCTAAGCTGCTGAGCCCCCTGGGCTGCCCAGTATTTAATTTTAAATCAGATATCAAACTCTGACACATCTGAAACATCTGAATTTCATCTCTTAATATTTCTGTAAGTTAAAGTGTTCGTAATGGATTCTCTCATCCTTAAATTCTTTTTTTCTCCTTCCATGTTTTGACTTCTGTCCACTTTTTCTAATTCTTCTGATTTTGGTGTTCTCTGGGTTCTTTATTCAGTAGTCCCTTATTCTTCTCACTCTTTTCTCTAATGTCTTCATCTGTCTTAAACAGCTACCTCCCAGATCTACAGCTCTGTGTACAACCTCTTCTTTCTGAGGTTTAATTTCACACCCTTGTTGGATATAGCTACTTGAGTATCTCCAGATGTCTCAAATTTAACACATCTTAACTCAATCTTTTCCAGTAACAAAATAAGTAAAAAAAAATTTTTCTTGAGTTATTGTCCCACCTATCTGCTTGCATTGAAATTCTTCCCTTTCCTCCACTGTTAAAATGTAGCTTTTCAGGTCCTTTTACAGTACTTAGGTCAGTCTACTGTTATCCTCTATCTACTGTATTCCAAGTTTCTATCTCTCCTTTGGACTATTACATAATAGCCTCAAGTTCTTTCCACTCCTAGTCATCTGTTCACAGTGCTGTTAGATTTCTTTGAAGGTGTATTTGCCGTATTGATTTGCACAGATACATAACGCCACCACCACAAGTATCCCTGCTTTCTTCTTAAGACCTCAAATGCTTCTTTATTTTCTGTAGAGTCAAGTCTGAAAACTCTTCAGCTTAGCATTTAAGTCTGAACTTAACCATTTCAGCTGCACATTACCTCCATGCCCTCTACTACATAGTAATATTTCTATCATACTTTTTTTTTTTTCTATCATACTTTCTAATGTAACTTCCATTCTGATGTTCTCTTGTAAAGCTCTAATGAAGTGGTTGGGAAGATGGATTCATCCTCACTTTATAAGTGAGGAAATTGAAGCTTATAGAAGTAAAGTGTCTGTTGATTTAAAAGCTAGCTAGTAGGATAGTTAAGATTCAAATCCAAGTTACTTCTTTCCATACTGTCCATTAGGTGTGAGTACCGAAATGGGGAAAATGCCCATTTATCCAGCAATGTTATCTCTAAAAGTGAAAGACACTACTATATAGAATGATAGCTTTGAAAGCTCTGGGGCAGTTGTTCCCAATCTTTTGGAATATGAGGATTCCTCTTTAACATCACTCCCATGTCACAGAAGTTGTATTGAGAAAATAACAGAGCTGCTGTAAGACTACTAATACTTTACAGTTATTTTTATGTTTTATTTATCACAGCATCTGTGTGATTATAAAATAATAATAATGATCTAGCAATCAGTTACTTGATGTGTATGCATGTCAAGAGATTTTTCCAATAACCGAAACTTTCCAGAGATGCATTGCTCTGGGGAAGTGATTAGAATCACTCAAAGGCAGTAAAATTCCTCATTCACCAAAGATTTTTTTATTGGGTGAGACCCAGTAGCATTGGCATTTGTTAGAAAATTAGTCTTTGATTTTCCTATGCAATAAGCAGTACTAAATATACCACTACTTACAAAACTAGAATTTGGGGAAATAACCCTAAAATAAACTAGTCTCATTTAAACTTATTACTTTTGTATCTGTAAGTTAGATTGATAAGACCATAATAAACCTTATAGTTGGCTGGGTTTTCTTTTCCCTGTTGTAGTTAATTTCTCTTGTATCTCACTTGACAGTGAAAAATCTGCCTATCTGAAACAAGGTGTTTGGCCCAGTCATTTGCTTTAAAGGAAACCATTATGACAGCAAAATCTTTTACTATTGGGAGCAGAGATGAGGCACTTTTCACTTTCCAGCACTGTTTTCTACTAATGTGCACTTACCATCAGCCATGCAGAATTAAATATCTTCCTATATATATTCTGTTTACCTGTGTGAGAATACCGGTAAATGATCGGCCAATTTAATGTGTAGTAAATGTGAATTATGTGCCAAATACTGTGCTCTCTTTTTTAGAGATGAAGGAGAGTACAGAAATTAAAAGGTATTATGCCTGCCTTTATTTTTTTAGTATTTGGATAGGCAGACATGGATTCATTCATTCTGTAAGTACTTATCTAGCATGTCATATTACACACACTGTGCTAGATGTTGGCAATTTAGTAGTGAAGAGAACGAAATAAAAAACCTGCTTTCGTGGAATTTGTGTTCTTGTAGAAAGAGGCAATAAACAATAAGCAAAACATACAGTAAGGAAGATGGTGGGAAAAAAAGTAGAAAAGGGAATTCAGGATGTTGTAGCTTTGGATTGAGCAATCAGAAGATTTCACTGAGAAAATCACTTTGGAGCAGAAATCTGAAAGAGGTGAGTGAATAAACCATGTGGAAGAAGTTTGGAAAGAGCAGGTAAAGCAAAGGCCATGAATCTGGAGCACATGTGGCAGGTCCCCGGAATGCTATAAAAACAAGAGAGGGAATGGAGAGCATAGGTCTGAGAGATAATTTGTCGTGGATTGTATAGCCCATTGTAAGAGTTTTGTTTTTTACTCAGAATGAGATGAAAAACCTTTGAATATTTTGAGAAGAATGACATGATCCTACTTAAGATTAAAAAGAAAAATTTGGCTGTTGTATGGCACATTGATTGTTGAGTGTACAAGTGTACAGGGAGATCAGACAACTCTTGCAGTAATCCAGGTGAAAGGTTATGGTGACTTGTACCAGAAAGGTAGCAGTGGAGGTTGTGGAAGATGGCCATATTTTGGACCTATTTTATTATTGTTTTTTAAAGATTTGTTTATTTGAGAGAATGAGAGAGAGAGCGTGTGCGTGTGCATGCAAGTTGGGGTAGGGGCGAGAGAAATCCTCAAGCAGACTCCCTGCGGAACAGAATCCCAGGACCCTGAGATCATGACTTGAGCCAAAATCAAGAGTCACCCGCACCCCTGGACCTATTTTAAAGGTTGAGCCAATGGATTTGCTAATGAATTGATAAGGAATATAAATGTGGCAAAGGAGTCGGGGAAGACCACAACTTTTGGCCTGTACAACTGGATACAAACTGAAGTATGAATTGTATGCTTTGGGAGCAAAAGATAAAGCAGTGACCACTTTAGAATAAAATGAGGGGGCAAAGAAAAACCTGTTTGTACTGGGACTTATTATTATTTTTTTTTAATTTTTATTTATTTATGATAGTCACACAGAGAGAGAGAGAGAGAGGCAGAGACACAGGCAGAGGGAGAAGCAGGCTCCATGCACCGGGAGCCCGATGTGGGATTCGATCCCGGGTCTCCAGGATCGCGCCCTGGGCCAAAGACAAGCGCCAAACCGCTGCGCCACCCAGGGATCCCTGTACTGGGACTTAAACCACAAGAAGAGTTTATGTCAAAAGTGGAGCAAATCATGAAAAGACATGGCTTCTTCTGAGATTTGTGAGCAAGTGTAGTTTTATGTATAGTTACTTATAGGAGGGCTACAGCAGGATATGAAAAAGGAAGGACATTTTGGGGCTTCTCCAAGAATCTTGCAATGTGAAAGGATATTTAGAGATTTATCTCAAAGGAATTAGGAGGTATAGTCACCTCTCCTTCCAAACCGTGAAGTCCTCAACTTTAGTGTCTCTATTTTGCTTCTTTTCTTTTCTGCTTCCTTCCTTACATTAGTAGTTCTTCCGTTCCAAATATCTATGATCTTATACGCCCCTTCCTCTGTCAGAACATTCTATTTGAATACAATAAAATTGAATCACATTATCTTGTAAATGCCCTGGTTATACTTGGTTTTTTAAGCTTTTCAACTCTGATTTTTGTTGAAGAAATTTTAGGCATTTTAGAAATAGGTGGAGAAGTATGATTTTAGCAGGAAAAGGATACTGTACTTAGTCCTGAAATCATATTGATGCTAAAAGTTGTGCTAAAAATGTATTTGCCTTGATTACAAAGCTTTAGAAACGCTGGGGCAAAAGAGTATTTGCTTTCTTCTCATCCTTATTCTCCTTCCTATTCATGCCCCCTTAACCCAGACCCTTTTGGTTCTGTTGCTCAATACTACCTCATTGCAGAGATCCAGAAGCTATTTTCATAGTGTTTTCATCCTTTTATTTGTGGTGTCATTCTCCTTGCTCTTTCATGTGATGGTGGTTAAGCTTTCCAAAGTCTTAAATAACCATTTTTATTGCCTTAAATTGTCTAGCAACTAGGACACCTGACAAGGAGAAAGGGAACAGTGAACCTTGTTCGTTGAAGCCTTGGGGGTAAAGCAGAGGGAAGATAAAGGAGAAGACTGGTAGGCTAGAAGAACACAGCTTACAAAGGAGAGAGAATGGTTACCATCCAGGGGAACCAAATTTAGTTTCATTGTATCCAGGAATTTTGACTTTGTAATACTTGTAAGATTGCATGGTAAGGATAATTATGAAAGACCAGAAAAACTATTAATTAATTGTGATGCAACTAATGCATATTAAATGACTAAAAGGGGAGAATTGAGCTAAAAACTGTGCTAAATAAAACTCCAGTTCCCAGTTACTTTTGTCAGATATTTACCACTTAATGCTAGATTGCCTACATCATATATTATTAATAATTAGATATCTGATTACAACAAATTCTGCTTGTATATTCACTTTCTGTAGTTGCCCATTAAGTATTGTCATCTACTTACAATTTTTTTTTTTTTTTTTTTTTACTTACAATTTTAATAAGGGAAAGCATTCCCTTATCTTGTCCCTGGAGAAATCTTGGTATCCATTTTGTATATTGGCTTTTATATTTTATAGCTTGTTTCATACAGCTTATTCTTGTAATATGTGTTTTGACCTAGTTTGACACCATATTAGATGTCTCACTTTCTAATTAGTTGCAGAACAGTAGTCTGAACATATTAGTATGCCTTCCTTGTGGTCAGATCTTAGTATAGTGGGATCATTCACCATTAAGTTTGAATGTTTGGAAATCCCTACATATGATTACGATGATTTCATTTCATTACATATGAGTACTGTGATTCATTTCATTACATATGAGTACCATGATTCATTTCATTATATTTGATACCAAGTTACCCAGAGGTTGGCTTGCTTAAAACTTTAGGTTGGATGTGGGCTATGCTCACTTAACTCCAAAATTATATGGATACTGAGCATAGTTTTGTTAAATCTCACCTGCTCTTGAAAATACACCATATTGATAGGGAGATGTTTGGAAATTTAGATTCATCTGAGGACTGCTTCTAATGCAGGCTCTGAACTTCAGGTGTGATTTACATGCATTAGATCTAAGATCCTTTTCTAAAATGTTGGCTTTTTTTTTTTTCCCATAAAACTGCTTATTTAAAATCTGTAGTTCTGTTTTATTGTTTGGTTTATGAATTTGTGCAGTTCTCTGGTTAACTGTTTGTATGACTAGGTTTGGTTTGAAAAAATATTTTAAAAATAAATAATTTTTAAAATAAAACAATTAGCAAAGTTCTTATTTATTCCCTTTGGTTTCGGGATCCCTGGGTGGCGCAGCGGTTTGGCGCCTGCCTTTGGCCCAGGGCGCGATCCTGGAGACCCGGGATCGAATCCCACGTCGGGCTCCCGGTGCATGGAGCCTGCTTCTCCCTCTGCCTGTGTCTCTGCCTCTCTATCTCTCTGTGACTATCATAAATAATAAATAAAAAATTTAAAAAAATAAATAAATAAAAAAATAAAAAAATAAATTATTCCCTTTGGTTTCAAATTCATTGTATTCAGTTGTCCTGTTAGATCTGTTTTAGTTTTATCGGCTACTTGGGATTTCCTCCTTCAATTTTTAAAATTTTGAATATGGCTAATCATCCCTTAAGTTTTCAGAACCTGCTTGGCTGCATTATAATAACTGAAACGTCCATTTCCTCCTTTGGATTGTACCATGCGTTAAATAAATGAGGATGGTTAACAGCAGGCTCTTAAAGAAATTCAGCCTTGGTTACTTTCCCCATCACATGCAAAGAACCAGAATCAGAGTTTTTACATCAAAACTGTCTGTGGAAACTGCTTACCAACCAGCCTTTTTACATGAATAAATTGTTGAAAAAAAGTTTTTTCTTTAATTTCAGGAATTCATCTCTGGCATGTAAACTCAGCCTTTCTGTGTTTAGACAAACTTCTAAAATTCTGTATCTGGCAGGTTAGGCCCTAGAGGTTACCTATAATATGTGCTAATTGATCCCCCTGTTTGGTTGCTGAAAGTTTCAGGCTGGCTACATTTGCCCTGCATGCAGCATGTGAAAAAGCCCCAGCTTTTTTTTTTTTTTTTTTTTTTTAATAAGGTTTATTGAGATCTGATTTATTTTTATTTCAGTCTCCTCAGCCTTTGAAGCTGTTTCCGTCTTGATTTCTGGCCCTCTTCAGTGCTTATCAGTGTCTGCTGCTCCTGCTGTAGTTGTCTTCTGCCTTCCATCCCTTTTCCTCTCTCCTGATTTCCTTTTGGTTTGTGGGTATTTCTTGGCTCTAAGGCCAGGTGATTTAGTTTATAATCCATTCTCTCCAAGAGCCCTACTGCTTTTTCCTTCTGCTTTGTGAATTGGCTAGTCAGAGCATGTTGTGATAACCTTCGTATTTTGCTGTCTGTGTATTTTCCTTGATGGTTGCTGATGCATTGATTAATTTTTGCCAAAGAAGATAACTTGGGAGTTCTCCCGTTTTTTGGCACTTTCAGAGCACTATTCTACGTGACCTTTTAAAAAGGAGACCTTACTGGAAAAGAATTACCCTTTAAAAAATACTTGAGGCCAGGGGATAAGGTCTTGGGCATTGTTTGTGTTCTTAATGAAAATATCCTGCTGGTCAAATGGGATTTTTGTGGCAGAGTGAATACCCCAGAGCAGATGCATATTCTGTGAGATTTGTAAACTTTCATTCTAGACATCTATAACACATTGTACGAATATCACATGAATATAATATACTACATGTTTATAAAAAATAAAATTAAAAATAATTGTAGATAGACTGAAAGTATGGGAGTTGCAAGACCATTTAAGCAGTCATTTCCTTTAGCAGAGCAGCACTTTTTTTTTAAGCAAAAAGTGATGAAAAGGATACTAGCACTGATAGATAAAATTGATAAATGATACTCTTCAAGCACAGCTGAGCTAATGTTGTGGATTGGGTAGTCTTCTGCAATCAGGCAGGGCAAGTAAATTGATATCTCTTATTTTGAAACCTGGTTTTCAGCTTTATTTTAGCTCTTTTTAGTGGGAATGAAGGGTGCATGACCAGAATTTAAAGAAACAAAAACTATGCAAGTATGTAGTCATTCCTTTTGTTGTCTTCTACTAGCTTCAGCCAAGGAAATGTGTTCCATATGTTAGTAGTATATTTGAAATATTAGAAGACTCCTACTTATATGAAAGAGTGCTTTGTTAAAATGTAAGTATTTATGAAATTGTAATGAAGTCAGATTTGTAGCTAGATACTTGAAAATAAAAGCAAAAACTCAGTTTATGGTATCTTTCTGTAACATGTCCCATATTAAATGATGACATACCTTACTCTAGCCACACGTATTTCACTGGCTCTCTGCTCTTATATAAAGGGGAAAATAGGTTATACCCAGAGCAATAAATATTTTATTAATTTCTGATATAACTGAAGGTGGGGTTTCTTCTTACTAAGATTTTGCTGTATTCAAATGTGAGACAGTTTGTTAGGGCTAAGAGAGATACTGTAAGTGTTGTTTGGGAACTACTGGTTTATATTTGGTGAGCTTTGTAAAAATCCTATCATACCTACTAAATCAGTATCTGTGAAAGTGGAGCTGTTGCATTTATATTTTTAGCCAGATCTTCGGGTAATTTTATTTTTAACGTCAGGAATTAATAATTACTACTAAACAATAAAAATGTTAGGTCTTACTGCATTATGAAAATCATGTAAAGATTGGTGGACTAATTTTTATATCAAATAAAGTAACTTAAAAAAAAACAAATTAACTTATGAAGTAACATAAACATTCTTAAATATTAGACTTCTGTTTCTTTGTCCTACTTTGGGCTGTGGTTACAGATTCTGAATCAGGATGTATAAATTCATTCTTCTACCTCATTCAAATGCTGAAGGTAGATATGTTTACGAAACACTGCTATTGGGATACTTAATCATGAGGGCAAAGGAAGGAATAATAGATTTATTATCTTTCAAAATGGTGCTGTGGCAAGATGGAGAAAGGAAAACCTGTTAAGAAGAATTAAGTAGAAGAAAAGGCAGAGAAAAACTTGACTCATTCAACCTTTGTTTTTTTGTGTGTAGGCACATAGTTATTTGCTGATCAATAAGTAGTAATTTTTACCCATCATAATGGATGAGTGAGTTCAGAGAAGGTGAGATATATATAACAGTTATTTCCTTTTGCACAAAGTACCTCAGGTACTTTATCAGGTAATAGCATTGCTATTATCAGGTAATAGCATTGTTACAGGTAGAAGTGATGTTCCTGTCATATGCAATTCATGTTGTCTCAAAATTAAGTACTTTTCTGTTTCTGTATGCAGAGAGCAATAAGTACAATTTGAAAAAGCATTCCTACAAATATAGTTGTCTTTGTTAGGCTAAATATGCATGGTAATTTATAAAATTTTAAAGGGAATTTGTGAAAAATAGCTGAAATAAAAAACAGGTAACCTGAGTTTTTTTTCTGTATGTTCCATCCCCTATCTACGTGCTCATTCATACAATGAAACCAGTACTTGTGAATTGGTGAGAATAAACAGCAGGCAGTTGTTTATCCTTGTTTCTGGCACTTATTTTGTTTTTAACTGTTTTTTAAATAAGTTCTGTTGAGAATATGTTATGTCTTGGTAATACAGAATATTTGAGTGTTAATGGAATTTTATTCTTTCTTAGGTCATGTTTACTGGTGAAAATATTCCCGTTCATCCTCATGTTTATAGCAATGGTCATATCTGTTTATCCATTCTAACAGAAGACTGGTCCCCAGCGCTCTCAGTCCAGTCAGTTTGTCTTAGCATTATTAGCATGCTTTCCAGCTGCAAAGAAAAGGTAGGACTTCTCAGAATTATTCCAGGTAATATCTATTCTTTTAGTTTAGGTAGCAAAACTATTTTAATACTATGTGAAGGAAGGACTTAATGCCTTTTATTGTGAAGTTATAATATGTTTAATAATAGATTAGAAATAGGTAATTTGATACTCTTTCATTCCACATGGAAGTAAGACATTGTTTTATATTTCTTAAACAGAAAATTTCTGCAGATGTTTTTAAATAATATGAATTTTATTTCTGTAAGCATGCGCAGGGCAGAAGTGTACAAGAAATTCTCATTTCTAGATTTCACCATGGAAAGCCCCAAGAGCATGTTTCATAGCTGCTTTCTCCCCTCTGCTGGCCCCCACACTGTCAGCCACTTTTAGGGGGTTTCCCAGCAACTAGAGCTTTCCTATCCATACTGATCATCTAGTGATTAAGTTGAAGGAGGAAGGTTAGATTACCAGTAGAATTTTCAGGACTTTTTCTCTAATTCTCCTTTATTTATTCACAGATTCTATATCTGTTGGAAAGGTGAAAATACCAGAAAGAAAAATCACATAAGTTAAATATAGGATACCCCTTTATTTTTTATTTTTTATTTTTTATTTTTTATTTTTTTGATACTCCTTTAAAGTATCTAAATCCCGTGTACATTTCTGGCCCTCTTGTTATTTCTGCCTCAGGGTCAGTGTAGCACAGTGTTCATGTGTTTATATATTTTAAAGCCTCTTTTCTTCATGAGGGTTTCCTTTTGTATTGGGTTTAAAGGAGAAACAGCTTTACCTTGCAGATTAGGGATCTCTGGGGTTATTACAGCAGTGTTTTTTCCTTGTGTTCTCCAAATTCAACTGTCATTTTTACTAAGTTCATATTTAGAGAACTTTAAATTAGTATTTAGAGAACTTTAAGTAGCTTATTTTTAAATGTTAGATTATCTAGACTCTGAAACACGCTTAGCTTGGCAAAGTAAGTGTTTTGAAATGTTAGTTCCATAAGAAGTTTCTTGGTGTTAGGTTTAAAAAAAAAAAAAAAAGCTTTTTTCGTTCAAAGAAGCATGGGAAATAATGGTTTAAATTGTATTTTTTTTTTAAATTATAGCATTAAGAGCCCTTAATATGGAATTTTATATACCATATAAGAAAGAAAAAAACTTCCGGCAGTTAAACTATGACACCATTAGTATAAAACACATGTATCCCCATTCAGGAATATTAAAATGTAAAGAAAAAATGTACATCTTAGATGAATTAGGGTGCACATTATCTAATTGTAGTATGACTTTTTAAGTTTCCTCTTTGCCTGTGGGCTTTTTTTTCTAGGTTGCATTTTAAGGCTACACTTGAGCTTTTGTTAACCCCAAGGGCTTTGGAAACAAGTCTTATTCGTTTATTGCTTCCATATTTTCTCCTCCCCCACACTTCCTCTCCCAGCGCACACATAAGTTTAAAATGTTTAGGTGTAGAGTAGTTTGCAGTTACAAAGACTTCTGTGTCCTTGTTAATGTGTAATGCCTTTAGGAAGGTGAAGCAGTAAGTCTAGGATTTTAAAAAGAAAAGTTGAGATGAACACAGGTGATGTGTGTACATAGCTCTTGCATGTGCCTTGTAATTATTACCACTTTTTTTTTTACATTTAATATAATGTTATATTATATATAATATATAATATAAATAGTAATATAAATGTAATAATTTACTATTAAAAACTAGAAAATAAATAAATTCTTCGTCTTCTTTATCCTTTTCTAATCCTGTTTCCTTCATATTTCAGTTGTCTACTACTAGTTTTTCTTGCATAATATATGCTTAATTATTCCATTTCAAATATTGGCAAGCTATATTATATAATCTAAATTATACTTAACCAAGATAATAATACGGAAGTAATTCTGGCAGCATTAATTAGTTCTCTGAAATACAATAAAAATTTAGTAAACGTTTATTAGGTACCTACTAGGTGCTGTTTTTACTGAGCCAAGTTACTAGGTTACAAAGATGAAGAGGAAACTTGCTTTGGCACTGAGGGGATCTAGCTCCTTAAATAAGCTTTTAAAAGTCTTGTAACTACTCACCAAAAGCTCTTCTTTTAAAACAGGTGAATTTTATTCTGTGGTTAGTGTGGTTCTATGACTTTCATTTTAAAATTTGACTTGAATACATAGTTTTTATTGTAAGAGTTTGGGAACTTTGATTTAGTCATAATTCTTTCATTCCAAATTTATTTTTCATAGTCAAGAAAGATTCCCTAAAGTGAAGGCAAATTCTTTGTATCAGTAGCTTTCAGTAGATTAAAGATAATTTCTGATATTGAGAGGTCTTTCAGTAATCTATTTATTCTTAGTGCCCTTATAGATATAGATATCTATATAGATATAGATAGTCCAAAGTTTCTAGCTTGCATTTAATTGCTAAAACAATTTTGATAATCCATCTTTTTGTATAGTTCCTTTATTTTTCTAAGAACCAAATCTCCACAACCACTTATCAATAGTCTGGTTATATTCCACATGAACACAGATTATGACTTTGCAGGACAAACAGCAGCAGATCATTCTTTGAAATTGTCAGGCATCTAATTTCATATACTAATTTTTCAGATATTTTCTCAAACCATATCAGCGGGGTAATCTTGAGGTAGTTGTTTAACATCTTATGCTCTGCTTTTCCGTTTTGTTAAGTTACTATTAATGTTAACTTGTAAGGGCATTATTAGGCTCAACTAAGATCAGAGTTATGTACATGAGTTGTAGAAGTGCCAAGTGGACTACCTGTTTCCCTACCTGCTATCAAGGCAGTCCTACTCACCATTGGTTTTTGGTTGGATCTACTTACTAACTTATCTACTAACCTGTATTCTGTGGCTTTTATATAAATTTGATATGTTTCCAGATTTTTTAGAGAATCACGTATTTCTTCTTCTTCGGTATCCAGCAGTTTTCAGGGAAATACCTTTCCATAATCTGTCTTCAGTGTTGTTGGCATCACTATTTTCTGCTGTAGCTCCCTTGCAGAGCTGCCATAGGTTTCTAATATTGTGCTATTCAGGGCCTGTATATGCCAATATAGCTTTTCCCCTTTTTCGCTCTTCTATAGTGTTTGGAAACTGAATCCTTTGGTCTGTCCTTGGTGATTCTTATCTTACAGGAAAACAGTAATTGTGGAAGTACATAAGTTGCTATTACTTTCTCAGACAAGCCTAGTTATTAGACTTCTCTGTATTTCAGTTCACTAAAATAATTAGTTCACTAAAGTCATTACTAAATTATTCTAGAGAGATAAAATAAATGAAACCAAAATTCTTTAAAATCTAATGCTGCTGCTTTGGGTTAATAGTCACCGTCTAGTAATTCCACTGGACCCTAACCCAAATCACACATGCATAACCCCCCCCCCCCTCCCCACTTTTTCATTGCAGTGTCAGGGGTCTGCTTTTCCTGGAATCTATTATTTCAGTTCTGCCACACCAGCGTTTACATTGTTTTTATACTTTCTGTAATAATTCTGTCAAAGCTTTTACTAAATCTGTCTTCTTAAATCTTCTTCCATTTTACAACTCTTACCTATTTAAACTCTTTTTGGTTTCAGAGACGACCACCAGATAATTCTTTTTATGTTCGAACATGTAACAAGAATCCAAAGAAAACAAAATGGTGGTATCATGGTAAGCACTTTTATTTTAAAATGATGACTTTTTAGCATTTTGGTTTCAAAGATTATCTGTTTGCTGGGGGGAAAGGAGGGAATATATAACTGATGTATTTTTGTAATATGGAAAAGAGTCTTTAAAACATTTAATCCATTTAATGGATACACTGGGCTAGATTTTTATTGAGGCCTGTGAAATCATAGCTACTATAGAAGTGAAATCTAAAATTGCTTTAACATTCTGAAACGCTACCATTTTATTACTGAAAAAGAGTCCTTAATAATCCTTAGATGGAACTAGTTATTGGGAAACCTGTTACTTGAAATAGAAGTTTTGATGGCTTTTGAAATTACTTAGTTCTGGTGGTGTTCTTAGTGGCGGGAGGGGGATCACATTGTGAGAGATGACCCATTAAATTAAAGAAAGCTCTTCCTGTTCTGTTGTCCTCAAAAATTTGTGGTGCTCCTGATTGTAGCTGTATAAATACAGTAGTCTCACTGATTTTGTTTTATTGTTTTTGTTGGGAGAGTGTTAATAGCTTTATAATTGAAAACTGCTAGCATCTTTTCTAAACTGACCTCACTGCTTCCCTAAAGAGGTGTATTTGAAATTCAAAACAAAATTTTATATTCCTCAATCTACATTTTGAAGTATACGAACAACCACCCCTGTGAGTTTTGTATCCATAAGAGCATTTACTTTATTATTCTTTTTTAAAATGTTAGCCTAATAAGAAATTAGAACTGACAGAGCTAACTAATAGGAATATGGCCTTTCCTCTTTACCTTTCTATCCATTGTGAAATCTTCTGTTACCGGAGTTAATTTGAGTTATTTAAAAACTTTTTAAATTATAAGGGTTCCAGGTGTTAGTAAGTGATGACTAGAATCAATATAATAGCGCTCTGCCAGCAGTTACAAGTTAGAAAACACTGTGAAAGAAGAATGCCATTCTTGAGAGCCATTGAAAGGTAAATATTCAGGCTAGTGTTAATGGCAACAATAGATGACCTAGAAGAAAAAAATGACAAAACTTAATGAGAGCTAAGAAAAAATAGAACTATTTGATGACAAACTATTATTACAGAAAAATGTGTGTTCTTTACAAATTAAAAGTTTAATTTAGTAAAAAATTTGGTGGAATGATGGGTACATGCTTGAAAATTTTGGAAAAAAATAATAGGTGAGAGGAGCAGTCTGTATTTTGAACTAAAGGATAGTGAAGGAGAATTGGTCTACCAGATACCAAAACATATTAATGCAGGAATAGACATCAAAAGAGAATTATTCTTTCCTAGGCCTTTTTATATATAAGATAGTAATATATAGTAAATTGGATGTCAAAACCAATGAGAAAAAATATTTAGTAAGTAATCTTATTAGAGAGTTGGTAGTCATTTTGGGAGAGAAAAATTCACATTTTTACTTCATATATAAAGTATTTCCTATGGATTGAATTAAATATTTTTTTAAAACAAGAGAGGGATGTCTGGGTGGCTCGGTGGTTGGGTGCCTCCCTTCAGCCCTGGACGTGATCCTGGAGTCCCTGGATCAAGTCCCATATCGGGCTCCCTGCATGGAGCCTGCTTCTCCCTCTGTCTATGTCTCTGCCCCCCCCCCCCCCCCGTGTGTCTCTCATGAATAAATAAATCTTTAAAAATAGAATAAAATAAAACAAGAGAAATTTTATTTTTTCTAAATTTAATTATCAACTCTGTAGGAAAGAAAGATTTCTGAAGTTAAAAAGAATCACAAAGACGTTAAATAGTTTTATGAAGGGATGCCTGGGTAGCTTAGTGGCTGAGCATTTGCCTTTGGCTCAGGGCGTGATCCTGGTCTGGGGATCGAGTCTCACGTCGGGCTCCCTGCAAGGAGCCGCTTCTCCCTCTGTCTTTGTCTCCTGCCTCTCTCTATTTTTTTAAGATTTTATTTATTCATGAAAGACACAGAGGTGCAGGAGGCACAGTCAAGATAAGGTTTAAAAATGTGAACAATTATAGCTTTATTAAAAATAAAGACCAGGGATCCCTGGGTGGCGCAGCGGTTTGGCGCCTGCCTTTGGCCCAGGGCGCGATCCTGGAGACCCAGGATCGAATCCCACATCGGGCTCCCGGTGCATGGAGCCTGCTTCTCCCTCTGCCTGTGTCTCTGCCTCTCTCTCTATCTCTCTGTGACTATCATAAATAAATAAAAATTAAAAAAAAAAATTTAAAAATAAAGACCATTTATGAAAATTGTTTAACATAAGAAATACACTTAATTAAAAACATAGGCCAAAAGTTTGCAATAAAATAATTACAGATTTAATATTTTGAAACTATTATTGAATTGGCAGAGTTGACTAAAATGAATGCAGTGCTGAAAAGAGTAAAGGGTAGAATAGTACTTTATATTTACTGATGGTGTAGCAAGTTCAGCAGTATTTAACAAGCTTAAAGTTTAAGATCAAGCTTTTTGTCTGTCACCAAACTTGAGAGTAATCCATCCTAAGAGAATCATCTTTAAAACAAGAAGTGTTTTGGGCAGCCCCGGTGGCGCAGTTGTTTAGTGCCGCCTGGAGACCTGGGATCGAGTCCCACGTCGGGCTCCCTGCATGGAGCCTGCTTCTCCCTCTGCCTGTGTCTCTGCCTCTCTCTCTCTCTCTCTCTCTCTCAATGAATGAATGAATGAATGAATGAATGAATGAATGAATAAATAAATAAATCTTAAAAAAAAAAAAACAAGAAGTGTTTTATACATGGAATGTTCAGTGAGGCATTATAATGTACTCTATTTCTTATCCTCCATATGCTATTTTCCTGAAATCAGTCTTGCACAGGCACACACAAAAGCACCCTTCCTCAACAAACCCTTTCCTGCACACACCCTATTGGGAACTCTTTCACCAAAATCTTGCTGATTACTTTCTGTTTTAAGGAATCTAATAAACCTTATTACCGTGTCTAGAATGTTGATTTTGCTTTAGTTTTTAAGAGATCCCCAGATAATTCTGATACAGCTTGTCACTTGAGAACTACTGTTTCAGGGATTCTGAGATACAAAAGGACAAGTTTCGGGCAGCCCGGGTGGCTCAGCGGTTTAGCGCTGCCTTCAGCCCAGGGCGTGATCCTGGAGACCCAGGATCGAGTCCCACATTGGGCTCCCTGCATGGAGCCTGCTTCTCTCTCTGCCTGTATATCTGCCTCTCTCTCTCTCTGTCTCTCTCTCTCTCTCTCTCTCTGTGTCTCTCATGAATAAATAAATAAAATCTTAAAAGGACAAGTTTCCATATGAAATGAATAATCAGACTTAAGTAATTCTTTCTGAGCACTGAAGGTCTGCTAAAGCATTTAACAAAAAACAACAAAAACAATTAAAAAATAAAGCATTTAACAAGACCCTACTTTAAGTAAACAGCCCTTTACTTCAGTTTACATTACTGACTTCTCATTCTTTTTCATCTTCTTGCCATTGAGGACCAAAAACCAAACTGCCTCTTCTCTCTGCGCCTTTACAAGGAGGCCTTCCAAAAAAAACAGAAAAAGAAACAAACAAAATTTTGAATGTCACAGACCCATTTGTCTTAGCATAGAAAGTAAGATTAGTCAATCAAGAATATTGACAAGCCTACTCATTCTATTTCAACCTGAACTTCACTAATAATAGAAAAATCCCCCATTGCCTTCTCCACAGTGTTTTTAAACCACTTGAGTTTTCTATTAAAACTGAGAAGAAATTTCCTTAGAGTAATGAATTTTAAAAAATACATATATTTTGAAAGTATAATCTTTGCTATTCTGTGCTGCCTCAATGTTAGACAGTGTGTTCCTATTTTTTTCCTTTCCTTCTTCCCTGGTAGGGAAATTTCAGAAAGATTACAATCTTTCAGGCCCTCTAATGCTGCCTTATGAGAAGTCATTTATCTAAGAATATTCCCAGAATCTCTCATTATGTGTTTTAGAATAAGAAATAGAGAAAGGTCACATAGTGAAACTAGAAATATAAAATAAATTCTTTAAAATAAAATATACTTCATTGTAGCAGTTATTTTTCATAGTTAGTAATTTTTATCTGTTAAACCAAGAAATGTATACTTTCATGACTAAAATAGAAAAGTCTGTTAATAGTTTAAACTATTAAATTCTCCACCTTAACGAAGAAATACAAAGAAAAGAGAGGTTTCTCAAATTAAATTAGCCTCTTAATGTATACTAGTCCTGGGTTTATGTAGGAATTCATTTACTAATAAACAGATTAAAAGTGTCTCCCTTCTCTTCTACCCCCAAATACAAATTAGCCATTTTAAAAGGACCAGATTCTATTTCAACTAAATAATAACTATTCTAGTTCAGGTTCTGGTCCTAGGTACAGATATGTTTTTTCATTTACAGATAATTCTGTTTAAAACATGCTCAGTGATTATTCATATCTCAGTCTGTTTTCTACTCATGCTTGAACCCTGCATATCTGAATCAGAATCTCTCTTTGAATCAACAGTTTGCTCCATGAGTGACCCTTATATGAAATCGAGGACAGGTAATACTAGTTATACTTTGAGATGATAGAGCAACTGTTCTTTCATAAAGGTGGGTGGGTTTAGACAATCCTTCCTTCACCTTTAAAAAACTAAAGCATTTTAGCTATATAGCATTTTGCCTTGCCTTTATACATTTCAAAGTGAGTTATAAACAATGTGAAAATAGCTCAGATGTCAGCTTGTTTTTCTGTTTAGCTGCTTTAGTTCTAAAAGATCTTCATTGATGATCATGTTCTCCTTTTAACACCAAATTACCAAGAAATATGGACTTTTGTTATTTCTTAGTATTATCTAATTCTGGAAGGATTATAAGGTCAAATCAGAGTCCCGAATGTGACCTGCAAACCTAAACAAAAAAATCAGAGACTGAACAAAGATTTGCTTAGAATTGGATGAACTCACTGAATCAAGATTTCAGTTTTTAGAAGCCAAGCGCAATTGTAAGCCTCAGGTACAAGCTTCACAGTCCTCTGTGGTGCTGACCAACATAGTTGTGTCAGTGTGAGTCAGAGTGTCAGTATTTGTAATCAAAGAGGCAAGAGAGGTTTGAGTTTAGATCCATAATACCTGTGTACTTCAGAGGGGGCTTCCTGGATGCAGGATGGATACACTATTAATGAAAAACCGTAATCTCCTGGTTTTAGAAGAATAGGATTCTACTGATACACCAAAATTGAGCTCTCAAATACCAGTGTTAAGTTCCTGAAAAAAAACCCTCTTTCAACTTAAATTTGTGGATCTTCCACATTGTTAGTATATCTTGAAAATGTAGACCAGTTTTGCTACCCTAGTGTTAACTGTGATATCATTCCTTATGCATTTCAGTATGCATTTCTTTTGGGATTCTTCTTTAGCTCCTATTAAAGTATAAAAAATTATTGATATGTGAACACATATTCTTTATTGTTACTTACTTGAAGTTTACTCTTAACCTGTCTCCCAGAATTCTTTTATAGTTTCTGTTCACTAAAGGATTATGGTCCATATCTGCATTGGAATACAAATACTCTGTGATGCAAACTTAGGCCAGAGGTCTATGTTTTAAAAAAACCAATTAAACAGAATAGGATTAAAAAAAAAAAGGGAAAATAACCCAAATAGGTATTTGAATAGACAGCTCATTTCAGCATACAAAGGGGCTGAGGAATTCAGGGCTAGAAATGGTCCTAAGAAAAGAAGTGTATACAGTTTAGTGCACAAATGAATGAATGAGCCTCAAAGTTCAAAATCATAAAATAGCCATAATTGTTCTTGAAAAAGATAAAAAGTATCTTTTATGAGATCATAAAAATATTTCAATAAGATAGCTAATAGAATCCATTAAATATGATCCATCTATTTCCAGGCTCCAAATTGAACATATACAACTTAGTTTCATAAATGATTGCTTTCCACAGAGAGCAGTACTGACCTGGTTCCTGAAGCATTTTCCTTAAGGTGATAGAGAATTGAGCAGTAGAGCTTAAGACCGTAATTGAGTATTCGCTTCAGAAAACTAGGCTTACAGGAAATAGAATGGCATATGTTTAGATGTTATGGGGAGGAACTGAGTTTATAAATTTGGGGAGGAGTAAAGGAATATCTTTTTTTGGAAACTATAGACTGCATTCTGGTTCCATTCAGCTGGGACATTTCCTGTAGAATTCTAAGGATTACAAGGTGATAGGAACATAAAATCATCTCAGACTAGTATTAACAACCTTTTTCTTCCTGCCCTATAGCTGTCTGTAGAATTACCTCCATTAGTTGTGAACCTTTATATATTTCCACTACCTTTTAGGATTACAGAATTACTTTCTAAATTCCTAAGTCCAAATTTTTACCCATTTTAGCCGTTTTTTCCCCTTTATTTCCCCCTAGATAACAATTCTCTTGTCTTTGAAATCTTTCTTGAATTGGTTAATCAAGACAACTTTAATCCCCTAAACTGTTGGGAGACAAACCTACATGTAAAGATTTATTTTTGTCTTTCTTGGAAGTAGGATCCCACCTTCATATCTACTGACTTATTACTGGATTCCTTTTTCCCCACTTTATTATTACTGACTTATTACTGGGTTCCTTTTCTTCTAGACTTTTGTCTCTGGAAATCTCTAAGGAGATGATTTCCAATATAATGTGATGGTTGTGGTGTCCATTAAAATGTGCTGGTTCTGATACTCTGGGGAAAACTGTATGGCCTTCTTTTAATATAATTCTCTCTCTTAACTTCCTAAAAGCCCAGTGAAGTTAGTCATAGTAGATGTCATCTTTAGAACTGGTTATTGTATATTATATTTGAGGGTATACTTTCAATAAGGGCTTCTACAGTTCCAGAAAAAAAAAAATTTAAATTGTTAATCTGATTTCTTTTTTCAGACCTTCATCTTACTACAAATACTTTAGCCAAGAGGCTAAATAGATTTTGTTCTTTGATCACGTTTTGTCTACTTACATTTGTCTTTTGATCCATGATGAGTTTATTCTAAAACCTCTTTTTATGTAAATTATCTTAGTATTTAACAAATGATTTTTTTGCTTCTTGGTGATGGCTTTTTTATTTGGGGAAAAGTTAGCTGTGGCATTAGCTCATACTTGTTTCCATACTTAAGTATTTGCTCATAGATTCTTTGATTACTTACAGCCATGACGGATTTGTAATGTTGAAAGTCCATGTGTCCCTGTGAGTCCAGCTATAAGAGATAATTGAACTCCATTTTCAAAACTTATTGATTAGTAAGTTTATTTCGCTAGAGTATTCAAGGCAGAGAATTTAGTATTAATCTTAATTTTTTTTTAACCTCTAATCCAAGGTAGGGCTTGGGCTAGGGAGAATAGCTTTATTTGGATTTCTTAACCATTTTTTGGTGGGTTGGAGCATATTCTCCAACAGCCTACTGTATTGAAAACTTCCAGAATGGATAACCTGATGGAGATAGATTTATGATATTGCATATCAAAGACGGTATGACTATGGGGATAAGAGCTTATTATTATGAACATTAGGTACATAATGTTCAAGATGAATTTTGTCTCACTTTTCTTATTGTACAGATTGCCATGTGGTAAGATACTTACAGTTTGACCTGTTAGGTAGAATTTAGTGCCATCTCTTAGACTAGAGATGTAAGTGTGATTAGTTTTAGTTTTTTCAAGGACCCTAGTGTTATAAATTACTCTGTTGGAAGAGTGATGTTTCAAGGAACCTCTTTACATTCTTAGGTTTGTTCTGTATTCATGACATCCATATCTCTTTAAGTTTCACGGTAATTTAAGAAACAGATACTTTAAAAAAAAAAAAAAAGAAACAGATACTTTCATGTGACACTTAGAAGCTGCAAACTATCCACTTATTTTCTTAAAGATATTCTTTCTTTAAAGATTTCTAAGATTTAGGTAAGATTTATTTTAAAAATCTAGTATATTTCACCCTTTAAATTTCCCTTAAAGTACAGGGTGATGGGATATTCTATATGAGTTTGCCCAGCATAGAAATCAGACTTAGAGGCTTTTAGCTTTCATTGAGTCATTGGGAATGAGGATTTTTATTAGCAATGTGTCGATCTTAACATAGATCCTAACGTAGTTTGTAGTTTGGCCAGTTTTTCAGAAATGCTCTCATGAGAGCTTTCACGAGTCTTGGGTAGTTGCCAATAGTCTTGCTTCTTTCTAAAGTTGTTTTCTAAACAGTAACTAGACTTCAAATCCTTCATTTTTTTTTTTGAATTTTTTTTTTTTATTATTTATTTATGATAGTCATACAGAGAGAGGGAGAGGGGCAGAGACATAGGCAGAGGGAGAAGCAGGCTCCATGCACCAGGAGCCTGACGTGGGATTCGATCCCGGGGCTCCAGGATCACACCCTGGGCCAAAGGCAGGCACCAAACCGCTGCGCCACCCAGGGATCCCGACTTCAAATCCTTCAGATATGTCTTGTGAAATAATTTTGTAAAATACATTATGAACCCCACAATTATATGTCTTACATAATGTGTTGAGGCTACCAGAAGGCATTACTAAACCTGTGGGATTTTTTTTTTAAATGACCTCATTTGTATATGTATCTATACTTGCTGAAAAGTGTATTTTTTAAATGTATTTTCTTAAGAGAAATGTATTAATTGATTTGGCAGTGATACTTCATTTGTAAAGTTATTCCTTTCTAAAGACACAACTTGCATTATCCTGTGTTAAACACCATGACATTGTTGGTCAGGAATTTACTTCCTTTCTCATTACAATTTAAAATTGTTGCCCAGAAAAGAACTCTTAAGACTGATAAATCCTGAATATGTGCTATCATATATCAATGTATTATTTTAAATAGAACTGACATACTGATTGATGCATCATCTAAGACTTGTGTGAACTACTATTTGTGTTAAAGAATAGAACTTGATTTGTCAGTATATAACTGAAACAAACTGGACTTTTTATTTGCAAGGGTTGGGGGAGGCAAGGCAGACATGTAAACCATGTTCTTCTTGCTACTTGAAATTATTTCTATGTTAGACTAACTTGTGGATTTTACTTATGCATGCTTGACTTTTTTAATTATCTTTTTTTTTCCTTTTCTTAAAGATGATACTTGTTGATGCCACTGTTATCATCCTCCTAGCAGAAGATAGTCCTACTGAGAAAATGAGCACTTTGATCATTCAGTCTTTGAACTTTAACCTTTGACTGGAAGTGACCTATAGGCAATGAAGACTACTTCCTTTTACTGCATTTTTACTCGTGTGCATTCTGGGCGCATGTTGATCGCTGGTTCAGTCCAGGCAACTGACATGCTTTTATTAGTCATACAGTATTAATGCAGGTGTCAGGAAATGTCAATATAATTCCATTTTTTATTTTTATTTTTTTAAGCTTTTGGAAAAGTTCCAGGTCCTCATGTATTGTGCAATAACAATGACTTCCTTGGCGGTTTTGGGACGTTCATTGCCGGCAATGGACGTTTAACAGGAAAATTTTTCATTAACTCCTGCCACCCAATAATTAATGCATGATAGGGCCTATGAAATGAGCTTATTGGTTATAGTGGGATTATAAATAAAGTGAGGGATCCAACATTACTTTGAAAGTCACCCCAACTGTTTATATTTGGATTCTATGCACTGTGATCCTGAGGTTAACAGCATGAATTAACATGCGTCTTTAAAGGACTATAATGAAAGATCATTGAGTATTTATTGAATTGTTTATATCTGCTGTCAAATTGTTTTGACATGTAAGGTTTTCACGTAACATTGGCAGAGAGGTACAATATTGTTATCCCTATGGTGAAAATAAATTCATTTGTTGTATATAGTTCCTCAATCTCTGAAGTAAAGGTATGAATAGTCTAGGGTATGAATGGTTGAATCAAGGCTTGATTTTGGAAGTAAGAACAATGGCAGTGATGATGCAATTGCTGCAGTCCTTCACTGGGGCTTGTTTGTACAGTAACGATTTTTCCAAGTAGATTACACTTTGTTACTTCCTGCTAGCCATCAGCATGAGCCCTACTGCCTAAACACTATTTCTTTTATTTATGTTTGGAAAATCCATAAACGATTTTCGTTTGCAATTTTGTTTCTTTTGTTATGTTTTAAGTCAAGTTTGAATGTTATAGTACTTCAACTGAAAAGCTTTTGTCAAGTTTTTTCTTGTAAATTTTCTTTACTTGTATCATTTTGTCCTTTAATCCTGTACCCTAAAATAAGAAATACATTTTTGACAGAGGCTTAATGTTTTAACAAAAGAGTGTGGACATTTTTATTTTAAAATTTAGGCAAAGTACACTATAGAATGGTATGTTTGCTTATTTGTCTCACACAACCGTGCAGTTTTTCCTGGAGGGATTTGTTTTGTTTTCTTATTGTTTAAAAGACTTTGCTTACAGCTAGATAAAATTTTTCTATAGAAAAAAATTGTTGAAACGTCCAATTCTCAGTACCATGTAAGTTAATGATACTGCAACTAGGTTCTCTTTTTAAAAAGCAATTATGTATTTTATAAATTACCTTTTCACATATGCAAAAATCTGTTTCTACTACAATGTTATTTTTACTATTGCCTGTTGTTGCACTCTTTTTGACATATCCTGCAGTGAATAAATATATGGATCAATTTGGGCTTAAAAATAAAAGCCAATTGGCTGAAAGATTTGAAGTATGTACCCCAGCAAAACATCCAATCAATAATTGGCAAGGAATATTTTCAAAATTGTTTTTAATCTCTGTATAGATGACATTTTGTAGCTTTGTACATGTTGTTAATTAAGGGCATATAATTTTACACTCTAAAAGTATAATTGCTGAACTCAGGGGTGGGTAGACTTCAAAAATATGTCTGCTGTAGAATAACTTGAAAAAAAAATTAAAACTATGGCCAGCCACCAAATTGTGGACACTTGTTTATACTATAGTTAGCAAATACCACTTTTTTAAAATTAAACACTTTTTGTTCTTTCTTGACTAGGTACATATAAGTTCTCACAGTAGTCTCTATCCGTCTTATCAGTTGGCCTGTTTAACCAAGACAGAAAATGTTTTTTGGAATGCTTTGAGCTACTCTTAGTTTTTAACTGCTTTTTAATATGAAAATTGCAGCGGCAAATTATATATTTTTCATATTTTACACAACTGCTCTAAACTACTGATTGACTTGATCATTTTCAGGGGTGAGGGTGGGGGGCGGGGGATCTTTCTCTGTACTGCTGGTCCTCGTACTAAAAATCTTTTATAAAGCAATGACCTGTGACATTTATTCACCAAAGGAATTAATATACCAGGTCAAAGATTAACAATGCTGTCCTATAGATTAATAGGTCACATATAGCCTCAATTGAATTTTTAAAAATAAAAATAGCAGTATTTTAACATACCTCTTTCTCTACATAGAGATACCATAAAATAAAACTAAGTAGAGGAAAGTAAAGGAAACCAAATAATATCAGTACATTTTATCGTTTAAAAGAAGATAAGATGAAATATCCTAAAATATAGAAATATCAACCACTCAAAATTTGCAATAAGGTAACAACTTATTTATTACATTACTCCCTTGAATTTAGGAATTATTGGAAACTCCTTTGCACTTAGATTTAATTAAGTTAATTTTAAATGTAAGTTACATTATTAAAAGGCATAAGACGTTTACCTAAGTCATTGCTCTAGAGGGCATTTAATGGCTTTGTAATAATAAAAAGAATATTTCTCTGTAGTGTGTTGTTGAAGGACAACCAGAATACCAAGAAAATGTATATAGGATTATGCTACTTCCCTCTTCCCTAGCTCTATGGGGCACTATCTGTTGCATAGGCCTACAGAATTATACTTTCATATTTAGACAATATGTACTCTATTTATTTATTTATTTATTTATTTTGAGGCCATTCTTCTGGTTTGCCAAATTCTGTTAAGACAGTGATACATTCATTTCCTTATTTTGCATGCTTAGATCATGAACTTGGTGCCCTTTCAAAAAATTATATTATGTCAAATAGGTATTAATGCCATAGATTTTAAAGAGAGAAATGGTTTTCAGTTTTTTTAAGATAAATTTTTTAAAATAAATTTTATGGCTGTTCTCTTAAGGAATTTAATATTCATCTCTAAAGGACTTACTTGTAGTGGATGAATTCCTCCTTTTAGCTAGCAGGGAAATAAAGCTTTTTTTAATCCCCAAAAGAAAATGCTAAAAAATAGCTTTTATATACAGTTCATCTGGAGAAAGATCTTAATCCTTATTGTTTTGACTACATATATGAATATTTGGTATAAAGTAACTAGGATAGTTTATTAGTTTTTCCCTTCTGAAATTTTAAATATATGCAAATATATATCATTAGATTCCTGTGGTGAATAATAATTTCTTCAGATTCTAAAACAGGTATCTAGTGACTGCTTAATTATTTCCAGATCGCCTCAAAGATGAATTGACAAATAATGGAAATGAGTAGTGATATGAAAATGGTATGTAACCACATATTACTTGTTTCTGGTAATCAAGTCTTATTTTTTAAAAAGCCTATTGTTTTTGAGAATTGAGATATTTAAAACTTGTTAAAGCTTCTTCCTAAAAATAGAAGAGAAGAGGAGGTACTGTGTGTTCAAAATTTTTTTAAATAAAGAATTCAGTGTCACTAGTTCTAAGCCTTTATGGTTACTGCTGCTTATATTTCTTGATCTCACTTTTATTTAGTTTTTTGTATATATTTTAGCTGAATGGTTAGGATTTATTAAGTGTATATAAATTGGTTTTCAAAAAGAACTGAGGCTTATCCATATCTTTTCTGAAGATTCTCTGTGACCAAAATCAGCTACTGCACGATTCTGTGTTATGCTAATTCCTTTGCATGATTAAGATCTGTGAAGGTGTCTCTTAATCTGCACCCTTTAGCCCTAATCCTCTTTGCAGTCTGTCTGTTCTATTATTTTTCTTTCTTCCCGCCTAGCAGATGTCTAATATGTATGTCTGTCTTCAGTTTTCCTAAGCTTTCCTCTCTCCTTTTCCTGCCTTCCTCCCTTTTTGTCCCCTTTCCTTTTCTTGAGGTTAGGGAATCCAGAGAAGGAAGATTATTGAAATTACATCAGAAATTTTTCTTAAAGAAAAAGACTCCTTCCTGCAAATAAAATACATAGAATTTCTGAAACCTTATTTTGGTTCATCAGTAGGTGGCTAAATTTGTTGAATAATTGACTACTTGATAAGTGAGCTGTTAACTAAGTAGTTTAGTTCTTAAAAATGACATATATTATCGAGGGAGTTTTGTTTTACTTTTTGGATGTTGAATCTCCCAAAGCCTAATTATTGCCCAAATGAATTAAATTACTTGTTTTGGTAAAAGTGTTTTTCCATTTAAGTTTCTAAGCCATTTTTGAGATTTGATTTTTTTAAAAAAATAATTAGTGAGAGACTTGTTTTCTCAGCATAAACTGTGCATTAAAGACAGGCTTGCATGCATCATTATCATTAGAGGCCCGTGAAGTCCAGACATGTACTTCAAACTTAGATCTTTATCCTTCAAGTTGATGTTCTGCTTCTGACTATGGTCCTGATAATTGAGGTGTTAATTATGATTTTAATTCTCAGATGTTATTGGGATTTACATTTATGGATGAATCTCTGGAATAGTTACATGAATGTCTTTTTTTATGAAAATGTTTTTATAAAACAATATAATATCTGAAGACATTATGAATATATGAAAGAAATGCCTGAATAGAAGTTGGTATATTTTAACATGCCTAAAAGAACTGCAGTTGTGTAGATTGAGTGCAGTTGACAGGGAAAAAGAGAAACAATTCCTTGATGCATACATTGTCCGGGTTTTGTGAAAAGTTTGCTTCTGCAGTAATTCTGAGCTGCTTTCTCAGTGGCTAATCATGGTTCTGGGCTTTGGCTTGTTAGGTGTGACATCGCTTATCAAATTTAGAGCTAAATGGAAAGATTGAATAATCCCACCTATCTAATTTTAAAGCCTGAAACAAGTCGAGTAAGGAATGTGGTAGATTGTCAGATACCATGAAAACAAGTGGAAGTCTCATCATAGTTAACCACAGATGATTTACATAAATGCAAATTGATTGGCAGGCTGGGGTAAAATAATTATTCAAAAGATTATTGTATCAGTTATCTAGTATTAAGAAGTCCTTGTGCAAGTTAAAATGAGTTTGTTGTTTTTAGTTGGTACCATTTTTCTCTCAATATTCAGAAATACAAATTGTGCATTTTATTAATAGGAATGGAAGCTCATGCTTGAGGATTTGAATAGGGTGGATGTATATATATTTTATAAATTCAAGTTGTACCATATGTAAAGCTACTGCTTTTTGAATAGAATATAAATGTTAAGACAAATCTATATATTATATATTTTTAAATACATGTATCAAACTTTTGTTAGTTGAATATAAATTACATTGTGTGCTTTATGGAATTCAGTAACTTTTAATAATAAAGCGGTTGTCCTTGATTTATTTTATGTAGACTTGAATATTAAATTGGATAGATATTAAATCTCTTTGTAGTTTATAATGTAAAATTTACTTTGTACTAGTTTCTCTTTACAGAGGACTGTGATCTTCAAAGGATTGTCGAAAGAGTAAAATATCCAACTCCAAAAATAATTGCAATAGAATGAAGATAGTCACTAAAGTGCTTTTATTTATTTAACTGATCATGTTTACTTAGTGTAGCCCAGTGTATTTTAGTGATTCTTCATGCTTTAATTAAACAAGTCCTGATTAAAAGACTGGTGTTTTCAGAAAAGGTGGAAATTGAGACCCAGGCACTGCTTAGAGTTACCATGAGTCTGGTGTTGCTGAACTTTAAGTTGTATGATAAATACAGATCTACTGTAGAGAACTTTGGGATGCTTTCCTGAATATACACACAGATCAATCAACTTACTTAGTCGAGTGATTCCTGAGGCTATAAGAAGAGAAAAGGAGATAAACATCTCTGTTATTCATAGCAGGAAGAAACATATGCTCAGCTGATATTCTAAGTTTTCTATTCATTGGAGATCTGCTTGCCCCAGGAGCATCTTACTCTTCTTTGGGAGAGCTGTACTACCTTATCTCAACTTGCTATTTCTGCAACCCTCAACAATAGCTGGTTAGATAAATGCAAGATCCATCTTCCTTTGTACTTCAGTGACACTCTCATCCTTTATTATAATACCTAAAATAATTTCTACCTCTTGTAGAAGATTTAAGCCACTGTGGATAAGTGATTCTGTTGAAATCCCTATATTCCTTAGTACCTTTCACACTAACATACAGCAAAATTAAAGATGAACTGAATGATGCAACTAAGGGTTTTCTGTGCTAGGATAATATGGGCCAAGGCCACAGTGGTTCCATACCTATGCTGTTGGGAACTCCTATCAATAAATCTTTTAAATTGCTTATGAGATTTCTTTTTAATGTTTGCTTAAGGCAAATATGTAAGTGGAAGTACCCATCTGCTCTTTCTAGTTCAGTGGATATGGAAATGTTCTAATAAGGAAAGTTGAAATAAAGAAACTAAGGTAGAAGATATCTTCTCATATAGGTACTTGGCCTTCAAGGACCTATTGTGGGTAGATAAAACTCAGGCAAGAACCTAATGAGGATGGCTCTGTCCTGCAGAAAAGGTATCTAACAACATTAAAAATTTTTATGTCCCCTATCACATCCCCAAGAACATACTTCTCTTTTCTTTCCTCTCACAATGGTGTTTCTATATCCAACCTAGTTATCCAAATGAAAAATTACCACTATTTCCTAGTCCCCTCTGACATTTTTTGTCATTAAGCTCTATTGAACCTATCTTTAAAAAAAATACCTGAAATCTCTCCCTTTCCTCCAGTGCCCTTGCCTGATCCTGATGTTCCCAGGCTGCTCATCAGCCATCCACACTTTGTTCTGTGAATAGTAGCAAAATAAGACTGCTTGTGCTTTGCTCATGTTCTTCCATGTTCCTAGAATGTTCATCATCTGCTTTCCTACCTGAAAAGTCCAGTTCAGATGTAGTAGTTACAAGGTTATCTTTGTCCTTCCCTTCCCACCCCTTTATCAGTTTTCTATCCTGGGATTCTTTAACGGAAGGACAATGTCTCAATGGTGCTTGTGTCCCCAGCATGTAGCACACAGTACCTATCCTATAAGCTTTTAATAAATGTTTGTTAAATAAATTTGATTGTACTTGCATTTTTATACTAACTTTTCCAAAGAAACTTAATCAGGTGCTAGCAGTTTTGAAACATACATTTAAACCACCATCTGTGTGAAGTGCCACAACAGAACATCCTACCCTTCCTATCCCGGAGAGTTCGAAAAAAATTGCTTTGAAGTAAACCATTAACCATTCTTCATCGGTTATATTCTTTTGTTAAAAAAAATGTTCTCATACTTTTGCCCTATCTCTAAGGTAAATTAGTTACCTTGAATATATTTACAAATTAAGACTAATTGTTTTAAGCTATGTCTGAGGAGACCTGAGATCATAAAGGTAAACCTAATACTCTTTAAAAACGGACATTAAACAAGTACTTAGTACCTTCTATGCTAAGAAGGATGACAGATAAAAGAAAGCCTTTATCTTCAAAGGGCCTGTGTTACAGGCGGGGTAAGAAAGAAAAATAATACAACATCAAAAGTGACGAGCCCTAAAAGATACAGATAAATAGCAATTTTTGGTAATCACGGAAATGAGTTGACTTGCAATAACTCTGAAGGCTTGAAAATTGTAAACATTGTAGATGGATTCTAGGCAAGTTCAATGATCCCAAGTTCAGAAGCCTTGGGACAGATTTCGTATGAAGGCCAACCTGGATGATAATGTGGCTGGTTCAGAGTCAGCCAGTGGGGGACCAACAGCCAAAGGCCCAATGACGTAGAGCCTTGTGAGTGAGAGTAAGGTTGAAATTGGTCTTTCAGTTTCTACTAAACAGCTGAGCCTAGCACTCTGTTCCTTTCATCCTTAGGGCATTCATTTACCAGTTCAGATTATAAAGCTGAGCCACTGTGTTGACAATATCACAGGGAATGTTGCCCAGAAAACAAGATGAGGAGCTACACCAGCATCCCACCCATCAAAACTAAAGCCAGAAACCAGCAGAGCTCCATCCCTAGAGTAAAGGTCACATCACATGAGGCAACAATCCTGATTGAGATTTTCATCTTGGAGTGGCTCAAGGAATGTCAGACTTTGAACTTGGATTGAAGTGAGGTGTCTGGCAGTGTCCTCAGAGGTGGCCAGGAACAGATGACAACTAGAACAGAAGGAAACTATTCTCTTCCTTGGTCTCAAATTATCCTTATAAGCAATTTATTTCAACACAGTGACCAATACACAAAGGTTATCCCTTCTAGGAAGCAAGGCACTGAAACAACATTCCTAGAAAGCACTGGAGGTGTGGAGTGAGGAGTGACAGGTTATGAAAGCACGTTTATTGCTCTGCATACCACATCGTATTGGGGTCTTCTGAAGAACAAGGACCTGTCTTATTCCTCTTTATACTCATTCAAATATTGGGTGCCTGCTGTATCTCAAGGAGCTTATGATCTGGCAGGGAAAACAAATGGGTAATTAAAATAATGTGCCAGTTGGTGCGATGGGCTAATCAGTGCTGAATGAACATCAAGGTGAGAATAGTCAAAACTGTCTAAGTCCAGGAGAGAATTCCAGGGGAAGTGGGGAGTATTTGCCAGGGAAAGGTGGAAGAGTGAAGATGAGGGCATCTGAGATAAAGCACACAGCAAAGCAAGTGCACAGGGTGAGAGAGGACAGTATTTGGAGCATTGAATTTGGATGAAGGGGTGCTAAAAATAAATTGAGAGATAAAACTAGAGCTAGAATTTGAAAGCCCAAATTAATGGAGTTTTGGTTGTATCTTATGGGTGACAGAGACTGATGGATTCAGATTTGCACTTAAGAAAAATACCGTGGCTGTAGCCCTGGAGATTGAGCTGGAAGGGTCAAAATACTGGAGGGGAAAAAATGAGACCATTATCAGTACCAAACAAATGATGAATTTATTATAAAGTATTGGCATAAAGACACACATACCAGTAGAACAGAAGGGAGAGTCCAGAAATTTTTTTTTTTTTTTAAAGATTCCAAGGTACTTACGGGGGGAAGAATAATCTATTCAACAAATGGTACTAGAACATTTGGAAAATTATTTGTAAAAAACAAAAATCTTCTATACAAAAGTTAGCCCAAAATGGATCCTACACTTAAAGAGTAAAATTAAACTTTTTCAGGAAAACAGAAGTTCTGAGATATTGGTTTGGCAAAGATTTCTTAGCTATGAACCAAATTACTAAAAACAGTTGATAAATTGGACTCAAAATTTAGGCTTTTCAGGAGATAATTTGAAACAGCAAAGTGGCACATTTGCAAAATATATATCTGATAAAGGACTTGTACTTAAATTTTTTTTTGACTCTTAAGATCTAATAACATGAAGCAAAACAACCCAATTTAAAAATGAGCAAATTTTGTGAATGTTTTACTTGAAGTAAACTGAAGAAAATACAGAGATGGCAAGTAAGTAGATGAAAAGCTGCTGAGTATCAGTCATTAGGAGAATATAGATTAAAAACACAAGATAATCACTGCACACTCGCTACACTGACCATACCAAGTTTTGGCAAGGATGTTGAGTAGTGTGGGAGCTTTCCCTACACTATTGATGGCTAACCATTTGGCAGTTCTTAAAAAGTTAAACATGAGGGCCCCTGGGTGGCTCAGTTAGGTGTCTAACTCAATCTCAGCTCAGATCTTGATCTCAGGTTCATGAGTTCAAGGCTCACGTTAAACATGTCCCTACTATACAAATCAGCCATTTCACTCCTAGGTATTTACCCAAGAGAAAAGAAAGTGTATGTTCACAAAAAGACTTGTACATAAAAGTTTGTATCAAGTTTGCAAAATACCCAAACTGGAAACAGCACAAATGTCCCTCAGTAGGTGAATGGGTAGCCAAAGTGGGATATCCATACATTGGAAAACTACTCAGCAATAAAAAAAGGACTGAAACATTGATAAATTTCTATTATGCTGAGTGAAAATGCTCACACAAAAAGTAAGCTGTTGTTCTATTTATCTAAAATTCTAGAAAATGCAAACTTACAGTCACAAAAATCAGAAATGTTTGCCTGAAGGTCTGAAGTGATGGGAACAAATTTTTCGAGGTGATGAATACTTGATTATCTTGGTTTCACAGATACATATGTATGTCAAAATTCATTAAATTCCACAGTTTGAATATTAATATAATAGGTTACTGAACATTATACTTCAATTAAAGAGAATTAGGAGATTTTAAGCAATAAAGACAAAGAATGGCAGTGGCCTAAAGTGGAGTATAAGAAAATGGGCAAATTTAATCATAGTCAACTTGCCCAAAATTACAGCCTAAAAGTGATGGAGCTGATGGCCTGAGTCTGACCAAAATCCATGCTCTAAGTACACTTATACTTAACATGACCCTCATATTTCTGTCGTAGACAACTGAATGGAGGCTGATGAGTTTCACCAAAACACAAGCTGGGGGTTAGGGGGGTCAGGTTTGAGGGAGGGGGTGTGTGTACCTCCTAGCACCAAGTACCGTAGTTTGTGTAGTCAATTAGTGGAGAGGTGAGCTGAAGTTTTTGGGTTGCAAAGATAGTGAAACAGTGATAAATTTTACTTAGTTCATGAGTTTATTGCCTATTGACCATCTAAAAAGGACTTTATATTTTCTAGTCTAATAACCTAACCAATAAATTAGTTATTTCTCAGTGTCTTTGGAGTGATCACCCCTAACCACCTTCACTCACTGGATTTAACTCAGAACATTACTGCACTTCTGAGTAAATCTTACTAGAAAGTTCTTTCTTTCAGACTGAAGTCCGCTTACATACTCTCTATCCTGGATTAAAGTGTGGTCTCAAACACACACACACCCCCCCCCCCCCCCCCCCCCGGCAAAGATAAAGTTTGAAGTCCTAACTCCCAGTATCTCCAAATGTGACCATATTTAGAAATGGAATTGTCGAAGTTAAGGTGAGGTCATACTGGAGGAGGTTGGACCTTCATTAAATATGAATGATGTCCTACGAGTTGGAGAAGACACAGAGACACGGGCACTTGTTAACAATGATGTAATCCATCTACAAGCCAAGAAACCAAGAATTGCCGGGAACCACCAGTTGCTGGAGGAGGCAAGGACAGATTCTTCCCTCAAGCCTTTGGAGAGGAGAGCGTGATCCTGCTGATGCCCGGTCTTGGACTTCTTGTTCCAGAACTGTGAGAGAATAAATGACTGTTGTTTTAAGTTATTCATTTTGTGGTACTTTGCTAGAGCAGCTCTGGGACACTAATCACACACTTTAAATCTCTTTTTTCCCTAGTTCTACCTTCTGGAGACACATGGAGTAAGTCCTAGTCCCTTCTCCAGATACTTCAGATGTTTTGAAAACTTTTTTTTTTTTTTTCAGGAAGATAATCTCCTTCACTGTTTTTTTACACGACACATTTTCTTTTCTTTCTTTCATCTTCTTTTTTTCTTTAACTCCTTTATTTTAGAGGCACGAGTGGGAGGTAGCCAGAGGGAAAGAAAGAAGGAAAGTAGACTCCCGACTGAGTGATTTCCCATGGAATCATGACCTGAGCCAAAACAAAGAGCCTGATGTTTAGCCAGCTGAGCCACCCAGGATCCCCACCCTCACCCTGATACATTTTCAGGTCCTTTCATTATTATTTTGTAGGGTCAAGATTTTCAAAGATGCTTTAAAGTGTGGTACCCAGAACTAATCTTACTACAAATAGTTTGATCTTCAAAAGAGAATGGAATTTACTCTCTGGTTTAAGTCAGGTTTTCAAGCTCTTTATCAGAGCTCTAGGAATTACTTGGAGGACTTCAGGGGGCAAACCCAAATATATTTCATATAAATTCTGCATAAAATTGCATTAGGAGAAGGGGTTTCCTATTTAGAATGAGTTTGGAAAACAGTGGTTTAGATGATACTTTTAATAAAGCCTAAACTTGGGGACGCCTGGGTGGCTCAGCACTTGAGCATTTGCCTTCCAGGTCAGGGCATGATCCTGGAGTCCCGAAATCGAATACCACATCGGGCTCCCTGCATGGAGCCTGCTTCTCTCTCTGCCTTTCTCTCTGTCTCTAATGAATAAAATCTTTTTAATAAATAAATAAAGCCTAAGATTGAAACCAGTTTTTTGGCAGCCATGGCCCATGATTTTGATCAGTAAAAGTAAAATATTTCACTTGTATCTGTGTAAGGTTATTTTTTGTTTGTTTTTTGCAGGGAGAGGGGGGTCCCATGCAAAATATGTTACTTATTCCCATAATATTTTACTTTGTTTACTTCTGCCATTCTGTTGGGTCTTGTGTTGTTTTTTTTTTTTTATTCATCATGCACCATATCTTCTCTTCCTCCTCTTCAGTACCACCTCTAAGCATTTCTACACCTTTTCAGTGTTTAAAAAAGCAAGTAAGGACATGAGTCTATAGCATACTATTTAGTGTCTGCAGCGCTGTGTTACTGAAACCCTTAAACTACTATCTGCTATTTTCCTATCAAACGTCAAACTGATCTCAGGCCACATTTCTATATAGTTTATCAAAGAAAGGAGATGCTGGTTATTCTGGTGGAACTCATTCTTGGTGATCTTATGCTGCTTCCACATGGTCTTTTCTTTAGTTTCCATTTGAATAACTGAATTCTGCATAATGCTTTGTGATTTCTGATCTGTTGAAGTGTATGCATTCCAGTATAAAAAAATACATCTCTCTCTCTTTCTCTCTCTCTCTCTCTCTCTCTCTCTCAATCACAAAGTGGGTGTGGCTGCTGTGGGACTGCACCATCTCCCTTCACGAAATAACCTGGTTATTCGTGACTGCTGGTCATCTGCAAGCAGTGCAGTTAGCTGGTTGGTATCCTCCAACTGTCACTCTTCAGGATCTGCCTCAGATTTAGAGCCTAAATCACACTTTTCCCAAGCAGTTCCCTGCCGATAACATGGCCTGGCCATTGCTACCAAATGTGGGACTTCTGTACTAGGTAATCGTTGCTAATCTCCCAGTTAGATCAGCGACTCCTTGTCAGATCTACATCTCCGTCTGTTGCTCTGCCTATCCACACCTGCTTCCTCCCCTCTTTCCCTTCATAGGCTTCAGATCTGCATCACAGTTTGGTTTTCATAGCCCAATCATTATCATCCTCATCATCATCCTCATCCTTCTCCCCCCAGCTTGGTTTTCATAGCCCAATCATTATCATCATCATCATCATCCTCATCCTTCTCCCCCCACCTCCTTTTTTAAGTAAACTCTACACCCACCATGGGGCTTGAATTCACAACCGCAAGACTGAGTTGCATGCTCTACCAACTGAGCCAGTCAAGTGCCCTTATTCCAATCCCTTTATAATCTTTTACAAACATTGTACATACCCTTACCCACAAGAAACTTTGTGCCCTCCCAATACCAGTGTCTGCTTTCTGCACCACCAAAATCCACACAGTTGGCACTGAGTGTGGTCAAGAAGAAGGTTGTTAAGAGGGAGTTTTGAGACCCATTCACTCACTGAGGACCCCATCCCAGATTGGTGTTTGGGGCATTGATAGCCTCTGCCACAGGTGTTATGTAGGCCAGTTGCTAAAACTTCCACAAGTGGTGGAACCACCAAGTAAGTGGTGGAGGAGACCACCATGGACAGTGCAATAGTTCAAGCATTTGAAAAATATAGCGGAACAATGAACATAAGGACAATGAGGGACGCCTGGGTAGCTTAGTGGCTGAGCACCTGCCCTCAGCCCAGGGCGTGATCCTGCAGTCCCGGTATCGAGTCCCACATCGGGCTCCCTACATGGAGCCTGCTTCTCCCTCTGCCTGTGACTCTGCCTCTCTCTCCATGTCTCTCATGAATAAATAAATAAACTCTTTAAAAAAAAGGACAATGAAATCGTCTAGTTATTAAATTGTATTATCTTAGTTTTAGTCTACTTGGGCCACCATAACAAAATCTTACAAATGGTGGCTACCACAACAACATTCACAGCACTCAGAGAGAGTGTGGGTGCACTCTGCTCTTTTAAGGGCATGAATCCCTTCATGAGGGCCCCACTCTCCTTATCTCATCTAGACCTAATCATCTTCTAAAGGCTCAATCTCCAACTATCACATGGGAGTTAGGAGGGAGTCAGATACATGATTCAGTCCATAGCATCTCCTATAGAGGAATAATGCAAAGTTGAGGGCAGAGAACAATTGAAAACTGATTCTGAACGCTAGAGGGCCTCTTCAGTGATTGCCAAAGAAGGTCTTATCTCAGACTTTGGTCTGCATTTAAAAGAACCTTGAGTGGCATGTGGCGGGCTCAGTCAATGGAGCATGAGACTCTTGGTCTTGGAGTTGTAAGTTTGAGCCCCACCGTGGGTGCAGAAATTACTTAAAATTTTAAAACAAATGCATAAAAAGAGGCTTGGGTTTCAAAGATACTTGGATGCTCAGTTGGGACAGGTCTCTTATGGGAAGGTCAGTGCCCTAATTGGGACAACTTGACTCTGACACACGGGATGGCAACATCTGGGTGGGTGACCCCAGAGATTTTTTTCTCCCTGACTCCTCTGTAATTTTAGAGCCTATAGAGGTGGTCCACCCTCCAAAATAAGAGCTGGAGTACCCATACACTTCTCTGTGAGAAGACCCATCAGGGACCCTTCTCAGGATCTACCCCCACCTCTTCTAGCTGTGAGGAGCATAAGTCAATTTAAGAAATAGTATAACCTACCTGGAATATGCTGAGTTTAATAATGGAGGAAAAGAACTATTGCTTTGGGATCCTTGAGTGGCTCAGTGGCTAAAGCATCTGCCTTCAGTCCAGGGCCTGATCCTGGAGTCCCAGGATTGAGTCCCATGTCAGGCTCCGTGCATGGAGCCTGTTTCTCCCTCTGCCTGTGTCTCTGCCTCTTTCTCTCTCTGTGTCTCTCATGAATAAATAAATAATCTTTAAAAAAACCCAAACTATTGCTTTTTTTTAAATTTAATTTTTCCAGTGTTACTGAGGTACAGTTGATATATAACATAAATTTAAGGTTTGCAATGTGATTATTTGATATACATATATATTATAAAATGATTACCACAGTAGGATTTGTTAACCTCTCCATCACCTCACATAACTACCATTTCTTTTTTTGTGGTGAGGATATTGAGATCTAACTCTTAGACCTATCTTTCTTTCTTTCTCTCTTTTTTAAAAGATATTATTTATTTATTAATGAGACACAAAGAGAGGCAGAGACATACACAGGCAGAGGGAGAAGCAGGCTCCTGCAGGGAACCCAATGAAGGACTCAGTCCTGGGACCCCGGGATCATGCCCTGAGCCTAAGGCAGATGCTCAACCACTGAGCCACCCAGGCATCCCAACTCTTAGATCTTTCAAGTATATAATACAGTATTATTAACTATAATCATTAGGTCCTGATGCACATTAGATTCCAGGACGTATTCATCTTATAACTGGAAGTTTGTACCCCTTGTCTAAGATCTCTCTGTTTCTCCCACCTCCCACCTCCAGCTACTGGTAGCTATGAGTTTGACATTTTTAGATTCCACTAATATGTGATACCATAGAGTATTTCTCTCTCTCTCCCTAACTTACTTCATTTAGCATCATGTCCTCAAGGGCCTTGCCTGTTGTTACAGATGACAAAATCTCCTTTGCTATGGCTAAAAAATATTCCATTTTATAAATATCACAACTTCTTTATCCATTTTTCTATAGATAATGGACACTTAGGTTGTTTCCATATCTTGGCGATTGTGAACAATGCTGCAGTGGACGTGGGAATGCATATAGCTCCTTGAGATCCTGATTTTGTTTTCTTTGGATTCATACCCAGGAGTGGGATTGCTGGATCATATGGTAATTCTATTTTTTAATTCTTTAAGGAACCTCCATTCTTTCACCATGCTTGCCATTGTGGCTGTACCAATTTACACTTCCACCAGTAGTGCACAAGCATTCCCTTTTCTCCACATCCTTGCCAAAACCAGTTATCTCTTGTCTTTTCAAGTAATAACAATTTTAACAACACAAGATGACTTCTCATGTTTTTGCTTTGCATTTCCCTGACATTAGTGATGTTAAGCATCTTTTCATGTACCTGTTGACCATTTGTATGTCTTTTTTAGAGAAATCTCTCTTTAGTTCCCCATTCTTAAGTATTTTATTGTTTTTGATGTTGCGAATAGAATTGCTTTATTTCTTTTTCAGATATTTGTTATTAATGTATGGACATGCAACTGATTTCTGTATATTGATTTTGGATCCTATACCTTTACTGAATTTGTTGATTAGTTCTAACAGTTTTTTGGTGGCATCTTTAGGATTTTCTATTTATGATGTATAAGATCATATCCTCTGCAGACAAAGGTAATTTTACCTCTTCCTTTCCAATTTGAATGCCTTTTATTTGTTTTGTTTTATTTTTAGATTTTATTTATTTATTCCTGAGAGACAGAGAGAGAGAGAGAGAGAGAGAGAGAGAGAGGGGCAGAGACATAAGAAGAGGGAGAAGCAGGCTCCCTGCAAGGAGCCTGATGTGGGACTCAAGCCTGGGCCCAGGGACCACGCCCCGACCCAAAGGCACACAGACACTCAACTGCTGAGCCACCCAAGAGTCCCTTTTTATTTCTTTTTCTTATCTGATTGCTCTAGCTAGGACTTCCCGTACTTGTGTTGAATAGGAGTGGTGAGTGGGCACACTTGTCTTGTTCCTGGTCTTAGAGGAAAAGCTTTCAACTTTTCAACCTTTCACCACTGAATATGATATTAATTTTAGGCTTGTCATATATGGTTTATACTATGCTGAGGTACATTCCTTCTACTCCAATTTATAATAGTTTTTATCATGAAAAGATGTATTTTGTCAAATGCTTTTTCTCTTTTTATTTTCATTCTATTAATGTGATATACTACATTTATCACTTTGCATTTGCTAATATTTTCTTTAGAATTTTTATATCTGTATTCATCTGTGATATTGACCTGTAGTTTTATTTCTTGTAGTGTCCTTACCTGGCTTTGGTATTAAGATAATGATGACCTTATAAATTGAGTTTAGGGGTGTCCCTTCCTCTTCAAATTTTTTGGAAGAGTTGAGAAGGATTGGCATTAATTCTTCTTTAAATGTTTAGAAGAATTCACCAAGGAAACCATATGGTCCTGGGCTTTTCACTGTTGGGAAATTTTTGGTTACTGATTCAATCTCCTTACTCATTATTGGTATGTTCAGATTTTCTGTTTTTTCATGGTTTAGTCTTTGTAAGTTGTATGTTTCTAGGAATTTTTTTTTTAAAGATTTTATTTATTTATTCACTATAGTCACAGAGAGAGAGAGAGAGAGAGGCAGAGACAGGCAGAGGGAGAAGCAGGCTCCATGCACCGGGAGCCCGACGTGGGATTCGATCCCGGGTCTCCAAGATCGCGCCCCGGGCCAAAGGCAGGCGCCATACCGCTGCGCCACCCAGGGATCCCTGTTTCTAGGAATTTATCCATATCTTCTAGTTTATCCAATTTGTTGGCATATAGTTGTTAATGGTAGTCTCTTATGATCCTTTGTGTTTCTGTATTATTAGTTATAATTAGTTATACAATTTTACATATTTAAATCTTATCTTTTTTCAGTCTAGCTAAAGGTTTGTCAGTATTTTTATCTTTTCAAAATATCAGCTCTTAGCTTCACTTTCTATTCTTCTGATCTCTATCTCGTTTATTTCTGCTCCAGTCTTTGTTATTTCCTTCCTTTTACTAATTTTTGGATTAGTTTGTTCCTCTTTTTCTAGTTCTTTGAGGTGTAAAATTAGATGTTTTATTTGAGATCTTTTTTTCTGAATGTAGATGTTTATCACTATAAACTTCCCTTTTAGAACTGTTTTTGCTGCATCCCATAAGGTCTGCTACATTATATTTCTTTCATTGGCTTCAAGATAGTTATTTTCCTTTGACTTCTTTTTTGATCCATTGGTTTATTCAGGAGTATGTTGTATAATTTCCACATTTTGTTAAGTTTTCCAATTTTCCTCCTGTTATTGATTTCTAGTTTTATGCTATTACTATTATGATCAGAAAGTATACTTTGCATTATTTCATTCTTCTCAAATTTGTTAAGACTTATTTGTCGCCTATCGTAGGATCTATTCTGGAGAATGATCTTTATGTACTTGACAAGAATGTATATTCTACTGTTGGATGGAATGTTCTGTACAATGGACTGTTAGATCCATTTGGTTTAATATTTTATTTTTTTCTTTAAGTCAGCCCTACACCCAATGTGGGGCTTGAACTCAACCCCAAGATCAAGAATTGCATGTTCTACCAACTGAGTCAGTAGGCACCCCTTCATTTGGTTTAAAGTATGACTCAAGCCTGTTTCCTTACTGATTTTCTGTCTGGATGATCTATCCACTGTTAGAAGTGGAGTATTGAGGTCCCCTACCATTATTCTATTGCTGTGTATTTCTCCCTTCAGATCTGTTACTATTTGCTTAATATATTAGGTGCTGTGATGTTGGGTGCATATATACTTAAAATTATTATATCCTCCTGATAAATTCACCTCTTTATCATTATATAATGGCCTTCTTTGTCTCTGTTACAGGTTTTGACTTAAAGTCCATTTTGCCTGATAAAAGTAGAGCTACTCTGATCACTTTTAGTTTCCATCAGCATTGAATATCTTTCTTTGTCTCTTCACTTTGAACTTATGTGTGTCTATAAAAATGAAGTGAGCCTTTTGTAGTGGCATATAGTTTGGTCTTTTTTAGATTCATCTAAACACACTCTAGCTTTTGATTGTAGAGTTCAATCTATTTACATTTATAGTAATTATTGATAAGTAAAGACTTACTAATGCCATCTTATTGTTTTCTGGCTGTTGGTAGTTTCCTTGTTTCTTTTTCTCTCTTGTTACCTTTGTGAATTGATGATTTTCCATGGTGGTATGCTTTGATTCTCTTCTCTTTGTCTTTCATGAATCTACTATAGGTTTTTGCTTTGTGGTCACTGTGAGGCTTATATAAAATATCATGTAGATATTATAGTCTATTTTAGGCTAGTGACAGCTTAACTTCAATCACATACAAGTACTCTGCCCTTTTACTTCCCTTCCTCTTATATTTGATGTTAGAATTTAGCTTCTAATATTGTATATTCATTAACAAATTATTGTAGCTATAGGTATCTTTAATACACATGTCCTTTAACCTTTATCCTAGAGTTAAGTGATTAACACACCACCATATTATTAGGTTTTAGGTATTCTGAATTTGACTATATATTTACCTTTTTGATATGTTGTATATTTCATATGTCTTCATGTTACTAATTAGTATCTTTTCATTTATTTATTTATTTTTAAAGATTTTATTTATTTATTCATGAGAGACACAGAGAGAGAGAGAGAGAGAGAGAGAGGCAGAGACACAGGCAGAAGCAGGCTCCATGCAGGGAGCCCAACGTGGGACTCGATACCTGGTCTCAAGGATCATACCCTGGGCTGAAGGCAGCACTAAATTGCTGAGCCACCCGGGCTGCCCATATCTTTTCATTTTAGCTTGAAGAACTCCATTTAGCAATTTTTGTAAGGCAGGTCTAGTGGTGGTGAACTCTCAGCTTTTCTTTATCTGGGTAGGTCTTTCTCTCTCCTCCATTTCTGAAAGACCACTTTGCCAGATCAGCTATTCACTTTTGACAGTTTGGGTTTGTTTGTTTGTTTGTTTGTTTGTTTGTTTGTTTCAGTGCTTTGGGTATATTAACCCACTCTTCTCCTTCCTATACATTTTCTGCTGAGAAATCTGATTATAGCCTTATGGAGGTTCTCTTGTAAATTACAAGCTTCTTTTCTCTTGCTGCTTTTTAAGATTCTATCTTCATCTTTTATTTTTAACAGTTTTATTATAATGTGCCTTGAAGATGATCTCTTTGAGTTTTTTGGTGACCCATGAGCTTCATGAACTTGAATATACAAATCTCTCCTCAGATTTTGGAAGTTCTCAGCCATTGTATCTTTAAAATGGCTTTCTGGCCCCTTTTCCCTCTCTTTTCTTTCTGGGATTCCAATAATTCACAAATTGTTTCTTTCTACTTTATCCTATAGGTCACACTGGATTTCTTCACTCTTTTCATTCTTTTCCTTGTTCTCAAGACTACAAAATTTCAAAGTTTCTTAAAATACATTTAATTCATTGTATTTTTCAGGTCCATTTGGTTCTTTTTATGATTCTGTTTTTGTAAGAGTTCTCATTTTATTCATGTATATTTTTCCTGATTTTGTTGAATTTCCTTTCTGTATTTTCTTGAAGCTCATTGAGATTCCATAAAACAACTATTTTAAATTCTTTGTCTAAAGTTTCACATCTCCACGTCTTGGGGAACGGTAAATAGAGGAGAATTGTGGTCCTTTAGTGCTGTCATATTTCCTTAGTTTTTCTTGTTCCTTGAAGTTTTACATTGTTGCCTTTGTATTTGACATGGTAGTCACTTCCTCTAGTCTTTTCTGTCTTTGGAAGAGAAATACCATTCATCAGCCCTGCTAGGGATTTTAAGGCTTTCTCAGATCTTCTATAGATATACCTGCTCCGTGCTTCTGGCTTCCACTTGTGGTAGAATTCTTAAGCTGTATGCCTTCTCTCAATCCTGGAAGACATCATACTGACAGTGCTGACAGCCTTTCTTTTGTTTTCCCAAAGTTAGAGCTAAAGCTTTAGTTTGTGGTCCTTCCCTGGCCCGCAGATTCAGGCCAGCTTTCTGTGTATGCTCACTAACCGTCTTCCAAAGTTTTCTCCTACCACCACCAATGGAAGTATGCATGGGGACCCAGTCACAGCAGGGAAGGGGTTGTGGATAAGGTATGTGGAGTGTGGAGGCGTCCATTAGCCAGTTGAGGAGAATCCACTTGTGAGACATCTCCAGTGGTTCATGATGGAATCTGTTTTGCATTTAGTAGGATTCACTTCTTTAACGCTCTCCTTTGAATTACTATAGTATATGGTAAGGAAAGAGAATAAAAGGCTTTAAAAAGTGACATGCTGGAATGGATGTTTTGTGAGGTCAGAAGACTCCCCAAAGGATTATATTCCATGAAAGGTCCTAGAGGACAAGTGATCACAAGGCTGTCATGTTAAGGTGCTGATGAGGTGAGCACTGCAATCATTAAGAGATTCAGCCTCTCCTACCCAGAGCAGGGCAAGCTCTTGGAGAGGCTATCCCAAAACTTGGATAGTTGTTAACAATGGAAATGAAGGGGTCTCAAAGTAATAGAAAGCAGGTGGTGATGCATAACTGCCAGAAGCCAGAGGTTGTTTGTTTGTTTGTTTTGTGAGCAAAGTGATAGAAGTTTATTAAACAGAGATAGAGAAAGCTCTCAGAAGTGAGAGGGGTCCCAACAAGGTTGCCCCAGTTTTAATTGTAATAATACTAGATCAGATTTGCAGCCAAGGGGGGTTTGCTGCAGAAAGTTTTGGACAGGATTAGAACAGAGTTCCAAAGGGGCAAAACAGAAGCAATCAGCCAGGATACTGCTCAGTACATATAATAAAAGGAAAGTAAATTTCAACCTAATATATAACACATGATTATCGTTAATAATAATGTATCATATTCTTGAAATTTGCTAAGAGTAGATCTCAAGTATTGTTATCACATACACGAACATGGGTGGGCAGATGGTATGAAGGTGGTGGATGTGTTTATCATTTTGGTCGCGTTAGTCACTTCGCAGTGCATAGAAACATAAAAACAGCATGTTGTACCCCGTAATATATATACATTCTTTGTCAAAAATAAATAAATACATACATACATACATGCATACATACATGCAGAAAATGGTTGAACAAGAGGCCAGTGTGGTCAGCTCAGCAAATGACGTGATCTTGCCATGTTTCTAGGCAAGAAACAATATTTAGATCCAGGACCATCCAGGACCCATTGACTATAGAGGTGGTCTAGTCCTCAGACAGAAGAACCCTGCAATACCATGGCAAGTATATTACTGTAATGATCACCCCCGTTTTTCCCCAAAGGTGATGGACTCAGATGATGTTATTTACTCAGAGAAAGGAGAATGAATACTCAGATATTTGTAAGACTATTGAACATAAGAGACCTAAAATGTCCTCCTGGCTCCCATATCAGAGAGGGGACAAATGAGGAACTAGGCAATAAATAGGGTCCTTGGCAACTTCCATTGGGTCTGCAACCTCACTCTGTGGCTAGTCTTCCATATCTGGATATGTGACTGGGATTGACGTATTTAGCAGTTGAAGTAAGCCGTACATTGAGTCTGCTCACAGGGGGGCAAAGCCATCATGTTAGGCAAAGCCAAGTGGAGTGCTCTAATACTGCCCCCTATATCACTTTGCCAAAATAGAATATATTTCTGTCATTTAAAAAAAAATATGAAGATGAAGTAACAAGGGCCAATTTATGGAACAAAAAGAACTGTAAGAACTAAAATGCTACATGAAATTTTGAAACAACAGTTTCTAAAACATTGGCTATGAGGAAAGGAAGGATAGTAGTCCCTAGAAGAAGGGAAACAAATGTGGTGAGCCCTATAATTGCAGCAGATCCCACCAGGGTGCTGTTTCCAGGCTATGGTGCCCAGAGTGGGAGCCAAGTGGAGCCCAATTGTCTTCCTGAGTTGAGACAAAGCTGGAAGTCAAGAGAGGCCCAGGGTGACTGGAGTTCTCACATGCAAATACTGAAGAGTAGAGGGCATTCAGAGAGAGAGAGCACTAGGAATCCACAGGCAGTGTCCAGCAAGTCTTCAGCAAGTTAGGAAAGGCTCAGGCTGGGGAAAGATCCACTCAAAAGGAGCAATTTGCAGAGACCACAACATCTGGACCAAGTTTGTGTTTCCATCAGCCGGAGTGGAAAACCTTATAATTCCTTCGAGCATAGGGTGGAATATTCATAAGAGCATTGCCTAAATAGTGAGGAAAAAGAAGTCCTAAACACCACTCTGTGCTCACCTCAAAAAACCTAAAATGTATATTTTAAGAGGATCAAACTCTTCCCAAGTATTTAATTGCATTGCAGAACAAAGCTTTTAAATATTTATAGAAATAAATATATTTATATGTGTATATGTGAATATATGTGTGTGTATGTGTGTATCTCCCGTACCCAACATTCCAATGGTGGGAAAATCACTACATGGGGAGCCTCTTGTCCTGAAAGAATGTTATGAGTTGAATTGTGTCCCCTCCAAATTCATGTGTTGTAGTTCTAACCCCCAGTACTTCAGAATGTGATCGATTTAGAGACAGTCTTTACAGAAATAATCAAGTTAAAATATGGCCCTATAAGGTCATTATAAAAAAGGGAAATTTGGGCAGAAAGACACACAAAGGAGGAAGACAGTGTGAAGACAAAGGGAAGACTTCATGTGAACATAAGGATGGCTATCTGCAAGCCATGGAGAGAGGCCTGGAACAGGCCCTTCTCACTGGCCTCAGAAGGAACCAACTCTGCTGCCACTTTGATTTCAGACTTCCAGTCTCCAGAACTGTAAGATAATTTCTGGTGTTTAAGTATCTAGTTTGTGGCACTGTTTTATGGCAGCTCTAGCAAACTGATATGGAGGGCAAGCAATTTGTTCTCGCCAGAATAACATTTATTTTGGGTATTGGTTTACCTTTTCTCCCAGTGGAGTCAAGCAGCCAGCATCACTATCTGGCGTCTCATAGAGTCCTTGATCCACAGATGAAGATTCCAGATAATGTGGTATCTGACCAGGAGACCCATTTCACAGCAAAGGGAAAGGAGTGGACCTGTGACCATGGGATCAACTGGCCATGTCACATATGCATCATCCAAAGATAACTGCTCCAAGAGTACAACCCAGCAGCCTATTGGAGGGACAGCTGATGTATGAACTTGGAGGCAATGGTCTGTCTGCAAAGTTGGGTGCCATCTTCAGTATGTCGTATGTGCACTTGGATCAGAGACTTATATCTGGGACTCTGTCTCTAATAAGAAGAATACATGAGTCCTGGAATCCAAGGGGTTGTATTTTTTTTCCCAGGGGACATAGCATGAGTCCCATTGTACTTTAAGTTATAGCTATTATCTTAGCGCTTTGGATTCCTTGTATTCAGGGACAGGCTGGCAAGAAAGGCCATCTTGGCTGGGGTAATTGACCCTGATATCCAGACCAGGAATCTTGAAGAGACTCAAGGCAATCTATTATGGATTTAGACTAAAAAAATACATTCTAATTTTTCCTGAGCATATTTTTCCCCAAGAAGTAATATTAAAGTTCTTTAGTGATAACTTCTAGATATGAACATAGTGACTCAGCAGTTCCATACATCACCCAGTGCTCATGACAGACAAGTGCTCTCCTTAATCCCCATCACCTACTTCACCCATCCCCCACTTCACCCATCCCCCCTCTGGAATCCACCAGTTTGTTCTCTATAGCTAAGAAAAGAGAGACTTTCATGAACTCATTTGTGCCTGCAAGTAACAGAAAGGAAAGAGACTATGTTTTATATCTTTGTCTCTTTAAGAAAAAATTACGACTTTGTTCAACACAGCATTGCAGAGTGTTAAATCAATTCAACAATCTCCTTCCAGTAAGATTTGAAATAGAGCCAGAATTCGTACTTTAGGGGAATAAAGCTCCCCCCAAATGATTCTGACACACAGCCAGGTTTGAGGATGACTGTTTTAACTCACTTCCAAGTTTCTTAGGTTACCAGCAATGTTATTTCTCTCTCAAACATCAATCTAGAAGGATGGAAGGCAAAGTAATTTTCAGCTGTAACTCAGTATCAAGAGAATAAATATTTGTCAGGGAGAATACAGCAAGAGAACAAAAGCAAAATGTACAAATATTAACTTATTGTATTTCAGAAACAGGGGAAATAATTTAAGCTGCTAACTAAAAATTCAGACGAAATACAATTCCTATTTAGAATAAATAGGGAATTTCAGCTGAGAGAATTGTTTTGAGATCAGTGACAGATCTCCCAGTCATCAAAAAGAAATTTCAGATTAGAATAGTTTTACATTTATAAATATCCTTGTTTCTTCACATTTCAAGCTGGACCTGGGCCTTGTATTAAGGCTATTTTTGTTTGCAAGGAAAACTGTCTAGAGGTACCTGGGTGGCTTAGTCCTTTGGGCATCTGATTCTTGGTTTTGGCTAGGGTCTCTGGGTCTCCTGGAGGGGTGCGAGTTCGAGTCCCTAGGCAGACTCTGCTTGAGATTCTCTCCCTCTGCTCCTCCCTGCCCCCACTCGTGGATGTGGGCCCCCTCATATTCCTCCCCTATCCCTGAAATCAATTAGTTATTAAGTCTTAAAAAACAAAAAAAACCTCGCTAACAGGGGTTTGTTGGTTTATGAAATGAGAAAGTCTGGGGTGGTACTGGCTTCAGAATAATGGGAGGCAGGGCTCTGTCTTTTCCCTCCCACAAGAGGGTCCCTGACATTCTACTTCCCAGCCTCGTGACTCCAAGAAAACACGTGTCTCTTTCCTGCTGTTTGCATGGCTATCTTAGAGCTGACTGTACTTTCTTTTTTATAGTTTGCAACACCCCTCAATCCTCACTGAAGGTAGGAGAATAGGGGACTTGTAGGACTCATGGCTGCCACTGTGACCAGGAGTTCACAAACCCATCAGGACCACATGAAATTGGCAAAGTGTTTCTGAACACAATGAAAATGAAATTGGGCAGAGAGTATCTACAGGATTGTATTGACCACGTGGCAGATAATAGATCCGAATTTGCACATGGAGTTATATTCAGATCCTCTGCCCATTTTTAAGTTGGATTGTTTGTTTTTTGCTACTGAGGTGTATAAATTTCTTTATATATTTGAGATATTAACCCTATATCAGATACATGATTTATAAACATTTCCTTCCAGTCAGTCTATTGCCATTACATCTTGTTGATGGTTTTCTGTGCTGTGCTATTCCCTTCTTATAATGTCACTTTTTGACATTACTAGTTACCTGTTTGATATTTTCATTTATTATATTCCCTGTGCCTAGAAAAAATTCCTGACATACGATAGGAGTTTAATAAGTATTTGTTAAATTAATGAATGGAATGTAATTGCTTAATTTTGTAGGTACCTATCACTAATTCTTCCTACACTAATTCTTCCAACCTACACCACATGATTGAAAAATATCAGCTAAGGTGTCAGTCAGTACATTCTAGGTCATGCTCTGGTAACAAAATACCACCAAATTCTGATGACTTTCAAGAAAAAAATATGTTGTTTGTTTTCCTCATGATATAAATCTGTCACAAGTTGGCTGCATACTATCTCCATTCAATGAAGAGCAGCCTCTTTGCAGAACATGGCTGGTCTGTAGCAGGCAGCAAAGGAGTCCCGGGATCAAGTCCCACATCAGGCTTCATGCATGGAGCCTGCTTCTCCCTTTGCCTATGTTTCTGCCTCTCTTTCTCTCTGTGTCTCTTATGAATAAATAAATAAAATATTTTTTAAAAAGTCCTCCATTCTCCATTGATGTGGACTGTTTGCTTTCTGGGCCTGCCCCAATAGCTGTCATGCAGGGACTTCCCTTGCCATCATTTTGGAAAATCCCTTTGTGTATCACACATATTGGATTCACACTTCCTGGATCTAGGGTCTTTTTCTTTGTTTAGTTTCTCACTTGCCCTCATTTTCTCAGTAGAAAGAAAAAGCAGAAGCAGGAGGTAAATTCTGAGATCATTCAGGCTTAAAAATGTCTTTACTCTCATATATGATTAATAGTTTCACTGAGTATAGAATTCTTTTTTAAAAAAATATTTTATTTATTTATTTGAGAGAAAACAAGAGAGAGCATGAGCAGGAGAAGGGTAGAAGGAGACTCCCCACTGAGCCAGGAGCCCATTATGGGGCTCTATCCGAGGACCGTGGGATCATGGTCAGGCTTCTGCCTGAGCTAAAGGCAGACTTTTTTTTTTTTTAAGGATTTTTTTTTTCTTTATTTTCTCTACTCATTTGTTTATATTTCTACTCTGGAAGCTTTTTGATTTTTTTAAATTACTGAAGTACTAAATTTCATAACAGTGTGCCTTTAATTTTTTTTTTCATCCATTGTGTGGGGTGCATGATAGCCTCTTTCAGTTTGGAAATCCATGTCCTTCAACATGGGGAAAGTTTCTTTTACTGTTTCTTTAGTAATTTCCATCCCTTCATCTTCTATTTTTGGAACTCTGAGTAGAGTCATTGTACCTCCTTGACTTATTTTCTCAAATTCTTTCCTTTTCCTTTCTTCTTCTTCTTCTTCTTCTTCTTCTTCTTCTTCTTCTTCTTCTTCTTCTTCTTCTTCTTCTTCTTTTAATTTTATTTATTTGAGAGAGAACATGAGCAGGGAAGAGGCAGAGAGAGAGGGAGAAGCAGACTCCCCGCTGAGCAGGGATTCCCTTTGTGGGACTTGATCCTAGGACCCTGGATCACAACCTGAGCTGAAGGCAGATACTCAACCACTGAGCCATCCAAGCACCCCTTTTCTTTTCCTTTAAAAAAAATATTGTCGGGCAGCCTGGGTGGCTCAGGGTTTAGTGCCTGCCTTCAACCCAGGGCGTGATCCTGGAGACCTGGGATTGAGTCCCACATTGGACTCCCTGTATGGAGCCTGCTTCTGCCTCTGCCTCTGTCTCTGCCTCTCTCGCTCTGTCTCATGAATAAATAAATAAAATCCTTAAAAAAAAAATACTATTGTTCACCTCCTTTCTTGTCTCTTATTCTTCTGATTCTATTATAATAGAAAATTTTAATTTCTAAGAACCAATTTTTTTGGATTATAACTTTTAAAATAACATCCATTTCTTTTTTTTTTTTATGTTTTTGCAGTTTTATCCCTTTATTTGACAATCAACAGTTTTCAATTGTTAACTGTCTGTAGATTTTTGAAAGTGGTGACAGGTGCATAGGTAATCAATGTATAGAGCTTGTATGGTGAATCTTCGTGCTCATTAAATTTTCTGGACAAGAGTACATGGATATGGTATGGAGCATTCCTCATCCCTTTGGCCCAGACACCTTATTGAGCCCGACGTCAGTGTGTACACCTGGAGCTCCCATCTCCTTCATGGCAAATTTCTGGATCTCTTTGAATGGCTGAAGGGAATGCTTCTTCTTTTTTTTTAATATTTATTTATTTATTCATGAGAGACACATAGACAGAGGCAGAGGGAGAAGCAGGCTCCCTGTGAGGAGCCTGATATGGGACTCGATCCCAGGACCCCGGGATCATGACCTGAGCTGAATGCAGATGCTCAACCACCGAGCCACCCAGGTGCCCTGAGGGAAATGCTTCTTGAAGCCCACTCCATGGATGTGCTTGTGAATATTGATGGTGTACTCTGTGGTCACTACCTCATTGATGACCCTTCTTCTTCCAGCCACCCTTGTTTGTGGAAGCCAATCTGCCAGGCCCTGGTTGGAAAGGAAGGAGCATTCAGTTCCTTTTAAAGGGTACAGTATATTCTCTAAACCTTGATTAATGATAATTAAAACAAACAAACAAGCAAACAAACTTTTGTTCCTTGTATTGCCTGTCTTTCATTTTAGTTCTTTTTCTTTTCATTTTTGTTTTTTTATCTTTCATGTTAGATGCTTTCTTCCTATTGTAGGGGTCACACAAAACTGACTAGGTCTCTGCATGGGCGTGACTTATTGACATGGAGGATTTGATATAGTAAAATGAGATAGTAAGCCTGGGTGTTGTTGATGTTTTTGTTGGGTAACTCCAACAGTATATAGAAATTGCTTCTTGGGGCACCTGGGTAGCATAGTTGGTTAAGCATCTGCCTTCAGCTCAGGTCATGATCTCGGGGTCCTGGGATGAGCCCCTATATCAGGCTCCTTGCTCAGCCCAGAGTCAGCTTCTCTCTCTCTGCCTCTCACCCCGCTGGTGATATCTCTCTCTCTCTCTCTCTCTCTCTCTCAAGTAAATAAATAAAATCTTTAAAAAATAAAAATAAATAAAATAAATTTCTTCTCTGCAGCCAATTTCTCAAGAGAAACCTTTAGTGTCTTGCCTGGGTGTCCGCTCTCCTGCCACACTTCCAGGAGCTAGGCAAAACTATTAATTAGAATAGAGAGTTATCTGCTGAAGAGATCTAGGAGTGCAGTGGCTTGAAAAACAATGTTCTCTTTCACATAACTGTCAAGGTTGGGTAAGTGGACTGCTTATCTCCACCCAGTCATGTTAGGAATTCAGTTTTCTTCTGTCTGGGAACATATCATAGGGCAATGGTACTCAGACGATGGTCCCTGGACCAACAGCATCAGCATCACCTAGAGTATTGTTAGAAATGCAGATTTTCAGGCCTACCTCAGACTTACTGAGTCAGCAACTTTGGGAGTGGGGCTTCTGTTCTAGTAAACTCTGAAGTGATTTTGATGCATGTCAGGGTGTTGGAATCACTATCCGAAGGCATTGTCCTTTTCTTTGTGGTTGAAATAGAGTGTCAGACTAACCAGGATACAGCTGAGGAAAAGGGAAGCGCCAGGAGCAGTTCAGGGGCAGGAATGTGTGTTTATGTTCCTCTGGTGAGAGCATCATCTTCTGGGTCACACTTAGCTGCAGTGGGGCTGGGCAGAGTGCTCCCTGCCTGACATCCCACTTGCCCAGTTACAACTCAGTTATCATGGAAGAAGAGAGAATGAATCTTGGTGGATAACTAGCAGTCAGCCAGAGAGAGGGAGGATTGGTGCGTGCATGCGTCAGGCATGGTTCACTTTCACCCAAGCCCATGTTGTCAGCCTTCTCCCGGTGCTTACACCACACCTAGTGTGCCTGAGCCCTGGGCCTCCCTGGTTCACTTTCCCCACAGAATAAACCTTCCATCTCCTTGAGGGGTTGAACAAAAGAGAATTGCTTAGCTGTTTGCTGCAGGGTAGAAACTAATTTAATGGTTCCTATACTGATTTTCAGTCAATTCTTCTGTTGTAAGCCCTAATGTTTTATCTCTTCTAAGTACTTCCAGAACCTCTGTTTTTGGGCAGTGCCAGGACTCTTCTTGTTAAATTGGATCATTTTCATTGGCACTTAGAGTCAGCTTCCTCAGCTTATTAAATTAGTTATCACTTCTCTGTCCACTTTACATATTCTCCATTTTCTTAAAAATTATTTGCTCATTGTTGTGTCTTCTATTTGCCTTTGGGAACTTATGTCTTTAAATTTTTTTACTTCATTATAATAAGATTTGGGTGGGACAAGAGATAAATGGATGTGTGCCATCTGCCATTTTTCTTTTAATTTTAAAATTTTATTTAATTTTTAAAAGATTTACTTTTTTTAAAAAAGATTTTATTTATTCATGAGAGACACACAGAGAGAGACAGAGACATAGCCAGAGGGATAAGCAGGCTTCCTGCAAGGAGCCTGATGCAGGACTTGATACCAGGACCCCAGGATCATGACCTGAGCCAAAGGCAGATGCTCAACCACTGAGGCACCCAGGTGCGCAGAAGATTTACTTATTTATTTTACAGAGAGAGAGAGAGAGAGAGAGAGTACAGTGGGGAAGGGCAAAGGAGAAGGAGAGAGAGCCTCAAGCAGACTCTACACTGAGCATAGAGCCTGACTTGGATCTTGATCTCATGACCCTGAGATCACAACCTGAGCCCAAACCAAGAAGAGTCAGACGTGTAACCAACTGTGCCACCCAGGTGCCCCTCAATTTGCCATTTTTAATCACAAGTGTAAATTTGAAATTTTGGAACTTTCCTATTTAGGCAAGAGGTTTGCTATGGAATATTAGAGGACTCTGAGAAAAAGAACCAAAGGAAATTACGTGAAGATGGTTAAAGGGAAAATATAATTAATTGCATTATTTCAAGCTTAAATTAGCAAAATTCATTGAAATATGATTTGAAAATGTGACATATAAATTGAGTAGTGAATTAATACTACCTGTTAGTTTCTCTTTTAAGTAGGGACAGGCAAACTTTTTCTATAAAGAGCCAGATATAGGGCAGCCTGGGTGGCTCAGCAGCTTAGCGCTGCCTTCAGCCCAGGGTGTGATCCTGGAGACCCAGGATCGAGTCCCACATCAGGCTCCCTGCATGGAGCCTGCTTCTCCCTCTGCCTGTGTCTCTGCCTCTCTCTCTCTCTCTCTCTCTCTCTCTCTCTCTCTGTCTCTCATGAATAAAATAAATAAAATCTTTTTAAAAAAAGAGCCAGATATAAAATGTTTTCAATTTGAGGGGGTGCTTACAGTCTCTATTGCAGATGCATAAAAGCAGAAACTGGCAATATGTAAATGAAAGGGCAGGACTATCTTTTTTTAACATTATTTACTAAAACAGGCAGCAGGCTGTTTTGATCCATAGGCTCTAGTTTGCTAGCCCTATTTGAAAGCATTGAAAACTATCTTTTTAGACATTGGGCCATCAGTAATTCTTTCAGGAGAGCATTTGAGATCTTAGAATTTAGAATAGGGGCACCTAGCTGGCTTAGTTTGTGGAGCATACAGCTCTTGATCTCAGGGTTGTGAGTTCGAGCCCCACTTTGGGTGTAGAGATTACTTAAAAATAAAATCTTAAAATTAAATCAATGTTTAAAAAAATGATCAGTTAAAAAAAAAGATCAGTTATTGATTAAAGATATAGAGGGGAATTAGCAATGTAAATGATCTTTCTTATTATACCAGAAATCTTCCAACCTAGGTGGGAATTGGAGCCTTTGGCTCCATCTACAGGCAGAGGCCCTCTGTGTCTAAGTCCTTGTGCCTTACTGTTTTTCAAAATATGCTCCATAGGGATCCCTGAGTAGCACAGCGGTTTGGCTCCTGCCTTTGGCTCAGGGTGTGATCCTGGAGACCTGGGATTGAGTCCCATGTCTGGCTCCTGGTGCATGGAGCCTGCTTCTCCCTCTGCCTATGTCTCTGCCTTTCTCTCTCTCTCTCTCTGTGACTATTGTAAATAAATAAAAATTAAAAAAAAATATTCATCCATGGATGTGCTCCCTGCCAAAAAATTCTTATGGTCCTATGAGTTTGGGAAACAGCACGTCCTATCCCTTCTTGGAGACACTATCTATAGGGGCAGAAGAAGGCCTCTGAGAAATACTGCAGTAAAGAAACTTTATCTTTATTGAACTCATAGCTTCTTAGACATATTTAATCAAAGAATCCTTTCCACACATAACAGCTATTAATGTCTATTGAAATGATTCCATGGAATTTTAGTTCATGATATTCTGGATCAGTCCTATTTGTGGTCTGGAATGTGGGAATTTATAGATCAAAAGTTTCCATGTTTGATATATTGTTAATCCTGTTTTAGACTGGTTCTGGCTTTGTGTTCTGAATTTAGAGGATCCAAGGGTAATTCTGACAGTATTCATGAAGCCTGCTGCTGAAAGGAATGCTGGGAAAACCGTGACCTTGTAGGATCTAGTGATGAGTGTTTTCATTCCTTTAGTCTATAAGGAGACAGACAGAAGACAGATGCTCAGTGAACAAAGTAGAAAAGTGGCACTAGCATGGGAGTGATAGCAGGAGTTAGACCGTTTCTGACTTAAGCGTATTAAGTAAACCACCATCTAGTGTAAGGAAATTGCCTAGCCCTGCAGTCCAGAGACCATGTGCTCCCTGTTTTGGGCTGCCCTGAGGAAAAGCCCCAGCTGAGGGCCTAGCGGGGCTGGAAATCCATTGCCTTTTTGGCTCATTCCCTTTTCCTTGGCAGAAAGATGATCTCTAATCAATAACACTTGTGCTTATGGAGCTGGGTCCACCCAGAGGGGTACCTTTAAAAGAGTCTCTCAAAGGTGCTTGTGACATAATAAAAAATACCTGCCTCCAGTTCCTGACACAGAGCTCCTAAAATCCTTGTAATCCTAAGTGATGGGGGTAATAGAAGCATTTTTTTGGTTATAATATCTAGTGTTTCCTGACATAAGAGCTCGAATCTCCAGAGGGTAGAGGAAAAAAATCCTATACCTATAAATGACAGTGAGGTCTGCCAGTGTATTAAGAAATCTTCTGATGCCTCTCTGTACCCCTGACACTGTGTGGGGTCAGCCAGGTTATAGTTTGGAAAGAGAAAGGATGAAAAGTTTGGGGATGAGGAGCCTTTGATTGCTGGGTGGCCACGTGGTCCTCGATGGATGGAGCAGCATCTGTGCTACAATCATTTACTAAAGGTCAAAATCACCAATGGAATTTAGAGGTGGATACAACTCCCTTGGAGTTGGTTTACTGGAAGCATAAGAAAATGCAAACCAATAAGCAAAAGGTAAAATACACTATCTCTTGGCTACTGTATCCCTAATATCTAAAATGGAATTAAAAGAGAGAACTGGGTCAAACTTTGATGCTAGATGAGGCTCAGATTTCTATCTGATCTGAGCTTAGGACTCTGGCCTCAAAGCCCTCCTCAAAGGGAAAACTGTGCAGGCACAACAAATAGTACCTTTAAGACCTCTGGCCACCAGCAAGATAGTCCACATTGGGAGGGGGGTAAAACAAGGAAACTACTGAAAGCAGGGAGTACAGTGTAGCAGAGTGCCATTTTATGAGTGAGTGTCATCAGCTTCTTGAAGAACCTTTATGCAAATAGATTTTCAGAGCAATTTAGGGGGAGTGCCTTTGGTCTTGGATGTTGTAGATGGAAGAAGTTCACAGGGGACCCACGACTACCACTGAACAATCACAGATGGCTATACATGATTCAGACACCTGTTCCCAATGGAATACCCAGACTCAGGGACTGGATAAAAGCAACTGTAAGATCTGATTACCCAGAGAAAGGAGACTTCCCAGCTCTCTCTATAAATGCAAGTGCAACACCGCAGATGAAGTAGCTGATATGTTTCATATGTTTCATAAGTAAACCATGTGAGACTGGCTTCATGATAATCAGGATAGTCACCTACTGAATGTGCCCATTATCCAATGGGCACATGGTTAACGCTGTGGTTGAGGGACTCCCTTTTGCAGGGGCACCCCGTATAACATTAGTGCTGCATAACTGAGCAGCACTGGAAGCCTTATGGAATTTGCTGTCTAAGCTTCTCCTCATGGGTCTTATAGATGTTTATAAAAACATTAGGTTAACTAATGAGAGGATGGGAGAGGCAAAGGGAAGAATCAAGGACTGGTTTTAGGAAAATGAAGTTTTTAAAAATGGTTATTAAGAAATAAGGTGAATAAAGGAAAAAAAAAAACATTGATAGGGGTGAAGAGAAGACAAAAGAGGACAAAGTGCCTGGCTGATTCAGTTAGAAGAGCATGAGACTCTAGATCTCAGGGTCATGAGTTCGAGCCCCTTGCTGGGTGTAGAAAATACTAAAAAAAAAATAAAAAAGAAAGAAAGAAAGAAAATGAATTATTAAAAAAAAAAAAAAAAAGGACAGTCATAGGACTTATCCCAGCAAGGTAAAAATCATTAGATGTTTATGGACTAATAAACCCGATATTGATAGGCTTAAAACACAGGTCTTAATGCTGAAATATTACTAAAAGGTTGAGAAAACCCATGAGACCCCTACTGCTCTTCCACCATTAAAGGGCCCCAAACAAGTTAGCTCCATTTCCCTCAGTTTTGAGCAATTTTAAAAGTGGGAGAGCAAAGATTATAATAAGAAACTAGACATGTAGTCACTGGGAGCAAAATAGTGAGGCATATGAGTCAGGGTAAAGATTGACCAAAGGGCTGGGGTTCCTCTGCTTGACCCCCTCACTGAGAATCTGAGACTTACACATGGAAGTGAGAAAAATGGCCAGGGAATAGAGAGAAGTTTCTTAGAGTCCTTGTAACCAGAGCCTCATGCACTGTGTACCAACCACATCAGGGAAGCCCTGCCTGGAGGGCTACAATTAGATTGAGACAATGCAGAAATGCAGGTGTTGTTAGGATTATGAAGATGAGAGTGTTTTCTTGTTTTGTTTTGTTTTTTAACTTTGAGAGTATGAGTGAGCAAGGTGGGGGTCAGCGGGGAGAGACAGGAGGAAAGGGAGAGAGAATCTCCACAGACTCCCCATTGAGCATGGAGCTGCATGCAGGACTCCATCCTAGGCCCCTGAGATCATGAGCTGAGTCAAAATCAAGATTAATCTGACTGAGTCAACTCAGTCAACTGACAGAGCCCCCAGGTGCCCAAGATGGGAGTGTTTAAGCAGGAACACGTAAAGAGATCTTGTGTCCTTTATCTTCCACATCGCTTGGCCTCTGGGTGGTCCTGTGGGTGTGACTCAGAAAGGTCAAGAGTATCTGTGAGAGCAGAGCTGGAAGCAAACTAGGGATTTAGGAGTGTAGGTCCTGAAAAGATTGAAACAGCTCTGGGCAGGTGGTAAGCTCAATTCAAACCCAGTAAGGGTTAAGGTCAAAGCTGGGGTAGAGGAGGAAAGGAGAAGAGAAGGCTGTTGACCAACAGCCAGGCTTTGAGGTAGCAGTAGTTTATTTTCCATGGACATTTGGGACAGCCCTTTGGAGAAGATATCCCCAGGGGTAAGGAAGACCGTGTGAGCTAGCCCTAGGCCTCCAGGCTGGCAGGTGCTGGTTAGGAGAAGTGGTCTATCAGGGTTTTTTTTTTTTTTTAGATTTTATTTATTTATTCATGAGAGACACACACACACACACAGAGAGAGAGAGAGAGAGAGGCAGAGACATAGGCAGAGGGAGAAGCAGGCTCCATGCAGGGAGCCTGATGTGGGACTGCACCCCGGGACTCCAGGATCATGCCCTGAACCGAAGGCAGACGCTCAACCACTGAGCCATCCAGGCGTCCCTGGTCTATCAGGTTTTAAGAAATAGTGTGTGTGGGACGCCTGGGACGCTTCTCCCTCTGCCTGTGTCTCTGCCTCTCTCTCTATGTCTCTCATGAATAAATAAATAAAATCTAAAAAAAAAAAAAAAGAAAGAAATTGTGTGTGTGTGTGTGTGTGTGTGTGTGTTTAATGAAGACTTGTGGGATGATGATGGGACAAAGGTTATGAGGTAAGTGTAGTGAACTGGCGAAAATTTAGTGAGGCTTATTCATGGAGATTCCTCTCTGCGTCCCTTCATCTTTGGTGATAAGATTGCTCCTTTTCTCTGGGTGTAGGGAGGGCACCTCTCACATGAGGGTTTTATTTCCTGTTTCAGGGGAAGGTCAGAAAGTCATTCCTGCACATGCTTTTTCTCAAATTTTTTCAGCTTAAAATATTCAGTATACCAATGTGTTCTATTTTGAGATACATGTCCTAGACTCTGTCATGGGCCTATACGTTAAAGAAGTAAATGAACAAATGTCTTGGGCTTGCTGGTGATGCTGGGGTGCGGCTGGGAGAAAAAGGAACCACCCTTGCTTGGGGTGATAACATTCAGCATGACCTTGTCTGGCTGCCTCCTGTGGTCCCTCCTTAGGTCACCCTCACCTCCTCACTGGCAACGTGGCCCACTTCCCACTGCGGCATGTCCCAGAAACACAGCACGACTAGATGTTACAATTGCACATGACTGCCTAGGAGTTTCCTCTTGCTTCCGACTTACCCCTTCATCCCTTCTGCTGCTGCACCTGCTAACTCCTTTAACTTGCCCAGAGCCTCCCCTTAAGCTGGGGAGGAGAATGGACTAGAAAAGTAAAGAAGCCCTGTTCCACTTGAACCTGATTTTGTGATCTCTATAATTCAGGTGTGCAGCTGCCTTCAGTGGGCAAGGAAAGTGTTAGATAAGCGACGTCAGCTGCCATGATTCATGCAGACCCAGGTATCCACAGAAGGAAACATTCAATGTCACCTTCATTTTAACACAGAAGCAATACAGTGAAAAGACAAGGTGATATGTTTCAGAGAATGTATAGAGTTTTAAATGTGACTGTAAGATTCTTCAACATGCCTTCCATGGAGAGATGGGGTCAAGTTTCCACCCCTTGAATCTGAGCCCAAGTAGAATATGGCAGGATTCACAGCATATCTGTGCCAACTTGTGAGCCCAGACCTTACAAATCTGATGTCTGTGGAGTGCTTCGCTGGCTCAGTCAGTAGAGCATGCAACTCTTGATCTCAAGGTCATGAGTTCAAGTCCCATGTTGGGCATAGAGCTTACCTTAAAAAACAAACAAACTGATGTCTTTGACTTCCTGTTTCATAGAATGCAGCCACTATGCTGTGAGAAAGCTGAGCAGCTATAGAAAGGCCACAGGTAGGCGTTTTGGCTGATGGTCCCAGCTGACAGCCATCACCAACCACAGATGTGAGTAAGTGCGCCCTTATGGAGGCTCAGCCTGTGAGTTGCTCTACTTCTGCATGGAGCAGGGACCAGCTATTGAGCCTTGCCCAAGCTGCTTAAACTAAATCAATTGCTGTTGTTTTATTTTTTATTTATTTATTTTTAAAGATTTTGTTTATTCATGACAAACACAGAGAGAGGGAGGCAGAGACACAGGCAGAGGGAGAAACAGGGAGCCTGATGCAGGACTTGATCCCAGGACTCTGGGATCACACCCTGAGCCAAAGGCAGACACTCAACCACTGAGCCACCCAGGAGCCCAATTGCTGGTTTTTTTTAATCCACTGAATTTTAGGATGGTTTATTGCACTGCAATATGTTAGTAATGCAAAATGTCATTGACATTACCAAAGAGAGGTAAGAATGAGAAGATATAAATCGCCAGAATATTCAGGTTTTTACTCCCTTTACAAACAAGAAGGGAAAGAATATTTTATGAATAATGAAGTCTTTTGAAAGGGGGAGGGTACAATGAGGAAAGATGGAGAGGTGATTGCTAAGATGATGCGTTTCAAAATAGTCACAAAAAGTGTTTGAATTGAACTTGGGTGCCTGGATGTCTCAGTCACTTAAGTGTCTGCATTAAAATCAGATCACAATCCCAGGGTTCTGGGATCCAGCCCCACAGGGCTCCCTGCTGAGCAAGGAGTCTACTTCTCCCTCTCTTTCTCCCCTGCTTATGATCTCTCTTTCTCTCTCTCTCTCTCTCTCTCTCTCTCAAATAAATAAATAAATAAATAAATAAATAAATAAATAAAATATTAAAAAAAAAGTCATTGAATTTATTTAAGAAACAACACCTACCATCCTCCTCCCACCCCTCTTGCTCAGAGCTGTTATAAATTTATTTCCATTGTAATGAAATTTAAATAATCATAAAGAAGGCACAGTTCTAATCTTTGTTAACTATATGTGGCTTAAAGAAAAGTATCAGAAAGGGTAAATATGGTGGAATAAAGCAAAAATATAGATTCTTCTCTGGATGTTTTCCCATACTACCAACTAATTCTGATTCTGTGGGCACCAACTAAAAGGGAAAAAATATTGTTTTTCTTTATTCTACTATGCACATCAACAGATGACACCAGTTGTATGGATTTTCCACACTAAGCAATTCAGACCTGAATAGTATGGGCTTAGTGCAGACCCCACAGGTTAAGAACACAGTCCCACAAGACAGTGTCACTCCCCTCAACTTCACATGTCAATGAAAAGTCCAGATTTTCACCAGTGCTTCCGACCAACCGAGTAAGAATCTAGAGTTCCCACACTCTTTCCTCAGGTTCAATAATTTGGTAGAGTGACTCACAGCAAAACGTTTATTTACTAGAGTACAAGTTTATTATGAAAACATCATCTCAGATACAGCCAAAGTGAAGAGGTACATAGGACAAGGAATAGGAGACAGGGCATGGAGCTTCCCTGTCCTCCCCAGGCATTGCAACCACCCCCCCAAACCCAGCACCTTAACAAGTCAACAACCTAGAAGCTCTTTTCTTCAGCTAGAATTTTTTTTTTATGGAGGTTTCATTATGTAGGTATGAATGATTGCATCATTGGCTATGGGTGATCTCCAGCCTTTCTGCCATCCCAGGAGGCCAAAAGTTTCAACTCTCTAAGGCATGGTTGGTCCCCTTGGTAACTTCTGTCCTTAGGGACTTTCTAAAAGTCACCTCATTAACATAAACCCAGGTGTGGTTGAAAGCGACTTTTTATGAAAGCGAAAGGCACTCCTTTCACCTTTTGTACTCTGCAGCTATTTCAGGAGCTGGGAACAAAACCTAAATATTATAGCAAGAGATGCCCCTATCAGTCTTAATCACTTAGGGATATTACAAGGGTCTTAGGAGCAATCATGCTACAAGTCCTGCACAAATACAAAAATAAGTATTTTGTATTATATTACAACATCACACTCTTCATTTTTTAAAAAAAGATTTTATTAATTTATTTATGAGACACACAGAAAGAGGCAGAGACACAGGCAGAGGGAGAAGCAGGCTCCATGCAGGAAGCCGGATATGGGACTCAATCCTGGGTCTCCAGGATCACGCCCTGGCTGAAGGCAGGCACTAAACCACTGAGCCACCCAGGGATCCTACATCACACTCTTCCATCCCTAAAAGAAATGAAATGAATGAAACAATTTTATTTTCCCCAGACATTCTACTGTGCAACGGTAAATAGTAATCTGGAGAAAGCCTCCTAGGTTAGGCATGAGCAATATGAAAAAAATTAATCATATTCAAATTATGTCAATCATTGCAGCAAAAGTAATAACAATAGTAGTAATAATAATACAAAAATGGAACATGTCATTCAAAAGGCAGAGGAAGAACCCAGGCTAGAAGGAAAATACCCATGAACAGAATTCTTTCTGTGAGTGCATTACACTACAGATACATGTAGTACAAGGACATATTCAATAAACGAACCCAACTTAAACACAGATTTAAATGAAAAAGCAGATTGCAGATCTATCTCACCTTGCTTTTTGGCTAAGTAAATTTGAAATCAAGACTTAATGCCACTAAATATCTGATAAATAAATTAGAATAAAAATATCAAGACAGAAAATAGGTGACTCAAATTTCTGGCATGGTGGAAAGTATCCATAGATTCAAGAGAAAAGGGATCCCTGGGTGGCACAGCGGTTTGGCGCCTGCCTTTAGCTCAGGGCGCGATCCTGGAGACCCGGGATTGAATCCCACATCGGGTTCCCGGTGCATGGAGCCTGCTTCTCCCTCTGCCTGTGTCTCTGCCTCTCTCTCTCTGTGTGTGTGTGACTATCATAAATAAATAAAAAATTAAAAAAAGAGAACGCTTTAAAAAAAGATTCAAGAGAAAAACTGAGATTTTTAGAGAGAAGATGATAGATAGGAAGGAAAAAAAGTCAGTATAAGCATAATTGTTTCCCTATTATTTATTCAAAAATATTTGTTGAACATTATGTTTCTTGAGACTTAAAAGAATCTCTGTATACTTAAATAAAATTTTGTTTCCTTACTCTTAATGATTATATTTATAACATAATTTATTTCTGCTCTTTTTTAGTAGTGTTTTAGATAATTGATACCCCGATGTTGGAGGATTTCTTTTTCTTTTGTGCCCGCGATTCTTGGTTACATAGATTTGAAGAATTAAGAGGTAGACCAGATGAAGAGTGATGGTCAGCAAAGCAAAGTTTATTGAGCTATCAATAGTATAAAGCTCCTGAGGAGGGAGGGGACCAGAGGGCATTGCTACCTGAGTTTCTAAATCTAGGGGGCTTTATGGGCTTGTTGGCCTGCTGTCTTAATCTGATTAACCTTCCCTGCGCTTGTCACCCAATCAGGTTTTTGTCATCTGCCTATCCTGTGGGAGAGGGTGGAGGGCTCCTTCCAGGGTGGGGTAAAACCCTTTTAAGGGTGGTTTCCTCTAAGGGCAGGACCCCTTGTCCCTGCCTGCCTTCCTTCCAACCATCCTTTGTTACTAATAACTATTTTGTCATCATTATTATGGAAAAAAATGTTGAGTTCCAAACAATTTATTTGTGAACACACAAATACACTGGGAATTTCCAGAAGGGTATTCTAATAAAGGTAAAGGATTTGGAAATATTTATTTCATGCACTTATTCATTTATTCCTCTTTAAGTTCCTCTGTAAGGAGGAGAAAGATTTTGCAGATTTTTTTCATTGCTGTATGTCCCTGGTCCATAAATAGTATTTGGCATACAGTAAGTACTCTGTAAATGTCAAATTCACCAATTCATTCATTCAACAAGCACTTATTGATCACCATAGGTATTCTGCTAGATGCAGGAGAAGCAAAGATGAGGAAGTCATTTGTCTTGTGTTAAGGGAGCTGTAGGTATCCTGGAAGAAACACATATATTGTAGCGATAAAAATATGTTGATATAATCATATAAAGGAGAATAATTTATATGGTGGGCACTGGGGCCAGATGAATCTTTTTTCAAAGATTTAATTTATTTATTCATGAGAGACACAAAGAGAGAAAGGCAGAGACAGGCAGAGGAAGAAGCAGGCTCCCTCCAGGACCCTGGGATTATGACCTGAGCCAAAGACAGATGCTCAACCACTGAGCCACCCAGGGCTACATGAATTGTATAGGGAAATAGATGTAAAGAAAAGGATGTAATAATGTAATTAATAATCCTCTCCTTTGGAAAAGCAAATGACTCTTGACCTTGAGGTTATGAGTTTGAGTGCCATGTTGGGTATAAATATTGCTAAAAACAAGAAACCTTAAAAAATATATATGAAAAGAAAGGACATAGCTGGAAGAGAAATAGTGGCTTATGATTCTGGAATCTGTCCCATTCAGATTGCTCAAACCTGACAAGATGAATTTGTTTGTTTGTTTGTTTGTTTTTTGACAAGATGAATTTGAAACTATATTTTTCTGATGGTTGAATATTTGACTACAGTGGTACCTGGTAAAGATGCACTGATAAATCAGTTTCTTTGTTTTAATCAGCTGCCTATAGGGCCACTCTTCTCTAAATATCCATTATTTTCGACTCCTATCAAAAATTTTAAAAATATTTTATTCTAAAGTAAGATCTTTCAGAAGATCATAGATTCTTGTGTGGATTTCCTTTTTTAAAGATTTTATTTATTTATTCATGAGAGAGACAGAGAGGCAGAGACACAGGCAGAGTGAGAAGCAGGCTTCATGCAGGGACCTTGATGATCCCAGGACTCCAGGATCACACCCTGGGCTAAAGGCAGGCACAAAACCGCTGAGCCACCCGGGCTGCCCTACGTGGATTTCCATGTCACTCAGGTGATTTCATGTCCTGATGCCATATACCTCGAGCGACTGAAAGTATAGATTCAAGCTTAACAACATTTTTTTTCTCTGATTAGTATGGCTTGAAGGGGAGCAGAATATGTGACCCTCAAGTATGCCACTTTGAGCAAAATATGCTATTTTGAGCTGAAGACAATTAAGACACAGCAGACTCAAGAAAAGCTTTATCTCTCTCTTAACTACCCAAAAGAATTTAGATAGGAGGTCTGGCTCAGAAAAAGAATTATACCCAGAGATATCTTTTACCTGAATGACCTAGCTGTATGGCAGGACAAACATCTAATTACCAAACATCTGCTCTTCTTATCATCCTCTGAATCACCCTCCTCCCATTTGAAGCCCCAGGCTCTTATTCCATTTCTTGGCTTAGGATGGCATATAAACCTCAATTGTCTGACTTGTCCTTGGGTCTCTTGTGCTTATGGGGCTCCCATAGGTATATGTAGTTAGGGTTTCTCTTGTTTCTCTGTTTTATATCAATTTTCCATCAAGAATCTAGAAGGGTAAAGGAAAATTTTTCCTCCTCAACAGAATTAAAAAAAATTAAATCTATTTTCGGGTTAAAATGTAACATGCACATGCTCTCCTAGTTAGCATGTGGATAACCAAAGACTTAAAGTCAGCTATACGAAAAAGTTACAGGGGAAATAAAGATTCCAATTGACTTTAATTATCTGAATCAAATGGGATGACATTTCTGACCACTCTAGAGTAATTCTCAAAAGCATAAACTCATCCATTTATTCTGAATGCACTTACTTCTACCTCCTTGCAGCTGGATACTGGGGGTACAAAGAGAAGTGAGGCCCAGAGCCTGCCCTGAAAAGATGCACTGTTTGGTGAGGAGTGATGGGCTCAAAACAACTGAACATCTCCTACGGTGCCAGAGGAGAGAGTCAGGAGACTCTCTGAGCACTGGCCTGATCGGAGGAGTCAGAGAATGCCTGTCAAGGAGCTGATTTTGGAATTATTTGAAGGATTGATTTCTTCACCCCTTGAGGAGAGGTGGATTGCAGGGAGAGGGCTAAGAGCCTATGGAAAGATGCAAAAGTGGTAGGCTTGTCTGGAGAACTGCTGCTGGTAGGAAGGGCACGTATTCATCCAAACCAACAAGTATTCAATGGTTGAGAAACCAGAAGACTCCGATCAAGGGCTAATGCAGATTTAGGCAGGGTCAACATGTTAAGCGTGAGGGAATTGGCAGAGGTGGAGAGGGGAAGGAGTTTGGGAAAGCTGTTAGGATGAAATTGTAGCAGTAGCTTCTATCTTACCACATGCCAGGCCCAGTGTAAAGGGCTTTATATATAAGCACATTTCAATGCATATTATCATCTCTTGAACAAAAGGATAAACAGACTCAGAATAAGTAACATATCCCCGATCCTGGAAGTTAGCAAGTGGAGAACCGGGCTTGCTTACCTAAATCACGTGCCCTTGGCTTAACCACTAGACTATTACTGTCCCCCCAGTTGTAGATAGAACTATCCATTTTAGGTGATGACTGAAATCCTAGGCTTGGTAGACATTTTCCAGGTGGGGATTGGCACTGGGAGGGAACCCTGGGAATAATAATGCAAATGGGTAAGTTCGTGAAAACACAGTGATAATTCTATTTGCAGACTTACTTTATTGTCAGATTATTTTTGGTGCCATTTACTAAATAAAGGGTTGACTTTCCCCGGGCTTGGCCGGGTTGAGTCGTCTGGACATCTGTAACCCACATCGAAACCAGGACGAAGCAAGAAGCAATCGGAGTTTTCTGGCACTCTTGCCTCCACAATCTGGGATCTAGGGCACTGTCCTAAGATGGTCCTCATTTTTGGTTCTAAGGATTTTTTTTTTTCATGTACCAAATGCGATTTTATTATTATTTTTTTTTGGTGTCAATGTGTCTGGCCACGCTGCCGATCTCGGCGAGCAGGTGCTCAGGGCTGCACCAGGAGCGTTTGCAGGGCGCGACGGCGGCCCTCGCCCCCTCCCCTGCTCCCCCGCTCCCCCGCCCGCCTCCCCCCCGCGTCTGGAAAGGTGCAGGCTCCGCTGAACCGGGCCTCGCGCAGCGGCGGCCGGAGCCGGCGCGGGATGGTCGCGGGCCCCCGCGGAGCCGAGGCGGCAGCCCGAGAGCCCGGGGAAGGTAGGCGCGGGGGGCGCGCGCGGAGCGGCGTCGGGAGAGCGGAGGGTCAGCGGCGCGCAGGCGGAGCGGCCGAGCGCAGGTGGGGAGCGCGCGGCCGGCGGCGGGGAGCCGGGCCGGGCCGGGCCGGGCCGGGCCGGGCGGGGCGGGGGCGCGGAGGCCGCGGGCGGGGCGCGCTCCCCTGCACCGCTCCCCCCGCTCGGCTCGTCCGCGCTCCCTCGGCCTCGGCCAAGCGCCCGGGCTCCGGGGCCCGCTGTGCCGGCGCCCGCACCGCGGCGGCCGCTGCTGCGGGGGGCGGAGGGCGGGGGGCGGGGGCCGGGCGGCCGCCAGGGGGCGGGAGCGGCGCCGCGAACAATGGCCGCGCTCGGCGGCGGCGGCGGCGGCGGCGGCGGGCGGGAGGAGGTGCGGGTCCGCGGGGCCCGGGGGCGCGCGCGCAGGGCGGGCTGGGGCGCGGGAGCGGCGGCGCAGGCGGGGGCGCGCGGCGCGGGCCCGGGAGGGCGCGGCGGGAGCGCAGGGGAGGCGGGAGGCGGGCGGCGGGCGGAGGCGGGGGGCGGGGAGCCCGCGGGGTGGAAGCCGGCGGCGGCGGCGGCGGCGGCGGCGGCGGCCGAGCGGGGTCAGTTCTCCGCGGTGCTTGCCAATGTGGGAGCCGCCTGCAGAGCGTCCGCGGCCAGAAGGTAAATACGGTGGTCGGGGGCGCCCGGAGGCCTGGACTTCCGCCCCGCCGGCCGAGGGGGAGGAGGCAGAGGGCGCTGGGGAGCCCCGCGGGGCCGCTGCGCGCGGCGAACCCCGAGAAGAGCGGCCCCCGGCGGCCTCCCCTCCCCCGCGGCTCCCTCCGGGCGGAGGGGGAGGGGCCCGGACGGTGCGGGAGCTGCGGGCTCGGGGCCCCGCGGGTGATGGGGGCGTGCGTGGAGGGCGGGGGGCCCGCACAGGTGTCGGGAGGGGAGGGGCCGGGGCCCGGGGGCCGGGGGGCCGGCGGCGGGGGGCGCTGCAGGTGGGACGCGGGGCCGGGGCGGGGGCCGGGGCCGGGGCCGGGGCCGGGGGCGGGGGGGAGCCCGGGGGTGGGCCGGTGCGGAGGGGGGCGGCGGAGCGGGGCCGGGAGGGGCTGCGGGCAGGGCCCCGGGGGCGCGGGGGGCGGCGCTCGCGGCTATTTCTGTAGAATGGGCAAGTGGCGAAGACGTAAGGCGCCGAGCTGGGGAGGTAGGTGGGGCCGAGGGGCCGGGTGTATCCTGTGACAGGCCCGCCCTGCCGTGCCTCGTAGGGACTGCTCGGCGGCGGCTCGGCCCAGGGGGCAGCGGGCGCCCCGTGACCTTGCCGAGGTGACGGGAGCGGGGCGGACGGAGACAAAGCTCGGGGCCCGCGGGGAGTGTTCCGCAGCGCGGGGCCGGCTCGCGGACCGGGAGCCTTCGGGCGGGGGGCGGGGGGCGGGGGGCGGGGCTAATGGCCTCGGGCTTCTGGAAGTCCCTGGAAAGGCGTGCGGAATGGTGCATTTGTGAAGGATTTTCTTGGGAAAGGGACCGTTCTCGGCCTCCCCCCCCCCCCCCCCGTGGTGATGCAGAGGTGGGTCTTTCAATTAAGGGAACGGACCCCAGGGTTTTAAGGTGGGTGGTTCCTGCAGGGAGGACAGGGAGAGGGTCCTTTAAAGGTCTGTGACTGGGCTGAAAACCCTTGCTTTTAATGTCTGATTTCACAATCTTAGTGAACTTTTGCTGAGCATCGCTTCCCTTCTGATGCATCCTTACGTCTTAAGAAATCGTGGTTAAAAGCACTTGGATTCAGAATTGGGATGGGAAGGCAGGATAATAGTAACCTTGTAAGGAGAGAAGATTGCAACATTTCTCCGGGAGGGTATTTCTTCCCTAGTCCTTTCTTAAGAGGATTCAAATATACGGTTAGGAATTGAGCTGCAGTGGAAAAACAACAACTCTTTGTTAATAAAACAGTCAAGACCAAGACATCCTGCGTCTCAGTTGTTTTGTAATATGGCAAGTGTTTAATTTTTCAGCTTGTCTATATTTTGCTGCAAACCAGAGCTCTCACATATCACTTGAATTGTGGATTTGCTGCATTTTGCAGCAGGCCTGTATTAAATTTGTGAGGCATTTATGCCAAACTATGTGGTGTGTGTGCTGTTTTTTTTTTTCTACTGTGATTTCAACTCCACTCACTATTGCCTCATTTCATTACATAGCAGTGTAGTTTGAAATTTATTCCTAAGCGATAATTGGTAGGATATAGTGCATATTTCCTGACAAATCACCGAATTTTTCCTCCAAAATCCGCTTTGCATTTGTAAAAATGTTGCTGTGTAATCAGAGTATGTATTGTTAACTACAGGTAGAATGGCATCTCGTTTTTAAGTTTTAACTTTTTATTTGGAAATAATCTCAAGCTTACCAAAAGGTAGCAAGAGTAAGAACACTACAAAGAATACTTCTGTAACCTTTACTCAGATCTTACCCACTTACCATTAATGTCTCTCAGCCATATGTACATAATATTTTTTTCCCTGGACCATTTGAGGGTAAGTTGCATCATGACTCTTCATTCCTAATTACCATGGAAAATCATATACATTTTATATTTTAGCTTACTTGGCTTGTCTGGAATGAAGTTCTAGGAGAAGAGTGGGTTGTGGGTTGGTTTGCTTTTCAAAAATAAAGGAATATAAAAAGTATCTAAGATAATATCTAACTTTTTAGTGTGTAAACAATACTGAAAGTGAGGCTGAGTGGTTTTCTTGTTTTGGGATCAGATTCTGAAAGGTATAATTGGCCAGTATGTTGGGGTTTTTTCTTTGCAGCTAACCTCTTTACTATCATGCTCTTCTTTTGTTCACTTTGAGTTCTGGGTGTCATCATTTATGTGTACAGATCATAATAGAAGGACCTAGATATCACAAAATTAAATTGTGTTAATATTAGAATAGTTGGAGATATGCACAGTGAGATCAAACTATGTGTAGATATATTTGTGCCTCCTATAGGCACAAAAAAGAAAATATTAGTTGAGTGTCTATAACCCATAATAATTATAATTTATATTTACGTATGTATAATAATTTGATTTTAAGTAAATCTCCAAAGTTCTCTATAAGGAGCCTTACCATTATGTTGTTGTAGAGGTCAAGACCTTTGTGGCAGGAAAAATTTTAAGAAGTGAAATCTTTATAAATTTAATGTATAATAAAGAGATGAGGACTTCACGCCAGAACACACTTGGTTTTAATCCCAGCAGCGTAGACTATGGGATGTAATTCAACTTCTAGAAAAGTGGAGATAACACCTACATTCCAAGGTAATGAGGACTAAATGAATTAATATAACAATGGGAAAATATACCATGTGGTATATAACATTAGTGTCTGATAAATGTTTTCTTTTTTCTTGGTTTGTGGTGAGATTTCTGTATACTTAGAATCTTTCATAGGCTCTTTGGAAATAATTAAATTTATGCCAAAGTATTTTGCTTTTCTTCCATAAAAGTTTTTTTGGGTACCTACTTTTAAAAAGAAATGAGAATTTAAAAAACCCGTTTTTTTAATGCTTTTTAAGGGACCCCATGAATAAAAAAATTTTTTTATTAAAAAAACTTTTTTTTAAAAGAGATTTTATATATTTCTTCATGAGAGAGAGAAAGAGAGAGAGAGGCAGAGACATAGGCAGAGGGGAGAGGCAGGCTCCATGCAGGAAGCCTGATGTGGGACTCAATCCCAGGACTTTGGTGGGATCATGCCCTGAGGCAAAGGCAGATGCTCAACCACTGAGCCACCCAGGCGTCCCACCCATGAATTTTTTAGAGTAAGAAGTTTTGGCTGATGTTTAGTTTTATGGTACTTTGGAACCTAAGAATGGTGGTAGTAAATGTTTTTTCTTTTCATATTGTCAAACAAGATAGTTAGGTGAGGATTACCTGTCAATTGTGAGATGATGGGTGCTGATATAAAAATTTATAGATTAATTTAATAATGCCATTTTAAGAGGCGGTATTAAATTGTTGAGGATTTTGTAGATTTTGTTTTTTTACAGCTTTCAACTGATTAGCTGGGCAAAATGTAATAATAAATGCAGCAAATTATACCAGCAGTAGATTTCAGATACATGTTGGACTTCCAATTCTTCATAAGCAGCAAGTTTTCTACAGTTAGTAGTATCCTCTCTCCATAAACTGCCCTGCCTGTTTTCATTTAGTAGCTTGGAATCTGGAACTGCATGTCCTAATGTGCCTGATTGGATGTCACTGTAGGGCATTTTTGGGACATGTGAATAGGTTTCTCTAAAAGTACTTAGCTGTAATCGGAATGAACTGTAGCTGGAAACTTGGGCAGAGGAGAGAGAGGTGGATTTTATGAAATCACAGGCAGCATAAAACTGCTCTGCATTTCGTTGATGTTTTATCAAGTTTTAAATACAGGACAGTAGAGTAGGCATATCTGTAAAGGAGAAATGAAGTGTTAAAGACGTGGCACTATGGGCATTCTGAATTGTCCATAGTGTGGTTGTGAATTATAATTTTTATATTGATGTAAATATGATATAATTTGTTGGTTAAAAAAAGAATAACTTCAGGATATTTTCCAGTTCCCTCACAGAGTGCTATTATAGACATAGTTTCATGTTTTCATTTGTATAGATCTTTGTAGTTGTGAAGGAGTGGCTTACAAAATAGTTAAAATTGTATGGTCAGTTTTAAGCAAATAGGTGCTTTTATTTTTGTTTCTTCTTAGAACTACCTTTTTGTATGTCAGAAGATTAGAAAAAATGTATCCTTATACTTTATTGTGTCTACTTCTTGGAATCAGCCACTAGGGTTATAAACTCTAATATTGAAAAGCACCCCTATATTTATTGCAGTATTATTTATAATAGCCAAATTATGGAAGCAATGTAAGTGTCCCATCAATAGATGAATGGATAAAGAAGATGTGGTATATATATGTACAATGGAATATTCAGCCATAAGTGAAATCTTGCCATTTGCAACAACATGGATGGATCTAGAGACTACAATGCTAAGTGAGATAAGCTAGTCAGAAACAAATGCTATATGATTTCATTCATATGTGGAATTTAAGAAACAAAACAAATGAACAAAGGAAGAAAAAAAAAAGACAACCCCCCCAAAACACTCTTAAGTGTAGGAAGCGAATGGGGGTATGGGTGTAATACGTGAAGAGGATTAAGAGTTCACCTACCATGGACACTGAGTAATATATAGAATTGCCGAACCACTATAGTATACATCTGAAACTAATATAATACTGTATGTTAGTTACATTGGAATTAAAAAAAAAAAAACCCTCAAAACTCTAATATTGAAGAAACACATACAGGTCTATATAGATAAGCGCTTGTTACTCTTAGAAGCTTACATTAAATAAAAACAAAATTGGGTTTCTCAGATTTGGCAAGTGCTTACTAAAGGATGTTGAATTCTAGAAGGTAAGGGACACTAAGTCACTGAGATGCTTTTAGTGGTTTATTCACATTTTAATTTCCAAATGAATTGTTTTCAGTTAAAAAAATGAAAATTGATCTGGTCTGTATTTTTAGTTATATCTAGTGTATTTTTTTTTTTTTTTACATCTAGTGTATTTTAATACCATTTGCCTACTCCTGTGCTTTTTAGTGATTTCATATTTTGAATAAAATGTAAATGTGTAAGTTTCATAATTTATATTTTTCATGTTGTAATGTAACTCATTTGCTCAAGTTAAACAGATAATTAATTTTTTGACCTACCTAGATATGTTAATACCTAAAACACCACAGGATTTTTTTTTAAATCTTTTTTTTTTTTTTTAAAGATTTTATTTATTCGTGAGAGACAGAGAGAGAGAGAGAGAGAGGCAGAATCACAGGCAGAGGGAGAAGCAGGCTCCATGCAGGGAGCCTGATGTGGGACTCCATCCCGGGACTCAAGGATCATGCCCTGGGCAGAAGGCAGATGCTAAACTGCTGAGCCACCCAGGGATCCCAACACCACAGGATTATAGAATTTTAGAGTTGAATGGATTGTCTTATTATTGTTACATAACAAACTACCTTGGAAAGTAAAGGGCTTAAAACAACAAACATTTATTATCTTAGTTTCTATGGGTTAGAAAACTGGGTGCAGCTTACCTTGTATTTGTGGCTCAAGGTCTTTTAGATGTTGCAGGTAAGCTATCATTGGGACTGTGTTCTCATCTGAGAGTTTGACCAGGGGAAGATCTGCTTCCAAGCTCATTCATATAGCTCATTCATATAGCTCTTGGAAGGATTCATTTGCTTGGGGGGTATTGGCCTGAAGGCCTCACTTTCTTTTGGGCTATTGGCCAAGGCCTTTCTTAGTTCTTTGCCAACTGGGCCTGTCCAAGGGGTAGCTCATAATATGGCAGCTAGTTTCCTTCAGAGCAAACAGTGAGAGAATGAGACCAGGTAACACCCAAGATGGTCATTGTGGTCTTTTTGTAACCCAGTGTTCTGAGTGGTATCTCATTATTTCTGTTGTATTCTATTTTTAGTTATTTGCCTACCACAATTACTTTAGTTTACTTTTTACAGATTTAAAAAAAAAATAAAAAGAACACAAAGATACCCAAAGTAATTTTCCAAGGCTCAAGAGGTAAAATCTGAAGAGCTTGGAGTAAAATTCAAATTATGTCATCCTTAGCCATTGTGCCGTTTCTATAGCATATGATTCTCTTGGAAAAAATGAAAACTGATAAAGATGCTGAGGCCGCTATTCTAAGATATATAGATGTAGAAAACTTTCAGATTCATTTAGAATTGACCCCAATTTGTCATCTTAAGAAAATGGTAGCCATATATGTATACATGTGAATCTATGTGTGTGTGTGTGTGTATAAAACTTTTGCATATGAGGGAAAGTTTAATATTAAAGTTTCATAGCATAAAGTTTTCTACCTAAGTGATTGGATTTAACTCTTTTGCTGCCTGTATTGTTGCTTTTTAGATAATTTTGGGGAGGGTCTGTACAGAATTTTTTTTTTTTTTTTTAGTAGGCTCTACGCTGGGTGTGGTTCTTGAACCACAGAACCCTTAGATCAAGAGTTGCATGCTCTACTGGCTAAGCCAGCCAGGCTCCTCCATAGATTATTTATTTATTTGCTTTTAAAAATATTTTATTCCTTTATTTGAGATAGAGAAAGCAAGAGAGAGAGAGAGAGAGCACAAGAAGAGGGACGGGTAAGGGGAGAGGGAGAAGTAGGCTCCCTATTGAGCAGGGACCTGGACATGGGGCTCCATCCCAGGACCCTGAGATCATGACCTGAGCCGAAGGCAGACATTTAACCAACTGAGCCACCCAGGTGCTCCTGCCATAATTTATTTTTTATGTAAACTTTTACCATTATAGGAATCCATGATTTATTTGTTTATAAGATTTGGGGGTTTTGCTCTTCTTTAGTATCTATTTTTAAATTAAATGTAGAAGAGATTTGCCACATGAAAAGAAATACAACCATGGTGAGGAGGTCAGACGCAGAAGGTAACAAATCCAAATCTAACAATGAGATGTGTCAGATGGTGATTTCTTTCTCTGAAAATTTTATGTGAAATTTTATTATGCAAGCTGTTTTTATAGTGATGATAAAACCACAAACAAAAAAAATCCAGCTAAGTACTGTATACTCTTCCATACCATGTAGGAGAGTATGTGTTGCATTGTCTTTAGCCTTAATTTAGCTTATAGAGTTTAGGAATGAGGCTGTTTAAAACGTTACTAGAGAAAAGGGAGTATACATTAAATATTAATCTGAATTTTTTAGGTTATTTTTAATAGCTTCGTTTTTGCTGGAATTATCTTAGAATTGTAGAGCCAGAAGGGACATCTTTCATCCTAGATCTACATTGTCCACTATGATAGCTGTTAGTTATATATAGTTATTTAAATTTAGATTAACATTAAAGAAGATTTAAAAAAATTAAAAATTTACTTTCTTGGTGCATTAGTCACATTTCAGGTGCTCAGTAGCCCTTTGTGGCCATTGGCTATTGGATTAGGCCGCGCAGATATAAAACCTGTTTATCATCATAGAAAGTTCTGTGTTGATCTAGATCTACTCCATTTTATTTTTGATCAAGGACATATGTTTAAAGTGCTAATCATTGAGATTACCAACTAAGATGAACTTTATTTCTTCATTTTCATTTTTCAGTTTTTGGAGCCCTGAGGGATACAGCAGTTTGGTCAATATTGTTTTAACATGCTTCAAATAAATCAGGTGAGTTTGTGTTAAGGCATGTCCTACTTATTAATATGGTGCTTCGGCCGTAAATTGTGGAACGTTTTAACCCAGCTTTTCTATAACCATGACCTGACCACTGCTTTATAGAGCAATTACGTACTATATATTCGTCATAGGAGACTGTGCAGGGCAGGTTGTTTAAGGATTATAGTGATAGTTGTGAAAGTTGTTAACTTTTGACTGTGCAGAGCAGAAGATGCGTCTGTTCTGTTTGATGTTACATCTCTCCAGGATTTGGTCTGTTCAGAATGCTTACAGTTGTGATCTAGCTTCAGTAGGTAGCAGTTTTACAGACGGAAAGCATTTCTAGTGACAAATCTTGTGACGTAGTTTTATCAGTGTTAAAAAAAAGTTCCTTTTCTAGGGCACTGGAAAAGGCTAGAAGGAGGTGCCTTGCTAAATAAACTTTAGCATATAATGTTTTAGATTTCTGAAAGAAATCTTTTTCTTAGGTCTTGGCATTTCTCCAAGAACTTTATACATTTAATCTTATCCTTTCTGAACAAATAGGGCATTGTATTATAATATTAGAAAATTCTTTGTTTTATTTCAGACTTGTAAATTAAGAGAGAAGTAATTAATTTGATTGCAAGAAGTAATGAATTTTTCATGTGCATGATTTGAGGAAGTAATAACACACCTGCCCCTGCCTGTCCAGTCCACCTTGCCTAAGTAATAGCCTCTAGTTCCCATGCATCACATACCATCTCTAAGCCAATGACTTCTAAGTTCATACTTAGTCTAGATCTCTTTCCTGAGCTCTAGACCCGTGTAGCAGTTGCCAACTTGATCTCTTAACTTGGGTGTCTTTATACATCTCAGAATTAACGTGGACCCAGGAAACAATCTAAATGCTTTCAATCTAAATGTTTCAGTTCCTGGATTGGGCAAGGTCATTCCAGCTGCAGGGGCTTTGCATAGATTATCTCTGCCTGGGCCTTTCTTTCCCTCCCCTGTGGTTGACTCACTTGACTCCCCAGCCTAGTATTTGCTCTCAGAGTACCTTGCCCTTTTATTTAATGAAATCCTGACATTTGCAGTTATATTCAAATATGTAATTGTTTGCCTAACATCTCTGTTCCTTGTTAGGCCATATGCTCTATGAAAGTAGTGACTTGGCTTGTTTATTCTTATTTCCTCAGATCCTAGAATAGTTTTGCTTATGGTTTTCATATATTTGCTGAATAAGTGGATGGTTGGTGCTAGGGTTGTCACTAAAGCAAGGAGATCTCCATTCTTTTCAACAGTAATCACCTAATTGTGTTGTCAGTTTAGGTATTATGTGCTTGCTTTACACAAGTGTAAAATTAACATAAAATCTCTTTCTCATGCAAAGTTATTCCTTGATTTTCTCCTTGTACTAGAAAATTTTCTTGTGCAATGAATATTGCTTTCATCAAAGATGTTACTAATGTAGGTTTAAAAGAATCATAAAGCTGTACCGTGTTTGGTGCTTTTTGTACTTTCACAGTTGCTGTCAAATCCTATTGGATGTATTGATGGAGTTTTATGAGACATGACTTGCAAACTATGTTGTAGGTTGGTGTTGATGCTAAATGTATGGATACCTGCTGTTAATTATACAGGTACAATCAGAATAATTTTTTTTTTTATAATCTGCCATAGACAAGTGGAAAGAACTCCTTTCATGCCAGTCAACATCATTGAACATTATAGATTAGTCCAATGAAGATTTATTGTTACGTTGGATCTACTGGTCCTGTTGAATCAGGCCTTACACAGCAATTTCAGGCAACATTCTGCAGGGCCACAAGCAGTTTCCCTGTCCAAGAAAATTTTCTAGTACAAGGAGAAAATCAAGGGACAACTTTGCATAAGAAAGAGATTTTATGTTAATGGCATTTGTGTAAAGCACGCACATAATACCTAAACTGACAACACAATTAGGTGATTACTGTTGGAAAGAATGGAGATCTCCTTGCTTTAGTGACAACCCTAGCACCAACCATTGTACACAGTGCTTGGAGATATATGTGCTTTGCTTGTAACACACATATATGTCTAGACTCCCCTCAGGATTCTCTCTTGTTATCCCCTAAGTTTTATCCCCCTCCCCCCAAAATGTTCAAGCCTGAAGAGAAAAATTAATCTAATTTGGAATAGAAGTTACAGAGAAGACTTTTTTTTCAGCCCAACTTAAAGTTGCCTTGAATTCTTAAACTTATGAGTGATTGATGTTTTACCATTTTCGTGGTGACTGCTTTCCCATCAGAGTGTAGGCTCTCAAGATAATGTGAAAAGACATGAAGAGGTGATTGAAGCTGACACTTACCTTGAAGCAGTTAGGTTTTTACTGCATGATTTTCAGCACTCTTTTGGATTAGTAATAAGTTTTTATTTGAGAGGTCTTTTTGTTTGTTGTCTTAGATGCCTGAATAGTACTAACATTCTTTCATGTGTGTTCTTAGTACTACTTAAAAACAAGGCTATTGAAATATTTAACTTTGTGTTAATTCTGCATGACATTATTATTAGAGAACATGGGAATGTTCCATGTTCTATTATAGTGATGGCACCTCTGCCTTTAAATTGTACTCTGCATTTTTACTTTTGCCTTTTAAGAATGTGTGTTGTCCATGTGCAACTCATGTAGAAAAATTAGGTAGTAGAGATAAGCAAAAAGAAAACAAATCACAAATGATTCCACTATTCTTTTACAGAGACAATCACTGCTAACATTTTGGGGTGTATACTTCTAGATTTTTTTTTCTATGCAGGTATGTTTTTATGTGAATCTATGTTACTTTAAAAAACTAGGATTATATAATATTCTGAAGTGACATTAATATTTTGTAGTGTGGAATTACTAAAATTTGTTTAATCAAATTCTTATTGTTGTGCAAATTTTGTATTATAGTTAGTGCCACAGTGTTTTTTTTTTTTTTTTCTTTTCTAACATATAATTATGTTCCTTTGTCCATTATTTTCTTACAGTTAATTATTAGGAGGAAATACTGGTCAAATGGGTATGCAAATTTTGAAGATACTTGATGCATAAACACCAAAAATACAAAATAATATCTATTAGAATGCCTGTTTTCTTACTTTTTTGACAAATTTTCAATGTTTGCCAATTTGACAAAAAGTGATACTTTGATTTGCATTTCTATTATTTGCTTCTATTTGTTGTTCTGTTTTGTCTTTTTGTGAATTGTTTATATGTGTCCACTGATAACTTTTCCTTTTTATTTGTAAATAAATGTTTTTAGATATACCCCCTTGAGAATTTTCTGAGCTAGCATTTATAATTATTACTTAATATATTTTCATTCGTTATTCAACAAATAATTAGTGGGAACCTATGTTTCCAGGGTACTGTACTATAAGTAAGAGTTTGGTATATTTTGGACCTTTCTCCCTGGTGATTAATTATAAACCCTTAAGGAAAGGAAACCCATTTTAGCATTAAGCTATAGCAAATATAAATTAAGAAGGCACGTGTGCTGTGAAATCATATTTTTAAATGAGTGGCTGAAATAAGGCAAAGTTTTTTGGGATTAATTGATGAGGCAGATCTAAATAGCATATATTCTACAGAGTTTAAGGGGAAGTGTATATTAGGCAGCTGTAGCATTGGGAGAGCCCAGCAGGAGGGTATTAACAAGTCTCAGTAGCCTGGTGGTTTCTTTGAAAGAGTTATGGTGGTAGGTGTTGGGAATGTGAGAGCTAAGAGAAATCTTTAAGACCTGACTCACATGGAATGAGAGGACAGGTAGGACAAAATGGCATTTCTGTGCCAGAAGAGTAGAAGAACCCTACAGGGCAAGGGGTAGCCAGGTGATAGGTAGGAAAAATAAACGTGTATCAGGATATACTATGAAGTATAAAGCCAAGTTAGGATTATCAAGAAATTAAGGCCTAGCCTTTAGGGAATAATGATACCTATCTCACAGGTTTATGGTGAGGAATAATTGAACTAATAACAGGCAAAATGCCTCGCTTTGGCCCTGGTACTATTACTAATGCAATTAATAATTGCTGTTGCTATTGCTGTCTGGCTTTAGAGATTGATGAGAAAGGAGGGCAGACGTTTAGGTTAGTCATTAGAGTAGTTGTTTGGGGGAATGAAAAGCCACTTGAACATTTCTCAACTCCAGGTGTGCTGTAAATGTTCTCCTCCCTCTTGCCATAGGCACCAAGGACTCTATTCTTTTAAAACTTGATGCTACTTAGTTATTTTTTCTCTAAGTCTGGCTGTGGAGTAGAATCTACAATCTTGCCATCTTTCTCCAAGTCGTAGGATGCAGTTTATAATCTGAGGATTAAAAAAAAACAACATAAGGAAGTTAAAATGTGTAAGCAGGACTTTGGCATTTTGCCATGTTGGGATAACAGGATTTTTCCTCTGTGTGGCCAGCTTCCAAGATGGCCCTAATGATCTCTGCTTCCTGATACCTGATTATTCCATTGCATAATCCCCTCACACATTGTTTGTGTGGTCAGTAGAATATGGTGGAAGTGATGGATAATCCAAGGATAGGTTATAAAAGACACTGTGGCTTTTGCCTCTTCTCTCCCTTTGTGCTGCCCTCCCCTCTCTATGCTCCTCCCCCTTGCTCATTCAGAGTAGTTAGCTGCCATGTTGTGAATAGCTCTATGGAGAGGCCCATGTGGTGAGAAATTGAGGCCTCCTGCCAACAGCTAACAAGGAACTGAGGCCTCTAGCCAACAGTGTGTGACTGAGTCTTCTTGGAAGCAGATCTTCCAGCCCTTGTCAAGTTTCCAGCTGTAAACTACTGGCCCACGGACATCTTGACTGCAACCTCATGAGATATCCTGAGCCAGAACCACCCAGCTAAGCTGCTTCTTGATTGCTGAACCTCAGAAACTGTGTGAAAAAAATAAATGCTTGTTTTTTTAAGATGCTAATAAGTTGGGGTAATTTGTTACGCAGTAATAATATACCTTTCCTCCTTAAACAACTTGAGAACATATAAATATGTAAACAGTGATTTTTAGACGTTGGATGGCAGGTGTCATCAGACTGATTCCTGAGAGAATGGAAACAAATGAGGTAAGCTCTTCTACACCAGTTTGCAGTAAAGCCTAGAGGTTGTTCATAGGCTGCAGTGCAAGGAGGAAGAACCAAAACAGCTCACTTTTGCTAAGATTAGGAAACAAAAGTGAGTTTGAGAAGGCCAAGGTGGTTAGAATTGCAGGGCACAGTGCCAGAGAGAAGAGACTTGGGGGAAGAGGGGTGAGTATATAAGTAAGTAAAAAAGTACACTCAAACATGAAAACATTCTGGAGATCTGCAGAGGGTGCTTCTTGAGTTTTTAACTGAGTTCCAATCTGTAAATGCATGACTAAGACCTACTCAAAGTCAGGGAAAGAACTACTGGAAGGCAGTAAGAAAACAATTTCCAGAGATCATGCAAGGCTGTTAATAGTTTATATCTAGATCATTCGGAGTCTAAAGACCTTGTAATACATGAGGCATTGGGAAGAGTCCTCAGAAGACTTCAAATGATCCCAAGTAGTTTAATTGTACACCAGAAAAAGTCCAACACTAGAGGAATACAACACAATTCGGAATCCAACAATAAAATTTATGGTTTCAATCATTCAGTCAAAAATTACAATGCTTGCTTCACCTTGAATAAGGGATAGAACATCTAGACAGATCAGTATGGAAATAGAGGTCTTGCACAGCATTATAAGCCAGTTGGATCTAATAGATACACACAAAACACCCAGTAAGAGCAGAATACACATTTTTTCCCATGTGCACGTGAAACACTCTACAAGGGGTAGTCCATATGTTAGACCACAAAACCCCCCCCTCCTTTTTTTTTTTAAAATTTTTAAATTTATTTATGACAGGGGTGGGGGGCAGAAACACAGGCAGAGGGAGAGGGAGAAGCAGGCTCTATGCAGGGAGCCCAACACGGGACTCGATCCTGGGTTTCCAGGATCACAGACCCGGCCGAAGGTGGTGCTAAACTGCTAGGCCACTGGGCTGCCTACACACGCACACAAAATCTCAATACAGTTTAAGTAACTGAAATCATAAAAGTATCTTGGTCACACTGGTGTGAAACTAGAAGTCAATAATACTGGGAAACTCACAAATACGTAGAAATTAAACAACATACTCGTAAATACCCAGCAGGTCAAAGGGGGAAATTAGAAAATAATTATACACAAGTAAAAATGAAAACACAGCATACCACAACTTAATGAGATGCAGCAAAAGCAGTGCTCAGAGGGAAATTTGTAGCAGTAAGTACCTATATTTAAAAAGAAGAGCTCAAAAGAATTCAAATAATCTAATTTTTCACCTTATGGAAACTAGAAAAAGTGGAGCAAATTAAACTCAAAGTGAGCCAAAGAAAGGAAATAATAAAGATTAAAATGGAGACAAGTGAAATGGAGTATAGGAAATAACAGAATCAGCATAACCAAAAGTTCATTCTTTGAGGAATCAACAAAATTTACAGACCTTTACCTAGACTCACAAAAAAGGGGGGGAAAGCAGTGATGCATGTAACTAAAATCAGAAACGAAAGTGGGAATATTGCGGCTGAAATATTTATTTCTTTATTGAAGAAATAAAAAAGGTTATAAGAGAATACTATTAATAACTGTATATTAACAAATTGGATAACCTATGTGAAATGGACAAATTCTTAGAAACAGATAACCAAAACTGACTCAAGAAGCAATAGAAAATGTGAACTGATCTATAAGAAGCAAACAGATTGCATTAGTAATAATAATAAAAAAATCCCTCCCAAAGAAAGAAAAGTCCAGGACCAGATGATATTACTGGTGAATTCTACCAAACATTTAAAGAATTAACACCAGTTCATCTCAGACTCTTCCCCAAAATAGGACATAGAACAATTCCTAATTCAGTGAGACCAGCATTACTCTGATACCAAAGCCAGCCAGACACCATGAGAAACAATGCAAAAATTACAGATTGATATTCCTTATGAATACAACTGCAAAAATCTTCAACAAAACACTAAGAAACTGAATCCTGTCGTATATTTAAATGGTTATATACCATGACCAAATGGAATTTATCCAGGTAGGAATGCCCAGAGCTGTTCAGCATAGGGAAATCAGTATAATACACTGCCTTACAAGGATGAAGATAAACAAACAAACATCATCAGTTAATAAGGAAGACTTTTGAAAAATATAACACCTGTTTGTAATAGAAACACTCCAAAACTAGGAAAAGAAGGGAAATTCTTCAGTATGATAAAAGGGATTTATGAAAAACTCACAGCTAACCTCCAATTCAACAGTGAAAGACTGAACACTTTTACCTGTGATCAGGAACAAGACAAGTGTGCTTACTTTTGTACTGCTCTTCAACATTGTGGTAGGAGTCACAGCCAGAGAAGTTAGGCAAGAAAAAGAAAAAACATCCAAATTGGGAAAGAAGTAAAATTGTTTCTATTTGTAGACATCATGAACTCATAATAAAAAACCCCAAAGAATCTGCAGAAACCCACTAGAGCTAATACACAATTCAGAAAAATTGGTATAAGAGCAACACACAAAATAAAATTGTTTCTGTATACTAGCAATGAATAATCCCAAAAGGAAACTAAGAAAACTGTTCCATTTAATATTGTTCAAAAACCTAAGAAATTGAAAGATTTGTATACTAAAAGCTACAAAACATTGTTGAAATTAAATAAAATAACTTAAAGAAGACCTAAATAAATGGAAAGATATTCTGTGTTATTGTTGAGGTGGTAGTACTATGCAAAGCAATGTGCAGATTCAATGTGATCTCTATCAGAATTCTAGTGACCTTTTTGCAGAACTAGAAAAGCAGATTCTTAAATTTACATGAAATTGTAGTAGGCCAAAACTCTGTTCTTGAAAATGAATAGAGTTGGAGGACTCATACTTGTCCATTTCTAAAACATACTGTAAAGCTCCAGTAGTCAAAACAGTGTAGTACTGACATAAGGATAGACATATAAATTAATGGAAAAGAATTGAGAGGGGAAAAATAAAATAATATACACATTCTAAATGGATCAATGACCTAAACATAAGAACTAAAACCCTGACAACAACAAAACTACAAACAACCCAACTAAAAAATGGGCAAAGGACTTGAATTGACAATTCTCTAAAGAAAATATAAAAATAGCCAATATACAAATGCAGAAATACTCGAACTTGTTAGTGATGAGGGAAATGCAGATAAAAATCACAATGATGTATCACTTCATCCCCAGTAGCATGGTTAGTATAAAAAACAAAACCAGTAACTAGTGTGGGTGAGGATGTAGAGAAGCAGATCCTTGTACATTGCTGGTGGGAATGTAAAATGGTTTACCTTCTGTGGAAAATAGTCTGGCAGTTCTATAAAAAATTAAACATAGGATTAGCATATAACCCAGGCATTCCACTCCTAGGTGTATACCCAAAAGAACTGAAAACATACACACACACACACACGCTAGTTCATAGTAATACTATTTACAAGAGTCAAATGATGGAAGCAGCCCAAATGCCTGTAGATGGAAGAATGAACAAATTTTGATATATACATACCATTGGCTCTTATTCAACTATATATAAAAAAACAAAACAAAACTGAAATACTGATATATGCTACAGTGTGGTGAACCTTGAAAAACGTTTTGCTGAGTGAAATAAGTCAGATGCAAAGGTCACGTACTATATGATTCCATTTATATGAAATATCCATAATGAGTAATTCTGTATAAACAGAACTCAGATTGGTGTTTGCTAGGGCCTAGAGGTAAGGGAAATAGAATGCAGCTGCCTAATGGGTACAAAGTTTCTTTGTGGGGTGATAAAAATACTTTGGAACAAGATAGAGGTGGTAGTTGCACAACATTGCAAATGTACTAAAAGCCACTGGTTTGTTCATTTCAAAATGCTTAATTTGGTGTTATATCAATTTTACCTCAAAATAAAAAATAAGTTGGATTCAAGATGGTGCTGTAGGAAGACCATGAGCTTGCTCCTCCTGCAACAAATAACCACATATGAAATAATTTCCTCTTAAAAGACCACAAGACCAAAGGAACAGAGCCTCTATAACAAAGGACAAAAAAGAGCATTGAGATGGGGAGAAGATGTGGAGACATCATTTTGCAAAGACACCCATCCCAGGTGTGATACACAATCAGGAGAAAACTCAAAAATACAAAACTTTTCCCAAGGAGCAAGAGCAAGTTCCTATTGTTCTTCACAATAGGAACCCAAATCCTTAGGTCCTGCACAAGAGAGATAAGCCACCTAAACACCAGGCTTTGAAAACCAACCGGGATTATATCAAGAGAAACCATAAAACTAGGGAATGGAGAACCCATTCTCATAGCGTTTGCACATATACTCACCCCAGGACCAGCACAGAAATACCACATTGAAAAGTGCCTTTGTGGGCAGCATGGGTGGCTCAGTGGTTTAGCACCACTTTCAGCCCAGGGTGTGATCCTGGAGACCTGGGATTGAGTCCCATGTCAGGCTCCCAGCATGGAGTCTGCTTCTCCCTCTTTCTGTGTCTCTGCCTCTCTCGGTCTCTGTGTCTCTCATGAATAAATAAATAAAATCTTTAAAAAAAAAAGGGCTTTTGTGAAGAAGACCCACTTAGTAATTTTAAGGCATCTGTCAGGCAGGAAACTGTTGGGACATTTCTCTGGAAATGAAGACATTGATGGGTGCTGTATTTGTGAACTCATCCTACCTTGCTAATGTTAGTTCTGGTGGAAACCATTTTGTAATTATCTTTCAAATTGCTAGAGCCAGTGGGCACACCCAGCTGAGAACCCTGCCCACTCCCACAGTGCAATCACATGTTGGAGCCAGGTGAAAGCTCTACACAGCCACATGCTGCAGCCGAGTTAGATGCCAACTTCACTCACCCTGTGCTACAGACATGGTGCCACCACAATAGCCAGTGCATACAACCCACATGAGGATCTAGCTCTGGTGATCAGAGGGGATTTTGCTTTTGAGGTGCACGTGACACCTCCTACACAAGGCTGCTCCTTCAAGGCTGCTCCACAAGGAGAGATAGGTTGATTTGCTGATAACTAAAAACAAATGAGTTAGGCAAGATGAGAGACAATGTTCGAAGTGAAAGAAAAAGATAAAACATCAGAAAATGATATTTATGAAATGGAGATATGCAATCCAAACCTGATAAAGAGTTCAAAGTTAATGGTCATACAGCTGCTCACTGAACTTGGGAGAAGAATAGATGAACACAGATCTTTCATAAAGAGACAATAAAAGAAAGGTCAAACGGAAGTTACAGAGCTGAAGAGCAAACTAAATTGAAAAATATACAAGGCGGGTTCAACAGCAGACTGGATGAACTGAGTATTGGAAAAGTGAACTGGATGACAGAGCAATGGAGCTCACATAGGCACAGTAGTGAAAACAAAAGAATTTTAAAAAATGAAGATAAGGGATCCTTGGGACAACATCAGGTGGGATAACATTCGCTTGGGATAACATTCATATTCAGCAGAAACTTTGCAGGCCAGAAGAGAGTGGCATGACGTATTCAAAGTGCTGAATGGAAAAAAACAAAACAAAACAAAAACAAACAGAAAACTTCCAACCAAGAATTCTGTACTTGGCAAGGTTATCATTCAGAATTGAAGGAGAGATTAAGAGTTTTCAGATAATCGAAACATAAAGGAGTTCATCACTATTAAATCAGCCTTATAAGGAATGTTTAAGGATCTTCTATAAACTGAAAAGAAATGACATTAATAACAAAATGTATGGAAGTAAAAATCTCACTGGAAAAGGTAAATATATATTAAAAGTAGTGGATCAGGGGTGCCTGGGTGGCCCAGTCAATTAAGCATCCAACTCTTAATTTTGGTTCAGGTCATGATCACAAGGTTATGAGATAGAGCCCCATATCAAGCTCTGTGCTGGGTGTGGAGCCTTCTTTTTTTTTTTTAATTTTTATTTATTTATGATAGTCACAGAGAGAGAGAGAGAGGCAGAGACACAGACAGAGGGAGAAGCAGGCTCCATGCATCGGGAGCCTGATGCGGGATTCGATCCCGGGTCTCCAGGATTGCACCCTGGGCCAAAGGCAGGCGCCAAACCGCTGCGCCACCCAGGGATCCCGGTGTGGAGCCTTCTTGAGAGTCCCTCTCTCCCTCTCTCTCTGCCCCCCCCCCCCGCCAAAAAAAAATTAAAGTGGAGGATAAATCACTTACAAAGCAAGTATAAAGCTTAAAGACAAAAATAGTAAATTGAAACTATGATAATTAGTTAAGGACTGCATAAAATGATACAAAACGTGGCATCAAAAATATAAAACGTGGGCAGCCTGGGTGGCTCAGTGGTTTAGTGCCGCCTTCAGTCCAGGGCCTGATCCTGGAGACCCGGGATCAAGTTCCACATCGGGCTCTCTGCATAGACCCTGCTTCTCCCTCTGCCTGTGTCTCTGGCTCTCTCTCTCTCTCTCTCTCTCTCTCTCTCTCTCTGTGTGTCTCTCATGAATAAATAAATTAAAAATCTTAAAAAAATATATAAAACATGGGCAGGGGTGAAGAAAATATGTTTTGGAATATGTTCAAATTTAACTACTGTTGTCTCAAAGCAGACCATTCTATACATAATAAGTTATATATGAACCTCATAGTAACCACAAAGCAAAAAGTTACAATAAATACACAAGAGAAAATGAGAAAGGAGTCTGAATATAACACTAAAGAAAGCAAACCAGAAAGAAAGAGAAATAAGAAAGGAGCAGAGGAACTATGAAAACAGCCAGAAAACAACAAAATGGAAATAAGTACATACTTTACTGTAATTGTAAATGGACTAAACTCTCTATTCAAAAGATGCAGTGGCTGAATGGATTTAAGAAAAAGCAAAACAAGACCATATATATATACACATACACACACACACACACACACACACACGAGTCTCACTTCAGAAGTAAGGATATATATGGACTAAAAATGAAGGGATGGGGAAGGCTATTCCATGCAAATAGGAATGAAAAGAAAGCTGGAAGGGTGCCTGGATGGCTTTGTTGGTGGAGCATGTGCCTCTTGATTGCAAGGTAATGAGTTCAAGCCCCAGGTTGGGTGTAGAGCATATTAAAAAAAAAAAAAAAGCTATTATAGCAAACAAAGTAGATTTGAAAGCAAAAATCATAATAATAGCCAAGGAAGGGCATTACATAATGATAAAGGGGTCAGTCCAAAAGAAGAAATAACATTAATAAATATGTATGCACCCAAAATAGGAACATCAAGACATCTAAAGCAAATATTGACAGACCTAAAGGGAGAAATTGATAGCAATTCAATAATAGTAGAGGACTTTGACACCCACTTACATCAATGATTAGATCATCCAGACAGAAAATTAATAAGGAAACATCAGCCTTATATGACATCAGATGGCCTTAATATATTCAGAACATTCCATTCAAAAGCAACAATACATGTTATTCTCAAGTGCACATGGAATCTTCTCTGGGCTAGAGCACATGTTAGGCCACCAATTAAGCCTCAGTAAATTAAAAAAGATTGACTCCTATTGACCATCTTTTCTGATTACAATGAATATGAAACTAGAAATCAATTACAAGAAGAAAACTTGAAAACACTAAAATGGGGGGGTTAAATGTCATGCTGCTCAACGACCAATAGATATTGAAGATAGCAAAGACATGCTGAGAGATGAAAATAGAAATATAAGTACTGAGAGACAAATGAAAAAAAAACTCTGACATACCAAAATCTTTGGTATGTCAAAAGCAATTGACATACCAAAGCAATAGTAAATTGCTTAAAAGCAATTTTAAGATACTATATCAACTTAATTAACATTATATTTTATGATATTAAATATAATATTAATATGTTAATATTATAGTAATACAGGACTACCTCAAGAAACAAGAAAGATCTCAACCTAATTTACACCTGAAGGAGCTAGGAAAAAAGGACCAATGAAGCTCAAATTAGTGGAAGAAAAGAATAATAGAGATCAGAGGAGAAATAAATGAAATAGAGACTGAGAAATAATAGAAAATTAATAAAGCTAAGAGACAGTTCATTGAAAAGATAAAGTTGACAAACATATAGACTAACCAAGAAAAAAAGAGAAAGCCCTAATATCAAAACCAGAAATTGAAACAGGAGAAATTACATTTGACACCACAGTAAAAAGGATCATTAGAGACCATTAGCAAATATATGCTAACAAATCGGACAAACTAGAGGAAATGGATAAATTCCTAGGAACATAGTCTTTCAGGACTGAATCATTAAGAAATAGAAAATCCGAATGAACTAATTACTACTAAGGAAATTGGTCAGTAATCAAAAACCTCCCAACAAGGAAAAGTCCAAGATCAGGTGGTTTCACTGGATTTCTACCAAACGTTAAAAAAAATTTAATACCCATCCTTTTCAAACTTTTCCAAAAAATTGAGGAGAGGATACTTCCAAACTCATTTTGTGAGGCCTGGTAGCAAACCAGATTAGGATACCACATAAGGGATGCCTGGGTGGCTCAGTGGTTTGAGCATCTGCCTTTGGCTCAGGTTGTGATCCTGGGGTTTGAGTCCCACACTGGGCTCCCCATAGGGAGCCTGCTTCTCCCTCTGCCTGTGTCTCTGCTTTTCATGAATAAATAAAATCTTTAAAAATAAAAGGACACCACATACAATTTTAAAGAAAATTACAGGCCAATATCACCAATGAATATTGATGCAAAAATTCTCAACAAAATATTAGCAAACTGAGGATAATTAAGAGGATAATAAATCATGGTCAAGTGAGATTTATTTGAGGGATGCAAGGATTACTCAACATCCATAAATCAGCTAACATGATACACCACATTAACAAAATGAAGGAAATAATTGTATGATCATCTTTGTAGATGCAGAAAAAGCATTTGACAAATTTCAACATGCATTTTTGACAAGAACTCTCAAAAGAAGTGGATACAGAGGGAATGTACCTCAACATAACAAAGGCATAATAAACCCACAGTTAACATTATACTCAGTGGTAAACAGATGAAAGCTTTCCCTCTAAGATCAGGAATAAAAGGATGCTCACTCTCCCCACTTTTATTCAACACAGTGTTGGAAATCCTAGCTACAGCAATTGGTAGGAAGAGGAAATAAAAGGCATCCAAATTGGAAATGAAGAAGTAAAACTCACTACCTAAATATGAGATGATACTATATATAGAAAACCCAACGGACTTCACCAGAACCTTTTACAACTAATAAATGAATTCAGTAAATTAATGGGATACAAAAGCAACATATGGAAATCTGTGGGGTTTCTATAATGAGTTATCAGAAAGTAATTGAGAAGGCAATCTCATTTATAATTGTATCAAAAAGAATAAAGTACCCAGCAATAAATTTCATCAAGGAGGTTTAAGACCTATACCCTGAAAACTAAGACACCATGAAAGCAACTGAAAAGGATACAAAGATAAATACATTATCATGCTCATGGACTGGAAGAATTGATATTGAAATATCCATAACACCCAAAGCAAGCTGCAAATTCAGTGCAATCCTTATAAAAATTCCAGTGGTATTTTTGATAAAGCTAGACCAAATAATTCTAAAATTTATGTGGAACCACATCCTCACCAATACTTTTTTCCTTTTCTCCTTCCTTTCTTCCTTTTCTTTTTTGATTAATGGTCATTCTGATGGGTGTGAAGTAGTATTTCATTGTGGTTTTGATGTGCATTTTTCTGATAATTAGTGATTTTGAGTATCTTTTCATATGCTTGATGGCTATTTGTATATCATCTTTGAAGAAATGTCTATTTGAGTTTCTTGCCTTTTTTTAAAAATTGAGATTTATTTATTGTTGTTTTTGAGAGATCAGAATTCTTTATATATTCCGGATATTGGTTCCTTATCCAGATAGATGATTTGCAATGGAAACAACTTTTGAGAAGCAGAATCTGAGAGAATTTATTTTCAGCAGATTTGCACTACAAGAAATCTTAAAGGAAGCTATTTAGGCAAAAGGAAAATACTTAACAGGTGGAAATTTGGATCTGTGAAAACGAATGAAGAGTGCAAGAAATGATAAAATATGGGGTAAATATAAAATATATTTTTTTCATTTTTAAACCTTTCAAAAGATAGTTATTTAAAGCAAAGATAATAGTGAATTAGTGTACTAGCATACATGAAAATAGATTGATTAACTGATGTCAGTAGCATGGAGAATGGTACAGGAGAAAGGGAAGTATAGTATTTTTAGGTGCTTATACCCTATGTAAAGTGGTATAATATTTATTTGAGGGTATACTTTTTATATTTTAGAACAAATGCTAATAAAAAATAAAGAAAAACAATGTATAAGCCCATGGTGGGAGATGAAATTGAATATTATAAACTGATCAGTCCACAAAAAGGCAGGCAAAAGTGAAAAAAGGAGTAAACAAGAGATATAAACAAGAAATGGGACAAAAATAGCAAAATACTAGATTTAAATCTTACTCTTTTGATAATTAAATATAAATGACCTAAACAATCTAGTTACAAAGTAATATTCAGATTGATTGGCTAGAAAAGCAATACTCAAATATATGGTGTCAAGAAACTTATTTTGAATATAAGGGTAAAGATAGATTAAAAGTACAAAGATTGCATCTGGCTCATATGTAGTAAGAGGGACTCTATTTATACTCATCATGAAACAATCCCGTGCTCCATAAAACAGAGTACACAAAATGTAATTTTGAAGACATTGCACATGAGGCAGTGATGGTTAGTGATTCTTGACTGGCAAGAAACAAGTGAGGTAAGCCCTACAATGGCCTGAGCCTACCACACTGAGAGACTTCCAGGCACTGAGAACTGAGGTGTGGAGCTTGGCACATTCCCCTAGTTGAGGAAATGTTGCTCTGGATTTGAATCACAAATTATAAAAGCAAGAGAACAAAATATTTCCAAATCACTTAACTATATCCCAGAACAAAGTTCAGGAAGATTTATAGGAGTGGGAAATACGGGATCCCTGGGTGGCTCACTGGTTTAGCACCTGCCTTCGGCTCGGTATGATCCTGGAGTCCCGGGATTGAGTCCCACATTGGGCTCCCTGTGTGGAACCTGCCTCTCCCTCTGCCTCTCTCTCTCTCTGTCTCTCATGAATGAATAAATAAAATCTTAAAAAAAAAAAAAAAAGGAGTGGGAAATACCAGCATGCAAGTTGAAATTCATAGTGCATGTCATTCAGATTCCCATATATGCCTAAAAACATGACCCATAATGAAAATAATCATAGTGATACAGAATTGACATAGATGATGGAATTAGCAGAGGATGTTAAAACTATTTGCTATAATTATACTCCATATGTTTAGAAAGTTGGAAACATGTAAGATGCAAAAAGATCTATATAGAACTTTTAAAGATGAAAACTCCATCTGAGATGGAAAATATACTGGATGAGAAAAATAGCAGATTAGACCTTGCAGGGAAAAGATTAATGAACTTGAAGGCATAGCAATAGAAACCAGCTGATAGAAACATACAGAGAAAAAAAAAGGGGGTTGGGGAAACATCGATTAGCTGTAGGATACCTCAAACAAATATATAAATAGAGTTCCTAAAAATGGCAGGGTACATAAAAATGTATTTCCAGAAATAGTGGTCAAAAACTTTCCAAATACGTTTCATTAAGATGAAACCATAAACCCAGACTTTCCAAATAAGTTTTATTAAGATGAAACCATAGGGAAGTTCAGTGAGCTACTAAGTATAGGAGGTAAAGAGGAAACTACACCCAGGTATTCAAATTACCAAATACAAGTGATAAAGAGAAAAATCTTAAAAGGAGTCAGAGAAAATGACATGATCAAGTTGTGCACAAGAAACCAAGATAAAGATAGTATTAGATTTCTTGTCAGAACCAATATAAGCAAGAAATCAGAGGAATAGCGTCTTCAAAATACTGAAAGATGAAAAAGTAATATCCCTAGAATTCTATATTTGGCAAAAATTTGTTTCAGAAATAAGATGAAAAAATTCATTTTCAGACAAAGGGAAGCTGAAGAAATTAATTGCTAACACTTCCTCCACTACAAGAAAATTTTATTGCATCTTATTTTATGATTTTCCTTATTTGAGAGAGAGAGAGAATGCATGAGAGAGACTGAATGAGCACGAGCATAGGGGAGGGGCAGAGGGAGAAGTAGACTCCCTGCTGAGTGGGGAGTCTGATGCAGGAATAGATCTCAGGACCCTGGGATCATGACTTGAGCCAAAGGCAGATGCTTAACCAACTGAAATACCCAGGTCCCCCTTCAGGAAAATTTTAAAGTATGCACCTCATTCATAGGAAAATGGTATCAGTTGAATAATTATAATAAAAAAAGAACATAATAAATGGTAACTACTTGGGAAAATATATAGAATTTCTTAATCTCTTTAAAATGTAATAGTTTTAGGTAAAAATATTAATGAGATACTGTATGGTGTATAGCATACATAAAGTAAAATGTACAATAATAGTAGCTTAAAGGGTGAGGGAGAAATGGAAGTATAAGATTCTTTTTTTTTTTTTTTTTTTTTTTTAAATTTTTTATTTATTTATGATAGTCACAGAGAGAGAGAGAGAGAGAGAGAGGCAGAGACACAGGCGGAGGGAGAAGCAGGCTCCATGCACCGGGAGCCTGATGTGGGATTCGATCCCGGGTCTCCAGGATCGCGCCCTGGGCCAAAGGCAGGCGCCAAACCGCTGCGCCACCCAGGGATCCCCGAAGTATAAGATTCTTATGCTCTACACTGGGTGGTGGTTTTAATATCTCTTAAAGATAGACTGTGATAAAGATATATATTGTAAACTCTAAGGCAGCCACTAAAGTAAATCATAACTAAGAAGTGAAGAAAAGCAGATCATGTAAAATAATCAAACAGAAGTCATGACAATATGAAAAAGGAAAGATCAGCTTGGACAAATATAAATAGCAAGATGACTTGTTCTAATGAACAAGATGAAATGTTCTAATGAATAATAGCCACATTAGATACATAAATGTGAATATATTCTGAATACCCCCATTCAGAGGGCAAGATTGAGTAAAAGGTAAGATCCAATGATATACTTACTACAAGAAGCACTTTTAACTAGAAATACAAATAGATTAAATGTAAAGAGTGGAAAATGATACAATGTGGTAACCTATTTGAAAGAAACTTGGAGTGAGTTTATTAATTTCAGACAAAGGAGATTTCAGTATTATCTGGGATTAAGGTTATGTCATAGTGATAATGGGGTCAGTTAATTAAGAGGACATACTGGGTTTAATGTTTATGCACCTAATAACTGAACTTCAAAACATTCAATACTAAATTAATAGAAATGCAAAGATAAATTCACAACTATAGTCAGAGATTTCAGTAACCCTTTTCAATAATTGATGTAACAAGTGGACAGAAAATTACCAAAGGTACAATTAAGTTAGATGCTATTGTCAATCAGCTTCACTTATATCTAGATTTACAGAAGAGCAGAATACATATTTGTTCAAAAGTTTACAGAACATTTACCAAAATACAACTGTGAAAGAAGTCTCAATAAATTTAGAAGGATTCAGTTCATAAAGAATCTTCTCAGACCACAGTGGAATTATATTTTTTAAGATTTTATTTATTTATTCATAGAGACAGAGAGAAAGAGAGAGAGGCAGAGACACAGGCAGAGGGAGGAGAAGCAGGCATCATACAGAGAGCCCGACGTGGGACTCGATCCAGGGTCCAGGATCACGTCCTGGGTTGCAGGTGGCGCTAAACCGCTGCGCCACTGGGGCTGCTCAACCACAGTGGAATTAAATTAGAAATCATTAATAGAAAGATCCTTGGAAAAATTCCCAAATATTTGGAAATTAAATAGCATGCTTATAAGTAATCTGTTAGAAGAAGAAATCAAGTGGGAAATTGGGAAATATTTTAAACTGAATGAGAACAAAAACAACATTAAAAATGCTGCTAAAACACCATCTATAGAGGGGAGTCTATAGCTTTAATGTCTACATTAGAACATAAAGATCTCAAATAAATAACTTCTGTTTCTGCTTTAAAAAAGTGGGAAAAGAAGAGTAAATTAATCCCAAAGGAAGTAGAATAAAATAATAGATAATCTGAATAGCCCTCTATGTATTAAATAAATTGAAATTGTAGTTAAAAATCTCCTTAAAAGGAAAACTTGAGGTCTGGATCGTTTCACTGGTGAATTATGTAAAACGCTATAAGAAGCAATAATATCAATTCTACATCAACTTTTTAAAATTATTTGAAGTACAGGGAATATTTTCCAAAGCCTGTGATGCTAGCATTACTGGGAAACCAGAATTAAACTTCAGAATAATACGACTTGTGAATATAGATGCAAAAATCTAAACCAAATTTCAGCAAATCAAATTCAACAGTGTATTAAAAGGTTAATATGTCATGACCACTTGACGTTTATCCCAGGAATGCAAGGTTGGTTTAACCAAAAAATCAATATAATTCACATTTACAAACTAAAAAGTAAAAATCATGATCATCTCAATAAATGCAAAAAAATCATTTGAGTAATTCATAACCATTCCTGATTTAGAAAAACCCAAAACAACCTTTAACTAGGAATAGAAGTGAGATGCCTCAGTCTGATAATGGACATTCATGACACACCTCATTTACTGACATTGTACTTACTGATGAAAGATTGAATACTTTCTTTGTAAAATCAGGAATAAGAGATGTTTATTTTCACCAGTCTTACTCAGCGTTGTCCTAGAGGTTCTAGCTAGTGCAATCAGGGAAGCAAAAAAAGATAAATGTTGTTCACATGGGAAAGGAAAGAGTAAAACTATTCTTATTCACAGGTGACCTGATTGTCTATGTTGAAAATCTCATAGAATCCCATTAGCACTAATTGAATGAGTTTAGTAGGTTGAAGTATCTAAGATTGTTTACAAAAATCAGATGGGTTTCTGTGAAGTAGTAAGGAACAACCATAAATTGAAATAAAAATTACCACTTAAAAATATAAAAATATGAAATACTTACTGATACATTAAAATATGTTAAAATTGAAAACTACAAAATACCAGTGATAGAAAGTGAAGGATACTGGGGCACCTGGGTGGCTCCGTCAGTTGGTTAAGTTGTCTCCCTTTGGTTTACTTTGGTCATAATCTCAGGGTCCTGAGATTAAGCCCTGTGTAGGGCTCCCTGCTCAGTGGGGAGTCTGCTTCTCCCTCTCCCTCAGCCCCTTCCCACCTGTGCTTGCTCTCTCTCAAATAAATAAAATCTTTGAAAAAAAGTGAAGCTACCTAAATAAATTGAGACGGTTGATACAGATTCTGTATTTTGAATTAAACTATTTGCTAAAATATTTGTAATCCCGAGGCACCTGGGTGGCTCAGCCAGTTGTGTCTACCTTTGGCTCAGGTCATGATCCTTGCCGTCCTGGGATTGAGCCCTATATCTGGCTCCCAGCTCAGTGGGGAGTCTGCTTCTTCCTTTCTGTCTGCCTCTCCCTTGCTTTCTCTCTCACATTCTCTCTCTCACTCTCTTAAGTAAATAAAATCTTAAAAAAAATACATATATATTTGTAATCCCCAAACCAATACTTGCAGTGCTTTGCAGAGTGGCACAAAATTTGAGTTTCCTGATGTATAGTCTGAAATGAGAATGAACAAGGTGACATTCTGTTTTCTTGTTTTAGTTCTCATGCATTAAGCCAGTGTCCTTTTCTTGGTCTATTCAGTGCCACAATTTTAGTATTTTTGTAGTTTTTTTGTTGTTGTTTTGATTTAGTTGTTTAAAATGGTTCCTAAACATGATGCTGGAGTGCTGTGTAGAATTCTTAAGCACAAGAAAATTGTGATGTGCCTTATAGAGAAGGCACATGTATTTAGATAAGCTTTGTTCAGGCAGGAGTTAGAATATCGTAAGCTCTGAGTTCAGTGTTAATGAATCAACAATATATACTAAGTAGTGGAAATACACAAAAGACAAGGTAACATATTGATTGAGAAAAAGTGACACAAGTTTATAGGAACTTGTCTTTTCTCTAGCAGCAGTGATAATTCTCTGTTCATGGTGACATTATAAAACATAATTATCATTGATATATTATTTCAATATTGAGAATCAACTGTATAACCTGTACATGACTTAGAAAACTCAATTTTGTTAAAATGTTGATTTTCATCAAATTAATCTGTATATTCAAGGTAATTTTTCCCCAATCCTTGCAGGCATTTTGCCTAAAATAAAACTCATATGTAAATGTAGAAGCTTAGAATAGCCAAAACAAGTGTGAAAAACAACAGTGTTGGGGGGACACTCTTACCTAATTTCAAGAAATATTATAAAGCAACAGTAAAAGCAACATTGGCATTAAAAATAGACAAATAGATCAATGAAAAAGTCCAGAAATAAACCCACTTACATACCAATAACTGATTTTGACAAAGCCGTAAAAAGCAATACAGTGAAAAATGTAATAGCATTTTTCACAAATAGTGCTTGAGCCTTGGATATTGATCTACAAAAAATGGAACTGAATCAATATTTTGCACCATGTACAAAGGTTATTTCAAAATGGCTCAGAGACCTAAATGTACAACCTTAAACTATAGAGCTTCTAGAAGAAAATGTAGGAGAAAATCTTTGAGACTTTCAACTAGGTAATGATTTCTTAGATACAACACCAAGAGCACAATGTGAAAATGGACAAATTGATAAACTAGATGTTACTAAAATTTAAGTCTGCTCTTCAAAAGACCTGGTAAGAAAATGAAAAGAGATGCCAGATTCTGGGAGAAAAATCTTTGCAAAACATGTACCTGATTAATGACATATTTAGAATATATAAAGAACTCTTCAAATAAAACAATAAGAAAAATAACCCAATTTAAAAAATAGGTAAAATATTCAGATGGATGCTTCATTACAGGATAAATACAGATAGTGTGGAAAAAATGAAAAGATGATCAACACATATAGTCATTAGGGAAATGCAAATTAAAATCACGGTGAGATACCATTACACAGCTATTAGAATGGCTAAAATTAAGATTGATCATATCAAATGTGGTAAGGTTACACCATGTTTTAGCATTGTTTAAATCCCAAGGTGATGGGATCCCTGGGTGGCGCAATGGTTTGGCGCCTGCCTTTGGCGCCTGCCTTTGGCCCGGGGCGCGATCCTGGAGATACGGGATCGAATCCCACGTCGGGCTCCCGGTGCATGGAGCCTGCTTCTCCCTCTGCCTGTGTCTCTGCCTCTCTGTCTCTCTCTGTGTGACTATCATGAATAAATAAATAAAAATTAAAAAAAATAAATCCCAAGGTGACTTCATTTGTAAGTTAGGAATTGTAGACATGGCACTTTCGGCCTGCTTTGAATCAGGTCCTTGAGCATCTTACTGTTTTTCAGAACCTTGGTGGCCTGGCAAAGACTAGCAAAGCAAAGACAGTAGCAAATAGTGTCTAATAAGACTTTTACACTATAAACCACTCCCTACTTTTGGAATGGCTTTGTAAAATATTTTAAATATAAAGTTTATGTATATATATATTCATCATAAAAAGGTAAAACAATGTGGTACTTCAAATAGAAAGTGAGGATTTCCTCTGTTCTCTGCCAGTTGCCTGCATTTCTTCTTTAATACATAGGTGCCTGATTAAAAAAAAAAATCGGGCAATAAGCTCCCTGTTTTTCATTTAACATTTGTAACATTTCCCATATCAGTGCGTAAGCTCTGTATCTCATCTTTTCAAGGTTGAACGTCCCATTGTAGTTTATTTAATTAATTGTTGATGGATAAATATTTAGCTTGTCTATAGTTCTTGAATTACAATCTTGCTATGCAGATTGTGACTGTATATAATTTTTTAAAAAGATTTTATTTATTTATTCATGAGAGAAAGAGAGGCAGAGACACAGGCAGAGGGAGAAGCGGGCTCCACACAGGGAGCCCGACGCGGAACTTGATCCCGGGTCTCCAGGATTAGGCCCTGGGCCAAAGGCGGCGCTAAACCACTGAGCCACCTGGGCTGCCCATGTTACGGTATATTTTATGTGAGTTTTCCCGTAGTATGAATACATAGAAAATTGCTGTTTTATTTTATTTTATTTTATTTTATTTTATTTTATTTTATTTTATTTTATTTTATTTTTTTGAATTGCTGTTTTAAAGATAGATGCAATTGAAACTTTTTTTTTAGATTTACTTATTTATTTTAGAGAGGGAGCATGTATGCAGGAGTTTAGGGCCGACAGAGAGGGAGAGAAACTCAAGCAGATTCTTCACTGAGTGCAGAGCCCATCCTGGGGCTGAATCTCACAACCCTGTGATCACAATCTGAGCTGATCACAATCTGAACCAAGAGTCAGAGGCTTAATTGACTTTGGGAACAAGTGCCCTGCAATTGAAACTTTAATCAGTATTGCTGAATTGCTCACCAGAAAGTTTGTCCTAAGTTATGTTTGCATCAGCATAGTTTGTACCTATTTTCCCACAGCCTTGCCAATACTTAATATGATCATTTTGTCATCTTTGCCAGTTTAATGTGGTAAATTACGTTTCACTGGAATTCAGATTTTTATCTCTTTAGACATTAGTTTTTTGAATGAATGTGTATACTCAAATTATATTGTGAGTCGATTGTGAGTGCATTTGCCCTTTTTTCTGTCAGATTAAAAAATTTTTTCTTTTTATCATCTTTGTATTTTATGGGTGTTAGCAATTTTTCTTTACATGTTGCAAATATTTCTCTACAGTTTGTATACTTTTTAAGGCTCATTTGTGATGTGTTTTGCTAGTATGGGAGTTTTACATTTTTATGTTATAAATCTGCCAGTTTATGCCATTATGACTTTAAGGTTTCCCTTCTTATCTAGAAAAGCCTTTTATCTTTCAGGATTATGACATTTAGCTAAATTTTCTTGTGCTTTTGTCATATTTTTATATTTTACACTTTAATATTTATGGAATTTATTTTTGTGTTTATATGAGGTAGGAACCTAAATTTTTCCCAAATAGGTAGACAATTATAACAGCAGTTTGATTCTTGGGTAGTGGTTTTGCTTGGACAACCTTATAGTCTAACTTAAAGTTATATGGTTTGTTTCAGTTACAGATATAGATAGGAAGTCATCTTTCTCCTACAAGGCAAGAGCATGTGGACTCTTTGCTCTTTTATATTACTGGATAACTATATGAATTGAATGAGATGATGCAACTCTTTTGCTCTTTTGACTCTTTTTTTTTTTTCCTCTTTTGACTCTGGTTTTGTCCCCCCCCGCCCCCGCCCCCCCCCTTTTATTGGGAATTAGGATGAGTCACTTCCAATAGCAGGACATAGGGGAAGGGAAACCAGCAAAGAAACTTAGAAACTGTGTCCAGGTCATTTCTGGGATCAGGGATGGAAACGGATTCTTCTGTGGAGAGACTTGCCTTGGCAGGTGAGGTAGATTATATATTAGCAACAGCTCTGGCTGCAATTTAACTACTTTGAAAATGTTGCTACTCTAATTTCTGGCTTAGGAAACTTTTGGTGTTTTGGTGGATTCTGGTCAGTTTTTTTCTGCCGTTTCCTTCTAGGCATTCTGTTTTCTGCTAATGATCCACTTTTATTTGCTGGAATGTGATGTATGTTATTTGCTTGCTTCTGCATGTGTGCTATGAACAAGGTTGAATTGTCTTTCTTTCTTCTACCCTTGCTAGCTTGGTGAATTCCTACTTTACTTAGTTAATCTAACCACCATCTCTTGAAACCTGCCTTTCAGTACCTCCTTCACCTAAGAAGTTCCTATAACAGCCTTATTATAGCACTTATACTGTAGATGTGTTTATTGTATGTGCCTGTTTCTTTCTTTTTTTTTTAATTTTTTATTATTATTTATGATAGTCACACACATAGAGAGAGAGAGAAAGGCAGAGACACAGGCAGAGGGAGAAGCAGGCTCCATGCACCGGGAGCCCGACGTGGGATTCGATCCTGGGTCTCCAGGATCGCGCCCTGGGCCAAAGGCAGGCGCTAAACCGCTGCACCACCCAGGGATCCCATGTGCCTGTTTCTTATACCATTCTGGGAGCACTTTTGGGACAGAGATTATTTTTTTTTAAAGATTTTTTTTTATTCATGAAGAAAACACAGAGAGAGGCAGAGACATGGGCAGAAGGAGAAGCAGGCTCCCCAGCAGGGAGCCCAATACAGGACTTGATCCCGGAACCCTGGGATCACGACCTGAGCCGAAGGCAGATGCTCAACCACTGAGCCACCCAGGTGCCCAGGACAGAGATTTTGCCTGTTGATTGAAAACTCTCAGCTCCATTATTTTGGTATAGTTTAAAGATTGAAGTTCCAGAGAGTCAGGACATTTTATAAAAATATAAAAGGGTATATCTCAAAAAGAAGAGTATATATATATATATTTTTAAATATTTTATTTATGCATGAGAGACACACACAGAGAGAGAGAGAGAGGCAGAGACACAGGAAGAGGGAGAAGCAGGCTCCATGCAGGGAGCCCGACGGGGGACTCGATCCCGGGACTCCAGGATCATGCCCTGGGCTGAAGGCAGGCACTTAACCACTGAGCCACCCAGGGATCCCCAGAAGAGTATATTTTTTGTTGAATGTGCTGTTATGGTTGTTAAAGGATCTATTTACCAGTGTTACTTATCAAAGTTATAGTGATATTTATACAAATTACATGAAATTTAAACAAATTTCATATCAACAGAGAATATTCCCTTAATGCAAATATGAGAAATCTTAAATGTCTTTTATATCGCAATTGGGAATTTTTCAGTGGAAACAAACTTAGGATGTCATAAGTTAGTGGAAAAAATAACATACATGATTTTTACAGAATATTAAAGAAGTCTATTTGTATGAATAAAATCAACTCATCCTAACAGAACATTTTAACTCAGAATATTTTGGCTTGGAGGACTATGAAAAAAAGTTTGTGAAACTGTATCACTTTTCATAATTTGATGGTGGTGTCTTTTTTTAATTTATTTTTTATTTTATTTATTTATTTATTTATTTATTTATTTATTTATTTATGATGGTGGTGTCTTTTAACAAATTGTTTATAATCAGAGTAATAATGGATTCTTATCATTGTTAACAGTTCTTGTATCATCTCATTCAGTCCATACAATTATCCAGTAATACAAAAACAACTATTATTTCTATTTTACTGTCTAAGAAAGTGACCTTTATTTTATTATTTTATTATTCTATCACTGAGCTCTGTCAAGTAGTTAATAAGATTTCTGATTAAATAGAGGCACGGCTATTTATTATTTATATATTTAAAAGATTTATTTATTTATTTGACAGAGAGATTGAGAGAGAGAGAGAGAGAGAGAGAGAGAGACAGAGCACAAGTGGGGGTAATAGAGAGAGAGGGAGTAGAGAAGCAGGCCCCCTGCTGAGTAGGGAGCCCAATGGGGGCTCCATCCCAGGACCCTGGGGTCATGACTTGAACCAAAGGCAGCTGCTTAAGCAATTGAGCCACCTGGGTGCCTATTGCTATTTAAAATAAAGTTTTAATCATTTCGTAAAATAAATTACAACTAGGACTAATTATTTTTAAATTTACCAAATTTAAACCTTTAAATTTTATTTTTATTTATTTTTATTTTTTATTTTTATTTTTTTTAAACCTTTAAATTTTAGTTATAAAGCTTTATCTAAGTGAGATCCTGTGTATATTTGCACACCTTTCACACCAAAACTTGAGCTACACATTGAAATGTTTTATTGGATTCGTGTAATTTTTATGAAACAGAAAGTCAAAGTTAAAAGAATATAAGCTTAACACTATGGTATTAGTTGACATTTTCCTTTAAGGGATTTAGATCAGGTTTTCTTACCAAACAAGTATACAGAACTATAAACTTATCATTTTAATCACATTTTAAAATATTAAAAACCTATGCTATTAAAAATTTTCACTATAAAATTGTCACATTGTATTTGTTATGCTAGTATTTTTTGCATATTAGCCGATGAATATATAGCATTGCTGAGTTATGAAAATTGTACAGTGGTATAAATGCTATGTAAGTGTTAGATGATTTTTAGCAGAATTTAATATTTTCTCATTTTTAACAAATTGTCATTTTTCTTTGCTTTTTGATATAGATACAGGTATCTGTGTTATCTGTTGTACTTGAGTTATTTAATGCCATGGTATGCAAGGACCAAAACCGATTGTAGCCCAGGTCACTTTGTATTTTATTTAATGACTGACTTTCTGGTACAGTTTAAAAAATTTACAGCGGAGTGAGTAAGATGCAGATTTCCTCAAACCTCTCTTGACTTACTCTTGCCTTTTTTGTGCTGTTTCAAAAAGTAATAATTACTAGTTTTGTTTGTTTTGCAGGCCACTTAGAATGGTTTAACTATAGAATCCACTGTCACTGTATTGCCCCTACAGTTGGTTGCTTAGGTTCTTTCTTCTTTTACTTGTGCCTTTCTAGGTATTTATGTAGTTTTTTAATCAAATAATTTCTTAATCATAATAATTGTGATTGAATTATTATATTAAATTATTGATCCTGAAAAGAGTATGAAAAAGTTAAGAGTACTGTTTTGTTCATTAAACTTGCCATAGAAAGTTTATAAAGTTTCTAAAACCCCCTATTGCCATTCATTTAATGTATTCTCCACACATTGTGACTAGTTTAAATAAGCAGAAAGTAAACCACTTGCATGTTTTATGCTTAGGTTTTAAGATGTTTCTTAAAAATCTTAACCTCAAAACAACCTGTGAGTTAATAAGTAGGATAGATTTATTATCCTTATCTTAAGGTTAAAACGTAGAAGGCTTAGTTAAGTAAAAAATCACTAAGACCTTGCAGATTAGGGAAGAATTTCTTGAACAAGACATGGCAAGCACAGACTACAAAAGAAAAAGTGGTAAATATAATACATAAAATAATCAATAGAAAGGACAAGAGCTGTTCCCAAAGAAGGAACCCAAATGATTGATAACATGAGGTGATTAGCCTCAGTAGGAGAATGGGAACGCAAATTAAAATAATAGTGGGGAAAACAAAAACTAATAGAGGGATACCATTTGTCAAACATCAGATTGTCAACAATTAAAATACCTGACCATATTTTCAGGGCTGAAGGAAAGTGGTAATTCTTGTACTGCTCGAGGAAGGTAATTTGGTACAATCATTCTAAGTGCCATTTGACAGTGTGTTTTGATTCATAAGAGTAAGGAATTGAAAGAACCTAAATGTCTATCAGTAGGGGAGTGGATTAGAAAACTGATACGGTATTGTGATGGAAATTGTACTGCAGTTAAAAGTAATGCAATGGGTCTATGTAAGTTATAATATAAAAAACATAATGAAGAGTGAAGAGAGTAAGTTGTGAAAATTATATCTTTTTAATATTACTATTAATGAAAAAAAAATATTACTATTAATGTGGCTACAAAACCATGTATATCTCAAGACTGTGTATTTTTTCATGGGTATACATATATGCATATATATAAATGTATTTTAAAATATTCCAGAGGAATATATTCTAAATTCAAATAGTAGTGGTTTCTAGAAAGTATAAAGGGAACTTAACTGGAATATAATACTTTTTCTTAATAAGACTTAAACATGGAAAATACTAATTTCAGTTCTAGGTGGTAAGAACATGAACATTTGTTTAATTATACTTTCTACTTCTTTTAAAATTTTGTTAAAAAAACAAAAAAGGAAGTTACTAAGAAATAGTTGGCAGAGCAAGTACGAGCTTAGACTTGATTCCCAAGTCTAGAGCTCTTCCAATTAATATGCTGCCTCAAAATTAGAAGAAAAAGAAAGATCAAATGATAAAATAGGTAGACAGAATTTAGTTTTTTTTTTTTTTTTTTAAGATTTTATTTATTCATGAGAGAGAGAGACACAGAGACATAGGTAGAGGGAGAAGCAGGCTCCCTGTAGGGAGCCTGATTTAGAACTCTGATCCCAGAATCCCAGGATCACGCCCTGAGCCAAAGGCAGATGCTCAACCACTGAGCCGCCCAGGTGCCCCAGTTAGAATTTAGTTTTTACAGTAATAAGAATCAGGAGAATTATGTGTTTATGCTAAAATTTTTTCAGAGGAAAGTTATAAGCTAAAAGTTATAATCATATTACTTAAAAATCTTTAAGCATGCTGTTATCAAAAAATGTATAGAGAACAACTTAAGTACTTAGGGAAAAAATTACCTTAATTTATTGTTTAAAGTGTGATACATATTTCTGTTGCATGTAATGGAAGACTTTAGAGGATTTGAATTTTTTATATAAAATTCATGAAAATAATTTAATCCAAATTTTCAATCTAACTTCAATCTAAAAAAGTCAAAAGTAGCTTTTCTTCCATTTTGTAAAGTAATTCTTCACAAAAACTTTACAGCCTTTTTATTTACAGCTTCTCTCCAAGATAAAATGGCAAACCCCAAAGAGAAAACTCCAATGTGTCTGGTAAATGAGTTAGCCCGTTTCAATAGAGTCCAACCCCAGTATAAACTTCTGAAAGAAAGAGGGCCTGCTCATTCGAAGGTAAGGTTATGAAGAGAGGTGGTGAGACATACTTATCAAAGTCTATCAGATTTATCATCTCAGGTTTTAATTGTGCTTCATTGTGTGTGGGGGGAGGGGCAGCAGATTACCTGCAGGCTTTTAGTTTTATATTAATAATATTTACAAGTCTGTAACTAAACAATTTTATAGCTCATCATTGTTTACAAAGCTCCTTCAGGTATAGTACTTCAGAAAAACTTTAACAAATCATGAAATGTGGATTTTGATTTCTGTTTTGTAAATTAACTCAGGCACTGAAAAGTTCAGTGACTTGCTTAATAATAGCTCATAAGTGCCTGTGCCAGCACTTGAATATGTGTTTTTTGGCTCCCAAGAGCAATGTTTTTTCCATTAAATTATAACTGCTAATGTAAAAATGAACACAGAGTAAATATAACAACAGTTACCTACTGAGACATCTTTTCCAGTGTGACATGGAATTATAAATTTCATTATTTATAAAAGTTGTATGTACCAGTATTGTTATTTATGCATTCATTTGTAATATTGTTCTCTTAAGTGGAAAAGCAGCTTATATTTATATATAGCCTCCTACATATGTTTATATATATACATGTTACAAGTCTATAATTAACTCATTTATGTTTGAGCTTATTCATATGTTTTAAAAAGTCTCAGTTGTACACAAATTTCCATGGTACATTTTTAATCTTGGATTGGAGGTTATGATAATGATCATAAATTTTTGTTATGTTGAAGCAATTGATTCTCTAAAAGTTCACTAATCTGTATAAAGCAATGGCTATTGGATTATTGAATTGTTTTCTAATACTTCCTTCTAAGTAAGGGAGATAAGATGAAATTGAAATCTGTTAATTTTGTTCCTTATTAGAGACTTGAAGAAGGATTTCTGGTTTAATTTGTTCATAACATTATTTGTGTAGAGAAAAAAGTTGTGGCCTTGGTCTACCTGTTAGGTCATTTATCCTGACTCTCTTTTATACCCATTAATCCATATTCATTTCATATTCATTCTCTTTCTGACCTTAATCATGTTGAACTGTTTGTATTTTTTAGAATGTTTCATGTTTTTTTTTTACATCTCTCTGCTTTGCCTATATTGTACTGTCTCTTCGTCTTGAAGGTCTTTTTATTCTTACTCATTTTTGAAACTCAGCTCACGTGTCACATCTTCTAAACCTCTGTGTATCTTCTCTGATCCATCCACTGGGCCTTCAGCAGTACCTGCTTTCCTCCTGTATAGTCATTGCTGTGCTGTACATGATATATGTTGGTCATCACTATTGTACTAGACTGAGCTTTTTTTTAGGGTTAGTATTTTGTTCTTCTGTATTTTTATGGTTCCTATAGGATCTGTCTTCTTGGCTCCTCAGTTCTAATTCCAAGAATTCTTCCTGGAGATGACTCCCCAGTGTGGAATTTCATGTTAATAGATTGATCCCACATCACCTCCCGGTAGTCATTTGTTGATCTCTGGGTGGTTCCATCACATTTCTCATGCTTCACTTTTACTCTCACTCATCATGTTTTAATTTTTGGTGATTTCACTAAGTAGATCATTGCTCCAACATGCTGACATTTCAGTTTCTTGCACTTCTGTTGGTATCTTGCTTCCACTCTTCTCTATCCACTCATTCCTGTGATCATATTCTTGACTTTATCATAACCAGTAACTGGAAGACCCTCCATGATTTTAATCTCAAGGATTCATCTCTCTCTGAGACTGCCTAACTTTCTAGTTCATTCCCTCTATTAGTTTAACTTCAGTAGTTCTTCCACACCACAGATCCATTGTTTCTACCTCCCTTTTACTATTTACTATTTCTTGCTCCCCTCAGTCCTCACATGGTTCTTATCCAGCTTAAATTCCATTTGCCTCCATTCCCTCTATTAGTTTAACTTCAGTAGTTCTTCCACACCACAGATCCATTGTTTCTACCTCCCTTTTACTATTTACTATTTCTTGCTCCCCTCAGTCCTCACATGGTTCTTATCCAGCTTAAATTCCATTTGCCTTCTGTATACCCTCAGCAGTCTTGCTCCCCTTGGTTAACACTTGCTTGGTCAAATCCCAACCTAAATCTAAACCCTGCTGTCCCTTTTGCATTATGGATGGACTGCTTGTAGGGCCAAACTCCTCTATTTCTGTACTAAATCCCAGCTCCTCTAACTTTTTCAAGGCTATTCCTCCAACTTTCCCTCTGCTTCCCTCCTTACCTCTGCCTTTCTTCTATGTCATCAGTTTCCCTTTCTAATGGATCAGGTTTGTTGTAGTCCATTTAGATTTCTAGATAGTCCCAGGAATCCCTTGAGTTTTTAAGGAGATTTAGGGATCCCTTTGCCAACCCTTATTGTACTTATTGTTCTGGGTACTTTGGTCATAGACCACCTTAGTTAGCCTGTAGCTCATTTTTTAAATAGTGAGTAGTAGAATAATTAGCATTTTTGAATGAAATAAAACATTTATGAGTCTAATATTAATTATTAATGTTAGTATTAATTGGCTAGGTCTGGATCCCTTTTGTGGAAAGCAAAATCATTTTCATTCATGTATGTCTATTAGTGATTTGGAGACATACACTGTATTTTAATGAAATAAATTATTATCTCTGGCATGAATAATTTAAACCTAGCTCCAACTCATTTATTTTCTTGGGAGATTAATCAGTTACATGACAGTTTACATACTGGGTATATATGTTTTTATGTTACATATACACAAACACTTAGAGTAGTGGTTCTCAACCTTGACTGTTCATTGAAATCCCCAAGGAAGCTTATGCCTGAGTCTTACCTGCAGAGATTCTAATTTGATCGGTCTTGGGTGAGGCCTAGACATTAGGATTTTTTTTAAGCTCTCAGATGACTCAAATCTGCATCTAGAGTTGAGAAACATAAGATAATTTCCTCAGAGTGGTATAGAATTATCTTTTCATGCATACTTGTTGATGGGAAGTAGTGATCTATCTTATGTTTACATACTTCTTTCCTCAACACCAAGCCTTATAGAATCTGAACAATTTATGACAAATTTTAACATGTGACTATTAAATAAAAAATTGTAACATTTTCCTTGCCCTCTTTTGTTTTTTTGATCACTTTCAGGTTGAACTCTGAAGTAATTTGGTAACGATTATATTGATGTGACATTACTATATCTCCTAGGTACCTAAAGACAGTTCTTTTTTTTTTTTATGCATTGTTGTTTTGACTTTTCAAATCCCTGAAGAAGGCTGTCATAATGTAGAATGTAAGAAAGAGAACCAGAAAGAACAAAAAATGGTATTTTCTTCTTTTTCCTCTATTTCCCTATTTTGCATAGTTGTCAGTATGGGTGAGTGTTAAGAAAGCTCCAGTAGCTGTACTCTGAGAATGTTTACCTTGGAATAGATATTACTGAGGGAGACAGTATCATCAAGTGGCCTTGAAGCCAAATAGTCTTTTTTTCCTTTAATCCTAGCTAGATTTGTCAAGCTTATCTTTGCCTGCTTTATCCAGCTCATGTGGCCTTGAGCAAATAATTTAGAGTTTAAAATTTTCTCATCTGTAGTTTGAGAAATATATCTGTTCTAGTGTAGTGTCATGGAATGATGATTTATAAATTCCTAGCAACTATGTTGATGATGGGGGTACCCAGGTAATTATATCATTGCTTGTTAGTAGTATATAGGATTAAAAAAATCTTTGGTAATATATCTGTTGAGTATTTTCTACATCACACGCACTTTTCCGTCATTGGAGCTTCCTACTTTGGTGTCTTCTCTGATGTCTCTCTTTGGGTATTGTGGATACAAGTCTTTATGAGATAAATGTTTGGCAGTTATTTCCTCCTACTGTATGGTTTATCTTTTCTTTTTTTAATAGTGCCTTTAGAGAGCAGTAGTTGTTAATACTGGTAAATGCCAATTTATCCATTTGTTCCCTGTGTAGCTGTACTTTTGGTATCAAGTCTAAGAAAGCTTTGCCTCATCAAAGATCGTAAGATTTTCTCCTGTTTTTTCTAGATATTTTATTGCTTTAAGTCTTACATTTATATCATACATTTATGTCTTAGATTTAGATCTAATTGCCATTTTGTGTTAATTTTTGTATGTTATATGAGATATGGAGCAAGGCTTATTTATTTTTTTGCAAATAGATGTCCAGTTGTTGAGATTATCCTTTCTTTGCCATGTGCCTTTGTCAAAGATCAGCTATCCATGTATATGTTTATTTCTGAAGTCTCTTTCGTTCTCTTGATTTTCTCATCTTTATGCAAATGCTGTGCTGTTTCCTTTATAGTAGCTTTATAATTTTTGAAATCTGGTAATAGTAGCCCTTTAATTTTGTTCTCTTTCATTTTGCATTTTTATGTGAATTTAAAGTCACCTTGTCCTTTCTATAAAACACTGTGCTGGGATTTGAAGAGAACTGCCTGACATGAATCTATAGCTCAATTTGAAGCAAATTAACATTGTAGAAAAATTGAGCCTTCCAACACATGAACAAAGTATCTCTCATTTATTTAGATACATTTAGATTTAGATTATTTAGATATTATTTAATTTCTCTCAACATTTATAGTTTTCAGTAGTCAAGTATTTTATGTCTTTAGAATTATCTGTGTTTTAGTTTTTAAAAAGATTTTATTTATTTATTTACTCATTCATTCATTCATGAGAGACACAGAGAGAGAGAGAGGCAGAGACATAGGCAGAGGGAGGAGTCTCCATGCAGGAAGCCCGATGTGGGACTTGACCCCAGAACTCTGGGATCACATTCTGAGCCATCCACCCAACCGTCTAGCCACCCAGGCATCCCAAGTTTTCATGTTTTTGATGCTGTTGTCAGTGGTCATGTTTTTTAAATTTCAGTTTCTTGTTTTTTTATTTTATTTTTTTAGTTTCTTGTTCTTACTGATTTTTGCTACTGTATAAAATACACTAATTTTTGTGTATTGATGTAGTATTCTGTAAGTATTAGTTTTACTAATAAACTCATCAGTTCTAGTAGCTTTTAAAAAAATTCCTTCTTAGGGTTTGTTGGGGGTTCTACATGTCATTTATGAATAAAGACCATTTTAAATCCTACATTTTTTTAAGGTTTTATTTATTTTTTCATGAAAGACACAGAGGTAGAGACATAGGCAGAGGGAGAATCAGGCTCCCCCTGGGGACTCGATCCTAAGACCCTGGGATCACAACCTAAGCCAAAGGCAGACGCTCAACCACTGAACCACCCAGGCACCCCTAAATCCTACTTTCCAATCTTAATGTCTTTTATTTATTTCTCTTGCCTGATTGCATTGTCTAGAATTTACAGTGCATTGTTGAATAGAAGTGATGAGAGCAAATGTCTCTCAACTTACTCCTCATCTTATGGGCAATCATTTCAAGTTCCCCCCATTAATGATGATGTTAGATGTACCTTTTTTGTAGATGCCCTTAAACAGACTGAAGAAATTCCTTTCTACATAACATTACTGAGAATTTTTAATGACTAGATGTTGATTTTTGTCATGGAGTTCTACATTGATTGAGATGGTAATATATGTTTTTTCTGTTTTTAATCTCAGTTTTGTGAATTACATTGATTCTCAAATGTAGAATGTACTCTTTCATTTCTAGGATAAAACATTTGGTTATAATGTATTAGCTCATTTCTATATGATGGATTCCATTTGTTAATATATTTTTAAAGCTTTTATTTAAATTCCAATTAGTTAACATACAGCATAATAATAGTTTCAGGTGTACAATATAGTGATTCAGCACTCTCATACAACACCTGGTGCTCATTACAAGTGTCCTCCTTAATCCTTTTACCCATCTCCCCACTTCCCCACTGGTAACCATCAGTTTGTTTTCTATAGTTGAGAGTCTGTTTCCTGGTTTGCCTCCCTCTTTCTTTTTTCCCCCTTTGTTCATTTGTTTTGTTTCTTAAATTCCACATGAGTGAAATAATTTAGTATTTATCTTTTCTCTTACTTCACTTAGGATTATACTTTCTAGCTCTACTCTTAAATTTTTTTTTTTTTTAATTTTTTATTTATTTATGATAGTCACAGAGAGAGAGAGAGAGAGAGAGAGAGACAGGCGGAGGGAGAAGCAGGCTCCATGCACCGGGAGCCTGATGTGGGATTCGACCCCGGGTCTCCAGGATCGCGCCCTGGGCCAAAGGCAGGCGCCAAACCGCTGCGCCACCCAGGGATCCCTCTAGCTCTACTCTTGTTAAATGGCAAGATTTCATTCTTTTTTTTTTTTAGATTTATTTATTTATTTATTCATGATAGACACAGAAAGAGAAAGAGAGAGGCAGAGACACAGGCAGAGGGAGAAGCAGGCTCTATGCAGGGAGCTTGACATGGGACTCGATCCCAGGACTTCAGGACCGCGCCCTGGGCCAAAGGCAGGTGCCAAACCACTGAGCCACCCAGGAATCCCTCATTCTTTTTCTATGGCTGCTTTATATTCCATTCTGTGTGTGTATGCGTGTGTATCTTCCACATCTTCATCCATTCATCAGTTGATGAATATTTGGGCTCTTACCATGATTTGGCTATTATAGATAGTGCTGCTGTAAACACTGGGATGTTTGTACCCTTTCGAATTAGTATTTTTGTATCATTTGTGTAAATACCTAGTAGTGCAATTGCTGGATTGTAGGGTAGTTCTATATTTAACTTTTTGAGGATCCTCCATACTGTTTTTGAGAGTGGCTGCACCAGTTTGCATTCCCATCAACAGTGTAAGAGGGTTCCCTTTCTCTGCATCACTGCCAACACCTGTTGTTAACTATGTTGTTCATTTTAGCCCTTCTCACTGGTGTGAAATGATATTTTATTGTGATTTTGATTTCTATTTCCCTGATGATGAATGATGTTGAGCATCTTTTCATGTGTCTGTTGGCCATCTGTAGGTCTTCTTTGGAAAAATGTCTCTTCATCATCTTTTGCTCATTTTTAACTGGATGATTTGTTTTTTGTGTGTTGAGTTTTTTAAGTTCTTTATATATTTTGGAAATTAACCCTTTATTAGATATGCAATTTACGAATATCTTCTCCCATTCCATATCTTACCTTTCAGTTTTGTTGACTGTCTACTTCATTGTGCAGAAGGTTTTTATTTTGATGAAGTCCCAATAGTTTATTTTTGCTTTTATTTCCCTTGCCTCAGGAGATACATCTAGTGAGATGTTGCAACGATTGATGTCAAAGAGGTTACTGCCTGTGTCCTCCTCTAGGTTTTTGATGGTTTCCTGTTTCACAGTTAGGTCTTTTATCCATTTTGAATTTACTTTTGTATTTAGTGTAAGCAAGTGGTCCACTTTCATTCTTCTGCATGTTGTTGACCAGTTTTCCCAACTCCACTTGTTGAAGAGATGGTCTTTTTCCCATTGGATATTCTTTCCTTTGTCAAAGATTAGTTGACCATACAGTTGTGGGTTCATTTCTGAGTTTTCTATTCTGTTTTGTTGATCTGTCTGTTTTTATGCCAGTACCATACTATCTTGATTATTGCAGCTTTGTAATATAACTTGAACTCCGGAATTGGGATGCCTCCAACTTTGCTTTTCTTTTAAAAGGTTTCTTTGGCCATTCAGGGTCTTTTGTGGTTCCATACAAATTTTAGGATTGTTTGTTCTAGCTCTGTGAAAAATGCTGGGTTTTCTTGGATAGGGATTGCATTAAATGTGTTGATTGCTTGGGATAGTATAAACATAATTTTTTTTAAAAGATTGATTCATTGATTCATGAGAGACATAGAAAGAAACAGGCAGAGACACAGGCAGAAACAGACACGTGTGACTCTATTCCCGGGTCTCCAGGATCCATGCCCTGGGCTGAAGACAGACGCTAAACTGCTGAGCCACCCAGGGATCTCTATAAACATAATTTTAACAGTATTTGTTCTTCCTGTCCATAAGGATGGAATGTTTTTCCATTTCTTTGTGTCCTCTTCATTTTTTTTTTATCAGTGGTTCGTAGTTTTCAGTGTACAGATCTTTTACCTCTTTGGTCCGGTTTATTTCTAGGTATCTTATGGCTTTTGGTGCAATTGTAAATGGGATTGTTTCCTTGATTTCTTCTGCTGCTGCTTCATTGATATAGAGAAATGCAACAGATTTCTGTACATTGGTTTTGTATTGTGCGACTTTACTGAATTTGTATATCAGTTCTAGCAATTCTGTGGTGAAGTCTTTTGGGTTTTCTTTTTTTTTTTTTTTTTATTATTATTTATGATAGTCATACAGAGAGAGAGAGAGAGAGAGGCAGAGACACAGGCAGAGGGAGAAGCAGGCTCCATGCACCGGGAACCTGACGTGGGATTCGATCCCGGGTCTCCAGGATCGCGCCCTGGGCCAAAGGCAGGCGCCAAACCGCTGCGCCACCCAAGGATCCCTCTTTTGGGTTTTCTATGTAGAGTGTCATGTCGTCTGCAAATAGTGAAAGTTTAACTTCTTACTTGCTGATTTGCATACCTTTTATTTCTTTGTGTTGTCTGATTACTGAGGCTAGGACTTCCAGGACTATATTAAATAACACTGGTGAGAGTGGACATTCCAGTCTTGTTGCTGACCATAGAAGAAATGAGCTCAATTTTTCCCTATTGAGGATGATATTGGCTGTGGGTTTTTTTGTAGATGACCTTTATGGTGTTTCCTCTAACCCTGCTTTGTTGAGTGCTTTTATCATGAATGGATGTTGTACTTTATCAGATGTTTTTTCTGCATCTGTTGAAAGGATTATATGGCTTTTATCCTTTTATTGTTGTGGTGTATCATGTTGATTGATTTGTGAATATTGAACCACCCTTGCAAACAGAACTATATCCCACTTGATCGTGGTGAATGAGTCTTTTAATGTACTGCTGGATTTGATTTGCTAATATTTTATTGAGAATATTTGCATCTGTGTTCATAAGGCAAATTGGCCTGTAGTTCTCTTTTTTTAGGGGAGTCTTTGTCTCAATATCAGAGTGATGCTGGCCTCATAGAATGAGTTTGGAAGTTTTCTATTTTTACTTTTTGGTACTGATGTTCTTTAAATGTTTGGTAGAATTCACCTGTGAGCCATCTGGCCCTGGACCTTTTATTTTGTTAGATTTTTTATTACTAATTCAGTTTCTTTGCTGGTTATCAGTTTGTTCAAGTTTTCTGTTTCTTCCATTTTGGTAGTTGATATGTTTCTAGGAATTTACTTATTTCTTCAGGTTGTCCACTTTGTTGGCATATAGTTTTTCATAATATTCTTTTATAATTGCCTGTATTTCTGTGATGTTGGTTGTGATTTCTCTCATTTGTGATTTTTATTTAGGTCTTTTTTTCTTTTTGATGACTCTGGCCAGCTGTTTATCAATTTTATTAATATTTTCAAAGAACCAGCTTCTGGTTTCATTGATCTATTGCTTTTAAAAAAAATTTTTGTATCATTTACTTTTGCTCTAAACTTTATTATTTTCCCTCTTGTGCTGGCTTTAAGGCTTCATTTGTTCTTTTTCTAGCTCCTGTAGGTGTAAGATTAGGCTCTGTATTTTAGATTTTTCTTGCTTCTTGAGGTAGGCCTGTATTGCTATATACTTTCCTCCTAGGACTGCTTTTGCTGCATCTGAAATGTTTTGGACCATTGTGTTTTCATTTTCATGTTTCCATGTATTTTTTTTTTTAATTTCTTCTTTGACGTCCTGATTGACACATTCATTGTTTAGAAGCATGTTGTGTAACCTCCATGTGTTTGTGGTCTTTCCAAATTTTTCTTGTGGTTGATTTCAAATTTCAGTTTTGTGGTCAGGAGATATGCATGGTACGATCTCAATCTTTTTGTACTTGTTGGCCTGGTTTTTGACCTAGCATGTGATCTATACTGGAGAATGTTTCATGTGCACTTGAATATATATTCTGCAACTTTAGGATGAAATGTTCTGAATTTATCTGTGAAGTCCCATCTGGTCCAGTGTGTCATTCAAAACCATTGTTTCCTTGTTAATTTTCTTAGATGATCTGTCCATTGCTGTAAGTGGGTGTTAAAGTCCCTTACTATTCTCGTATTGAGTTCCTTTATGTTTGTTATTGTTCTATGGGTGCTTCCATGTTGGGGGCATAAATGTTTACAGTTGTTAGATTTTCTTGTTAGATAGTCCACTTTATTATGATATAGTTCCCTTCTTCATCTCATTACAATATTTGGTTTAAAGTCAAGTTTGTCGGATGTAAGTATTGCTACTCCAGCTTTCTTTTGGTATCCATTTTCATGATAAATGTTTCTCCATCCCTTCACTTTCAATCTGCAGGTGTCTTTTAGGTTTAAAATGAGTCTCTTGTAGGCATTGTATAGATGGGTCTTGTTTTTTTTTTTTATCCATACTGATACCCTATCTCTTTTGATTGGAGCATTTAGTCCATTTCCCTTCAGAGTAATTATTCACAGATATGTATTTAATACCATTTTATTACTTGTTTTGTCATTGTTTCTGGAGATTTTCTCTGTTCCTTTCTTTGTCACTTTTCGTCTTTCCACTCAAAGAGTTCCCATTACTATTGCTTGCAGCACTGGTTTAGTGGTCATGAACTTCTTTAATCTTTGTTTGTCTGGGTAAGTCTTTATGTTTCTTTCTATTCTGAATGATAGCCTCATTAGATAGAATATTCTTGGCTATTAATATTTCTTGAATATTCTATTCATTGGATAGAAAAATCTTGGCAGATTTTTCCCATTTAGCATGTTGAATATATTGTGCCACTCTTTTCTGGCCTGCCAAGTTTCTGTTCAGAGATCTACCTCTAGCCTATGGGTCTTCTTCTTCTTCTTCTTCTTTTTTTTAAACCACATCTTCTTTCTCTAGTTATCAGTTGATGGGAAGTTTGTTTTCAAAATTTGGTTATTGTAGATAATGCTGCTATAAACATTGGAGTACATGTATCCTTTTGAATTAGTATTTTTGTATTCTTTGGGTAAATACAAAATGGATCATTGGGCAGCTGTATTTTTAAATGTTTGAGGAACCTCCATACTGTTTTCCAGAGTGGCTGCCCCGATTTGCATTCCTTATTTAATATTTTGTGAAGGATTTTTAACTTTTATCTTTATGAGAGATATTGGTGGATAGTTTTGACTTGTATTGTTTTCCCTAGTGTCTTACCTTTTTTGAGGAAGAGGTTGTGTGAACTGGTATTATTTCTTCCTTAAATATTTAGTAGAATTTATCATTGAAACCAATGGGCTTGGAGCTTTCTTTGTGGAAAGATTTTAAACTGCAGATTCAATTTCTTTAACATACATAGGACTATTCAGGTTACTTATTTCTTCTTGAATGAGCTTTAGTAATTGTGTTCTTTCACAGAATTTAAATTGTTGAGTTTATTCCCATGAAGTTGTTAAAAACACTCCCTTGTTATCTTTTTTTTTTTTTTTTTAAGATTTTATTTATCCATGAGAGATGCAGAGAGAGAGACAGAGACAGAGAGAGAGAGGCAGAGACACTGGCAGAGGGAGAAGCAGGCTCCATGCAGGGAGCCCGACATGGGACTTGACCCATGGTCTCCAGGATCACACCCTGGGCTGAAGGCGGCGCTAAACCGCTGAGCCACCAGGGCTGCCCCTTGTTATCTTTTTAATACTTCAGGACTCTAGAGTGATGTCATTTCTCTCATTTTCTGATACTAGTAATTTACGTCTCTTCCCCCACCCCCCAAGATTAGTCTGGCTGTAGGTTTATGAATTTTATTGATCTCTGTAAAGAAGCAGCCCTTGGTTTTATTGATTTTATTTTCTATTCCATTAATATTTGCTTTTACTTTATTACTTTTTTTCCTATTAATTTCAGATTTTTAAAAATAAAGATTTACTTATTAGAGAGAGTGTGTGCATGTACATATGTGCACGTGAGGGGTGGAGGCAGAGAGAGAATCCTAAACTGAATCCCGATTCCTCACTGAGCACAGAGCCCAATGTGGGTGGGGCTTAATCTCACAACCTTGAAATCATGACCTGAGCTGAAATCAAGAGTTGGATGCTTAACTGACTAAGCCACCCAGGTGCCCCTGTAACTTCTAAGAGTTCTTCTCTTCTAAGAGAAAAATTTGCTCTTTTTTTTCTAGTTTCTTAAGATCGAAGTTGAAGTTAACTTATTTGAGACCTTATTTCTTTCTAAAATAGGCATTCAGTGCTTGAAATTTCCTCTTAGTACTATGTACTATTTTAGTGTTTCCTTCTAGGATGTAGTATTTCGTTTTTATTCAGTTTAAAATACCTTCTAATTTCCCTTTTGATTTAGTCTTTTACTTATGAGTTGTTTAGAAATGTATTATTTAGTTTCCAAATGTGTGTAGATTTTCCAGAGATTTTTCTCTTATTAGTTTCTAACTTAATTCCATTGTGGTCAGAACACATACTTTGCATCACTGAATCCTTTGAATTTATTGAGACTTGTTTTATGGTCCAGAATATCTTCTGTCTTGGTGAATGTTTTTTGAGAAATTGAGAACAAATGTATTTTCTGTTCTTTTTGGTTGGAGAGTTCTAAAAATGTCCATCAGGTTTTGTTGGTTTATAGTATGTTTATGTCTACTATATTCTTTGTGATTGCTTGTTAATTGTTCTATCACTTATTAAGAGGAGAAGGGGCATTGAATTTCTTATGTAAATTTTGGATTTTTTACTTCTCTTTGCATTTCCATTAGTTTTTGCTTCATATATTTTGAAGCTGTGTATTAGTTGACTGAACATTCCAGATTGTTACATCTTCTTGATTAATTGGCCCCTTTATCCATAAGAAATGACCTTTGTTATCACTGGCATTAATATTTACTCCAAAATCTACTTTGTTTGATATTAACATAGCCATTCTGATTTTTCATTAATTTATGTTAACATGATACATTTTTTCTATTGTCTTTATAGTTGAAGTGCATTACTTGTAAGTAGTGTGTAGTTGGATTTTGTTTTTTTATCGAATTTGGCAATCTCTACCTTTTAAATGGGAGCATTTGCATCATTTTGTTTTAATTTTCACAAAAATCCTGTGTGTTCTTTTTAGTCCTGGTTTATTAAAGAAACAAGGAACAGGAATAGGTAGCTTTCCTAACTTTTGCACATTGTAGATGTAAAGGTACCATTTAAACTCACAATGTCTGCCAGGATTCCTTATTAAAATTATTAAATTTTTATTGTAGTGGGATTCTTTTTATTTTCTCCAGTTTAAATGAGATATAATTGACATATAACATTGTATTAGTTTTAGGTGTACAATAAGCTAGTGGAATCCTGTAGAGAAGTTTCAGAAAAGCAGAGGATTGACTTAGATACATTCGTAATTTATAGAATGTTCATGTTGTGGTGGTAAGGATAGATTGAATGGGAATGTCTTAGGTTAAGGGAATGATGCTAGGATGGTCTTATAGTAGTGTAGGGGAGATAGGTTGATATTCTTGGCTAAGATATAGGCAAAGAGTATAAAGTGAGGAGGCCAGACCTGAAAACTATTTTTGAAGTTGAGTCAGTAGTTTGATAAATGGATGGAGGTGAGAATGGAGAGAGAAATGGAGACAAGGAAGACCATTCAAAGGTGCCTATGAGCCTAGGAAAATGGTGACATCTAGAAAAGTCGGAGGCAGGAAAGGTTAAATCATACAGATTAATCGTGGAGGGGGAAAACCAGACAAATCTAGATTATGGTATGTTCTTTTCCTCTTGTGACATTGACATTTTTGAAGAGTTTAGACCAGTTGTCTTACAGAATATACCATAATCTAGTTTGTCTGTTTTTCCTCCTATAATTAGTTCAGGTTAAACATTTTTGGCCGAGAATACTAAATGCTTCTTGTTGGATCATATCAGGAGGTAAATGATGTTAGTTTGTATGATTATTGATGATGCTAACTTTAATCACTTGGTCAAGGAATTTTCTACCTGACCTCCTTCCTGCTTAATGTACATTTATTTCCTTGTAATTAAAAGTACCTTGGGGTTAATGCTTTGTATTCCTGCAAAGTAGTAAGCTGTCTATGGAAAACATTGTGTATTCTGTCTTGAACCTCAATTTTAGAAGGTGAACAATAAGTTTTGAGTTCACATGGAAATTATAGTGTGAATGGAATGTTTGGATGACAAGGGGAAGGGTGGTTATGAAATGAAGATGGACAGGTGGAACGTTTGTGCCACGCCACAATGGGAACAGTAAAAAGTTTTTAACCTGGCGTTGGTTGGGGTGATAAATTGGATTTGAGGGTTTTTGTTTTGTTTTGTTTTATTTTGTTTCTTTTCTTTTTTTTTTAGAGAGAGATTTGAGAAATATTTTTGAGGTTAAAATTAACAGAATTTGGTGACTGATTAAATGTTGGTTGTAGAGGATGGAGAGTTTCCTGGTGACATAATATTTGGTAGGATTGCCTGACTCTTTGACTAGATTGTACTAGGTATGACATTTAAGGAATTAGATTTTATAAGTGTTAGAGACAGGGCCTCGTGGATTTTCTTAGTTTCTCTTCTTTGTAGTTTGCTTTATAAGGATTATTTGAATGACATTAACAATATGATTCTATTTAGGGAGGTAATTTCTTCTTTATTCTACCCAAAATGTTCACTGAGAATTGCTGCTAAGCCTTTGACTAGGATAGAACAATATCTGGTACAATCTCTTAAAATTATTTCACTAGGTAGAATAAAATTTTTGTATAAATAACTTGTAAGGTCATCCCTAACTCTAAAATTTTGATTCTGTGGTATATCTTTTTTTCTCTCAGTCACCATATTTTATTTACTGAAAAAATTAAATGTTTTCTTTGTCTCTTTATGTTTTTTGAAGATGTTCTCAGTGCAACTGAGTCTTGGTGAGCAGACATGGGAATCCGAAGGAAGCAGTATAAAGAAGGCCCAACAAGCTGTTGCTAATAAAGCTTTGACTGAATCTACACTTCCCAAACCAGTTCAGAAACCACCCAAAAGTAATGTTAATAATAACCCAGGTATGGCACTGACTTGTTTCTTCTGTTGTGTTCTGTATATGCTGTTTTCTGTACTTTTCTTTATAGCAGGCCATTTGACTATAGTCAAAGTAAGAGAATGGGGCAGGTAATTGTAATTATTTAAAAAATTTGCTTTGTGGATGCTCTAAAGATGCATTATTTACTTTTTAGATGTTGACAAAAATATATTTAGATACAAAGAACAAAATGTTTGACTGAGGTTTTTTTTTAAGTTTTTTATTTTAATGCCAGTATAGTTAACGTACAGTGTTATATTAGTTTCAGATGTACAGTATAGTGATTCAAAAAGTCTACACATTACTCAGTGCTCTCCCTGATAAGTGTATTCTTTAATTCTTGTCACCTTTTTCCCTCACCCCCCACTCACCTCCCCTCTGGTAGCCATCAGTTTGTTTTCTATAATTAAGAGTCCATTTCTTGGTTTGTCTCTCTTTTTTTCCCCCTTTGTTCATTTGATTTGTTTCTTGTATTCTACATGAGTGAAATCATACATTATTTGTCTTTCTGTGATTGACTTATTTCACTTAGCATAATTCTCTCTAGCTCCATCCATGTCATTGCACATGACAAGATTTCATTCTTTTTATGACTAATGTTTTTTTGTGTATATATATATCACATCTTTATCCATTCATCTATGGATAGGTACTTAGGCTGCTTCCATAATTTGACTATTGTAAATAATGCTGCAATGACTGAGTTTTTTTCTAAAGTAAAGATAGAAATGATCAATTTCTCTTTTTATATAATATATAAAAATATACAGTTTAAAAATGAAAACTAGTTATTTATTTTATTTTATTTTATTTTATTCTTTAAGATTTTATTTATTTGACAGAGGGAGGGAGGGATAGAGCACAAATGGGGGAGTGGCAGGGACAGGGAGAAGTAGGCCCCCTGCTGAGTAGAAAGGCTGATGTGAGGCTCAGTTTCAGGACCCTGGGATCATAACTTGAGCCAAAGGCAGACGCTTAACCACCTGAGCCACGTAGGTGCCCCATCTTTATTTTAGTTTAATAAAAAAATTATACAACTAGGCCTAAGCATCTTATTTTGCTTATTGGTATAGAAGTGGTTGTAGAAATGGTAAAAATGGTTGATAGAACCATTCAAATTTATGTAAATGAGTTTTCCAATTTTTATCTCCTAAGAATAATTTTAAAGAGTTGTTAGTTGCATATACTACCAATAACATTGTACGTCCAGTTATCCATTTGGAGGAGGCTAACCTATATTGGGCATAATACATGAATTGATAACATCAAGTTAAGAAAATTCTATAAGTTTAGTACTAAACTACATCCACTTACTTATTAATTTATTAATTTAAGAGGTTACTTTCTGACAAATATTGCTTTAGGTATTTTTTAATGAAGTAAAAAAAAAAGACTTTTTCCTGCCAGAAAGGCCTCTGTAATCTATTTAATTAGAGTTCACATGCTTTTGCTCAATTCTGATGCTTCTTTCTCTTGTGGCATGTGTTAAGTAGATCTAGTCTGTTCTTTCAAGGACTGCTCTTTCCAAAAGTCCATGAATATCCTTTGCTTCTGTTTAACTGATTCTAGTATTTTTTTTAAAAAGATTTAGTTATTTATTTATTAGAGACAGAGAGAGAGAGACAGAGACAGAGAGAGAGAGAGAGAGAGGCAGAAGGAAAAGCAAGCTCTCTGTGCAGGGAGCCCGATGTGGGACTTGATCCTGGTCCCCAGGATCACACCCTGGGCTGAAGGCAGCACTAAACTGATGGGCCACTGGGGCTGCCCGATTCTAGTATTTATAAAGTAAGCTTAAATAAACCAAATATTATTACATAAAGAAAAACAGTATTCAATATGAATTTGGTAAGAGGCTATCTCCTTTTATAATTTTAAAAAATCTCTTCAGATTACTGATTGTTAGTACCACACAACTGCCTCTGTGTATTAATAAGCACTTGCTTTTATATATTTAAGAGTTATAAAACACTGTCCTTTTCTCTGGAGATTTTACATTTATATACGTTAAGCATATGAGTCAATGGTAAAGATTAAGTACCAAGTGAATAATAACAGCCATCAGTATTATAAGTAATGATAAACATGGATGGGAGTAGTTCAGTGGAGATACGGTCCTTGAATGGAGAGTAGACAGAGATAGAGGTGAGGAAAGAATATTCTAGTCAGGGAGTTCTATGATGAAAGGCATTGGAATTAGGACTGTGGACAATGGATTTGGTAAAAAAAAAATTTGGTGGTGGTTTTTAATTAGAGCAGGTAAGTGACTAGGAAGAGATAAGACTGGAGATATAGTAGGGGTAAATTGTGATGAACTTGAATGTCAGGTTTAGATTAAAATTTATCAGTGGTTTAGGGGATTAATGTTTACAGGCTAGTGGTTGATGTGTTTAAAACAGCATTTTAGGAAGTTTGGTTTGATATGTGGATTGAAGGTGGAAAATACTAAAAGGAAGATCAGTTAGGGAACTATTGCCATAGTTTAGGGTAAAGAAAATAAACTCCTATGCATTGAGTACTATACGCCCTCTGCTCAATGGTAGTATTGGGAATGGTAGTGGGAATGGAACAGGACAAGTGTTGCTGATCCAATGGTTGAAGCCATGTTAGAGAACAAACTGTTTGGAGTATACAGTGTGAAGCAAGAGCAGGGTGTGCCCATCTCTGCATCAGTTCCACTTTAGAAGATTATAATGGGGGGGTAAACCAGCAAAGGAGATGGGGAAGGAAACAGGAGAATCTGAAAGACCAGTAGAGACGAGTTTCTGCTGTTGAGTGTAGCAGTGAGCTGGGACAATGAGTAGTTTTTTGAAGGTAAAGTTTTATTTTTACTTTTTTTATTAAAAAATTTTTGTTTTAAAGATTCTATTTATTCATGAGAGACACAGAGGCAGAGACACAGGCAGAGGGAGAAGCAGGCTTCATGCAGGAAACCCGACATGGGACTCGATCCCATGCAGGGTCTCCAGGATCAGGCCCTGGGCTGAAGGCAGCGCTAAACCGCTGAGCCACCCAGGCTGCCCGTAAAGTTTTAAAGAGTATAATATTGCATACCAACATGTGAACAAATTATAATTTTAGAACCTTGATGGGTTTTGTGCCGTGAATACTGTACTAGTACCACAGGGTTTACTAGTGCCCCAGAAGCCTCCCTCATGCCCACTTCTAGTGGTTAAACAACTCCGAGGAAGCCACTATTCTGCTCTGTCTTAAATTCTTTGTGCCTGCTTGTTATAATCATGCACAGTGCTCTTTTGTGATAGCTTGTTTTTCTCAATGTTACATCTGTGGGATTCATTCATGTTGTATTTAACAGCATAGTATTTCATTGTTGTATAGTATTCCATTGCATGAATATACCATAATTTATTTATTCATTATACTGTTGATGGACATTTAGATTGTTTCTAGTTTCAAACTCTGAGAAATAAAACTGTTGTGAACATTCTTGTCTCTATACATTTTTGTTGGGGATGTACCTAGTACTGGAACTGTTGGGTTATGGGGCACACATGTGTTCATGCATAAATCAAATCAGAATATGAATTAAGACAGGAAGTCATCAGCATACACAAAAGACAGGTATCATAGCTGCTGTTCTTACATCACAGTCTTTTATTCCTAGACTTATTGGGAAAGAAAAAAAAAAAAAAAACCATTGAGGCTTAAACATAGGAAACTCAGTTTTGGCCAGATTGCATAGTGAATTAGGGTAACAAAGTATGCCCTTGAAGAGAGAATTTCCTTGGAAGTTCAGCTGGAAAAACATTGACCATTCTCTCACTTGGTAAGCCAATTGCTGTAAACTGTGAACATACCCGTTTTTAAGTGGTTTTGGATTACCCAGTTTGGAAGCCCAAACATTCAGCTCGGAACTTAATTTAAGATTAATTTTATTATTTGCCTTTACCCTGTACATTCACTATTGTGTTAAAATATCTTTTTTTTTAATTTTATCTTTTTTATCTTTTTTAAATTTTAATTTATTTATGGTAGTCAGAGAGAGAGAGAGAGAGAGAGAGAGGGAGAGGCAGAGACATAGGCAGAGGGAGAAACAGGCTCCATGCAACGGGAGCCCGACGTGGGATTGGATCCCAGGTCTCCAGGATTGCGCCCTGGGCCAAAGGCAGGTGCCAAACCGCTGCGCCACCCAGGGATCCCCTCTTATTTTTTTTTAATTTCAACAACGAAAGGGTTAGGGTGACCAAAAAAAAAAAAAAAAAAAGCCCAAAACAAAACCATAAAACTCCGAAACATGCATGAGATATACAGTTGGCATGTGCCTGTAGTTCTAGATACTTGGGGAAGCTGAGACGGGAGGACCAGGTGAGCCCAGAAATTCTGGGCTGTAGTTGCTCTGCTGATCACGCATCTGCACTCAGTTCCACATCAATATAGTGACCTCCTGGGAGCTGGGAACCACCAGGTTGCCTAAGATGGGGTGAACCAGCCCGGGCTGGAAACAGAGCAGATCAGAGTAGTGGGATTGCACTTGTGTTTAGCTACTGCACTCCAACCTGGGCAACATAGCAAAACCCCCTCTCTTTTTGCCCCTCCCCAATTTAGGGAATCCTGTGTCTCAAAAAAAAAAAAAAAAAAGTTTGCCCCCTTTCAAGTTTATACTTGAAAAAAAATACACATAATAAATGCATACATAATACATCATGTCAAACTATAATTTTCCCTTCCTACTAGCAGTGTATGAGAGCTCTCTCCATCCTTGTCAACATATGATCTCTTAAGTTTTAAAAATTTTAGCTATTCTTCTGGTGTATAGTAGAATTCAGTGTAGTTTTTTCATTTCCTTAACAACTGGATGGAGAGCACCTTTTTATCTGGCTGTTGGCATTACTCCTCTCTTGTAGAGTGCCAGTTGAAATAATTTTCCTGTTTAAAAAAACCCTGCATTTTCTGTTTTTTATGTTCTTCTATTTTTTATTGACTTTGGGATTCTTACATATTCTGGATTCACATCTTTTGTTACATATTTGTGTTGTAACTATCTTTCCATAATAGTATATTTTGATGAACAGATATTCTTTAAGTCTAATTTATTTGTCTTTTCCCTTATGGTTAGTGTCTTATTTAAGACAACTTTTTCTCCTACAAAGTCATGAAAATAATCTTGTAATATTTTTAGAAGTTTTATTTATTTTAAAAATTTAGATCTAGAGTCTGTCAAGAACTGAGATTTATGTGTGATATGAGGTAGGGTTCATGATTTTTCTTCTTCTTTTTAATATATAGATGTTCAGTTAACACCATTTATTGAAAAGACAATCCATTTCTTTCTTTCTTTTTTTTTTTTTTTTTTTTTTCAGACAATCCATTTCTCCTGCACTACAGGGATGGGGAGTTGAGTCCAGACCTCATATGAAGTAGAAATAGTATTTACACTTCAGAGAAGAGTTAAATTCATTTACAGCATGACTTAAGACTATATCATAGAACTATTTTGGTGTCTCCCTTCTTTTATTTATTTTTTAAAATGTTTTGGAAATAATTTCATATTTATGTAAAATTTATAGAAAGAGTTCATAGAGTGCCTGTGTATCCTTCACCCAGATTTCCCAGTTGTTAACGTTTCTGAACCATTTGAGAGTGAGTCGTGGACATGTGGTCCCATTCCCCTTAGTTGACTTCAGTGTATTTTTCTCAAGTACTTAGTCATTCTTCTGTCAGGAAGTTAACATTGATTTGATATTATCATGTAATGCACAGGCTTTGTTCCTTCTTCATTGATTGTCCCAGTCATGTCCTTCATAGGTCCAGGATCTAATCAGATCATAGATCTGTCATTTCTTTTCATTCTATTTCAAGCTGAAATAGTTCCTCAGAGTTCTTGTCTTTGATGACCACGACATTTTTGAACAGTACAGGCCACATCATTTGTAGAATGGCCCTCAATTGAGTTTATCTGGTGTTTCCTGATGATTGTAGGCATTTTTAGCATGAATGTCCAGTGGCCTGGGCTAATCTCAGTGTTACATATCAGGATACACCTGATACTGATTTGTCTCATCAGTGATGACTTTTGTCACTTGGTGAAGACTATGTTTGCCAGGATTCTCTATTGTAAAGTTAATTAGTAAGTTTTCCTATTAAGTAATAAGGAATTAATGCGTGTTTTCTTAGGAGAAACTTTGGGACTATATAAACATTCTGTTAATCAAACTTACTTTCACCGACTAGATTTGACATCTATCAATGATTCTTTTCTGAATCAGTAGAGTGAAGAGCGCCACAGGGTGATTTTATTTACTTATTTACCTATTTATTTTTGTGGCTTAAAACGAGAAATTTATTCTCTCTCAAAAGGTTCCTGTTGGTGTTTTTTTTTTTTTTTTTGTAGATTACTTGGCATTCTACCCTAGAATTTTCTCTTTCCCCTCCTTTTTATGTTTGTTCATTTATTTATATCACTATAGACTCTTGGATTCCTATCTTACAGATTTATAGTCTATCATTACTTGTTTCGATTCTCAATTTGTCACAGACTTGACCAGGGTTAATGTACCTTTCCAGTTCCTTCTACTGTTTTCATCATTCTTGAGCACTTCTTACTTTTCGGCACAGTCAGATGTTCCAAGGTCATCTTGTATTTTCCTTACTTTTCGGCACAGTCGGATGTTCCAAGGTCATCTTGTATTTTCCTTGTCCTGGCTGGTACCAGCCATTTCTTCAAGGAGTCTTGGTTGATTAATTAATTGGTTCATTGTTTGAACAAATATTCGAGTGACTGCTATGTTCCAGGGACTATTCTAACTGCCTACAAAGCTGTTTCCTCTAGTGTTAGCAATATGTAGCTCCTTGAAAACTAGTTGTGGGATTTTTCTTTCATTTTCCACATAATAGGAATCCACAGTAGTTGTTATGTGTTATATATATGTTACATATATAACCAAATACCCTTGTTATACTTATCACTGATAAATTTCTTTTAATATAGTGAAAAACCACTAGAAATGGATTCTGCATTGACAGTGTCAGATTTACAGGCATGTGATGCATGAGGATTGCTGTGTAAAGATCGTCTTTAAGCAACCTGGGGATCCAGTCGCACCTGCTGGAGTGGTACTGAACATCACATGTGGGTTCTTATAGTTGCAAGTTACCCTTTAAATGTTTTCTGTGATAGCATTATTGGGTAAGGAAAGTGGGTGTGCACACACAGAGATGGCAGTCTAATTCTTTACAAAACAGGTGGAGGTACTTCACTCCAAGAGTCAAAATCTCTTCAGCACAGTTTGTGCTTGTCTGCTGCTTCTCCACTCTCCTTCACAAAGATTAGCATTTCTGTGAATAGACAGCAGCCTTACTTTCAAATGAGGAATTTATATGGAATCATTAATTTATTTAAATGATATGAATACAATGCTTTTACCTAGTTTAAAACCCAAGTTTGGTATGGGTGGCAGGACGTATTATATCCTACCAGTGCATTAAAATCCCCTCACTGGTGAGTTTTAGACACCTTAGTTTCCTGTTTATTGCCTTACTAAAAGAATGAGGTCTTTGAAACTATTTTTTCCTTTTCTTTTTTTCCCCATTTGAACTTTATGCTATTTGTGTCTGTAGGATTGTTACGAAGTAGAATTCAGAATGACTTAAGTCTTATAAGTGATTAACATGTTAATTATTAAACTATAATCTTATGGAGTAAGAAAAACTCAAACTTTTAAAGATATAGACTGCCCTTTGGTGTTGAATCTTTAGAAGACTGTTAGACAATTTCTAATAAAGTTAGCCATAAGCCTACTCTATGATCTAGTAGCAATTCCACTGCTAGGGATATACTTAAGTGAACTGAGTGTATGTGTCTGCTAAAACACTGTGGCTATATACTTAATTGCTCCCAACTGGAAACAACTCAGATGTCCTATCAATAGCAGAATAGATAATCTGATACATTCATTCAGTAGAATACTCTTCAGTGATAAAAAAAATATTTGCAGTGCTGATATATTTGACAAAATTGTTACATTGAGTGAAAGAAGCGAGATAGAATAATAAATGTTCAGGTTTGAGGAACAGGCAAAACTGATGACAGAAGTCAGAACAGGTAACTTGGGAGGTGGGTATTGACTGGAAATAGCTGTGATGGAAATGTTCATGTCTTTATCAGAATGGTGGTTACTGAGTGTTTACAATGTGTAATAATTTGTGGATTTGTATGTTTAGGGTTTGTGCATTTTACTTATCCCTCAGTAAAATACTGTAGGAAAGAAAAAGAAAAGAGAATCCCTTTCTTCGCTTTCTCTTCCTCTGCTCTGAGTGTTGGTATTAAATTAGGTGTTTAGACTAATTACTTACTATTCAGTATGTTAATGTTTTTTGCTGTTTTTCTTATGCTTTTTCCTTTTCCACTTCCTTTGTCCTACCACACTCTATATTTTTCTCCTTAATTTTGGTTTATTTATTTTTAATTAAAAAAAAATTTTATTTATTTATTCATGAGAGACACAGAGGGAGAGAGAGAGAGAGAGAGAGAGAGGCAGAGACACAGGCAGAGGGAGAAGCAGGCTCCATGCAGGGATCCCAATGTGGGATTCGATCCCAGGACTCCTGGATCACGCCCTGGGCCGAAGGCAGGTACTAAACCTCTGAGCCACCCAGGGATCCCCCCTTAATTTTGGTTTAGTTCCTGTTCTTGTTTATACTCTTTAGTGTGATTTCGCATAAATTCTTTAGACCTGAGACACAAAGTGAGCAGTCATTGACTCTTGATGTATTGCTTATGACGTGGCTGCTGGTTGTGCATTTGTGTCAGGCTCCACCACCCCTGGCAGGTGCTTTATGTCAGCCCCAGCTTCTCTGCTGCAATAAGTGGACCAATTTTTGTATGTGACAAATGGAGTCTTAAATGTATGTTACAATAAAAGCAGAATTCAAACAAAAATAGCCAGGTTTTATCCTGAAAAAAAGTTTTACTTTCTATGAAAACTTTGTTTCATTTTTGTGATTTTGTGATTTGTTTTGTGGAACATGTATACTTACATTTTACTAAATAACCTCTTTTGTACTCAAAATAATATGATGTAATAATTTACAGTGTGGGTTATTTATTATGGAATTTTTCAAACTTTTACAAAAGTAGAATAAGATAGTGAACATTCCTATAGACAAAGCTTAAAGTATATTTTCACGAGATAAGTCCAAGAATTGCTGACGACCCTGTATTCGTTGCTAATTTCAGTTGCTTAATTACCAAAATATAAAAATATTCACAGATGACGATGTTTTTAATGATTAATCGAAAGCTTCCTGGGGTTAGTAATGCTGAAGTTTAATACATTCTTTATAATATCCAAATTAAGCAATGTATGAATCTTGTGTTCCCCTTGGTTTAAATAGTCTGACTTTCAAGTTGAATTTTTGGTTGTGAATATACAAAAAAGGTCGCAAAAACTCCAAAGAGGTTTCATTAGTAATAATTTTCCTGTTTATGTAATTTGTTTATACACTCCTGAGAAAATCATGTAGACTGGCCATCAGCTCCTACCTTCTTTCATGGTAATTACATGTAATGTAAGTACAGCTTATGTGATTTATTATGGAAATATTTCACTTGTGTGCTTTTAATATTTTTTTTAAACAGGTAGTATAACTCCAACTGTGGAACTGAATGGGCTTGCTATGAAAAGGGGAGAGCCTGCCATCTACAGGCCATTAGATCCAAAGCCTTTCCCAAATTATAGAGCTAATTACAACTTTCGGGGCATGTACAATCAGAGGTTTGTATGTTTTCTTTGGTTTTGTTCTTATTTATTATTTTACACATATTGTAAAAGTTTCTGAAACTCAAAGAGTAATTTCATTGTAAGGAACATTTACTTTGGGCATTTTGTGTGGAATTTAGATTAGTCAGGCTCACAAGGAATATTAAAAAAACAACAACTGGTTTTTAGGAACTAGTTTTTATTGACTCATGAGAACCCTGTATTTGTTGCAGGCAGGACCGTGTTTTAAAATTATGCCACAATAATAGCTCTGACTTCTTAGTTGATTTGCTCATTTATTTACCAAGCAGATACTTAGCTTAATTAGTGGTTTTCTTAATTTGTCCCAATACATTGCAAACATGAGTGTTTTTAATTTATAGGAAATTTGTTGGAAGGATTTACGAAATCTTTCTCAACATTCCATAATTTTGTATAGTTACAAGTGTAACAGTTTTCTTTTATGGGCAAGACAGAATTTAAAAAAAAAGTTCTTTCCTGATCATTCATAAAAGTCATGTAACTCATTGTAGAGAATGTAGAAGACGCAAAAAGTTAAAAAGAAAATATAAATAACTTGTAATTCCAGAATCAAATACCTTTAAGATTTTTAATGTATTTTACATTTTAAAAAATTCCTTGCACATATATTTAACCAAAGTGAAGTTATCCTTTATATTCAATTTCTATAGTGTTTTATGGAGGTATATTATATGAGTGACAAAATGCACAGATCTCAAATGTACTTTGTGATGACTTTTTATGTATATATATGTATTTATGTTTTACTTGATTGCTTTTTATATGTGTATCCTCATGATGACCACCATGATCAAGGTTCAGCTTGTTTCTATTACCCTGAAAATTTCCTCATTTTTATTTGCACTTGTTATGCCTCCTCCCAGGAGGAACCATGGTTCTGTCATTGTAGTTTTGCATATTATTGAATTTCACATAAATAGACTCATACAGTATGTGCTCTTTTGTGTCTGGCTCTTTTCACTTCCTATACTGGTTTTCTTGTTTGTTTGCTTTTGTATTTTGCTTTTTGAGATTCATCCCTGTTGCTTGTATTTGGATCTTGCCTTTTTCTATCCTAAATAGTGTTCCTTTGTTTGAATATATCATAATTTTTTCATCTTGTGTATACAGTATTGTGCCCTCTTTTAATTTAATATAGTGATAATATAAAAATATTTTTTTAAAGTTTATTTCTTTAGTAATCTCTATACCCAATATGGGGCTCAAACTTACGACCCTGAAATCAAGAGTCACAGGCTCTTCTGACTGCATCAACCAGATGGTCCCATTTTTCATATTTTTTTTTCCATTTTTCATATTTTTAAGTGATCTTTGAAAGACATTTTCGATGGCTATATAATGTTTCATTTGGCTAGGATACACTTTATAAGGATATAAAGAAGTCTAAATAAAGAATACTTAATAAATATTTAAACAAAATATACTTGTTTTGATCAAAAAAGGGGATCACGCCCCCTTTTTATTGACAATTGTAAATAATGTGCAGCAATCTTTACAAATTTGTAAAAAATTTGAATCTTTTCAAATTTTTTTCAAAACACTGATTACTTCCTTAAAATAGAGTACTGTAAGGGGAATATTGGGTTAAAAAGAATACTGTGTTGCCCAGTTACATTAAAATTTGTACTAATTACTTAGAGTATATTCTGTTCCATTCTGACAACACTGAGTTTAAAAAACACATTGTCTTTTTTGATAGTACGGTATGTTTTTAAATTTTGGTTTATTGATTATTTGTGGCGATGAATAGTTTTCAAATACTTTGTCCTTTTTGATTTTGCTAATTTGTATTGCTTGGCCAGTCTTTAATTCAAATGTTTATGTGTTGGGAGTATTAGTATTATGTCTGTTTTGTTTAATTATTTTGCTTCGAAAAAACTGGCTTTTAGTTTTGTTTGTTTTGAGGTGCAACAGTTTTAGGTTTTAGATGGCCTTATTTGTGTGTGTGTGTGATTTCTCCAACTGCTTTTATGCCTAAGAAATTCTTGTGATCAGATATTTGCTAATGCCTAAAAAGAATTTTTTTATTGAGATATAATTGACATCACATTATGCAAGTATATGGTATACAACATATTAATTTGGTACATTTATGTTGCATTATGATCGCCTTTGTAGCGTTAGCACTTCTTTCATGTTACATAATTATTTTTTCTAGTGTTGGGATGCTGATACTTTCTAAGTAATTTCATATATATATATATTACATATATATATTTTTTTGGTGGGCTGCAAAGCGAGGTTTGCTGAGTGATAGTAAAGTGATAGTATAAAGCTCCTGAAGAGGGTGGGGACCGAGGAGGGTTGCCCCATTTTGTGTATTTACTAACATTACAATTCTAATGTGAGAACATGCATGGTCTATATATAGTCTGATACTTTCTGATGTCTTGTTTGGTAGTGGTGTATTTACTATTTAAAACTAGTCAGTTAAAAAAAATAAAACTTAGTCCAGTTTAGATTTTAAATTGTTCCTTTAAATATTGCTTAAATTCTCTAAAACAAATGAGTACAATCTTCTTAGACTTCTCTTCCTCCCCTCTTTTCTCCCAGGTGTATTTGGGGGAATTTACTGTCTTGGTAGGAAAGAAAGGACCCTCATCTTTGTGTGAGTGTCCTATATTGTCCTCTGAGCTCCTCTGGACTTTGTGATGACATCCTTTGTCCACCAGATAGATGACACCTTTCTTGCCTGCCTTTGCCAAAACCTGCAGTTGGTGATGTGTAGTCCATTTTTCCCCATCAGATAATGCTTCCACAGAGTAATTACCATCTCCCTTGCTCTTTTGACCTAAATCCTTAGCTGTCTTTGGCTCCCTGGGGTGTTGTTCCAGTCTCATCCTCTTCAGTAGTGTCTTCTAACTGGAGCATCCAGTGGCTGACTTATCAGCTCTCAACTTCATGTTCATACCACATGGTGGCAAGAAGGATATAACATTTCTCTTGTAGTTGCTTTACTTTCTCTTTTTCTGTATAACTTAACCTATTGCCTTTCTCATAAGCCTGAGGTTATCTAATACAGATAAAACTATTTGCCCACTTAAGCACAATAGATATGTTTGGTTACCTGAGTTAGAAACACCTTGCCTATTTTATACTTGAAGATATTTTACTTTAAATGTTCTATAATGAAGACTCAGGAGGATATTATATTTAAATGCTTATATATTTTGATATCTGTAGTTCTTTATTGAAATCTTACTGGAGTTTTGATAAGTGAATTTATTACTTTTAAGTGAAAGAAATCTGGTACTGAAGCAATGAAAAATTTGGCAATAATCTCTGGATTATTATTATGGAGGTCATGTTCTAGTAGGGAAGGCAGTCAGTAAGTGGTGGTTACTAACCGAGACAGTGATTTTTGATAAAGACCTAAAAGAAGAGGAGGAATGAGTAGTGTGTATGTTATGAGAGAAGGAGAAAACATTCTTAGCAAAACAAACAGCAAGTACAAAGCCACTGAGTTAGGGATGTGGCAGGCTTGTTGATGTCTTCTCTAGGAGACCAGTATGGCTGGCAAAGAGTGAACCAAAGGGAAGAGTAGTTGGTATATGAGGGTGTGATGGGTCATGGGGTTTGGGTTTTTGTTTTTTTTCTATTGTAGGTTTTCTTTTAAGAATGCTTACATTTTTCCTTGTTGGCAATTTCTAGTTTCAAGATCTGATTCCATGGTTGTCATGAGGTATATAAGAATTTATGTATGACTTCTCTAAGGGGTTATGCTTTAGGCCATTCCCATTTAATGAGTAAAGTGGACTTTGCTTTCAGATTGTTGTTTCAGACTGTTGGAGAGTCTTTAGAATATCCTGCAGATCACAAAAAGGGTAAAAAGAAAATAGGGAAGTACCGGTAAGCTGCCAAGCCATGTTTCAGTTGTAAAGCTCTCTGCTCACAGAAGGGCAAACCTAACCATTACTCATTAGGTTGTAAAAGTTAGGATTTTACATATAACCTTAATTCGCAGATGACAACACCTGAATGTGTCAAGAGAATTTGGAGCCAAAGATCAGAGGAGACGGTCTTCAGACTCTTAAGTGAATCAGTAGCTTCTTAATAAGGCAGGGAATGAAAGGTTAAAAAGCCCAAGAAACAGATATCATTTAGAGGGCTTTATGTAAAGGTCCTTTCATTTTCTACTTAAAATAATATTAAGTAATAATTAGATATTTACCCATGTTGATTTTTAAAAAACATATTTATTTTTTCATTAAATTCTGGGTCATTTATTTGTTATTATTCATTTATTTAGAAAGATTATATTTATTCATGAGAGACAGAGGCAGAGACACAGGCAGAGGGAGAAGCAGGCTTCTCACAGGGAGCCTAATGTAGGACTCAATCCCCACACTCAGGATCACGCCCTGAGCTGAATTAAGTCAGACGCTCAACCCCTGAGCCACCTAGGTGTCCCAAATTCTGGGTCATTTTAAAAAAAAAAAAAGATTATTTATTTATTTAATTGCGAGATATAGAGCACGAGTGGGGTGGGGAGGGGGTAGGGAGAGGGAGAAAGAATCTGAAATACACTCTACACTGAGTACAGAGCCTGATTCCAGGACATGAGATCATGACCTGAGCTGAAACCAGGAGTCGGATGCTTAACTGATTGAGCCACTCAAGCACTCCTAAATTCTGTTCTTTAATGATGCGTTTTCTCCACTCAAACTCAAAGGCTAAGGAGGCACTTAAAGAAAGTGCCCACCATCTTGCCCTTCTGCCGCCCTGTTTTATGATGGCCGGGGAAGAGATTTATCCATGAGCAAAATCTGGATGCAACCTGGCTTCGAAAGTACCTGTCTGTTACACCTAAGATGTTTGAAAATGAATGCGTCCAGTTACGTCTTTTGTTTTCTTTCTTTTTAAATTTTACTTATTTATTCATGAGAGACACAGAGGCACAGACACAGGCAGAGGGAGAGGCAAGCTCCATTTCATGCAGGGAGCCTGATGTGGAACTTGAACCCGGGCCTCCAGGACCACACCCTGGGCTGAAGGCGGCGCTAAACCGCTGAGCCACCCAGGCTGCCCCATCTTTTGCTTTCTTATTTGAGGTACTGTTTGCTAACAGATATAAAGTTGCAAGTTATAAAAATTTATATAACAAAGTGTAAGATGTAAAGATTGGAGAACATTTTATGCTTTGTTCTGTCATTGTTATAAAAATGATATACGTGATCTCAAGAACAGAATGGCTGATACCAGGCCTTCTATAGACAGTTTATCAATTTTGTTGTATGTACAGATGCAAGAAGCATTATTGCTTGGCTAGTGGCCAGAAAATCAACAGTCTGCTGATGCAGATGGCCAGAGGCCCACAACTCAAACTAGACTATGTGAAAATGGGGATTTTTGCCATATGTAACTGGGAAGATTGTCAGGCATGGTTGAATATAGGGCGTTAGTGTTCTTTTCCCTCATTTTCCACTTCTCTTTTCTGCTCTTCTCTCATTTTCCTCTGCTCTACTTCTTTTTCAAAGAAGCTCACTTTAGTTTGCTGTAATTCAAATGCTACATACCCCTTAGATGTGTAGTACCGAAGAAGGAACACATTTTTGTATAGTTTCTAGGAAAGTCCCAAGAAAGACTTTGAACAGACTGTCCATCCCTTCGTCATTTAGACTAGATTTGGGATAAGGGAATACTTTAATTGGCCGTGCTTGGGTTTGTGCCTAACCTGGATAAACAGGGATTAATCCCGTCCAAGCTGCTCTGCAGAGCACAATTCTTTTATGAATGGTTCCCTGAAGGCAAAGATTCTGAAGGAAAATCATTTCCATTACAGTCAGAACATTTGGTTCAAATCCTCATTCTGATGATTTTAGCTGTGTGGTTTTGGGCAAGGCACTAGACCTCCCTTAGTTTCCTCATTTGTTAAGTAGGGATAATAATACCAAATGAAAGGTCTTTGGTGAGGTCTTCCATTAAGCAAATATTCACTGAATGCCTACTCTTTGTCATATGTTGTGTTAAGAGTAGATATGTTGATGAAAGACAGTCTGTTAGACTCTGAGTCCATTAGAAGATGAAAACAATGCAGAGAAACAGTAACAGAGTGATAAATGTGATCATATGGTGCTATGAAAACATTGAGAACAAGTGCTTCACTCAGACCGGGGATTCAAAGAAGTCTTCCAGAAGGAATTGATGCTTGAACTGAATTTTCAAGGTTAATGATGCACTAACCAGGTGAAGAGGATAAGGAAAAGCAAACTAGGTTTTGGGAACAACCATAAGGAATCCTGAGAAGTTCAGCTCGTCATGGACTTGCAAGGAATTTGGTATGTCTGTCATGAAAAGGCTGAAGTTCAGGCAGGGTGCTGAGTCCGATGTTCTCAAATGGCCTTGCAAAGAGGTTTAGATTTGTCTTGAAGGTGATTGGGAGCCATTGAAGGATTTTAAGCTAAGGGGTAAAATAATTAGGTGTCTGTTTCAGGCATATTGCTTTGGCAGTATGTGGGAAATAGTTTGGAGAGACTTAAAATTCAAGGGAGAAAGATGAATTACAAGGATGTTGTAATTCAGGCTTAAATTGATGAGAGCCTGGAGCAGTGAAGATGGAGTGGGTGCAGTGTCTAGATATTTAGAAGGTGGACTTTACAGCACTTGGGGATTGATTGATTCAGGGAGGATTAAGGATAACTTTCACATATCTGGATCAGTAGTAATATTGTTCACAATGAGGAGTTGGGGTGGGTCTTTGGAAACGTGAGGCATTCCGTTTTGACTATGTTGAGTTTAGATTGCCTATGGCATATATTGGGGGAGTTCATTTTATTACTTTTTAAACCCTTAGTGGAGGGTGTGGGAAGATTATCTTTGGCTTTGAAGGTTTGTTGAAAGTACACGTGGGAACCTAAGTTTGAGTGACCAGTCTGTTCATTGTTCATCTGTGATTTATACTTCATTCCCAAAAGGATTTGGTTATGCCAGTGTGTCATTATTTGATTTGGAAAAATCTTGTGGCATGCCCCTGTGCCAAGCACTTTCACCCTCAGGTGCAGTTAATATATTTTGTGTCAAGATAGTGTTCGTTTATTTGTTTACTAAAGTATTCAATTCCTGGTCCAGTCACTTGTAGCTAGTTTAGTAAAGTTACTTTCTCTTAAGATGTTTGGTATGAGTCATGGTAAGTTAAACAAGGAAAGAGGACTATTTTGCAGAAGTTACTTGTTCCACTGGGCGGAGCCAGGTTCCTCAAATCTTCATGGTCTCCCCTCTTGTACCCTGGGAGATAAATCTATGAGACTTGGGACTTTCTGGGCAGCTGTAGCTATCAGTGGAAATTTGATAGGGTGAAACAAATTTTTTGAAGTATATGAACTGGTTTTATTTCATTATGTTGGTTATCAGTAAAACTAGAAATAATCAAAGTTTTAGTTTATGTAATAACTTATTATATTTCAAAATTTGTTATATAGGCTCTTGACTAGCTGTTAATTACTTTGTTGGCATAGTTTATTTTGCAGTTGTACAAACTTTTTTCTAATTAAGTTTTTTATTTTAATCCCATTATAGTTAACTTAAATTGTTATTTATTAGTTTTAGGTGTACAATTCAAACTGTAATCTAAGTGTTCTTCACTAGTTTGTAATGCCCTATTAAAAAACATCTTGAAGGGACGCCTGGGTGGCTCAGTCGTTGAGCACCTGCCTTTGGCCCAGGGAGTGACCCTGGAGACCTAGGATCGAGTCCCACATCGGGCTCCCTGCATGCAACATGCTTCTCTCTCTGCCTGTGTCTCAGCCCCTCTCTCTGTGTGTTTCTCATGAATAAGTAAAATCTTAAAAAAAAAAATCTTGAAAAGTAGAACAGTTGAGAAACAATATATTTGTAGCAGTAGTGGTATAAACAGGAAAAGCCTACAGTTTTGCTTTCTGCCCACCAGATGGTGCTTGTGTATTGATAAAAACAACATACAGACTGGGTGAGTTCACATTGGTTAGTATTCTAAGGCGGATGGTTGACTGATAAATGAGAGGTTAAACCATATAAAATCACTAATATTTGACCTTTTTTGTCCTATAAAACATATTGGTTTTATATGGTACAGCTTAACAGAAAAAGGTCAGCCAAGCACACAACTTTAAAGCCTCTTGGGGAAATGAAATAAATGTGAAGTGGTGAAAAGCAGAAATTAATTCTAGTAGTTATGTATAATTTTGCCTTTTGTACATTATATACCTTGGTTTGGAGAATATATTATTTTCTCTGTTACATGCTTTATACATGAGATGTATGTTGCAATTTTTCAAAATGGAATTTCTTTGAAAAATGATAATTTCGTCCTGGGGATACTGTGTTTTTTTTTTTTTTTTTTTTTAGGTAGTTACAGAATTGAAAGACTATAAGACAATTTTCAATATTCTCTATTTTTAATAGGATTACATTAGATTAGATAGAAGTGTGTTTTTATTTGGGGGAAATAAATCTAAACCCATAATAAATAAATATTAAAAATATATTGTATCTTAAAACTCTCATAATGAGTCAGAGAAGAGGGTTTGAACAGATTAAGAAAGCAAAGATGAGGGAGAATGAACTAGAATTTGAAGCCAGAGAATCAGAGAGCAAGAGAAATTATTTCAGGGTAAATGAGGGATTTAGTCTGGGCCAGAAACTCTCAGCCTGTCTTAGGCAGGCTGTATTTAAAATTAAGAACTAATGGACATTATAACTCTTTAAAACAAAACTTACTGTAACTCTTACTCATTTGGTAAGACCAGATATAATAGACTTCATTTTATAAAATAGAAATATCCTTTTTTTCTTTGAAGTGAAATATAAAGAGGGTCTCCACTCAACATCTGTTTCCCCAAATATTAGACTAAAATTATTAAAAATACTTTGGGGGCTTGGGTGCCCGGGTGGTTCAGTCAGTTAAACATCTGCCATTGGCTCAAGTCATGATCCTGGGTTTCCTGGGATTGAGCCTTGCATCCGTCTCCCTGTGAAGTGGGGAGCCTGCTTCTCCCTCTCCCTCTGCCATTCCCCCTGCATATACTCTTTCTCTCTGTCAAATAAATAAATAAAATCTTAAAAAAAGAAAAGGAAATTTTTTTTTTTTTTAAAGCATTTTGAGGGCTTATGCTTCTGGCTATAACTAGGACCAGATTTGTCCTCCCACCATAAGCACCTAGAAAACTTAGGTAAAGTTTTTACATTATACATAAACTGATACAATATGATGTGAAGGGAAGTTGTGATAAGTTAAAGAGATATACTGATGCAGAGAAAAAAAGAATAGTTAAGAATACAAAAGTCGGCATAAAATGGGATAAAAATGTAATCTTAAAGAAAGCAAAAAAAGGAGAACAAAGGAGTAATGAACACATGGGATAAAATAGAAAACAAAGATGATAGATTTCAACCCAACCATATCAATAATTATGTTAAGTGTAAAAAGTTTAAATGCTTTAGTTAAAAGATAAAGAATGTCAGACTTGATAAAAGAGTAAGATATACAGCCATATGGTATGTAAAGAAATCCACTTTCAATATGAAGACACAGATTGGTTAAAAGGATGGAAAATGATTTCATGTAAACATATAATAAAGCTGAACTGAGTGTATTTATATCAGATAAAGTAGATTTCAGAATAAGAAGTATTATCAAGAATAAAATTACCAGTGATGAAAGGATAAAATCATCAAGAAGACCTAACAATTGTAATTATACATGCACCCATTAGCAGGTCTTAGAATACCTAGACAGATAAATAAGAAAACTAAGGCACTGGTATGGACTGAATTGTATACTCCTCAAATTCATATGTTGAAGCTGTACCTGAAATGTGATGGTATTTGGATATGGACCCTATAGGAGGTATTTAGGTTTCGATATATTATAAGGGTGTTGCCCTCATGATGAGGTTAGTGCTGTTTTAAGAACAGACACCAGGTAGCCCACTCTCTGCTCTACATATTTCCTACCCTTGCCATGTGAGAATGTAAAAAGTCAGTTGTCTACAAGTCAGGAAGAGCGCTCTCATCAGAAACTGATCATGTTAGCACCTGATCAGACTTCTGGCCTCCAGAACTGTGAGAAAATAAATTTCTGTTCTTTAAGCCACCTTAAACATGGTATTTTTTTATGGCAGGCCAAGCTAAGATAGCTGTAGAGTTCAGGAATACTGAATTCCCTATATAATAGCAGCAGAATATACATTCCTTTAAAACACGTAGAGAACATTCACCAAGATGGATGATTAACTGTCTTATAAGACAATTCTCAGAAATTTAAAAGAATTGAAATAATACAAACTGTGTTCTCTGATCACAAAGGGATAAAGTTAGAAATAAAAATGATAAAAATATCTGGAAATTCCACAAATATTTGGAAATTAAACATATTTCTAAATACATGGGTCAAAGGAAAAGTCACAAAGAATATTAGAAAAATATTTTGAGCTAAATGAAGATGAAATGAAAAGTTGAGATGTGGATGGAGCTAAAGCAGTGCTTGGAAGGAAATGTATAGCTTTAAATGCTTATGTGAGAAAAGAAAATGGTCCAAAATTAATGCTTTAGGCTTCCTACTTAAGAAGCTAGAAAAAGAACAGCACATTAAATCCAAAATACAGGGCAGCCCCGGTGGCGCAGCGGTTTGGCGCCACCTGCAGCCTGGGGTGTGATCCTGGAGACACTGGATGAGTCCCACGTCGGGCTCTCTGCATGGAGCCTGCTTCTCCCTCTGCCTGTGTCTCTGCTTCTCTCTCTCTGTGTCTCTATGAATAAATAAAATCTTAAAAAAAAATCCAAAATACAAAAAAGGAAATAACAAAGATAGGAGCAGGAACCAATGAAATTGAAAATGGACAAACAATAGAAAGTCCATCAAATCATGAAATAAAAAACTGCTTTTGGGAATGGATTAATAAAATTTATGTTTCTAGCTAGCCTGACAAAAGAAAGAAGGTGAAGATACATATTACCAATATCTGGAATAGAAGAGGGAACTAGCATTAAAAGAAGTATAAGAGAATTTTATGAACGACTTTATAAATTGATAAATCATTGGTCAGCAAACTATACTCCGTAGGCTCATTGCCTGCTTTTGTAAATAAAGTTTTATTGGAATGTAGCAATATCTATTTAGTTAATGTATTGTCTATGTCTGCTTTTGAACTATAACAAGACAGTTGTCGTGACAAACAATATGGCCTGCAAGCTTAAATATTTACTGTCTGGCCCTTGAAGGAAAAATTTGCTGACTCTTGACTTAGATGAATTAGGCAAATTTATAAGAAAGCACAAATTACCAAAACTGACTTACGGACAAAAAAAACCCAAGCAAATACAAAAAAACTTCAGTAACTTAATGAGGTTAAATTAGTGTGAGAAAGTTTTTCACAAAGAAAACTCAAATCTCTAATGATTTCACTAATAAATTCTATCAACATTTGAGGAAGAAATAGTACCTCAGAAAATGGGAGAAAGGAACATTTCCCAACTAATTTTATGAGGCCAGCATTATCTGATACTAAAACTAGACAGAGACCTTACAAGAACAGAAAACTTGAGATCAGTATGCTTCCTGATCACAGATGTAAAAGTCTTTAAAAAATATTAGCAAATTAAACTCAAATAATATATAATGATAAATGGAGTTTATCTTATGAATATAGAATTGTATAAAGGAAAAAATATGAACATCAAATGCTCAGAAAAAGCATTTGATGAAAGTCAGCACTCAGTCATGATACAGACTTATCAAGCTAGGAATGGAAAGTAATTTTCCTAATGTGATTTCTTAAAGGGATTTCTCTAAATAACTAGCTGATGTTATGTTTTGTGATGAAAGATTGAATACTTGTAAGATGAGGAACAAGAAAATAATATACATGTTATCACTTCCATTTTGCCTGGGTCAATGGAGAAGTCACAAAGAATATTAGAAAAATATTTTGATATAATGAAGATGAAAATGAAAAATTGAGATGTGGATGCAGCTAAAGCAGTGCTTGGATGGAAATGTATACTTGAGTTCTAGCAAGTGTAGTAATAAATAAGTGAGGGAAAATATTAGAAAAGAAGAAATAAAACTGTCTTTGTATGCAAACACCATGATTTTTTAGAAAATTCTAAGTACTCAAAAAATGAAAAATTACTGAAATAAATGAGTTGAGCAGGGTCACAGGATACAAAGTCAAATGTACAAAAACCAACAATATTGCTTTTAATAGTAATGTACAACTGGAACATTAAAGTAGTATAAAAGCATGTCATACTCAGGATTAAATCCCAAAAAACATGTGTACAATCTGTATACTGACAACTAAAAAATATTGTTCATATAAAGAAGACTTGATATAGTTAAAATATCAATTATTCCAAAGTTAACATAAAGTTGCAGTGCAAACCCAATTGAAATCATAGTAGGGGTTTTTTGTATGTAAAATTTATAATATTAATATTTGTGTGGAGATGCAAAGGATCTGCAGTAAACATTTTTTTTTTTTTGGAGGGGTGCAGTAAACAGTTTTGAAAAAGATGGACAGATTTGGAGAGCTCATACTATGTAACTTTAAGACTTGTTATAAAACGGGGTGCCTGAGTGGCTCCAGTGGTTAAGCATCTGCCTTTGGCTCAGGTCATGATTTCAGGGTCCTGGGATCTAGCCCTTCATTGGGCTCCCTGCTCAGCAGGGACCCTGCCTCTCCCTATCCCTCTGCTACTCCCTCTGCTTGTGCTCTTTCACTCTCTCTTTCAAATGGATAAATAAAATCTTTAAAAAAGTAAAAGACTTGTTATAAAGCTACAGTAATCAAGGCAGTGAAATACTGGCATGGGGAGTGATAAAGAAGAAAGGTTGACAAACTGGGTCATTGACTGAATCTGGCCTGCAATATAAGAATGATATTTACATTTTTAAATGGTTAGGAAAGAAATTTTAAAAGTGATATTTCATAGTTCATGAAATTAAGATGAGGTTGAAATTTTAGTGTCAGTAAAGTTTAATTGGAACACAGATATGATCATTTGTTTATGTGTTGTCTAGAGTTGCTGTCATGCTAAAGCAGCAGGGCTGAGTAGGTAAGACAGATTGTATGGCTGCAAATCCCAAAATATTAGTGTTTGGCTCTTTACAGAAAAAGTTCGCTTGATCTCTGGAATATAGAGTCAGGAAATAGACCCACTCATATATAGTCTTTTCTTGTTTTTTTCAAAGTTAACAAAGATGCAAAAGATATTTTTCCATTGAATAGTGTGAAAACAATTGGATATGCAGATAGAAAAAAATAAATCTTACCTCGCACCATAGACATAAATTAACTAGAAATGGATCATAGACCTACATGTAAAAGTTAAAGCTGTACCTTTTCAAAAGATACATACTTACTTTGGAAAAAGGCAAAGATTTTATAGAATTAAAAAAGCATAAATCATGATTTACAGAAGAAAATATTTTACTACTTTAGAGATAGCTAAACACAAAAGACAAAAAGCATAAATCATAAAAGAAAAATTGAGAAATTAAACTATCAAAATTTAAAGCTTCTGGTACTTGAAAGTCATTGTTTATTTTTTTTAATTTAAAAATTTTTTTTTATGTATTTATGATAGTCACAGAGAGAGAGAGAGAGAGAGAGAGAGAGAGGGGCAGAGACATAGGCAGAGGGAGAAGCAGGCTCCATGCACCGGGAGCCTGATGTGGGATTCGATCCCGGGTCTCCAGGATCACGCCCTGGGTCAAAGGCAGGCACCACACCGCTGCGCCACCCAGGGATCCCCGAAAGTCATTGTTTAAAATGAGAAAGCAGAATATATGCTAGAGGAAAACATTTGTAAAACATATTGATAGAAGATTTGAATCCAGAATGTATAAATGAGCACCTAAAACTCAGTTAAGATAGGCAAAAGTGAGCAAAGTAACTGAATAGATACTTCACTACAGGAGAGGTAAGAATGGCTAAAAAGCATTTGAAAGATGCTTGAAATCATTAATTATCAGGGAAGTGCAACTCTAACACCATAGTTAAAATTTAAAAAGATCAGCAATATCAAGTATCGTGGCAGGACAGCTGGAACTTTCATGCATTGTTGCTATATGACCATTTAATCATGGTTTGTTACTTTCTTATGAAATTAAATGTATGCTTCCCATACCACCAACTAATTCCACTCCGGGTATTTACCTAAGAAAAATGAATATATATATGGTCATTCAGAGACTTGTACATGAATGTAGTACCTTTCTTTAAAGTAGTAAATCCACCATCTAAAATGTTTTTCTCTTAAGATTTTATTTATTTATTAGAGCGAGAGTGAGGATACAAGCAGAGGGATCAGTGAGGGAGAGGGAGAAGCAGACTCCCTGCTAAGCAGGGAATGCAAAGCGAAGCTCCATCCTGGGACCCTGGGATTGTAACCTGAGCTGAAGGCAGACGCTTAACTGGCTGAGCTACCCAAGTGCCCCAATATCCACCACCTAAATGGTCAAACAAATTACAATATAACCATGCCAAGGAATACTATTCAGGAATAAAATGTTTGATTCAAGCAACAATATGGACAAATCTGAAAAGCATTGTGCTGTAAAAAAGAAGCCAGACATGTATATACATATTGTAAGATCTATTTTCTAAAACTGGCAAACCCAATCCCATAGTGCCAAAGCAATTCATTGGTTTTCTACATCTGAAGGGGGGAGACTTTGGGGTGATAGAAATGTTTGTATATTGATTTTAGTGATTGTTATATAGACATATGTCAAAACTCATTAACTATGAGCTTAAAATAGGCCCAATTCATTGCATGCAAATTTTATCTCAATAAGGCTGAAGTATTTGTTTGTTTTTAAGATTTATTTATTTGAGAGAGAGAGAGCAGTAGGGGGAGGGCAGAGGAAGAAAATCTTTAAGCAGACTCCCCACTGAGTATGGAGCACATGTGAGGCTCAATCTCGTGACCCATGAGATTATGACCTAAGCCAAAACCAAGAGTCAGCACTTGACTGAGCCATCCAGGTGCCCCAAGCTGAGGTATTTTCTTAAAGTTGATGTACTTTTAAAAAATATATATTGTAATACTGAATTTTATTTGAAGCTGAAAGGGTGTCTAAGAAAGCATGGAATTTTGCCTCTCAAGCATTTCTCTGAAACCATTGTAAAAGTTTTACTTGGAGCTTCAATAAATTTTACCTCATAGACTGAGGATAAAATGATACTTCTGTAAATTGCTTAGCTTTTGCTTCTGTTCAAAAATGTTATTTAATTATTAGCCTTTATTATACTGTAGGTAATATATAATCTGGTTGTAAGTACAGGTTCTGGAGTTGAAATGATGGCTGTGTGGATTTGAGCAGGTTACTAAACCTCATCCTCAGTGAACTCATCTGTAAATTGGAGAGAATAACTTATGCTTCCTCACAGTTTTGTTTTTAGGATTAAATATGACAATTCTGTGACTACACATGACCTGTTACTTTACCAATAGTGTTTGTAATTCCTTAAAAAGAATTTAAATATCAGAGTGTTTATCCTAGGATATTGTTATTTTGAGAGGTTTTTAAAAATTCATTTTTGCCTAATTAAAAAAAATCAGGCATGATTCTCTTACTGTTTATAAGTATTCACTTTACAGAAGGAATAATCCTATAATACAAATATGCATACTTTTGGTCTTTTGTTGGAATTTAGTTGATCCTGGAAAGATACTGCCATTGCAGCTCAGAAAGTTATTTCTCCCTTGGAAACGTGTGCAGATCAGCAGGTTTTTTTTTTTTTTTTTTTTTAATTTATGATAGTCACAGAGAGAGAGAGAGAGAGAGAGAGAGGCAGAGACACAGGCAGAGGGAGAAGCAGGCTCCATGCACCGGGAGCCCGATGTGGGATTCGATCCCGGGTCTCCAGGATCGCGCCCTGGGCCAAAGGCAGGCGCCAAACCGCTGCGCCACCCAGGGATCCCCCAGATCAGCAGTTATTAATTTGAGATTTAAACACAAGCCTCAGAAAATCTGTGCCTTTTACTAATTATTTGTGGCGATTATACACATACCTCATCTGCCTTGTCATAGCTTCATAGCCATCCATTTTACCTTTGATCTTTCAACTTTCTTACTTTCATTCCCAAGGAATGGCTAGTTGGTGGTTTCTTGCCACTGAGTTAGTATTCAAGGACTAACAACTTGTAACAAATTTCCCATGATACAAATTTAGAACTCCTTTGTTCTGCTCTTATAGGCAGTCAGGCAAGCCCAAGGCTCACCGTTTAATTTTGTATTAGAGATTGTTTAAAATTATCTAGTAAGTTTAATAGATTAAAAAAAACTTTACATGTCACACAAGTTTAACAATTTTTCATATCCCCCTAAAACAAAAACAAAATGAGAAGAAAGCCAATCTTAAGTTAAAAAATGACTTTTTATAATTCTGGGTTGATCATTTTATTTTACTTGGCCACTTATTTTTGTAATGTTCTTGAGAATCTTTTTTAATTTCTTTATGCTGAAGGCTGTATCACCAAAAGGATAATTACTGTGAGTTCTCTTCTCCCACAAGTTTATCATGATTCTTTAGGAAAATGCACCCAGGACTTAAATGTGTTAAAAACTCTATATTCATAATTTTTTTGCAAGAAGTAATCTTTTAGCTCTACATTAGTTTTTTTTTTTTTAATTTTTTAAAATTTTTATTTATTTATGGTAGTCACACAGAGAGAGAGAGGCAGTGACATAGGCAGAGGGAGAAGCAGGCTCCATGCACCGGGAACCCGACGTGGGACTTGATCCCGGGTCTCCAGGATCGCACCCCGGGCCAAAGGCAGGCGCCAAACTGCTGCGCCACCCAGGGATCCCCTCTACATTAGTTTTTAAAATTTCAACAGTTTTTGTTCTAGATTAGGAAAAATAAACAGCATCCTCTATTCTTTTATTTGAGACTAATTTTATTAATCTATTGTTCATCCTCTGAAAACCTTTGTGTTCGAAGTAGTGCTATATCATAAATGTTTCTTTTGTGTATTTCAGCAAATCTTCCTTTAGCAATGCTTATTTACTTGTATTTAAAAAATATCTCGACAAAATGACAGTTCAACTTGTGAAGGCATTGTTAATGTGGCATCTGACATAATTGTGCAAAGAGAATTTAAATAGGTTGCTAGTCTTAGTTCTGAGAAATTTGAAAAATTCTTTTCGTCTTTGTCTTGGAGAGTTCCTTTATGAATTGGAAAACATTTTCCACCAGGTGTTGTTTCTTAACATTTAATCACTTTTTGTACATATTTTTTCAACTATTGATATTTAGCAAAAAGTTTGTGAAGTTTTTAATGTTAATTGGATTTAGAAAGAAATTTAAGTATGGTTTTTAATGCAAGTGCTGTGACTGTTAATAATGAGAGTTTATGTTACATGTTTATAGAAGTTTCTGCAATAATAGGATTTCTTGGAAATGGAATATCGTGTCTAATAAATTCTGGGCAAGATTCTGGGTGAGCATCAAAATAGGCCATGTTCCAAAGTTTTGTTTTTATGTTGGTTACTGGAAACATAGAATGTATTTTTCATAGAAAGATTGTGGTAAATGGTGGCAGAGTTCCCAAGATAGCCCATAAAAGTTCTTTTTAATACAGTGAGCAATACACCTTAAAAATAGTTCTAGGTTTCCAAGGAACATTCTCTCCTAAATGCCACCTGATCAATAGCAGTGACTCTAACAACAGCAGGAGTAGAAAAGAAACCAAAGTTTCATATACATCAGAGATGATGGAGAGAGACAGTTTCCTTCTTCATGGCTTTACTTTCAAATTGTTTATTAATAGAAGCAAGTTTAGTCAGTCCGAGGAAGGGCGGTACCTTAAGTGGTAGGCATGCTTTAGAAGAAGGCTTAAACACAGGATTAGGTAAAATGAGATGCAGAAGCATTCGTTGGGCAGCTGAAGATGGAAAAAGTGACAGAGGCACTGACTTAGCTTAGGGCATAATGAGTAAGATGTGCCTTATTTATAGCAGTGGTATAGAATCTAATGTTTAGTGTAATCTGAAATTGGTAAGGAGTGGAGATGGCATACTAGAACAAAAAAATTCCTGTATTTTGTGGGGAAATTTCTAGTTTAAAAATAAAATCCACATTGTCCAAATTTGATTTTGTACAGGGGTTCCCATTTTTTCACATGGTTGTCAAATTTAACTGCTAATTTTTTGACAGTGGTCATCTTAATGAGTGTGAAGTGGTCCAGCCAGTTTTGTTTTTTTTTAAGATTTATCTATCTATCTATCTATCTATCTATCTATCTATCTATCTATCTATCTATGATAGACATAGAGAGAGATAGAGGCAGAGACACAGGAAGAGGGAGAAGCAGGCTCCATGCTGAGAGCGTGACGCTGGACTCGATCCTGGAGTCCCCTGGGCCAAAGGCAGGCGCTAAACTGCTGAGCCACCCAGGGATCCCTGGTCCATCCAGTTTTAACACCACCTCTCAGTTCCAGATTCTTAGCTGGGGACATATTTTTTCCTCTGATTCGCTGAAACTTGGAAAATATTTATTCATAGGTTGATTCATTCAATAGGTCGGTATCAATCAGTAGTTCTTGAGAAACGAGACGCTGGTGAACATGAAGATGAGTAGGACACTGCCCTTACTCTTGAGCTCACAGCCTAGTAGGTAGGGGAGGATAGAATGATAAATGCTGCAATAGTGATTACAGCAGGTACCTTGAAAGCACATTTGAGGGTTATTTAACTTCTTTAACACCAAGATCAGTAATGAGGCATACCATCTACAAAACTGTTCAGCGTTGTCCTAGACAGATGAGCTAATGAATTTAGAGAAGAAAGAATAATTTAGAGGCATAAGTTTAGAAAATATTTCAAACACTAAAATAATTCAGTAAGGTTGCCTAATGTAAAATTAACATCTAGAGTTAATAGCTTTCAAAGAAATACATACAAAGAAATGGGGTGCCTGATTGGCTCAGCAGTTGAGTGCCTGCCTTTGGTTCAGGGCAATATCCTGGGGCCTGGGATTGAGTCCCATATTGGGCTCCTTATGAGAAGCCTGCTTTTCGCTCTGCCTGTCTCTCTCTCTCTCTCATGAATAAATGAAGTCTTTTTTTTTTTTAATATACAAAGAATTTTTAGGTAGAGTATATAATGGTACAGAAAAATCAATTTGTAGTAACAGTGAAGAAGATAAAATATCAAGGGATGAACTTGTGAAGATATGTGCAAAAATACTTGAGGAAAACTTTGGAGTACTCTTGAAAGACAGAAAAGTTAAAAAAAAAAAAAAAAAGGAAAGAAAGAAAGACAGAAAAGTACACTCCAGCAAATGAAAAGACATTGCTCTTGCATAGGTTAGCTCAACATCATAAAAACGAATTAAAAAAAAAAAAGTAAGTGAAAGTACAGAGAAAGAAGTAATGAAGATTAAAACAGAAATGACAGGGGATCCCTGGGTGGCTCAGCGGTTTAGCGCCTGCCTTTGGCGTGATCCTGGAATCCTGGGATCGAGTCCTATGTCAGGACTTTTAGTGTGTATAAATTTAAAGCAAAAATTCAAGTGAAAAAAAAAGAAGGGGAATTTCTAAATTCTCTTTACAAAATAAGTATAGCATTGTTACCTAAACCTAGTAAAGACAGTACAGAAAAGGAAATTGAAATTTTATATCAAATATAAATAATGTAAGAAAAACAAAACAGCAAATAGAACCTAATATCATTAGTGATGATAACTTTGAGAAAATTTTCTGAGTTGAATTTTTTAAAGATTTTATTTATTTATTCATGAGAGACACAGAGAGAGAGAGACAGGCAGAGGCAGAGGCAGAGGGAGAAGCAGGCTCCCTGCAGGCAGCCTGATGCAGGTCTTGATCTCTGGACCTGGGATCATGTCCTGAGCTGAAGGCAGATGCTCAACCGCTTAGCCAAGCAGGCATCCCTCTTGAGTTGAATTTAATTTACTGATTCTAATGCTTTCATTTTTATTGATATAATTATTAAAGGCTGTGAACTTTCTTCTGATCATTGCTTTGCATATGTCCTATAGATAAAGTTATATAGTATTTTCATTATCATTTTTGTTGTTCTGTAATTTCAGTTTATATTTTCCTGTTACTGTAGAAGTTCAGTAAAAGTTTCATTTTTAAGTAGGTTTTTATTTTTTTTTTCAATTTTGTTATTAACTTCTGGTTTATCACTTTGTGATCAGACTGTTATTTTTTTTTTCTTTTCATAATATTTCTACTTGGTGGCACTCTTGCTTTCTTTGAGACCTAATGTGGGATCAATGAGAATATTATAGGTGCACTTGAAGTATAAACGATACGAAGTTTGATGTATATATATAATCTTCCATAAGATTTTTGTTGTTTAGGTCTTCTATATCTTTACCTTTTTTTTTTGGCATTCTTTGATCTCTTTGTACCATTGAGTGGTGTATTTAAATGTCTTAGTATTTCTGTGCCTCTATCTATATCTCCTTGTCTCCCCTGTAGTTTTTGCTTTATAAAGGTAGTTGCTGTATTATTTGGCACATAGATACACATAACTTATATTATTTGAGAGTCGCAGATTCTAGCATTAGAAAATGTCCTTTATATTAATGTATTTTATTTTAATTTTTAAAAAGATTTTATTTATTTGGGAGATAAAGTGAGCAAGCAGGAGCAAGCACAAGCAAGGGGGAGGAACAGAGGGAGAGGGAAAAGCAGACTCCCCATTGAGCAGGGAACTTGACTGGGGGCTTGATCCCAGGATGCTGGGATCATGACCTGAGCCCAAGGTAGGTGCTTAACCGACTGAACCACCCCACATTAATGCCTTTTAGATAGAATTCTACTTTGGTATCAGGATTATATCCCTAGATTTTTAAAATTTCCATTATCCTAGTATACCTTTGTCTATCTTTTATTTTTAGTCTATCTCTTTTTGGGTATGTTATTGCATATAGTGTATACTTTGGTTGTACTTTGTGAGACTGAAAATCTTATTCTTTTAAGCCCAACACATATTTGACTTGAGAAACAAAGTCAGACTTTTTTTTTTGGAGGCCTAATTTGGGATTGGTTGATAGTATGTACTCTTGAGCTAAGTCTGCTATCCCAAATTTTGGTGAAAATATAAATGAAATGCATGATAAGATAAAAGCATTTTATAAAACAAATATTGTATCAGCAGAAAGGTTTTGAAATTAACAGTATTTTAAGTTTTTACTCTGTGTGTGTGTGTGTGTGTGTGTGTGTATATGTATATATATATATATATTTTTTAAGATTTTATTTATTTATTCTTGAGGGACAGAGGCAGAGACACAGGCAGAGAGAGAAGCAGGCTCCATGCAGGGAGCCCAATGTGGGACTTGATCCCAGGTCTCCAGGATCACACCTGGGCCAAAGGCAGGCACTCAACCACTGAGCCACCCAGGCGTCCCATACTCTGAGTATATAAAATTAAGGAAGATTCTGCTAGGTGAAAGGATAATTGATATAATTAATAGTCATTTGATAGTCTCTGGACTTCCTTGAAATTGAGAAGCTGAATACCTATAATAAATGTGTAACACATCCTATTGCAAGTCAGGGTTTCTAGTTCTTTGCTTTGAACAAATTGCAGGAGGATATAGTCAAGTTATCAGTTGCCATGTCATTAAAGGCCATTTTTTTTTTTTTTAAAGAGAGCATGAGGGGGGAGAATAAAAGAAGGAGAGGGGAGTAGGCTTTTCATTAAGCAGGGAACCCCGCCGTGGGGCTCGATCCCAGGACCCTGGGATCATGACTTGAGCCAAAGGCAGATGCTTAACCTACTGAGCCACCCAGGTTCCCTTAAAAGGAATTTCTGATGGTAGACCACAATATAAGTGACTTAAAATATTTTTTGCTATAACAAAAGTCAGGGGTGACTTCTTCATGTGAATAATATTTCCCCTTGATTATATCTAAGAAACTGAAATAAGAATAAAATTGAGAACCTATCTTGTTTTAGTAGTAAGTATTCTTTCCTGCCTATCTCACTGAGAAACATACCCCCATGATTTTACTTTTTGTTTAAAAATTGTTCATTGAAATGTATAATATTTATGTTGCTCCATTTATTATCTACTAATAACAATGGCAATAATGTTTCATTCCAGATTTTTAAAAAACATATGTGCTTATGGTGTATGAGCATTGAGTTTGAAGACTATTGCTATAGAGAAGCTGAATTAGAGATGGCTATTGTGGAATGCACTGAGGTGGTGTATATTTTCATCTTGATTTTCACATGGATTGGCAAGTGTTGTAGTATGATGAAAATGATTTGATAATTTAAAGTTTTGAACACAAATCTAGTAGTCATAGTTAATCTTTTGAAGTCCATCACACCTGAAAGTGAAATCTTACTTTCCATTTATGGTATTAAATATAATTCTTCTATTTATAAATAATAAAATTGTATTTGTCATCACTATTTCTGGTATAGCACAGGTAAAAATATTTATGTTGAACCATTAGAGGGCAGCATGAATTTATCTTTGGAATTAGCTTTCACAATGTATGAATACTTCTGAATCACAGGATTAATGTAAGCATCATTTAAATGAACTATGAAGATTTTTGTTAAAATAGAATCTCTCTTTCAGAATTTTTACAATAAAAAATGTGATAGCAGTATTGAACACTTTTTTTCCCCCATCTTCTCTCATCTTCCCTGCCTGTAAGCATATTAGAGCTCTTATAAAGTTTGGAGAGTTGCCCAGTTTAATTTTAAACTTAATATTTACCTTGATTTTCATCTGAAGAATTACCTAAGTCAGTATTGTAAGATGCTCCATGAAAAAGGGATGTGAAGACAAATTTGGGAAATGCTGTACATTTTATTTCTCTTAAAGATTCCCTCAAGATTCTTAAAGATGTCATGCAGAAAAAACTATCTATCTTGGTAGTTCCCAACCCTGGCTGAACATCAGGCTCCCCCAAAAAGGTTTAACAAGTCTGATGCCAGACTCTATCTAGACTAATTAAATCAGAATTTGTGGGTGGGGAATTTGAACACCAGTGTTTTAAAAAGTTCCCCAGGTAATTCTAATGCCCAGCTGTTAGAATACCAACCCAAACCACATTACCCTCTATTAATATCAATGATTATTTTATGATATGCTGGTTTAAGTAGTGATAGAACTTTTGAAAGAGTTAAAGTAAAAGTTAAAAATTACAGTTAACCACAATCCTCAGGGAATCAGTTGTTCTGGGTGGCTAAATTTTCCAAATTGCTCAGGATTTACCTGTTTGTGAAAATTAAAACTTTTCTTATTTAAGTAATTGTGGATTGACATTTTTCTAAAAGTTATGGCATGCATTCTCATATTAAAAATGCTATAATTATGAACATAAAGAATCATGTTGACTCATTGTTAGCCTTATAAATGATAAACATAAGTCTTGCAAGATAAATAACACAGTTTGTTCTTATGTCAGGTACTCCTAGACATCAGCTCCTTGAGTATCCAAGTCTGCTTTTGTTACACTCTAAATCATCCTTGGCAGTCCAATTGTCATCTTATTTCTTGTTGCATGTCAGTGTACTTTTGTGTAGCAGTGCTTGCCCCCTACCTCTTTAATGCTCTTAAACTGCTATGGTAATGTAAACTGTTATGGCAGTTAGTTTTGGGAGCAAAGAGTAACAAGGCTTTGAATTAGGCTCTAAGGTGATCTTGTGAGTGTGAAGCACATGAGCTTTATTTGTTTATGGGTTTTTTTTTTTTTACTCCATAATTTATTTTTTCCTTTATACATTTTGAGTTTCTTCTGCATTTCAGATAGAATGAAGTTGATAGCTGAATACCGTTTGGTGAATTTATATACATGTGTAATCACATCAAATACTTTGGGAGTGAACAGAAATAATAATTGCTTTAATAGATTTCATAAATACTTTCTTATACATTAAAGGAGAAAGAAAGGTTTTCTTTGTACCTGATTTTACCCCTTCTTTTGACCTTAGTTTTCTCTCTCTCTTGAAAGAGAGAGAGAGAAAAAGAAAAGAGAAACTTACTTTTCAAAATGAGAATGTTTGCATGCGTATTCTTGTGAAATTGCCAAGTTCGGTAATTTTTTTCATGTCCTTTCTACAAAGGTGTTACTTTATTGACTTGAGTTTTTTATTTGGTATTGCTTCTCTTTCCCATCCAGGATCATTATGTACTTTTGTTTTGTTTTGTTTTTTTCCTTTCATCTCCAGAATCTCTTCTTGGGAACCAAAAAGCAAACTTTCTTTTGTAGCTTTTTGATTTTTAGATAAAATAATCTCTGTTCATGATCTAAAAGAAGGAAGGAAAGGAAGGAAGGAGAGAGGAAAGGAAGGCAGGCAGGTAGGCAGGCAAGCAAAGAGGGGTACCTGGGTGGCTCAGTTAGTTAAGCACCAGGGAGTCCTGGGATTGAGCCCCACATCAGGCTCCTTGCTCAGCAGGGAGTCTGTTTCTCCCTTTGCCCCTCACCCCGCTTGTGCTGTCTCTTGCTCTCTCTCTCAAATCAATAAATAAAATATTTTTTAAAAAGGAAAAAAGATGTAGAACTGCAGGATATTTTTCTTTGGGGGGAAAATCCTTGTAAAATAGTTACGGATTAAAAGGCAACAGAGATAGGTGTTGGTTCCTCATAAATATTTTTTTAATGTTACCGTCTGAAGTATAACCAGTAAGTATACTAAACAGTAAAAGGACGAACAATTCAACAGAAGATGGGCAAAGAACATTAAGAGACATTTCACCAAAGAAGACATATTAGGTGGCAAAAAAATCATGAAAAGATATTCAACATCCCTAGCCATTAGGGAAATGTAAATTAAGACCATAATGATGTTTTACTACTCACTTAACAGAATGGTAACAGCAAAAATAACAATATCAAATATTGGTAAGGATGAGGAAAAACTAGATCTCTCATACATTTCTGTTTTTGATGCAAAGTGGCTCAGCTACCCTGGACAATAGTTTGGCAGTTTCCTATAAAACTAAACATACATTTACCGCATAACCCAGCTATCACATTCCTGAGCATCTGTCCCAAAGAAATGAAAGTTTATGTTCATAAAAAAACTATATGCAAATGTTCATATAGTTTTTATATGAACATAAATAATCACTGGCTCTAGCTTCAGCTCACAAATTTTGATATATTTAATTTTCATTCAGTTCAGTGTATTTTTAAAAATTTTCCCTTGATACTTCTTTTTTTACCTGTAGATTATTTTTAAAGTGTATTATTTAGCTTCTAAGTGTTTAGAGATTTTTCCTGTTAATTTTCTGTTGCTCATGTTTAATCTGATTCCACTGTGGTCTGAGAATACACTGTGGGTACTTTCCCTTCTTTTAAGTTTGTTGTGATTTGTTTTGTAGCTTAGGATATGGTCTGTCTTGGTATATGTTCCATGGGTACTTGAAAGGAATATGCATTCTGCCATTGTTAGTAGTGTGTTCTATAAATATTGATTACATTCTGTTACTAAACAGTGTTGAGTTTGGCTTGTTTGCTGATTTTCTGTCTGGTTCTGTGAGTTGTTATGAGAAGCTTATTGAAGTCTTCAAATACATTTGTGGATTTGCCTATTTCTCTTTCATTTCCATCAGTTTTCCTTTACATATTTTGCAGCTGTGTTTGATGGAAACACATTTAGGATTGCTATGTTTTCTTGGTGGATTGATCTTTTTATCCTTATGTTTATGTTCCTTTTTGTTTCTGATAATTTTCTTTGCTCTGAAGTCTACTCTGATGTTAAAATAGCCAATACTGCTTTATTTTGATTAATGTTTATATGATACATTTTCTTTTGATCCTATTACTCTCTACTTATAATTTGTTTTTTTATGTGAGTTTCTTATAGATAGCATATATTTGGCTCATGTTTTCAAAATTACTTTGCCAATCTCTATCTTTTAGTTGAATATTTTGATCATTTATATTTAATGTAATTATTGATATGTTAGGGCTTCAGTCTACCATTTTATTTTATTTTTTATTTAATTTCATTTCACTTATTTCTGTTTTTCCTTTCTCTGTCTTCTTTTTCCTGCCTTGCTATGGGTTAATTGCATTTCTTAAATACAATTCCATATTGATTTATCTGGTGTTTCAGGGTGTATCTCTTAAAAAAAAAAAAAAAAAGTATAGTTTTTTTTTTTTTTTTTTTTTTAAGTACTTGCTCTAGGTATTATGTTATACATACATAATTTATTAGTCTACTGGTTGGCATTTTACCAATATAAGTTAAAAACCTTAAGTTCCCTTTAAGTCCCTTTATCCTCTTTCATTTGTAATGAAATATTTTCTCTAAATATTTTGAAAACCATATCAGACAATGTTATGATTTTTGCTTTAGATATCAAATATAATGTAGAAGCCACAAGAGGAGAAAGAAAATTTCCTGTGTTTTCCTATAATTTTCTTCTATTTTCCTTTTAAATGTTCCAAGAGCTTATCTTTTTAAAAATTTTTTTGAAAAAATTTCATGAACTTGCTGTTTCTGTTCTTTTAGAGTAGGTGCACTGGCAACACATTCTTTTAGTTTTCCCTTCTCTGAAAATGCTTTGATTTTTCCTTCATTCCTGAAGGATAAGTTTATTTGGTATACAATTTTGTATTGACCTTTTTTTCCCCTAGCACATGATAAATATTATGTCACTTTTCTTCTGGCCTTCATGGTTTTTGATATAAATATTATATTTCCTATATATTTTTTATTTATGATAGTCACAGAGAGAGAGAGAAAGAGAGGCAGAGACACAGGCAGAGGGAGAAGCAGGCTCCATGCACTGGGAGCCTGATGTGGGACTCGATCCCGGGTCTCCAGGATCGTGCCCTGGGCCAAAGGCAGGCGCCAAACCGCTGCACCACCCAGGGATCCCTTATATTTCCTGTATTGATAAGATATGATGAGGTGTCATTTCTCACTTGTGGTTTTCAAGATTTTTTGACTTTAGATTTCAAGAATTTGTCTTGGTGTATATTTCCTTGAGTTTAATCCACTGGGACTTGCTAAGATTCATGGAATCTGTAAATTTATATAATTTTTGATAAACAGGGGATATTTTCAGCCATTATTTTGGGGGGATTATTTTCTACCTTACATGCTTTTTCTCTTTTTCTGAGACAGCAGTTACACAAATGTTAGATCTTTTGTGATAGCCCTGTAGTTATCTGAGATTTTGTTCAGTTTTTTTCCCCTGCATATTTTCTATCATTCATATTGGGGAATTCATATTGTTCTGTTTTCATATTCATTGATTCTTTTTTTGCCCAGAAAAATTTAGCAGGTTTATTTGTAATTGTTACAAAGTTGAACTGCTGAAATATGTTCACTGAAATATTTTGACTTGCATTAATGCTTTATGTCCTCATATTTATATTAAAAATTGACACATAAATGAAAATGGAAAAAGTGCCAGTGCTTCTCTTCTTCCTCTTGGAATCATATACTTAGGTACCTTTTGACCCCATAGGGAAAAATATCTAACATTCAGAACTACCAATAATGGGAAGAAGATAATTTTTTTGTTTTTTAAAAAATGAAATGTTTTCCATCATAGTGGATTCTTAAGCACATTTTCCACATGCAGAGGTTAGCTGGATGTCTTTTGGCACAATTGTTACACATTTGGCATGGATAGCACACAGTTTGATGTCTTTAAAGACACCCACCAGATAGGCCTCACTTGCCTCCTCCAAAGCACCAATAACTGCACTGTGGAAGCTGCACTGTGGAAGTCCTGAGTAGTTTCTCACACTGGATGCTGGAAAGGAAGTTTGCAGGTCAGAAGTTCAGTGGACTTTTTTTTTTTTTAAGAGAGAAAGATTTTATTTATTTATTTGAGAGAGAATGTGTATATGAGTGGGGGCAGGGTGTGGGTGGAGGAGGGGAAAAGGAAGAGGGAGAGAGAGAATCTTAAGCAGACTCAACACTCAGCATGGAGCCCAACATAGGCCTCAGCTTCATGACCCTGAGATCATGACGTGAGCCGAAATCAAGAGTCAGTCACTTAACTGACTGAGCCATCCAGGCGCCCCTTCAATGGACTTCTGATAACATCTGATTTCTCTGAGTGCCAAAGTACAGGCCTCTAATGATGAGGTTTCTTTACCCCTCCGATAGAGGGGCCACTCTTGTGAGTGGCTTTTGTAGCCAGTTTCTTCTTCGGTGGCTTGCCCTTTGTCGATTTGCAGGCAGTCTGCTTTGTAGGAGCCATGGTACAGAGACCTCCTTACTTAACCCTTTCTCCTTTGGCTGGAGCTCTGCAAGCTAGAGGTGGCAGGGCAGCAGCTGTAAACTCACATTCATTGGTTCTTACCTCTGTCATCTATATTCTGCTGTTGAGCCCATCTAATAACTATTTCCTTTTGGTTATTATTGTAGTTCTAAAACTTACATTTGATTCTTGATAGTATTTGGTGGTTGGTTTTTTTCTGAGACTAGACTATTTCTTTGCTGAGACTTTCTACTTTTTTCATTTGTTTCAAGTGTATTTGTAATTGTTTATTGAAATATTTTTATGATGGCTGCTCTAAAATATTTGTCAGATGATTTCATCTATATCATCTTGACTTGGTATCTGGTGAATGTCTTTTCTTATTAAAGTTGAGCTTTTCCTGATTCTTGTTATGATAAATGATTTTGATAGAATCTGGACATTGTGGGTATTATGAGACTGTGGATCTTATTTTTAGTAGGCTTCTTTTGATACTGTACCATCAGGAGGTGAGGAATCTATCATGTTTATGCCAGGTCTGGATGGAAATTCAGGTTCTGCACTTTGCCTCATTGACACCATTCCAGCAGGGAAAAGGAGCTTTTCATTACAGCTGGGGGAGGATGAGAGTCTAGGTTCCTCACTTAGCCTTTGTTGACAGAGACCAGATGAGATTGCGGCTTTTGTTGTGCTGTATTGCTAGGGTAGGATAGTTATTACCTAGAGGCTTTCTGTCCTGCATAATTGCCCTTTTCCTGGTTCTTCTGCTAGAGAGAACAAGCTTGCTGTGTGTTTTTTGGTTTTGTTTTATTTTGTTTTCTTTGTACACATTGATGCTTTCAGGTTGCTGGCTTCTTTAGCACCCAACTCAGTACGTATTAGGTCCAAGAGAAGTCCCAAGGAACTCATTGGTGTGTTGTTCCTTTGGTTTCAAGTTCTCTAGCCAGTCTTCTTCCATCTTGCAAAATTTTATGTTTATTGTATATAGAATGACCTGGAATTTAGCTGTACTTAGCATTAGGAATGGAGGAGGATTCTATCTACCCTATTTTGTCCTAGGACCATCATCCTTATTTCCTTTTCTGTTTATAAATTTTGATTAGACTTTTAAGAGTAAAGCATTGGGGTTTTTTTCTTTTAAAGATTTCTATTTATCTGTTTGACAGAGAGCAGGTGAGCGCGTACACACAGAAGGCAGAGCAGTAGGGTGAGAGAGAAGCAGGCTCTCTGCCTGATGCAGGGCTTGATCACAGCTACCCTGGGATCAAGACCTGAGCTGAAGGGTCTTGAAGGGTCTTGAAGGGTAAGGCAGATACTTAAACAAATGAACCACCCAGGCGCCCCTAAAGCATCATTTATAATTACTTTATATTTCAGTAAAGAGTGAAATTAAAAAAAATTTATAGAGTAAGATTTATATTTGCATTTTATTGCTAGAAATTTTTTCGCAAAAGATCTTTGAATAATAGGACTACCAAAAATGGAAAAGAAAATAGGTGTTAGAATCCGGTTTTGGCAACAAAAAAATTACAGAAAGTTTAGTATAATGCCCATTGTAAAATCCATGTCTGATTTAGCATTTTGCCTTCTTAGCTCCTCTCACTTTCTTACTACTTTCTAGGACAAGCATATATAAACCTTTGGTTTAAAGAATTATCTATAGTCTCCTCTTCCAAAGTACCACTACTAACATTTTACATCTGTTTATAGAAGTCACATATTCCCTTTCCACTTAAAAATGTATCACAAGAATTTTCCTGTAACTAGATATACATTTCTTAATACATTTGCATGGTATTGCGCTATAGTAATGCACAGTAATCTATTGTTATTTTTGTTGTGGAGTTTGTTGCTAGTCACCGTTGGAGCACAAATAACAAACATGGGGAAGTTAGAGAGGTTTCAGAACTTTTCAAACACAACAGCAGTTTAGTGTCTGTAGTTCCCATTTCTTTTTAGAGAGTAAAAAAATAAAGCTATTTGGGACACTGTTCCTGTTTCATAGAATTCACTGGACCTCCCCCGTTTAGACTGTCAAAGGCCGCAGGGACTTTTTCCTTTCTGCTGCCTCCTAGCCTGAAGCTATTGTTCAGGGTAAACCCTAGACACATGTTCATTTTATCTTCGATGGACATTTGGCATTTCTGAGGACACTCAGATTTAATGTTCTGTATCCTCTGCCCCCATAGGAATGCTAATTCCCTGACATAGGAATCAGATGCAAGTGATTTCCTTCCTTTATGTGTGTAATATATACCTGAGAGGCAGTATTCATTGGAGTACTACATATATGGGACTTAGCTCTTCACTAAGCTTACCACACTGATCGAAGGATATAGCTGCTGAGTGTGGAGAATGCTTCATTAGAATTTTATGTCTACTCTCAGTCTAATGGAGGAGTTTTCAGGTGTCTGGCTTTTACCAATAGGTAGAGGTTACTGTCATTTACTGGGGGTGTGGAAGAATGGAGGAAACAGATTTGGAGTGGGAATTAGGATTTCAGCATAAATATGCCTTTAAGACATCCAGAGGAGCTGTCAAGGGTGTGCTTGATAGAGGAGACTGGACTTCAGAGTAGCGATCTAAATTAGAGAGGTAAATGTGGGAGCTAATTGCGTGTACGAGTGCCCTACAAGGCCCTGCTCTACCAGACTTCTCATTACCTCTCTGACTTCATCTACTACTCTCACCATGCCAATTCTACTCAGCCACCTTGGCCACATTTTCTAAATGAGTCATCCATACTTGTATTTTAAAGGTATATATGTTTTTTATTCCTTCTCATTTGTCAAAGTCTAATGTGACCTTTTCAGTTGCTCTTTTCATGTCACTCTAGTTAAAATTGCATCCCACCTCACTCTACCCTGACATTGCTGGTTTTTAGCTTGGTATTTTCCTCTCTACCCCTTAGTATTATCTGTACTAGCTTTGTGTAGCTAAGTATGTAAAAGAGAGGAGCAATATGATATTAAACTGGAGAGGGTAGGCAAAGGTTAGATCCTTCAGGGATATCCTAAGAAATGCAGTCTTCATCTTAAGAGCAATAGGGGATGCAGGTTTTTAAGGAGGAGGAAACATGACCACATATGCATAGAGAGGCAATAGAAGGGTAAGAGTGGTTATGGGTAGATCAAGTAGGAAACTATTGTATTAGAATAAAAACAAAAACAAAAATGCAAGGAAAAAGGAAAGAAAAAAGAAGACATTTAGTGATCCAGGCACTCTGCTAGTTTGAAGAAATAAGGATGATAGAGTATGATTCTGTCTCCCACTTAAGGAGTTGAGTCTGGAAGGTTAGAAAAATAATTTCAATCCAAAGGTAAGTACTCTGAGAGAAGAAGATCAGAGTATTGTGGGAGCATAAAGAATATATTTGGCCTAGATGGTTTAGATTTGCAAACCTGAGTTTAATATTTGAACAGCTTTCACAGAATTACTACTTAGTCTCACAGTTTTAAAATTTAGAACCTAAAGGGATATTTACCTAATCTCTACTGATGAGAAAATTTTCTCAAGTGTGTTTTAAGGAATTATAATGGTTTGGGTTGTTAATTAGTACTGCTCAAAAAAAAGTAATTGAGTAGCTTTGAGAGTACTAAATTAAATCAAAGAATTAATTTACTGTAGGACTTCTTAGAACTCATGATCTGGGCAGCCCGGGTGGCTCAGCGGTTTAGCGCTGCCTTCAGCTCAGGGCATGATCCTGGGGACCCGGGATCGAGTCCCGCTTCGGGCTCCCTGCATAGAGCCTGCTTCTCCCTCTGCCTTTGTCTCTGCCTCTCCCTCTCTCTCTCTGTGTGTGTGTGTGTCTCTCATGAATAAATAAATAAATAATGTTAAGAAAAAACTCATGGTCTGCTTATGTATATTATAAATCTAGAAACGTATATAATGTATATCATTTCCGAAACTTGTTTGGCCATGGACCATTAGTGTTACATTAGTGAATCATCTGTGGATACAGAACAGACTTTAGGAAAATGCTGGCTTCATGAATTGCTCAAGATCTTAACAACTAGCTAAAGTAAGTTACCATAATACAGCTTCCTTGACTGTGTGTCCTATGATTTTTCTAAGGCATTTTAATGTTACATATAGAACAGCACGAACTATGAAAATGCCAGAATTCTTATGGCCACATTTTAATGCTATTTTATATGTGGGGTGAATGAAATTCCCCGTTTGGCGGGAATATAATTAATGACTCTCTATATAGCTCAGTGGGCAGGTCTTACACGGAATGAGTTTAATTAATTTTGTGTGAAATTTGTGACCCATGAATGTGTAATGAAATAACAGTTTTCTGTCTCTTTATAACCCCCTTTTTTTTGTGGCTTTGAACTATTAAGAGTACGTCATTTTAGCTTTCTTAGCTTTGGTTCAGTCATTATTTTGGCAGATAATGCTATTTTAGAACTGTGTCTATATATTGTAAAAATAATGGTATAGTAAAAAAGTAATATTATTTATATTCTATTATTAAAAAGAGCATTTAGAAAGTATAAGTAATAACCACTCTTCCAGTACTTCAGCCTCCAGGCCAAATCGCATCTGCTGCCTGTTTCTGTATGGCCCACAATCTGAGGTTGTGCCTTATTTATTTATTTTTTAAAGATTTTATTTATTCATTCATGAGAGACATAGAGCGAGATGCAGAGACATACGCAGAGGGAGAAGCAGGCTTCCTGTGGGGAGCCCGATGTGAGGCTCAATCCCAGTACCCCGGGATCATGACCTGGGCCGAAGGCAGACGCTCAACCCCTGAGCCACCCAGGTACCCCTAAGGTTGTCCTTTTAAAAATCACTGAAAAAAAAACCAGCAGAAGAATAATATTTTGTGATGTGTGATTATTATTACAAACTTTGGATTTCAGTAACTGTAAGTAAAGTTTTACTGGAGCACAGCCACACTCCTTTATTTATATATTGTCTGGGGCTCCTTTCACACTATGACAGCAGTGTTGAGTAGTTGTGACAGAAACTGTATGGCCTGCAAAGCCTAAAATATTTACTATCTGGCTCTTTTAGAAAAAAATTTGCTGATCTTGATCTAGATTAATGGGTACTAGAGTTTATGGGGTTATTTTTAAGTTTAAATATATGAAATATGGGGAACTGAGTTTTATGTATATCTATTTCTCTAAAATATTTTCTAATAATTTACATTTACTTGTTCCTCCTGATTCTCTTCCTCTTTTTTCTGGTAAAAGATATATGTTTTGTTTTAATTTCAATTAGTTTCTTTCCTTTTTCCTATTGATCAGTAAACCGTATATATTGTCATTTATTGTGATGGGAAGCACATGGATTTGAGAAGCATTTCTTTGTAGAATAATCAAAATTTGGAATAATTGTATATTTTCCCCATATACTTGATTTGTGGGGAAAACTATTATATTTGAAGTTGACTTTGGTAGACTAATTTTTGTAAATAATTATTTCAAATGATCACTTAAGCAGTGGAATAATATTCTTACTTTTAGTTGACCAAATGAATCAATACTTGTTTTTTTCCTAACTCAGCTAGAGTAAATATTCTTAGACTACTTTACCTCTTTAATTTGAATGTTGCTACTGGTTTAGTTTAAGATTCTATTATGTATTGTGTTTGGTAGCTTTCTTCTTCTTCTTCTTCTTCTTCTTCTTCTTCTTCTTCTTCTTCTTCTTCCTTCTTCTTCCTTCTTCTTCCTTCTTCTTCCTTCTTCTTCCTTCTTCTTCCTTCTTCTTCCTTCTTCTTCCTTCTTCTTCCTTCTTCTTCCTTCTTCTTCCTTCTTCTTCCTTCTTCCTTCTTCTTCCTTCTTCTTCCTTCTTCCTTCTTCCTTCTTCTTCCTTCTTCCTTCTTCCTTCACCCTCCTCCTCCTCCTCCTCCTCCTCCTTCTTCTTCTTCTTCTTCTTCTTCTTCTTCTTCTTCTTCTTCTTCTCTCTCTCTCTCTCTCTCTCTCTCTCTCTCTCTCTTCATCTATTTATTCATGAGAGACACAGAGAGAGAGAGGCAGAGACACAGGCAGAGGGAGAAGCAGGCTCCATGCAGAAAGCCCAATTCGGGACTCAATCCCAGGACCCTGGGACTCCGCCCTGAGCCAAAGGCAGTGCTCAACCACTGAGCCACCCAGGCGTCCCTTTTCTTGTCTCTTAAGAGAATTGATTTCATTTTTGTTTTCAAGTATAGGAATAGTTTTGCAGATTAATTTCTTTCTTTTTGTAAATTTTATGGTTTACTAGAAATAGAAGTAATATCAAACCAGAGCAAGAATAATGAAATTATGGCTGTCTTGTTCAAAGTTACCTACAAAATGAAGTTAAGAATCAGCTTGAAATATGTAGATACCTCTGAGGTGCTTAAACATCTCTTCAATTTAATATTTAGTTCATTTGTAATACATATTATCATCCTGGGTAATCTGAGAGGGTTGTAGAGAATACGTACCATGTATGGCTCATTAACCCCTTACTATTAACACTTCACTTATGAGGAAGAAAACTAGCCAACTGTAGCTAGACTTCCATATTTTTCATTTTAGCATCTCATTCCTTTCCCAGATTTTTTAAAAAAGATTTATATATTTATTTGAGAGAGGGGCGGAGGAAAGGAGCAGAGTGATAGAGAGAGAATCTTAAACAGATCCTGTGCTGAGTGCAGAGACCAACTCGGGGCTTGATCTCACAACCAAGAGTCAGACACTTAACCTACTGCACCACCCACGCGCCTGTCTTACATCTTTTCATAATTCTCCTTGTTAATATAAATGAAACTAGGATCATGACCTCTCTTCACAGAGCATAGAAACACACACAATCTCCATGATTACAGAATTTCTGAGTATTCACAAATTGTGGTCTTACCCCTTTGTTGGTGTAAGTACAAAGATAAATGGAATAAAATATAGTATTAAAGTAGGTTGGTAAGAGGATTTAAAGCTTAAAGGAACCCAAGACTTGAAGGAACTAGTAAAATTCATATATCATCACGTAGAAAAGATTTTCTATATTAAACTATAACACCAGAATGGGTATTCTAAATAACATTAGTTGAACTTTATGTAAAAAAAATTTCCAATTCTATTATTCTGTTTTTTCATCAGAATAACAGTTATAATTCAGAGCATTTTTTAGGAATTAAAAAATATATTGTGGCTTTTTCTTTTGAAAATCATTTGTATGCTCAACAAATAGTTTTTGTGTTCTCAAAGGTGGTTAATTTCATTCAATTTACCCAGGAATGTCAGAGGTACCCAATGAAGAGTTTTTAAATAAATAAACCATGGGATAGTGACAACATTTAAGAATGTTTTGGAAAATATTAAGTCTAGAATTTTAGTGGATGTAATTGTGTTAAACGGCCAGTGAAATTGCAGTTATATTTGAAGTTACTCTGATGGACTCTTTTTTAAAAACAGTATTTCAGATGACTGAAGTCATATTCTTACTGTATTTAGTTGGTTTAATTAATCAAAAAATGATATAAAAAAATTCAGTACCTGCAAATACTAGTCTCTCCTGGGGTAGAAAGGCTATTATTTGAAAAAAGAGGGGAGTCTGTTTCTTCTATTCTTAGAGGTTTGGGAAGTGCTGAATCAGGGAAAGTTTAAACATTGTCTCTCTTTTTCTTTTCTTTTCTTTTTTTTTTTTTAATATTTATTTATTTGAGAGAAACAGAGAATAAGAGAGCAGAGGGAGGGGCAGATGGAGAGAATCTCAAGCAGAATCCCTCCTGAGCTCAGAGCCTGGGTGCTCCCAGAATAGTGTGTGAATCATTTACTCTAAACTCTTTGCTTTATTAAAGAAATTATATGGTCTGATACAGGGTTAACATTTGCAGCTGAGTCCTGTCCTTCTTAAACTTGAGAAATGAAAGAATATACTTATTTTGATTTTATTAGAATTACATTTTGATAAAACAAGAGTCAAATGACAACTAAGTTTATAAGTTTAGCTCTTCACCCAGTTGACTTCATCATAAGTTCACCAGCATGAAAGTGTTCAGTTTCTGGCCAGAATTCCTTATGCATGTATGGGGTGATTTTGCTTCCTGAGAGATTACATAGTCCTGCTCCTGTCAGTCTTGATCACTCTCCTGCTTTGGCATTCTCAGGGTCTTACAATCTCAGATTACATTGCAGATTTCTCTCCTTGTCTCAAAGAAGTCTCATCCTCTTCAAATAAGGTTGTAGAGTCTTATGTGGAAACTCTTCTTTTCTTCTCTTGCGTGACTTTTTCAGGAGAATAACAAAGAATAATAAGTAAAATTTGCTCAAGATGCATTCTTACTTACTCCCATGTGGGTCTCAAGTTTTCGGAATTCTCCATGTTGCTTCCTCAAATACTTCTGGAACCATATACACACTAGTTTGAATGACTTTTTGATTTTGCTTGACATCCTGTCTTATTAAGAATATATGGAAGGCTTTCTCCAAATCAGTAAAGGCAGCAAGAGATTTTTTTTACTGTATTAAACTTACTAGTTGTCTACATACCCTGTTTTAAAACAAAAATAAAACTCTTATATGTGATCTTTCTTAAGTCCAAGTAAGTTCTATATGTTGAGTTTCAATAGTCTAATAGAATAGAATGATCTTAATATCATGCCTTATATCATCAAGTATTTTTCACTCTTGTTTGCTTACATGCCTTTTCTCTCTCTCTTTCTCATCTCTCCTTTCTCTTGTTGAAATGAAAATGAGTAATTTCAAGTGTTTTACTATTCTCTTTTAGTAAGATTTAGATCTTAGGCAGTTTAGACTACATACTTGTCTCAGGTATTATTCTTATCATGGATTGCTGCTTTTCTCATTTTGGGTTTCCTGGGAGGATTTTATTCATTAATTTCCCAGGCTTTTTCTTGGCTTCAGTTAGCACAACCTTGACCCTCTTGCTTTCTTTATTTCCTTATTATTTGTTGACATTCTCACATTCTCTGGTCAAGATGCACTTCTCCAAAGATAAAAGAGTTACTAGACTCCTACACTGTGGTTGACCGGCAGGTCATAAAATAGTCTACAGAGATAGAACATAACCCCAAACATGTAAATAGATATCTTTTAAGACACACGACAAAGAGAATTTAAAAAATTATGGATAAATTAACATTATTCATTATTTTTACATTAAATTTATCTGAAGGTTTATTTAGTTGGTTTTTACTGGTTTTCCTAATATCTGACTTATCAATATATCTTCTGAACATTGCCTGATATTTTAAAATGTATTGACTTCTTGAATGATTGATGAGCCAAACGCTAATTTTCCTAGAGAGCACAAAGTAGTCTCCTTCGGGTGGTATGAGCACTGACAGGGAATGCCACAAGGTGTGGGAATTGAAAAGCTAAAGATCTACTAGCATAACTGCAGCCCTTTCCTGGACCTCCCCCAAGCAGGCATAATACTATGGAGACAGTGGCATGGTTGCTAGGTTTGAGGAGCTGGTGGCAAAGTCCCAATGTTATTTATAGGGAATAACAAAAAGCACAAGAGGTGCTCAAGCATCATAGAAACATTGTGGATGTTTAGGAAGAATGATGGAGTAATTGCCAAGGAAGCAGGAAGGCAAACAATTAATGATTTCCTATTATTATCCGACATAGTGTGTGATTTGCCCAGGTTTACGCAGCCAGTGAAGGATTGAGCTGGCCTTCCAGCCTAAGATTATATGTTTTCAAAGCTAATGCTTTTTCTGCTGTACTGTACTAACTCATGTAAACATCTACTCTTTGGGAATACTAGAAAATCATGACAGACTTATTTAAGAATCTTCTTAAAAATTATTTTGCTCACAGAGAAGAATTTGCAGTATGATCAAAACTCATTCTCTTGATCAAAAATTTTTAAAAATATTTTATGTATTTGAGAGAGAGTGCGCATGTGAGTATGGGGAGGGGCAGAAAGAGAGGCAGAGAGAGAATCTCAGACTCCCCCTGAGCACAGGTCCAACATGAGGCTTGCTCTTTTGTTTTTGTTTTTGTTTTTGTTTCTGAGGCTTGCTCTTTTGACTCTGAGATCATGACCTGAGCTGAAATCAAGAGTTGGATGCTTAACTGATTGAGCTACCCACGCACCCCCTATTCATTTTGTTCATAGGAATCATATCAGAGGTTAGAACTGTTAGCCTTTCATACTAAGTATCACTCAACCTATTTCCATGTATGGTAGACTGCATATCAGTGTCATATTTTTACCAGTACTGTCTTACTTGTTGCCATGATTGTGCCTCAGGTACAGGTATTTTCCCTGAGAGGCAAAGATGAAGTTCTAACGTTCTCAGCTTAGTGTACATCCTGGAATAAGACAGAATTCACACGGACTTACCCAGATGATGTATGATGAAAAGCATACCCAGATTATCTGCAGCAGTACAGGAAAAGGAGAGCATAGATAATTGCATTTCATGTAGTATGCCCCAGAGGATTTATGCAGAAAAAAAAATAATTTAAATTACTTTAAATTAATTAGCATTATCTCAAAGTAATTGTAGTTAAAAGTAGAAGAGTTTTCTGAAATTCCCAGGTACTCTTTTGTTTTAGCAAAAGTAACTTTTTATATTGCAAAAAGATCCAGGTAGTTGATCAGGCCCTTTTCCCCATTTCTCTGAAAAGTAGTTTTGAGTCAGAAAATGGTATTGGCTCCGAATGATCTGTATAATTCCAATAAATCATCTGGTATGGATTATAATAAAATGTCAAAAGCATATTACCATGAGCAGAAGATATTTTTAAGATCCTTAGAAGATTATTATCAATAATCTGATACTACTTGTATTGCTTGAATCTGACAACATATTTCCATGTGGCAATCCAGCTAATAAATTATATTTCCACTTTTGGCTTCTATGGAAGTCACCCAAAATTCTGTATTTAAAAAAAAAATGATTGTGGGAATATGAAACATGGTTATCCATTTGTTTAATCCATTTGTTTAATTTTTATTGCAGGTGAGAAGATAAAATGTATTTTATAAAATAATTGATTAAATGTATCTGTCCCTTGGCATACATGTAGATGTTTAATTATAATTTTTATGATGTGTTGGAGCCAACATTTTCTTATAGAAATACAACTCAAGATTTAGTATTGGGCAACAGTGGGAAAATGGGATTTAGTATGAAAATATTTGCTTTATGTAAACCTTTTTATGAATGTAGCTAATGCAAAAGTGCAGTCAAGCTGTAAAAACAATTAGCTGGGAAAATGCCAAGTTAAGTTTTTTATACTCCAATGAATATCTGTTAACTACACATTATTGTTATTATTAAACTATATGCAAATGTACAACTAGATTCACTTAGATTCAAGAAAAAAAAAAGACTAAGTACTAGAAATATGCAATAAATATAATTACCATTTACATCTCCAAACAAAGCACATTAATCTTTCTGCAGTACCGCTGATGTAATGTCTCCTTACTTTTGGGAGTATTTGAAGTGGGCAAGCATCCAAAGTTGATAGTGAATTCTGATCAGCAAAGGCACTGGAATAGATGTCTGGGTTGGACATTGTAACAAAGCAAACAATTTCTAAAGCTCTTGGAAGATTCTACACAATCATCTATTGGAATCTTATTCTAGACATTACAAAATTAATTTATCCAAGAAGGGTGTGAAACGTCTTCTAAAAATACAGTCTAATACATATATATGTATTTAGTTTAAGCTTCTCAAAGGCATATACTTTTGGATTTAAGTTAATGAGGAAACATATCATTTAAATATTTTCTAGAACCAATTCCAGGAACCATTTTGTTGGAGGTACCCGGGTAGCTCAGTTGGTTAAGCATCTGCCTTCAGCTCAGGTCATGATCCCGAGGTCCTGGGATAGAGCCCTACTTGTGGCTCCCTGCTCAGTGGAGAATCTGCTTCTCCTTCTCCCTCTGCCATTCCCCCTGCATATACTCTTTCTTTCTCTCTCTCTCTTTGTCAAATAAATAAAATGTTAAAAATATTTTTTTTTAACCTTTTGCCCACTGCACTCAATTTTCTAAATTTAGGAATCTGCCATTAGACTACTAGCATGTAGTATTTAGTGAATACATATTAAACACTTAAACACTTAAAATTGTATTTCTTTAAAACATTTTACTAATATTTTTGAAGTTCAGAGTGCACTTCAAATGCACACACACATTTGAAAATACACAGATATAGTATGATATTTCATGAAAAATACAATAATTTCTTTCTGCTTTGTCACTTGAATAAGGTTGAAAATATTGATACAGACAAATTCTTTCTATCACTCATAAGTCTGAGAGAACTACGTCCTCTTAACCCAAAGTGCTTACAGATCTAGTAGTTGGAACATAAATCCAGTTGATCTTACTGTAAATAGAAAAATCTTTTCCTCTATTCATTCTGTCTCTCAGGGCTTATTTATCCCAAGTTTATAAAGAGTACTTGATAAACATTTCTAATTGTATTTTTTAAAATGTTAAGTAATCTTTATTATATTCAAGATAAAAAGCTGGTAGCAGATTAAACTAAGTAACCTGTAGAATATACAGACTCTTAATAAGGCATAATGCCTACAATAGCATATCCCAAGGTGTGTTTCATAGAATACACATTATGGGTCACTAACCAGGGTTTTTTGTTACCAAAAATATTTAGGAAACACTGTATAGTGTATTTCTCTCTTGAACATATTACAGTACAAAGCCTGTGAGAGGGCAGATTCAGTAATCTTTATCTATATTAATAGATCCATGAAAATCAATTATGTATCCAGCACAAGAAGTTAGAAAAAACAACAAAATAAGCCTGAGAGGAAAACGTATGTAGAAATAGGTTAGAAAACAGACGAATAATAGAAAAAAAATATGCAGAATCCAATATGTTGTCCTTAGGAAGAACCAATAAAGTACTTATACATAATCTAATCAAGGCAAACAAATGCAAATGCAAAGCGCAAATACACAAAATATATTCTGATGACGTAGGAAGCCTGACGCATAGGAAATGAAAATTCTCATAAAGGACTACTTTCTTTTCAACTAATGGAAAACTATTTCCGAACCTGAATGAATTGGGTGATTTTGTAAGAAAATATAAACTACCAAAAAAGATCAATTGCTGTAGAACTAAAAGGACAATTAGTCAAATAGCTAGTTATCATTATCTCCCCCTAACATCTTAAAAGCACTTGGACTAGATGATATCATAGAGGAATTTTACTGAACCTTTGAAAAATAGGAAACACATTATTTGGGGCAATCAAAACTAGCCTTACTGTCTAGCTCAACAATGCCAGTTAAACAACAACAAGAAAGGCCAGAGCTTCAGATCAATATTATTTATAAAATATTAATGGAAAAATTCTAATTAAAATATTAGCAAACAGAATTTGGCAATTCATTGAAAGAAGAACCAGCACGACCAAGTGGAATTTATTTCAAGAATGCAAAATTGTTTCACTATTAGAGAATAGGTTAATAAAATTCACCTTATTAAGAGATGAAAAGTAAAAATTGTTAACTACACAAATGCTGAAAAGATACTTAAAAATTCATTCTTGACTTTGAAAACTCAATATATTATGAATACTTTAACATTGTAAACTATATACACATTGATGAACATACATTCTCTCTGACACACACACACACACACACACACACACACACACACACACACACATTCCCTTCCTATACCAACGCAACCCAGGAGCCAGCAATATGCTTAATGACGTACTAGCCACATTTCCCAGAAAGTGAGAAACAAGACAAGAGCATCCGTTACCAACTATTTAGTATTTTAGAGGTTTGGCTCAATGCAATTAGGGGAAGAAAAGGATAAAGTTTGGAAAGAAATATGAAAAAATATGAAAAGTCACCTTTTTTTGGCAGAACAAATATAATTGTTTATTTAGAAAGATCAAGAGAATCAACTAAACACCTACTAGAGGCAAGAGAATTCATTAAGGGAGATGAATACAAAGTTAGTATTCAGGAATAAAAGCTTTCATATTCACAGAAAAGGGAGAAGACGACGACCCAGGGTCTTTAGCTAGTCTAAAAATCACTGAGGCTGTTTGGTAGTTATGCAGACTCCTGTACTCCACATGAAGGGTCTGGTTGTGTCAGCCTTGAATCAGGATTTTTCACAGTGTTGTAGGCCCCACCAGGGGGACCCACACTTTAGAAACATTGCCCCTAGAAACGCACCCCCATCCTGTGCTGTCACTCCTAACTTACTGTTAGTTTCCACAGTGCTGTTTGTGCTGCCAGTTATTTACCCATCTCAGAGGGTGTACTGCAGTACCTGGAGGGATATAGTGGCAGCACTCTCTGGAAGGTGAGCCCCCCCCCACCAGATTGCTCTGCCAAGAACCCTCTGTACAGTTAGAGTGGAAGCACTTTCAAAACTGCTCTGCTTGTCAGCCACCACCAGGAGGCATCCTTTGCAGCTTCTGCTACATGCCATCTATCCAGTGGGATGGCAGGAAATGGCAGGGGTCAGGGGTGTCCTCTGTTACCTGTGCTTCGGGAGAACATTGAGCAGAACCTCCAGGGTGGTTGCAGCTTTACTGACCTGCAGAGTCCATGCGTCTATGTTTCACTGGAGTTTCTCCCTCATTTCCCACGGGTCTCTTGTCACTTAATTCCTGTGTTCTCCAGTATCTCCCAGCTTGAACAATACTTGTCAGAAATAACTGATTAAGTTCAGCTCCTCTGAGTCTGCACTTGTACCCAGGAAGCTATAGAAAAACATAACTATGCCAACTGGTCCCATCTTGAAATAGTGACCACAGTCCTTATGTGGACTTTCAGCATTGCCTGCAATCCTACTGTATTCTCCTTGGCAGTTCAGCCTCCTGTTTTCAGAGATGAGTTACCTAGACTATGCGGTGGCCTGCCAGAAGTACTCTTCTTGCCTCCTCTTTGGGCAAACAGCAATGAGAAACATATAATACGTTAGACCATGGCACTTCCCTGATTAAAACCCTCTCATGGCTCTAACCACATGTTGAATTGAATTCTGATTTGCTGCCTGGCTACTTCTCAGACCTAGTTTCCTACCACTTACCTCTTGACTCACTGCTTTCCAGATACAAGAATACTTCCTGTTTTTATTTTATTTTTTATTTTATTTTTTTTAAATGACAATATGCTACCTCCACAGGGCCTTGGTACTTGCTATCCCATTTGCTTGGAATATTTTTTCCCCCTACAGCCATTCATATGTGTGGAATTCTCACTCCTTTCACCTCTTTATTCAAACATCACTTCGTAAAGGATCTCTTATTACTCTGTTCTCTTACTCCACTTTACTTTTCTTCTAGCTCATCTTGCCAGTTGATACTGTTTTATTTGTTGATTGTCTCCCGAGGGCAGTCCACCATCCGGAGTGACTAAAATAGTTCATGGCATGAATTAGGCCCTTAATAAATATCTGTTGATTAATTTAATTCACATATTCCCTGGCACTCAAACAAGGGCAAGAGAAGACCAGGTCATTAATTTCCAAGAGTGCAGCAGGGAGGGCTGTCCTCCCCCCACTGGATAGGCTAATTTCTGGGAGTCTGCCAAAAATGTAAATAGGAATAGTTGAGATCACCTAGGAAGACTGTTTTGTCTATGAGAAGATTGATCCCCAGGAAGAATGAGGATTTTTTTTTTTAAACTTTGTTATTAAGGTAAAATTTGCAATAACATAAAATATACCATTTTTACTAAAGTGTATAATTCTGTATGCTGTGAATTACTACATTCACATTGTTGTGCAGTGATCAACACTATCTAATTCTAGAACATTTCATCACCTCTGAAAGAAACCTCATAGCCATTAATAGTTGCTCTCCATTTTCTCTCTTCCCAGCCCCTAGCAACCACTAATCTACCTTTGTTTCTATGGATTTGCCTATTCTGGACATTTCATCTAAATGAAATTATACATTATGTAGTCTTTTATGTCTAGCTTTCACATAGCACAATTTCCAAGTTAATCTACATTATACCAGGTATCAGTACTTCATTCCTGTGTATGGCTACACAGTATTCCATGGTATGGATATACTGCAGTTAGTTTATTCATCAGTTGATGGGCCTTTGGTTTATTTCCACTTTTTGGCTATTTATGGGTAATGCTGTGAACATTTGTGTACACATTTTTGTTTTAGTGTCTTTTTTTTTTTTAATTATTTTTTGAGAGGAAGAGAGAATCTCAGGCAGGCTTTACACTCAGCACAGAGCCCAAGGCAGGGCTCAATCTCAGGGCCCTGAGATCATGACGTGAGCTGAAATCAACAGTCAGATCCTTAACCAACTGAACCACTCAGGCGCCTCTCAGTACCTTAACAAAAATTTTTTTAAAATTTATTTTTCTTTTAAAATTTATATAGGAATGGGATTGCTGGGTCAAATGGTAATTCTATTTACCTTTTTTTAAGGAACTGCCAGACTTTTTCCCATAGTGGCTGCCCGACTATGGCCATCCAAGTGGGTGTGAAGTAGTATGTCATTGTGCTTTTGGTTTGCAATACCCTAATGGAACATCAACAGTTAAGCATGGTCTTCAAAAAGGTTAAGAGAGGAGACAAAGAATGAGAGAGAGGAGTTAAGAGGAGTAGCCAAGAAGAGAGAGAGGGGTGTAGTCAACTTGGTCTCCTGGACTTAACAGTGCCCCCAAGATTTCTCTTTGGTAATCAGTGTGACCATTGGTCTCTTATGTCTTGTTTGGCTTAAATTGCCTTAAATGCCAAGTCTGGTATGACCTTTCTGTAGTTCGTAGTACCTCTGCAGTTCACGGTGCTCATTTATCTAGCTTATGCAGAGACAGCATCGTGTAGAGGTTATGACCATGGGCTCTGGAGTGAGACTGCTTGGGTTTAAATGTTAGCTCAAGGGGAGTGGCTTTGGGCAAGTTAAATATCTCTTCCTCATTTCCTGACATGTAAAATGAAGTTCGGCTTGTTACGGTGACTGAGATACTTAGTATGTACAGTGCTTGGAATAGTGCTTGACACACAGTGAGTGCTTGTATGTTTTGTTGTAATCATCATAATGGTAATGGTGATAACGGTGTTGATGATTTATCTAGATATTTATTTAGGGAAGGGGCAAGAATAGGTTTATGCTGGATCAAAGTGTAGGAGTGAGAGTAGTGATTGTGTATTTACAAAATGGGGCCCTTAAAAAAAAAAAAAAAACAAAAAAAACAAAATGGGGCCCTTTAATAACATGCTATGCTTTCCATAGTCTTTTTGTGGTACTAGTATCAGTGACAGTACAGATTATTTACTCTTGTGGATTATATCCTATGTTCCACATGTCATCTACTAATTTATCAAATTTATATTTGGAACACAGATTTACCTTTAATTTGATGGGGACTAGACTTATATCACTTATTTTTTTCCCTTTCTCTCTCTCTCTCTTTTTCTTTTTCTTTTTTTTTTTCTTTTTTGGTTTATACTCCAGTACAACCATATTATTTTTAAAAATTTGAATTATGAACGAGAACATCATTTATAATTCCATCACTTTAAAGCATCCTATCTCAGTTTTTAGTACATATCTTTTTGTTTTTTTTCCCCTGGGCATTTTAAACATAATTATAATAGTTCTACAAATAGAATAGATTATCCCTACCTTCTTTAATTTAAAGCTTATTTTTAGCTGCTCTGTGAATCTTTTTAATAAGTCCTAATTTTTGAAATTCCTCAAGACTTACCATTTAGATCCCATAAAAGATATATTTTCAAATTTATAGATGTGAATAGAGAAAGAACCCTCTCCTATCTAGACATTTTATATACATACAAGCTTGAAAGTGTGCCAAGGACTATTTTATAGCTTTATGATAAAACCTATTATTTTTCTATAGCAAGTAAAAAGAATGCTTAGCAGTGCCAAAATGTGTACAGAGAGTCAAAATAATCAACATGTCATATGAATTCTAAGTTTTGGCCTTTAGAGGTCTTTAAACATAGATTCTGCAAATATTTTACAGATAAGTAAACTAAACTGAGATAGAAAGATTAAGTGACATTTCTGTTTTCAGTCAATGTTAGAAATAAACACAGAAATCCAAAGCCTCTCCTTATTAGATGAGAAGATAACATGTTCATATATTTTAAGACATAAACCTGTAGAGTAGATATGAACGCTTAAGCTGGGTTGAGATTTATGAATAATGCTATCAAATAAAATGAGGCAATTATTTTTCAATTTTTAAAAGCTCTCATGTTATTTGGAATATGTCCTTCTCACCTTGTAAAAATGATACTTAGGAAAGTGGAGATGTTAGAGAATAAGGCATTCACTGAATAGTAGGGAGGACATACGAGTTTTAGATGTTTAGACTCCTACAAAAAGAGTCTACTACAAAGAGGGCATTAATGAAGTAACCTTAGGGAAGATGGTAAGGATATATGATACGGAAACTTGTTATAACCAACAATCACATCTAAGTATAAGACAATATATATTCTTATAAGAATACTTACACAAGAATGTAAAATTTTCCCTTAACTCAAAAGTCAAAACAAAACTATATAAGTAATGTCAAGTGTGTTGTTAATTCAAAGGAACCAAATATACATCCTTTATTTATTGTTGTATTGAGTTGTGATGCCTTGAAGATAGGCCAAATCTAAAGACTTTTTTGGGATGTAAAGAAGGTGAAGGTTTTATTTCATTTTATTTGAAATTTTGTTTCTTTTTTGTAAGACTTCCAGTGGACAGAAGGCAAAGAGGCATGGGAGGATGGGGGGAGGAAAGGCCTTAGTACAAGCAGCCTTTATAAAATTTACAATGCCCGTTATTCTGACTTTTCATTCTTTATAGGTAACTCAGTTGTGTCTCTTTTTTGATCCTGCTTGGCTTGACATACCATGAAAACTTAGGATAGATTTCATTATGGAGTTCTGTTTGTTTCAGCAGCTATTGAGTAAAATGCCTCTGAAGTCTTATCAGTGGACCTTAGATTTAGAAAGAACTCTTGCATTAGGTTCTCTAGCCTACCAAGGACATAGCCAATTTAATAAACAAATGTCAACCCAAAAATAGTAGAGGATAAAGTAGATTTTTAGGGACCCTCTTAAGAGTTTCCTGAGCTCTGAAGTTAGATAGACTTCAGTTGGACTCCTTATAACTATGTTGAGGACATTTGTTACCGCTCATGGTGATCACGGGAACATCTTTCTCACCTGGCTGCTGTGAGGTTAAGTGGAGATAGGAAGCCTGATCATATTGCTATAGAAATGTATGTGGATTGTATGCCTTGCTTGTGTGGAGTTTGAAGTAATCATCAAATCACATAAGCTGTATTGTGGGCTATAGTGATACCTCAGAGCAGTGGTTCTAAGACTTTTAGTATGAAAGAGTCCTCAGGAAATCTTATTAAAGTGAAGGTTCTTGTTCTATCTCCAGAAACTGATTCAGCAGATCAGGGGTGGAGCACAGGAATGTACATTTTTAACAAGCACTGAGGATAATTCTGATGAGTGGGATCGCACTTTGCAAAATACATTTTGGAGGCTGTGGGTAGAAGCTCTTTGAACCTGAAACTTTAATAGCCTGGATGGGTGAGTTTTCATGGCTCATCTTTTAACAGTAATCACTATGGGAATGTAAACACTGACCACAAAATTCTCATTGAGAAAAATCATTCAAGAATAGCAATGTAAGATTGGGTAAATATCCACTAATTTTTAGAAATATGCATATGACTTATTAAAAGTAGTTTACCAAAAATGAGCTTAATGTTTGAAATAAAAATAGGAAAGAAATTCTCTTAGACACATCAACATTCAAAGTTAATAAACTTTTGAGTATTTCTTTAGCAAAGGAAACAAATAGGTAGAGACCAAGACCTAGCATACAAAGAGACTTTCTGCATCATCTCTCCTATACTTGAGTCTGGGTGCCATTAGTGAGGGTACATCTTGATTGTCCTAGTGATATGAGGATATGTGATATGAGGATATGTGATATATAAAGTAATCAAACCACATGGGGTAGAATATTAAGAACCATTGTTAAGTAAGAGGATGGAATGAAATAGAAGGAAACAAGTCAGGCATTTGGTCTTGGTATTTCCTGTTGTTAGTGCTAGAATAGTTTACTTTTTATGTTAAAATACAACAAACCTAATTTCTCCTCTGATAGTTATACAGTATAATACACATATACATATGTACCCGCATACATACACATATACATATATAGAACCATATTTGATGGCCAAAAAGGAAGAGGCCCCAAGGGCTCTTTAGTGTGCAATTAATATTTTGGTCAGAAAATCAGCAGATTGTTTCAGTATGGTTATGTGTTATGACATCATATTCCAGTAAAGTCATAATGAACAGAAATTTTGTTTGTCTCTGTGGCAAACCGAAATGAGTTTTGTAATTGTCACCAGGCCTTAGTGATTATAGTGGCGCCCACTCCCTCTACTGTAGTTAAAGGTCTGTTAGCATTCCACTTGTGGACCTCTGTTTTCAGAAGTGTATAATTAATTGTAAACATTTGCTCTATGGCGAAAGCTTGCCATAGAAGATCTTATATAGGAGTAAATTTCTGATTTCAGGTTGTATGTTTTAAAGTTTTAAAGTGGAATTAGTTAAAAATATCCACAAAGTTCTGTGTAGGTGGAAATCTGAATTTTGCGGTATATACAAAATGAAGATAACCTGCATTTGTGATACTAGTCCGTTAAGATATCTGCACTAAGGGGATTTGAAACAATAGGAAAGCGCACCTCAGGAATGCAGGAGATTGTGCCCTTCCATGTAATCAAAGAGCAAAACAGATTGTGGTTTTTAATGCTTTTTAGTCTTTGCATATTAAAAGTCTTTCACCATAAGTGATTTTTTTCTTCCTTTAACTTTTTTATATTTGCCAATTAAAAATGAGAACATATGACATAATAAAAACACATTTAAAATATTTTATCTTAAAACAAAGTAATAGAAAACTGGGCCAAGAAAACTGACTTTAAGAATTTGAAACAGTGAGTGTCTCTTTTTTCTCATACCCCGGATTTCTCCATGACGTTTGACACTATTGATTACCCTGACATTGTGCTGTAATTCTTTCCTAACTGTGACCCTCTTTCATCTCCTTCACTGCTGTCTATTATTTCCCCTGCCTTTTGATCAGAGGCCTCAATCAGATCCCAGCCTCAGGCTCTCTTTTTTTTTGGTTCCTTTACACTTACCCTTTCCAGGTGCTTATCCACTCACATGGTTTCAATTACTGCCTCCCAGACCTGCATCTGCAATGCTGATGTACCTTTCTAGTCCTTTACCTTCTGTAAACCTTCACTGATTAGTCCCATCTGCCTGCTGAATTCTTACACAGTGGCCTCTGTCTGCCTTATCACTGCTCTTTGGATGTCCAGTCATCATCCAGAACTTAGTAGGACTTCAATTGGATTTCTCTTTGCTTGGAAACAGATATTTTTCAGCACTGGAGTGATTTTTAACTTAATTTGTTGGCATTCCATTGTAAATCCACCATTGCATCAAAATCAATCCATTTCCTTTCGCTGGATTGCCCAGTTCACTGATCTTAGTTCTCAGTCATCATTTTACCTGAGTCCAGACTCAGAAATCTGATTATTCATTTGACATCTCCACTTGGATGTCTAAACAGGCTGAATATTTTAACATCTCCAGACCAGAGCGGCTGATATCCATGCCCAACAAACAAATCCTTCTGCAGTCTTCACTAGTTCATTATATAGGTACTCTGTCTTCCACTTGTTCAGCTGAGAAACCCTCAGATCATCCTTGACTCCTCTCTCATATTCTATATCTAATCCTTAGGTAAACCCTATCAGCTCGCTCTCTCTCTCTTTTTTTTTTTCATTTAAAGATTTTATTTTCTTATTTAGAGAGAATGCATGTGCATGGGGGTAGGGAGAGGGAGAGGGAGAGAAAATTTCAACCAGACTCCCTGCTGAGCATAGAGCCCAATGTGGGGCTTGATCCTCTGACCTTGAAATCATGACCTGAGCCAAAATCAAGAGTTGAATGGTCAATTGACTGAGCCACCTGGATACCCCCCCCCCCCCCCCCCCCACAAATTAGGTCTTCTTGCTTCCATTATCATTCACCTACAATCTGTTCTCAGCATAATAGGTAATCCCTCCAAAATGCAAGTCAGATATGTCACTTCTCTTCCAAACCTTCTAGTGGCTGGCCACTTCACTCAGAGTAAAAGTCAAATCCTTACAATGATTTCTAGGTAAGGCCCTATGGAATCTGGCTACTTCTTTTCGTTTCTTAACTTTCCTTTTTAATTCTCTCAAATATAGACAGATAGGCATTTTCTGAATTACTTGAATGTGCTTGGCACACTGCTGCCCCAGGGCCTTTGCATTTGCTGTTTTCTCTGCCTCAGATGCACTGCTCCTGATATCTGGGTGACTTCCTTCCTCACTTATTTTAGGTCTTTACACAATTGTAATTTTCTCAATGAGACCCTCCCTGGCCACCCTGTCTAAAACCCACCGCCCTGACACTTCTGACTTTTCCTTCTTTTTCTGTGTAACTTAGATCTCTAATATACTATATGTTAGTATACTAGAATACCAGATATTCTGCATATTCCCTTATTTATTATCTGTCTTACCCAGTTTAGTGTCATTGCATATCCTCTTAATTGCATCTTCTTAATTTCTAATGGTTCTTTCTTCATTTAGCTCTTTTATCCCCTCATATTTGCATCACAGCTGCTTTCTAGTTGTGACTCCTTACCTCAGTCTTGTTAAGCACAAACCTGCTAAAAATTTTCTCTTTAAGTACATTTTATTATAATATTGCCTGTCTGCTTAAGAATTGGCTTACCTTCCCGTTCTTTCTTATGTTCAATCTGATCTTTTTATCACTTAGCAACGTACTTATTCTTATTCCTTTGGGAGGGAGTAGTAGCTCCATCTCTCTGCCCCTCCCATGTGTAGCCATACTGTCTTCTGCTGAAGTCACAGTCATCTGCATACTGTCACCTAAATGGGCTCAATCGTCTCCTGCCTCTGCTGTGGCTCCTCTCCTTTAGCACCACACCATTTGGCTTCCATCTGTCAAAATCTGACTGAAAACTCTTACTAAAAGTTTTTTGTGATATAATTGAATAGTTTTTACTATATTATGTTTAATACTGTTTTTCCATGATATGCTTTTCATGGAGAAATATATCTATAGATATATTGACTCCTGTTTTACCTTTTATAAATACGTTCATGAGTTTAATACTTTATTGGAATTAATAAGAGAAGATAATACGTTCTATGGTTGCTGTCATTTTCAAGAACATAAATTTTACTAATTACAGAATGGTTTTATTGAACTAACATTAATATTTTTTAAAATTTTCTTATTTTAGGTATCATTGCCCAATGCCCAAGATATTTTATGTTCAGCTGACTGTAGGAAATAATGAGTTTTTTGGGGAAGGGAAGACCCGACAAGCTGCTAGACACAATGCTGCAATGAAAGCCCTCCAAGCACTGCAGAATGAACCTATTCCAGAAAAATCACCTCAGGTATGTTATTACTGCCACACATGACCATTTCTTCATTATTAGCTTCCTGGTGCGATTTTTGACAAGACAAATAAATGCATTTTTATAAATAAAAGAAATAGTCTCTTCTGATAGGAAAGAATATTACGAGTAGTGACCTGCTATAATTTGTTTCTTAGAGCACCTGTCTGTTGTACCAGTCTCATGTGTTCCTCCTAGGATGACCTTACCTTTGAGAACTTTGGTTCACCTATGGAGGTTACTTCTCAGGCAACACTGGGTTTGGGGATGTGAACAAGGATGAGAAATAGCATTCATTTGCCTTACATTTAATGCTACATTTATTGAGAGTGGGTTCATTGTGTCAATTTTGAATGAAGGAGTTTAAAGTGGAAGATATTTTTGTGGATTTGTTCTTCAGTCCTACTTTATTTTACAGACCAGGATATCGAGGCTGATCTGAGTATTTGCACCCATTCCCATGGCTTCAGCTGCTTTCTTTTTTTTTTTTTTTTTCTTCTTTTTTTTTTTTTTTTTTTTTTTTTCTTTCAGCTGCTTTCTATATTGATTTCAAAATAGTATGAGCTCAGACATGTCTTTTAAGTTACCTTGTTATTGAGTTCTCCACTTAGTTATTGCAAATTGTTCTGTTTGACCCATGTATTTCCCATGCCCTCAAATCTCTTGTCCTCCCCCTTTGAGATTCATCTTAGTAGATGGCCGACTTAGGTTTTAGGTTTTTTTCTCCTTGTACACTTCATTTATTTATATTTTTAAAGATTTTATTTATTCATGAGAGACAGAGAGGCAGAGACATAGGCAGAGGGAGAAGCAGGCTCCATGCAGGGAGCCTGACATGGGACTCAGTCCTGGGTCTCCAGGATCAGGCCCTGGATTGAAGGTGGCGCTAAACTGCTGAGCCACCCGGGCTGCCCTCCTTGTACACTTTGATTATTACTCTTACCTGTTTGCTTCTCTGTTTTCACACTAAGTCATAAGTTTCTTGGCAGTAAGAATACTGTCTCTTGATCTTTTTATCTCTAATACCCTGTGATCAACATCTATGAATCCCTTCTGAAGTATGTGTTGAAGAAGTAAGTAAGTAACTAAATTGGTACCAGATCCAAACAAAGAGTACCAAAACCCTGATTTGCATCCTATAATCTTTCTATAATTTAGAAAGAAGATTAAATAGCATATTAGAATATAAGGGAAAGTGTGTCTATGTGTAGATGGGGGTTAGACATCTCTGAAGAGAATTGAATCTGGGGACATAGTATAAACTCAAATTAGTATATGGTTGAGTAAAAGATTTCCACATTCAGCATTTATCCCTCCACTTTGAGTAAAAAAAAACACTAAAAATTAAATCACAAAAAGCCTCACAGCAAATCCTACAACTACAGTGGTTCTATAGGAATCCACAAGATATAGTCTCTGGTTTCTTGTTTCTTAGTATATTTTAAATAGGACCTCTTGATTGTAAAATATATTTACAGTTTGTTACAAAGTAAAGATTCCATTGTCATCCTATTTTTTGTCATTTAGAATGGCGAATCAGGAAAAGAAATGGATGATGACAAAGATGCGAATAAATCGGAGATCAGCTTAGTGTTTGAAATAGCTCTGAAGCGAAATATGCCCGTCAGTTTTGAGGTATGTGCTCAGTAGTGATCTTCCATTTCTCTCACCCTGCTCCTCACTATTTAAAATAAATAAATTAATTAACTGGCATACTAGTATCCTGAAAGAGTTAATGTGCTTCCTTTTTTTTTTTTTTTTTAAAGATTTTATTTATTTATTCATGAGAGAGGCAGAGACATAGGTAGAGGGAGAAACAGGCTCCCTCTACCTATAATTTTTGGGAGCCTGATGCGGGACTTGATCCCAGGACCCCGGGATCACGACCTGAGCCAAAGACAGATGCTCAACCATTGAGCGACCCAGGTGCCCCTTAGTGTGCTTCCTTATGTTCAAACTCTCTAACATGAAATCATACAGGCTTAGGGGAAAATAGGACTTACTATAATATCATGGATTTCTGCTGATCTCATTGGCATTTCTATATTTGTATGTAATGTATGTATGTATGTATGATAATTTTAATTTTCATCGTAACATTTATTTTCTGAATATGAGATAATTTGTAGTAAAGTTTGGTGTTTTTAATAGCATCAAATTGGAAGTATTCAAGTTAATATTTAGACATATGTTACTACTAAATTCTTCTAAGTTTGTGAAATCAAAATAGGTTTAAATTTAACTTTTACAAATAAATCACTAAGAAGTAATTAAGCAGCTCTCTACTTATAACCAGATAAACATGTCGCAAAGTGTTTATAAAATGTGAAATTTAAAAGGGAAAAGTTTTAAATTATTCTAATACCTCCTTTATTAAGAGGTCACTAATTTTGTAACTCAAATATCTAGAAAGTAGGCAAAGCCCAGGAAATAAGCAAAGACAGTTATGGAGTATCTTTCAAATTATGGATGTTCACCCACTAGAAAGCTCCCATGTTTTATTCACTGGCAAGATCAGCTGACCTTGACTGAGAACCCATCTCCTTATACACAATTCTCCTCAGTTGGGTTGTCTGATTTCTCACCTTATGGCAAATTAAAAGCAGCAAAGTGAGGAAGACAAGGATGTAATATACTTGAGGGCCTGTTGGTCTCAGCAAGAAATGATAGGGGAAATTTAGAAAACCTATCAAAAGTAATTACATGTACTCAAAAATTATTGGAACGTGAGCCCTTTAAAGGCTACAATGAATAGGAATAATTTTATAAGTCTTAGATATCCTTGGAATCATCAATATCATATCATATAGAATATTTGGTTTTCATAATAATGATCTAATGTGAGCAATAAAAATTCAGATGTTTAGTATTCTCTGTTAAGTCAGTATATATATATTTTTTAATTGAGGAAGATATTCATCAAAGTAATTAAAATAAACAGTTTGGTGTTTCAACTAGCAAATTACATGGAAAGTATGCTTATCATAAATTTCTTATCTCCCACCATGTTGGATTATTGAGACACTGTGTTGTTTTCCTTTTCCTTTCCTAATTGGTATCTCATATTAGAAGACAATTTGTTTTTTAAGATTTTATTCATTTAATCATGAGAGATACAGACAGATAGAGAGGCAGAGACATAGGCAGAGGGAGAAGCAGGCTCCCTGCAAGGAGCTAGATGTGGGACTCGATCCCGGATCCCAGGATCATGACCTAAGCCGAAGGCAGGTATTTAACCGCTGAGCCACCCAGGTGTCCCTAGAAGACAGTTTTAATATAAAGTTAAATGGTAAGCTATTTAACTAAATAGGGTATCTTTTATAGGTCAAAATTTTGAAGGAGACTATAGTTTTGAGCATTCAGGTTTTGAAAGACCTCTTTCCTCCAAAGGCTGGCATAGTTTAAAGAACACATTAAAACAGGGTTTAGGAACATTCATAGATGACAGATTCATAACCCATTACTGTAGAAAAATAGGTATTTTAATGGCATTTTTAAAGATCATGTCGCAGGAAGAAATATTCTTTTCTATAAAACAGCCTTTGGGGCCTCCATCAAAAATAGGTTATTTTTACCCATAAGTCATTTTTGAGAGGCTTCCACATGCAGGATGCTTTATGGGCTAGAGAACTCCAGGAAGAAGTAGTCTTGTACTTCAGTAACTTACTCTTATAGAGAAGAAATTAGAGATGTACACAGTTACATACAAATTATTGTTCTGAATGGTCTATGTACCTAATCCAATGTGTGGTGTGTTTTATATTCTTAATTTTCTGTTCCATAAGAAACTGGGTCACTATAATTAGAATTGCCTATTTTAAGCTAGTAAAACACAAATTTTGACTGTGAATTGAATGTATTTGTTTTTTTTTTTTGTTCTTTCAGCTTCAGTTCATTAACATCATTAGTATCATAAATGGTCACTATATAATATCTTCATAATTTTATTAAAGAAATCTATAATTTTGGCATAATTCTTTATAATTTCAATTATGATACAAACACTTAAAAAAGACTCATGCAATGAGAACATTTCTTAAGTGCCTATGTTAAATATTTCATTTATATTTAATAGGTTATTAAAGAAAGTGGACCTCCACATATGAAAAGCTTTGTTACTCGGGTGTCAGTGGGAGAGTTCTCTGCAGAAGGAGAGGGAAATAGCAAAAAACTCTCCAAGAAGCGCGCTGCAACCACCGTCCTACAGGAGCTTAAGAAACTTCCGCCTCTTCCTGTGGTTGAAAAGCCAAAATTATTTTTTAAAAAACGCCCTAAAACAATAGTAAAGGTAAGTGTATGCTTGTGAATATTGGTCAGTTTTGCTTTATAAATATGGTAACTATAGGTAAACATTTTTCCGTGGGACAGGCCCCTAAACCTGTGGATTATATACAGTCCTAGAGTCAGTGTTGGCCCTGGACTATAAATCAGTAACAGTCTGTTTTGCTTTTAGACATTTATACACCTGCATTTGTTCATGAAATAATGATATCTTCCATATTTGTAGTTTTTAATGGTTTAAAAGACATTATCTTATTCATAATCACCTTTAGTGTAATTCTCATCAGGACTGTATAAGGTAGATGACATTACCCCTCCTTTTATAAGTAAGGTTTTATGAAACACGTTCAAAGAATTTGCTCACTTTTATTCACCTGGGCTGTGGAGCAACTTGAACTACTAGGATTTCCAGTCCTGTGTTCTTTCTGCACACTAGGTTGCAATACAGTGATTTCTTGGGATATCATGAAATGATAATAGGTTACAGAGTAATAATCATATGAATAATACTAATGCTGGTGACAGCAGTAGCAGCTAGTAAATATAAAGCACTGTGTGTCTTTACACTTCATGTACTTTATCACATTTAATCCTCATAGCCGCCCTATGAGGCAAATGGTATTATTTTGTTTCTATTCTCTCAGGTATGGCATACCTTTGCCAAAGAAGAAAATAGAGCACACACTTTTTGACTCTTTCTTTGACTGGAGGAGATTTTGTTTTGGTTGTTTACACTAAACACAACAACAACCAAAAAAAAGAAATGAGATGATTTGGCACGGAGAACAGGATACTGCCTATGAGTGCTCAATATATATGACATGCATGAGCTGGAGTTCTGTTCATAGAGTAAGCCTTAAACTGCCAGCATATCAGTTGTCAAGTCAGTGTCACTTACTTAGCAGACTTCTGGTTAGGCTCTACAAATCAAGGATTACAAAAATGAAGTATGGTTAACCCTTGAACAACATGGGTTTGAACTGCATGAGTCCATTTATATGCAGATTTTTTTGGTAAATACAGTGTTATAAGTATATTTTCTTTTCCTTATGATTTTCTCTTGTGATTTTCTTAGTAACATTTTTCCTCTTTAGTGTAAGAATATAGTATATAATAAAACATACAAATATGTGTTAATTCACTGTTTTATGTTACTAATAAGGCTTCTGATCAACTGTAGGCTATTTGTAGTTAAGTTTTGGGGGAATCAAAACATAAAACCAAAAAGAAGTTATACATGGATTTTTTGACTGAGTGGGGCATTTTGACTGAGTGGGGCATTGGTACTTCCTCCAACCTTGTTCAAGAGTCAAGGTCAACTGTACATTTTATCTCCAATGAACTTCTTTTGTTTAGATTGTACAGTGGTACAACCCCAGTATTTTTATAGATTTTCTGCCTTTTGCACCTGTTTTATTTAAAAACACACACATACACATTTACATAATAAATGATTATATAAGCACATGTTCTTAATGAATACTATCATTATCTCTTAATGAATACTATCATTATCTCACTGAGAAGGTGTAGGTTATGTGTTCCTTTAAATAGCATTCTACTATATATGTAAGGTAGACTAAAAATAAATGCCAAATAGATCCGCTTATCATGAATCCTATTGGTTCTGAGGGCTCACTTTCATTCATATGCTCTAACCACGTGGTCAGGGAGTGGGATATTGCCTTAAAATGTAACATTTGGATTCAGTTTTGACTGTGAAAACCTGTGACCTGAGCAAGTTACCTGACTTTTCTAATCTTACATTTCTTTATTTATAAAGGTAAGAATAATAATTGAACTTGCTTCATAGGAGTGTGATGTGTTAACTGAAATATACACAGAATGTGTTAGTAATTATTATTAAATGTTAACAGTGCAAATTTTAAGTGCTCAATAAAGATGAACTATTGTTATTTTGAAACTGTCTATGCACATTTTATGTGTATGTGAATATATCCATGGTCTGTTTTCTTAAATATATTTTTAAGAAATTTTATTTCTATGGTATAGTAGATATATTTGAGATATTAGTGTCAGGTGTACAATATATTGACTCAGCAGAGTACTTCTTATCACTGTTTGTTATTACAGTATTATTGACTATGTTCTCTATGCTATACTTTTCATCCCTGTCACTTTTTTTTTTTGAAGTTCTTCTTCATCCCATTCACCTATTTCCCCCATTCTCCTCCCCTCTGCCAACCACCAGTTTGTGTTCTGTATTAGTGAGTCTGTTTTTTGTTTTGTTTTGTTTTAAATCTTTATATATATAAAATCTGTAGTTTTTCCCTGATGAAAAAAACAGTACTCTGCATCAGAATGGCAGCACAAAACTGGTCACAACAATTTCTATCTAATTTATTAAGCTGAAACTAATCTTTAAAAAAATTTTTTAAAGGTTTTATTTACTTATTTGAGAGAGAGACAAAGATAGCAAGAGGGAGCACAAGCAAGGAGGAGAGAGGTAGAAGCAGGCTCCCCGCTGAGCAAGGAGCCTGATCTGGGGCTTGATTGCAGGACCCCAGGATCATGACCTGATCGGAAGGCTTAACAGACTGAGCCACCCAGACACCCCCAAACTAAATGTAATCTTAATAAGTTACAATATAATGAGCCATTCAGCAAGAAAAGATCTATACATTTTTATGGTAGGATAAAAACATAACCCTTGTTGTTTTTAACTGTAGTTATTAAAAGCAGGATTATTGTATATGTGTTATTCCCCAGAGTGGGGAGAAACATTTCAAATTCTCAAAATTATTTGCCGCTACTTTTAGTTATATAAGGAAGGTGCTCCAGAACTTTCTTCCTATCCACCATTCAGATCTCAGCTTAAACTTGACTTCTTTACGGAAGCCTTCTTTGTTCTCCCCTACTTCCAGATTAGGTTAGTCCCCTGCATTTTTCCTCACATACATCACACTTGGAATTATTTCTACCATGTCTGTCTTGTGTTAAAATAAAGCCCATAGACATCTTCTGAAATGTAAGGTTATTTTGAGAAAGCAGCATGCATATAATGAGTTGGGAATCTAGATAATTTTAAGTATGATGGGGCAATTAATGGGTAGGTTGGAATAATATCTTGGTTTTCAGCATTTTTATTCTTCCTTATACGTCTTATACAACTAGACTCTATAGTTCCTTCTTATGCAATAGAAACAGAATAAACTGTTGATTTACCTAGATTTTATTTAAAATAATAATAACATTATTTTATTTAATTTTCTTAATAATGCTGTGATGTTGCTGTTATCCCATTTTACATATAAGATTCTTGATGTTTAAGAGACTTACTCAAGATCATGTAACAGTCAGGTTCTAGGTCCAGTAATATCTGATTCCAGTGCCCATTGGAGACTGATTGTGAACTCCTTTTGGATTTTAAGATTAACTCTACGGAATTTTCTTGTTAAAATGTAAGACTGCCCTTCTGAGGTCTCTGGGCTTATATTTTGTGTTTTAATGTCTTCTCTTCTGTAAGATGAGACTTCAGAGAAGTGTTTCTGATGTTGAAGATAAAATTTTCTGGACACAACTGTTATAAGACTGTCTATACTAGTTTGTGAAAAGACAACAGAAGACTTGATATCCAAGGAATAACTTAATTATCAAGGATGCTAGTAGTAAATTTTAATCAAGGGAAGAAATCAGCCATTCTTAATGTTCTCAGTCTCTGTTATTATCTAATTGGATTTATCCATCTGGTTTTTTTTTGTTTTTTTTTTTTGTCATTGGAATCCATATCAACAACAGTGTTTTGGAACTGAACATTTTTTTAAGTGAGGGGAGGGGCAGAGGGATAGGAAGAGAGACGATCTTAATTAGGCTCCATGCCCATTGTAGAGGTAGATGTGGAGCTTGATCTTATGACGCTGAGATCATGACCTGAGCCAAAATCAGGAGTCAGATGCTTAACCAAATGAGCAACCCAGGCTTCCCCAGGGAACTTAAGGACACTTTTATAAAAGAGGCAAATTAAACAAGAATAAAGACAGTATATCATTGAAATTACATTTTTACTTGAATATCTTCATGAAGTAGGCATACTCTAGTGCTGGACTCAAAAGCTTCCCTTCACCTTTTCATTGATATCTCAGACTTGTAACTAATTATCTACATTCGTCTTTTTTCATAAGTACTTTCTTTATAATTCATTTAGTTTTCTTTTTCGGTGGGGGGTATGTAAGTAGAGATGGAAAAAATTATTTTATCAAAAGCTAAAATTTTCCTTTTCTCTCCTGGTCTTCCACTTAACTCTTATAGTACTGAAGTTCTCAGTCTTTTTCTTCTCTTACTCTTTTCATACTTTTAGGGCTTTAATTCAGTCTTTATATAGATGATTCTCAAGTACTCTTCTGTGCTCTGCACTGCCTTTTGGACATCTTCACTTCGAAATTTCACAGGCACATCAAACTCATCATAATTTCCTTCTCCTCCAGCATTCCCTATCACAGTGCCTGGCATCACCATCCTGCTGCTGAAATAAAAACATGGGAGTTATTTAAAAAATATTTTTATTTAAATTCAACTAATTAACATATAATGTATTATTGGTTTCAGAGGTAAAAGTCAGTGATTCATCAGTCTTATATAGCACTTATATACCTAGTGCTCATTACATCACATGTCCTCCTTAATGCCCATCACCTATTTACCCCATCCCCCAACCCCCTTCTTCCCTCCAGTGACTCTCAGGTATTTCTTATGATTAAGAGTCTCTTATGGTTTGTTTCCCTCTCTGATTTTATCTTATTTTTTCCTCTCTTCCCTTATAATCCTCTGTTGTGTGTGTGTGTTTTTTTTAAGATTTTATTTATTTATTCATGAGAGCCACAGAGAGAGGCAGAAACATAGGCACATAGGCAGAGGGAGAAGTGGGCTCTTTGCAGAGAGCCTGATGTGGGACTCGATCCCAGGAAAGGCAGACTGAGCCACTCAGGTGTCCCTAAAAAAAAAGATTTAAAAAGCTTTCCTCTTAAACATTACCCATATAATGTTAAAAATAGAGTGCCTTCTAAATGGTTTATATATTTGTAGGTTAAAAAGTATATTAAGTAAAAATAAGATCTACTGCCCAACTTGAATGTAGAACATTTCTGACTGAGATTGAAGTTGTGTATGTGCCCCTCTTCTGTCACATTCAGATGCCACCTCACATAACCACAATCATTCGTTTTATATTTAATATTTCCTTACTTTATAATTTTACTGAATGTTTTTCTGAAAAGTTAGTATTTGGTTAGTTAGCTTTTAAAACAGCTTTATTGGGCAGCCCCGGGTGGCTCAGTGGTTTAGTGCTGCCTTCAGCCCAGGGTGTGATCCTGGAGACCTCGGATTGAGTCCCACGTTGGGCTCCCTGCATGGAGCCTGCTTCTCCCTCTGCCTGTGTCTCTGCCTCTCTCTCTCTCTCTCTGTGTGTCTCTCATAAATAAATAAAATCTGAAAGAAAAAAAAAGCTAATAAACAGCTTTATTGAAGTACAATGGACATATAATGAAGTGTACATATTTAAAGCCTACTATTCGATATGTTTTGATATGTGTGTACACCTGTGAAACCATCATCAAGGTAATGAACCTACCTATGGCTCCCAAAAGTTCCCTCTTGCTCCTTTGTAATCCCCTCCATCCTCCACTCCCAAGAAACAACCCTTTTTTTTTTTGGCTGGCTTGTTTCACTTAGTATGAATCATTTTGAAACTCATTCATGTTGCATGTATCAGTTATTGGTTCTATTTTAATGCCAAGTAGTATTTTCTTGTATAGTTATACCACCCTTTGTTTATCCATTTTCCCTATGGTTATTTTAAAAAAAATAATATTTTGGATGTTTCTCATTTTGGGCTGTAAGTAAAGCTGCTATGAACATTTGTGTATGAGTTTTATGGGCATAAGCTTCCCTTTTGGGGGGGATAAATGCTTGGGAGTGAATGACTTGGTCATTTAATAGGTGTATATTCAACATTTTAAGGGACTGCCAATTGTTTTTTAAAATGAATGTACTGTTTTACATTCTTATCAGCCCTGTGAGAACTCTAATTGCTGCACCTCCTTTCTAATATGTAGCAGTCTTAAATTTCAGTTGCACAAATGTGTGTGTTGATATCTTTTTGTGGTTTTGATTCACATTTCTCCCGTGACTGATGATATTGAGCATTTTTTATGTGTTTGATAACACATGAAGCTTGATGAAGTGTTGTTTAGCTCTTTTGCCCATTTGAAAAATTAAGTAATATAAATAATAATAATAAAATGTAAATAATAAATATATTATTGAATTTTGAGAGGTCTTCATATACTTGGGATACAAGTTATTTTTTTTCAGTGAGAATTTTTTTAAATTGAAGCATAAATGACATACAATATCCTGTTAGTTTCAGGTGTACATCATAGTGTTTCAATATTTTTGTACATTATGAAATGATCCCCATTGAGTCTAGTTACCATCTGTCACCATACAAAGTTGTTATTATATCATTGACTTCATTCCCTATGCTGTGCATGATGTCCCTATGACATTTATTTTATATCTAGAAGTTTGTACCTCTTAATCCTCTTCACCTGTTTCACTCCCCTCCCCGTACAAGTTCTTTATCAGATATGGGGTTTGCAAATATTTTCTCCAAGCCTATGACTCATCCTTTTCAAAGATTAGAAGTTATTAATTTTGAAGAAGTCCAATTTATTGTTTTTATGGAATATAATTTTAGTGTTGTACCTAAGAAATTGTCACCTAACAAAGTCACAGAAATTTCATCTATATTTTCTTCTGCAAGTTTTATAGTTACATATTATATTTAAATCTGTGAACCATTTGAGCTTATTTTTGTAATGGTATGAGGTATGGATTGAAGTTGGTGGGTTTGTTTTTTTTTTGTTTTGTTTTGTTTGCATATAAATATTCAGTTTCAGTAACTACCCTTGAAAAGACTACCCTTTCTCCAGTGAATTGCTTTCACACCTTTGTCAAAAATCAGTTGACCATATACGTATGGGTCTGTTTCCGGATGCTGCTGTGTTGACTAATCTCTTTATCTTTATTCCAGTGCTCCATATACTGTCTTGATTACACCATAGCTTTATAATAAATCTTGAAATCAGGTAGTCTGAGTCTCCAATTTTGTTTTTTGTTTTTTTTTCAAAGTTCAGTTATCAATCCTTTGAGTTTCTATATGAATCTTAGCATTAGCTTATCAATTATTACAAAATAAAGCCTGGTGGGATTTTGATTGGGATTGCAGTGGATTGATGTATCAATTTGAAGAGAATTGATGTTTTAAAAATATTGAGTCTTGATCCATGAACATATGTTTGTCCACTTATTTAGATCTTGTTTAATTTCAACAGTGTTTGGTGGATTTAGTGGGCTTTACATAAATTATATCATTTGATATTTATTCTTCTGTGCTTGCTTTTCTTGAAGTATTTTTTTTGAAATTCATTCATTTTGAGGTATGTAGCTATCCTTAATTTATTTTCATTTTTATATGCTGCTCCACTAGATAAATATGTCATAACTTATTTGTTCTTTGATAAATGTTTAGGTTATTTCCAGTTTTTTTTTCTATTTCAAATAATGCAACTATGGTTATTTTTGTACATATGAGCTAGTGCATATGGGCAACAGTTACTCTCTATCCTCACCAGTTGGGATTGTCAGACTTCTTAAGTTTTGCTAAGTGGATGGGTATAAAATAGTATCTCACTGTAGTTTTAACATGCATTTTCTGAGTCTTAATGAGATTATCTTTTCCTATTTTTTTTTCTGTTAAAAATCTATTCATCTCTTTTGCCCATTTTTCTTTTACATTGTCTTAATACTTATTAGGAGTTTTAAGATGTATATTTTAGATACTGGATATATCTTTGTTTTAGTTTTTTATATATATATATATATATATATATATATATATATATATATGAACTGGTAAGGAGATATCTGCAATATATCTCCTTACCAGTTCAAGGAGATATATATATTGCAGATATCTCCTTACCAGTTCATGGCTTGGCTTTTTTACATTTTTTTTTTTGTAAAGATTTTATTCATTTATTTGAGAGAGAGAAAAAAAATACAGAGCAGCGGGAGGGGCAGAAGGTGAGGGACAAGCAGTCTCGCCCGATACAGGGCTTGATCCCAGGACCTGTGACTATGACTTGAGCTGAAGTCGGAACTCTCAACCAACTGAGCCACCTAGGTGCCCCTCTTTTTGTGTGTTTTGATGAACAGAAGTTATGAAGCAACTCTAACATAGTGAGGAGTTTAAACAGCAGACTTGACCCAACTTATCAGTAATACCTTTGAGCCTCAATCCCATAGAAGCCTTAGTTTCAGTTCCGTTCTATAATTTACCATTATAAATGTTCATAAATGGCTATCCAGTCACATTATCATCTCCAGTTATAGTTTTGGGGTGCAGAGGATGAGGGGAGAACCATTGTTTCTTTAAGGATCCAATAACAAGTTTTACCAGCATGTTTTGAAATTTTTTCTTAAATTATTTTTTAGGCTGGACCAGAGTATGGTCAAGGAATGAATCCCATTAGCCGCCTGGCTCAAATTCAACAGGCCAAAAAGGAAAAGGAGCCAGATTATGTTTTGCTTTCAGAAAGAGGAATGCCTCGACGTCGGGAATTTGTGATGCAGGTATTTATAACATTTATAGAAAAAAAGTTTGTAAACACTGAAAAAAAAAATAGAAACCTCCAGGTTGTAATAGAGATATGGGGGAAAGGCAAGAACTAGGAAGTAAAACCAGGCCCACCTGCCAACTTGGTTGAAACGTTCAAATGGCAAGGACATGTTAGAATAGACAGTCTGGGTTTTTTAAGGGACTGTGGGTTCACGGAGGTTGTTTACCACAGTTTATAGTTTAGAATGCCTATCTCTAACTGATGTTACAGTTTGCAGCCAGATGCCATTAACGACTGAGGAGTAGGATATGGATGGAATTAGAAACATAATTTAGAAGAGAGATGTAGTAGATGGAATAGGGCCAAGAGCATGAGCTTTTGGATTATCAGGAAAATTTGGAAAAGAAAGCTAACTGGTGAGGATTGAGGAACTCACTTGCTGAGAGATTTAGGCATTTAGATTTAGAGGTTAGATTGAGGCACAATACCTAAAATGCCCTCCTTTTAAAATTCTTCCTATTCATCTTCATTTGCGAACTCAAGCCCCAGTATTGAAGAAACCTTTAATTCTTACTGTGTAAGTTTCAAACATATCCAAAGGTGGATATACTAAGTAGTAGACTATTAAGTATACTATTATACTGGTATAATAACTAATACTAGCTGATATTTAGCCACAGATCATTTCAGCCTACCTACTTAGTGTATATCACTAAAAATATGGAAGTTTTTCTTTTATGTTCTTATATTAGGCATGATTCATATTCATTAGAATTATCCAATACCCAGTCCATATTTAAATTTTCCTTATTGTCCCAAAACTTTTTATTATAATTGGCTTGTCAGGAAAACTTTTTTTCCAGTCAGATCCATGGATGGTCACCTTTGATGTAATCAAGTTAAAATCCACAGATATTAAATCCTGACCATGTGGCAGGCATTTTGCTGGTAACAAATAGTATCTCGTATTGATTAGCTTTTCATACTTATCTTCTTTTTTTAAAGTTATTATTTATTTATTTGAGAGAGAGAGTGCACTCATGTGTGTGCATGAGCCAGGAGAGGGGGAGAGAAAGTGGGAGAGGAAGAGGGAAAAAATCCCAAGCAGTCTCCATGCTGAGTGTGGAACCTGACTAGGGGCTCAGTCTCACAACCCTGAGATCATGACCTACGCTGAAACCAAGAGTCAGTCACTTAACTGATTGGGTCACCCAAGCACCCCCTTTTCATACATTTCTAAACTTTACCTTCTTTCTCAATTTATAATCTCCATGTTTCTTTATCTCATAGTACCCAATATAATATATGTATATAGTAGTACCTTAAGAAACTCGTGGTGTATATATGCTGCCTGTCTGCCCGATTGAGAGCTATTAAATTTGGCTTTGTTGGAGATGTAAACTTACGATACAGTCACAGATACACCATGGTTGGGAATCTTGATATCCAAAAAGTGAGGAATACTACTAGTTAAGGACATTACTATCTAGATGTCATTAAGACCCAAGACAAATTTTATTCTAGTATTTTCACTTCATAAAATGCTTTATCGTTTTTCTTTTTACATGATTAGCTTTGAAGAGTTCTAGGAAGTATTTTTTGAACTCCAAAACTTGAGGGAAGAAAAATCACCTAAAACCTATATTAAGAATAAAAACTGGCATTGCCTTTATTTAACATTTTTTTTTTCCTGTGGAGTATATTGAGTACCCCTTTTGAAAAAGGAATTTAGAATATCTTAGGCCAGCTTCCATTTTATGGGTATTCATAAACATTGTAGTCAAATGGGAACATTTGGCTGTGCTTTTAAATGTTTTCACACTGAATTCATATTGCTTTTCCCCCTTCAGAAAGCCCCAGTGGATTCATTATAGTATTGCAGCAAGTTTATCAAAGTAAAGGCTTTTGTATAAACTATTTAAGTAATGTTATCATTTGTTATAATTGAATGTGGAAATAAAAATATCTAGAGACAATATGCTCATATTTATCACCCCAAAAATAAATTTGTATGTTACAAAATGGATGTAATTACTTGTATTGATTACTAGACAAAGAAAAATCTCTGATGAGATGATTTGAATATTGATTTCCAAAGCATATTTCTTAAAGCTTTTAATTTTTTTAGAAAGGGATATTTTAATTTTTTGAAGAGAAAATAATGGCTACTAAATTGTATATCACATACACACATTGTGTATAGTACATTCTATTGAGTTAATTTTTCTACTTGTGACTAAAATCTTCAGGTTTCTAAAAAATATATAAATCATTTTCATCAATTTTATTTGTGACTCATTGAAGGATAATTAAGTTTTCAGTATATGCTATTTTAGAACTTTGTTTTAGTTTTTTTTAGAGATTTATTTATTTATTTATTTAAAAGATTTTATTTATTTATACGTGAGACACACACGCACAGAGAGGCAGAGATATAGGGAGAGGAAGAAGCAGACTCCATGCAGGGGGCTCGATGTGGGACTTGATCCCGGGACTCCAGGATCATGCCCTGAGCTGAAGGCAGATGCTTAAGCGCTGAGCCACCCAGGTGTCCCGAGGGCTTGACTCATTTAAATGAGTTGTTTAAAGATAAAAATCTGACAGTCTTAAAGTTATTGTGTAGCAAAATAATAAAACTTTGCAAATGAATTAACATTTTAATTTAAATTATTATTTGTAATATTTAAAAAATTTTTGAGTTGTAGGAAGATGACTTATGAAGTTCATTTATGTAATTGCTTTTATAATGATACGATTTTTTTTTCCTTCTGAGTGACCACTGTGTTTGTTAGCAGGGAATCAAAGGCATTTATCTATCTCTCTCTCTCTCTCTCTATCTATCTATCTATCTATCTATCTATCTATTTATAAGATTTTATTTATTTATTCATTCGTGAGAGACACAGAGAGAAAGAGAGAGGCAGAGACACAGGCAGAGGTTGAAGCAGGCTCCATGCAGGGAGCCCAATGCAGGACTCAATCCCGGGACTCCAGGATCATGCCCTGGGCTGAAGGCAGGTGCCAAACCGCTGATCCACCTAGGGATCCCCTCAAAGTCCTTTAGCACAGTCATCTTTTAAAAATATTAACAGATAAGTCTAGGATAAGTACCCACAAACTATCGAACATGCCACCATAAAAGTTGTGTGAGGCAAGGGTGGGTGAATGGCAAAAATAAATCTGGAAGCACCTGTTCTAACAGTCTCGAAGGTGTCAGAACAGGTCAGATGGAAAGCTGCAGATACAGATTCAACATGTATGCTGAGATGAGAACAGTATTACCTAAGAGCAGAAGATTGTAGTCAAAGAGTATCAGGCCTGGGTAGATAAATGAGATTTAGAAATGAAACAGCAAAAGAATTGAATGAGAGTGAGGTGTACATAGCATGTGAAAACAGATGAAATATATTTTGCTGTTCAGTGATCTTGCTTCCATTTATTTTGGCAAGTGTTTTGACCTTCAGAGCAGTAGAGGAAGCTTCTGACGTAGCTGGCTTAATCTGTTAGCTAGCAAGCATTCCAGCAACAACACAGGGGCTAGTAAAGCTGGGGAACAAATCAAACACTGGAAAAAATAACAGGTAGCAGAGGCCTGGCTCTAGCCAAGGACTCAAGCACACATTATACCTAGGGTCTGCTGTCTTCAGGTCAGGGCAGGCCAGCCCAGATATGGGAGGTAGTATGTATTCACTCAGCTCCAGGGATTGACTGTGGACAGTACTTGATCAGTGCTTCTTAGTGAGGTCCCATAGACTACTGCTGATTTGTCATAATCTGATGGTTTATAGTTTCACAAGAAAAAGCAATGACATGATTCAAAGACATCACACAGATTTGAACTACAACATTTGTGATAGTTGTTTCAGAAATTCTATAATGAATATATTATCAATGTTTCATATATTACAAAAACTATGTCATTTAGTTCATCTTCACTAAAATTTTGTTAAAAGAGTGTATTTCTTTGTCATATAATTTGCATTGTTTATATTTAAGTGTTTTTCTAACCACTGTGCTAGAAGTACTTCATTCAGTGAAGCTTAAAAGTAGTAATACAATATGAACACAAATAAAACCTAAATATTAGTGTAAGAATAAATGTCAAATAGTACACACGTGTGGATACCAGATGGAAGTTGTTATGTTCTGAGATAAATGAAATAGCTGATTATAGCTGATTATGCTTTCACCCAGAAACCAAAAAAGAAAACTGTGGGTTAGAAGTATCAAGCTTTGTATCTGAAAGCTGGATTTAGTTGTACCATGTACTAATTCATTGTTAGTACACAGAATACTGTAATTGTGAAATTTTATTAAAGTGGCATGAAGCTATTGAAGCTAAATTTTTTTTTAAAGATTTTATTTATTCACTCATGATAGACATAGAGAGAGAAAGGCAGAGACACAGGCAGAGGGAGAAGCAGGGAGCCCAATGCAGGACTCGATCCCTGGGACTCCAGGATCGCGTCCTGGGCCAAAGGCAGGTGCCAAACCGCTGAGCCACCCAGGGATCCCCTAAATTTTTTTTTAAACAAAGCTCAGTGACATCTGGTAAAATAATCCAAATTTTCATGCATAGATTGCCTGTTCAGCTCTCTTGCTCATTTTTGTACTGGTTTAAAAAAGTAACATTTAGGAATCCACTGTATATTCTGGACTATGAGTCTTTTTTAGTTACAAGGCATTTCAAATATATTTTCTTGTGACTTTTTTTTCTTCCAATTTTAGTGATGTTCCTTTGAGGAACAAAACTAATTTTTTTTTTTAAAGATTTTATTTATTTGAGATAGTGAGAGAAAGAGAGCATGAATGGGGGGGCAGAGGGAGAGGGAGAAGCAGACGCCTCTCAAGCAGGGAGCCTGATGCATGGCCCTTCCCTGCTCAGCAGGGTGCCCTACTCCAGGCTTAATCCCAGGACCCTGGGATCATGATGAGAGTCAAAGGCAGACGCTTAACCGACTGTGCCACCCAGGTGCCCAGGAAGTAATTAATTTTGTTGCAGCCAAATTTTTCTTTTTTTCCATCATGTTAACTTTAAAGTCTAGACATCCAGAAGAATAATGCCTCCACCTTATTCTTCCTCAAAAGGATCTTAGAAGCTCTTAGCACTTTGTATTTCCATATAAACTTTGGAATCAGCTTGTCAAGTATTGTTTTTTTTTTTTTTTAAGATTTTATTTATTTATTCATGAGAGACAGAGAGAAAGGCAGAGACATAGGCAGAGAGAGAAGCAGGCTCCATGCAGAGAGCTCTATGTGGGACTCAATCCTGGGACTCCAGGATCATGCCCTGGGTCGAAGGCAGGTGCTCAACCACTGAGCCACCCAGGTGTCCCAAGCTTGTCAAGTATTGTAAAAACATGTGGGAATTTGATGAGAATTCATTGAATTTATAGGGACGATTTGAAGAGAATTGATACATATTGATTTTCAGGCATATCTCTGTTTATTAGGTTTTTCTTAACTTTTCTCAGTGCTTATTATTTTCTGTAAAGTTCTTAAATATCATAGGTATTTTATTTTCATTTGATCTAAATGATATCTTGTAATTTTCTACTTGATTGTTGATGGGATATAAAAATGCAGTTGGCATTGTATACTACTATTTACACAGAAAACACTCTCATGAATTCTTACAATTTATCTGTAGATATCCTTGGATTTCCTATGTATCATATCTTCAGATAATGACAGTTTGTTTTTATTTTTTTATTTTTATTTTTTTTGACAGTTTGTTTTTATACTTCTAATTCTTTTTTTAAATTAATTTAAAATTTTTTTATTTATTTGAGAGAGAGAGTATGTGTGCACAAGCAAGGGGGAGGGGCAGAAGAAGAGGGAGAAGCAGACTCTCCTCTGAGCAGGGCGCCTGACACAGGGCTCAATCCCAGCACCCTGGATCATGACCTGAGTAGAAGGCAGATGATTGAGTGAGCCACCTAGGCACCATATACTTCTAATTCTGTACCATTTTTTTCTTGCCTTATTGCTCTGTCTAGGATTTGTAGTAAAATGTTAAATAATAGTAAAAGTAGAGGGCATCTTCGTCTTTTTCTAATTTCAAAATTTCAACATTAAATTTAACATTTGCTGAGGTTTGCTATACGTTTTTTGGAAAATGCACTTTATCTTATTAAGGAAGTTCCTTTTTTTCCTAGTTTACTATGAGTTTTTATTGTGAAATGATGTTGAGTTTTATCAAAGCATTTGCTCTGTTTATTAGGATGGCTATATGTTTTGTCTTCTCAGAGACAAAAACAGCAGATTCTGTTAATTGATTTTGTCTGAAATTCAAATGTTAGACCAGTCTTCCATTTCTGGGATAAACCTAACTTCATCATGATTTTTCTTTTTATGTATTGCTTTGTTCAATGAACTGTTATACAGTTTAAATTTGAGCAGTTATATTCATGAATGAAATAGGTTTGTAAATTTTCTTATACTGTTTTTGTTGGATTTTGGAATCAATAGCTCACTGAATAGTTGGGGATTGATTTTTCTTTTTCTATTCTTAGACAAATTTTTGTGACATTAGCATTATTCTTCCTTAAATATTAGGTGAACTTGCTGGAGAAGCTCTCTGGAGTTTTCTTTGTGGAAATATTTTTAATTATTGTTTTAAATTTTTTTTAGTAGTTATAGAGCTGTACAGTTTGGTGTTAATCTGTGCCAGTTTTGGAAATTTGTATTGTTGAGAAATTTTCCACTATATCTAAACATTGAAAAAGTTTTAGCTAAAATACTCAATATCCCTTATTCTTTTTTTAAAAAAAGATTTTGTTTATTTGAGAGAAAGAGAGCACAAGCAGGGGGAGCAGGAGAGGGAGAAGCAGGCTCCCTGCTAAACAGGAAGCCCAATGTGGGGCTCAATCCCAGGACTCTGAGATCATGACCTGAGCTGAAGGCAGACACTTAACCACTAAGCCAGCCAGGCACCCCATCCCTTATTTTTTTAATGCTACAGAAGCTTTAGTAATCTCCCATTTTCATTCTTATTTGTCTTCTCTTACTCTCCTTGCCAGTCTTAACCTTTGACTTATCTCTCTATTAGTCTTTTCAGGGAACCAACATTTCGTTTTTTGAAGATTCTCTATTATATTTTGTTTTCTGTTTCCTTAATTTCTGCCCTTGTCTTTATTCTATTTTCTTTGGATTCATTTTGCTCTAATAACTTATGAGCTGGATATTTAGCTAGCTCATTACATTCCTGCCATTCTCTAAGCTTTTATGGCTATATGTTTTCTTCTCAACCCTTCTTTAGCTGCATCCTTCAAATTTCGATATGTTGTATTTCTGTCATTTTTTACTTAAAATATTTTCTGACTTCATTGGGATTTCGTCTTTGCCTATAGATTATTCAGACTACATTACTTAATTTATAAAGTTGTGATTATCTTCTTGGTTTGCTGCTTTGGTCATTTTTTGAGACCAATTTATAAAAAATCCCACTGTAGTCATATATTTTTAATTTCTCCTTGTAATGCTATACTTTTTACCTTTAAGCAAATTTTTTTTTAAATTAAAAAAAAACACGTAGGGGTGCCTGGGTGGCTCCTGTTAAGGTCACGTAAGTATCTGCTTTCAGCCACTCCTGGGTGGCTCAGCAGTTGGGTCGCTGCCTTTGGCTCAGGTTGTGATCCCGGGATCCGGGATCGAGTCCTGCATCAGGCTCTTGCGAAGAGCCTACTTATCCCTCTGCCTGTGTATCTGCCCCCCGCCCTCTCTCTGTGTGTCTCTCATGAATAAATAAATAAATCTTAAAAAAAAAACAAATATAAAAAATTATCTGCTTTTCAGCTCAGGTTATGATCCTGGTACTGGGATTGAGCTCCCATTGGGCTCCCTGCTCAGCAGGAAGTCTGCTTCTCTCTCTCCCCCTCCCCCTGCTTGTGCTCTCTCTCTCAAATAAATAAAATCTTTAAGAAATGTTATTTATCTTTAAATTTTTTCCCTTTTGCTTTCTGATTTACTTTTTATATTTGCATTAGTTCTTGGTAGATCCATCTTTAAAAGCACTACCCAATTCAGAAAATGTACATGTGGGTATGAGATGGCTGATGTACATTTAAATGCATGTATAGACATATATGTATGCAGCAGGTGTTTGCCAAAGATAATTGTGGAATAGTTTTCATGATAAAAAGCTACTGTTTATTGAGCAATTATGATTTATTATACACTGTAGTTTATGTACATTTTCTTGTTTAATTTTCAGAGCAATACTATGAGGTAGTTGTATTACCCCTCTTTTACTGATGGAATATCTGAAGCTTAGAGATACTAATTTGAATCAGTTTATACAGTTAGGAAGTGGTAGAATTTTATCTTCTTTTCTTTTTAAGAGACTGGGATGGATTGGGGGGGAGGGACACAGAGAATCTGAAGCAGGTGCAGTGCCCAGTTCAGAGCCCCTTGCAGGGCTCGATTGCATGACCCTGAGATCATGACCTGAGCTGAAATCGAGAGTCCAGTCTTAATCAACTAGGCCACCCAGTCGCCCCTACAATAATTTCATACCCAGATCTGACCTGGAAATCTTTGTTCTTAACCACAATATTGTGTTAACCCTTGTATATTAATTTTCCTCAGGAACTATTTAACATAAACCTTTGTAAATTTGAGATGCAATGTAAACATTGTTTTAAATGGCACCCATGCATTTCAGTCTTTTAGTTTATTAAATAAATAATACTAAATGTCATAACCAACACAAACTATTATAATGTGAATTTTATTTTTCTGCTTATATAAATAATATTGTTTTTAAAAAATAAAATAATACAGAAATATGTAGGGAAGTAAAAGTCATTGAAGATTCTATCACCCTGAGATAGTCTCCCATTGTCATTTTGAGGACCATATTGTCCTACTGTTCTCCATGTATAGTTTCACTTGTATATATAATGTCATGTAAATGGGATAGTATCTTAGTTGCTGTTTTCATTATGGACTGAACTTTATATTTTTGAATTCTCAGAAGCATAACATACTGCTTTATTGTGTTAAGGAGTTCCTGTTTACCAAAGCAATTATCATCGGTTTCTTACTTTAATCTTACCAGGTCAAAGTAGGCAATGAAGTTGCTACTGGAACAGGACCTAACAAAAAGATAGCCAAAAAAAATGCTGCGGAAGCAATGCTGTTACAGCTTGGTTATAAAGCATCCACTAGTCTTCAAGATCAACTTGACAAGGTGAGAGCTGAATTTACATGTACATATGCCGATCCTGTCAGAATGTTGGAGTGATGTACAAATCCTGTTCCAGTGTTTTTGATTCCAAGTAATGTCTTAACTGCTGTTAAAGTAGAAGTCAAGGTTTTTCCCCTGCCAAGGCAGTACTCTGTATCTTTAAAATAGATTCTCCAGGTACAAAATAGCACATTTATAGGGCCAAGATGAAATATTAATTATAATCTTACAATTGACAAAATCTAAAAATATTTTATCACTGTATGTATTTTATATAATACCAGTTGAATAATTTTTAGCTTATTGACTCACTCATGGTTCTTGCCATATAACCAATTTTAATTTGTGCTTTTTTAAAGAACAGGGTTTGTTAGCCTTTATTTCTGGAATACAGCTGAAAACACTAGAAATAAAGATCCTGAATTATCCCTTTAGGGCAGGAACTATATTGGACAGGCGCTCTATAAACTAATTTTTCTGTTTACTTTAAATTTAAAGGTAAACTCAGAGGGTGTTTATTTTCTGCCAAGACTTATGTTCATGGTCCTCTATTTCTTCTGCAGCAGTTAATGACATCATTAACACCTACCTCTGTTGCAAAAGAAGCAGAGAACCCCAAATTGAGCACTTGGCAGATAACTTGGCAGGAACTAGCTTAACTTTATTTTGTATAATCATTTTATCTATGCACATGTAGAAATTATTTTTATTAAACATTATATTAAATGAGAATTCATAAAACAGGCTTAATAATTATTTCTATCAAAAACAATATGCTTTTTTTTCCATGCCATTTTCTCACATAAGGATTCTGTTTTAGAGATGTTTTCAGTTCCTGCAGGAACACATTTCTGAAATTTAGAGTAAAAACCAAATCATCTATTAAAAAACATTTAGATCTGTTTTTTGTTTTTTTTTTTTAAAGACAGCTGTGAATATCCAGGCAGTTATTTTGAGCGATTAAGAATTATTTGTCTGTGTGGTATCGCTAGAGATTTCAATTCTGTTTTTATAACCTGGCTAGTCAGTGCTTTTTCTTCTTTTAAAAGTATTTGTAACATGAAACCTAACATGTGTTCAAGATTCTGCAGTTCTTATATTGTGTATATGTTGTTTTAACTTAACACGTTTATATTGACTTAAAACTGGTGAGTGATTTATAAAAATATGTCAAAATAAATTTCCTCATAGACACGTATGTATCTTTTTTAGATTTTTTATTTTTACTTATTCATGAGAGACACAGAGAGGCAGAGACATAGGCAGAGGTAGAAGCAGGCTCCCCAGAGGGAGCCTGATGTGAGACTTGATCGCAGAACCCTGGGATCACGACCTGAGTCAAAGGCAGACGCTCAACCACTGAGCTACCCAGGTGCCCTGACACTATTTGTATCTTAAGTGAAAATAAAACAGAACAAAAAGCATTAGTTTTATTAATATGAAAAACATTTTGTATACCCACTGTATTATTGTTTAGAGTTCTCCAGAGAAAAAGCCCAATGGGATGTGTATGTGTGTGTATGTAGTATATGTATGTGTGTATGTATATATACACATTCATACATCACTCACAGAAACTTATTTTAAGCAATTGACTTATGCAGTCATTGAGGCTTGGCTAGTCCAAATCTGAGGGAGAGACCAGCAGGCTGGAGAATCAGGAGTTAAATTTGAGTTCAAAAGCTTTCTGCTATAGATTTCCCTTTCTTCAGTGAAGGTCAAACTTTTCTTCTAGGTAGGTCTTCAACTCATTAGTCCCACCGGCATTACAGAGAAGGATCTGCTTTACTCAGTGTTCAGTGATTTAAATGTAAATCTTCCAAAAACACCTTCACAGAACATCCAGAATAATGCTTGATTAGATATCTAGTCACCATGGTCCAGACAAGTCGACATATAAAATTTACCATTGTACCCACTAAACACTAATGCCAAACACCAATAACTGAAGATAATAACAAGATGACTGAAATTTAGTCCCTACATTCGGAAAAACTAACCCTTCAGTGTTAACAGCAAGGAGCTTTAATTGCGTAACAAAAATTATAGTACTATAACCTAGAGAATATGAAGATGAATCTGGAAAGTAAAGAATAGCTGAGACCATTGTTTTATGTGAATTAAAGAGATTGAGAAATTTCACATTAAGATTTGAACATAAAAATCACATGGTCTGGTTTACATTCTTCAGAAGACAATCCTTTAAGTAATATAGGGTATATATTTGAGCAGGATGAGACTGAAGGCTGCTGAGAGGCCAGTTGGGGGGCTAGCAGAACTGTTCAGGTAAAAGATGCTGAGGGTCTGAACGCAGGCAGTGGTGGTAGAGAAGAGAGTGGGGAAGATACCTGAGAGATTTCTGAAGTGTAAGTGGTAAGTTTTCAGTAGCAGATAAAATGCATGGGGGAGACAGGAAAGAGGAAGAAAGAAAACCTGTAAACAGGAAGAGAGAGTGAGTTTAAGGAGTAGATAGCAGTCATATGCTGTAGAGACAGCAAAAGAGAAAGACTGAATATACTGATTTGTCAATAAAAAGATTTGTGATGAATGTGACGAAACCATTTAAAAATTTTTTAAATATACAGGATATGTACATGGCTAAAAGAATTCAAATAGCATGGAGTGAACAGTGAAAAAAAGGTAGTCTTTTTTCACTCTGAGACCCTTGGTTTTTTAATCTTTCTTTTGAATAGCATCTCCCACAATGAGTTGATATTTGTACAGGATTTGGAATACTGTCTAAAATATAGTGAATATTACATAAAGATTTGATAAATGTCTTCACAGAAATATTCTACACGTATATACTAATATATCCCCACTTTATAAAGAAACTCAGATTTGTTGAGGCATAGTTCAATGAATTTTGACATATGTGTGTTTGTATGTGTGTACACATTCATTAACCACCACCACAATTAAGATTTATAATATTTCTGTTACAGAAATATTTGTAGTTAATCTCTTCCCTTATGCTTAGCCTGCTGGCAAGCACTGATTTGATTTTTGTTTTTATAATTTTGCCTTTCCAGAATGTCATATAAATTGGATCATACATTAGGAAGCCTTTTACGTCTGGCTTCATAATGCTGAGATTCATCTCATGTTGTTGTATTTCATTAGTTTATTCTTTTATTTTCTGTTATTGTTTTCATCTTCACTAACATTTGGGCTGTTTCTAGTTTGAGGCTATTATAAATTAAGTGGCTGTAAACATTCATGTAAAGTCTTTATATGTATTTATTTCTCTAGTGTATTCTTTATGTACATATTTGTATAAGTGCATGTATAACTTTTAAGAAACTGTGAGGATGTTTTCCAGAGAGGCTGAACCAATTTGTATTCCCACCAGGAGTGTTTGAGAGCTCTAGTTACTGCACATTTTTTCCAACTCTTGGTATTTTTTGTTTTGAGTTTTGACTGTACTAGTAGGTGCATTGGTATTTTTGGTTTTGAGTTTTGACTGTACTAGTAGGTGCATTAATGTTATCTCATTGGAACTTAATTTGCATTTTCCTAATAACTGATAATGTTGGATATCTTAGCATGTGTTTATTTACCATTCATATCTCTTCCTTGAAATGTCCATTCAAAGCTTTGTCTCTTTAAAAATGGGATAGTTTGCTTTCTTTTTGAGTAGTTGTTAAAGAGTTCGTTACATATTTTGGACACAAATCCTTTATCAGGTAAAGAACTTCCCTGCTTTCTCCTTCCTTTCCTTCCTGTCCTCTCCTTTCCTCCTTTTCCATGTAGGTTATCCAGTTGTTCTAGCCCATTTGTTTAAAAGATGAATGCTTTTTCCATTGAATTATCTTAGCACCTTTGTTGAAAATCAGTTAACCGCATATTGATGCGTCTGTTTCTGGATTCTCTATTCTGTTCCATTAATCCATATGTCTACCCTTAAAACTATTACAACTGTGTATAGACTATAGCTTTTAATTTTTTTTTTTTTTTTAGACTATAGCTTTTAAAGTAAGGTTTGAAATCAGATAAAGAAATTTAAATTGTTTTGGCTAGTCCAGGGCCTTTGCGTTTCCATAGAATTTTTGAAATCATTCTCTACCAAGAAAAGAAAGCCAGTTGGGAAGTTTTCTTTGGGATTGAATATATAGATCAGTTTCACACAAATCGGTGTCTTAATATTGAGTCTTTCAGTCCATGAACAAGATCTAGCTCTCCATTTATTTATATTTTTAAAAATATTTTACAGCAACGTTTTCTACTTTTTCTAGAAATATTTTACACAATTTTTATGTTTATGCCTAAGTATTTCATGTTTTGGGATATATTATTAATGATATTAGTCTTTAACCCAATGGCAATAGCATTCAATTTCCAATTCTTCTTTTCTACTGTATAGAAATACAATTGGTTTTATGTATTGACCTTGTACTCTGCGACCCAGCTAAACGGAGTTATAAATTATAATAGCTTAGTTTGTAGATTGTTTGGGATTTTCTGCATTGATGACCATGTCATCTATGAATAAAAACAGTTTTATTTCTTCCTTTCTGATCTGTATGCTTTTATCTACTTATCTTCTTTATTGCTCTAAATACAGAGCATCTGGTACAATGTTGAAAAGATATGGTTGTTTGTTGAATAGAAAGCAGATATCCTTACCTTGGTCCTCATCTTAAAAGGATAGTCATTTCAGTCTTTCACTGCTATAAATACCATGATGATTGTAGGTTTTTTTCATAGATACTCTATATCAGGTTATTTCCTTGTATTCATGCTTTAAGAGATTGTTTTCATTTTGTTTTGTTTTGTTTTGTTTTTTACTTACCAGTCCATTTTGAATTTTGCCAAATGCTTTCTCTGTGTCTGTTGATATGTTATATAATTTTCTGGTTTAGTTTGTTGTAATGAATTTCACTGATGGATTTTAAAAGTTTATGTAATATTTAATAAAATTACCATTTTAACCACTTTAGGTGAACATCTCAGTGGCAAAACTACATTCACAGTGTTGTGCAGCCATCACTTTTATGTACTTCCAGAATGTTTTCATCATTCCAAATAGAAACTGTACTGCATTAAACACTAATTCCTCATTCTTCCCTTTGTCTTTTCAAGGAACCATCTTTTAAGTGGAATCATACAAAGTTTGTCCATTTTGTTGAGCTTATTTCATTTAGCATGTTTTCAAAGGTTCATCCATATTGTATGTCGCATATATCAGAATTTCATTCCTCTTAAAACCTGAATAGTATTCCATTGTGTGGATATATCACACTTTGTTTATCCATTCATCTATTGATGGACATTTGGGTTATTTTCAACTACTGATTATTATGAGTAATGCTGTTATGAACATTGGGGTACCAGTATCTATTTTAAATCCCTACTTTTAATGTTTGGAATATATACTTAGAAGTGGAATTGTTTGATCATATGGTAATTCTACGTTTATATTTTGAGGAATTAGCAAATTCTTTTCTGCAGTAGCTGTACCATTTTATATTCCCACCAGCAATGCACAAGGGTTCCAATTTCTCCATAACTCTGCTAACACTTGGTATGTGTGTGTGTAGGTGTTTGTTTTGTCTTGCTTTTTTTTTTTATGATTTTATTGATTTATTCACAAGAAACACAGAGAGAGAGAGAGAGAGAAAAAAAGAGAGGGGCAGAGTCATAGGCAGAGGGAGAAGCAGGCTCCAAGCAGGGAGCCTGATGTGGGACTCGATCCTGGGACTCCAGGATCATGCCTTGAGCCAAAGGCAGACACTCAACCACTGAGCCACCCAGGCATCTTATTTTGTCTTGTTTTCTTAAACAGTATCCATCCTAATGGCTGCCAAGTGACCTTGACTGTTTTGTGAATATTGAACTAAGCTTGCCTGACTGGCATAAACCCCACTTGACCATGATGTATTACCTTTTTTTTTTTTTTTTTTTACATATTTCTAGAATAGAGTTGCTAATATTTTTAAAAGATTTTTATGGCTACATGTATAAGAGATATTGATCCATATTTTGTTGTTGTTGTAATATCGTTGTCTGGTTTTAACATCAGGATCAGGGTAATGCTCTTGGTATAGTAAGTTTGGAAGTTTAGAAGACTTTGGTAATCTTTCTTCTTTAGTATTTGGGTGGAATTTTCCAGTGGAGCCATCTGGGGAAGACTGGGAAGGTTTTAACTATAAATTGAGTTTTAAAAAATAGATATAGGGCTACTCAGGCTATCTACTTCTAAGTGAACTTTGGCAGTTTGAATCCTTGAAGGAATTTATCCATTTCTTCTAAGTTGTTAAATTCTTGGTATAGAATTGTTCACAGCATTTCCTTGTTACCCTTCTTTTTACTTTTTAAAAAAATATTTTATTTATTTACTTGAGAGAAAGAGTGAGTGAGAGAAAATAAGCACAAGGTGGGGGCGGGGCCAAGAGAGAGGGAGGAACAGACTCCACTCTGACCAAGGAGCCTAATGTGGGACTCGATCCCAGGAGTCTGGGATCATGACCTGAGCTGAAAGCAGATGCTTAAGCAACTGAGCTACTCAGGTGCGCCCCCGCCCGCCCCCCTTGTTATCCTTCTAATGGCTACAGCATCTGTAGTGATATTCCCTCTCTCATTCCTCCTGTTAGTAATTTGTTTTCTTTTTCTCCTGATCAACTTGGCTAGGAGTTTATTAATTTTTTTTATCTCTTTTAAACAACCAGGTTTTTGTTTAATTACTTTTCTCTATTTTTCTGTTTTCCATTTTATTGATTTCTGCTCTTTATTTTATCCTTCTTTCACTGACTTTGGGTTTAATTTTCTTTTTTCTGGTTTTGTAAACTTGAAGCTAAGACTATGGATCTGAGAACTTTCTTCTTTTCTAATATAAGATTTAATGCTCTATACTTCTCATTAAGCACTGGTTTAGCTCTGTTCTACAGATTTTGACAATTTGAATTCTATTTTCATTCATTTTAAGATATGTGTTCTAATTTTCTTTTTTTTTTTTTTATGTTCTAATTTTCTTTTTGATTTCTTCTTTCCAGTCCTGTATCCCTTCTGATTGTCTATCTGCTTCTTTTTTTGTTAGTGTCCCCACTGTGGATAAGGGGCACTACTATATTTTAAAATATCTTGTTCCATTGTCTTTTGATCTATGTAGTTTTTGATGAGACATCTGCTGTAATTCTTACCTACTCTTTCCTCTTCATAAAATTTTTTTCCCCTTTGAAGGTGGTCAGAATTTTCCTTCATTAATTCTCAGCAGTTTGACTATGTCTAAATATGATTTTTTTCCCCTTTATCCTTCTGCCTCTTCCTTGTCCTTCCTCTTTCCTTCTTCCCTTTCTCCTCTGTTGGAGGGACTTAAAATCCCTCCTTTACTGTGCCAAGGGATAAGGGACATCTGTATGCTCTGTAGTCAGCCTTTTTCCTCCTTTTGTATTTTTCCTGCTTAGTGGTTACTGAGCATGGCATCTGTGTTTTGTTATAATTTGGTTACTTTGTCAAATTCTCTGCTATTATTTCTTCAGATATTTCTTATTCTTTGTTTCCTCTCTTTTACATAGTTTCTAGTTGCTTATTTGTTAGACCATTGGTATTGGTTTTTTTTTAGCTCCGGTAGTTCTTGTTTTTAATTTTTTAATTTTTTTTCTGTGCCTCAGTTTGAGTAATTTCTATTGATTTATTTGCAGTTTTAGTGATTATTTCTTCATCTCTACCTATCCATTAATAATGACATCAGCATTAATTTTCATCTGTGACTCTCCTCCAGGATTTCCATTTGCTTTTGTTCTATAGTTTCTGTTATTTTCTGCTGAGATTTCCCATATATTTATACATGTTATCTGTCTTTTACATTAAATCTTCTAACCTGCTAATCATAGGTATTGTAAAATTTGTTTCTTGTAATCCTAACATCTGGGTCATCTCTGGGTCCTGTTTTGTTGACTTCTTTATCCTCTGACAATTCTTGCAATTTGGAGTGTCTCATAATCTTTGAATAAGTGTTGGACATTGTTTATTGAGAATTCGTGGAGGCTGTTAAATAGTATTTATGTTGAGTAATAGGCATGTCTCTTCTTTCAGACTTAGTGTGGAGGGTGGCATCAATCTTGTCAGTAGTTGAGCTCATTTTGAGTTTTGTTACTATCGTCACTGCTGACTTCTGATTCATTCAGTAGTGGTGTGCTATTATCTGTGTTCTATGTGGGGTGAGGTTTGGGAAGGATTTTTCCCTGTGTTTCTGCTCTGTCCTCGGTTTCAGCAGTTCCCCCTTTACTGTGGCAAGGGGTAAGGGATATCTGTATGCTCTGTAGTCAGCTCTTGTGCTTATTACTTGATCATAAGAGTGTGGTGCGTGTGGGGATGTAGTTCTTGATTTTCTTGCCCAGCCTCATTCTCAAGTAGTCTCTCTGTGCCTGAGTTTCAGATGTAGGTTTTTATCTGCCTCCTTCCTCATGGTAGTTAAACTTGACATTGGATCTGTGGGTGCTCTTGGGTACAAGAGAGTTTCCTGCCCCCTTGTCAGCATGCTTAGACTTCTACTTTATATTGGTGTAGGGCCTTGCTTTCAAGAGTGTTTTGTACCCCTGTTTTCCCCCAGGGGTAGGTAGCTTTTGCTTTTACTCCTTTTCTAGAAACAATGAGTCTTTTTTGCCTCAGCCTCTGGAAGAAAAGAATCTCTGTCTGTACTTCAGAGGGGGTTAGGATTTGTTTCTCTCTTTTCTCTAGTGTCTTGAGCTTTTTGCTTTGTATGAGAGAAAAGTCCAGAGAAGTGTACAAAAGTTCTATCCTTTCCTCTCAGTGGCAAATATTCACCAGCTGCATATCTCCTCTACCAATTGAGGCTCTCTGAGATTTCCAGTTGTACCTCTGGTTGATTGTTCTCCTGAGTACTCAGGAGAGGCCCATGGAAAAGAGATTCTGCCTGGAGATCCTAGTTTTTCTGAACTGTTGTGCTAGCCCACACTCAATCTTTTAGAATTTATTGGCATTTTTAAAAAAGATTTTATTTATTGGAGAGAGAGAGAGAGAGAGAGAACATGAGAGGGGGGAGAAAGAGAGGGAGAAGCAGACTCACCACTAATCAAGGAGCCTAACACACGGCTCGATCCCAGGACCCTGAGATCATGACCCAAGCCAAGTCTACTACAGAGCTATCAAAGGCAGATGCTTAACTGATTGAGCCACCCAGACACCCCATAGAATTTATTGGCATTTCATCTACTTTCTTCTCACCTGCATTACCTGCATTTATAACATTCATCTCTTCCTTACTTGCTCTGCCAGTGTTGAAACACTTTGCAAGCCCTACCTCTCCTTGGAGGGGTTTGTTACTCTCTAGAATTCATTTTTCATGTTTGTTTTACAATCTCAGATCTCAGATGGATTCAAGAGACGTTTTCTCTGGTGCTTTCTCATTGACACATTTCTACATTCTAAGAAAAAGTGAAACATTCTTTCCACCCTTTTAAAATATACTGTTCTTACATCTTGATTTTCTTTTCCATTTATATGTTGGGGTTTCACTTATATTGTGGAGTTTGTTCTCTAACAAGACATAACTGGCATGTGTTTCATTCTTTTATAGATTTGATTATTATATTGATCAAAATAATACTGATGATATATGTATAAAAAGTCAGGATTTATCAAGATTCATTGTATAAGGGCTCAAGATTTATAAAAAAAAAAAAAGCCCTGCTACTGGCCATTTCTGCTTCCTTTTTCCAGAGACAATCATTTGTCACTTGCTTCAGCTGTTCATTGTATTATTTTTCTGTTGCTCATATTGCTATTTCTAGATTTTGCATTTATTTTTTTAAAAGAGATTTTATTTATTTATTTGAGAGAGACAATGCACAAGCAGGGGGAGTGGCAGAGAGAAAGAGGGATATGCAGGCTTCCTGCTGAGGAGGGAGTCAGATGTGGAGCTCAATCCCAGGACCCCTGGATCATGACCTGAGCTAAAGGCAGATGCTTAACTGACTGAGCCACTCAGGTGCCCCTATATTTTTCATTTTTAGGTATTGTCTGAGTTCTTGTTATGAAAAATGAAGACTTAACTCTCATATACATACTCCACATGTACACTTCCCTACATCTTTCTAACTTATCCTCAAGCTCTTTTTTTTCCCTCAAGCTCTCTTATAAGCAAACCCATCATACAATTTTTTTAGTTCCTTTTTAAAATCTTTCTTGAAGCTTTTTATCTTCCTTTCCTAATTTGGGTTAATCGTTTGATGGGTCTGCTGCAGAGCTATTGTTTTGGTTCTTTTCTTAGCCATTATTTTGAAAATTTCTTTTGCCTCTCTCCTTGTTGAGTTGCCTATTTTCTGGAAGGTTTCCCTTATTCTTAATTTACTTCCTTGTTTAGATGGAACACATATTTTAGTAGCTTGCCTGTAGAACATACTTGGTGAGTAAATATTTTTTTGAGATATTATAGGTCTGAAATATCTTTATATTTCCCACACACTTAATTGATGGCCTTTCTAAGATCCAATTCTAAATTGGAAATAACTTTTTTACAGAATTTTGAAGGTACTCCTCCAATGTTTTCTATGTCCCTTTTGAAACTCCAAAGCTTACTGATTCTTCAGCCTATATATATATATATACTTTTATGTTTTTGCCCCTTTTGATGATGCTTTTCTGATTTTTTTTCCTTTTCTTAGGGGTTCTGAAATCTGTGAATGATTGACTTGATGTGTGTATTCTTTGGTAAATTATGTTGGGCATTTGGATTTTAATCCAGAAATTCATGTACTTTAAAAGTGAGAAGTTTCTTATATTATTCCTTTGAAAATTTCTTTCCATTTTTGCTATTGTTTCTTTCTAGGATACCTCCTAGTATTATAGATCATCTTATGAGCCAGCCTGCTTGCCTGCCTTCCTTTCTCTTTCCTTCTCTACTTACTGTTTTCTAGGAGATTTCTTTAACTGTGTCTTCCAGTCCTTTTTTGAAATTATTTACTTTGGTTATTATATTATTGACTTCCCAGAGCTCTTCCTCATTCTTAGAATATTCCTTTTTATAGCCCCTTTTTCTTGTTTAATGGGTATAATATTTCTTTTATGTCTCTGAGAACTTTAAAAAATCTTAACCTTTTTTGGAAGGTTTATTCTTTTCCCTTTGTTGTCTTTGCCATTCCTTGTGGGTCAGAAGGCTGGCTATTGTCTTCTGAGTCCAAAATGAGGAAGAGCATTAGATGTCTTATCTTCCAGGATAAGTTTGGACTCCCATCTCATTTACACTGTGGTCGAGCATCCCACCCACAGCTGTGCCTAGTGTTGTTCAAAGTCTCTCTGTTTTAGCCTTTCTGAAGAAGGTTGGAGAGTTTGGGGAAAAGGCATGCAGGCAATATGGTCAATATGGTATATAGAGTTGTCTTCAAAAGGATATTTGTATTATTATTTATTTGTCCTACCTTCAGCCTCAAAATGTACTTTTCCCTTTATCTTCATGTCTTCCTGTCCCTTAGTTCCTTTAGTGTGTGAGTCCTTCCGACAGTGCACTGTGTAATATATTCTCCTTCACACACTAACGTGCTCCTTTCTATAATTGTTGGAACACCTGCCATGCTGGACATAAAGGAAAGAAGACACTGTCCTTCTTGCAAAATATTGAAACTGGATTAGTGGAAAGCAATGCTTAGATTAATAATTACAACGTAGGCAAAAAGTTATAGTTGGTGCAAGAAACATTGGAAACATCTGAGAGTGGAATTCAGGAGAGAGAGAGTATCATTGGATTGAAAGGGGAGGTTGAACACTTTATGGAAGCAGTAAATTTTGAACTGGTACTTGAAGAATGGGCATTATGTTTCAGGCTGGGAAAGGAGGTCCAGGTGTGGAGTGTGGTGAGCAGAGGAGACACATGCATGCTGTAATCTTGGGGAGAATGGACTGATTGCTGCATACTGATTGTTTTGACACAAGTCAGTATTACCCAGCTCGTTTGTGCCTTTTATTCATTCTATTGGCACCAAAGGACTAGTGGTTATCATCAGAAATAAAGCTGACCTAGTAACATAATGAAAAAAAAAAACCCACTTCTTATGAAAGCTGTTTTTTTTGGGGTCACAGAGGTGACCTGAAAATTTCATAGCACTTTGAAAGACTTTCAGATAATATTTCTGTTTTCAGGTCCTTCCAGGATTCATCTTTAGAAGTACCAAGTGTGCTTCTAATTCCTGAGGCTTTTTGGGGTTCTGGGGACACAAATCAGTTTACTTTTCTGCAAGGTCTTTGTTGGCTTCTCACCCTTGAGACTAGTTTCAGCCTACTCACATCTGCTAGGTCAGTTCCAACTGTTTATCTGCTTTTCTGGTTCTAGCCTTTGATAGGCTTATTTCTTCTGCTGTTGAGTACCTTCATATTCTGTTTGAGGGTCTGTGGGCAGAAGAGAGGGAGAGAGAGTTTATGGATTACTGGATTATCAATTTAGAGATGTTTGGTGGGGTGGGGGAGAGGTTACTCTTTCTGTTTACTCTGTCATGTTTAAGCAGAAACCCTACAAAAAGTCTTATTAGAGTATTGAGGTGGAAATCAGAGAGGCTTGGGATTCAGTTGAAGGTGAAAAACTAGACATAGAGCATATAGTCTAATATTTAACCCTGGTTATAAGTAGAATGAAAGGAAGAATGAAATGCTAAATTTATTATCAACTTCAGCTAAACCCTCACTTGCCTGAGACTCTGCATTCTTCTAATCTGCCCACTCTTCATCTCCCTAATGTGATTTATTCCTTACTATACTTCCCTCAACCTTCTAACCTCCCTCAGTCAGCTTTCCTCTCATTCTGTGATCTCATCTTCACAGAGAATGTGTAAGTGGGGTCTTTCCAGGTCTTCCATTGATATCTGTCTGCATTGACGAGCATTTCCTCCTCCTCTATCCTTTCACGGTGGTACACTATTTGCTAGGACTGTATTTTGTATTTATATCTATAGAGTTAATTTATCCATTTGAACATTGACATCTGATAATGTAAATATAAAGTACTGATTATGATAGGAAATATGTCTTTTTTCCCCCTGATGTACCTTATATCAATAATACCAGCTCCATACAAAGAGAATATAACCAGTTAAGGTCATTTATTAATTTAACTAAAATTAGTTAAAGTACTAATACTTAGTACTTCAAAATATATTGGTTTCTCTGAATATTTTTATAACCAATAGAGGTCAAATCATCTGACAAAAGTCAGGATATTACAAGTTTTACTTAAATCTTGAGCTTAGTTTTCAATTTGTTGTGAGCAATATTTCATGACCCTTGACACAGAACTTTTACAGAACAGACCCAGTAATATTTCTATTATTAATTTGACCTCAGAAGTCATAAAGCCCTTTGAGTCACGTTAGTGTTTGTGGTGATTATTATTGTTTAGCGTTTGAGTAAGAATTGTTTACTTTTTAACCATCTAGATAGAGCCTATGTTGTATATAATGTACTGAATATGGGGCTTTATTGATTACTTAAATTGTAAATTTAGATAAACCGATGAAAGCAGAAGGAGACACAAGAATAGATTTGCATGTAGAAAAGGAAGAAATGATACTGTTCCTATTAGTTACTTTTGTATTTATGGTTCTGAGGTTAGAGAGGGAAAGAATAATCAGAATAATCATGTGAGTGACTTTTGCCTTTGCTTATTAATTGATTAGTTAACTTTCTTCTTTTTGAATTAATCTGTTTCTCTGGATTTAAACAATTGACTTAATCTTTCAGACAGGGGAAAACAAAGGATGGAGTGGTCCAAAGGCTGGGTTTCCTGAACCAACAAATAACAGTAAGTTTTTACTTTCCTGATAACTACACTTGGTGTTCGTCACTAGTTGAGTGATTAGACTGGCATTGGATATTTATTAGATCTATTTGGGCCTGAGATGTTGTGGGGCAGACAAGGAAGTCATGGTTTCCTGGAGCTGACAGAAAACACAAACACTCATATTCTTAGCATGGTTTAGTCATTGCAAACAGAGTACCATTTACTCTACATGGTGAGGATATAATTTTATTTTTTATTTATTTATTTATTTATTTTTTAGGATATAATTTTATAAAGCTGTTCTTATTGCAACATTGTTATATTACAAAAGAATCAAAATTAAAGCAATTATCTCTAAAACCATTGTACTCTAAAATCAACTGTTTCAAGATGAAATCAGAGAGGGAGACAAACCATAAAAGACTCTTAATCATAGGAAACAAACTAAGGGTTGCTGGAGTGGAGGGAGGTGGGGGCTGGTAACTAGGTGATGGACATTAAGGAGGGCACGTGATGTAATGAGCATTGGGTGTTATATAAGACTGATGAATGACTAAACTCTACCTCTGAAACTAATAATACACTATATGTTAATTAATTGGATTTAAATTAAAAAAATTAACTTTCAGTTCTTTTTAGATACACATTTTTATATAACTATAATATAGATGAAAGTTTATACTGTGTTGTTTTCATTTAACATAGTAATAAGCATTTTTCACATTGTGCTGAGTTCTTAGAATCAATTAATTGAAATTTGAGAAATGTAAGAATGACACTTTAAAATCCCTTCAGTTTATCTCTTTTCTCAAAGGTTGGTGATAAAGCTGTTATGCGTTGGAAGCACAGGCATCTTTTTTTAACTTCCTTCTACCTCTCTCAAAAAGCATCTGTTTTCCCTGACATGACCAATGTACTGTATATCAGTAAAACAAAATAGCCAGCCAGTGCAGACCCTATGAAACAAAGTCCTCAGTGAAGTCAAATTTATCTCATTTCTAACTCTATTTCTCTTCCTTATAACCTTTGGAAGCTGACTAAGCTTAAGTATGTAAATGGTCATAATGAAGAGTATTTTTCAATATTAACAGCTCATCTCTTGATGTTTAATGAAAGTAGCAACAAACTTCTATCAGAGCATACTTAGGAGAATTGAATTCTTGGATCATCAAAAGTAGCTTCTTGAATATTTCACTGAGGTAATAGTATTCATGAGTTACATTCTGGGATAATTTAATAGGACTCTGAGCCTTTGGTCTATATATATAAGAATGATGAATGTGATAGGTTTAGTACATGGCCCAAAGAAAAAAAATGGAATCAAGTCAGGATTCTCAGAGAGTTTATGTTTAATTCCTTTGATGTTTGAATATATAGGTTTATAATTACTTGGTAAGGAAATATAAGAAGCATTGAATTGATTTTAGTTTTTTGTAAAATACTAAGCATGGTACCTGTTTCCTAGTAAGTACATGATGAATGTTGATTTTCTTCTGTGCCTTCTCCCTCCCTTTTCAAATAAAAATTGTATAATTCTATGTAGGCTTATCAAAAATTCCATTTTTACATTTAAAAAAATTTTTTTTAAGATTTATTTTTTTTAGAGAAAGTATTGGGGGAGGGGCAGAGAGAGAGGGAGAGAGAATCTCAAGCAGACTCCCCGCTGAGCATGGAGCCTAACGCAGGGCTTGATCTCATGACCCTGAGATCAGACCTGAGCTAAAACCAAGAGTTGGATGCTCCACATAAGTATGCCACCCAGGTGCCTCCCATTCTTATATACTTTTAATCTGTCAGATGTTTTTAAATGTACCAGGTGGCCAATATACATATAGTTTATATTTGAATAGTTACTTTTGGCACTAGGTATTTTTTCAAAGAATATAAACATTGTGCTTTTGAACATGGAAGTCAGGTAGTTATTAACTTGATAGTCTTACCATGAAATCACATTATCGATTACCTACAAACTCTGTCTTTTAACAGTGGTAGTTTGCCTCTAAACTTTGATTTTTTTTTTTTTTAAGCTTGCTAAGTGATTTAGGAACTTACTTGCGAATAGGGGAAGAGATAGTATAGAGAGGCCAGTGAGTTTCAGTTATGAGAAATGTGTAAGAATGCATGAAAGAATTGCTTTAAACAGTGTTAAAAGTGATCAAGCTATTTGGGACCAGCTTAAAACAACCAAACTGTTAACACTTTAGAACTTCCTTCAGTCTCCAGTAGTTCAAATTGAGAATTTGAAAGAAGGATATGATCCCTTACCCCTTCCAAACTGAGAGGTGAGAAAGCCAATACCTGTGTTCTTCCCTGTGAACACTGAGTGGTCTCTGCCTCAGGTTACCACAGAGGACGATGGCAGCCCTACTCTGAACTGTAACTGTTTGACTCCCTGATGGCTAGTCCTCTCTAGTGGTGCCCCAGTGGCCTCCGGAGCCATCGCCCAGCCACTTAAATACAACATTGGCAAAAAGTTAGTTTCTTAGAAGTTGACCATTCAGGTGATGAATCCATTACCTGAAAATTAAATTTGTTTATTAGGGTAACATTTATGTTAAATTCTTTTCTACTTAATTCCTTAAGTTTGAAATCCTGTCCTAAAAGTTTTCTGGCCCGTGAAGAATGCCTAGGTTAAGAGTTTTGCAGACAGAATTTAGAGTAGATCTCTCTTGGGATGGCACATGTGAGGGACAAGAATTTAAGGTTGCCACTGCAGGCCACCTGGCTGGCATATGTTCTGACCTTGAGCAACTCATTTCATATCTTATGATTCAGTGTGCTCTGTTAAGAGTTATGCATACCAGTTTATAATGCTGAGTATCTTTAATTATCTAGCATTTGTAAAATGATTAACCATCCTTGAATATCGGAAAAGATAACATACTACTTTGTAAAAAACAATTTTTTTTTTCTTTTTAAAGATTTTATTTATTAGAGAGAGAGAACTCTTAACACACAGGTCGGGGGAGGGACAGAGGGAGAGGGAAAAGCAGACTCCCACAGAGCAGAAAACCTAACGTGGGCCTGGATCCCAGGATCCTGGGATCATGACCTGAGCCAAAGGCAGCCACTTAACCAACTGAGCCACCTAGGCTCCCCAAAAACAATGTTATCATAAAGTGACTCTCTACATTGTTTATTAAACTGTGTATCTTTACAAAGTGTAGTTAGCTAACCATTATTTGGATAAATATTATGAAATTAACTTGGAACCATAGTATACAAAAATTAAAAGGGAATGCAGAATTGGAAAGAAGAAAGAAAATTTTAACTTGGAATAGCTAGCACCTAACTCCAAGTAGACAAAAAAAGTTAATGTACATGTGCATTTAATTTTTCAAGTGGAAGATATTTTTTTAAAGATTACAGTCATAAGAAACTGCTAACAATTACAACTAAAAAATGGTTTAAATGGTTTTGCAAGTGATTGTGATTGCATAGCCTGGCTCCTGGCTTGATTGCCTGCAGATTTAAAATATGGACCTAATTTTTGCATGCTTCTCAGGCTTTCTTCATTGTACTGAATTGCAGCAAAAGGTAGACTGACTGTTCTAAGTGTGTTTTTATCCTTTGAATCACTGTCATAGTCATGTTCAAGTGCAAGAACACATCATTCTGTGATGTGAGGTTTGTGTTAAATTTAGCATGGGGCAATTTTATGCTTGGCATACACATAAAAAGCTAGATTTTTACAGATGAATGACTAACAAGTTTTTTGAAAGATCATGCATTTTAAAGATCTACTGACGGCTCATGGAAAACTTTGTAAAATATTTAGATACAGTGCAGTTGATAATATCTTTTATTTTGTATTCACATTCCATGTTTCTTATTAATACAGGGTTTTACTTAAAAACAGGTTCATTGTTTCTTAAAGGTGAACTGTAGCTTAATTCAAAATTGGACTAAGCTCAAAGGTATTCACTGGTATGTGCTGAATCCACCCACTAAAAGAATATTTGGAGGCATTTTTCACATAAATATTTTTCCGTTAACCTTTTAAAAAGTTTTATTTAGCCCCTGTGAAATATGCTGGCTTCTTCTAGGTTCATTAGAGATGACCCAGGACAAATACTTTTGGGATAGAATAGAATTCATATTGACCTTTTCAGTATCATAGTTGACTTGCCAAATTTTTTGTCACTTTTGTGTCATATCCATATATTGTTAAACTCTATACATCTTGAAACCAGGAGGCCAAACCATCCCAGTGACATGACTTAAGGTAGATTGTAGTCTTGTTTTCCACATGCTGTATATTGTATTTAGAACCCCTGCTTTTTTGGTATGAATGCAGGTGAGGGTTGTACTTTTAATTTTAAGATAGCAGATTAATAGATTTTTCAAGTGTTTTGGGAGAGTTCCCTGAACAATTTACTTTTGTGCCTCCCATAACAAAACCACTTTGTAATGAGACAATTAAATTAGTTGGAGCCAGCTGTATTTAAATATTAAACTAAGTGATCAAGTTAATTATTTAGACATAAATACTATATTGGAAATCTAAGAGTGTAGCTGACTTGTAGCTGTCTACTTCTAAAAGATTATTAGGTTTTTGTGCCCTGGCTGATTGAACAAAGTCAAATCCCATAAATAGAGGACTATTTAATGGAGCAGTTGGGGGCACCAAGACCTACACATCCTCATTGCCAGTACTCCTGTACTTGCTGAGACTGCAGGTGAAAATGCTATTCCTCCCCTGAGCAAGTAAAGGAAGATCCAAATGTTCCAGAAAGATATTCTGTCCCCTTTCATTGGTGGCTGCACTGAACTTGCCTGAGTGGTGAGAAGCCTTTTTATTACTTGAACTGGGATTCTCTGGTCTTGTCAATTGAATCTAGGGAGATGGGATGAAAGGAGCATTAAGCTTGCTTCTGTTGTAGTCATATAAGTTGAGTTTGTAGTTTAAGGCCCATTCATTTATGGAAAACTGAAACTAGAATATGAGTCTTTAATCAGATTAACATAGATAATATGTTTTTCTGAAATATTCTCAGTAAAGGTTAAATTTTCATGAATTTAAAAACTTGTTTGACTCAGATTTTTAGAGCAAAAAAAATTCAGATACATGGTGTTTTAAAAGGAAAGCCATCTGAGCAATTTAAAGATACATTTATTGATTGGGGTATGAGACTCTTTTTTAAATATAAGAGCAAAGGATAAAAGCTTGAAGATAAAAAACAGATGGATGTAAGCACATAAAAACCAAAAACGAATTCATGAAACAACATAAGAAAATAAAAAGGCAAATCATAAACAGCATAAACTTCAGCTTATATAGCAATAGTATTTATAAATACAAAGGACGCGTATAGGTTAATAATTATAAATTAAAAGGTAAACATCCCAATAGAAAAATGGCTAGAGGACTTGAGACATTTAAAAAGAACAGACATTAAATCATGAAAAATTGCTCAGTAATCAAGAAAGTGCAGATTAAAATAACTGTTCCATAATTTCTGATCCATAAAAATTGGCAAGGGTTTAAGAATGATAAATCCAAATGTTAGGGCAGCAGGCATTCAGATCCTGCTGGTAGGATTGTGAATTATCATGGATTTTCTGAAGTGATAAAAATACAAAGCTCTTATTTAGAAAGGCACATTTCTTTCTAAAGCTTAACTAAAAGATATGAAAAAATAGAGAAACTTTTTCCATAATAAACATACAATGGTTTTACAATCAGAAAAAAAAAAAAGGGTATGTTTAAAACACTCACAGGGCACCTGGGTACCTCAGTTGGTTAAGCATTTCACCTTAGCTGAGGTCATGATCTCAGGTCCTAGGATCTAGCCCTATGCCAGGCTCTGTGCTCAGCAGGGAGTCTGCTTGAGGCTTCTTTCTCTCCCTCCTCCCCCCCCCCCCCCCCCGCCTCTCTTCTCTCGTTCTCTCAAATAAATGAATGAATATTAAACAAAACAAAACAGTCACAAACTTTGGCCTGAGTTATATCGTCTGGCTGAATTTAAACACATGGCATATACTAAAAAGCTGGGCAGCAGTTATCTATATATTGAAGTCTACTTGGGGAAACTTTTATTATGACTTTATTTTTTATTTTAATATTTATTTATTTATTTATTTATTATTAGTGAGAGAGAGCAAGCAGTGGGAAGGGGAAGAGGGAGAGAGGGAATCTTAAGCCAACTCTGTGTAAGGCTTGTGGAGTGTGGAGCTCAATGTGAGGCTCAATCCCAGGACTCTGAGGTCATGACCTGAGCCAAAATTGAGTCAGATGCTTGACCAACTCAGGCAGGTGCCCCTCTGACTTTTTTTTTTTTTTTTTTAAAGAAGAGAAAATAGTCTGAGCGAAATTTTAATTTTAGAAATGTGTTCTGGAAATCTGAAATACATGCTCTTTTCAGAGCTCTATAGGGATCAGAAGGTGTCTAAAACTATCATTTTCAGAACTGGAAGAAAGCATATAATGCCACACAGGTGAAAGTCTCCCAGAGATTGAAATTTGAAGTATTAATAACTGCTTAATTGATTTTCTCTGTTATAAAAAAAAACTCTACAATAAGCAGGAGAAAATCAGGTTAATGCTCATAATTATTCATCAGCTTGTCTAGAAAAATGGAGTTTTATAGATCCAGTGCAGTATATTACAGTTTGCCAAGAAATGTTAAACTTGTGTTAACACCTTTGATGAAAAAAAAAAAAACAACCAACTTGATACAAAGTATTTCACACATTTAAGTGATAAAGATAATAATACAATAAACGTTCATGAAACTACCAGTCAATTTAATAATCAGAACATTACTGATATCCTTACCTATGCATTTTCCTCTTTCATATCCCTTAGCCTCCCATGCCTCTCCACTGCAAAGGCAACCACTCTATCTGGATTTTTTTTTTTTAAGATTTTATTTATTTATTCATGAGAAACAGAGAGACAGAGAGGTAGAGACACAGGCAGAGGGAGAAGCAGGCTCCATGCAGGGAGCCCAACGTGGGATTTGACCCCAGGTCTCCAGGATCATGCCCTGGACCGTAGCGGTCCTAAACCACTGAGGCGCCCAGGCTGCCCCTCTCTCTGGATTTTATATGTAGTTCCCTCATCCTTTATTCCATAGTTTCAGCAAATAAGTATGAGTCCTTAACAATATTTGTTTAGTTTTGTTTTTTTTAAAACTTTGGAAAGATGACGTCCTAAGATTTAGAAAGAAAATTAATGTGTATCTTCTAAAACTTTTTCCTCCCACTTACTGTAATTTAAGATTAATTTGTTACATATAGTGTTTTATCCATTATGTGTGTATTGATCCATATTTGAGTTATTTTCAGGATTTTGTTACTATACACAGTATCACTATGAACATTTTTGAACCTGACTCCTGGTACACATGTCTAAGATTTTTGGGGACCACACTTGGGAGTGGAATTTGTGTATTATAGGGTGCTCAGGGAGGACTGAGGGCCCCTCTAGTTCTCCACACTGCTAGAAGTTGACATTTAAAAAATCTTTTTTACCTTTGATTTCATTTTTGATGATGAATTTAGTTTTAGTTCCAATTCGACTATATCATTAATCTTATTTTTTCTTTTTTCTTTTTAGTTTTTTCAATGGGTAAAAATAAATAATGCAAAAAAAGTGAAAAATCTCCCCCTACTTTTGTTCTCATTAGCACAATTTTTACTGTTTCCCAAGCAAGTTAACTTATGTTTGGTTAGTTACTTTTGTACTGTTCCAGTATATTTTTATGCATATAAAAGCAAATTCAAGTATATATTTTTTTTATCCTCTGGCATCCCAGACATACTGTTGTACAATTTTCTCTTTTCACTTAACAGTATGTCCTGAAGAGCGTCTCATATTGATTTGCATAGGTCTTTATTGTTACTTAATTAGTGTCTAACTGATAGACGTTTAGGTTGTTTACATTCTTTTTCTATTGTAAATTATCCCGTTGTGAGAACCCTCATTCATATATCATTTTACATGTGTGTTAGTATATTTGTTGGTAAATTCCTACAAGTAGAATTACTGAGTCAAGGAATATGAACACATATAATTTTGATAGATGTAGCCAGATTATACTCAGTAGAGATTTAACAATTTACATTCCAACCGCTGGTATATGAGATTTCCTGTTTCCCCTCAGCTTTAGAAACACAATGTGCTGTCAAACTTCTGGATCTGTGCCAATCTGATGGTTGAAATATGGTATTGAGTGTAGTTTTATTTTGCATTTCTCCTATTGTGAATGAGATTAATGAGATTATATTTTTGTGTACTTATAAGCCATTTCTATATTTATGTCAGTGATGTAGTCATAACTAGTACTCATTTTAAAGTTAGACTGTTAGTCTTTTATTCTTTCTTATTTGATGAGTGTATGTGTATGTGCCTTTATTAATATGACTTGCCAATATTTTTCAAGTTCTCTTTGTTTATGGTGAAATCTTTTAAAGTTTGGTTTTCTTTTTTAGTATATTTGAATGGTCTTTCTTTTAGAGCCTTGTATAGCATTTGTAATCTTAGCTTAGTTAATAATGCCTTCCCCACTGTAAGATTATAAAGAATACTATTACATTATCTTCTGGAACTTTTATAGTTTCTTTTTGTTGTTGTTGTTTTTAAATATGCAATTCATCTGGAATTTTGTTTTTATCATCCAGAATTCATCTGGATTTTTTGTTTTTAAATATGCAAGTCATACTGCAAGTATGAATTCAACTTAATCCCCACTACATTGAAACTTTACAATTATCATATACTAAGATTCTGTATTTGGTTTTCTTCTGGACTTTCTACTCTCTTCTGTTCATCTGACTCTTCACTAGTTTTAATCATTGAGTCTTTATTGTGTTATAACATGAATCAATTGAAAACTCAGTTTACTTAAAACAAGTATGAATTGAGAAGTGCTCAGTCCATGACCTTTCTGTACATACTACACGGAGTACATGTAATTAAAAAGATAAAAATCCCTTGACATGAGAAATGAGAGGACTGAGAGTACCTAAAACATTGACTAAAAACACTAAAAAGGAAGCAATAGGCAACTGTATGCTTGAGGGCTGTTAAGTTTAAGATTTAGTAAGGCAGTGGTGACAATCTCCCTAAGACTTCTGCATATGATGGTTGTAGCATTTATTCTTTCATTTATTCAGAAAGTGTTTATGGACGGCACTGTACTATTTTTGGTATTATTGGTGATTGCAAAAAAATTTTTTTAAGTTGAAACTGCTTCTTGGAAAGCTAATCAATCTAAAAGATAAACATGGTTAACCACCCCTCCCCAAGGGAAAAGGAGGGAAAATTTAAAAAATAAGTGTAATCTTCTTGGGGGGTGGGGGGGGGACACCAGTTGTTTTGATTTAAGAAGTAAATCATGAGAGCGCAGTATTTGACATTGTAGTTTCATTTGAACAAATGAAAAAAGTAGTGTTTTTACTTTTTTCCCTCTGTATTGATTATCTTAGATATCATTTAGACCTGTGCTATTCAGCTTGGTGTTACTGTACTCAATATAATAATAGGTGTCATTAATGGTATTTTAGCAACCTAATATAAATATTGCATTCATTCTTAGTAGATTTATTGCTTTGAATCAGAAATATATCTCTGAATTCCTGTGTCAAGTTGTTCTGAATCTCAGATTGGCAGTCTTTGTTGGGAGAAACAAGAAGATGATTTATTATTCCTAAATAAATGCAGTCTGTCTGAAAGGCAGATCCTTGAGATATGGTATGCATAGAAGAAAAACAATACGAGCAGTCTGAAGTGTGAAACGTTTGGAGAATGTCCAACCTCTCATTTTACAAACAGGATAATTGAGGCTTGGGTAATTTTTTTTAATTTGCTTGAGGGACAGTAAGTTAGTTAGAGGTAGTAAAGACTTGAACCTATATCTTCTAAGGTCCACCTTTGCCACTACATAACATATTCGTTTTCATATATGTCATTTGCTGATAATTAAGAAAAACTGAATAATGCTTTTTCTAAGAAATTCCACTAAAATTAAGTATGCATTTTCTTTAAAGAATGTTTTGTATATCATGTATCAGAATCTTTTTTAGAAAACATTTAGGATGTTTCATAACATGGAAAATGTCCAAACTATTGTTTCAGATACCAGTTTGATATTTGGGTGGATCATGTAAAAACACTAAAATGGCTGAGAAAGCATGTGAAATGTTTATTTTAACAATGGAACAGCCATCTGCATTACATGATTTTTCTTAAGACTTAAAAACCTTTAGTAATAGTCCATTTTTAAAAACACTCAACAGGCTTTTTGGGTGATGTTATTCAAGTGTATTGTTTTATTCCAAGCTTTCTGGTTTGTGTTAAGATGATTCATAGGCTTTTAGAGCTGAAAGAGATTTTCAAGTTCCTCTAGTCTAATTCATTTTACAGGTCAAGAAAGCAAGGTAAAGAGCCTATCTGCTGCTGCAGTTCAAACTCAGTTAGCGAGGCTTCAGTCTAGTACCTTTACCACTGTATTACCACTTTGTGCTAATACAAAATGTCAGACTTTTTTTTTAATTTGCTATTTTCTAAGAAAGATTTTTTAAAAGCTTGAGATTTACAACAAAATTGAGAGGAAGGTACAGAGATTTCCTATATATCCTCCATTCCCACACATGCACAACCTTCCCTGTTGTCACTGTCACTCACCAGAATGGTTCATTTGTCACAAAGGATGAACCTGTATTGACACATCACAATCACTCAAAGTCCATAGTTCATTCTTGGTGTTGTATGTTTTATATGTTTGGACAGATGTCTAATAGTATATATCCATCATTATGATATCATACAGAATTTTCTACTGCTCTAAAAATCCTCTGTGCTCTGCCTTTTCATCTCTTTCTCTCTCCCCCAACCCAGACAACCAGTGATCTTTTTATTGTCTGTACTTTTTCCTTTTCCAGAGTATCCTGCATTTAGAGTCATAGATCCATATTCTTTTAAGATAGATTTCTTTTTTTTTTTTTTTTTTTATTTATTTATTATTTTTTTTTAAGATAGATTTCTAAAAAAAAAAAAATAAGTAAGATAGGCTTCTTTCACATAGTAATGAGCACTTTAAAAAACTTCCATGTCTTTCATGGTTTGATAGCTCATTTCTTTTTAATACTGAATACTATTCCTTTGCGGGTTGTATCACAGTTTATCCATTCACCTACAGAGGGACATCTTGGTTGCTTCCACATTTCTGTGAACATCTGTGTGCAAGTTTTTGTGTGGTCATATTTTTTTTAACTCCTTTGAATAAATACCATGAAGCACAGTTGTTGGGTTGTGTAGTAAGAGTACTATCTTCCAGAATGGCTATACCATTTTGCATCCCACCAGCAATGAATGGGAGTTCCTGTAACTCTGTCCACATTAGCATTTGGCTGTGCTGTCAGTATTCCGGATTTTGGCCATTCTAATAGTAGTAGTCTCAGTTTTTATATTTATTTGCATTTCCTAGGATGTGGAACATTTTTTTATATGGTATTTACCATATGTATATCTTCTTTTTTTTTTCTCCCATCTGTGTATCTTTTTTGGTGAGGTGTCTATTAAGATCTTTGGCTCATTTTTAATTGAGTTGTTTGTTATTTTTCGTTGTTGAGTTTTTAGAGTTCTTTGTGTATTGTGTATTTTGGATTACAGTCCTTCATCAATATATATTTTGCAAATACTTTGTCCATCTGTGACCTGCCTTGTAATTCTCTTACTATTGTTTTTTTTTTTTTTTCAGAGCAGAGGTTTTTAATTTTAATGAAGTCTACCTTATCCATTGTTTTTTTTTTACGGATCTTGTCTTACTTAATGTTATAACTACAAAGGCATTACTATGCCTAAGATCATCTCAATTCTCTCCTATATTCTAGAAGTTTTATAATTTTGCATTTTACATTTGGGGCTACTGGTTTTGTGAAAGGTGTAAGGTCTGTATATAGATTAATTTTTGTGTGCATGGATGTCCAGTTGTTGTGACACCATTTTTGAAGACACTATCTTTGCTCCATTGTATTGCCTTTCTTCCTTTGTCAAAAATGAATTCACTAGACTTATGAGCTCTCTTTTGTTTCTTTGATTTGTTTTTCTGTTCTTTCACCAGTATTGTATTATTTTGATCACTGTCACTCCATTGTCTTGAAATTGAGCAGTGTCAGTCCTCCAACTTTGTTCTTCACCTTCAATATTGTTGGCTATTCTGGGGGCTTTTGCCTCTCCATACAAACTTTAGAATCAGTTTGTCAGTATTCATAAATATGTTGTTGGGATTTTGATTGTGATAGCATTGATTCTATAGGGCAAGTCAGGAAGAATTGATACACTGACAGTGTTGAGTCTTCTTATCCATGAACATGGAATATCTCTCCATTTATTTAGTTCTTTGATTTTGTTCATCAGAGTTTTATACTTTTCTTCATATAGATGTTGTACATATCTTGTTAGGCTTATACCTAAGAATTTCATTTTTTGGGTGCTAATGCAAATGGTATTTTTTTTTATATATATATATTTTTTTATTTTTATTTATTTATGATAGTCACACAGAGAGAGAGAGAGAGAGGCAGAGACACAGGCAGAGGGAGAGGCAGGCTCCGTGCACCGGGAGCCCGACGTGGGATTCGATCCCGGGTCTCCGGGATCGCGCCCTGGGCCAAAGGCAGGCGCTAAACCGCTGTGCCACCCAGGGATCCCTGGTATTGTGTTTTTAATATCAAATTCCACTTGGTCATTACTGGTATATGGGACATTTACTATTTTTTAAATCTTATTTTATTTAAATAGTTAACATATAGTGTATCATTAATTTCAGATGTAGAATTCAGTTATTCATCAGTTGTATATAACACCCAGTGCTCATTACATCATGTGCCCTCCTTAATGCCCATCACCCAGTTACCCACACACATCCCATTTACTATTTTTAAATTAAATGTTATTTGCTTTTTTTATAGTGACTAAAAGCATGTTATCCATGCGATCTGTCCTTTCAAAAATTTTTTAAATGCACAGAATAGTATTATTAACTGTAGGCATAATGTTGTACAGCAAATCTCTAGAACTTTTTCATTGTGCATGACTGAAACTTTGTACTTCTTGAACAGCAACTCCCCATTTTCCCTTTTTCCCAGTCTTTGGCAGTTACCATTCTGCTTTCTGTTTTCTGTGAGTTTGATTACTTTTAGATACTTCATATATGTGGAATCATGTAGTATTTGTCTTTCTGTGTCTTGGTTATATCACTTAGCATGTTCTCAAGTTTCATGCATGTTATTACATATGACAATATTTCCTTTTTTATGACTGATAATGTTATACTATATGTATATACTACTCTTCTTTATCCATTCATCCACTGATGAACATTAGATTATTTCTGCTTCTTTGCTCTTGTGGATAAAGGTGCAGTGAACATGAGAGTGCAAATATCGCTTTGAGATTTTGTTTTCAGTTCTTTTGGATAAATACCCACAAGTGGGTTGCTGTTTCATGTAGTAGTTCTTTTTATAATTTTTTGAGGTATCTCCATAATGGCTGCACTATTTTACAACCCACTAACAGTGTACAAGGGTTCAGATTTCTCCACATCCTCATCAATACTTAATTATTATTTTTTTTAAAGTAATGGCCTTGGGATCCCTGGGTGGCGCAGCGGTTTGGCGCCTGCCTTTGGCCCAGGGCGCGATCCTGGAGACCTGGGATTGAATCCCACGTCGGGTTCCCGGTGCATGGAGCCTGCTTCTCCCTCTGCCTGTGTTTCTGCTTCTCTCTCTCTCTCTGTGTGACTATCATAAATAAATAAAAAAAATTTAAAAAAAATTAAAAAAAAATAAAGTAATGGCCTTCCTACCAGTGGTGAGGTGACACTTCATTAAAGTTATAATTTGCATTTCTTTGTCAGGCATCTTTTCATATCTCTGTTGACCATTTATATGTCTTCTTTAGAGAAATGTCTATTCAAATCCTTTCTTTGCACATTTTTAAACCAAATTTTTAGTCTTTTTGCTGTTGAGTTGTAGGAGTTATTTATATATTTTGAGTATTATCCTGTTTAAGATATATGGTTTGTAGATATTTTCTCCCATTGCATAAGTAGCCTTTTCACTCCATTGATGGTTTCCTTTTCTATACAGAAGATTTTTAGATTGTTATAATCTCACTCGGTCTATTTTTGCATTTTTTGCCTGTGCTTTTGGTATCATATCTCAGAAATCATTGCCTAGACCAAGTTGATGAAACTTTACCCTACATTTTCTTTCAGGAGTTTTATCTTTAATCCATTTTGAGTTTATTTTTTTTGTGTTTGGTATAATGGTCAAATTTCATTTCTTTGCTTGTGGATATCCAATTTGCGCAACATCATTTGTTGAGAGGTTGTTGTTTCCCCATTGTGTAGTCTTGACACCATTGTCAAAGATCACTTTACCATATGTGCGTGGATTTATTTCTGGGCTTTCTATTCTGTTTTGTTGGTCTATATGTCTTATGCCAGTACCCCAGTGTTTTGCCAGTACCCCAGTGTTTTGATTACATTAGTTTTGTAATGTTTCAAAATCAGTAAACGTGGTGCCTTTAACTTAATTCTTCTTCCTTAAGATTGATTTGTCTATTCTTAGGTCTTTTGTAGTTCCATAGGAATTTCAGGATTTTTTTTTTCTGTAAAAAATGCCAGTGGTATTTACATAAGGATTGTATCAAACCTGTAGGTTGTTTTAGCAGTATGGACATTTTAATAATAATGTTTCATAATCCACAAGCATGGGTTCTCTTTTCATTTAATTGTGTCTTAATTCTTTTTAGCAGTGTTTTATAATTAACAGTGTACAAATTTTCACCTACTTGGTTAAGAGAATTTCCAAATATTTTATTCTTTTTGATGCTTTACTTAAAAGCAAATCAAAACAATCAAAAAGGATTGTTTTCTTAATATCCTTTTCAAATAGCTTATTGTTAGTGTATAGAAATCCAGCTGATTTTTGTGTGTTGACCATGTCCTGCTACTTTGCTGTGCTTATGTATAAGTTCTAATAGTCTGTGGAATCTTCCATGTTTTCTGTATGTAAGATCATATAATCTGTGGACAGACATAATTTTCATTTACAATATGAGTGCTTTCTATTTCTTTTTCTTGCCCAATTGCTCTGGTTAGAATTTCTAACACTTGTTGAACGGAGGTGTCAAAAATGGGAATCCTTGTTTTGTTCCTATTCTTAGATGAAAAGCTGGACTGTTTTTGTGAATTCTTTTTCTCTTGCAGTATGAAGCCTCTGATGTCACCTCTCAGAGGGAGCAGTCTTCAGCATGTACATAGTCAAATGGGATGACAGTGGATTTAGTAGGATTCTATTTTGCTCTCTGTCTGATCTCTGTTGAGTTTTCTTTCTGCATCTGTTGATTTAACACTCAGCTGCTGGATTCCACTAGTTGCTGGCATATAGTCCTATTGTTTTCTTGGGACATAAATTGCTGCCAGTCTGATCCAAGTAAATTTGGATCCCTTTTCAGAAGTTTCAGAAGCCAGTATTTCAGGTTTTGACCCCAAGAGCACTTTTCTTGATTATCTCTTTCTCTGAGTCTTTCTGGGAAACTGGCAGGTTTACAATGTAGCTTCCTGCTGTTTTCATGAGGTTAGCAGACTACTATGAATTGCTAACCACCAAAATATCCAGTGTCTTCAGGAGAGCCCTTAGGCTTCAATTTCCCCACAATTTGTTTCAAATAAACTCATTTCCTTTGGGAGAGCTTTATAGTTCTGTTCTTATGGACTACATCACGCCCTGGGTATAATTTGAGTCAATGCTCTAGAGTGGGAATGGGGACAGTGGTCCCTTCTCTGAGAGTGACACTCCTACTTTAAGACCACAGAGTTGGGCAGGGGAGGTAGGCTCTATTCCTCTTGGCTTGCCTTTTCTGACTTGAACTTCCCTCCTCTGAGCAAGCTGAGGAGAGGGATATCAGTGCCCAAGTATTTTCAGCCTGCTGTGCTTGTGGAGAGCCTTCAGTGTGTGAGTGATGGCTGGAAGGAAGAAGGGATTGCTTGACTTCTTGGCCATATATATATGAGGAATTTAGCTTTTGCAGCTTGGAGCTGGGGGAAATGAGATACTCTGGTAGTCTGCCCTTCTTGGTGAAATGCCGTATTCCTTAACAGGAGATTGAGGAGAAAGCAAGCCCCTACACCATCTTTCTGGTTGCCTATGGGGGAGGAAATGGGTCATGGCTCAAGTGCCACAGATTCTTGTTCTTACTGAGATTTGTTAGATTTTCTTGATTAATGACTAGATTAATGACTCAGTATAATGACTTCTGATGCAAAACCTGGAGTTAGGTTAAATATCACAGGTTAAGGTCATGGTTCTCTGTAAGACTGCCTTCACATCAGATACCAGCTGCTATTGGGGGGTTTCTAGGGCCACTCTCACTTTTGACCAACTGTTTATAAATTCAAGGCTTTTTGTGATTATTTAGATTTGATAATTGACTAGTATGATTACAGAATCCAGGAAAGTCCTATACTTAAGATTACAATATTGTTATAGCAAAAAGGATACAAATCGGAACCAGCCAAAAGAAGAGACATATATATAGGGTGAGATCTGGGAGCTCCTAAACACAAAGCTTCCAATGTCTTTGTCCCATGAAGTCAGCATGCATCATCCTCCCTACACATGATGTGTAATATGCACAGAGTATTGCCAACTAGGGGGGCTCACTCAAGTTTCCAGAGTTGCCCAGAATTTTTATGAGTTTTCATTTTATAGGCGTAACTGATTGAATCATTCACTGGCCATGAAGTTGATTGATACCAGTATCCAACTCTCTCCCCTTCTCAGAAATTGGGCTGATACCATTTGATTCAGAGCTCTAATCATCTAATAACATAACATCTAATGGCCTACTGACATGGCCATTACCCATCTTGAATCATTTTGTTAGCACAAACTCTGATGTGGTCCAAGAGGCCCCCCCATGAATAATAAAGACACTCCTATCACTCAGGAAATTCCAAGGATTTAGAGGCTACCCCCTAAGAACTGGGGACAGAGTCTAGCCAAATTCTTTATTACATGAGAAAATGTCTTATTTATTGTATGCATTTAGAACAATTTCCAGAATCTTAAAAAAGTTTTTTTTTTTTATTAATATTCTTCAGTTATGGTTGTTTGATGGGGGTGGGTTAGTAGATTTCCTCATGTCATCTTTTGGAAATAGAATGTCCTACTCTTTTTTTATTAATATTTATAAAATATATCTTTTATCATTATCCTTTTACTTTTAACTTGCCTGTATCATACTTGAAGTGAGTTTCTTTTAGACAGCATGTGTTTGGGTCATATTTTTAAATCTACTCTGCCAATCTCCTTTTAATTCATATATTTAGATCATTTATATTTAATGTAATTATTGGTTTGTTAGGTTTTAAGTCTGACATTTTATTTTTTCTGTTTATTCTTTTGTTTTCTTTTTCCTTAGTAACTGTGTTACTTGATCACTCTTTATAATTCCACTTTATTTTGACTGTTCTTTTTTTTTTTTATAACAATTTGTTTTAAAGATTTTATCTATTCATGAGAGACACAGAAAGGCAGAGACACAGGCAGAGGGAGAAGCAGGCTCCATGCAGGGAGCCCGATGTGGGACCTAATCCCGGGTCTCCAGGATCACTCCCTGGGCTGAAGATGGCACTAAATTGCTGAGCCACCCAGGCTGCCCTATTTTGACTGTTTTTAAATGTATCTCATTATATGGCCTTTTTAATTTTTTGCCTTAGGTATTACTTTATATACATAACTTATTATAATGTCAGTTTACAGATATTGTTATTTTACATAAAAATTTTTTTTAAAAGAATATTTATTTATTTATTCATGAGAGACAACAGAGAGAGAGAGAGGCAGAGTCACAGGCAGAGGGAGAAGCAGGCTCCATGCAGGGAGCTCAATGTGGGACCCGATCCCGGGACTCCAGGATCATGCCCTGGGCTGAAGGCAGGCGCTAAACTGCTGAGCCACCCAGGGATGCCCTGTTATTTTACCCTTTCAAGTATAGAAACCTTACCTCCTTTTTTATCCCTTTACCTTTCTATTTTTTTAAAGATTTTATTTATTCATCCACGAGAGACACACAGAGGCAGAGACATAGGCAGAGGGAGAAACTGTCCCAGGAAGTCAGGATGCATCATCCTCCCTACCCATGATCTGTAATATGCACAGAATATTGCCAACCATGGGAGCTCACTCAAGTTTCCCAAGTTGCCCAGAATTTTTATGAGCTTTCATTTCATTTCAGATTATTGATGGTTTTTACTATCATTTTTATACTCTTGTATATTCACAATTTTTTCTTTAATGAGAATTTGTTTCTCTTTAATTAGTGAAAATGTTATTAATGATATAAAATTAATGTATTACTTGTGGATGAGGCACTGAGCTCTCTGGAGCCCCCATTCTGTATAAGCAAAACTCTCTTTCCATCTTAAACCTCTTCTTGTAGGCTCACCCCATTTTCTGCCTGTCACTGAAACCTTGAGCTGACCTGAGTTCCTACCTTCAAGGGGACTAGGGCCACTTCAGACCATCACTGCCCCCTCCTTGAGACTCATGGCAGCTGTTGGCATTACACTCTCCTCCACTGATTGCTGTCATTAGCAAAGCTGGTCTCTTTCCCTTGTGTGTCACCCCCCACTCCCATCCTATTTTCATCATCTTTCTTGACAGCTTCAATATCTACATGGATGACCCACCTAATGCCCTGGCCCATCACTTCCTTAGCTTCTTAGAGCCAAAGAATGACCTTTACTTCCACTCCCATACTGTCATCCTCTTGCTTGATTGTATACACATCACCAAACTTGTATCACCTTCAAAACATTAAACACACTAGCCCCAGCCTCTTATCACTAGCCTTCTATGACACTTGACCAAGAACTTCCACCATATTCCACATTTATTCATTTCATTTCACTGACGGTAGGACTCAATCCCAGGACCTTGGGATCACAATCTGAGCCAAAGGCAGACACTCAACCACGGAGCCACCCAGCACCCGTATCCCTTTACCTTTCTTGTTTATAATTGAGTATTTATATACATACATACATACATTTATGTATGTATGTATGTATGTATGTATGTTGATGCCCAACCTGGGGCTTGACCCTGAGATCAAGAGTCACATGCTCTACTGTCTGAGCCTGCCAGGTACCCAGCCAGGCACCTCTCCTGTATATATATATTTAAACTGGTATCAAATAGTAGTATACTTTTTGCTTTGTCTGGAAAACATAATTAAAAAAAAAAAAACTCAAGAGGAGAAAAATTCTAGTATATTTACCCATACTATTTGCTTACCATATTTCTTCTTCATTCTTTATGTTCTGTGTGTGATTCCTTCTTTTTTTGTTTCATTTCTACTAGAGGATTTGATGTAGCCATTCTTTTAGCAGGAATTTAATGGTGAAAATTGTCTTAGTTTTCTTGTATCTGAGAATGTTTCACTATCCCCTTCATTCCTAAAGTATATTTTTGCTGGATGTAGGATTTTGTGTCGACAATATTTCTATTCCCCAATAGAATAGCACAGTAAATACTGTGCTATTTCCTTTTGAGGCCCATGGTTTGGGATAAGAATCCACTGTCATTTGAATTGTTTTTCCTCTAAGATTAAATTTTGCTTTTTTTTTTTACTGCTTTCAAGATTCTTTTTCTCTGTCTTTAGTTTTGGGGAGTTTAATTGTGATGTGTTATGTTGTGGGTTTATTTATGTTTATCTCACTTGGGGTTCACACAGCATTTTGAATTTGTGAGGTTTATGTCTCTTAACAATTTGGGGCATTTTCAGCTATTATTTCTTCAGTGCTTTTGCAGCCCAGCCTCTTTCTCCTTTCCTTCTGGAATATCAGTAGCATAGATTTTAGATCCTTTGTCGTGGTCTCACTGATTCTTTAGATACTCATTTTTTTTTCCATTCGTTTTTTTCCTCTATTGTTCATATTGGGTAATGTCTATCTTTTTAACTTCCACTTCACTAATTCTATCTTCTGTTCCCTCCACTTTGCTGTTAAAACTATCCACTAAGATTTTTTTTTCAATTACTCTGTATTTTAGTTCCAAAATTGCCATTTGTTTTTTTTTAATCTTCCATTTCTTTGCTGAAACTTCCTATTTGCTTTCTGTTTTTGCAGTTGTTTCAGGCATGTTTGTAATTGCTTAATTGAACCATTTTACCATGGCTGCTCTAAAATTTTGGTTAGATTATTCTAAAATCTCTCCTCTCAATGTTGGCATCTTTTGATACTATAAGGTGGGGTCCTAGCTCCCTACTGGGCCTTTTCTAATACTGCCACCATGGGGGTGTTGAGTAGTCTTGTTCTAGTTTGTTGGGTAAAAGCTTAGCCTCCCAGCATGCCCTTTTGTGTCATGGGTAAGAGTAGGATAACAGTTTTTTGTGTGTGCTTGGCTTAACTAAAGTCGTTTTTGTCTAAGTTTTTTGTCTTGCTAGGCTATTCCTTTCCTGGTCCTAAAAAATGAATTTGTTATTTTTGCAAGGCAAGTTTTTTTTTTTTTTTTAAGATTTTATTTATTCATGAGAGACACAGAGCAGCAGAGTCATAGGCAGAGGGAGAAGCAAGCTCCTCATGGGGAGCTTGATGTGGGACTCAATTCTAGGACCCCGGGATCATGACCTGAGCCAGAGGCAGATGCTTAACCACTGAGCCACCTAGGTGTCCCTGCAAGGCAATTTTTAAAATTAGATGTGTACTTAATATTTATACAATTCCAATCAGTTCATTTTTTCTTAAAATATTTTAGAATCAGTCATAACTTTCTGAATAATACATAGACTAAGTTGTAATAGATTATTAAAACATAATTTATATCATATAAAGAGAATCAAAAGAAAGTGTTGGTCGTTTAAATTCTTTCATCCTAAAGCTATTCTTTTTCTGTTATGTTAACTTAATACTTAAAGTTACTGTCTGACAACAAATAAAATTATGATGCTGGCTGAGCATGTTATTTTTACATGTCTTCCCAAAGGATAGTTTCACAATGTGAATCTTTTTTTTTAAAGTAACTCCTGCCTGGCTCCTATCTCTGTCTTTTCTATTATTATGCTACTTGAGAAAGACTCTGGTTCATTGAGCCTAGAAAATAGATTTGAAATGAAAAACAGGAGACACCTCATATTAAGTTCAATATCTTAGCAGTTTCTTTCCTCTGTTCTGAATATTTCAGGACTCATTTGCACAGAGCTTGAACGTGCAGATGCAAAGAATAATAGTTTTGGTTTTATATTCATTTGTTTATTTTACTGATTGAATAGTAGTTACACGCGCTGACCCCCAAGCCAGATGCTTAGTCCCAGTCCCAACGCTTCCCACTTACCAGCTGTAACTTTGAGAGGTCACCATGACCTTGCTGTGCCTTGGGGCCTTCAACTGTAAAATGGAGATAATCATAATTCCTGTGACAGAGGCTCATTGTGAGGATTGTTGAGCCTAATACATGCAAGGCCTGCTTTCCAGTAAGGACTATACGAGTTTCACCTATAATTATTACTGTTTTATGAGCTATCTGGAACAGATGCTTGGGGTGCTAGCAGGGGAATAGTGTGGTGCAATGTTGGGGACTATTCACATTTCAGCATGAGTTTCTTCCTACTGAGAGATTGGTCATTTGTGTCATATGTCATTTGTGTCATATAATCCATTTTTCAGGGTTTTTGGTTTAGTTTTTTGTTTGTTTTGTTATTTGTGTTTTGCAGTTTTAGGGAAATAGTCACTAATGCATTTGTTTTCTGTGAAGAAAGAGAACTAATGATCCCTATTTTATCAGCAACATTTTAGCCTTATTTAAATAAATGAATAGTTGAACACAGCTCATTTTCTTCCACAAGCTGCTCTCAAACTTCATTTTTACTATAACAGTTTTAGTAGAACTAGTCACAGTTCTATCTTTATTGAAAATGTTGAGCCTTGAGCTGATTTCTTCTACATAAACCAATGGAGACATTCTTTATTATTAAGATGAAGTATGAATTTATTCACCATATTCAGGCTCTTATCCTTTGTCATTAGATACTTCTAAATTTTCTTTTTTAAAGAAAAGATAACAGGGATCCCTGGGTGGCTCAGCAGTTTAGCGCCTGCCTTTGGTCTAGGGTGTGATCCTGGAGTCCCGGGATCGAGTCCCACATCGTCGGGCTCCCGGCATGGAGCCTGCTTCTCCCTCTGCCTGTGTCTCTGCCTCTCTCTCTCTCTCTCTCTGTGTGTGTGTGTGTGTGTGTGTCATTAATAAATTAATAAAATCTTTTTAAGAAGTCAGTTATTTGTGTATGTTTTGAAAGCTGATGCTTCAGATTTTTATTCCTTCTTTGATCAGAAAGAGTATTTTGTTGGGGTGCTTGGATAACATAGTCAGTTTAGAGTCTGACTCTTGGCTTCAGCTCAGGTTGTGATCTCAGGGTTGTGAGACCTGTGTCTGGCTCCACACTCAGCACAGTCTGCTTAAGACTCTCTCTCCCTCCGCTCCTCCCCCACCCCTGCTCGTTCGCTCTTAAATAAATAAATAAACCTTAAAAAAATATATTTTGTTTAGTGCCATCTCAGAAGACAGAGTCCTGCTTCCTGATTGGCATCAATTATTTTAAAACATCCCTCAATTTTGTTAACTGGTTATCTGAGAAGTTACTTGGTTGCTACTGGCAAAGTTGATTCCCAATGAGTTTTGCCTTTTAAAATCTCTTGTTCAAAGTTTCTAGTGGCAGCCAGGTATAAATATGTTATGTGGCTCATCTACCTGTTGATAAAGCTAAGTTCACCTTGCTAGCATTTTGCTATTACTCACTAAATTTCCCTTGTGTGTCCTGATGGTGATAACGTCTCTTGCCATCATTCTAATCTGCTCAATAAACCTTACCTTCAAAGTTTCAAAAACAAATTGTAATTTTAAAAAAATCTTAAAAACTAGGACATGGATTGCTGTTTCAAAGGAGGAAATTAGAGAAAAGCAGGAGGAACAACAACATGATTTATCAGTCTTACAGTGATTTTTAAAAATCATCTCTATGAAAATTCATGAAATCCTAGTAAGGTCTGCAGTCTAGTTCATTGTATTGTACCAGTATCAACTTTCTAGTTTTCTTAATATGCTGTGATTATGTAAGATCTCACCATTGGGAAAAGCTGAGTGATGAGCACATGTACACTGTGTGTATCACTTTTGCAACTTTAAAAAGTTGTAAAAATCCAATTATAAGAAAGCACTGTTATATTGCCCTGGGCCTCTCCCTCAGAACAAGTTGCTGCCAAGACATTCAGGTAGGACAGACTGTGGTACTAGCACTAGGTATGGCCCTGAGAGTAAGCAGGGCTGAATTGGCAGCACCTGCTCTTGAGGTCTGCAGCTTTGACCACTGCCTCTGCCTGATGTGCAGTCCCTGGTTTCCAGACTCTGACCTCGTGGCTGCTATTCTTTCTTTCCCAGGGAATCTCAGGGCCATTTATTAGATGAGCACAAATGCAGCCCAAGAAGGAACCACTGGACCACCACGGTCATCCTCCTGGAGTGCAGAAATAGTCAATCCATCCTCTGCATGTTCTTTAGCTACTAGGCTGATTGGATCTTAGAAATCTCTACTTCTAGCAAACCGTAAGAGACCCTTAACTCTAGGAAACAAACAGGGCTGCTGGAGGAGAGGCGAGTGGGGGATGGGGTAAATGTGTGGTGGGCATTAAGGAGGGCACTTGATGTAATAAGCAACTGATGAATCACTAAATTCTATCCCTGAAGCTAATAATAGAGTATATGTTAACTAAATTGAATTTAAATTTAAAAATTTTAAAAAGAAATCTCCATTTCCTGCTGCCCTGTTGCTGAGATGTAATGGAACAGGGTGGTATTTTTAGGGGACCCCACTTCTCCCTTTCCACACAGCTCAGTACCAACATATCTTCCAGCTGAGGTTCAAGGGTCCCTGGTTCTGCCTAATTTTCAAGTCAAATATAAACTAGTAGAAGACAAAAAGCAATTAATGTAAAATTTGAAAGAAATTCTTCTGAAAATCAAACTTAAAAAGGAAAATATTGGTTAACAGCAATATAATAAAAAAAACAGGTAGACAATTTGTCAAAAGTTTCTTTTTTAAGGTCAGTTTCAGAATTAGCTTGGAAGGTAAAGTTCTTTTAATTAGCAAAAATCTGATCACATCTCGCATTACAAATGAGACTAAAGCTGTTCTGGATTAAAGAAATAGCTACATCAAAAAATACGTCATTACTGAACTAATGAATAAAATGATGTCTTTTAATGTGTTCAAAAAGCATAACTTAAATCAGTGATGAAAACTAACCTTGTTCTTGCCCTTAGAGTTAGACAGTACTAATTTGTGCATTATATTGGTCTTTCTCTTTGTTTTTTTTTGTTTTTTGTTTTGTTTTTTGCAAGGACAATTACTACATTTAACATGATGCATGCAAAGTTATTAATTTGGTGAATGCCTATGAATTAAATTACTGAGAGAACTTTTTGGCAAGATATGAAAGTCTTCCAGTGAGCACAGTACTGAGAGGGAAAAGTGCTTGGTGCAACCCTGACCCACAAAAGGTGGAATTCCTGGGGAGAGGCCTGAGCGGAGACCACTGCACAGCACCTCACACACCTAGGCTGTGCCTTCAGTATTTCAGCTGTGCAGTGGGTATGCGGGGAACAACAAAATGGTAAATGGTAAATTTTCTTCAAAAAGTTCAAAACAATAACAGCAATAAAACTATTTTAATTTTTTTAAAAACAAATTTCAGCTGAACTGGGAAATGCCTTTGGAAATCTTGTTCCACTGCACAAATGTACACTGTCTTAGCCAAGGAAAGGGGCCAGTCAAGACTGTTCACACCCAAGGGCTAAACTGTTATCTTTTCTTTTTTTTTTTTTTAAAGATTTTATTTATTTATTCATTATAGACACACACACACACACACAGAGAGAGAGAGAGAGAGAGAGAGGCAGAGACACAGACAGAGGGAGACGCAGGCTCTATGCTGGGAGCCCGACGTGGGACTCGATCCCGGGACTCCAGGATCAGGCCCTGGGCTGAAGGCGGCACTAAACTGCTGAGCCACCTGGGCTGCCCAATTGACTTTCTTATTAAAATTTGGTGAATTTTCTATGATGGTACCTAAGTAGAAGCAGAGTCAACCCACATGTGCTAAATTTTAGTTGGAGGAACCTGCTACCCTACCATTCTGGTCCTTGTGCCACTTAAAAAAAAGTATTTTACCCTTATGTGAATTCTATATTTTTTTGTTATACAAAATTCACTGTGGCAAAAGGAGGCCTGTGTATTATTAGGTATTTGAGTACTTTAAAAAAAAAAATTTAGTCCAACAGTTTTGTGACAAAAATTTTAAAAATTCAAAGCTTTGGTATAGAAAGTGACGAATTGATTTTACTAAGAAATAGCTATGTACTCATTCCATGGACTTGCAGAGAAATCCTTTTGTGTAGACTAGCATTAGCCATTTGCACCAGTGTATAACATCATTTTTCTTACTGCATTGGCTTGCCCTTTTGTTCTGATACCCTGATACCACTTACTGCTCACTAACATTTATGTTCTTCAGCCTCTCTCAAAGAGTCAGGACATTGAAAGGCAACTGAACATTGAAAGGCAAGGTTCTCCTGAGTTTGCTTATCTGCACATATGATAAAACATTTAAAGAGATCATGATTCAGAATGTCCTCTGCAACTCTCCCAGCAAAGACTGGAGCTCCATGAAGATGTTCAAGGAGGTTCTGCATGAAACAGAGTGTTCATATACACGTTAGAAAAAGTACAGACCTAATGGGAAAAACATGTAAAATGGGCACGGTGGCCTAGCATTCGTCATTTTCTAAGATGTCACAGTTACTGGCAAGTTTGGGCTTTTAAATTCCTGTTTGAACATCACATATTTTAGGTAGATTTTGGTGAGGCAATCTCTGGAATGTTTAGGGGCAACCATGGTGACCTGGATCAACCCTAGAGGCGACCTGGGCATGGAGTTTAATTCCTGGATTAAACATAGGTGTTTGGAGCTAGCTAGGCATTGTATTTAGTTCCCTACTTGTTCTTCCAGGAGTCTATTTAACGTAATGTTTAGGCATGCAGACTCTAGAGACAGACTACCTAGGGTCATATTCTAGCATTGCTTATATTATCTGTATGACTTTAGGTGAGCTCCATTCTTCAGCTTTTTCACCTCTAATATAGAGAAATAAAATTGCCCATTTCATATGGTTGTGGTGGGGAATTAATTGGAATAATTTAAAGTACTAGCATATAATGCCAGTGTTATAGCTACAGTGTGGCTGTGTACTATGGTTACAAACCGATCGTACCAACATGGGAGTTAAAGGCAAAGTCAAGGATAGAAGATAGATGATGCGGGGGGCACCTGGGTGGCTCAGTGGTTGAGCGTCTGCCTTTGGCTCAGATCATGATCCTGGAGTCCTGGGATCGAATCCCATACGGGCTCTCCCCAGGGAGCCTGCTTATGTCTCTGCCTCACTCTGTGTGTCTCTTATGAATAAATAAATAAAATATTTAAAATAGAATATAATAGAATAAATAAAATAATAAAATAAATAAAATAAAATAAAATAAAATAAAATAAAATAAAATAAAATAAAATAAAATATAGATGACGGAAGAATGAGTTAAGAACATCCAGAGAGAGAGCATGAGTATAGAAGGATGTAACAGGCTTGAGCAAGGGGAATACATTTGAGGTCCATGAGCAAGACTGAGGTCCAAACTAATAGAAAAGAAGGCACAGGTCTAAGGTAGTTATGTGAGAAGAAGTTTATCCTGCACAGTAATTAAATAAATGTAAATCATTGTAACAATGAAATATTGTAGTGTCAATAATTATTTAGACTTACTAAAACCTGTTTCAACAGAAGGATGAGAAAACTGATTTAGTCACATACTGCTAATAGAAGCATAAATTGGTATAGTTTTTCAAGAGGTCTAATTGGCAAAATAAGGTAAAGTCCTTAAATATGTCCTAAATTACTCTTTGAGTCTACCTTCACGTCTTTACAGTACTGAAAAGGTACTTAATTTTACAACAGGAAGAACCTAAATGAATTGTGACCAATCCATATATTCTGTTACCAATATTCAAGTTGAAAATCATTCGGTAGTTGACCACAGAAGTCCACGTGTCTTTACAGTCTTTCAACAAGTATTATATTAATTGAGCTCTGTAGAAAGGAATCTTCTTTATTTTTGAAGAAAAGTCAACTGAGGCTTTACTGTAGAATAAGGGAGCCTGAACTCTGCATGAGTTCTTATATCGTGATGTAATGCCTCTCTTGAGTGTTGAGAGAGCATTTTTGTTTCTTTATAGTATTGTTATTGGCAAGCCCATTACTGCTGTATAATAACAATACTGAAGTAATGCTGTTAGTTTCTTGATTTCTTAAATTGAGTGTAAAATTTAGAGTCATAACATTTAAATTATAAATAAGAATTACATGTGGTATTTATGCAGCTAGTGAAAAAGCAAAAACCAGTAAGACATTTCACTTATCAATTTGGCAACTATTTTTATGACTTTATTGAGGTCTAATAAGCTGCACATAATGTATACAGTTTGATCAGTTTTGACATATGAACTGTTTTTACTTAACAGCACTTCTGACACCAAATATATGGGGATTTTTTTTTTCCACATACCAACCAATTCTCCAATTTTCCAGACACCAGTTGGGTGTCCTACAGTTCGGCTCAATTCTGATACTACCCAGAATTAACATAGGACCCCCACAGATAAGGACTCAATCCCAGAAGACTGCCCCACTTCAGATGCCTGTCACAAGTCATATGCTCCTCACCTGTACTTCTCACCAACTGGCTATAAATTTAGGGGGTTTCCACAACCCTCTCCTCAAGGTTGATCATTTGCTGGAATGGCTCACAGAACTCAGGAAGATACTTTATTTACTACCACTGGTTTTTAAAATAAAGGATATAAAACGAACAGCCAGATGGTGAGGTGCATAGGGTGAGGTCCAAAAGGGACTGGAGCACAGCAGTTGGCATTGGGGGTACACCACCCTCCCAGCACATGAATATCTTCAAACCTCGGGAGCTCTCCACGCCTCATCATTTAGGGGTTTTGTATGGAGGTTCCATTACATAGGCACAGTTAATTAAATCATTGTCCATCTCTAGCCTCTCTCACTTCCCCAGAGGTCAGGGGGTAGGGCTGAAAGTACCTTTTTTCTTATTTTGGTATTATTATTTAAGAATCTTCTTACTTATCTGTACTAACAGAAAACAGATGCAAAGATTTTTTTAATAATAATTTCCAATTCCAAAATAGGAAGAAAAGGCACTTTCATATATTAATATGGGAGTGTGAAATTCTTAGTTTTTTTTTGGAATTGTACCAATTTGGAGCAAATTGTCAATGTCAATAAAACCTAAAATGCATATTGTTTGAACTAGCAATTCTGCTTCTAACTTAAATAAATTTTCTTGTAAACAAGGATTTAAAAATAAAAATGTTCATTACTATGTTTATAATTACAAAAATTTGGAAACAGTTAGATGTCCAACAATATAGACTTGTTTAAAGAAACAATTCATATGGTGAAACATGCCTTCATATTAGTAGTAGAAGGATATTGTTTTATAAACAACAGGATCATATGGTATTCCTTTTTTTAAATTTTTTATTAAAAAATTTTTTTTTCATATGGTATTCCTGTGTCTTAACATATTTTTTCAACTCAGCAACAAAAAAGTTCATGCAAAAAAGACTAAAAGCATATATTTAAAGCAAATTGTTAATCTAGTTTCCTCTGATTAGTAAAATTTATTTGTATTTTTTCCAGTGCATGGTTTCCTTCTTATTGAAATTTCTTCCTGATTATAAAACTAACACAAAGGCATAAAGTCAGTCTATAAAATCAGATATATTAATCTGAGCTATATAAATTATTTTTTAAAAATAACAACTGTTTTATGTTTTGATGCTATCAGGATAAAGTCCTTGGAGCTTGGCCCCTACCTACCTCCGCCTTTACCTTTTGCAGTTCCCACCTCTCTCTTCATGTGGTAGTGGTAAGGAACTGCCTGAGGTTTACTGGCACCCGTGCCCTGCTGATCCCTGCTGTTGTCTCTCTGCCTTCAGTTCTTTTCCTCCTGGACTTTATTCTCCTTCTCCCCTGAAATCTGCTGTCAGTGTCATGTCCAAGAAGCCTTTCCTGAGCTCCTTGTGCTTCTTCCCCATTCCCACTGCTCTCTGGATCCATCTTTATTGAGGCACTTTCCACATTATATCATCCCTTTTCATTTTCCTGTCCCAACAGATTGAACCTGATTGGAGGTCAGGACAGTATTGGTTACGACAGTACCTGAAAGCTAACTATGTGTGCGTGCGTGTACGTGTAACTGAATGGTAGGGATAAAGATGTGATGGGATCAGACAGTGTGGAGTATTGGAAGAAGTGTGAATATATCTGCATGACTAGGGCAAGGGATCTTCATGAGGAATTTAGATGAGAATAGAAATCTAAGGAGGAGCTAGATGATATAAGGAAGAGCCATTTGTCATCCAAAGGAGTTTGGATTTAATAGTCTAGTGATGGGAAGCCAGAAAAGATGTTAAAGTAAGAAAATGGCTAGCCTTAGCAATTTTTGAAGTGTTAGTTGTTATTAATGTTATGTAAAAAAAAAAATGAGGATATAGAATTATTGAATCAGTATGTTATCCACCTGAAACTAATATAACACTGTATATTAAATACATAGGATTAAAATAAAATGAAAATTAAAAAATTGAGTGTAAAATTTGTGAAGTCATGGGTTAAACCAAGTTGAATAGATTTTTGTTCTTCTAAGCTTCTCAGTCTTTACTATGCTAATGTAAATACTAATGTGCATTTTTAATCTTCCAGAAGGTAGGGGTATGTGTGCACAATATCATTTGCATTATTTCCCAGATTTATTATCATGGAACACTTCTATTTAGGGCTATGTTCTAGACATTTGGGGAAACGGACACCAGGGAGACTAGCAGCAGTGAAACCTTTTTAAAAAGATGTTATTTGTTTATTTGAGAGAGAGAAAGAGAGAGCATGAGTGGGGTGAGGGGGAGAGGGACAAGCAGACTCCCCACTGAGTGGGGAGCCCTGTGCAGGGCTCAATCCCAGGACCCTGGGATCTGACCTGAAGTCAGATGCTTAACCGATGGAGCCACCAGGCACCCCAGCCAGTGAAACCTTTTGGTGATTGTTACGGTAGTCCAGGTGAGAAACATTAAAAGCTTGAATCAGAAGGTTAATGATGGGAGAGAGAGAGAGAGAGAGAGAGGCAAGAGCATGGGAAATAAGTTGTGTCTGTCAGAGCACATCTCCAAAAGTGGTGAATTCTCAATAATTTTAAAAGATAGCATGATTTGAGAGTTGCTAATATTGATCCAAAGACATTAGAATACGCAGTGTGAAATGTGGTTTGAAACATCTCCGAGACAAATGGTAGTCAAAGGAAAGGGCTTCTTTTATGTTTACAATCCTACCAACTGATAACATAGCCCTAGGCTCACTCCTCTTTATCAGAACCTGTCCATGGTCTGGCTTGAACTAAAGCACTTAATGATGAAGGAACAAATTCTAGACTGGATATGATAACTGCTTATTTATGGGTGAGTCAGAGATGGTTGTCAGGAGTGTAGGTTGGACAACTGAGCAGATAGATGGTGGTATCATAATGAGATTAACAAGACAGGAGTCAGTGCTAATTTTGGGAAGAAGATAACTCTGTCACTTTTTGAAATGGTCATGAGTTAGAGTTGTCTGTGGGACACCCTTATGAGGAAAAGAGCACCTGTAGGCCATCAGGTTTATGAGTTTTTATTTTTTTATTTTTTATTTTTTAAAGGAATAAATAGACTGATTTTATTTTTTTTTATTATTATTTTTTTTTTATGATAGTCACACAGAGAGAGAGAGAGAGAGGCAGAGACACAGGCAGAGGGAGAAGCAGGCCCATGCACCGGGAGCCCGACGTGGGATTCGATCCTGGGTCTCCAGGATCACGCCCTGGGCCAAAGGCAGGCGCTAAACCACTGCGCCACCCAGGGATCCCAGGTTTATGAGTTTTTACCTCAGATGATGTGAACTGATCCAGCCTTCATTTTACTTACTGTTTCTCAATTGCTGCATGTGTTAGGGGTTTTGTGTCTCTTTAGGAGATGATAAAATTGTAAATTGCAGGTTAAAGACCCAGCACATTCCTAATCTTTTTAAACTTCTGATTTGGGAATATTGAAACATATTCTTCACCTCTAAATTCAAGCTACGATGGCCTTGGCAGGTCTGAGGAAGATGTTTAATTGACAGTGTTTCTTACTGCTTTGTTACTAAACCAAGTAAAATCATTAAGTTAATAATGCTATAATATGTTTCTATTTTAATAATTTTAAATGTAATAATAACAATGTTCCTTCATTTTATTTATAGCTCCAAAAGGAATTCTTCATTTGTCTCCTGATGTTTATCAAGAGATGGAAGCCAGCCGCCACAAAGTAATCTCTGGCACTACTCTAGGCTATTTGTCACCCAAAGATATGAACCAACCCTCAAGCTCTTTCTTCAGTATATCTCCCACATCGAATAGTTCAGCTACAATTGCCAGGGAACTCCTAATGAATGGAACATCTACAGCTGAAGCCATAGGTTTAAAAGGAAGTTCTCCTACTCCCCCTTGTTCTCCAGTACAACCTTCAAAACAACTGGAATATTTAGCAAGGATTCAAGGCTTTCAGGTATGAATTAAAAGCAAAAACAAAACCAAGAAAACAAATTCATTAGCCCCAAATCCTTCATCTCTATCCATCAGAAAGCTCATCCTTGCCTGCTAGTGTGACCTATATGCCACTTACATTGTAAAGTATTAGGAACACAGAGGTCAGAAGAAAGAGCCATATGCACGTGCCTCATTTTCTTTTATTTTCATTCTACGCATTCATCTTTTGCTGCCTGGCTCTCCTCCATTTTCCTTCTTCTTCCTCTTATTTTCTTTTTAAACATTTTTAATTCTCTGTTCTGTCTTCCAGTTGGTCTTGATTGGGTGCATTTATCTCCTCACTCTGTCTTCCACAAACAAAAATTCTGCCTTCATACATTTGGTATTAGTCTTTAGCACTAAGTTCTCTCTCATTTACAATAAGGCTAAGTTTTTCTAATAATGATTTTACTTTCATAGCAGTTCCGAAGTTGGCATTCTATTGCTAGTAATGATTCAGGTATACCGTGAAGGTACAACATCTTAGAACTCTATTATCTTAGAAGTTAATTAAACATGGTATTAGAACAATAATGACATACTTTCTAGTTGTTTGAGGGATAAAAACATGTATCTGTTTTAGTGGATCATGTTTTGAACCGTCTAGGGTAGCACCTGTCTCATGGTACTTACTAAGTTTTGTTTCATTAGGCAGTCTAACTCCAGCTCACAGCTCACTGAACTTGTGTATATGAGTTTGGGGATGGAAATTTTTTTCCCTATTTATTCTTTGTTCCTTTAAAAAAAAAACCCAGCAAACCCAACAGTCCTTTCTGGATAGAGCTTTTAAAAGAATTGTTAACTCTAGGGAGAGGAAATACCTATGTTCTGATTTCTTAGTTGCTTTGAAAATCATGTACTGAACTGTAAATGCTGACCTGACCGGATGAACAGCCATGTGCTCATGCGTAGAAAGAGTGTACTGCACCCTCAGATTTCACTGTTTTCATCCCCTTTTCCATCTTAGTCTTATTCCTTAAGACCAAAAACTGTAATTTCCTTTAGAAATACTCTAGAAGCTCTGTATTGTGTAGAATAATCATGTATTTATAAACATTTTACAAGTTTAGATATAAATCAGAAAGAAGATCATGTGTTTTTGGCAGGTATTTTGCATGTTTTTTTTTGTTTGTTTGCCTTCACAGAAACCCGATTCTTTCAAATCTATGCCAGGTAATCGTTAGTGTTTTTAATTAGACTATTAATATGAAATTGAAGAAGCTGTTACCAATTATTGGCTCTGTCGTCTGAAATTTTAAACACTTAAAGTTAAAATTTTAGAATTTGTTTTTGTTGTTTACCTTAAGAATGACAATAAATCACTGTTTAAAATAAAAAGACCTCGATTCATACAGTTAAAGTACTGGAAAAAAGCTAATAATTTTTAGTTCTATCTATAATCTGCACACAATGAACTAGAAATAAACTGTGATGAAAATAAATTCACTGCTTATTTACAAATCTAGTTATCTAGAAATGTCTGAGAGTAACACTGCATTTTTATAGAAACAAAGCACAAAATACATTCAAGCTCTGAATTGATTTTTTTGCTTGGAGATGTTATGGTAGATTTAATTTTGCTGCCACAGGAACTACTTAAATTTTTTTATTTATATTTATTTGTTAATTCTTGGTAATGATAACAATTATAATTTTATAATTACTTTAGTCAAAATGTAGAGTCTGTTTCCCCCATTATTGGGCTGACTGCTCAGACCTCTTTTTAAAGCTTATGCTAAGATAATATGCTCTTATTTATGGACAAGTTAAACATTTCCAAATTTGTGTACTGTGATTTTTACATACTAATGAATATAAACAGATGGTTTTAAAACATTACTGTGCTTTTCTGGTCGAATGAGCTCGGTATTGATGTGAAATACTGTGTCACTGGTAGATCACAACCTGCATCTGAGCAGTGAATAGAAGCTTGTGGGAAATGACTTAGTGTCCTATCAGGCACATAGCATATCTTCATGATGTCATGGTAAAAGGTTCTTTGTAGTTAAGAGTTTTGAAGCCTATTTCTTTATAGGTAACTTTCTCAGGTATCTTTACCTGATAGAAAAACATGTAGACTGTTTCTCTTTCTTAAATGTTTCAATTGGACTGTAGTTAGAAATTATAGGGCCAGCTTATTATGGATTACATGCTATTCTGTTATTTTTATTTCTGGAATTTAAAAACAATAAATTCTTTTTCTGTGTTTCTAGGTTAGTACTTTTTAATTTTGTTATTGTACATTGAATAGATACTATTGCTTATTGAATATTGTATAACCCCTTCTTTGGCCATCCTTCCCCATTAAAATTTGACTTAAGCCTATCAGAGCCATTGTATGTGACAGCTATATTGTATTACAAAGTGAAAATATATTAGTGTACTGAAAACTAAGTTGTTTTAACCTTTAAATTTTTTTCATTACCCAATCTTTAATTTAAATTTATAAATTACAGAAAGCTTATTTGCTTACTAGAATGTAGGTATTAAGCTCACATCCTTTGCTTAAATCTACAGAATAATTAAAATTATTATACAATTAAAGTTATTAATAAAGCTGACATTCACAGAGCAGAATGTGACTGAACACTTGCACATTCTTGGTTAATTCTTTTCATCATTGCTTGGGCTTACCTAAAGTTTTTATCATGTTTTAGATGCAAGTTTTCGGATTCCAGTCATAAATGAATACGTGTCTCTTTGAAATTTTATTGGGTGTATTTTAACTATCCTCTTTTAAAACCTGAATATTCTTATTGATTGTTTTATTGTTTTTTAGAAAGTTTAGAAATTTTATGTCAGTAGTTCTGTGAGCCTTAGATTTTGTCCAGCCCAGTCAGTATGCTTCTATAACTTCAGTGCTTTTCACAAAAACTCATTTGAAATTTAAAGTGTTTCAGGGTTCTTTGTTATGTACCTTGATACTCTTTAATTATAATGCCAAACCTGTTTGGCTTTTTAGAGACAATTATGACAGAGACATTCTTGAAATGTGGTACACATGAACCAAAGTGGAAGACTTTGTTCTGTTGTGTTATAATTTACATTATTCTAAGTTTTTATAGCCTTAATATGCTTTGCCATACTAACGATATTAGAAATTTAGATTTGCATAATTAAATATAGGCAATTCCTTTGTCTTTTGGTTCTTGTACCAGCATATGTATAGGGATGAGGTGGTTCCCACAGGACACCAAAAATTCTCTGGATACCAGCAGCGTATCTGAGAATTCAGCTCAGTTCTGATACTGTCTCCATGGAGATAGCATCAGATCACACAGGACAAGGGTTCAGTCCTACAAGATCCCATCCCCTGCCAACTATGGATACCTGTCAAGCCCAGGTTCCTACCTGTACTTTTGACTGACCAGCTACAAATCAGAGATCCCCACCACTTCTTCCTCCTCAGGTTCAATTAATTTGCTAGAGCAACTCACAGAACTCAGAGGATTTTACTTACTAAGTCACCAGTTTATGGTGAAAGAATATAAATTCAGTGCAGCTGGATGGAAGAAATGTCTGGGGCAGGGTATGTGGAAGGGACACAGAGCTTCCATGCCCTCGCCAAGCATGCCACTTTCTCAGCACCTCCATGTGTTCACCAACCCAGAGGCTCTCAGAACCCTGTCCTTTTGGGCTTTTATGGAGGCTTCATTATGTAGTCCCGATTGAATAAATCATTGACCATTGGCATTGATTCCACCTCCAGCCCCTCTTTCCTCCCCTGAAGTCAGGGGGATGGCCTGAAAGTTCCAACCCTTGAATCAATTTTTGGCTCCATTGGCAATCAACTCCCATCCATAGATGCTTTCAGAACTCACCTCCTTAACATACAACTCTGTCACTTTCAATACTTAGAAGTTTTGGGAGCTAGTGTGAGAAAAAAAGGTTGAAGACCAAATAAATATTTCTTATAAATCACAATATCACACTTTATTTAAATGAGTACTAGAAAAGTAATTTGATTAGAAATGAAAATGTATTCTTTTAGCAAATTATCCTTTCTCGATGAATTTAATTTCAGTTTGCTACTCTGTGCCCTTTTTTGTGATGATCATCCATTGAACAGTGTGGATTTTGAAACTTTCAGAGTGAAATATGATAAACTAGGTTTGTTTTTTTTACATAGAGAATATAAAGAAACAGTTGTCTTAGTTAAGCCATAATTAGTTTATTTTACAAAATCAAGGAATGTTTTATAGAAGGACTTTTTATTATTGTGAGTTTTAGATGGTCCATTTCCAGCAAGATGAAAATGTCAGTAGAAAGCTTTGAAATATCTACTTAAATTAAAAACTTTGTTTTCAAATACAAGTCAAACTTAATACATTTCAACTGATATGTCTCCTTTTGTGAAGCTTAATATGATTTTGGCAGCCTTCTTTTATAGTTATAGGCTTCTTTTAAATATTTATTTTAACATATATGGCATATAACGTTTTAACAATATGACCTCAATATAGATTACATTGAGAATATAGTAACTGGATAATCTGAGAATCAACCTTTTTTCTTTCCCTTATTAAAATCTTCCCTATGCCTCATTTTTTAATCAAATATTTATCATCAAAGTGGCTACTTGCAGCTTTTTTTTTTAAGAATGAAGGATCATTTTTTTTCAAAGAGCAATATAAATTAAACTTTGTAGGTTTCTAGTAGCAGAATATTGAGAAAGAAATTATGCGTATACACATACTCTCCCACTTAGAATGTTTTTCTCCAATTTTAAATTTATCCTTGAAACATAACTTATTGTGTCACTTCTGAGCCTAAATTTTCATCTACACTGTTACACAAATGGCTATATGAAGTGAAGTGAAGTTATTCAGAGTACAATGAGTAAAACACATTTGTGGGTTTGGCATGAGGTCAACAGATTCTGCTCTGATTTGCAGTCACTCTTTAAAAATCTCTCTTGGATTTGGCCTTTACCACTCTGCAAAGACCTTGGAGAGCTTGGTTTAGTATTTGAACTCTCCCCAAGGTTTGGTCTTTCTATAGTGACTGTAAAACTCAGGTTTGTTCTTCAAATGGGCAACTCAAGTTCATCCAAACTGACTTATTATATCGTTTTCATTATATTTGACATACTTTGCCAAACCCCCAAAGGTATGCAGACTACATATTACATAACTGGACTTCCATAAAAACCAGTGGAGTTACCAATTCATTTTGCTGAAATTCCCAATTCTATAGAGAAAAATTCTAATTGGAAGAAAGAAATCCTGATGCATATAAACATATACTGTGATCAGTAAGTAATACAGGTAAGAATCAAGCAAGTCTTGAATAAAACAGTCCATTATTACTGCATGAACTATTCAGTAACTTCACCCTATATCACTGCAGAGTATAACCTGAAACTCAGAAGAACAAAGGCATTCATCTTGAGTTTGATGTACCAGCACACACATAGTAAGACACATAAGATATTTCAGACAAAGGGTAATATATAAACACAGAGCCTTTCCTACCACAGTGACTTTGATGTGGCTCTAAAATGAGCCACTGTGGTACAGGAAAAAAAAAGCTATTTATGTATCCTCCCCAAGTAGAAATATCTGTAGCCTTCTCTGTTTGCAAGAGAAGTGATTCTCAGGTCAGCATAAGAATTCTGCTTGGAATCATATGAAAATCAAGTCTTTGAAGAAAAAGAAATGATTTTTCATCTACAGGTGAAATACATTTCCTTTCGCTACAAAAGGTTGGCAATGATACGATTTTTACTTAGTGATGTAAGAGTAATTGTAGTACCCATCAAGTCCCTTCATGTCCGGCTAGTAGCAATATACCAATGCTCATTCTAAGTCATGTTGAAATGATCTATTTTCCTCTCTCCAGCATTTAGCTATATCTTAAGATTTTTTTTTTCATTAGTGACAGTGGTTAAGATTTCATATACATTGTTCTCTTCTCACTCAGGGCAGTTCCCGAGAGAGAGAAGAGTATGTGGAATAGCTGCATATAAAGGATTTCTACACACTGAAAAAAAATTAACATAGAGGCATGGTTTATATTGAAACATATGGGTAAACCAATGAAACTGATATTTATTGATTGACTCATTTTATATTTGATAGTGATGTAGGCATTATATATGTTATCTTATGACACAAGTAGAAATGCCTAGTACATTTTTGCCTTTTGCTACAGATCTTTATTTTACTTTATTTATTTATTTATTTTAATTTATTTATTCATAGAGACACACACAGAGAGAGAGGCAGAGACACAGGCAGAGGGAGAGGCAGAGGGAGGGCAGGCTCCATGCAGAGAGCCCGACATGGGACTCGATCCAGGGTCTCCAGGATCACGCCCTAGGCTGCAGGCAGCACTAAACCACTGCGCCACTGGGGCTGCCCCAGATCTTTATTTTAAATCAGACTATTATATAGTGTTTGAAGATTGATCCCTGTAAGTAGGCATAGTTTGTGGTGATGGTCCATGGTCTTCTAGATATTGTTTTGGTTTAGTCCTAGATTTCATTAATTAATTTATTTAAGCCCTCATACCTGGGTCTAAGTTACTCAAGAATTCTGACTCTCTTGAGCTGGAAGGAACTTTAGATTTTATTCTAATATAAATTTCCCATATGGAATTATTAGTTAATTTTAACCCTGAGAGATTTTAGGTTGTGAAGTGTTCTCTCTTAACATGGTCACATCAAAAGACAGATTTAACAGTCAGACACAAGGGATATTTGAAAAGCTTTCAACATGTTTTTATCTGTAGTGCTGTCACTTTAAGTATAAGAAAAGTCCAGAATTGAGTCCTAAAAATGGAACATTTGAGGAAACAAGAACTACTGCTTGAAGATGACACAGTGACAGCTTGAATAAGTCTCATTACGAGAAAAATAGATAATACATTATGAACAGTTTTCAGTAATTTCAGTATATAAAAGAATTAAATGGATATGAAGTTAAGCTGGCTAGAAATGTCCAGCCATTGAACACTGGAACAGATTTAACTGAAGCACGAGAAATGGAACATCTGCTTATCCACTCTGGGCAAATACTTAATAAGTACCTATGCATGCTAGGTAGCATGCCAAACACCGGGCACAATAGGAGTTATGATCAAGTTGGAGACAGGTAAATAAAACCAATATGCAGAAGGTTGGATACCACCATAAATTAGTCCCATCTCCAGGGATCAGTATTGGACATTACACAACAGTTTGATATAAAAATAAAGATTTATAGCATGCTGCATGAAATAATGTAATTCTGCCCCCATAATAAGAGGCAATATGAGGATAAGCTGATAAGTGTTCACTTGAGGTGTGGTTGGCCATGTCAAGAATCACAAATAAGAATGAACAGCTTTGACTGAGGGAATTAGGGAAAAATTTATAGCAGATGGGACATTTGAAATAAGTTTTAAAGAGCATACAGAATTTTCAGGTGAATAAGAATTGCAGGCAGAAGCTAAGCATTGAAGACATAAAAGGACCCGGTATTTCAGAACATACCTAGAGTCAAAGTGGCAGTGGCTGGCAGGGAAACTGAAAAAGCTTTGTGTTGCTAGGAGTTTAGATTTTAGCTGTTAGACAGAGACCATGGGCTTATTTTTAAAGGAGTAGTGACGTTGGTTTTGTATTTTAAAAAGATAATTCAGTCAGCGATAATTCTGTCAAGGATGAACTCGACCAAAAAGAAACAAGAATGGTAGCAAAAAGACTTATTAGAGTGATTTTGAATGAATCCAAAAGATAAATAACAAAGATTGAATTAGGGCAGAGCTAGTGGGCATAGAGGAGTGGAGCTGAGGTACACTTGTCTAAGGTACAGCTGAGATCATTAAATGATCCCTTGTGCTGATTTTTATCGGGATGCTTTCACTAGCCTGTTCCAGGTGGAAGCAAGATTCAAATATGATGAAGAGTAAAGTAGAGACTATTTCAGGATACATAGCCTGGTTTTTCAAAAAGTTAAGAGTGAAATAAAGTAGGATAGTATGAATGTGACATGTTTTACGCAAGATTTTATGTTTAGTATTGATGAGATAGGTAAACTCAGAGGAAGTTAATGAGTGAAATTTTAAGCATGTGAAATTTGAGTTGCCTGAAATAAAGTTGTACCATAGGCCGTTCTAAATGTGTCTGATGAGATCAGCAAGAAAGGATAGGGGACATGGTTTGGAGAGTCATCTTTTTAGAGATGTAATTGAAGTTATAGAAATTGGTAAGTTTGATCAGGGAGATATTCCCAATGAATATTAACAATGCAAAGTGTTCATTTATCCATTGATTCAACTGAAATATATTGAGCACCTGCCATGGGCCAGGTATACTTCTTGGCCCTGAGGATATAGCATAAGTGACACTCAAGGTTTCTGCCCTCATGGAACTGACATAAACATGGGTGTGTGGGGATGAGATGTGGAATTGGGGCAGGAGACATGGAACACATATGATAAATTCAAATGATGTTAATATGGTTGCTAGGAAATTAATTGTGAGATTAATTAAGAATATTTAAGAGAAGTATATACAGAAGACTCATGTCTCCAACTGCTATGTCAAAGATAGCTATACCTTCTTAATGTTTTAATCAACCTTATTGAGCTATAATTACATACAATAAGACACAACCATTTTATTATACAGTTTTGAAAAATATATGCAACCATGTGACTGCCACCACAATCAAGATGAGGGTGTTTCTATTAATGTTAAAAACTTCCCGGTCCCTCTCTGCAGCTTGTTTTCCCCACCCTCCCTTGGCTCCAAATAACCAGGATATCCTGTCATCAGTAAAGATCAGTTTTGCCTTTTCAGGAATTTCATAAGAATGGAACCATACAGTATGCAGTTTTGCATCTGACCTCTTTTACTTGCTATGTTTTTGAGATTTTTCCATCTTGTATGTATCTGTAGGATTTTTAAAAATTTATTTGGTTTGTTTTGTTGTTTTTTATGAAGTACTAGTCCGCTATATGGATGTATACCACAAATTCTCACTTCACCTATTGATGAACATTTGAGTTGTTTTCAGTTTGGTGCTATTTTGAATAAAGCTGTTCATGAATATTCATTTATAAGATTTTATGCAGACATCTTTCTAATGCTCTTGGAAAAAATCCTGGGAGTAAATTTGCCGAGTCACTGGGTAAGTGCACATACAAATTTATAAGAAACTATCAAGAAAAAAAAAAAAAGAACTATCAGATTTTTTTCAATATGCTGTAACATACCACATTCCTGCTAGCAATGTATGAGGGTTCCACACATTGATATGATCAGTCTTACTCAAGTAAGAGTACAGTGGTATCTCATTTATATTTTAATATGTATTTCACTAATGACCCATATGATGAGCTTCTTTTCATGTACTTATCGGCCAATTACAGATCTTTGTGAAATATCCACATCTTTGTACGGTTTCTAATTGATATATTTTTTTTCTTATTATGGAATTATAGGAGTCCTTTTTATATTCTGGGTATAAGTCCTTTGTGTTGCAAATATTATCTCCCTGCCAGGATGAACTTGACATACTCAACTTAATTTCATCTGCAATGAGGCTATTTCCCAATAAGGTCACAATTAAAACTGTAGAGGTTAGGACTTGCATATATCTTTTGGGGCCATTGTTGAACTTACTATATATTTATTGCTTTCCTCAAATTTGGGAAATTTGGGGTCATATTTTCTGTGAGTAAATATTTTGCCCCCTTCTTTTCTTCTGGGACTCCATTTACATGCATTTAAAAAAAAATTGTCCACAGATTCCTGAGTCTTTATTCATAAAAAAAACACATTTTTTTCTCTGCACTTTAAATTGTATTATTTCTATTGATCTGTAAGTTTACTGACTCGTATATATATAGTTTTGAATTTATATTTTCTGAAGCAGTTAATTAATCTGGCTGGATTCAAACTCCGAACTTCGTCTCTCATCTTAACTTTCTATTCTCTTGGCTTCTGGGAGAGTAGTCTCTCTTCTGGTTCTCCATGAACCTTTTTGTCAACTGCTAAAAAGAAGAATCCAATAAAATTTAGTGATTCCTGCTCCCTATCAGAAGTAATTTCAGTGGAAATTTTTGTAATGACATTAATGATAGAGGAGAAAGTTCAGGTAGTGATAGTAATATTGTCCTAGAGTATAAATAAAAATAGCTTAAAAATAATATCATAGTGTTTGCTCCCAATTTGGATTTGCAGCCAAAGCTGCAACTTACTTCTTAGCTTTTGGAAATCAGGTAACATTTATTGATATTTTTGGTTCAAGTTTCTTGGTCCCTGTTGCTAGGATTTCCATGAATAGGCCTCTATTATATTTTTTTTTCTCTCTAAACCTCTAACTTAAGGAGGAGACCTTAACTTCTCTTTGTCATGGTGCTTTGGATATTATAATTTTCCAGGCTTTTATGCCAAAAACTTTTTTCCCTGCATCTTTTTTCCTTCCCATATCAGAAGTAGAAAGTACCACATTGCACAGTGACTTTATTTTTCTAATGAAAAGATCATTTAATCTCCACTGGTTCTCTTTTCTTGTGTTTGAAGATTCTTTTAATATAAAATTCTGATATGCGTAGAAAAACATGTTTATCTGATCTACTCTAATGGGCACTTGGCTTCTTTCAAATCTCCTTTATTCTGAAACACTAAAGGTTTTCTTTTATAAGTGACCTTTAAAAATAATTTTAAATTTAGAGAAAGGTTGAAAAATAGTACAGAGCTTAATGTTAACAATTATATAACCATAGTATAATTGTCAGTACCAGGAAATTAATGGTGATGTAATCTTATTCAAATTTTTCCAGTTTTCCTACTAATGTCCTCTTTCTGGTCCAGGGTACAGTCTAGGATCCTACAGTGTATTTAGTTGTGATGTCTCTTTAATCTCTTCTAATCAAGTCACAGTTCTTTCGTCTTTCATGATCTTAATGCTTTTAAATAATATGATTATTTATTTTGTAGAATATTCTTGAACTTGGGTCTTTCTAGTATTTTCTCGTGTTTGATTGTGGTTGTACATTTTTGGTAAGAATATCACAGAACTGGGGATCCCTGGGTGGCGCAGCGGTTTGGCGCCTGCCTTTGGCCCAGGGCGCGATCCTGGAGATCCGGGATCGGGTCCCACGTCGGGCTCCCGGTGCATGGAGCCTGCTTCTCCCTCTGCCTGTGTCTCTGCCTCTCTCTCTCACTGTGTTCCTATCATAAATAAATAAAAATTAAAAAAAAAAAAAAGAATATCACAGAACTGGAGCACCTGGGTGACTCAGTCAGTTAAGCGACTGCCTTCAGCTCAGGTTATGATCCTAGGGTCCTGGAATTGAGCCCTGGGTGTCCTTCCCTGCTCAGCAGAGAGTCTGCTTCTCCCACTTTCTCTGCTCCTCTCCATTGCTTGTGCACTTATGCGCTCTCTCTCTCTCTCTCTTAAATAAATAAAATCTTAAAAAGAATATCACAGAGTTGATGCTGTACCATCTCAGCCCCCTATATACTGCTCTGTTTATAATACAATTATCTTAAATATCTCCTTTACATACATTAAGAACCATATCAGACAGTGTTATAATTTTTGTTTCTAATGTCAAGCAGGATTCAGAAAATTCAGGAAAATAAGGAAAGTCAACAGTGTATTTACCAATTATTATATTCCATTCTTTGTTTTTTCTTTGTCTTTAATTTTCAGAAGTTTGATTATGTTGTGTCTTTTTGTTTATTCTGTTTGGAGTTTGCCCAGCTTCTTGAAGCTGTAGACTTATATCTTTTACCAGAATTTAATACATTTTAGCCATTATTTCTTCAAATTCCTTTTAGCCTCAATCACTGTTTCTCTTCCCTCTGGGATTCTGATGACAGAAATATTAGATCTTTTGTTATCCCAGAAATGTTTGTGACTCTGTTCATTTTTCTCAGCCTGTTTTCACTCTTTTGTCCAGATTGGGGAATTTTTATTTTTCTGTCTGTGAGTTTACTAAGTATTTTCTCTGTTCTCTCTACTTAGTTTTTAATTTTGGTTATTCTGTTTTTCAATTATAAAATTTCTGTTTGATTATTCCTATGCCGCCTTTTTCTTGATGAGATTTTTTTTTCATTTATTTCAAGTGTGTATGTAATTGTTTTTTAAAGCATTTTTATAATGGCTACTTTAAAACACTTTCCAGATGAATCTAATAATATTTATGTCATCTTGGTGTGGCATCTCATGATTGTCTTTTCTCATTCAAGTAGAGATTATCCTGGTCCTTGGTTTAATGAATGATTTTCTATTGAATCCTGAACATTTCGGGTATAATAAATCTCCATGTCTTATTTAAGTCTTCTGTTTTAGTAAGCCTTCTCTGACATTGTGCCAGCTAGGGATCTAGGAGTGCCGCCTTATTACTTGTTATGGGTAGAAGTTCACTTTTTCCACTGAGTTCTGTTGACACCCTGGCAGGAGGAAGGGCACGTGTTATACCTCCAAAGTAGTGAAAGTCCTGACCCTCCACTGTGCTACTTCTGAGACCACTCCAGGGAGAAGGTATCATATGCCTCATTATCACCAGATAGATACAAAAGCCTAGGAATCTAGCAGGTTTAAAGTTATAATTCCCCATTCAGCCTCCTCTGTCACCACCCCAGTTGGGGATTGGGTCATCTCATTCATCTGTCAAGGATAGAAGTCTAGGCTCCCCAGTTGGCCTTTCCTGATGGGAGTAAGGATGGGTCTGCTATTTTTTCCATGGTGTTTGGTTGGAATAGGGCAGTTATTGTCTAAGTCTTCTCACTATTTTTTTCCTTTTCTGGCCCTTTGGATAGAGATAGCAGCTTTTCCTGGGGCTTTACTATTATTATTATTTTCTATATCCATTGTCATTTCCAGGTTGCCAGCTTGTCTGCTACCCAGTCCAGGATATATAAGGCAAAGAGAAAACTGAGGAATTCACCATTCTGGGTCTTGAAATCCCTAGCTTGGATTCTTCCTCCTTCTCTCCTGCTTCCTGAATCCTCTTAATGTTTGTTTATACATAATATCCAAAGCTTTTACTTTTACTTAGTAGGAAGAATAGGGAAGAGTAAATCTATTTCATCTGGTCTAGGAGTAGAAGTCAATGGTCTTTGCATCATGAATGTAATTATATTTGAAAAATAAATATGTATCTAAAATCTGTAATTCTTGAGTAGAAAGAAACACTGTCCAATATGTTTATTAAAAAATATCGTTATAAATTAAACTGGTATATAATGAAAAGACTTGTAAGGTCTTGTCTTTAAGTTTGAAGTGATATTTAATACAATACAATACAATTCTAATACATGAAAATTAGAGAGTTGGCGCTATTGGGAGAAGATTGTGTTAGTTTAACTTTGGTGGTGTACTGTCTAAATTAACTGTAATTTTCCTTTGACTTGGAAAGAGTTTTTCCTTTTAAAAAGGTATTTCACTTAAAGTTCTATAGATTTTAATGTGTCTTGTTATAAATATGTAATAAATATATAGTATGCACTCAAAACATGAGTGCATAGTATAAAAAGAAGCTTCTTTTCTGGTAGCTATGAAATTGACTGTTAAAAATCACCTAGTGCTTTTTTTTTTTTCTGATGGAAATGTCAAACAAAAATAACTGTATATGTGTGTGTATGATTTACTTTCTAATTGATTGACTTCCTTCTCAGACTTCCACTGGCATGGGGCACCTGGGTGGCTCAGTGGTTGAGCATCTAACCTTTGGCTCAGGTCATGGGCTCGGGGTCCTGGAATTGAGTCCCGCATCAGGCTTCTGGTAAGGAGCCTGCTTCTCTATCTGTGTCTCTGCCTCTCTTTCCCTGTGTCTCTAATGAATATAAATAAAATCTTAAAAAAAAAAAAAAAAAGGACTTCCACTGGCATAATGAGTAGAAACTGAAAAGCAAAGAAAAAAGATTTAGGATTTTTGTCATATATATGCTAATCCCTTAAAGTAAGAGTACAGTTATCTTCCTTGACTATTAATAACACATCTGTTGTTGATTTAGTAGGCAGTTTTAATCTGTGACTTACACTAGAAATAAATCTCTATATTTCTGCTAGATTTTGTATGCCAAATATAGGCATGTAATTCTCTCTCTCTCTTTTTTTAAGATTTTATTTACTTATTCATGAGAGACACACAGAGAGAGGCAGAGACATAGGCAGAGGGAGAAGCAGGCTCCTTGTGGGGAGCCTGATGTGGGACTTGATCCCAGACTCCGGGATCACGCCCTGAGCCGAAGACGGACGCTCAACCATTGAGCCACACAGGCGTCCCAAGGCATGTAATTTTCATAGCTTATCCCAAGCACAGAATTTCTAAAAGAAAAGATAATTATAAGTTGAGTCTTAGTCTTTATAATTTAATTTCATTCATTCACTTATCCCTTTAGAGCCATTAATATGACAAGCATATTGTATACAAAATGAAACAGATTACTCCAACAGCTAAAACACAGGTACATCACTGAACATGTTAAATATATGTTTACATTTTAATTACAAAGGAATTGATTTTAGTTATGAAAAGGATTGAGAAGAACTATAGAGAAAGTCAGTGACAGACATCATCTAGTGTAATATTCTTAATAATTATATATCTTGTCATGTCTTTTATTATGAGATGTGTTACAATAGTAAGAAGAATATCTAATATTTTAATGTTAATCATAAGCCAGGCATTGTTCTAAGTGCTCTTCATGGTGAAACTCATTTTATTTATTATATACAAATTAATTCATTAGTTAAATGTAGAACTAACATAATGTAACTTTTTACTGTTGACCACAGTTGACATAAGATGATTTACATGTCATCAAGTGATCTAAAAAAGCAGTTAATGTTTAATACAAACTTAAGCTACCAGAACAGTATCTATCAAATAATACTGTTTTCACATTTTGCCAAGAAAATGCTATTTTGTGCATTAATAAAGATATAGGTCTTCTGTAGAGCTAGTATGCAGACTGCAAAAGTCAAGCATGTTTTGACATGCTTATTCTAAGTTCCAGCGTTACAGCTGTCACTCTTGAGCTTCTTGCTCCCTGCTCCTGTCAATGCAGGGCTTCAGTGCAGTAGCTAGAATGGGATCTTTGCTTGTTCTGTGCAGTGGACGCCACAGTTGAACCTGAGATGCGCTAATGAAACGTGTCTTTTTGATACAGCGAATGTGTGAGGTATCACATGTGAATGTACAGGCCTCTATTTTTCCTTAGTGATCTACAGAGCAACTTTCTTTAAACATGGGTCTTTTTCAAACCCTCCTCATTTTTGTCCCACAGGGGGTGACTATTAAAAACATCTGACAGACAAGCAGTTAACCAGTTTCCTGCTGAGATTAGTAAAATATTTAGTAGTCCTGCAACATCAAGGAACTTCAGCCCTGCAGGAAATGGTTTGATTCAACTTTTGGAGGTAGGAGGTAGGGAATTTACATTTCATTTGGATGCCCCCTCATGTTTTCAAATGGGCTTGAAAAAATTTAGATACCTAGCTTTTAACATAAATTATTCTAAGGCTTAACGGTATTTTTCTTTATTTCTTAAATTATATGAATAGTTGAAGTGATTTGTGCCTTCCCTTCAGGAAAAAGAAATCTCTAGACTAGCAAAATCAGCGTCAGAATGCACAGTTACAGCATTTCATGTGGGTTTATGTGATTACAAGTCAAAACTAGGAAACTATTTTAAAATAAAAATTATTATAGATTTGCAAATTTCATGTTTAATTTATGTATATTGAAATTTTTGGCCCATCTTTTCTTACGGAATGATTTTTGCAAATCCATAAGAAAGAAACAAAATGTCAATTTACAGTAGTTGATAGTGTTAAAATCCAAGACAAGTGCTATAACATTATAACAATCAAGATCAATTGCTAACATTTCAGAGTACCAAAGATAGCAAAATGATATCAATAAATCTTAAACAACAATAAATCTTAAAGTACACATAGGAGATGACTTCTGTAATCTTCTAAAATTGTCTTTATTCATTTTTCATTAATGAAAATCAAGGTCCTGTGACATTGCATAAATCACGTTTTTAGGGCCACATAGTAGAAACACACTGCTCTAAGAGAAAAATGTTGCCCTGTCAGTTCTGAAGATTTGTGCATTACAAGATATAGTGGGATTTAATTACCCTAGTAATATCAGGCTAGTGGTCCTTAGAATTCTGGCTTCCGCTAATGGTTTGAATCATATGAAGCATTTTTCTGAGTAGAAGGATCTACCCAGAATGTTTCTTGCATGTTATTTTTTTTACATTCACAATTTTATGAATTCTAATGTTATGTCCAAGAAAATATATAACTGAAGAGAGCCATAACAAACTTGTTTTTACAAGTGCTAATGGAGTAGTGTATAAAGTGTGACTCTTTCTGAAGGCCTCTTATCTGTAGATTATTAGTTTTTGTTTAATTTGGAATTGTATCCTCAATCAATAGTTTCTTGTATTTTTCACATATTTTTATGTTTTATTGGGCAGTCTCAGTGCAGTGAAAGTATAAACATGGAATTATTTTATATTTCCCCCTTCACCACTTTCCTCCATATGTTGTTAGAACTCTCTTTCATTTTTTTTTTTTCATCTTTAAAAATTGAGTCTAGTTCACAGTAAAATGCCAAACTCTGATCCCCACCATTGCAAGCCAGTTTGGCTCAAGACGCTTGGAGGAGGTTGGGTATACATTGATTTATTTTTCTCTTCCTCTCACTCCAGTGCCTTTGAATATCTGTAGTTGGTGGAGTGGGAGCTTTTGAGACGTCTTCTTCCATACTCCATCTGTATCATTTCATGGCCTTAGACTTCTAGTGTTGGGAAGCCTTGAGGGAGGATGATGCCACCCTGACCCGGTTTTGTCCACTGCTGGTTTCCATATAAATGATATTCATGGTTTTCTTCAGGCAGCATTTAGTTTCTCCCAGTTCCGTTTGTCCCTGAGGGGCAACTTTGGACTTTACTAGTGGTCCATGCCCTTCACCCTCTCTGTTGGTAAGTCTCTCTTTGTTTGGCTAGAGTATCTCTTTGGCTTCTGCTGAGATTCTCTTCATTCTCTCCAAGGGCTTTGCATATGTAGGGTGAGCATATCTCCCTTCATCCTTCTTTTTGTTTTGTTTTCAGGCACACTGTGTGCCTGTAGGCTCCTTCAGCAAGCTCTCAGATATCTCCAAACTCAATGTATTTTCCTATGTTTCCAAATTGCTAGGGACATACATTGATTTTGATCAAGATTTCTTTTCAAAGGAAGCGTGTAGGTTCTGCTGGGGGCCAATATAAGTGCTCCCACTCTGTATTAGCTGTTTCCTTAGGGCTACTCCACTCTTGAAGATGCTATATTTCTCAGAAGGGTGACGGTCAAGGTGATTCCCTTCCCTTCACCTCCCCCTTCCTAGTTCCTATGTGTATTATTTGTAGTTGGACCAGTTCTGCTGACTCTTACTAAGGGGTTGGGAATAAGGCCTAGCCCTGAATGTTGGCAGCTCTTTAGAGCTTGTTTTGTTGTTGGCCATGGTCTCAATATTGACTCTGGGGCAGCAGAAAAAGTCCCATGGGGATTAGGTTCTTTGTAAGTGATAAAAAACCCAGTGACTTAAAAAATATATGTTTATTCTTTGCTCATGTAAAGGTCTATAAGTTTGCAGTCCAGAGCTAGTGTGATAGTTCTGTTCTAAAGTCTTCAGGGACCCAGGTTCCTGCCTACCCACCACCCTATCATGTCTAGGTTTCAGCCTTTGTCCTATGGCCAAAGATGGTAATGTTCATCCACATTCCAAGCAGGGGGCTGACAAAATGAGTCAAGAGGAAGAGCAAAAGGCAGACACTTGAAATCTCTCTTTCAAGTTTCTAGGAAGCTGTTACAGAGTTCTTTCATTGCATTCTACTCAGCCACATGGTATAGATCTAAGGGAGCCTGGGAAATCCGAACTTTATTCTGAGCTTTCAAGTAGTCAGCTAGGACTTACTGTGAAGAATACTGGAGGACAGTTGGCCATCTCTGTCACATTTGCTGGATGCTCTTGACATTTTATTTGCAGCTATGTGCAAACATTTATCTGTTCTAGATGAGTTATACATGGTCACCAATGTTGAATGTGTGCAGGACGCATAGTATTTCATAGGGTATTGCAGGCTTACAGTTAGGACAGTTAGGCTTACAGTTTGCTTTCTCCTAACTGTAACCTAAGGGTGGTGAGTAGGCAGGAACCTGGGTCCCTGAAGACTTTAGAACAGAACTATCACACTAGCTCTGGACTAGCTCTGGACTCCTTAAATCTTTTACTAAGAGTGTCTAAGCCATGGATACAAATGCAGTTTGAAGTTTATATTTTCTACTGAGATTGTCTGGTGGTATTTCTGTCCTTTGTAATTTTCATTTCCATTAGAAGAGAATAGAACTGCAATAAACTGGCCGACAAGTATATTCTCTGTCAATTTGGATATTTAGGGAAGTGTCATGTCTTTCATGCAGACTTTCAGTCAGTGTCAAAGGGCAATTACATTTTATTTTAAAAAGCATGTTTTATAATAGCACTATATAAGACATAATATTTTAACGATACCATAAATGGCTGTGAACTGTAGCTATTTTAGTGTCACCATTTAATGACTTTTGCATAAACTTATGTGATAAGTTTCATTTTCCCCATCATATTTAGCTGATGCATAGTAAACTACACTTCCACATTCTTGAACTCGTATATACTGACTGACCTTTCAGTTTGCTTAGGAGGTATAATACAGTGATTTAGAACTGTTGTCAAGTCTTTTCCCCCCAAAGTTAACTTGGAACAAATATTTTTATAATAAAATCTTTAAAGTACTTTGGAAACAAGCTTTGTATATTGCCTTGATTTAAACTCTAAACTACTTAAAGATTCCAGGAAGTTTCCCTACCTTCAGGGAAACTGACAGCAAATCCTAACCCTACCAGTTTAAAAAAGTTCAGTTATTAAACAATCAGACTAAGATCCATATTGTTGTCATTTTCAGTCAGATGTATATTATCCATGACAAAATATGCCATGATCTATAATAAAGGCATATTATGGGTATTTTTATGGAGCAGTCAGAATTAAGCCTCAGGGAACTAATACGTGTTTTAATTTTCTTCCTCACAAATTCAAGATTTTTGCCTAAGCTTTTATCCTAGACCTACAGACATTTAACAAATTGAGGAAGTTATAACTAATAAAACCAGTTTTTCCTATAATATAATTAGTAGGAATCTCATTCTATAGACATGTTTCATTAATTTATCACAAAAACAATGCTATTTTTGCTTTGTTAGCTTAGAATTTAAATAAACACTGCTTGAAAGAACTTTTGTGAAAGTAGATAAATGAGAGGATGGAAATTTTCCCACTGGGAAGATGGACTCACACTTTCCTCTACCCCCATTTACCCTACCTCTGATATGGAATGTCTTACATGTGGTTTTAATAATGGTCGGTTGTATTTAGCTAGAAGAAAATAATAATAGAGTAACTTTTTTTGGTCTGCATGTTAGAAATCATTTTAGTTTAATTCAATTTGATTGTAATGTCAAAATGTCAAGCAGAACATGATGTAGTGATATCTACATATATTCAACAGTGGTTTTATAGGGACTGTAATGTAGAAATAGAAGAATGTCACTACCAATTAAGTGGCAGTCACACACACATAGAGTCAAAGATGAGCGAAAATTTAGGTTGACAAAATTCCATTCGAATCAAGTGAACTTAGACTTATGCTTACCCTTGAATCTTTTATGCATTATTATGAAAAGCTGGACTGTAAAGACAGGTATAGCATTTAATTGTGAACTTTCCTACTGGCTATAATGGTGTAAAAAATTTTATAAAGCATTTCCTCAACTCTGTTAAAACTTCAAAAGTACTTAAAATGGAATTAATAGATTTTCCATAGATATTGGAAGGTCCTGATAAGGTTTTAAATATTTGAAATGTGTTCTGCATAAATTATTTGAATTCTTCTGGAAATCTAGAGCCTTTGGAAAGGACCTATTGCATCTGGCTCCCTCTTACAAGTGGTGTTCAGCAGATTGCATGTGTTCTGTTATAGGTTCACTACTGTGATAGACAAAGTGGCAAAGAGTGTGTGACCTGTCTGACATTAGCCCCTGTGCAGATGACTTTCCATGCAATTGGAAGCTCCATTGAAGCCAGCCATGACCAGGTATAATATGCCACTGCCATTTTGCTGCGTTATGGCCCAGCAGAGAAATCGGACCATCAAAATGGAAGCTATGTGCACACATACAGCTTTGCTTTCCCTAATACGTTATCCACTAGCACCATTTGCTAGAATTTTGGAAAACCCAACATTTTTGTGTTAGTAAACTGGTATTTTAGGAGATTTAAATTACTTTAGATTTCTAGTTTGTAGTTCATTATAAGAATTCTCTTAAATGGAAGAAATAATTGCCCTTCAAGTTATTTTTATTTTTAATAATTAAATATAAGAAGCAGGATTAGCCAAACAATGTAGATAACACTGGAGTCTCACTGTAATATACTCATTTAGTTCTGTTGAAGAGAGTTTAGTATTATAGGATATGTGTGAAATAACGTTCAGAACCATCAACTTACTCCTATAATTTGGGATATTTTTAAAATGGCTCTCCAGTGTTGTTTCGAATTTTAAAGCTTTATTTCTGAAATAAAGCTAAAAATGCTAGAAACATATTGTTTCTTAATAGCAAATTCCTTTGTTTAGATAGCAGCTTTGAAAATACATCCTGTTTATAATATAATACATATTTTCAATTAAAATAATCATCAGATTAGACTAAACCAATGATCTAGGTCAAGGGTTTCTAGTTTGGAGTCAAAATAAATACACATACACAGTTTACAGTTTAACTAACCAGCTATGCTTTCTAAATTAACTATTCACATGCAGAACAATGGTAATCCATTTGTATATCCATTTCTCAGGATATTTGAGGACTTCTGATAGTTTTGCCTCACTAATCTTTTTTTCGTTTTGAGGATTGCCCTTGCATGAAAAGAATAAAAGAACATAGTAGTGTAAATTCTCAAACACATGATTGTCTAGCTCAAAAAAGACATTCTTAAGGGCGTACCCCTTAGTTCATAATGTCTCTGACATTATAGTCTCCAGTCATCATTTGTTGATTGGTGGCAAGGAATCACGTGTTTAAGAAAAAACAACTAATTAGGCAGAAAATCTGAGTTTTGGGAACTAACCATAGCATGAGTTAGCTGCGGCCAACTGAATGGATCTACCCCTTTGAGACCCTGTTTTTTGGAATGTTAAATAAAGGAGTTGCTTAGGTGACTTACAAGATCCATTCCAGGGCTACCATTGTATGATTCTCTGACTGGTCTTTCTGCTCCTGGATGGATGAGCCCAACCAATAATAAACAGTTAACAGCATATTGACCTCAAAAGCAGTTTAGAGATGACCCCAGTGCTTCTCAGAGTTTGGTACTGGCATATGCTGTAGCTGCAAGAAAGCATGCAGCAGTAAGTACAGGGATGTAACCTAAATGAACTTACAGGATACATTTCCCTGTATACAAGTGTAACTTAGCTGTATGCTAGGCTCAAGAGAAATGATAAGAATGTTGGACATGGTTCCTGCTGTCATGGAGCTTGCAATCTAGCAACTTTACTACTTTGAATATTTGTGAAGAAGTCCAGCTACTGCCTTATCTCTCTGTATCCATTCAGGGCAGGAACAAATGCAAGAGGAGCATGAGGTAACCATCCTACAAAAGCCTGTCCTCCTTAGGCTGAGCTAAGAAATGAAAGAGTGCTTCAGAAACCCACATCTAAGAAGAGCAACCCATTGTTAGCAGAGGTAGCATGTTGCTATGAAAGAGCACTGGGATGGGAATAGAGACTAAGATCAAACCTAGGTTTGCCAAGAAGTAGATTTGCCATGTGGGAGCTTGTCTCTTTACCTCTTGGAATGTGGCTTCTTTATGAATAAAATGATTAGGCAGTTCAAGCTTATACCCAGTCCATGTGGCAAGATATACAAAGTTTTGGGCTAGTTAGTCCGTATGGTACTTTTACAAATTAGGGAGGAAAAAGGAGCTTCTTCCTCAAGGCATGTTTCTACTATCCAAATCCATAAGACCTACAGTATGACTAGAGTACCCCCGCATCCATGAGGTGTTCAAAAACTTTTGGATTTATACAGTTGTATAAACACAACTGTATATGGAGGTGTTATACTACATCTATCTGGAATGTCAGTTTTACTCAATGGTAAGTAAATAAAGACATTTTTATATTAAAGCAAATATAGTTGTACTAGATATGATGAATTTACATGCATTTTAAGGTAAAAAAAGATGTTCAGGAAATGCATTGATCATGATCAGATAGATGGATGGAAGATGGATAGATGAGTAAATGAAGGGAGCTGTGACTGGAATGGTCATCTTGTATACCAAACTCTACTTTGGTGGCTTCCAAGGCGCAGATGGAAGTAATGGCGTGATCAGTACTCATCCCTTGAATTATTTGGCTTCCTGAGGAAGGGAGACACAGTGAACTTCTACTCCACATCTTCTAGCTTTTCTTTTCTTTTCTTTTTTTTTTTTTTTTAAAGATTTTATTTATTTATTCATGATAGACACAGGGGGAGAGAGAGGCAGAGACACAGGCAGAGGGAGAAGCAGGCTCCATGCAGGGAGCCCGATGTGGGACTTGACCCCGGGACTCCAGGATCGCGCCCTGAGCCAAAGGCAGGCACTAAACCGCCGAGCCACCCAGGGATCCCTCTTCTAGCTTTTCTGCATTATGTTGCCATTACCCTTTCCTCATACTGAGGGTCTAAGCAAAAAATACTTCTTCAGCATACTGAAAATATAAACTTGATCTCGTAAGTTGGAAAGGATGGACCACTAAATGTTTTCTCACCTATTTGTCAGTAAATACTGGAAAACATTTTAAAGCAAGAAAAATTGGGACACATGGGTGGCTCAGTGGTTGAGCGTCTGCCTTTGGCTCAGGGCATGATCGCCGAGTTCTGGGATCGAGCCCCACACTGAGCTCCCTGCAGCGAGCCTACTTCTCCCTCTGCCTGTGTCTCTGCCTCTCTCCCTGTGTCTCTCATGAATAAAATAAACAAATAAAATATTTTAAAGAAATAAAGATTATAATCATTTACAAAATGTTTCTATTCTTAATTCATTTGAGCCAATGCAATTGAACAAAGTATTCTGAGAAAAAAAATATATATGTAAAATTTAGTGGCAGTCCTTCGTTATGAAACTCACATGGTTCTTATCTGTTAGAAAATAAAGGTGAGAAATGGAAGAGCTCTCTAGCCCTGAACATTTACAGCTTACCGTACATTTTTAGATTTAATTCTAGGAACTCAGTAAAATAAAGAGTAAATGTTTTATATGGTGTATTCACTCATATCTTAAGGAGTAAGAGGACAAGGACTATTTTAAATACCTATCAAAGGTCCATACAGATCTACAGAATGGTGGAGAGAGAGGCAGTGTCACCTGTATACTGATGATGTCTGAATGTATGGAACTTTTGATTCTCCCGCCCTTCCCGCCTGCCAAAAAAAAACTCTGCTTCCTCCCTCCTCCCCGTCTTTTCCTTTTAACCATCCAGGGAAATGACACTACCAAGCTCCTTGGAGCATCTTTGCCTCATCTCTCCTCCTCAAATGCCACATCCGGTTCTAGTATCCCTTCCTCTGAATTACGTCTGTTACCTGACCACTTTTCACCATCTCTGATGTAGCCATTGTAGTCGCTATCATGGTTGTTGTTTTTTGTTTTTTTTTTTTTAAGATTTATTTTTAAGTAATCTCTATACCCAACATGGGGCTCAAACTTACAACCCTAGGATCAAGAGTCTTATGCTCTACTGACTGAGCCAGTCCTGTTTATCGCAGACAATTGCAGTTGTCTTTAGACTGGCTTCGTTTATTCTACTTCTGTTCCATTGTGGTATATCTTCCACATAGTAGCCAAAAATATTTTAAGTTAATCAGATCACATTATTCAGCTGCTCAGAAACTGCCAGTGGCTTCTCATCACACCTACTATAAATCCAAAAGTTTTTGTTATGACATGTAAGTCCCTATGTGATTTGGCTCTCTCCACCTCTCCAATTTCAATTCCTGCCATCTCCTTTTCACTCAGTATCCCAGTCTTACTGGCTTTGTTACCAGTTATATCATGACAGATGAAAGAAACCAGACTCAAAAGGCTACATACTATAGATTCAATGCATAGGACATTGTGGGGAAGACAGAACCATAGACATAGAAAACAGATCATTGGTTGCCAGGGCCTGAAGAGGGATTGACCATAAATTGTCACAACAATTTTTGGGAGTGATGGAAATGTACATATCTTGATTGTGGCGATAGGACATAACTATGCATTTATTAAACTTACTGAACTGTATGCTAAAAAGGGTAAATTTTACTGTATTTAGATTATACCTCAATAAACCTAACTTCAAAAAAAAAAAAAAAGCCAGATTCATTCCTTTATCAGTGACCCATATATGGAATTGACCCCAGGGAAATGTGGAAGCATGACATCCCCTTTCCTGCATTCTCTGAATATGTTGGATCCACCTTAGAGTGCACTAAATTGAACTTAGAGCCTGGTTTAGAGTTTCTCCGAATGCTGGTGGTTAGTTAAGGCCTGCTTCAGGCTCTCTAGGATAATTATTAATCTCCAAAAAGTGGTCTAAGCCTGCCTGACTTCAGGGAAAGGATCTGTGTTTCCCATCTGGGAACTCTGAATTTCATCCAGGCAGTGGACCAGTCATTCAGGCTGATTGCTGCCTGGGACTCCCTGCAGTGTCTGAGTGAAAATGTTCTACGTATGTTTGCTTTATTCATCACAGCAAATGTGATACTATAAATTTATGTTAGTTTGGAATATTTAACTGTCCAGAATAAAAACAGTTTAAATTTCTGGATACTGATTTTCTTTTCAAATACTTTCTAGCAAACATTTGATAGCTGAACAACTCTCTGGGAGTATTGCACTAGATACTAGAACATACAAAAATAACTTCTTCTTGTCCTCCTAATAAGCTAGATACTAGCTTAATGTAGTCTTCAGTGAGCTAATCATCCTGTGAAATTTAAAATCTGCATATCACATGGTGGTTTCAATGAAGAGCAATCATCCTTACATGTAAGTTGAGTAAAGAGTGCATTTATTTGGTAAAACGGAGCTAGTGAGGATTTTGCTCTATGTTTTTCAATAGATCCTAGTTGGAAATTAAATATATATTGGTCACTGGATATTATTGAAAGCAAAATCTTTTGTGATAGTGCAGGAAGTTTTTTGGAATCTTCTAGCTTGGTATAATTCACCAAATATTCCTCACTCTCTCCTTCTGGCCTGACACTTTCTACATTTTTCTTCATCACTCTTGGATGTCACTGAATACTGCTTACTCTGTGTCTGTTACTTATATCAGTCACTATCTAGGCAGCCTCAAAGTCATAAACTTCCTTCCCTGTCTTTTTATTTTTACTCAGCTTTATTTAGACTGCATTATTAATCTCATAATCTCACCAATACTGGGTAAACAGAGTAGATTAGTTAAAATACTATAGCTTAATTTCTAGTTAATAGTTTTATCACTGCCTACCTCAGTTCGTTCAGGTTACTTTGGAACACACTTGCTTCATATAAAATAAAAATAAATCAACCATCTAACTAAGCACTAGCTCTCCAATGAAGTGTAATATATGTAAATTACTATTTGCTTAAATGTGACTTCTAGTCAACACAAAATGAGATTATGGTAAGAGTAAAGGACGATGCATACGTAGCAGAGTACTTAGAATTTATGAAATGAACAGTTCTACAACATAAAAGAAACAGGAACCAAACTTATATTAAATGTGTCTGCTGTGTACTAGGTATTGTGCTAAGCCCTATATGCATTATTTTGCTTAATTCTCATAATACTGTGAGGTATAAACTATAGTGTTTATGTATTTGCTTCATTTGCTGTATTACCTGTAAGGGTTTATGTCCTTAGCCAATCAAGCTGAGTTGATCCAGTGTGTGTGCTTTGACTGGAATTCTAGGCAGACCTCTCAGTGAAAGGACGACCATGAAGTGTAACATGCCACAAATCTAGTGGGTATTTTGCTCTACTTTTGATTACTTAAATTCTGCTCATAGTTTTTTTTTTTTCCTGATTAATTAAAAGTCTCTTTTCCTTAGTAATTATTCCATAATATCTTATAGTTGTATACTAATTTAAAACTAAGAAAGAAAAAGCCTTCAAACATGTTAAATATATATTATCACAGCAATAATACATGGATTGATTATAGACTATATTCAGAACTTTTGTAGTACTAGATGGTCTTAAATGATAGTACATGTAGTCCCTTTCCCTTGAGGTAATTGTAGTCTAATGGAGTGTGTCAGCTAGGATGCTTTTGGCTACAAGTAACAGAAAACCTGACTCATGGCTTAAACAATGAAGAACCTTGTTATCTCCCATAATAGGAAGTTCAGAGGAAGGGTGAACTCCAGGGTTGGTTGATAAAGTAGCTCAGCAATGTCAACAAGGACTCAGGTTATTTCATTTCTTAGCTCTGCTTCACCCTCTGGCTCATGGAAAGATGAGCCACATTCTCTGTGTCATTGCCATTGTAGTCACATTTAAAAGAAAATGAGACATCTGATCTTACTGGTCTCCTTTTAGGGGGCAAAGACATCTATATTGGGAACTTCTTCAGCCATCTTTCCTTCATGGTGTAGGCTTCGATTGGGTCATTCACAAGCCCATCTCTAAACTAGTCACTATCAAGGGAAATGAGATCGCCGTGAGTTTATTTTTATTTTTTAAAGATTTTTAAGTAATCACCCAACATGGAACTCGAATTCATGACCTGAAGATCAAGAATCACATGCTCTACTGACTGAGCCAGCCAGGCGCTCCAAGATCATCATGAGGTTTTTTACTGACTGAGCCAGCCAGACACTCCAAGATCATCATGAGGTTTTTTTGTTTGTTTGTTGTTTGGGTTTTTTGATTTATTTATTTGAGAGAGAGAGCAAGAGAGCAGGAGGAAGGGCACAGGGGGAGAGAGAATCCTGAAGCAGACTCTCCACGATGACACAGGGCTTGACCCCAGGACCTTGAGATCATGACTTGAGCCAAGATCATGACCTGAGCTGAAATTAAGAGTCTGTTGCCTAACCAACTGAGCCGCCCAGATGCTCCAACATCACCATGAGTTTAAATGCCTGGGGTAAAATGGTTATTGAAGAATCAACTACAGGAACTACTACATGAGGAATTAAATGCCAAATATATCATTTTAAATTTTCTAGTGGACTCACTAAAAAAATTTAAAAAAGTAAACTTGATCTTAGTAATATATTTTATTTAACCTAATATATCTAAAGTATCACTTCAACATATAATCAACTTTTAAAATTATTGAGGTATCTGGCAGCCCGGGTGTCTCAGTGGTTTAGTGCTTGCCTTCAGCCCAGGGCGTGATCCTGGAGACCCGAGATTGGGTCCCACGTCAGGCTCCCTGCATGGAGCCTGCTTCTCCCTCTGCCTGTGTCTATGCCTCTGTGTGTGTGTGTGTATGTGTCATGAATAAATAAATAAAATCTTACAAAAATAAAATTATTGAGGTATTTGACCTTTCTTCAGATGTCTCATTTTGGACTAGCCACACTTCAGTGTTCAATAGCCACATGTGTTTTGCATTATGGTTTGCTCCCTGCCTTTGTCTCCAGTCTCATCCTTCACCATTTGCTCTGAAGCTAACTTCTACCCATACTTCATGTTCTGGCAGTTTTGATGTTCCATGTCTCATGCTGTCTTGCATCTGTAGCTTTGTACCTCTTCCTTCTGCTTGGGCATTCTCTCCTTGCTCATAAGAGGAACTTTAATTGTTGTATCATAAGATCTAACCACACTGTCACTCCAGTCAAAAGGCTCTCCCCAAACCAACTTTCCACATTATTGTTGTTACACTTATCAAACTGTCTTCCCATCGTTTTTCATATTAGTCTACCCCGCTGGGCAGTGACTTCTGTGAGGAACAGGACAGTGTCATATTCACCTTAATATTCTCCAGGTGTATGCTCTGACGCAGAGGCGACGCTCAATTCATGTTTATAGGATGGGATTGAATTGAATTTCGAAGACAATGAGATTAACTTGGATTTGGTAGAACTCATTTGGTAGAATTAGTGAGAGAAATACAACCTTTGTCCCAGTATGCTTTCTCTCATGGTGGCCTTCTAAGGACATTATTTGTGAAATCATTCTGGTACCCACATGTGTAGAACTCAGAGTATTTACATAGTCTGAGCATATGTATCTGTCACTAGGAATCCATCATATATTTCCATTAATTCTCTCACTGATCTGTTTGTAACCTTTAATTTGTCTAACCTAACACACATATGCCTACGACCTTCTCAGTGTCCTGAAAGTTCCAGGGCCTGCCTCCTGATTCTGCATTCCATAGTGTAGTACACAAGTCAGTATCCACTGAATCCTGTCATTTCGTGTTCTGAGACTGCAGTCCTCAGAATCTAAAGAGGCATGAACTTCATAGGTTTGAGCAATGATTACCTAAGACAAGTAAAGCTTTTTATTAATATGATAAGGACACCCTTAAGTGGCATTATATAATAACAGACCCCATAGCATCATCCCAGAGGTATCTGTAATAGAGTTCTGGCATTCTTTGTATTACATAAATTCAACGTGAGTTTTGGAACTTTAGCTGTTTTACTTGCTCCCCATATCAAGCCACAGTGCTGAGTGCCATGGGGTGTTGACAGACCTTTCTGTACAATCACTGACATTGGCAGCTTCTCTGGGATCCTGTAGCTGCCAGAATTCAAAAGGTAACTTGATTTTCATTTACTTTTTATGAAACAGGATGCTAAGAGTGATATTAGAAAGGCACATCAACTTTAATGTTTGAGAAATTGCTTTCACATTTCCTGATTTTTTTTTTCATATTGAAATATTTCAAAATATTTCCCCTACTTGAAACATACCCCGTGAGTATAGGACTAAAATTTCTTCTTCTGACTTTGAACTTTATCATATGACATTCTCGTTTTACACAAATATATATTATAGTTAAGGAATTTAACCATATCTTTTTTTCTTTACATTTTATGTTTCAGTAATTATCCCAATAGTTTACATAGTGTTTTGTTTTTGTTTTTTGTTTTTCTTTGAGATATAATTGACATATAACACTGTATTAGTTCTAAGTGTACAACATTTTATATAAAATGATTACCATAGTAAGTTTAGTTAACATCTATCACCACACATAGTTACAAATTCAGTCATATCTTCAAACAAAACATTTCAGTAGAAAGTCACTAGGAACAGCTTCTCACACTGGATAGTTAATTCTTATTGATGGACTAGAATAGCAGTCAGCAAACTATGGCCTGCAAGCCAAATCCAGCCTACCACCTGAATTAAGAATGGTTTTTAGATTTTGAAATGATGGAGACAAGATCAAAAGAGTACTATTTCATGACATTTGAGAATTACATGGAACTCAGATTTTAGTACCTATAAATAACGTTTGATTGGAACTTAGTCATGCTCATTCATTAAGGTATTATGGAATGGCCACTTTCACTCCACAGCAGCAGAGATGGGTGGTTATAAAAGAGACGGTATTGCCTGCAAAGCCTAAATTACTTACCATCTGCCCCTTTATAGAAAAAATATGCTAGTCTATTCCAGGACTAGAAGGAAGAAACATTAGACATCCACCTTTTGAATTTTGTATCAAATGGTTATTTTCTACATGGTCATTCAGAGTTCATTCTTTTTTAGAACGGAGCCAGTTTTCTAGAAATACTTCCCATATTATAGCATAGTTAGACTTGACTGTGAATTTTGGATATATTTACTGTACAATGGAAATCAATTTTATCCTCTAAAGGAATAAGTCTTTCTTCATCAGTAATCATCAGAGCATTGAAAGAAAGTTACTTTTGTCTCCTTTCGAAATCCTGTTTAGAAACACTTCATAGCTGGACTTTTTTTTTTTTTTTAAGTAGTAGGGACTATTCTCTTGTTTCCATAGTGATCTTTCACTTCTTTCAATTCAGATGTATAGGCAGTTTCTAGAACCAACAGTGAGTTATAGGGGAAGGTAGTGGGAAGACTAAATATATATTTTATAACTGACTCATGATTTCATTTATGCTTAGTATAGCATGACCACATTTCTAAGAGGTTGCATATATCCAGTGATATTGTGCACACAAGTGACTTATTAACTTGACCTATAAAATAATTTTGGACTATAGTCAAAACCCATTCTTTCTCCCACATTTTCCTGAAGTGATGAATAACAGCTATTTTAATCAACAGAATGTGTGAAATTTTAAGTTTCAAGAAACCTCACTTTTCTCAACTACACTAAAAAAGATTTTTAGGATGGTTACTTGACCTGTACCCCAGCTTACCTGTAGTTCAGTATTTCACAACATATTAACCCTTTGAAGATAATTTCAGAACCAAAAATACTTTCTATTATTCTCCCTAATAAGCTTTGTTCAATTTGACACCTAGATACATACTCCATGTCAGTAGTTTCTTAATTTTAATTCAGTATTCTAATTTTATATTATTGGAGTAGGAACTTAATATTTCTACTGTTCTGTAGATCTATATGTTTGAAGTTGATTTGAAGATCATTGGGGAAATATTCTACAAACCTTTCTGTTAACAGTTCATACTAATGAATCATAACCAGATACATTATTAAAACAATAAATACCATATGTATATAATTGGCTAAATGGATGTGAAAGTTATAGTGGAAAACTGTTGCCTATATAGACTTTTTTAAAGTGACGATCAATGGAATATAGCTCCCTAGGCCACAGATTTGAGAGCATTATTGCCCACTGGAGGTCACTTTTATAACCTAAAGAGTATTACCTTCCTCGTAAACTCAAATTATGGTGTTGTGTATGATTTATTATACTATTTAAAACTGAAAAACAGAAACCTTCTCTCTCTTAGTAACACCCCTTCAATTAAGTCATGCCTCTCCCCATTTCCAATTTTTTTTTAGACAAACCAGTTATTTTTCAGAATATTCAGTTTTATTCTTTAATTGCTGCAAGTTATTTGGCCTGCTTTCTTTGTTTCTAAGTTGGCAGCCAATGCCTTTCCAGATCACATATTTTTAAAATACCCTTTAGTTAAATTGCTTCTCTTTGCATCCTCTGATGAAAGAATTTGAAGACAGATTTAAGCCCCGAAATATTTAGCATATCTGAAATTAATCAGAGTCAACATAATGATAAAAAATGTCTGTTACCCTTCATAGGCAATACCTGGTACCTTTGATAAGAAGTGTCACCATTCTACCAAGACCCACACTTAAATTTCTCACTCTGAAGGACTAATATGCCAGTAGGCTTCCCACCTGGTTTACCTAACCTCATATGCAGAGAGAGGTCATGCCTTCACATAGGTTCTTGCTGTAAAAGGAAACATAATAAGAAATTTTTCAGCTCAGGGACAGATTTGCTTGGCTGTCAGAGTTTCTGTTTTGCTGATACATTTCTACTTCCTAGGCCACTATGTGCTGGTCTCCTTACCTAGCATATCCTTACTATCTTTTTGACTGAACCTTGAACTCCGACTCTTGGTTACTTAGCTCCTCTCTGCTCTGTTGGTTTGTCTTGACCTACTAGTACTTTTGTTCTGTTTGATTTTGTGCTGCCTAACTGACCCTTAACATTGGCTTCTGACTGTTGTCTGTCCTTCTCTGTTGTTCTTATATTGCTCTTCAAATCCAAAAGTGCCTATGATTTACAGAAGTCCATTTTATAGGTATTATATTCTACAGTCATTATAAAATTGAGAGAATTATCAATTGACTTGTTGATGGGACTGATAGTCTGTGTCCTCTGATATAAGTATATATGTTAAAATGTTCAAAAACTTTCATACTACTTGGTAAATAGTTACTGCCCCATATTTCACCCATCATGGCCTCATGTCTAGGACCTATAGGACCTCCCCATGATCTAGGAACTAATGGATCGTTTCTTGGGCCAACAGGAGTTTCCAGGACTGTTTTGTTGTTTGGTTTTATTGATTGTGTTCATGCCACACAAATTATTAAAAATGTTAAAAATATCACTTCTTTCAGAAATATATGTAAGAGTAAAGTTCTTCAAGGGGAAGGCATAGAGACATCTTGAAGTGATTATTTTTCTTAAAAGATTTTTGAAAATTTCCATAGGAAATTAAGAAGCATTTTATTAATTCAGCAATCATGTACTAAGCATGTCCATCACTGTACTAAGTAGTAAGAACTATTTCCAATTTTGTAAACTGGGAAAGCCCTCATATTGGGTATAATCAAAAGTTGGAAATGGTATATGTGGGAAGTCTCTGTACTTTCTGTTCAATTTTACTGTGAACCTAAAATGCTCTTTAAAAAATCCATTTAAAAGGGAAAAAATATTGAAGAAACAACAGAACACATACAGAAACAATCGAGGACTGATTACAAGGTGACATGATCAATGTCAGAAATGTTGACAAAATCTATATATGTATGAATATTGAAAATCTGTGGAATACCAAAGTGATCAAGAGCAGAAGAGTTCACCTGATTAAGCTGCTTTTAGGAATTGATGGACCAAAAATTGGAAGACAAATCATAAGGGAAAACAACGTAAGAAAAATTAGAAATGTGGAACTTGCAAAAGAATATGTGGGGAAAGAAAAACTCAACTTGGTGGGAGTTCCAGGAATAAATGATGTTGCATAAGATAAATTCAGTCATTTTGACAGCCAGGTTAAGCAGTATGAATTTTATGCTTTTTGCAGCAAAGAACCATTCTTTAGTCAGTAATAAGGGATATGATTTGCTGATATCTGTAAGATCAGTTAGTAGCCAGATGCAGAATTGATTGTGGTGAGGATGAAAGCTTCTATCATAGTAATTCAGGAATGAATGGGTGCTGGTTATCTTGAGTGTGTCTCTAAAAATGCCAAGAAAATATCTCTCTCAGAGACACATTGCATAAAAAGAATCAGCAGACCTTGGTGACCAGCTGAGTATGACAAAGAAACAGAGCAATTAAAAATAGCTGTAGACACACTACCAATGCAGCAGAATGAGAGCTGGACAGTTGTTTTCAAAAAGCAACAGTGAAACTAGACAAAATTATCAAAAAGAGCAATTTTAGGACTCTGGAAATTGACCAAAAGCACTCAACAAATTTATTCATGGAAAAGCATTTATTCATGGAAAAACTAGTGGACTTCAGGTAAGAAAAGTACGATTCTGTGGTGTTCCTGTCTTGAGCTGCTCCCATGCCCCACCTACAGGCTCAGTCAGCATAGTAGTTCTAGAAGGATGAGGAAAGCCATGAAAACCAGCAGTTTCACTGGACGAATGACATCATTTGATTGAAAGTGGAATGTGAGAGACACCTGGGTGGCTCAGTTGGTTGAGTATATGCCTTTGGATCAGGTCGTGATCCCAGAATCCTGGGATTGAGCTCCATGTCGGGCTTCCTGCTGAGTGGAGAACATGCTTCTCCCTCTCCTTCTGCCTGCTGCTCCCCCTGCTTGTGTGCTCTCTCTATCAAATAAATAAAATATTAAAAAACAAACAAACAGTGGAATATGACATCCTATGCCCATAGGCATTGTGAATAACAGTAGACATCTTGGTGGCAAATAAATAGGAGAGGCTAGCTAGCAGCTCAGTAAACCTGAGGTTATAGTCTGGGTTGGGGTCAACAACAAACCAACAGACTAGACAGAAATTTACCAAGATTTGGGAAATGGTGTAGTGAAAGGGACTTTGATAAACCAACACGTATTCCTGGCTGATCAACAGGGTTCATACACTTGCATGAGAGACCAGAGAAGGAAGCTCTCTATATATCCCTTGCTGCACATGGAATTCTGCACATAGGCAGAGGAGATGCAAGAGGGTCTGGCAGAAAGTCAATGTGAGAGAGACTTGAGAACTCCTTGAGGTTTGAATGAGTTCCCCAACCCAAACACAGCTCCATTGGCAATGTAGAAGCTTTATTAATTTATTGTGTTTGATCACAATTACTAATAAATAATTGACTTTATTGACTAATAATTGACTAATATAATTAAAGACTGTAGCAAAGGCAAAAGAAAAAAAATAAAATACATGCAGCTTAGAATAGAAGAAACAAAATTGTCTTTATTTGTAGGTGACATGATCCTTCCTGTATTAGGAAAATCCTAAGAAATCAATACATATACACACATACAAAAAACACCTATTAGAACTTAAAAACAGGTTCCTAAAGTTTTAGGATACAAATAAATATTTAAAAATCAATTGTATAGGGGATCCCTGGGTGGCTCAGCGGTTTAGCACCTGCCTTTGGCCCAGGGCATGATCCTGGAGTCCCGGGATCGAGTCCCACATCGGGCTCCCTGCATGGAGCCTGCTTCTCCCTCTGCCTGTGTCTCTGCCTCTCTCTCTCTCTCTCTCTCTCTGTCTCTCATTAATAAATAAAATCTTTTAAAAATAAAAAAGGCTTTTACATTGAAAGCTACAGAACATTACTGAAAAGCTAAACATCTAAATATACGAGACACTCAACATTCATGGATTAGACGACCCATTATTGTTAAGTTGCCACTGTCCCTTGAATTGACCTATAAGGTCGATACATTGTCTATCAAAATCCCAGGAGGGATTTCATTTTGTTTTGTTTTGTTTTGTTTTGCTTTTAGAAATTGACAAGCTGATCTTAAATTCAATGGAAATGCAAAGGGTCCAGAACAGTTCAAACAATTTTGAAGGGGAAGAACAAAATTGGAAGACATACACTACTCAATTTCAAATTTTTACTATAAAACTACATATTCCAGTTAGTGGCATGAGGATAGACATGTAGGTGGATGGAACAGAATCAAATGGAACAGTCCAGAAATAAACCTTTATATTTAAATTCAATATATTTTCCACAAATGTGCCAAGGAAATTAAGTGGGAAAGCATTGTTTCTTTCCAAGACATGGTACTGGGAGAATTATATATCCATATGAAAAATATGAATTTAGAGTCTTAACCATATACAAAACTAATTTAAAATTACAATAGACTTAACTGCAAATCCTAAAAATGTAAAACTTCTGTAAGAATCATAGGAGAAATTTCATGACCTTGGTTGGGCAAAAATTTAGGTTCAGCACCAAAAGCATAATCCATAAAAGAAGAAATTAGTAAATTGGACTTTGTCAAAATGTAAAACTTTTGTCTTGCAAAAGACACCATTCAGAAGAAGAAAAGGAGGCACCTGGGTGGCTCAGTTAGTTGAGCGTCTGCCTTTGGCTCCAGTCATGATCTCAAGGTCCTGAGATTGGACCCCTCATTGGGCTCCTTGCTCAGTGGGGAGCCAGTTTGTTTCTCTGCGCCCCCTCCCCACTTGTTCTCTCTCTCTCTCTTTCTCTCTCTCGCAAATAAAGGAAAAGAAAAAGGCACTGACTAGAAGAAACTTTATAAATCATGTATCTGCTAAATTTCTTGTGGCTACAAATATACAAAGAGCTCTTATGAACACTATAATAAGGCACTCAATTAAAATGGATAATGATATGAGTAGACAGTTCATCAAAGAAAATGTTATGATTGGCTAATAAACACCTAAGAAGATGCTCAACGTCATCAGCCATCGGGAAATGCAAAGTAAAATCACAATGAGATACAACTTCACACCCACTAAGATGGTTATACTAAAAAAGGTGGAAAATAACAAATGTTGACAAGATGTGGAGAAACCGAAACCTTCATGGATTGCAGGTGGGGATGTAAAATTGTATGGCCACTTTGGAAAATAATCTGGCAACTTCTTAAGCTAAATTTACCGCATGATCCAGCAATTCTACTTTTATATCTACTACCAAGAAAAATTAACGTATTTTACACAAAGACTCCTATGTGAATATTCATAATAGCCCAAAACTGGAAACAATCTGAATGCCCCCTAACCGGTGAATGGATAAAAAGTATGATATATCCACACAATAAAATACTATTTAGCAATAAAAAGGAATGAACTGACATATTCTACAACAAAGAACCTCAAAAACATGCTATATGAAAGACACCAGTCACAAGAGACTACATATTGTACCATCCTGTTTATATAAAGTTTCCAGAAAAGGCAAATAATCTTTAAAGACAGAAAGCAGATTGGTGGTTGCCTTGGGCTGGGAATGGGAGGAGGAAATGACTGCACATGGACACAGAATTTTGCAGTGACAAATGTTCTAAGACTAGATTGTGTACAACTTTCTAAGTTTACCAAAACTATTTGTAAACTATTTGCAATAGATTAACCTTAGGGTATATAAATTATACCTCAGTAAGGGTGTTCAAAGCCACCCTGACAAGCTTCAAAGCCTGAGACCAAGAGGATTAGAAAACCATTTATGATCATGGAAATTTTGGTAAGAAATCATTTGTTTGGATCCAGAAACTCAAGAAACTCCAGCAAACTCTGTGAAGACTGGGTTTTGTTTTGTTTTGTTTTGTTTTTCCTATTTTGACACAGCTTACAACAGAGAACCAGACATCATCATGCATTTCCAGGCCCAAGAATTGCACTCTCTACTTGGTCCTCAGCCCTCTTCATCCCCGTATGTACCTCAAGGCTGAGGACTTGAGCTTGATACTTTTTCCAACCTCTTTTGCCTCTTATTTCCAATTTTCTTAGCTTCAGCTTTGTGACCTGCCTCAAATTTCCTATGTTCCTGACCTCAATTCCTGTTAATTATTATTGCTCCACCCTAACTCTTGATCATCATGTTTCCTCCTGCCCAGCCCAGTAAACTGATCCTGACTTCTGATTGTTTCCTTTGCTTAACTTGTTTCATTAATTTTTACATACTTAAAAAAAAAATATCTCTGCCGCGTTTAACCCTAGACTACACTCTAGTTCTGGTTAGGCCTGCCACACTGGTTCAAAAGAAAACTCATCCTTCTCTTGGAGGATCATGATTTAGGTTTTTGACATTTTACATGTCAGTTCCAGAGGTGATACTCAGATAACTAAAGAGTTGAGGTCAGAGTCACAATGAGAAATTAGGGCTAAAGGTATAAATTTGATCCCCCTATAAGCACAAAATACAGGAATTAACCAAAATACACACTTTGTGAAATGCTGCAAGGTAAGGCGATGCAGAACCATTGGAAACCAGGAAAGGTTTTGGGTTTTTTCCAGAGTTACAAGTTAAAAATATATACAGAAATGATTTATCTTCCCTTCAATTATCTAGGTTAATCATTGTAGTGAAAACTAACTGCTTAAAGGGAAACCAACAGATATGGAACAAGGCTAGTTTGAAAAAATCACTTAAGGTTATAAAAAAAATTCATCCGATAACCTTGATGTGAAAGAAATGTTTAATCATTTTCTAGTAAGAAGCTGACTTCTGTTCTTAGGTCTTATACAAAACACGAACCCAACTATGAAACTGCCTCCCCCACTAGGTGGCAAAAGTAAGCTGCTGGAGAGAAAGAAAACAACAGGACTTTTGTGCCCTCCTATGTCACTTCTTCCTAAATGATGTGACCTTAAAACTATCATTTTGAAAAATTCAAACACTGTATCCAGTTGAAATATACAGTCTGTGTAGTACCTACACTTTCCTGTAAAATAGAGGAAGGAAGGATGAAGATATACCTTGTGTTGATTTTTGGTAACAAAGACTTAAGTTTGGGGACACACTATAAAATACTTAAATATTTACATAAAATACTAAAGAGAAAATTACCCTGGCCACTCACAATTTCGTCCCAAAATTTTTTGAGAAATACTATTGAAGCCTGAACTAAATTTTACCAACTTTGTAAGCCACTATATCTGGTAGTACCTGATAGGAAGTTATCAGAAGTCCTAATTTAAACTAATACCAATCACTGCAGATTGCTCTCCCCTCTGGGCTTGCATGAATATAAAAGGTTTCTGGAGGTCTGATTAATTTTGGGGGCCTTGGAATACACTTCAAGATAGCCTGAGACAAAATAGCCTGTTCAAAGTGTGCTATTTAAAGGTTTTCTTTATGAGGGTCACCAAGTATTAGTTCACTTTTATTTTTTAATATTAACATTAGTAGTATTTTCCCTTCTATTAGGAGTATTTTTTCTTTCTTTTTATGTGGGTTTTACTTTATCCTTTTGCCTCCAGATATCTTTGGAAAAGTAGCAGACGACTGCTTTAATTCTGAAAGGAACAGACCCCCTCCCTCAGGTTTGTAAGCCCAAGCCAGAACCACCAGACAGTCACAGAGTTTCCCTGCAGCTCTCGTCCTTCAAAACCAGAAACAGTATAAAGTTAGGGGGGACAGTGCTCAAATCTCAGCCAAAAGGCACATTTTAAAATCTCTTCCTCTCAAGTACATGCTCAGGTATCCACGGTGCATCACTTGTCCAAGTGTTCTTTTTTTAATAGTCTAATTGAAGAGCAGCCAGTCATTTATTCATCCTTTCAACAAATATTTATTCAGTATCTCTATGTGCCAGGAAGAAAGAAAAAAAGAAAGAAAAGAAAGGAAGAGAAAGAAAGAAGAAACACTGTTGCTTTTGAAACTAGAGGCAAGGTGCTTGGGTGTTTTGTTGTTGTTCTAGATGAGTAACTTTCAGATTGTGACTCACGGTTTAGGTCAGTTCCATGAAAGGAAACCCTATTTTATTCATTCTTCCATTACAGTCTTCTCAATTTATGTAGAAGATAGAACTCTGAGCAGAGAATCATGTATCATCTCAGGAAATGAGCCTCGCTATGACTTTAAGCCTCATTGATTTGGAGGTTTTAAAATTTGACCACTTATATAGGGTAGTAAGGGATATATTAAGCAAAACTTCATTATAAAGCACTTCAGTGTACCACGTATTCATTTTTGTTTTATGCCAAATGATGTCCCCCACGCACGCTTTCATATGCAGTATATCTTTTTCACCATTACAAAGAAACCTATCATTCAGGGCCTATTGCCTAGTCCCTGGCATCAGTATTGTTATGGGCTTCTACTGTCTCATTTTATGAATGAGGCTGATCTCTAGTCTCACCTCCAATTGAATTTATAATTGAGAGATTAATCATTTCTATTGTTTGCTTTGGAGAGGAGATTACAGGCAGTAACAGTTCTTGCCACTGGTTTCTACAGTGACTGCTCAAGGAAGAATAAATCCAGAATAAAAGATTATGATTACATAAAACTTAATTCATTCAATAAACCTTTATTGAATGTCTGCCGCATACAAGGCAGTGTGACAATATATGGGTCAATGGATCTGAAGATGTGTGTGTAGAAAATGGATGCTCCCCCTGAGGAGTGATCTACCATGGTTAGAAGAAAATCCATAATGCAAATGAAAGATCACTGGCCTATGAGAAATATAAGCAAAATGTTTAAGGAATTTTGAGGACAGGGCAGGGAAGTTTTGGGCTAAGAAAATTTTATGCAGGAGATGGCCTTCTCTGTTGAAGGTGAAGCATGAACCGGATTTCCCTCTAGTCAATAGAGAAAAGGGCGTCTAGTAAAAGGCCTTTGGTCTGGCTGCAGGGCTAACAAGAGCTCAGGCTCTGGGGAGGGAGGAGTGAGCCTTGTTCAGTGGACAGAACTCTGGTTGAAATACAGCCATAGTCTTTAGATATTGTGAGAACAAGGACTAGAACGAGAGAGAGAGATCAGACTGTGAAGGTCTTGGAAGGCAAGACAAAGAATTTGGAGTCCACCCAGTGGGTCATGAGAAGCCATGAAAATCTGTACATATGCAAAGCAGTTATGACTAAAGTACTGACTGGCATAGGACACATATGATTACATTAAGCAAGAAATAATTTAGCACATTAATTTGAGACATATCTTTTTTTAATTCTAAAATTCTATGGCATAAACAATATAATACTGCCCTCTTGATAATATAACATTATATCACTCAGATCAATTAGTTTATTTCTTTAATTGGGAACATATATCCTAAAATACTATGCAGTGCAGGAAAATCCTACTGCAACATCATGGCTATTCTGCTGCACCTGAATGCTTTGCCAGAAAATAATTTCTAATTTTAAGAAAATATTTTTCACAAATCAGGTAATCAGGTCTTTTGAATACCATTGGAAGGAACCCGAAGAATCGTATCCTGTGTGCCACTTCTGGACACTGCACCCACCCCACCCCACAGTGGCTATAGAAATGGAAACCCCTTCTTTCTTTTTCCTTTGTGGAATAATTGGTACTTTCCCAGGATTAGCTGCTCCTGGAGAAGAAACAACAGATAATTGAAAACGTCTTATTTACATTTATATTTTGTTTGACATTTGTGGGCCAAAAGACAAACTGCAAATGGCCTTGGTCAGAAACAATAATCTTATTAAACATACTTTTGGAAATACTCATTGGGTTTTATATATATATACATACATATATATATTTTTTTTCCATTTAGGCTGGAATTGTGGATTCCATGATAGGTAACGGAGAACAAAGAACGAAGTCAAAGGTTCTCTCCCTGGAAAAATATGTTAAACATTATAATAGAATTTGTTCAGGAAACTGACCTAAGCCTTTACCTTTAGAAGTTTAGAGCCTGGGAAATGTTTTACTTATCCTTGCTGAGGAAGATTTATAGAGAAGTAAAATGTACTAGTATCCCTCTTTCGTAGATAAGGCATCTGGAGTGTGTGTATATGGAATGGATAACATAATAGCAACAAGTGTAATCGATATTTAAAAGTTTTAAGACATTGAATATAAATACACAATTCTAAAATAGGTCATACTTTGCCATTAATATCTATTTTCTGGATTTAGGTTATATTTCCACTTAAAAGGTAATGTTATTCAAGATAAATTTTTAAGACCTAAGGTACTTAGTTCTCATTAAATAACATTTTAATGAGAGTTCAACACTTTTATTTAGTAAATATCCAACTGGGAAGGTTTCCGCATTTTCTTTTTTTTAGTAGGAGAGTTTGCACAAAAGGAGTGTTTTCTTATTATCAAATTAGTTACTTTGAAGTATCCGGCAGATTACATCAGTCTCTTATTTGAATTGGGACTACAAGAAGACATCTATTGTACATCATTAGTGATGCATTAAATTGGTTATTTATGTTTTAAAATCTAAGCATAGTAGAATCTTTTGTGTTTGCCTTCGAAGATTGCTGTTATAATAAAACATTTTGAAATGAGTAAAGTTGTCCTTTTGGTTCAGTTAACGCATCACTGGAGAACCTAAAGATTTTAGTCCCCAACCACCCATCTCCTAGTTTAGTAGGAAGTGAGAAAACCACAAATATCTTTATATTTTAAGGAAAAATGTTACAGATCATTTGTATAATCACTTTATATTCACAGTTCAGAAAATAATAAAAGAGGGACGCCTGGGTAGCTCAGCGGTTGAGCATCTGCCTTCGGCCCAGGGTGTGATCCTGGAGTTCTGGGATCGAGTCCCGCATCAGGTTCCCTGCATGAAGCCTACTTCTCCCTCTGCCTGTGTCTCCGCCTCTCTCTCTGGGTCTCTCACGAATAAATAAATAAAATCTTTAAAAGAAAACAAAGAAAAGAATAAAAGAATTGTTGGTCACATCACTGGTCTCAAGCTTAAGTTTTCTAAACATTTGAACATAATAAGATAAAATATACTGTGCTATTTTATCATGATCTTATATTATTGTAGTGGTCTGTTCTTGTGACCAGTAAGATTATGTAGTTATAATATTATTATAATTATATATTAGTATATTATATATTATAATTATATATTATTGCCTTTATTATAACTACATAATATAATTATTATAACTACATAATACTATATTATAAAATAGTTATTATAAAGTTTATAATTGGAATTGTAACTAAAGTATATATTGGAAATCTTGTTTTCAAGCTTCTACTTAAAAAAATTTGTACAAATGATGAAAAGCAGAGGACCAATAATATTTTTTTACTGATCACTGGCAGAAATTAGTATATTTGGCTAAAAGTTTCCCACAATATGTTTTGTAATCCAGTACTAGGAATGGTTAAAACTGTTTGTTTAGTGACTAAATATATAGTAAGCCATATTAGCTGGACCAGTAGACTGGCAGAGAATGGATCTCATGCTTTTTTTGAATCCCTTATAGTACTAGATATATATATATTGAAATATATGTATATTTCAATAATGACTGTTAACCATAACCTCACCTCTAAATTCCCTGAGAAAATAAAGGATAAATAAAATAAGACATGGAGTCCCAGCTTCAGAGCAATTCATAAGACCACCTCCTTTACCTAAACACTACTTGCCTTGGACTAAGAGGTATTACACTTCTGATTAAAGTTACCGCTACCTCTGTGGTCTAGAGTCCATCTTCTGGGATATTCTGCTCTTCTAGGACTTTGTTTCCCAACAGTTGCCATCTGCCTGTATCTTATTCTCTAATGTCTTCTCTCCCTCAATTTAAAAATATCCCCTTCATTCTAAAGTCTTCCCCCTCCATTATACCTTCCTTTCTGAGCTATTATATTATTTTCTTCTTTTTCTCTATTGCCAAACTATTTCCACTTACTCGTCTCTTACTTACTGGTATATAGTGCAAAGGAATACAGTACGATTTTTATCCTAATCACACTATAGTTGCCCTGGCCATGGTCACCATTGTGCTAATAATTGCCAAATACCAGGGCCTAAACTCATCCCTCATCCTAGTTGACCTTTATTGCCTTATTGCTTCCCTCCTTTGTGAAACCCTCTTCTGCCTTGATTTAATCTTTTTCTTTTGACTTCTTGTCTTCTGGGGGCCCCTTACATGCTGCTGTACCTAAGTTTTATCCTGAGGGCTGAGATGTCTAAAATCTGTAGTGCAGATTAGCAAGCTGGAAACATGGGCAGAGTTGTTACGATCTTTAGTATGAAATGTATAGGGCAACTGGCAGTATGGAAATTCAAGCAGAATTTCTGTGTTATGGTCTTGAGGCAGAATTCCTTCTCTGGGAAACTTTAGTTTGCTTGTAAGATGTTCAACTGGTTGGATAAGGCCCACCCACATTATCAAGGATATTCCCCTTTGCTTAAAGTCAGTTGATTTAAAAACGTCAATTAAATTTACAAAATACCCTTATAGCAACATCTGAGCTGGTATTTGGCCAAGCAACTGGGCACCACAGTCCAACCAGGTTGACACATAAAGTTGACCATCACATTCTCTAACCAGCTCTAGGCTTATGTTTCCTGGGATAGTTGGAGGACATATAGGTTGAGATTTGACACGTGGTTCTTGTGCTCAACAGTCTGGGTTACCTTGGGCAAGTTTCTTAATCTCCCCAAATAGCAATTCCTTTGTTTTCATAATTATTGGTCTGTTTGTTTTCATGACATATTTATTCTTTTTGTATCAGTCCCATGCCTTTCATAATGCTGGTGACATAAATACTTGATGAATGGATGCAGTGCATAATGAATGAAAGCAGGAAAAAGATTTGAAAATTTTTAAAAATATTTTGTTTTTAACTAATCCCTACCCTCATTTGGGGGCCTTGAAGCCACAATCCCAAGATCCAGAACCACACACTCCACTGACAGAGCCAGCCAGACACCTCAAGATTTGGGTTTTGAAGTCACCCAAATGGAGAACTAAGATTCAGACTTCAAAATCAAATTATAACTTTTTACTAAAGATTTCTTTAGTTAAAAAAAAAATACACGTACCTACATAACATATGCATTGTGTGTGTGTTTATTTATAGAATGAATGCAGCCACAGTATTTACACAGATATATATTGTACAGTTTATGTCTTCTGTGGCCGTTCATGCAACAAACATTGAACAACTCCAAAGTGCCAGGCAGTCCACTAGGTATAGGCCACATAACATTAAGAGTCTCCCTGAATTTACTTTTATTACTCTCTTCACTGGCTTCAGTAATAAATGTTTACATTTTTCTTCAGAAACAAGACAGTAGTATGTATCACACTGGCTCTGCTGAATTCTCCTTAAGTAATACAAATCAGGTAGAAAGTTGACTTCAAATAACATGATTTTATCTGAGAGGAAAATTTACAAACACAACATATGTTGTGTTAGCATATGTTATGCTAATTATTAAGGGATCAAATATGTTGTTATGTTGCCCCCTCTAAATAAGAATTAATATCAGTTTTCACTATATATAATGTTGAAATACATTTTAGAGATTTTCAGAAACGCTTCTTGTATTTTGACAAAGCATGTGAAATGTTAATTATTAACTTTTTAAAATAAGATTTCTGTTATACAATGGTTTATAATGATACAAAAACACTTGAGTGTGCTATTATTTTTATAAATCTGAGGGGAAAAAGAAGGTTCCAAAGATTACAGTAATATCAGACAATACCTTTATATAATTTTTGTAAAGTTTGGTATAGCAAACTCATAAGCTAATTGAGATGATGTACAATTGTACCTGGAGATAGATAACTTGCAGGAGTCTGTCACAAGTATAATTGATAATTGAAAAGTTGTCCTGTGATGCAAGCAGGTTCTACCCGAGTCTTTAAATTACTAAGGTGTGCAACATAGCTAATGGTTTATCCATTTTTCTCCATTAGAATCTATCATCACCTGTTTTTTTTTTTAATTTTTATTTATTATTTATGATAGTCACACACAGAGAGAGAGAGAGGCAGAGACACAGGCAGAGGGAGAAGCAGGCTCCATGCACCGGGAGCCCGACGTGGGATTCGATCCCGGGTTTCCAGGATCGCGCCCTGGGCCAAAGGCAGGCGCCAAACCGCTGCGCCACCCAGGGATCCCTATCATCACCTGTTTTAATGAGCATGGCCTTCCCCAGTAATAGGCTGCCATGAATTGATAATGATATCTGTTATTAAACATTGATTTGCTTATGGTGTGGTTCACTAATATAAAAACTATTTCATATCATTTAGACTTTTCATTTCATTTAGACTAAAGGAAACAAAGCAGAAAATTAAATAGACTTAGTCACTGTAGGAGTAACTTTGAATGTTTATTCATTTGAAAACAGTCCTATGATTCTTAGGATTACGTAAAGACCTAAGCTTCAGATGTAGGTCAAATCTGCATCATATAATATGAAATGGGGACTTGGCGATTATTTAATAGACATAAACCACTTTAATAGAGTAATCCACCCTTTGGGATTGAATTCAGGAAATAGTTGCCAGTTCTTTACTTCTTAATGATTGTTAAGTGTTCGGAGAAATCATCCCCAGTTTAAAAATGCCCGATAAGATAGGAAAGTAACAAATCTTTCCTGATGAAAGTAGACCTCTCATGGAAGCATTGAATCTATAATTTTCATATCCTTGGCTGAATTTTATGTGATTTCTATTAATATATTAATTTTGACAATAGAGTAATAGTAGAGCTTTTAAATAGTAGTAGAGTTTTTAAAACTGAAAGAACTCTTAGCAACTGTCTGGATCTCTGCTGTCCAATATGTTAACCATTAGCCACATGTAGCTACTGAGCACTTGAAAGGTGTCTAGTCCAAACTGGATACATGCTGTAGGTACAAAATACACACAGATTTCAAAGACTTAATACCCCTCCACCAAAGTATAGAATCTCATTAATTATTTTATTGATTAAATATTGAAATGATAATATTTGGCATATATTGCATTAAATAAAAAATTATTAAAATTAATTTCATCTGTTTCTCTTTACTTTTAAATGTAGCTGTAAAAATTACATATGTAGCCCACATTATATTCCTGTTGGACTGTGCTGGTTTAGATCAACACTTATTTTAAAGATGAGGAAATTGAAACTCAAAAAGGTGAAAGGATTACCCAAACTTGCACAGCTTATGAACGCCAGAGCTGAAACTCAAACCCAGGCTTTCTGATACCGACACAGTTCTTTCCATTCTAGCTTACTTCTTTCAAATATAGCAGTTAAACACAGAGACACACACATTCCAGAGTGTATACGTCTAAGTACTGGTTCCTCCAAAGTGGCCATGTTAGCATCTTGGGAGGCAATGTATGTTTATTTTAGTGATATATTTAAGTTTCCACTTTCAGAAATGTCTTCAGAATTTTCCAAACATTCTTTTGGTAGCAACTTTATCACTTTTTGTGGTGGCTTTGATTCCTAGAAATAACTATAAGTCATTTGGAGATGTCAGCTAAGTAGCATTGTGTCTGAAATTGTGGTCATAAAAGAAGGCAACTTTGTGTGTGTGTGTGTGTGTGTGTGTGTGTGTGTGTGAGAGAGAGAGAGAGAGAGAGAGAAGACACACACATTCACACAGTCTTGTGAAAGACAGTTCCAAAATGGAATTCCACACTTTATTAATTGTTGATTTCCCAGATGAATATTAATAAGACAGTACTCATTTGTATACATAATTTCTGAAATATTTTAATCATTGTTATTTTATAGTCACATTTTTCATTAGATAAACCCAAGAATTAATCTTAACTATACACATTTATATTGAGCTTTGGAAATTATTCCCCCTGGTTGCTTATGATTTACTTTAAGAGACACTGTCTTTAAATGTTAGTAAATTAAATAATGAAGAAAGTATCAATTTTTATTGACATTTTACTTGACAACTGAAAGACTATAATATGACATTAAATAGAGAAGACATTAGATAAGAAAAGAAATCAGTTCATAAAGTTACTCATGATATGCTTTTTAAAATAACTCATCAGAAGAAAAATGTAAATGCTTAAGATAAACTTAACATTTTGACCATTATTCTCATTAACCATTAAAAAATTCTCAATTCCAGTTAAATGACACAATACTTTTACTTTATTGATCTATGATGCTAAGTATTTATATAACTGAGAGGAGAAAGCACATTGTTTACATGTAGCAAAATGAAGAAATCCTTCTCTATTATGTGGTTTTTATATTAAGCAGCACACTTAATATAGTATCTGTAAGTTATTAAATGCCATAAATATATTCTTCTATATATCATCAAATTTTATACATATTTGGCACTTAAAATCTCTAAAGAGACCAGTACACTTCTATTAGATCAGTTTCCTTGCATGGTATTTTGGGTCATACCCAACCATCCCATAATGTGATACAAAGTAGCTTTATATTTCAATTGCCAATAAAAAAATCATACCCAACAAATAAGAGTATAAACTCTTCTTTTTACCAATAAAATACATTAATTTAGAAATAGGAACACAGTTTAGGTGTTTTTTGGTTTTGGGTTTTTTTAAAGATTTTATTTATTTATTCATGAGACACAGAAAGAGAGAGGCAGAGACACAGGCAGAGGGAGAAGCAGGCTCCATGCAGGGAGCCTGACATGGGACTCGATCCCCGGTTTCCAGGACTTGATCCCAGGTCTCCAGGATCACACCCTGGGCTGAAGGTGGTGCTAAACCACTGAGCCACCCAGGCTGCCCACAGTTTAGGTTTTTAAATGTTCTTATTATACATGACCCCAGAGGGTTCTACAATATCTTGTGGTTTATCTCCATTTTTGGTGCAACATGATTGGAAAAGCATTGCTTTTCTTACTCCATGCATATGAATCAGCAGTCTACAAAATTCAAAATGTTATCTGTTGACAAATCTTTCCATTGAAATTTAAGATAACACTATTTCTCAGTAATCTTTATATTTCTAGTTAAAGTATAAGTGGTTTACAATTTATTGTTATTCTGGATCATTTTAGAAAGCTTCTTTGCTCTGAGACATGTCAGGGATTTTTTTTTTAAGATTTTATTTATTTATTAATGAGACATCCACAGAGAGAGAAAGAGAGAGAGAGAGGCAGAGACACAGGCAGAGGGAGAAGCAGGCTCCATGCAGGGAGCCTGACATGGGACTCAATCCTGGGACTCCAGGATCACGCCCTGGGCCGAAGGCAGGCGCTAAACCGCTGAACCACCCAGGGATCCCCCTGTCAGAGATTTTTAATACAGGGTGGCAGGACTATAGCTGTATTGTTCATATTGTTCCAAAAGGTGACAGATTTTGATATTCAAATTGACTGACCAAACTAAACTAGTTGTATTTTCTATCTTCTTTTGATATTTGCCATAGATGGCCGTGAAAATCATTCAATCCTTTCATCTTTTAGGTAAGGTTAAACTTCATTGTATACAAAGATGAATGAAGGATCTGTTAATAGAGGTAAAATGTCAGTTCAGGAAAATGTTACATTGAAAAATTATACATGCTCCTTGTAAATCAGCTGCGTTCTGGCTACTGTATTTGCTTCATCACATATCTCCCTATTTCAGCATCTCTATTAATCTGTCTTGGTGGGGGATGATTTCAAAGAATGAAGTAGATGTCCATCCCCATCCCAGTAATTTTTAAAAAGATTTTATTTATTTATTTATTTATTTATTTATTTATTTATTTATTTATTGAGCAGTGGGGGAGGGACAGAAGGACAAGGAGAGAATCTTGAGCAGACTGTGCTGAGCTCATGGAGCCAGACCTGGGGCTCGATTGTGGACATGTTTTCATTTCTCTTGGATCAATCCCTTAGAGTGGAATTGCTGGGTCATAGAGTAGGTATAGGTTTTATGTAAGACACTACTCAATAGTCCCACCAATGATGTATGAAAGGTCCATTTGTTGCACATCCTTGCCCACATTTGGTGCTGTCCTTTTAATTTTAGCCATTCTGGTGGGTGTGTAATGGTATCTCATTATGGTTTTGTTATTCCTTGATCGTAAATGATGTTGAGTACTTTTTTTATGTGTTTCATGGCCATTCATATATCTTACTTTGTGAAGAATCTGTTCAAATTTTTGCCCATTTTTAAGTAGGTTGTCTTTTCATTATCAAGTTATAGGAGTTCTTTATATATCCTAGATACCAATTCATATATATATATATATATATATATATATATATATTTGAAAATAGTCTTTCCTAGTCTATGGCTACCTTATTCATCTGATCAGTGTATTTTTATGAGAAGTTTTAAATTTTGAGCAAGTCAAATTTATGGTTTTTTATTTTATGATAACTTATCTTTTTAAGAAACTTTTGTCTATTCCTGACACATGAAGATATTCTCCTTTGTTTTCACCAGAAGTTTTATAGTCTTTACATTTAGGTCTACAATGGACCTAAAGTTAATTTTTGTGTGTGGTGAGAACAAGGAGTTGTGGTGTTTAGTTTGTTTATTTTCACATGTGGTGTTCAGTTAGGAATCCTAACACAGTTGGATGATTTTGGTGTTTTGTTGAAAATTAAATGACCAAGTGAGTGTGGGTCTATTTCTTGGCTATTTTGTTCTAATAATCCATTTGTCAGTCCTTATACTAATATTACTATAGCTTTATATTGAGTAAATGACCATTTTTAACAGCTGCATATATACATATATATATATGCACACATATATATCTTTATTTTCTTGCCAACCTAATTCAATTTTAATTAAATTTAATTTCCAACTTTGTAGAACCATAAAAAATACTGCCATGAAAATCCTTGCACATATATCTTTCTCCACTTGTTGAATTATCTCCTTGGGGTTAATTTCTGTATGTGGGAATTCTGGGTCAAAGAATGAGGACATTTTTCATTTTGATGTAAAAACCCTGTCTGCCTTTTACACTCCCATCAGCCTTTGCACTAGAGTACTATGTTCTTTTACCATACAAAGAATTAAACTTCTAAAAGGTAAATTTCAATAACAGGAACTGATGAGCTTGGGCCCTGAGAGGTTTATGTATATGGTTGTGTGTATATGTTTATGGGACTGGCATTCACTTAAGTTTCTTACTAATTTTTATCTCTGAATTAAATGTAGGAAGTATTTTCAACAGGGTACTTTTCTGGGAAACATCTTGCCAGTATGAGGTGATTGACTAAGCCTCAGATTCCATTTTAGCATCAGCTGGTAATGGCTGTGTGTTGAAGGGAGCAGTAGGTGAGGTTGACTAAACTAATGAGCACAGCTATGATTCTGGAGTCACCTCTGAGAACTCTCACTGAACTCTGTACTTAGGCTTTCAAAAACAACTAAAAATCCTTGAACAATAGAAAGTAGTCTGGGCTCATTTAATGGATACCTGGTAATTTTCTGACATAATAGTAGCTTGTATCGCACAGTTTACAATGCCAATCTGAATCAGTAACAATGAAATGCTGTATTATTTTTGTACTCTGTATTTGTACTAAACTCTTAAATGTTGAGAGTTGAAAACAAAGCTTGGTACTGGACCTCTTTTCACCCACCCCCAACTCCCTGCTCCACCCCCACTTCTTGGGGTGTGGGGAAAGAATTTTCCACTAACTCTATCTCTGTCTGGCAATTTTAAAGAAAAAAAATTAAAACATGCCAAGTCAGAAAAACACTGAACCATGAGATCTTGCTGGGCTTAATGGTGTTTTTCCTTTAGTATATTTAAAATGCAAAATGAAGCCTAGTTCTGATTTATTTCTTAAGGACAAGTGTAACGCATATTGAACTGGGGAGTCAGAAGATGGACATTTTGTGTAACACATTGATCAATAAATATGTGATCTTTGGCAAATTACTTAAATCTCTACTAGGTCTTTGTGGGCCTCAGTTTCCTCAACTGTAAAATGAGAGTTTGATTTGGAGTATCTCTAAGATTTCTTGCTGTTCTGTAACTCTGATTGAATCTGTTCCAGATTTCTAATTTAGGATGAAAGTTTGCTTGAAAACCAGTAGATTTTAAATATGGCTTAGCTAATTTTTTATTGGTGAGAAAAGAATGAAAGTATAACTTTTTTAAAAACATACATATCTGAACCCCTTCAATCGCAATTTCCCCAACCATGCGTGCTGTGCCTCCTAAATACTGCCAGAGAAGTCTAGGATAGTTTTTTTTTTTCCTATGCGAGTACACACAGAAATGTGAGGGGAAGTAGACTGTGTGCCTTTTTGAGTCACCTGTTGAGAAAATAGGCAACTATTGACAAGTCTGATTCATGGCTGAGTGACTGCTCTGCTAGCCTTCACATGATCCCCACTGAGCAAAATCTTTGACCGCCTGCTAAACGAGGTCTGTTTGAAGTTTCTTTTTAACATTTCCAAAACGTTAATTCAGCAGGATGTCTCCACTGGGGTTCTCCATGTCACCAAATCAGCAGCTGTTGAAATCCATTCACTTCAGCATGAAATGTTTTCATAAGTGCTTTTTTTATTTGTGACAACAGCAAAGTAAACATAAGACTAAAATTCTACCTCATTCAACATTTACATGTGTTAAAACTGCTTCTGATTGCAGTTTACATTCATGGTATTTATTTGCAAGCATTAATACCAATAGACAGTTTTACTACAGAGGATTCTAAATCAGCCTTGCCTACAAAAATATACCATACCATGTATTTCTTTCTTAAATCATTTATCTAAACATTTATACTTTGAAAAAGTAGGGATTCATACTATGACTTTTAAGCAGAAGTTTATATTCCTTATGAAGCCCTGATTTTTCTGATTTTTGTGTCCATAGCCAGTTTAGGATATGTTTGAATCTCCAGATGAACTATTTATCAATTTTGCATGACAGTATTTATAAATTCTTTAAGATATTTGCCACTTTAAAAGGAAAAATATTAAGCTTCTAGGGAAATAATTCAACAGAATAAAGTAATGTAAAATTCTTGAGGTAAAGACCAGAGGCCAACAGAGTCTGATGGTAAAGATAAGGCACAGCGAAGTCTACAGATTATATTGAATTGTTTAAATAGTGCTGTACTCCTTAAAGCTAGGATCTTTTGTTCATTGTAAGTAAAAGCCATATATCTTTAAGTGATTGCAGAGTGAAGCATGAGAACTGCTACATTTTCTCAATGTAGTTTGAGCCGAGTCCCTTTTTCTGTTTGTTCAGATTTTAAAAGACTTAAGTGTAGTTTTATAAGTTCATTAACTTGCTTCATTCTTTGAGATGCATTTCACCTCCATATTATCAAATTTCATTACATGCAAGGAATTATCAGATCAACCCATTATACAGCCTAGCAGCATGAAGTCTTTTTCCGTCTACAGGGAGAATATTGTGTAAATCAGCCTCTCGGGTTTCAGTGGGAGGCAGAGGGTTGCACGGTGTCCATTTGTCAAGTTGATTGCACCGCAGTGAGGTTACATTAGCTTGTCTTTGAACAGAAGTGAAATCTTATGCGAAGCTCCCCTTTCTGTCATTTACACTAACATCCATCCTCTTAAACCGAGGCCTCTGAGAAAAACAAAGTGATGGCACAATATAATCAGTCACTCAACTTGTCTGTCATCTGTTTTCTTAAGGAAATGACTTTTAAGTCAGAGCAGAGAACTGTAGAAAATTAACAAAGGTTGTAGTAGTAAAAGTAGGTGGAATTTTTTTTAAACTGCAGATGTCTTTTTGAGAAGACTTTATATGCAGAATGGCAAAAAGGATCCCCCTCCCTTCATAATGAATCTCGTGAAATGTATTTCTTCTTGAATAATAGACCTACTGCTGTTAACAACTGGAGTCTTTTTTTTTTTTTTTTTTTTTTTTTGCTTAATGGGACTGCATGTTAATGCTCTCAAGAAACTTTCTGTAAAACTGAGTCTATAAAACTCTTAGCCTCCGTGGGTCCTCTGACAATTAGCTTGCCACCTTTCAGTTCAGAGCTAGCCAAATTTCAGTTATGTAACGGCACATCTTGCATATAGTAGGCTGCTTTAGGGTAAATGGTACTTTAAATGTAAATTATTGGCATTTCATTACCTAATATTACACTTAGATAATTCCTTTAAAACTCTTAGTCTCTGTTAAAACCATAGCTATATTGCCAATGATGGCCAATCTAAGGCTGGCGATCAAATTTGCAACTTTTATTTCCCTAAGCCTGTTTTATGGGCTGAAACACTCAAGTCATTTGCACCCTTCATTCATCATGAAGTAGTTAAACTCAGATTGTTAAACCAGGAGAGATTAACTGGCAGACAATGGTACATTAGATTAGGCCTCCTTTGTACTTAATTATTTATTCATCCCATTTCTGGACATTTGTAGCAAACTGTCTTTTGGTGGATTTTAAAAGAAGCTGGAAGAGAATTTTAAGACAAAGGGAAATAGCCAATCTTTTTTCAGTAATGTGATTAGTATTTTTTACCATTTTTCACTTACCTTCTCATTGACTAATATTAAAGACCTCTTGAAAAAGAAATAACTTGTCAGTATGCTTAAATGTAAAGGAAGTCTCCCTTGCATTTGCTTTGTAGACATATTTAGTAGTTACTCTGCTGTTAGGTTTAAAACAAAACAAAACAAAAATTGAAAAAACACTCCCATCTGCCAAAGTATTGCCAAAGCACACTCAGCCTTTTCTTGAAAACTATTCTAGAAGAATAGTAAGACAATATTCTTACCAATAGTAAGAATTGGTAGACAAAAATGATCCATACTTCTTAGTAATAGAGAACAGAAGCTTAGATCTTCCAGAAAAGAAAATAGATCAATACCTATTTTAATTGTAGTTAAATGCATTTTACAAAACAAGACTATTATCAATTCCAGTGTTCTTCAAACAAGTTTTTAAGCATTTTATTATAGGGAAGTTTTAAATTTTTCTTCCCTTTTGAAACTTATGTGAACATTTGGAATTAGTGAACTTCTGAGAAACCCAGGAGATCAATCTTGATTAGTTTATTTTTCTTAGCAAAGATTTTGATAGCCTGGTATAGCCTTTTTTTTTTAAAAAGAACATTCCTTATTTCCTCTGTTGAGAGATGAAATACTGTTAAAGGCATTTAATATATGAAATAGCGAAAAACATTTTAAGTAACTAAATCTTTCATTGTCAGTGAGGAGAACTCAAATTTAAGACTGATCTTTAATTGCCTTTTTCCTCATATTACTTTTTAATTTAACCTCAAGGTGATTTTTAAAGTTATAGCTTAATTGGGTGGTCATTTTACTTTTGCTTTGGAACAATTTACTATAGCTTTATTTCCTTGGGCTATCAGAGACATAAATGCTGGGTTCTTTGTAATCAAAAGCTATTTCCTAATAAATTTGGTTTTCTCAATAGGAAATGTGAACATTTTTTACCTTCGAATATTCACAACTGATGATATCAAAAGCACTGTAAAAATACTATATATATATAAACATATATACACATATGTATATATATAAAATTCAAAAGCGTATATATAGTTTTCTGATTTTAGTTCCATAATTTTATTTGGAATTTGAAATTATATTTATAAGTAAAAGTAATTTAAAAATTTATATTCCATGGAAGAGTACACTTATATTACCCTGTTATGCTTTCAAAGGACAAAAAAGTAATTATGGTAAAATTTCATTCATTCAAACCAAGATTTCCTAACATTTACTGCATACAGGCTGTATGACACAAAACTGAAACTATTTTGCATGGATTAAATATTTGAACCATTCAAAATGGTTTTTGTTTATATTAAGCTGAGTTTTTAACCAAATTATGTAAGAAAATTTTGTATTTCAGAATCACCAGTTTTTCCAAATATTTCAATACAATCGGTTAATGTAGGTTATGATTCATTACAAAGCATGCCATTAATTTGTAAGTTATATATAGGTTGTATCTAATGTAAACTTATATTCTGTTTTTGAAATGAAGCTTAACCTCTTCTCTCTTGGATCCCAAGTCTTTATTTTCTTCTGCAGTATCAATTCTTGATCTGAATCAAGCTAATTTGATCTGGGATTATTTAAACCACTGTACAACATTGATAATACTACCACAATATTGTCTTGTATAGATATACTTAAAGCTCTCAAGATGTGCCTTATGTGAGCAGTTTGCAGGAAAAGTGTTCTTTTTCGAGTTGCAGAGTATAGCAGGATAAGGCAAGAGTTGGACACTAAGCAAACAAACAAATCAGAAGATCTCCTATCACCCTCTTTATCAAATAGAAAGGCACTCCTGAGTGTTTATGTGAAAGGGGAGAAAGGTACATTCTTCATCCATAATCACTGCTGTGTTTGGGAGCTTCGTCTATTATTACAGAAAATTCACAAGTCATCTCTTCACCTCTTTATTAATGTCCAGTGATGATTAGAGGTTTTTAGTTTGGAGAGGAAACACCAGCTTTCCTCTCTTCCATTTACCAGCCTCTCCATTCCTACCACTCACCAGAGTTAATAATGGGCACTGAACCCCAAGCTCCTTCCCAGAAGTAATTTCTGGAGAATCCTTTCAGAAGGAAATTCTTTGCATCATTTCCCTAACTGACCTACAGATAGCCTTGGCAGCCTGATGAATAAGAGTGTGCTCAAACCATAGCTTCCTTAAAATACTTACTTGCTTGAATAATGCCATAGGTAGGAGGAGAAGAGCTTATTGCATTTATCACCTCCACCAGTTCCAAGAATTCAATGGCCAATGAGAAGGGAAAATTCTAGAATAGTTAATATCGTTTTCTGTGAACATTATAAGAGATTTTGTTGCATTCCTAATATAAAGCAACCCTTTTAAAAGCAGATATGAAGAACAGATATTTTTAGGGGAAAATTGATAGGAAAAGGATTTTCTATTATCCATAGTGAAAATAAAATTTTCACATTTACCTTTAATTAATCAATTTAGTTATTTGTTCATTTACTTACATATTCAGTAAGAATATGGTTATTTGCTAATGGCAGGCTCTGGAGATTCAGAAGCTACAACACGTAATTCCTGTGCCCACTGAGCTCCCAAACCAGTAAAAGAAGACAGTGCATCTGTACTTAATTGACATAGTTTCAGGCTAGTTGTCTATAGGAAGAGTCCTGGCCTCCATTTTGTCCCTCTGTCCAGACTCCGTAAGAGAAGAATCTGGGGAAAGGGACACCTGGGTGGCTCAGCGGTTGAGCATCTGCCTTTGGCTCAGATCATGATCCCAGAGTTCCAGGCCCGAGCCCCACATGGGGCTCCCTGCCGGGAGCCTGCTTCTCCCTCTGCCTATGTCTCCCTCTGCCTTCTCTGTGTCTCTCATGAATAAATAAATAAAATCGTAAAAAAAAAGAATCTCTTTTAAAAAAGGAATCCAAGTTCCTAAATGTTGTTTATTCCCCAATCTCCTTGATAGCCTCTCCTCTCACTATCCCACATGCAACTTTGGTTTTGGCCAAACCACCTAATTTTCCTTGTGCTTTTCCAACTATTTTGTTCTTGCCTTTTCTACATTTTAGCCAGCCTTCTCCCTATCTTTTACTTACGTGGTTCTGTTACTTCTTGAATCTCATTGCAGAGGTCACCTTTATCCAGAAACGTGTCTTTTAATTCTCTAGGCTTTTTCAGATCTTTCTCTTCATTGAACCTTCCTGTCCTTTGCACTTCTTTCCCAGAGCTGTTGGTAATTGGATTGTAAACTCCTTGAGGGTGGAGCATCATCTTTTAAGTATAGGGAATTGTGCCTAGAAGATAGTCAATGGCTATAAGTCACATTAAATTGATTGATAACTTTAGAACAAATTATAATTTTAAGTGCATGGGGATATAGTTCTCCAAAAGGATAAGCAAAACAAAGCAACATTTAAAAATTTGCCTGTAATCCCAGTTGCTGGTGTGGAGGATTGCATCGTGAATTCAGGTAATAGGGACTATTCTGAGTGCTTGCCCGCCGTGCTTCTTCCTTTTGCCCATGAGATTAGAATGTGTCTATCTGATTTTGGTCTCTGAAGAAGGATGATGTGTAATTATGATGTAAAATTACTAAATAATGAATAAGGTATGCAAAAAGTAAATACCTTTAGGTTATTTTTTTTTTACTTCTGTCAGGGCCAGTTGCCAATCCTTATTTTATGACAGAAAACTTTGCAGGTAATTAAAACTAACCTCCAGTGTGCCTAGTTTTTAAATGTTTAATTGCCACAGAGAATTGAGTGATTTACCAGGGTGACACAGGGGGCCGGTAGCAGAACTAGGAATTCCAGATTGGTCATTTCTTCTAATGTTCTATAACTTGGGTGTTGATAAACAGGAGTATCATCCACTTTGCAAACTAAGATATTACATACATTTTTATTGCAAGTGCTAGGTGGGTTTGGCAAAACATCATTTAACCCTCACTGTATTGGGATTTTATACAATAACAAGCCATCCATTAACAAGGTTCTGCTGGGCTAGGTTTCTAGTGCCTTACTTGTCTATTCCAGAAAGAAGATTTTAAAGACAGAGTATTCAAATCAATCCAGCTAACCTCTATTCCATCGTATGGTCACTTGAACTAGAAATATACACTCAGAACTAACTCTTGTCTTTGAGTATTTCAAGGATGTTCTGTTAACTTGAGCTAGATTCCAATGCTCTGTAGCAATTCTAGAAGCAGCTTCAAAACAATGACTTCTTCCATATTCCCATGCTCATAAATATCAAATTTTTAAAATTGTTTTTATATCATGTCATCCTGCTGGCTTCTAAAATCTTACCATTTATTAGCAATACCCCAAGGGACCTTCTGATAGGAACATAGGGACTTGATGAGCTCATGGCCATTGTCATCCCTGTCTCTATATGAAATGTAGCATTTTAAATTGTTGTTGACACTAAAAGTGAACACTAATCACATCTTAATATGAAACTAACTCTGGCCATGACTGTATTTTTCTTTTCCTCATGAAAATGCTCCCTTGCTGACGCCACGGCTGAAACAAAATCCTCAGCATTTAAGAGAAAAGAGCCAGTAAGAGCAATGACTCTGTAAACACCACTTCAGTCAAACTCTGATACCAAATATAGCATTATGTTCAATGCATGTAGGCATGGCCTCAGCATGTCCCACACAGTTAATCTCAAAGTCCTGCATATCAATCACACCTCCTTCACATACCTGGCCTGGAGCCTTAATGGAATTCCTCCTCGTTATTTCAGTGATAGCTTACTTCCTCTGTTTTTCCAATTGGCTGATCATTGTGCCAACTTCTTCAAGGAGCATTTTCTTACCTAAGCAACATTGTAATGTTGTAATATATGCTGACAGTTCATTTATACAGCCCTTTTCCAAATGTTTTTATGTTCAATTACTGAAATTTAATCATCAGAAGAGATTGAATTTTCTCTAGATCATACCGCTTTGCTTAAATGTTAAGTTAATAGTACATTACTGAAATATAAGATTTCAAAGGCTTAAAAATTCAATATCAAGAAAATTCATTAAGCTTTGAACTGATCACCTTTGAAATCATAGATAAGAGCTGCTGTGTAAATGGTCACATATAAATCACATATTTTAAGAGGAGTTCATTTGAAATTATAACAGACTAAGTCAATGATTGCTCATGACCATCCAGACAATTTGTGAGCATTTTTCGGTTTTGTTTTTGTTTTTTTCCTGATTTCTTCAAGTTCTTCTGGACAGACTTTTTGGTTTTATTTTATGGCCTCTGCTCTCCTTAATGTCATGTTGTTAAAATTCCTTCAAACCAGTAATTCTTTTTAACCTTTTATCGGCATGTTGAAAACACTTTTCCTATACCTCCATTTTTGTGCTATGAGAAATAGAGAACAAAGGGGAAAGACCAACTGCTCTACCCTCCAAAGTGTCTTTTGTTTTAGGCTTTCAGTTTCTTTTGTTGACCACTGACTACTCTGTGCATGGGTTGTTTTGTTTTGTTTTTTCAATTTCTTGTGTAAGGTACAAAGCAAATATTAAATATTATTTTTGGTTCTGATACAAGGAAATTAGAAGAGGTATGGGAGCTCTGTTTACCATTCTTTGTAGAGAAAGCCACCAGTTAAGCCATCCCAATTGGGTAAATAGCATCCATACTTTAATCTGAACCTAATTTCTTCCTGTGATTCTGAAAATGAAATTCTTAAGTTTTATTTCAGTGAGTGGTTCAAATCAATTTGTAGGTTATACATAAAATATTGTAACTATTGCTTATACCCAAGTATTACTGTATGATGAAATTTCTATACCACAACTAGTGATTCTTGTTCTTTCTGACTGTGAAACAAAATTTTTAAGTAGTATGTGTAGCTTGTAGCTCAAATAAAAGACTTCTGTTAAAAACAAAACTTAAGAATATTTAATACAAATATGTAGTCCAGTCTGTATGAAATGAAAGGCAATATGCTGAAATGACTTCTGAGCTTCTTTGGCTTAGGGTGTTTGTGTGAGGATGTATGTTTGCATATAGTCAATTTACAAAATGCCAAGATAAGGACTTTCTTCTCCTTTCTTTGGATTCACTTCATACCAAGAAATATGTCATGTATGCTGAAATAAACCATTTTGTTTACTGTTTAAATGTCTATTAAGTTTTAAAAAGAAAGACCTTTTTTTAAGGTCACAAGCCTTTTTCTTTTCTGTATTCTTTATGTTCCGTAGTCATAACTTGTAGCTATGGTGGCCCCAGTGGGAATTCTCCAGGATTTGAAGTCTGGGAGTAAAATGCCAGGTCATACACAGACTCCCAGCAGTTTGACCACAGGCCAGTTGCTCTGCCTATCTCTGATGAATAATGTAATACCTACTGGCAGGGTTGTAGTGGGGATTAGATGAGATAATACACATGAAGAACTGAGTGTAGCCCCACACCTGAGAAGATCACCTACAGCAGAGGAGAGGAGGGGAAAGCCTCTCCAGGTATATAAGTATATTTAAGTAAAAAGAAGAAGAATCCACCAGTGTGGGATCACACTCAAGAGATTATTATATATACAGACTAACTGCACAGTAGGGAAACTTCACTGAGAAAATAAGTGACCTATGTATTGTACTAGACTTAAAGGAATACACAATTGTTTTAAGAGGAGAGAGTTTTTTAGCCATACCCAGCTTTGAGTTATCCCTAAGACTCATTAGCCACGTGCAATGAAAATTCATTATAATCTTTCCACAAAGAGTATTTCCTACTTTTAAGAAATCATAGCTAAAAACTCAAAATGGTGGATACTTCCCCCATTCCTGAAACATAATTCTATTTAAAATGAATTTTAGGTTTTTGGTATCCTAAATCTGTTATTACACTTTAATTAGGAGTATTATTGTATAACTAACTTACACGAAAATGGGCCTTTGGCTAGGACAACATCATATAAATGTAGAGTTGCAGAAATACCCTTCTAGCTAGAGTTTTTTTTTTTTTAAGTTTATTTATTCATTCATGAGAAACACACACAGAGAGAGAGGGAGAGAGAGAGAGAGAGGCAGAGACACAGGCAGAGGGAGAAGCAGGCTCCATGCAGGGAGCCCGACGTGGGACTCGATCCTGGGTCTCCAGGATCACGCCCTGGGCTGAAGGCGGCGCTAAACCGCTGAGCCACCCAGGCTGCCCTAGCTCGAGTTTTTATTTTGTTCGCCCCCCAAAAGGTATTTTTTGGCTTACTTTGATCCAAATACTTATTCCTAGAATCAGAAGCTAGAAGTTGACTCTCAAATTTTGATATGCCTCAGAATTCCCAGGTGTAGTTGTTAGAACACAGATTCCTGGGACCCATTCCAGAGAGTCTGATTCAGGGGGTCTGGAGTAGAGCTTGAGAATTAGAATTTCTATCAAGTTCCCAACTGATGCTGAAGCTGTCAGTCTGAGAAATCACACTGCCATGCTCTAGGGGTCATCATTTTAGACACTCAGAACTTGTTAATGTATTGCTATTATGATTTGTGTCAGACATTTTATAGAGACAATTGTTCTGTATGCAAGGCTGTCTATGCATTCAAAGTTATCCAAAGAAAATCGAAAGCTGAAATGGCTTTATTAATATAAGAGAGAGTAGATTTTAGAGTAAAGAATGTTAACAAGGATAAAGAAGATCATTTTGCAATAATAAAGAGAATGATTCATCAAGAGGACACAATCCCAAATGTTTTTGCATGTGTTAACAAACTTCAAAATATATGAAGCAAAAACTGATACAACTGCACAGAGAAATAGACAAATCTATAATTATAGTCAAATATTTCAACACTCCTCGCTCAAAAATTGAGAGAACAAGTAGAGAGAAAGTCAGTAAGGATATAGAAAACCTGAGCACTGTCAACCAACTTGACCCAATTGACATGTATAGAACACTCCAATGAACAATGTACGTATTCTTTTCAAGTATACATGGAACATTCACCTCTACAGACCATATTCTGGGCCATAACACAAGCTTCAATAAATTTAAAGGGATTCAAGTCATACAGACAATGTTTTCTATCACATTGGGGTTAAATTAAAAATCAGTAACAATAATATATAGAATATTGCCAAGATTTGGAAGCTAAACACACTTCTAAGTAATGGATAGGTCAAAGGCGACCACAAGAGCGCTTTATGCTTGGCCTGAAACTTTTGCTCAGAAGGTGTGCCCTTTTCTTTATTGTACTGGAGCATTCAAATATGATGATGCTATTTCCCAGAAATGTGCTTTTATTTGCTAACAGAAGGAATAGAAAGTAAAGCTGAGGAACAATGTCAAACAGCAGAACAAAAGGACAAAGAGATGGAAAATAGAAATTGGAAAACAGAAAAGAGGCCCAACATATTTGCATGAGAAAAAAGGACTGCATTTTTCATATTAAACATATGAGAACATATTTACAGAGAACAACTTCATTTTTAATGTTGAAAAAAAACCCCGGAGTGCACCATGAAATGGATGAAAATAACTCTCCACCAAAGTATGTGGTGCAAGTTCACAACACTGAGGGCAAAGAGAAGGTAGCTCAAGCAGCTAGAGATCACATGTAAAGGATTAGGAACTATAATGGCTTTGGGTTTCTTGGAACAATGCCTTCAGAATTCTGAAGAAAAATAGCCACTAACTAAATTCTATACCAACCCAAACTAATCATCAGGGATGAATGAATAAAAGAATATTTTCAGACATGCAAAGTTTCAAAATACTTGCCTTCTATGCCCCCTTTGTCAAAAAACTAGTTGAAAACATGCCCCCTCAAAATGAGAGGAAGAATATGACAGGAAACAGGAGATCTGGTGCCCAAACAAGGCAGAAGCATTCTCCATGAGGAAGATGAAAGGTGAGCCCAGGATACATTGTGTATAATACGAAACAGAGCAGCCTGACTGACTCAAAAGCTAGACACATTGACTGCTGTGATCACCAGGATCTCTACTGGGAAGGTACTGTCTTTTTAACCTGAAGATGTTATGCCAGGTGAGCCTAGCCCAGATTCTCTTCTGTATTTTTTTCCCCTTCGATCATGTACTAATGAAGTCCTTACTTTCCTCTTCATGTCCTGCCTGTTTGTCATCTGAGGATGTTCATTTCACTTCCACCAATATGTATTCTTGTGAGCTGGAGGTATGACATGGAGAGCTTAAAAACAGCCTAATTCAGTAATGGGCAAAGGACTTGAGTAGACATGTCTACAAAGGAGGTATACAAATGGCCAAAAAAGCACATGAAAAGATATTCAACATCACTTATCATTAGGAAAATGCAAATAGAAACTACAGTGAGATACCACTTCACACTCCTTAAAGATGGCTATTATCAAACACAGAAAATAATAAGAGTTGGCAAGGATGTGCAGAAATCAGAACCCTGTGCAGTGCTGGGTTGTGTGTGGGGGGCGGTTATAAAATGGATGGTGTAGCCACTCTGGAACACAGTAGAGCAGTTCCTTGAAAAATCAAACAGAACTACCTTATGACCCACTGATTCCACTTCGGGGTAGATACCCAAAAGAACTGAAAGCAGGATCTCAAAGAGATATCTTTATACTTGTATTCATTGCAGCATAATTCACAATAACCAGAATGTAGAAGTGTCCATCAACAAGTGAATGGATAAACAAAATGTGGTATATACATATAATGGAATATGATTTGGCTTTAAGAAGGAAGGAAATCTTGTCCCATGCTACAACATGGATGAACCCTGAGGACCAGGCTAAGTGAAATAAGCCAGTGCAAAGAGACAAATACCATGTGATTCCACTTAGAGGAGGTAGCCGCCTTCCTAAAGACAGAAAGTGATATGCTAACCACCAGGGACAGGGGTACAGAGTTTCACCAGGGAAGATGAATGTTCTGGAGATGGATGGTAGCGATGGTTGCACAACAGTGTAAACATATTTAATGCTGCGGGGCTGTATGTGTTAAAATGGTAAGTTTTATGTATAGGTTGCCACAATACAAACAAAAGACAAGATAGAGAGGAACCCACACCTGACCACAGTCCTGCCAGACGTCTGGTTCTTGGTTGGCTAATTACAGCTGTGACAACAGCCCGGAGGCAGCAAGTCCTCTGGTCAGGGCTCTCTCAGCTGTTCTCTGACTTCTCCAGCGGAGGTTCTCCTAAACCCTCAAAAAACCTGAAGCCAGACTAGACTCCATGTTGCATGTCTCTTCTCCTGGCCTTCTGCATGGTATCAACAATATTGCTCTTTCCGTAGTTAGCTACGTTTGTGCTTGCTGCCCAGTTTTCCCAAACAAAACCCGAGTGTTGTTAGGATGTAGATGGTAAAGCCACCAAGAAAAGTGAAGGTGTGATTTTCACAAAAACAAGAGAGTGGTCACCACTCATAGGAAGGGAGGGAGAGGCAGTTGGGAAGGAGAATTCTATGAGTTTTCAAGATGCTAGTCATGAGCTATGTTCTTAACAACATAGATGTTTGTTGGTTTTGTTGTTATTGTTTTAAATAAAATTGTGTATATGCACTCTTAATTTTATACTTTTATAAAAAGAATTTTTAAGAAATATGTTAGTTAAATGACACCAGAAGGGATGTAGCAGCAAGTATGTCATACTCTTATTAAATACATTTGATAACTTCATTTTTCAGTGCCTCATCAAACTTCTTCCTTTCACTTGTATTTTAGTTTGCTTCATAATTTGTTAGAAGTAATTGTTCCAGTCTCTGGTGTGTAAGTCAGAATTCTTGGCCTCCCTTTGCTATCCTGCACTTCCTCTTTGGTTCCCATAGATTTTGTGTTTATTTGATACCAAAGACTTCATAAAGTAAACCAGTTATATTTGAGTTTCTGATTACAATCTGTCATAAACAGGGAGTGCCTGGTTGGCTCAGTCAGAAAAGCATGCAACTCTTGATCTCGGGGTTGTGAGTTCGAGCCCCACATTGGGTGTAGAGAATACTAAAAAAATAAATAAACTTAAAAAAATCTGTCATAAATATTACTTGTAATAAGCTGAATGCTTTTAGATTGAGCTCTTAAATATAGCCATTCTATGTCTACATATTAATTCTACATATTTGTTTTGGGCATTCTTAAATCATAGATTAGACCCTCCTTTCTCCATGTGTTTTGTGCATGCTGTATTTCTGAAAGTCTCCTACCGTAACAAAAATAAAATGTTCCCTCTTTTGTGTCACCACCAAATCCACTATATATTAATATGTCTGTACCTATCATACTTCTGTTGAAATTTGTTTACTTATCTGTGTTTCCCATTAGGTGGTGAGCTCCTTGAGAGCAAAGATTATGCTTATTCTTTATCTTTATCTCTTCATTGCAAGATCACATTTATTATATGTGAGCCAAATAAATATTGTATTTCGGGCAGAGGGAACAACATGAACAAAAACGCAGAGACGAAGGAGACATGCTCAGAGAATAGGACCATTCCAACGTCGCCAGAGCACTGGGGGCACAGCCCAGGGGCAGGGTCGGGGCAGGGGGCGGGAAAGGGCGGTGGGGCATGAGGCTGGAAGAGCGGGCCGCGGGTAGATTGTAATGATCCCTGACTGCCACTTTTAAAAATCTGAACTTGATTCTGTCGACACTGGTTAAGAATGGTCGACTTGTAAGGAAAACATGACAGGCTGGAGCTGTGCTTTAGCAAACTGACTCTGTCAGCGTCTGTGTGTTAGATGAAATAGGGAAGAGATGGGATGAGAGAAACCAAGAAGGGGCTGACTAAGGCAGTAGAAGGAAAGACACATCAGCACTGTCTGGCTGCTGCTTTTTTTTTCTCCCCTGAAGCCATTTACTATCATATATCTGCATTCTTAAGCATATTTTGAGAGAGATGTAGTAGATATAAAATTTTTCAGAAATTTTGGATAGAACATTTTACTTCAAATATGCACACCAAAGTGTACTTTTTAGGCCTACACACATGTGCCTATCTATGTGTGTGTGTGTGTGTGTGTGTGTGTGTGTGTATTTTGTGTGTCTGTGTGTGTATGTGCATATGGCATTTAAGGACATTCTGCTCAAAGTTTTGATAGCTGCCATTAACTACAAATTTGATAAATTCTTAGGTTTTCTTAAGAGCTTGTTTAGCCTGTTTCTCTGCTGTATTACAATTTTCTTTTTATATCAAGCATTCATTTTCACACAACCAGGAAGTTTTAAAGCTTTTCATCTACTTTTGTGTGTGCACGTGCATGAGCGTGCATGCGTTGGTGCATGAATTGGAGTTGTGGTTGAAAGAGATGAGGCAGATGAGAGGGTTGCAAGAAGAGAGAAAGAGGTTGAAGGAATTGCTGGAGGAATCCCATCCTCAGACAGTAAAGCCAAGGGTCCTTGGTAAGGTCCTTACTCTGATCCAAATTTAACTGAGGATCAATTCAGAAATTGATCCAGAAATAATCAGTGTCTAAAATTCAATCTATTTTAAAAATGAAGACACAATTAGGGGAAATTTGAACACTGGGTAAATGTTTCATTAATGGCATTAAGGAATTGCCGTTAACTTCTTTTGGCATGATAGGGGTGTTATGGTTACGTTTCTAGAAAGTGTCCTTGCCTTTCAGAGATTTATCCTGAAACATTTACCATTGAAATGATTCCATGATTGAGATTGCTTTTTCTTTTTTTAAAAAGATTTTATTTATTTATTCATGAGGGATACAGAGAGAGAGGCAGAGACATAGGCAGAGGGAGAATCAGGCCCCATGCAGGGAGGGGAGCCTGATGTGAGACTTGATCCCAGGACTCCAGGATCATACCTTGAGCCAAAGGCAGACTTTCAACCCCTGAGCCACCCAGGTGCCCTGAGATTTGCTTTAAATTAATCCAGGACTTGGAGAAGTAGGTGAAGGTAGAAATGAAACAAGATCGGGCATGAACTGGCTGACCGTTGTTGAGGCTGGCGGCACGGGTTTACTTTTGTGTGTGTTTGAATTTCTTTCATAATAAACACTTTTTTAAAAAGAAGGAAACACGGTTCATGAAGTGATTCAACTACCCAAATTCATAGGTCTTTGATTAGTAATCACATATGCAGCCATCTATCAGTTTCAACCATCTATCTACCTGTCTATGGGCTTTGAATTATTCCAAAAATGAGTTAAAGTGACTTTTAAAAATTCTCAATAATATTTTTAAGTGAAGGAACTAAAGAAGACTTAAAAATAAGACAGAGGTGAGAGGTACAGAAAGCATGTGATGAGTTTCAGCCTACTTACTAGAGATACATTGTGAATTTGCCCTTGGACCTCTTGGCAGCCCTTGTAAAATAAAAGAACATGATCAGTTTTGCTCATCAGTCATAGCATCTTCTGATAAATCTAGCTATCAACTGACCTGAGATATACTCATGTAAATAGTTTATATTGCTATATCTTCAGAGGCATTGACAAAGTATAAGAAAGTGAAAAGAAAGAAAAACTAACATTTATAGAGCATCTACTGTGTGTCAGCTATTATGCTAGATGTTCCTATATGTGTCTTTAAGCTTTTACTGTTAATAATGATTCTTATTTGCGTTTGCCTAAGGTGTCTTTTTTTCCCCATCTTGCCCCCAAGATCTGGGCACTTGCAAATCCCTATGTACTTACTCTATTTCCATACCACAAAAACAAGCAGATGAAAACCCACCTTTTATATATATTTCTAACATTAGTGCCAAATTTTAGTGCTAATTTTTAGCATCAGGCAATAGACACTTGATAATGATTGGTTTGTAGTTAAAAATTTTCTATAGAAAAAAAAATTTTCTATAGAGAAATTTATCCAAATTATGCTAATTCTTCATATTTGCAACTTTATATCTCAACGTGTCCAGACCTAATAATTTGCTTCTGCTTCCCAAACTGCTTTTGCACTGGTGTTCCTTACCTCAGAGAAGGACAACAAAACCCAACCAGTTGCCCAGTCTAGAAGCTTCAGCAACTCAGGTTGCATTTCTGGCACCCTCCTCACCTAAATCTTGGCCTCCTCAGTGTCCTGGTATCCATCCACAGAACTTCTGTCCATCCTTACCAGCCCTGCCCTTTGTTGAACACTGTCATCTGCAGCCTGACTATCGCAGCCGTTCTTCCTGTATTCAGGCCTGTCCCCTCCAAGCCTTTATACACCACAGCCAAATTGATTTTCCTTTTTTTTTTTTTTTTTAAGATTTTATTTATTCATGAGCGACAGAGAGGGAGAGAGGAGAGACACAGCGGAGGGAGCAGCAGGCTCCATGCAGGGAGCCTGATGCGGGATTCAGTGCCGGGACTCCAGGATCACGCCCTGGACTGAAGGCAGGCGCTAAACCGCTGAGCCACCCGGGCTGCCCCCAAATTGATTTTCCGAAGTGCGAGGCTCTTTGTATCATCCCCCCACCTAAATACTTCAGAGAAGTGAACCTCAAACCTTCTGGCTTATGGCTCACAATTCAAAATAAATTTAATATCACGACCAAATACACGCACGCACACACAAGTTTTATGTTTTCTGTCCTGTCCTGTCCTATTTTGATCTCTTTTGTTGAAATAGTAATTAATGCTGGTGGAAACCCATGAAAATGGTTTCAGAGCTGATAGATGAGATCCTGAGGTGTGAAGAGCACTGCTGTTTCAGATTCTTACTGCACAAAGGATAAAAACTGACCTCTGTAAATAAGAATGATGGGGCTCTTTGCATTCTGCTGTCTGCTCATCTCTGTAGCCCCACCGCTAGCCCCTGTCCTGTGCTGTCCCAGCTCCCCTGAACCCTGACAGTCCCACAGTGGTGCTGCCCTCTTTTGCCTTTGGCAACTCTCCCCCTACTCCACCCGCACCTGCCTGCTTAATTCTTTCAGTCTTGCCTGAGTCAGCTTCAGTGTCACTTCTTTAGGAAGTCTCACCCTGATAGCATGTAGAAAGGTCTATAAAGTCACATACCAGTCACTGTGCTAACCCCTTCACAGGGACTCTTTTAAACTCCAATGGCCAGAATAGGTGCTCACTCGGTATTTGTTGGAGAAGTTTATTTCACACCACATCCCCATGGTTGCTGTTGGGTACTGGAATGATAGGTATTTAATATTACCTTTATGCTAGAATTTCTACAGTACTTAGAATCTACTTGTGAGCATTTGTCTCCACATGTCCTCTGCTGATGGCAATGGGTCATCTGTGGGTAAAAGTGCCGAGAGGGATGTAACCATTTCTTCAGGCCTGAGAGGCAAGTATAGTCCATGTCCAGTCACCTGAGAGTCTTAGGATGAGAATACAATAAGATGCTAACAGCTGCCTCAATATTTTATGCTGTGAATTCATTTTCTTTGATGGTTGCCTTTGAAGCCTCGGTTAATCTAGCAATTTCTATTATTAAAAGTATACTGAATCAGACTATAAATGTTATGCAGCCATGATCAAGGTAACTTTTAATTTTAATCTGAATAAGGGTCACAAGCACCAAGTCACAGTACATTACCCATAATATAAAGCCGGAAGGTAAATTGGTTGAAGAATAATGAATCTACCTTGCTTTACAGTCAGTGAGTCTGAGCCATATATGGCCTAGGAAAACAGAATGAGCACAGTAAATAGTTTTGACTTTAGGTAATTATTACTATTTACAAACAGTAATGACCCACAGCAGATAAATAGTCCATGAAAAGCCATTTAAGATAAAAATAGTCCAAATGTGCTCAAGCTGAGAAGTTTTATAATAACATCAAATCTATCTCACATGTATCCTATCTGGTCTTAGGGCATTTAGTGCTGTTCTGACAGTTTATGTTCTTGAATAAGAAGATAAAATAGCCCACACGGCTCCCATTGGTAAGAATAAACACAATTTCTAACACTTGTATTAGTATTTTTTTTTAAGATACTACTAACGTATGAGTCCCTAAACTGATATTAGCCAGTTTCTAAAAGTCAGTAGCCACTTAGGAACACATGACATCTTGGCCTTGTTCTTTAGAATGAGTGAATATCACAGTAAATTAAAATGTTAATGTCACATTGCAACTTCATTTCATATCATCTCTTTTTAGTTGTTCACAATTCTGTGAATCAACAATAAGCGAAAGCCAGAACACCAGAACAAAAGTGAATTGGTTTAATAGTTAGGAAACCTGAATTCTAGTCCATATTCCATTTGTGAATATTGGTATGTACCATAGGCATATTATTTAACCTCTTTGTATCTCAGACTCTTCATCTATAAAATGAGGGGGTTAAAAATCATAGCGTGATTGTTTTCAAAATGATCTTCTAGGATTCTAAATTAGCATTAAATGAGACCCTATCATATATCAATGGGAAAACCCTTTGTCAATTTAAATAAATGGCATAGGTGTTTTTGACTCATTTTTCTGGATTTCTTTCATATGGGGGATGTAGAATCTCTAAAATTTTTAATACATTTCAAAAATGGCACAAAACCAAAATAGCCAAACTACTATTCATTGACTTCAGAGTATCCATGGATCCATAAACCCATAATCCATTGAATTAACAAACCCACTTACTGAATCCATGATTTACATACAGGAAGAGTAGAAATGTTTATTTATATATTCTGTGTCTCAGTTTTAAGCCTCAGAAGCCAGTCAAATTTCTGTTGATCAGTTGCTTCCTGACCCGTGGGTACTAAGGAAGTTTGAAAACAGGTGGTATCTGAGTACCAGTCAGAGCAAAGCTAATTGGATCCTGTCAACTTAGAGAGTGCTCCACTTTCTAAAAATACATCTTACTGAAGTAAAATTTACAACAGAAAAGAGTACATAAGTGCACATATTGATGTATTTTCAAAAACCGAGCACATCCGTATAACCAGGAGCCTGATCAAGCAACACACCTGCATCTCTGAAGCCTCACTGTGCCCTGTCTTGATCACTCATTCCCCAAAGGCCACCACTCTCCTAGCTCCCAACAACGTGATTTAGTTGTGCTTCGTTTTGCACATTGGATAAGTGAAACCTTACTCTTCTCTTTTGTGACTTCTTCCACTCAGTGTTATATTTGTATGTCGTGTTGAATATAGTTGCAGGTCACCCACTGTCATTGCTGTATAATATTCCATCACAGGACCATCCCCCAATTCATCCTGTCCAGTTTGGGCTATTACAAATATTGTTGTTATATATATATATATATCCTTTTAGGTCTTTTGGTGAACATATGTACCCATTTCTGTAAGGGAGACTAATCCTTTTTTTTTTTCTTTTTAAAGATTTTATTTGTTTATTTGAGAGAGAGAGAGAGCACATAAGCAGAGGGAGGGAGAAGAAGAGGGAAAGAATCTCAAGCAGATGCCCTGTTGAGTAAGGAGCCCATTGTGGGGCTTGATCTTAGGACCTTAAGATCATGACCTGAACCTAAATCAAGAGTCAGCCACTTAACCAACTGAGCCACCCAGGCATCCTGAGACTGATCAATTTTTAAATGTAGCCTTTCATGATACTTTGGCATATAAACTACCCTTTATTGGAAGGTTGGATAGAAATTAGCTTTATAAGTATCAAAGGCATGATTAATTTTAGTTCAAACCAGCCTATTTTTTCTCTTCTCTCCCCAAGACATACCCATTAAAATGGGAGATAAACAGAACACACCTCCTCTGTCTGAGGAGTGACAAATTGAGCAGAGTTAGGAACACTGATCCTGAGCCATACTCAGGGATAGAAAGTGGTGGTTTTGATTCTGCTTTCACTTGTTAATAGAGCAGCAGTTTGTGAGTAGAAAGGGCTTTAAATAAGGTAAACTTAAAAGTTTCAAGTTCACCAAAACTTTTCTAATGTTTTCTGCTTGCATATCATGAAAAGCTGACAGCAATTAGATCATAAAATCACCCCTGAACTTGGTCACCCAACTTTTATTTATCTCCTATTAGACAGCCTCCCTTTTACTGCCCTCAACGATGCAGGTCTGGTGCAGGGGCAGACATTTCAAGAAGAAAAGGCCTGCAGACCCCAGGGACATGATAAAGGCCTAACCACTTCAGATATTCCTCTTCAAGCTTCTTGAGGTGTTTAGTTTTGTTTCTTAACCATTCAGACCACATACCACAATAAATTATTAAAGGGTTTATAGTTCCTATAAATCACTCTTACAGGCAACATTTCATTTGATTGTCCTAGCAACCCTCTGGAGTAGACAAGAAAGGTGGTGTGGATCACAGACCGTATGAAAATGTTCCAGCCTAATTTGGAAAGTGCCATCCATTTGTAACTGATCTTATTATGAGCTGTTTATTATTTTTGAAACTGGAAATTTCCAAACTTCTTCCATCCCCTTCTTCTCACAATACTCCTCTTTTATACTCCCCCTTGGTGTGAGGGTGAGGCAACTAGGAGAACCCTGCATTAAGCTTTCCGCTGCTTGGAGCATCTTCTGATCCACCTTTTAATTTTATTTTTTAGCCAGTAAGCACTTAATCCTTTTGATGGTGTTATAGTAGAAGGTGTTAGACTAGGCAGTGGCTTGTCATATGGCATCACTGGCAAATCCAGGCCTCCGGCGGTTTCTCTGTCTTTCAGGGCAGTGTTCAGATCACAACACTAAGCTAGGGGCTCCCTCGGGGGAGAAGGTGCTGGTTACTCACACAATGCCTCTGGCTCCTATGTGTTTCCATACATTCTGAGCTCTGCAAAAATGCCCAGCATATATATTACTTGGTCTTGCAGCATGTGGATTTTTGCTCCATATTCAAACCATGTGACTTTAAGACCACAAAAACTTGGATAGGATGATTCTTTTTAAAAACCATATTGCACAGCCACTCTGCTGCCCTTTGATGTGTTGGATGTTCCATCATTTGACTAGCTTCCCTCCTCCCTTTTTTTTTTCTTAGAAATATCATTTGATCTGGCATTCTCAGTGAGTCTTAAATCTGTTTTCCCCAGTATGCAGCTTTAAATATTCCAGAGACGAAATAGTCTCATTTCGATTTTAACATACAGAACAGTATTAATGAAAATCACTTCTACCCTTAAGCTGTGTCAGTCTGAGTCATGCGGGGGCTTGCTTACTCTCCTCACAACCAGATTTCTTGGTCTGTGAACATCGTCAATACTATAATTCACTATTGTTCGAAGAACAACAGTTTTATGTGAGGACTTCTTCCTCCATCACACTGGCATTCACCTTGGCTGTTACAAGTTATGTAGAGTATCAAATTTTTTTTTTCTGCAAGAAGTTAAATTGGGAGAAGATTCTATAGTATATTGTTTCATTTCTTAGACATGCTGCTGAGTCATTTCCCCTTCATAACTGGGCTAGTTTTCACTAATACCTTTAATTACATCAGTTCTTTTTAATAAAACTCATTTTTATTGACTGTCGCTCCACTTAATGAAGCCTTCTTCGTGAAACAGGAGCTTACAGACGACACAGCATATAAAATGACCCCTTATGACAGCTGAAAGTGGGTAGCATTTTCCTATCTCCTTTATCTATTAGCAGTGTATGTTTCTTGTTGTTGTTGTTGTTGTTTTGTTTTGTTTTGTTTTGTTTTTATGCCCAACTAAATCAACTGCTTTAACTCCCTATTACATGGGCTGGCCTTACCTTATGAAATGGAATTCTTAAAAGCTTGTACTATACATTTTAAGAAACGATCTTTGATAACTCAAATCATATTTTACCTGGCACTTAAGAAAAGCTCAAGGAGGATTCTTTTTATAAAATCAGTAATTATTTTATATTTTGAGTAATTATTCCCTAATTTATCTACCTGTATTTTTTTTTTATTGATCTTTCTAATAGCACCTTGTAGCTAAGTACATAGGGGGAAAAAGACATTTTACTGAAGAATAAGCAAAGACATTTTCTTTAATTGTGCCTGATGTATGCTTTAATGTAAAGTTAACTTTTATTTACCTTCAGTATACCCTCCTCACTCCTATCTTTCCTATACCAGTTGTATCTCCATGCTAATAATTAGTCCATTAGCAGCACTGTTTTGATTGGGTGTTACCTAACTGTGTAGCTTTTTATGGAGCTTTATTTTAAACCCAGTGTCATCTCTTCTTAGCACATCAGTTTTTCTTCTCATGTTTTGACAGATCTGTCCTTCCCCACCCAGTTCTGGTACACCACCACCCTGTCCTATCATACCACATGCTGATTAAAGACAAATCCATTCTGCATTCCCTTCTTGCATCTCAACTCTGGGATTTTGTTGGCAGAGTTAGCCTTTAGCTTAACCAATATAGGGATGTAATAATGCGTAAGTTTGAAGCAAGCTCCCCTAATCTGAAAATCTCTCTGCCACTGGTCCTGTCCTAAAATGTTCCAAATCATACATGTATTACCTGTTGCTCTACTTTGCATTTAGACATTAAGGATACTATTAAAATATAAATATTATAAGAGTGCTAGCCCATCTTAGCTTGAATTTCTTTCTTCCTGTCTGCTTGCCTGCCTTCTTTCTTTCTTTCCTTTCTTTCACCACAATGACAAGAATCAGTCATTAAAATCTGAGAAAATTAAACATTGGATAATTGATATTGGCAAAAATCAAGAGATATAGAAAACCCCGGAAAATGGAGCTCACCCTAAAATGACATTAGAGAGTCCTGATTTAGGAATATTAAAGACAATTAGGGTTGAGGGTAAAGGGGAGAAAAAGTGAAAAGTGAAAGTCTGAGATCAGGGTACCAGCATGGTCTACATCAGTGAGGGCTTCCTTTCTGGTTTGCAAATGGCCATCTTCTTTCTGTGTCCTCACTTGGCAGAGAAAGAGAGTCTTTCTTTTGTGTTTCTTCCTGTAAGGGCACTAATCCCATTCATGAGGGCTCTACCCTCATGACCTAATCACCTTTCAACGGCCCCACTTCCAAGTAGTATCACACTAGGGGTTAGGCTTCAACAAAGCAGTTTTGGGATGGTGGGAGCACAATGCTCAGTCAATTGCACCATCCCTTCCTATTAAAGGGATAAAGGATATCTTTCCCAACTCACCTAAGAGGAATATTAGGGGAAGCTAGTCAGTTACTTATTCCGCTAACATTTAATGGGTATCTACTATGAAACAGGCTTGAGCCTGGAGAATCAAAGATTAGAAGGCAGGGTTCCTGCCCTGATTGCACTGGTGGAGATAGATTTGCAAAGAGAAAGCTTCAATTTATGAGAAATGCTAAAAAAAAAAAAAAGTGTACATATAGTATGGGAACTCAGCCTGGAAGTTCAGGAAAAACTCCTTGAGGAGTTTGTGCCTGAACCTCAAAAGAGAAACAAAGGGAAGGAGAGAAAGAAGATTGACAGAGAAATGACCCAGGAACAAGATGGCAGGAATGGCAGAGGTTGGACCTGGTGCTATAGGTAAGGGCTAGACTAGGATTGTGAGCCTTCTGAGGCCAGGGATCATATCCCCATCATCTTCGTATCCCTGCCATCTAGCAAAGTACCTGCCATCAAGGAAGGTGCTTAGTGATTGTTATATGTTGAATGAATGAAGGGCTTACAGAAGATCACACAAATACCTGTAACACAAAATAGACATTGGTGAGGACTATAAAGGAGATACAGAAAAAACGTTCTGGGTTGTAGTGGTGGGAGAATGGGGTGTGTGTGGGAAAGCAGGGGTGGCTCCATGGAGAAGAAGCCTGCGAAATAGGCTTTCAAGGATGAATGGTGAGGTTTATCAGAGTGACTTCTCTATTCTCTTCCATGTTGCATTCTTCCATTTGCCAACCTCTTGACGTGGTCTTAACTTTCCCTCCACCCCCTTTTCTTCCTGGCTTCCTTCCTGGATTATTTCTTTCATCCTGTGTAGAAGCCCTTCCTCCTCGCTAATAAGCCAGACGGTAGAAAGTCGCTGCTGGAGCCCTTTCACCTCTACTCTGGAGGCATTTTATTGCAAAGACTTGGGATAGATAGCTGGCAAATTTATGCCTTTAAAGATCTAGAACTCCAGTGTCAAGAAGGAAGGGCTCACACTTTTTAGCCACATTAAAATGAACAGAACATAAAAATAGTAAAGATGATTGGATAACTTCATGAACCTGAAACCCAGAAAAACAGCTATGGGAACACACCATGGTGTTTTGGTTTAAAGTAATGTAATTTATGGATCACCATTCAGGTTTGGGAGATCTACAGGTACGCCGCTCTACAATGCAAGAATGTTTACCTAGAGTTTGCTGAATTACTCAGGAGATTAATGGGAGAGCCCTTGGGCCCAACCCTACCCTAGCACACACTGCCTTGAAAGGCAGGAGTAAGAAAATAGCAATAAAGATACAAAAGGGCATGTTAAGTTCCACTGTGGTATAATTAAGTGATGCATGTACCTGTGTGTACACATGTAACAGATTACGATGAGGTAAGGGTTATGATGGACATATAGGACTATTGGTGTCCAATATCTGTCACAACAAATCCAAAGCAGTCATACCTGTGAAAGGTTAGGAGAAGGGGGATTTTAAAACATTGTCCTCTGAAAGCAAGAAAGGAAGTTAATCACTTGTCTCAAAAAATGCATGCAGCTACCCATGCTTGGTTTAAAAGAGATAATTATTTTGGAGAAATAATTAAGAAATTAAAAAAAATGGGTCACCCTAATACCATTTTCTGGCCAAACACATTCCTACTAAACACAGAAACTAAATAAGGAGGATGGGCTATATTCTAAAATAGCATAAAGGAACTGTGTTTTTTTTTTTTAAAAAAAGATCCATTTAAATATTTAATAAAACATTACTATACATGCTGGAAAACATCAGTATGCTTCCAAAAAGATGTGAAATGTTTATCGCATTATAAACTGTTGACCATCGGACAGGATAGCCCAGGCCTGTTTGGCCACACTGCTCGAGTCAGATGTGGAAACTAGAAGGGTCAGACCCAGGCTGTCAGTGAGTGTGGGCTGGGGATAGGGGTGGTCTCTGCCACCTGAATTTCCTCCTTTGCAGATCTCTGCTCTTTAGAGAGCATAAAATAAAATAAAAATTCAAAAGGACAACGAACAGTTTCTTGGCAAGAGTAGAAAACATCATGTCGATGTTTATTCTTCTTCCGTTGGCTTTGGTTCCATACATAAATTATGCTGAGAAAGCAGTGGCGTCTTCCAGTGGGCAATGACCTCATTTTAGCTGTATCTTCCTAAAATGATATCACAAAAACAAATCCACCCCCTCTAAAATGGCTTACAAAGAGTAGATCTTTTATCATTCTGAAAGAGTTCATTCTTACTTGCAGGTTGATGATATAACTTCATCGAACTTCCCAACTTCTGGTCTGTTAAGCATGTTATTACAAGCCATATTCGACTCGGATTCTTTTTTCTGGTGTTTCCTTTGATTCTTCTGTTTCTATTTTTTAAAATGCTTTGTTTTTGAAAGTTTCCTTGCATTTCCTGAACCACCAGAGTGTTTCAAGAGAAACACTGAGTTCTTTAGGCTGCAGTTGTGTGTGTGTGTGTGTGTGTGTGTGTGTGTAAATCCAATGCTGCCTGCGAACAAATGTTGTATTGTATGTTATATGGAGCTGCCTCCTCTCCTTCTCAAACAGAGCACCTGGTGTTACTGGTTTCAAAGAATATTTCAAGATTGGCAGTTGGAGTCTCTTCATAGAAGTGTAACAGCGCTTCCCAGAAAGCTTGAAAAATGATATTCAAAGTGAAGGAGAATAGAGAATGGGTGTCGCCCTCTAAAAGAATAGTAAGCAGCCGCAAGAACCTTCATTCAGAAAGGATTCAGAGAGAAAATGGAGACGTCTGAGAACCAGCTTTACAGCTCGGTGTGAGCTTAGAAGATTGAGTAGCCTCTTGAATCAGGGTTCTGCATGGTCTGTCTGCCAGCATGTTTCTTGTGTGAAAAAACAAAACAAAACAAAACAAAACCAGGGCTCTCTGCTTCAGGCAATACCCCAGAAAAGTTTCATTCAAAAGCTAGAAATCACCACAGATTTTCAGGCGACTTGGAAAGTGTTGCTCAAAACCCCAGACTACTTAAAAAAAAAAAAAAAAAGATGGAATAGAGATGTTTCCCAACAAATCTGGCCTTTGGTGGGAAGGCTCTTGATACACCATTGTAAAGTCTTGATTTCACGGGCGCCAACCCGCCACTTCCTCTTGAGTGCACATACGAGGTTAGGGAACATGCTAGGAAGGTTAAAACGAAACTATTCCAAATCAATTCCACAAGATGTAAGGTACTTTCCTCATCTTGCTCTTGCTCACAAATGTTCCCTGCAGCCGCTCACGGATCAGAAGTCATTTTGCAAAAATCAAACTTTTATCCACCCCAGATATGGGATAAATCAGAACCAAAGGAAATGACCTTCTTGAAAGTCCTTCACAAATGGAGTAGGTACTTCAACTCCTTGTCCTGAACATGCTTCCCATAAAAGTCGGGGTTCTGAATCTTGGATTGCACATCAATAAATAAACTTGTACCAAAGTCATGGGAAGAGTATCACACTAAGGCCTTGACCACTTAGAAAGACTCAGAAACCTGAACTGTGAACATTTGTTTTGTGTCATCAGCTTACAGAATTACGGTGATTTATTTTTCTACAGTCTTTCTTATGAAGCAAAATCCTTTACGATCAAGTACTCAGAAATTCATGCATAAAGTGTATTTACTCTTTAGAACTGGCAGATGTGAAATGAAATAGATATGAGGAATACAATTTTTCTGGATAGCATTGTTATAAAAGCCATTTTTTATTTGCATCTCGCTCATTCAAAGCAGGTCAGGAAAGAGTACAAATGAACCAGTAAAAACCTAGCTCATGTGCATTGTCACACGTAAAGATCTATGTGTCATTTTCATTTTCAAAGGCCAGCATATTGCTTCGATAAGGTACAAAGTAAGATAAAACTAGACCGTATTAGTCTTATCACTGTCTAGCAAGTGTTGTAACATCTGTTTAACTTGCCCATGATCACATAGTGAGGAGTCCAAACTGCTCCTGTTAGACCCACTTTTCCATTTTGGCTCAGCAAATGCTGGTAGGTAGGCAGAAAAGCAAGCAGAGAGGCAAACCAGAAGGAAGAAAAAGGAGCCTTCTAATTGCCTCCTCCTATGACTACCTTCAAGTTAATTATCTATCGTGCAAACAGTCTTCAGAGAAGTTTCTTCACCATCATTGGCTATGTGCTCTGGAATGCCATAGTCTTTTTTTTTTTTTACTTTATTTTAAAATTTCTATTTATTATTCACTGAGCTTTATGCCCATCGTGGGGCTTGACCCCAAGATCAAGAATCACATGCTTTAATAACTGAGCCAGCCAGGCACCCCTGACATAGTCTTTATTAACCATCAGATCGATTGTGTACATTCCAAAAGCATTCAGATAAGTTGCATTCTTTTAAATATGAGGTATCATAAAGACTTTAAGTTGACTAAGAACACTTAACATTTTGGCATATCACAAGTGATACTTGAAGTCATAGATGCCAGAAGAGTAAAAAAAATATCTTACATATTTTTAAGTTGAAAGTTGTTGTGATTTATTAACAGATGTGGACCAAAAAAACATTGTAAGTGGGAGGGGGCGGTAGTGGTTGAAAAGATTGACAGGAGGTGATGTGACAGGCTCAGGTTAGGTAATCAGACCAGACAAAGAAGCAGTGAAGTTGGATTGACCAAGGGGAAGGGTGGGAGCAGAGCTGCCGGGACTAATGGCGCTGAACTCTCGGTGTGGCACTGTGGCTCGGCAGAGACCCAAGTGTGCAGTTCCAGGGGACTGGTCCAGTTCCATCCCTGCAGGCTCCAAGTTTAAGCGTTCCCCTGCATTCCACAGATGGGTGAAAGCCTGCGGCTGGGTCCCTCCCTCACTTCTGCTTCTCCCACCTCATTCTCCCCTCCTACACAGTCTCCATCCTCCTCCCACTCGCTGCCATGCTTACGCTATCTGTTCACCTCTCTGGCTGCCACCAGTATGACATGATGTAAGTGGCATCCTCTCCCTAGCATACGGATGCATTTGCAAATCCACAGAAGAAATCATGTGTAGGCACCCCATGTTTGCCAAATTAATTATGATTTTACAGGGTTTCTGATTTTCTCCAAAACTGATGAGAGGATATCTTCCCCTATTTATCCAGTAAGATCTGGCTCAGGTATCAGTTCCCGTGTTCCTCCTCTGAGCCTCACCTTCCACCTAATTGCTTACTTAGGCTAAGTATTACTCCTTTAAAACTAGCATTTATCAGAAGTATTAAAATGGTCTTTTAATAGTTGTCCTTCCCCACCAGCCCGCGAGCTGCTTGTGGTCTGTCGTATACAGCTGTGCAAGCCTGAGAGCTGCTGTGTGTGATACATCTCCTCTGTGCCAGGCACTGCGGTCAATACTTTGTGTGCATGATCTCATTTGAGGAAACTCCTCGAAGACACTGAGACTCAAAGAAGTGAAACCATTTCTCCAAAGAGTCTTAGCCAGATCCCAGGCCAGGTCAGTCTGACTCCATAGCCCACATAAATCTCTTACTATGTACCAAAGAACCTGGCACACAGTTACTCAGTGATTCCTTCAACTGAAAGAATGAAAAGAGTTGGGGAAGAGGGGATAAGGTGCACCCCAAAAACTAAAGCTCAGAACTGTGGTCCAGACTCCCAGTCCAAAGCTGATTCTACCATCAGCAGCTAAACCATTAGGAATGAGTCCCTCTCAGAAGCATATTGGAAATCGGTGGGATGCAACAAACATACCCTAGGTATGGGACGATCTTACAGGATCTTATAGGATCATTTATAGGACAATCTTAGAGCTCCTGATGACATCAGTGTGAAGAAGGTGAAAACAAAGCTATGGACAGAGTAGGACATGAAATAATCATGGCTCTCATCCTAGAAGCAACTGATGCTTTTGTCATCACTGAAGCTAGGACCACCCCCCCACACACACACATATACACACACACTCACAAAGCAGCAAGAGTATATATATATCTCACAGGATGCCTCAAGTCTAGAAGACTATGAATCTAAGAGTACTGAAACCTTAGCAGAGGACAGAAATCATTCCTCTCCCTTAACCATGTTCCTCAAAAGCCCTTTGTAATGACTATTTAGCTGTCCTTTACCACTGTTGATGTACTCTTGTCAATTTTTAGGGAAGATGAAACAGTTCTTGAGCTAAATATCATCAAATGTGTTTAAACTTGTTCAAAACTTCTCTCATCCCCTGTAGTAATTTAGCATACATGCTCAACAAGAATTAAAGCCCTTAAATATTGATTTAGTCATTTGTGCTATCAAATCATGTCTCTTTTCTAACTTGGAACAGACGAACCTTTCCAAACCACCTCAATCAAAACAATAACAACAATGCCCTTTTTCTTCAAGTTCTTGCTTGGTTCAACATGGAGACAAGCATCCACGGCATCAAGGTGGAGTAGGGGGTATGTCTGCCAGCCATTCAGCTCGTCTGGTACCTCTGGCTAGGAGATGGACAATCTTAGAAAGATAAGGATATAAAACTGGAATTGAGTTTGAGCTTGGGTTGGCAGCCACTGCTGAGCAGAGGATGAGGGTGAGGTGAGATGTGCTGACCTGTACAAATGGTCTAATAGAAGGAGAACAGTCCAATTCAGCACTGGCCTAGATTCCTCCGGCAGCATTCCTCTAACTTCTATTGTGTGTTCACGGCTGGGGCTGGGGCCCAAGAGGCTTCCAGAGTCCCAGCAGGCCACGCTCCTCCAGAGACAGTGGCCACATTGAGCAAGTGAAGATATGGAGCCAAGGACCAAGTATTCCTGAAATATGTTTTGAAATTCCTGTTTAATGCATATATTCGGCAGCATACCAGAGCCCTTAGTAACAGCCCGTTGGGTGTTGTGACAACGGTGTGGGTGTAATGACAGCAGCCTGTGTGGGACGTGGCAATATCTGAGGGCAAAGCTGCTTGAGTCTGAAGATCGGCTTTTATTTCAGTGGGAGCTATGCACATACTAGGGCCACAGTTTGAGGTGTCTGGGGGTGGGCGTGGGGATCATCTTAATGAGAACAGACTTCATGTAGGAGGCCCCACTTCCTGACAAGGAGAGGATAAAAATGCAGCTCCAGAAACCAGAATGCCTCTCAACTATTTAAAGTCACTCCTTGAAAAAACCCTGGACATTCAGATGGCTCTTAGGATGGATTTAAAGATTACCGATGCTATATGGAAAATGTATTCTCTAAAGGTCTCTCTATAGAGTGAAAAATATGGCTCTTTCATATATATAATAATAAATCTGATCTGAAATGGCCCATATGCTTGGTATTTGTTGGTAATTAAGTTTTTTCATGCTAGATGAGGAGAAGCTCTGCTTCTCTTCTGTGACTATACATTCTCGAAATAAGAGCTTCTTTTGTATGGTTTTAGTGTGTGTGTACAAATTATGTCTTTGCATCTATCTTTCTTTTTTCTTTTTCTTTTTTAAAGATTTTATTTGTTTACTTGAGGGAGAGTGAGAGCAAGAGAGAGCATAGAGAGAGAGGGACAAGCAGCCTCCCTGCTGAGCAGGAAGCCTGATACGGGGCCCAGGACCCTGGAATCATGACCTGAGCGAAGGCAGACGTTTAACCAACTGATTCACCCAGGCACACCTGTGTCTTTGCATCTATCTTTGTAGTATAAAAACCTTAGCAAGTTAATATTAAATCAGCAGTTATTAGTCATGAGAGAAAAATGAACATAGGAAACTTCTTTAAAAAAAAAAAAAGAACTTTAAACTCAAAATTTGATTCCTTTGACAAAAGTGTAGGCTTCCATTCAATGAAAATTTTTTGTTAGATTATTTAGTCATTGCAGGGAGCTGGAGTGATTAAAATGTTTTATAATGCACTGTTGTTTTCCATGAAACTCTAGTGTGGCCCTGTTCCCCGGCCGCAGGAATGTAAGAGCTTCTTGGCAAATACCCTGACTAGAACCGGGTGGGACGATGTATAATTAATGTCAAGTGTTATTGCCCTTCTTCAATGCCATCCACCCACTGACCAGCATCAACTTCCTCCTGTTCTTTCTGTATTCAGAGCTTGGTTTACAGCACTTCGTTTCTGAATATAGCAGGATAAAATTCTGGTTTCCCTTTTTGAGAATACACACGATGAGAATAAGGTTCATGTAACAAGAACTAACTTTCTTATATCTTTGTAAAAGGCGTTCAGAATGAGCCAACATTTTTACAGTTACAGATAATATTCAAGTTAGTAAAGTTTTTTTTTTTTTTTAAAAGAACATTCTATAGCTACTTTTCAGGGGGTATAATTTTCTTCTCAATTGTTTAACATTTTCCCTTGAGTTTTGCTTGACAAGTATTGGGAAAGAATGTCTGGCAACTGTTAATGAAACTGCAGGCTCTTTTTTTCTCTCTTTCTTGTTTCTATAAACTTACTAGACAGGCTTAAGTCCAAAGAATGATAAAGTAAGAAGATATTTGTACATTAAAATGAAAGCAGAAATAAAAGTAAATATTCCTAAGTATCTTAGAATATTGAATTGGGATCAGAGTAGAAACCATGAGATTCAGATATATTACTCTGAAGCCGAATTGTCTAATGAGGAAAACTGTTATTGTGAAAAGCAAAATTCCAAGTCAGTGCTAGGGCCAATTTTATTTTATGGAAGTAAAGCTGAGAATTTTAATTAAATCGTAGTTCTGACTGTGAGGTTTCTGGGAAGGAAATTTAAGGATAGATCTTAATGGGGATGATGTTCATCAGATCCGTGTTAGTATGCTCTACTATGCCCATACTGGTTGTTAAAATATTGAAATACTTCCATACCTGTTGGTAAAGAGCCATGGCCTAGAGCTGTAAACCCTCTGCCAACCCCGTGGCTGCCTAGGCCCCTCTTTGAGACCCCCTTTGCCTCATCTCCCCAAGACCCAGCCACTAAAGGAGTCAGTATAGCAGGGGTGCCTCAGACCCTGCCCCCACCCAGAGTGGCAGTCTGCTTGGTCAACGCCCATATTAACCTGTTCCCCATGTTACCTTGTTCAGTATTTTGCACATCATGCCTATCCTAGTGGAAATCCTATAAATTAAAACAACAAAATAAGGATATCTCCATTGAAAAGAAAGTCAAACAAATGTTACACCAAAGAGAAAAAGCAAGAGAGGTATTTAAAGCTCAGATTGAATAAGTTGCAAACAAAACCTCAGAGTCCTAGGGAAGCGGGGAATCAAAGTCCCGGCATAGTTTCCTCGGCCTATTGCGTTGCTAATTCACAATGTCTCCAGAATTCTTTCCCTCCCCCATCCTCTTATTTTAGCAGCATATCTTTTTTGTACCAAATCATTAGTCTGGAAAGTAGAAAATGAAATTCCTTTATGACAACATTACAAATGGAAATATGAGAGGGTGCCTAAGCATGAATGGTTCATTTGAGCTGAAGACCCAACCACACGTGTCATTGCCTGGGGCTGTGGGAGCTGCCTGGGGTCCCCGCTGCCCTCCTCCTTCCTCAGAATCAGCTCCCTGGGAGGGCCCTGCAGCCTCCAAGGGCCCTGCCCAGACACCAACCTACAGTCTATTGAATGATTCACTGGCATTTAGATGATAATATAAAAAGGGAAGTTTTGTTTTTTGTTGTTGTCGTTCTTGAGATTTCTTTCTGTATATTTTTAAACTTGATTTGGGCCTCAATATTCTTGCCCTTTCCCCTGGAAAAACAGATATCTGACTGCACAGTATTTCAGTGCCCTTGATTAGCAAGAAAAAGCCGGATGGAATCATGAAGAAAATCTTAATTCATAGACAAAATGTACCCATGAGGAAAAATCATAGCATTTCAAAGAGTGCCCTGTGCAAATTCAGGACTAGAAAAAGAGAAAGGAAAGAAAGAAAGAAAAGAAAGAAAAGAAAGAAAGAAAGAAAGAAAGAAAGAAAGAAAGAAAGAGAAAGAAAGAAAGAAAGAAAGAAAGAAAGAAAGAAAGAAAAAGAAAGAAAGAAAGGAAGGAAGAAAGAGAAAGAAAGAAAGAAAGAAAGAAAGAAAGAAAGAAATTAAAAAGTTCAAATCTCAATACATTTATTAAATCAGAGAATCAAAGATTTGCAAACAAACATAAAAGGACCTTGGGTCCTTTGGTAAATGTGGTTTTCAATAACACTGTATATGATTCACTACAAAATTAAATTATTCTGTAATAACTCTTCGGATCTGAATTTGGCAGCCTCTGTACTGTTTTCCATTTTTGAATAGATGTCCAAATGTGTTTGTGCATAAATTATCCATATTTGAAAAGTGTAGCTGTTGTCAGAAAGAAAATATCAGTGGCTCTAAGAATATGGGATTATATCAGCCCAGGTGACCCATGGGTGAGTAGCAGGAAGAGAAAGAAGATCTGGTGAGGTGCATTGAAATGGAAAGCGCCAAGGCCTCCAGCTGTGGGCCCCTTGCTCTTTCCTACCTGGCCTCTAGGCTGTTGTGGTCCCATCCCCTCCTACTCCCTCTCACTCCCACCTGACAAATTCTTCCTCTTTCATATGCACAGTTCCTATTTCTTTATGCCCTTCGTGAAGCAGAGACCATGCATGTTGTGCATGTAGGATGTATTCAAAAGATGCCTGACGGAATGAATGATTGATAACTCTGGGCAGATTTCCGTTATTCTTTCTCTGTGTAATGCAAGATGAGAGGTTCCATTTCTTACCCTGGATTAATTCGGGCTCACCTATTTTAAATAGGTCCTATTTAAAGCCCTCTATATCACTGGGATCTGTTTTAAATAGACCACACTGTATATTATAGATTGCCCTTTTGTGCCTAATCTCATGCAGTAATTATGCCCTACTTAACATTTAATTCAACAATGCTCCATGGCAACCAGGCTGAAATGCATGCTACTTGCAGATCTGAATATTGTAAGAGTATTTGTTTTACTGCCTGAGCCTGATCTGCCCACTGGAGAGAGGCATCTTTGCAACCGATATGTGCCAATACGTGGATTCCTTTCTGACTTACTCCTAGACATTGAACCCATCTTCTTAGCCTAAAAATAGCCAATGAACTTTGATTTAGCTGAAACTTCAGACACTGAGCCTCAGCTTCTCATCCATCCATCCATCCATCCATCCAATATTTATTGAATATCTTATATACTTTGTGTTTGTGTTAGGGCTAGAGAGAGAAATACAGCATACCCCCTGACCTTGAGTAGTTCATGGCCTTGTGGGGGTACCGAGGCATGTAGTCTCATATATCATTGATGTGATAAAAATCTATAGTAGAGATATGGGCAAAGCTTTCTGGAAATATAAAAGGCAGAACAAGGCACTCTCAGGGAATTTGGGGAGCATTTAGGGAGGAAATGACAGCTTAGCTGAATCTTAAATAATAAGTAGTAGGTTTTCCTGGTAAAGACAGGTGGGAAGGGCCCTCTGAGCAGAGAGAGTAGTATAAGCAAAGGCACAGAGCAGCACGCCCTGGCCTGTCTCTGGGAGCTGTGAGGACTGTTTCCCATTCCCGGTTTGGGCTATCCTGGCCTGCGCTGAACTGTGGCTGTCCCACAACCGCTGGGCAGATTTCCAGATCAAGGAAGATCTGGTAAGAGACTGCAGTGTCTACTGTGGCTGGAGTGAGCCGCATGGGCATGATGACCTCTGCCCTCTGGCCTGTGGTCCTGGCTCCTGGGCCCTCTAACCCTAGTCACACAGCCCCTGAGAGGATAGTGGTTTGACTTGACACCAAAGCTGTGAAGTTCTCCAAATCAGTGCTACCTCTCTTTTCTGAACCTTTATGTGATGAAACTTCCCCACCATCAGATAGCAGCGAGTCCCAGACCCAGCCCGAACAGAACAGGCAGTGGGCTTCATGACCTGTGCCTTTGTACAAGGAGATGGGATCCAGGTGGCCCTTTGCCTTCAGCAAGGCGTGTTTTGGTGGGTTTGCACATGAGAGAATTCCAGTGTCATGCTGCAAACAGGGAGTAGGACGACCTGGCTAAATATTTCCATCTCCAGTTGAGGCTGAATCCTATGTCTAAGCATGAGCTGGCTCAGAAGAACCGCCAACACCCCTCCTCTTCTAGCCTGGGAAGGACTCAGTCCTCCCTGACAACAGTACCTATCAGTGCTGACGATCACAGATCTGCACGATTTGCAGCTCTCACGCAATGTCACTGTCCCCTGGGGAGCAGAGTATCACTGCTGGCTTTGCTGCAGTCACTGAAGTGGTGTTTGTGGATTAATAGACATCTATAGACTGTACATCAAGAACTTCTATAGCTCAATAAGCTGACTTGATATTGAGTTGCCTTTGAAAAGACTTCCCCATTAGTCCTTTCCCCGTCTCATACTCCTTGTCTTCTCTCTTGAAAAATAATCAAAGGTTAAATGCCATTCAAATGGAAGATGTCATCATGGACTGTTATTGTGTTAGTCATGAAGAAGGGAGCAGCTGGGGAAATGATTGGCAGGTACTATTGGCACAAAGTGACCCAGGTCCCCATTCCTGTGGCTCTTAGTCTTCACTTTCTTTCTCTGTTGCTCCCATTGAGTTGGGGTTTAGAAAAATATCCCTCAATACAGGTACAAACAGAAATCACAGGAAGAAGTCTTTTATTTATTTTTTATTTTTTTAGATTATTTATTTATTCATGAGAGATTCAGAAAGGCAGAGACACAGGCACATCAACAAGGTGGGCCTGCTGTATTCCCTAGGTCCAGGGGCAGCTGTGACCACTTACCCTGTTGGACTTCCACTGCCAACTATTTTTTTAAAGATTTTTTTTTTTAATTCATGAGACACACAGAGGGGCATAGGTAGAGGGAGAGGCAGGCTCCGCACAAGGAGCCCAATGTGGGACTCGATCCCTGGACCCCAGGATAATGCCCTGAGCTGAAGGCAGATGCTTAATCACTGAGCCACCCAGCATCCTAGTAAGAAGTCTTTTAAATCCATTTTATGGTGATACACTATCAAAAAGGATGAATGGAAAGCATAAGGGGAAGAGGGAACCCTTGTGCACTATTGGTGGGAATGTAAATGGGGGCAGCCACTGTGGAAAACAGCGTGGAGAATTCCTCAAAAAATGAAAAATAGAACTATGATCCAGCAATTGGGCTTCTTGGTATTTATCCAAAGGAAACAACATCACTATTTTGAAAAGATATCCGCACCCGCATGTTCATTGCAGCATTATTTACAATTGCCAAGACCTGGAAACAACTTAAGTATCCATCAATGGATGAATAGATAAAGGAAATGTGGCATATATACACAATAGAATATTATCAGCCATTAAAAAAAAAGGAAATCATACCATTTGCAACAACGTGCATGAAAGTTGAGGGCATTGTGGTAAGTGAAATAAATTAGAAAGAGAAAGACAAATACTGTATGATATCATGTATATGAGGAATCTTAAAACAAACAAAAAACAACAACAAACCAAAAACAGGACACCAAAAACAGAACTAACTCATTGATACAGAGAACGGGTTAGTGGTTGCCAGAGGAAGATGGGAGAGGAATGAAAGAGTGGGGACAGTGAAAGGGTTTAAAAAAAAAAAGCATAAATTAACATGTGAGTTGAAGGTACATCCACTGAACTTTTTTTTTTTTTAACGAGGTCGTGTCTACAAATGAAATAGGCAACCAGATAATCCAGGATGAAATATTATTCTTTAGGGTCCTGCAAATTTTAAATTTGTCCAGCGGGTGTTATATCACAGTTACTGTTTAATGTTTCGGCATGGGCAGTAAAATGCAAGTTTATGAATGTGTGGCATTTTTAAAACTAACATGCAGGCCTATAGTGCTGAATCTGTAGCTGCTAATTTGGACTGGTGAACAGAATTCCTATTTTATAGCTTGCTCTATTGAGAAACAAATTCAATAACCTCTGCTTTATAGATAACTTATTTATTAAGGGTAACTAATTCTTAAATAATCTAATATTCTGGGTTTCTTTCCCTATTTAGAATCAGATGGTCTCATCTAAAAAGAAAACAGCTTTTTAATGGAAGTGCCCATTTATTTTCTGGCTCTGCAGACATGTATCCTGATTGAAGGCACAGAGCCCTGCCTCTAGAACAGAGTGCCTGCTAGGGAAGTCATCCATTCAGAGGACTTACACCCCAATGGGAAGAGAGAGACCTGGCTGTTCTATCACACTTAGGATTATTGCCTGCTAAAAAAAGAAAAAAGAACAACAACAAAAAAAGGCTACATGCCTAACCAGTAGCTCTGTCTTTTAGAAAGATGTGTTATTTGTGTTACCATACTAGAGTTTATATTTCTTATTGGTATAAGATGAAAAAATCTGTCTACTCCAAGAATTCATTGCTTCTTAAAAGAAAAAAATTCTTCTGATTTCTAAAAAGAGCTATCCATTTTCAAACTGGTTTATCTACTCAGGCCTCAAAGCACCAAAGCTATGACAAGCCCCTGTGCCAGTTTTCATCAGCTTGGTTGGGGTAGCCAAGTGCCTCTCAATTTTTTCCAGACAGAATTCAGAATCTAAAGAGTAGGTTTTCTGAATATATTTGCACCTTAGGCATAGAATACTGAGCAAAGGAATGGAAATACATGCTTATGTAATCATGAAAAAATATACAATGATAGCTTTTATGTTCTTGCTCAGATTCAAATGTTTGGGGTAAATAATTGCCAGCAATGGTTTATGAATATACAGTATTTTATGTGCTATCACAGGTGAATTTTGTCTCCATGGAAATATGTTTTCCCTTTTACAATAACCACTAACCTCAAAAAAAAAAAATCACAAGTGTATTTTTTTTTTAATTTTTTTTCTTTTTTCTCATTTTAAAGGTGAGATACGGAGATTGTATTTTTGCTAAGAAACCTGCAGCTGTGAGTCTTATCTTTGAAAATTATCCAGGCTTTTTTGCCATTTCTCCTTAAAGACACTGGAGTTAGAGTCATTTACTAACCACAAATACAAAATGCATTAGGTTTTAACAGCAGATCTAAATTAAAAACTTAGTAACTTGGAACAAATGGACCTTTTAATTCATTTCCAAACCAAAATCCTGGTTACGTTTTATTGTTTCTAAACCTTTCTTACTGCAAACCATCAATCCGCCAACTTGTTTCTGGCTCATTCAAGCTTTGAACTGTACCTTTACGGTGCTATAAATTAGCATGTCACTGTGATACACTGTAATTTGCATTAATTTCTCTCCAGTTGAAATTGTCTATCTTTGAAGACATCTTTACAATACTTAGAATTCACTCAGAAAAGTAATACCCAACTAAAGATGTAAAACATAAATTTAAAAAACATGTTTTGGCTTTTATCTCAAGATGGAAAATAAAAGTGGTTAAAGTTATGCGTGCAGTTCTGTGATCCAGGACTCACTTTCTGATACTTTAGTGCCATTGTTTGAGGCAGAGACATTTTAGCAGCAGGAAGTAGAGGGAAGAACACAGCCCTGCTCTCACCCACCTGAAGACAAGGAGTCATTTTAAAGATATGGTTACAGGGGGAAATGGTCAGGGTCATAAAATTGTCAATGAAATGCACTCCCATCGGGGCTTTACGTGGGATGCGTGGCAGAAAAAAAAAAGCCAAAAGTCTCAGTTGAGAGGGGATGAGGCTCCTCCCGGCGCTGGTTTGGCTGGACCCAGGCCTCGCTCCCAGGAGTGGCCCTGACCAGGCCTTGCGAGCTGCCCCCGGCAGGTGTGGAGTTCCTGTGTCCTCTGTCACCCAGCTGCCATCCTGATGGGTCAGGACAGGGGTGAGCGAGGAAGCAGCTGATAATTGGGGAGGCTCTTGAGGGGAGAAAGCCACCCTGCTCTCCTGTGCACCTGAAACTAGAAAGCGAGCCTTCTGGATGCATCGGGAAGCTATCTGCGCGCCGCGCACCTGTCGCAGGGACCCCGCTGGCCCCGGTCTGGGCTCGCTCCCCGCGCCCCGCTCCTTGCCCCCACTGCCCGCCTGCCCTTCTCCACGCTGCATCCTGCAGAAGCTGATCCCTCCGTGGAATCTGTTTTCCAAGCTTTAAAAACAAAATTACTGGGAGGGTAAGAGAAAACCCAAGCCTTCAGTCCTTGGGCAGCATGCCACCAACCTCCTTGAACTCCAGCCCTGGGTTTTTGTGTCCCTTTGAAATAGACACGGTTCGGGTTGAACCTGCACTTCCTAGCATCTGGAGAAGAGAAGGAAGAGTATACTATTTTTAAAAGGAACTTTCTGGAAAGTGTACAAAACCTGATAATTAAAAAAATAAAAGCCAAGCCCTCAGCTGCACAAACAGCCCTTGTTCTCTTCCAGCAAAGGTCTGTCAGGAGTGCCCACCTTCCTCTCCCTGAGAAGAGCAATTAAGGAGACCAGGAAGCATCGCTGAGCTGGTCTGTTTTCTAGCAAAGCCTTTTCAATCACCTCCTTTGATCTAGCTGTGGGGGTGGGAGGGGGAGCGAAACCAACCTGCCTCATGCCTCCAGCCCTATTCGTAGGCACGGGGTTGGGAGAGCGTTTTCTCTCTCAGCATATTTCTTGGACTCCGAGCGCACACATCTGTCTTTATACCCAGCCGCCTTTCGGGGCCAAACAAGTTCTCTGTGAGTTTCCCCAACCGAGCTCAGTGGGATCTCTGTCAGCTGCAAGATTTATGTCATCTTGTTCAGTCCTGAGAACTGTTCCTTCAGCTTCTCACATCTGGATTTAATTGGAAAGACATTAAGTGCACTGGAAAAGCATATTTCAGGGCAGTGCTTTACAGACGCCCCGATTAAAGGGGCTGACGGCCGCAGGCTCGAGGGGGACGAGCAAAGACCACAGCGCCAGAGCGGAGAGCACGGGACAACCAAGGAGCCGCTGGGAGTGGGTCGTCCCGCTCGAGGATCACAGTTGTGTCCCGGACGCATGGGCCTGGGCCTGCCCGGGAGCTGCCCGGCCGCGCTCCGCACCCCTGCCCCCTGCCCCCTGCATGTGTGACACACAGACGTGTTGGCCCAGCCACAGGGAGGTGGGGAGGGGCACACGCCCTCACCTTCCTGCCTCATCATCCCCTCAGGGGCTGGTGACAGCATCCTGGGCCACCACACCCTGTGGTATCCCTTGATACGTGACAATAGCAGCAGCTGGTGAGCTGGGAGCAAAGGCGGCACACGCTGCAGCCAAGCCCCTCGCTCCGGCCTTCTCCTGCTTGGGCATGTGGGGGTAGGTCTTAAATAAACACATCCCAGGTTGAGGGCAGAGGCCTTGGGATGGTCGGCGTTACACCAGTGGCCTAGGCGTTCAGACCTGGGCTCCTGTTCAAGGGGACACTAAAAGTCCAAGAACAGTTGTCATCAGAGACATACAGTGATCTTTATGTGTGTTACGATCTGAAGCCCTTACCTGTCTAGCTCAGGAGCAGCTTAAATTCTCTGACGTCCTTCCTCGCCCCCCCAATGTCTCACTAGCAGAGAGTTAAATGGGTATTTAGTTTCCTCTCTTTGGAGTCTCCTTCATCTCATCTGTGAACCTGGTTAAGCAGAAGCTCTTGACCTTTTTTGAACCATGGCCCCTTTGGGCACTCTGGTGAAACGTCCAGACCTCTTCACTACATAAAATTAAAATACATAAGACTTCAAAGAATTAAAAAAAAAAAAGACTTCAAAGAATTACATTGACATTGATGATCAGAATATTTTAAGAGTATTTGTGCCATTTGAGAGTTAATATTGAAGAATAAATTTGTGCTGTAGTGATAAATGGATTCATTAGCACATAGACTAGCAAGAGCTAGCAATTGGTCCAATAACTATTACTGTGCTTTCAATGTTTTTAGTATTTTGCCTAAAGAAGTGCTAAGTTTCGGTTAGATGTGAATACACACCAAGGAAATGTAATGTCCTCCCTGTCTAAAGTCACAGAGTCCCTAAATCCACGGACTCCCAGCTTCAACCCTTGGCTTAGTTGAGGAAGCCAATCTAACCAGCAGCCGGGGACTGTGGATCTGTTTCTCAATCAACCCCTTGCCTCCAGGAGCCTCGGCCTATCCTTCGGTCCTTGTGTTGAGCTGAGTGACTTGGAAGGTGTTTTGACCTCCCCGCAGCCCCAAAGGGAGGGTTTGCTTCTTTCGGTGTTTGTGGAAGGTGCTAGCAGATCAGGTCAGAACAGGGACCTGGCGGGACACTTCCTTACACAGTGGGCAGTGAGGAGGCATCAGGGAAAGGCCTCTCCACACCCCAACCAGTTCCTGGGCACAACAAAAGTGAAGGCCTGTGCCCAGAGAAGACAGTGTAACAGCAAAGGTTGTCAGTGGTGTAAGATCTGAAGAAACATCAATTTGGTCAGGAAGAAAAAAGGCTTAGCCCGTGCCGATTGCCTCCTGGCTGGTCTTCCTGCCACAGCCACCACCTGGCTGTAGGCAGATGGTTCCTTTGAAAACATAAAAGTGAGCATGCCACTGCCCTGGTTATGTTATTTTATTTATTTGTTTGTTTATTTATTTTCATTGTCCTGGTTAAAGTTTGAAATGGCACAGAGGCCCTTATAAACTGAGTAGTGTCCTTAAAATCCAAGTGTTGAAGCCCTATCCACAAGCACGTCAGGATGTGACTGTGTTTAAGGAGAAGGCCTTTAAGGAGGCAATTAAATTAAAACGGGTCATTAGTGGGGGCAAACTGACCAGTGTCCCTGTAAGAAGAAGAAATTAGGACACAGAGAGACACACCAGGGATGCACGTGCTCAGAAAAAAACCATGTGAGGACATAGAGAGAAAGCAGCTGTCTGCAAGCCAGGGAGCGAGGCCTCAGGAGAAACCAGCCCTGCCACCACCTTAATCTCTGACTTCCAGCCTCCAGAACCGTGAGAAGATAACTCTCTGTTGCATAAGCCACCTGGTCTGTGGTATTTTGTTGTCGCAGCAGACCCTGCGGGGCCTGCCCAGCCTAACTCTCCAGCTCCCTGGGAAGACAGGCTGCACTTCCCCTCACCACTCCAGGAACACGGGCGCCTCCTTGTCTGACGCACACATAAGGCACGCTGCCTCTCACCCTGGTGCCTGTGCCATGCTGGGCCCTGTCCTAGATGCTTTTCTCCCACACCTGCTCAGCCTCTATAAAAGCTGAGGCTGCATGGCACCCAAGAAGACCTCCCTGCCCTTGCCAGGCTGCGGGTCCCTCCCTGAGCACCCTGATGGCCCACCATGCATGTGTCATCGATGCATGTTTCTGTGCTCCCCACTCACCCAGGCCATGTTAGGGTTGTCTTTCCTTTATCTTTGTATTTCCAGGGCCTGGCACAGCATTTGGCACAGGCCCTGGCACTCGGCATGCCATAGCATCAGCTAAACAAGTACATGTGGCATCTTCTGTCCAGATTGTCCTCATGCTGCAGATATTCTAGGTTCAAGGCTGGGGCGGGCCATTTACCAGCTCTGTGACCGTAGAAGAGTCACATGATCTCTCTTAGAGGCAAGTTCCTAAGCAAACTGTGGGCTCAGGTCCTGGGCAATGTTTGTCAACCATTTTAAGACTTGTGTCTTCTTTTAGCAGATGTTAAAATATATATATATACACATAAATATACACATACACACATATATACATATATTTTTTCCCCAAATGATTCTTTTTTTTTTTTTTTTCCCCCAAATGATTCTTGATCCATGAGTTCCTGTAAACTAAGATGATTTTGCCAGACTTTACTCTCTCTAGTTTAAAACTCATTGATGCTGGAGCTAGGAGGGAGAGGACAAAGTTTGCAACAGACCTGTTTTAGGGTTTTGCTCAGGGTCCTCCTCACAGAAGTCCCATCACTTTGCACTGGAGCTAGTCCAATCAAGTTACAGTCAAACCAGAAATTTTTTGGGAATGGGTCCATGGTGGGGACAAGGAGGGAGGCAATGGCGGAAAGTGCCAGTCATTCCCCTGACCCGGCGTCACACCAGGTTCTTGGAAGGCCTGCTGTTAGCCAGCAGATCCTTTGGTCAGTATTGCTTCCTTCTGGCAATGAGGGATGGGAGAAACTATACTTGCCCTCTCTTGTTTCACTGTGCCATCCTGTGGTAGTTTATTAGGCCAAATTCTGCTACACACTTAACTTTTTAAAATAAACAGGTGCAAAAATGTTTGTTTAGCTTGTTCTTTTAAGCATGGAGAAATCCACTCTAGTCTCAGGTGCTCCAGCAGGTTCAGATCAAGACAGCTGCACCAGGGTCCCATCAGCAGGACCTGCCAACCCTACAGGTGGGCCAGGTGACTGTCCCCGAGGAAGTAGGTGACTCAGGATGGTGGAACTCTAGAACTTAAGGGCTCCTGAAAAGGAATCAGGGCTGCTGGACTTGTCCATCCTTGTTCTTCAGTAATGCAGAGAAGGTGCTTCCATATTGTTATAAGCAAACCACTTAACCTTGAACACTACTTACTTTACAAAAAGAAATAGAATTGGGACAGAGCTAGAACCAGGCCAAGAAATACAGATTTCTCACATCTACTACCCATAGCCAAAAATTAGCCCATGCTCAGTGTTCACCCAAAAACAGACTGAGGGGAGAGAGAAGGAACATGTCCAGAAGAATCATTAGTTACTCAAACTCATGTGTGTTGTGGCAAAAATTAAGTGGAGCCCCACAGACATGTTAAGTTCCTACTCTGCTAGGTATTAGGTGTGAAAACTTGAGTAAGAAGACGTGGTCTATAGTTTTGAAGAGCTCCTAGCCTACCAGAGTAGATAGACAAATAGATGATTTTAGTATGATGTAGAAAGTGCTAGGTATCTGCAGAGAACAGGCATTTGGTCCAACTAAAAAGCTATAAGCCAGTTTCCTGGAGGAAAGATGTCTACGCTGGATCTGAAAGAAAAGTCAACCAGGTCACGACAGGTGGGGAGGCCATTTGGTTCTAAGCAGAGACATCAGAAGGAGAAAGGCATGGGGTAAGGAAGAACGTGATGCATGTAGGGAAAATACAAGCAAGCCGAAGCTACAAAAAAAAAAAAAAAAAAGAAATAAAAGGGAGAAAGGAATGACAGAGGCTAAAACTTGGAGAGGCACATCATCATGAAGTCATTGGGAGCCATATTGCCACGATCGACTCTTCCACTGACAGTGAAGAGCCACGGGAGGCTCATATCAGAGAGAGGATAAGACTGGGTATTTACTTAGAGTAAAAATGGGAAAAATGAAGTTTTTGCTGATTTTTATGATGATCATAACATGACCATGAGTATTGCTTTTGTTAAAGGGAAGATTTTAACACTGTAAATGAATCCCTTAAATATATCGCTCTAAATCCTGAAACCAGCATTAACTGGAAAGTCCTCTGAGATTCCCAAGGATTTTAAAGAGGGAATTGGACTTTAAATATTTATTTTGATGAAGACAAGTTGGAGGTGTTGGCTGAAAATCCTACCACTAGATACCTTAAGTGCAATGTTGAAGCTTATGGGAATATAATAGCATGTCTTGAGAGAGAAGACCAATCATGCTCATGTTTCCCAGAGGTGGTGAGATATACCCTCTCACTTCATTTCCACATAGGGATGAAGTGTCATCTAGCCACCCAGAAGTAGGAGGAAACAGGAAAACAATGCTAACGTCCAGTAAGTATGGCTTCCCCACAAGTGGGGGGTGGAGGGTGGTAGAGCTGTTCTTTGAGGAGGCCCACCTCCCCTGCCAGGGACAGCTCCAGTGCTTGTCCCCCCTTCTAGGCCCTGGTGACTCAGCCTGCCTTCCTCTTCTCTTTCAAGCAGCTGTTACCCGAAACTTGTTACAACTGTTTCAGAAAGCAATTTGACAATATATAAAATTTAAATTTATCTTATGGATGTATTTGCACAAATTGTATGTACAAGAATCTCCATTGCAACCTTATTTTTAAGAGCCAGAAGCAATCTAAATGCCTATTAGTCTGGAACTGATTCAATAGATTATGACACAGCCATGCAATAAAATATGATGCAGCTATTGAAAAGAATAAAATAGGGCTGTTTTTGGTGGCATGAAAGATGTCCAAGGTGTCTTATTATTACGTGAAAAAAGGCAAGTTGCAGAGGAAGAAGCATAGAGATTTCCATTTGAGGAAAAACCAAAAAGTCCACAGATGTGTATATAAGAATATAACAAATAATATAGCTGGGGAAACACAGACCAAACTATTAATAGCAGTTACTTCTGGAGTGTGGGATTGGTTGGTTGAAGGTTATGACAATACAAGGGACTTGCCCTTAACATTTAAGTATTTTTCAAAGTTTTACAATAAGAATCATTCATTTTAAAATTAAAAATACTAATTTTTTTCAAAAAACACAGTTCTAATTCTGTTTTTAATTTTTTATTTTCAAATAATTATAGATTCACAGGAAGTTGCAAGAGTAGTACAGAATGGTCATATGTGCTTTGTACTCCCATGGTTCTGTTTTATTTACCTATAGCACAACATCCAAGCCAAGATGATGCCATTGGTACCATCTATATATGGTAGGTCTATGCCAGTTTACCGCATGTGTAGATTCGTGTAACCACCACTGCAATCAAGATAGATCTCCCTGGTTTTTATCCCTCTATAGTCTCACCTTCTTCCCATGCTTCCTCCCACCCCATCACTAACCCTTGGCAACCACCAATGTCTTCTCCATCTCTATACTTTTGTCATTTTGAGAATACTATATAAATAGAATCATATAATAAGTGACCTTGACTCAGCCTAATCCCTTAAGATCCATCCAAGTTGTGTGTACCAATAGTTTGTTCCCATTTATTGTATGGTCATATTGAGTAATTCCATGATGTGGAGTACCAATTTATTTAATAGTTCATTTGCAGTGGGATATTTGGGTTGTTTCCAATCGTTGACTATTACAGATAAAAGTGCTATGAACATTTGTGTACAAGTTCTGGTGTAGACATCAATTTTCATTTCTCTGGGATAAATGCCCAAGAGTGTGATAGGTGGGTTGTATGGTAAGTTTGTGTTTCGTTCTTATGAAATTGCCAAATTGTTTTCCAGAGTGGCGGACCCATTTTTACATTCCCATAGAAAATGTATAAGAGATCCAGTTTCTCTGAATCCTCTCCAGCATTTGGTATAGTCACTACTGTTTGCTTGTTTGTTTGTTTAGCTGATTTAATAATTTTGTAATGACCTTGTGGTCTTAATGGCTAGTGATGTGGAACATCTTTTTACATGTTTAATTGCCATCTGTAAAATCTCCTTGGTGAACAATCTTCACATCCTTTGCCCATCCTCTAATTGGATTTGTTTGGTTGTTGCTGTTGAGTTTGAAAGTCCTTTATATATTCTAGATACTAGTCCTTTAGCAGTCACACAGGGGCTACTCTTTCTTTGCATGAAACCAAATGGAGACAGAAAGAATAAGGTTCTAGATTTTTATAATGTTCCATAGTCTTGCTTATTCACCTATAACTTCTGGCTTTCTTCTCAGTTGTTAAGGAAGTTTGGTTTATCCTTGAGGAAGATTTTGGTTTCCTTTTTATTCTTGAGAATGGAGTTCAATAGAAACCCTCCCCCCTATCATATATCTTTCAGGAGCCCAACCTCTCTCCCACTGAAATGCCTTCTGAGAGGTGAAGGGTGTGAGAACTTTTTCCTATGAAGGCATCTTGCATGAAGATACGATGAGAATTAACGAAGTTGATGCCCCATGCCCACTATTGGCATGTGGTCCCTGTGTCCTCTGGAAATATCTACACAGAGAGGCCATCTCCAGGAAGGAAGAAAAATTCAGGCATTTCTTGGCAATATTAGAGCATAGATGACCAGTCTTAACATCTGCAGGTTCACTCTGTGAGTCTGGCACCCCACATCCCCTGACTACAAATTGAACACTAACTCCATGCCAGCATTAGTGCTATAGCTACCAAAACAAATAAGACCCAATTGTACCCTACTGGAGACTTACAGTTTTAGCGTGAGAAGATAGACATGTAGATGCCTCAGCAAGTGAGTGCAGTAACATGATACCACTTGTGGTAGAGCCTAATTACTCACCACACCTGCTTCCTCTTCTCCTCAGCTCACAGCAAGACTGGAGATGGGTGTAGTCATAGAGTTAGGTATAATCTGTCCTCGGATTCTGTTCAATGGAGTATGGAGGCTTTCATCCTCTTTTATGAAATCTTCCTACATACTGTCTTCTGTTTTATTTTCCCTTCTACTGGCTAAATGGAGAGGACCATAATGCTAGACTAGAAGAGGGCAGAGTCACAAGAGGGAAGGGGCCTGGGACCCTGCTTGACTTGGATCCACAGCCCAGGAACACCTAATTGGTCTTTTTTTTTTTTTTAAGATTTTATTTATTTATTCATGAGACACAGAGAGAGAGAGAGAGAGAGAGAGAGAGACAGTGACACAGGCAGAGGGAGAAGCTGGCTCCATGCAAGGAGCCCAATGTGGAACTCAATCCTGGGGCTCCAGGATCACTCCGTGGGCTGAAGGCGGTGCTAAACCGCTGAGCCACCCAGGCTGCCCCCACCCAATTGGTCTTAATGAACATTGAGACTCTGGGGGTGTTTGTTCAGCAGTTAGTTTATCTTGACTAATACACAGAGTACAGAAATCACAAGTCACTACTCTCTTCCAAATATAGAAAGGCTTCATAGAGGAGGTGCCTGATTTCCCTTGGGGCTCATCCCACATTGCATCTCAGATACCATAAGTACTACTTACGTTTACTGATCAGTTATTGCGTTCTTGCTTTTTATGCTTGTTCATTCATTAATTAATTTTTCTCTTTTGAAATACCATTTTATCCTTACTTGGCTAATAAGACTAGCTATACAAAGCTTGAAAATTGCACGCTATCAAATTCCAAATGGCTTATTGCTTTTAGCACCCTCCCCCCTCCCCTTTCAGCAAATTCTTCTAGCCTTTTGATAACTTAATTTATATCCTTTCCACATTTTTATCCAAAAGGCAGCTTTTAAATTCTGGCATGGTCACCCACTCTTCCTCCTGGGCTTTGATGCTACCAGATGCTAGAGGAAAAACATTCACAATATGCCTACAATCTATTTCAATATACAATTCTATCCAACTGAATGTCAGGCATTTCTAAAGAATGCTGTTGGCTGATATAATGTCCCTTGCCCAAGTTAAGGTTTTGATTTGAAATTGCATATTGGAATGCCTCGTGTTACATTTTACCCCCAATTTATAAATCTATCACAGATTCTCTCTCCAGTCTACCTTGCCTCCTTAAAAGATTAACCATTAAGAGTAGAGTTTAATGTGATATCTTTAGAAAGCAAATGAAGAAAAATATTTTTCTTTTGAAAGGGAATGTACCCTCAGGCAAAAGAAAAAAATTCTCTGCCTCTTAATACACGTCGGGAACTGCCAGTTGTCATGCTTACAGCTTAAGATGGATTAGGATTCCATCACTGATCATCACATAAATTCTTATAACTTCACATCTTCGTCTGCAGCCAAGCAATTAGAAAAAAAAAAAAAAGTGTGTTTGGATATATTAGAATGTGTGGAGCCTGTTAGAGTACCAGCAGTTTCTTGACACAACTTAGGAGAATTTTTTTACTTAAGTATTTGGCAGACCTCAAGCATATCCCCAAAAGTGTACTAAATTTCTTCTTATTTGCGGGTAGAGGTAGAAGAAGAGGACCATTTGTGATCATGAATATTTAAACACAAAGCAAATCTCTTTCTTTGATTATATTGTCTTAATGAAGATGATTTAGGGAATCAAGATACTAGTTTTTCCTTTGAGATAGTTATTTAAGCATAGACTTTAAAAGTTACTTTTAACAGAATTTCTAAAAATCACCAAACCAAGTGTGATATTACCAGTGATATGCTTTTCTGTCAGTGGTAACCAGAAAAAGAAGATACAGTTTACTTGAACTTTAGAGTGACTTTGCATTTCTCTTAGTTTGAAAAATGAAAACTTTCTAGGAAAAAAAATTACAGTTAATTTCAATAAAGTTTCTTCCGAGGTTGCACTAATTCACGTACAATAAGTTTACAACACTTGAGAACACTTATGTTGGAGACCTATCATTATGCTTTACTTTCTTCATTTAAAAGACTAACATTTAGCACCTACTCATTCCAGCTGAATAACCAGTCTTTAAACATCAAATGAATGGCTACTTCTGAGTTTCAATAAGTGGGGGAAATGATTTACTCCCTAATTTCCATAGAGAACTTCTGAGAATTAATAAACTGTATATATAAGGTGGGTAGGACTTCTTGAACATGAAGCTTGTTTTTAATTATTCAGTCTTTTAAGTCATTAAACTAATGACTATTTATTGAGTGTATACTATTCTAGGTCCTGATTCAGAAGCAACAAGCACTACAAATGAGGCAGTGTGAGGAGCTGTGAGAACACTCAGCTTGTCTAGGTCCAGTGGTCACCAGGGTGCCAACTGAGTAGAGAAGCGGATGGAGTGAGGGAGAGAGCCTATGTGAAGAACTGGGAAAAGAGTCCCAGGTCTAAGGGAAAGCATATGGAAATCCTTGAGACGGGAATGAATTCAGGGTGTTCTACAAAGAGAAGAGAGGCTGGCATGGCTGGAGCTCTGTGGGTATGGGGGAGCACGGTAGGGAAAATGTAGCTGGGTTAGGGTCACCCAGGGCTTTGTATCAAGTCAGAAATTGGGGTTTTGTTCTGAGAGCAACCAGAAGCTCCTGGAGAGTTTTGAGCAGGGTCCTGAACTGTTCTCATCTATATTTCACACCTGTTGCTCTGGATGTATTTGGAGGAATGGCCTTAGGTGAGCATAAGCTACAGAGAGATCTGGTTAGGAAGCTATGGCATGAGTCTTGCTGAGAGATGACAATGACCTGGACTGGGATGGCAGGAGAGCAAGTGTCGAGACATATTTGGATGTTGGATGCATTTCAAAGAGGAACCAATAGAACTTGATAATGGGTCAGATGTGGGAAGTGAATGGGGTTGATTCCTAGGGGATTTTGTCAGAGCTGCTGGTTGAATGAGGGTTACACATCTTGGGAGAGGAGTGTTTTGGAGAATGGTAATCACGGATTCAGGTCTTGGCAGATTCTAAATGCCTTTTACACCCCTAAGGGGAGAAATCCACCAGGTGGTTGTATGTATGAACTCCAGGGCAGAAGGCCAGACTGAAGATAGGAATTGGGGGCAATCCATGTTTACAAGAGATCTAAGTCATAGTCCCCAGTGAAATCATCTAGGGAGAAAATAATGATAGAGAAGATAAGAGGCCCAAGGATGGACTTAAAAGTCAGGGCAAGGCAAAAGCCAGCAGTTGAGGAAACTACGAAGAGATGCCCAGTGATGTAAGAAGAAAAGCAAGAGGGCTGGAGGTCTCCCAAATCAATGGAAACCTAGCCTTTTAGTATTACAAAAAAATATGATGTTGCTGATTAATAAACATCCAGTTATAGGTTCTGGTGAGCCCAGTGAATATGGGGTCCTGGCCTATCTGGGCTCCAACCTTGACAATGACCCTGAATTCGCCTAGCTTTGGATCTTGGCCTCACCTAAGTGGTCCCCCTGTTAGGTCAGTCCTTCCTGCTGAGTCCAGCCGGGGGTCGTCACTCACCCTCCTACCCAGACAGGTCCACAGCCTCTGCCGCAGACTCTGTACCTCCTCACTCTCCATTGCCCCCACTCTGTGGCTGGGGGTGGGGGCATGCTAGATGGGGTTCACTTCTGTTCCAGAGCCAAGATCGGAAGGCTGAGAAGCAGTTAGTCATGAGAAGGGGTGGCCAGGCCTGAATCCCCGAGGTGAGACAGAGCTGGTCCAGGATGAGGAACAGAAAGGAAGCCAGTAGAGAGAGTTAGGGGTGAAGAGGAGAGTGGTCCTAGGTGCCTAACGTGGAGGAAGGTCTTCACAAGATTTAGGTGATGAGTGACTTGACGTCAGTGTGCAACTTGCTTGGAGCAGGGTGAGGAGCTCTTCACTCCTGCCTTCTGTGGTCCTCAGAGATCCAGCAACAGCAAGAAGGCACCCAGCACGGCTGGCCCCGCTGCTTCCCAGTCTCCCTCTTGGGCCCAACACCAGCTGGTCTCAGGAGAGAGTAGGGCCTCAGCCCTTCACAGCTCCACATGACCTTCAGTCCCCCCCACACCCCCCGATGGAATGGTGGCGTAAAACAGGACCAGTGTCTCATCTCAGTGGTCGGAGACAACATCTTCCAGGCTAAAATCAAAGTGTCGGCAGTGCCGTGTTCCTTTCTGGAAGCTCCAGGGGAGAATCCATTTCTTGGACTTCTAGCTTCACATGTCCCTCTCTGACCGGTACTGGGAGAGGACCCCTGAGGTTAGGGACTCTGGTTAGACTGGTCACTCTGGGCAATCCAGGCTAATCGCCTCCTCCCCCGGGTCCTGGCAGGGATTAGGTCCTGGACATCTTTGCCATTATTCTGCCTTCCACAGGATTCTTAGATCTTAAAAGAGCAGTCAAATACAATGCATGAACTTTGGGATGTAGATTCAAAAATCAACTTTAAAAGACATCTTTGAGGCTATCAGGAAAAGTTTAGCATGACCTGGGAATTTAGATGACAGAAAGGATTTGTTCTTACTTTTGTTAGGTGTGATCACGGCAAGTGTCTTTCTCTGATACCTGATTTAGAATCCTCCAGGAAAACATGACAATATATGAAGCAATATTGGCAAAATATTGATAATTCTTAATCTGGGTGATAAATGTGTGAGAGTTCAGTATACTATTCTTTGTACTTTTATGAGTGTTTGGAACTTTCATTTTAAAAAGTAAATATACATACGTGTGTGTGTGTGTGTGTGTGTGTGTGTGTGTGTGTGTGTGTAAAATCAGATGTCAGTAAGAAGCTAAGGAGCCATTTGGGCTATAGGTAAATATCTATCCTGGCCCCCTCTCTGCTGTAATCTGACCACTAGAATGGCCACCAAATGCCCCAAGAAAAAAATCAGGCTGCTTCTTCTTCTTCTTCTTCTTCTTCTTCTTCTTCTTCTTCTTCTTCTTCTAGATTTTATTTTATTCATGAGAGACACAGAGAGAAAGGCAGAGATATAGGCAGAGGAAGAAGTAGGCTCCCTGTAAGGAGGCTGATGTGGAATTCAATCCTAGGACCCCAGGATCACGCCCTGAGCTGAAGGCAGAAGCTCAACCACTGAGCTGCCCTGGTGCCCTAAGAAATCAGGTTTCTGAATGCCTCACCCGTTGAGGGAATCAGCAAAGTCTGCAACCCACCTGCCTTTACCACCTTGGATCTATTTCAGTACAACCAAAAGTTCTGAACAGAACTTCATAGGGTTTACTGATTGACCATCACTCCCTGTCGTTCTCACCTTCCCCCTACAGCCATGCCATCCAAGAGCACATTAAATGTAATAAAAATTATGAAATAACTATACATCTTTTTCAATCACATACTCAAACCTAACTAGAATTTCTGGGTAGACAGAACAGTGTGTGCCCCATGTTCAAGGGCAATACTTCTCCTTCTCTTTGGAGTAGAGTATCAAAGAACCATGAAGTCCCTAAGAGACCTTTGGGGCAGAGCAGAATTCAGGCACTATTGCCCTCCAGAACCAGGCTCTCCTTGGGTGGAAGAGACTCCCCTCTGGTCCTCTGTTTCAGGATGTACCACCTTGAAGATCCCAGGCAAAGCCCCCATTGTGTCCTTCCAGGAAAGATTTCCCAGGCACTTTCTTTGTAGACCTCACACTGGCCCAGAGAGGGGGAAACACTAGTTACAGACCCAAAGATGACAGAAGCCAAAACCCAAGTGATTGACATTTCAAAAAGTCGGTAGCTATCATCTATAGTCATTGGAGGTAGATTGTGAGACAGAATTTTATCTCACATGGAAGATAGAGATGACCCGGCTCTGCTTTCCTGGGACTGTTTGTCCTATAACATATTGTCCGAAGAGCTTGTGTGGAGATGGGAGGGGTGTGTAAAAGGAGGAGAGAGAGCCTCATAGGACAGAAGTTTTGGAGGATGCCCCGAAGTGATGAAAAACAAGTGAGAACAAGATGCTGACCGAGAATAGAGAGAAACAGAAAGCAGAAACATATCTGTGAGCACTTGTCTGTTTTGGGGAGCTTCCGATGGAAGTCAATGGATAATGAACCAAGGAATGTTCCTTGAAGATGTTCTATAAACACAGGTGTTGATTTCCAACAGGACAATGGCTCTGCCAGCCAAGGGCTGGCCAACTATTTGAGAAACAGTACGCAAACACATTAAAGATAACCCACAGTTCAGGGAGGCAGATGGCAAGGGCCATCAGAAGTTCATAGGTGGGAAACAAGCTGGGCATTGGAGATGTCCACCCTGGGAAGATGAAAGACTGTAGGAGCAAAGGTGTGGAGGTAAGAAAACTCAGATGTCTCCAGTAGACAAGAAGTAGATCCATCAGACCAGGGCAGGAGCTCCATGTGGGCGAGGCTTCCAGGCCAAGTGGCTGGGTAGCTCTTGATAACACTGACACCTGCCAGGTATTCCTGGGGCTGATGACTGGTCTGTTGGTCTGGGCATTACACTCTGGGAGACACTCTGTAATGAGATTGTAGTAAATGAGGCAGTAGAGTAGAATGGGACCAGCTGATGGATGGCCTTGAATGCCAGGCCAAGGATACAGAATGTTATTTGGTGGCTGGAAGTTATTAATGGCTTTTGCTTAAGTGGTAGGCATAATGATAGAGTTCTCTTGGGAAGCGAGATCGGTAAGCAATGAGCTAGAAAAAATAATAGAAATATATATAAGAAACTGGACATAAATGAACATGAAGCTAGAGAGTATAAAGAATTTCATGACTGGATATTGCTCTCAAAAGAGAGAGATGTGTAATAAAAGCTCTCATTTATGGTCCAGGCATTAACCCTTCAAACAATCCAGTGCAGACGGTGTTGTAGTCCATTTACAGATTATGAAAAAGAAGCTCAGAGAGGTAAAGTAACTTTCATTAACACACAGCTGGTCCTCAGTAGGGCTGCGTTTTAGTCTAGGCCTGATAGACTCCAAATGGCATGCTCTCCACCCTTCTTTGTCCAGTTGATGAGTAAATTAGTTTTTCTTACTGCTATGACAAATTACTGAACCTAATGGCTTAACAACGCAAATGAATTATCTTAGAATTCTATAGATAAGAAGTCAGATGAGGGTCTTTCTGGCCTAAAATCAAGGTATCAGCAGGGTTTTGTTTTGTGTTTTGTTTTGTTTTTACTTGAAGGTCAAATTGGTCCTTTTACCTTTTCCAGCTTCTAGAGGCCACCTACATTCATTCCTTGGCTTAGGTTCCCCTTCCTCTGTCTTCAAAACATCGCTCTGACCATTTTTTCCTGGCCATATCTTCCTTTCCCACCAAAGCCAGGAAAGATTCTCTGATTTTAAGGACTCATGTGATCAGATTGGACCCACCTCAATGTTTATCTCCCCATCTCAATGTTTATACCTCAATCTCATCTGCAAAATCACTTTTGCCATGTGAGGTAACATACGCACCTTCTGGAGGTTAGGACATGGACACGTCTCTGGGCATCGTCCCGCCGAGGACAAAGCAACCCTGCTGCCATTCATGGACACCTGCATTGGTACTCAACAGCACGTTGTCATAACCCTCCATTACAGAGGGGATTTTTTGTTGAATCAAAACTAATTAAATACAGGACAATGCAAGAATTCTAAAAAGAATGGTGTTGGTAAAACAGAAACAGTGTGATTGGAGTAGGACATGGCAGCATGACTACCACTGCTGATGTTTGTTCTGAACACACCACAAACACTCCTCAGCACTGTTAATCCTGCTTTAAATTACACTCTGTATCATTGTCAAGGCTGGCAGCTCCATGGATTACCCAACGTAAGAGCCTAACCACCGAATATAGATGATGCCTAAGTCTGTAGTCTAAGTGCCCAATTTTGTACTAAGTCCCCTAATTCTAGAGTCAAAATTCCTGTTCTCTGCTTTAATAGATTGTCTAAAACCTGCATGTCTTCAGACCACAGCCTGCCTTTTTTTTTTTTTTTAATTTAATGATGTATAGCCATCACCTCCGCAGGCTGACATCCCTTTGTTCCAACAGTAAGCCATTCACAAAGTACCAATTTTATGGAAATTACACGAACCAATAGGATTATGTGCGCATAAGTAGAAAGTGCAGACTATATGAAATTGTTAGAATCAGGGCAGCAGATGGTTTAATGAGAGCTTAGTATAATCCTTTTTCATTTTACTTTTCAAGTCCTATCATTGATTCATCTGAAATGTTATAGACTGAGGATCCGATCTCCATGTGAGACAATTTAGAAATACAATGTTCTCTTTTTGGTTTCTTTTATTTTAGAGAAAGAGAGACTTGGCATTTTGTTATAGACTTTCAAAGCAAGAAAATGATAACTTAGGAATGTTAAATAAAATTCACATTCTTTGAGCACTAAGCCTTAAGCTTACTGAAGAACCTGCTGGTTTTCAGTCATTGGAATGATTTAATAGAGAGCCAGTCCCAAAGATTGTTGGGATGAGAAGTTAGAGGAGTCCTCACTGCAAATAAAGACGTTTGCCGTTTGAAGCCTATCATTTTCTCATTTAAGAAGACTGATTTAGGGAGCTGTACATATGACCAGTGTGTGCATTCTGAAGTGAATCTAGCAGTTAGAGCTGCTCCCAGGAAGAATTCCACATGAGCAAGCACTTCAGGGGAAAAGGCAAAACAAAACAAACCTTGGATACTGACTTAAAAATGAAGGCCACATTCAGGCGTGTGTGGTTGCCATTGACTTTAATGGGAACAGCCTGTTTGTGGGATTCAGGACATAAAATCGGTGGGAAAAGTGTGAAATGGGGAAAAAAGGAAATAAAAACATCCATTGGACATTGTGTTTAAAACACTACAAGAAGAACCGTGTGTCATAAAGGGATGAGTTAAAATTCACATTTTTGCTAGTAAAGACCATCGTCGTCTCACAAAAAAATGCTTTAATGCTGTTACATTTAGCCTCTGAGGAAGGAAGCAGGAAGACTCGGCATTGTTTCCAACACAATTTGCTAATTGCTGATTAATGAGAGGAAAGTTAGAAATTGTAGAAATGGCTGGGAAGACTCACCTCCATTCTGCAGACACACACACACACACACACACACACACACACACAGGCGTGCGTGCATGCGTGCGAACCAAGACCAACAAACAGGCATGGAAAGTATCTTCCTGGCATCTTGTTTCTGGTATTGCTATAACTACGCACAAAACAAGTGATCCATGAAATGGTAGCGACATCTGTTCAAGAACCTGTGGGGCTTTCCTCACAAAACAGTTGTAAAATCTGTTGGGGACCAAAATATTTCTACGTATCTATGTAGATGCTTTCTTTTAAGGGAAACACACACACAAATGGATACAAGTGTTAAGATGAAAAGACAGGAATAAGAACAGGAAATGTCATCCACTTCTTTAAAATGCTTCTTAAAAGTTTTTCTCATTTCAAACCAAGCTACATGAATTGCCTTGAATACCCTCTTTTTTTCTTCTTTCTTTCTTTTTCTTTCTTTCTTTCTTTCTTTCTTTCTTTCTTTCTTTCTTTCTTTCTTTCTTCTTTCTTCTTTCTTTCTTTCTTTCTTTCTTTTTCTTTCTTTCTTTCTCTCTTTCTTCTTTCTTTCTTCTTTTTTATCTCAGAACACATAAATGGTCATAAAGCTACAGTTTGAGATTCCACTTGGCAGACTGTGGTAACATACACTTGGATGCTGAGTGAGTTTGTTTTGATTTGGTAGGAAACATTTTCTGACCTTGGAAATGAAATCATTGAGTTGTCTATTTGTTTATGGCCAGAGCCTTACGGAGGGTTCTGGGTACTTCTGTTAGTGCATCTTTGAAATTCTCAAATCCACAGTGTGTGGGAAGTTATACAACTTGGGTTTAAGCCTCGTTCAGGATGTTCCTCATTAAGGCACCCAGATTTACCTCCTTCCCACGACTCCTCAACATTAGTTGACATTTATCACACAGCAAACTGTCCAGGCTGAGGAGTGAACAGAGACACTAAGAGCTGAGCGTCTTGTTATCTATTTATCCTCTCAGTAGCAGACAGTGAGAACTTGCTCCTTAATCAGGCTTCAGATGTCTCTCCAAATGAGAGTTATTTGATTTTTCCCTCACTACAATGTCCTTTACTGTTATCTATCATTTTTATAATATGCTCTCTCTCTCTCTCTCTCTCTCTCTCTCTCTCTCTCTCTTTTTAAACAACTGGCCTCTAAGCAAGTAACAATTTATTCAGTTGGGGTAGCTTAACCATGGAGATTTCGTTGATTTTACCACCTTCTGGACAGGTTTGGATGTGTATAATAAAATGTTTTTTTGTGGACTGTTAAATTGTAGCATCTGTTTGCAAAGCCATTCCATTGTACATTGTTCTTTGAAATGATTGATAATTGAGACTTGCTAAATGAATGGAGCTATTTCAGGCATTGCTGCATTATCCTATTCTTGTAGCCATTTCTTCTGTAGAAAGTGAAGCACACTCATCTCACAGATGGAATTTTTTCATCTGCAAAGTATCCTATCTGGTAGTGGCCGATGAGTTGGGGGTAGGGAGGGATCTCCCCATTTGAGCTCTCTACCTGTGGGAGAAGAAGCAGGGCCAGTGTTCTATTAGTACCTGTAGGAGGAGGCACCTGGTCGGCACCCCCTGCCCATCTTGGCTTCCCTAAACATATTTGACTTATCTCTCTCTATAAATCATCTCCCAGCTCTCTGTCCTGTCCCTGTCTATTCGCCTTTGCAATCCCAGCACCTCCTTTCGCTGTAGTATCCTACATACCATGGTCTCAGGCCAACCCTGCAGCTTTTCTTTCCCTCCAGCCAGCAATCCCATGCAGGTAAGGAATGAACGCTTCTCAGAATGATACAGGAAGGAAAAAAAGAGAGCAAGACTTAGCACCCTCAGAATGTTAAGAAACGGACAGTTGAATTACCTTGTTGGGAGTCACTGGATAATTCTAAGTGACAAAATAATTACTATAGCAATTTAATTTTAGCCCAAACTACAAGTGTTAGAGAAGTGCTGAAGGAAGCCTCAGAAGTCAAGCCAGGGACCACAAGAAGGCTGTGGAAGCTGACTGTGATCCCCACGAGATAATAAACCCCTTTTCTAGAAAATAGGGATAATTATATGAGCTTACCTCCAGTAACTATTGGGGGGGAATAATAATTAATAGAATGAATACAGAGGAGGGAATAAGAGTGATCTGGAAATAATGATATTGAAAGAAGTCATGCTGAAGTTGGCTAGGTTTGAAGGAAATAAAGTGATCTGGTCAAGAATGTGTGCTGGGTTCAAATCTCTACTCTGACCTTTGCTAGCTGTGTAACCTCGAGTAGGTTCCTGAATTCCTCATGGGTAGGACCCACCTGCAGGACTGTAGTAACACCTGAGGTCACCCTGGTAAAGGGCTTGGTCTCATGACTGTGGCAGAGTGATGTTCATCAAATGGTAGCTAATACTGTTTACAGAGAAGATAAATCATCTTCATTGTCTTTTATAAATTACTAAGAATTCCTCTCATATTTATAAGCAATTGTATTCAGGTTTATCAATAAGATGTGGGTTGAATTATCTCATCAGATAAATAAGGGAATATTATTTGGAAGCCTTTAAGCATACCTTTGGAGGGAAGCAGCTGTGCAAGAATTCTGAAAATCTATTCATGGCATTGAGTGAAAGAGCATGCCGCCATTCCAACCTGCAGTACATTCTTTGAGTGATGACAGGCATTTTGAAAGTGCACGGGGACCTGCTTGACATGTTGATAAAATCATCCAGGAGATTTTGCAAGAGCTAAAACACTGAACCTTCTCTCTGAGACCTGGCCTGTATGCTTCTCTTTTTGGATGGAACAGAGCAGGTGTCACTGGGTCCTAGACTTGGTGTAGCACGACATTTGGTTCCAGGTCTTCAGGCAACAAGTATTCCAAAAACAACCAGTGAAAATGGGCTGCAACTAGCCTATAAATGGCTTTTTAAAAACTGTTTTTAAAAGTTGTTTTGGTTGCCCTTTTGGTCTTGTTGGAAATAAAACAGGACCAAGAAGCCCTGGAGTTCTTGTCTGTCTCATTCAGCTATACCACACTGCAGATTTAAATTTGGGGGTACTGAGCAGCCCTCCACAATAGTTCATTTGGGAAGAAAATGATCAAAATTAGCATTCCTGACAGTAATTCACATACAAATGGATCAGAAAAAAGAACAGTTGTTCGTTTGTTGAATACACAAAGACCTATAAGTTCATTAGCACCATCCCCACCCCCTATGAAGTTGGGCTATTTAGAAAGGTCAGGCATGGACTGGTCTTTGGAGCCTAACAGTGAGAGGGCCTGGTGCTTCCCCCCATACATGCATACGTGAGGCGGGACTCCAGGCTCAGGTTCATGTAAGAAGCCTGTGAGAACGTGCACACATACAAGACTGTTCACAGAGACTCACCCAGGACGTCCATCTCCAGCACCCCAGCATTCCAGGACCTGAAAGGACCTCAGAGGTCACCCAATTGAATGAATCGCCAAATCCCTCTGCAGATTTCTCTTGGGTATTGGGGGGGGGGGTGTCCAAATCTGGATCTTTTGAGAGTGAATTTAATTTTTGAAAGCAGCCAAACCTTACTCAAAGCCAAATCTAGCGAATAAAGTTAAGTGGTCAGGATGGACAAATGAAAAATAAGGTCATAAAATGACAAAACGGTTTGCTCAAATGCCCCACAAAGTGGCTCTGAGAGGTTAATTCCAAAAGCACCTAAGAGAAACATCAGCTCCTCACATTGCTTCTGTGGTCACAACCTCTCTGAGGGCAGAGAGAAAGCTCATATCAGATCTTTAAAAATGTGCGTACTTTTTGGTCCAGAAATTCAATTTCTAGGAATTTACCACAAGGAAATTATTGAGATGGTATGCAAAAATGTTAACCATTAGAAAGCTTGATGCGGTGTTAATAAGAGCTTCAATATTAGGAGTGTCCGAAATGTCCAAGTAGGGATCGGCTAAATATAAGAGGGCACATAAGGTCAATATACTGTGCAGTCAGGCAAAATGATGCTACTGACATGTCTCTATTGGCATGCAACGCTGCTCGTGTTCAACGAAAAGAACAGGTTATAAAACAGTGTTAAGAGATGATCCAGGTTAACGTATATGCATATGGGGCGGGGCTAGAAAGCATCTGGAGAGACGTTATACCAGGCAGTAAATGGTTGGCTGGGACTGTGAATATTTCTGCATTTCTTTTGGGCTTGGACCTATTATGATCTTCCTGTAATGAAGACTATTTTTACAATAAAAAGGATAAAAGGCAACATCACAGGGAGGAGGGAGAGGTTCCACTATGCTTAAGAAGGAATTATGATGTACCTACATTCGTTTGTTAGAGTTCTCATAACAAAACACCACAAACAGCGCAGTTTAATCAACAGCGATGCATCTTCCCACAGTTCTAGAGGCTGGGAGTCAAACCCCGGGGTGTTGGTCCTGTCGGTTCCCTCCTGTGAGAGAGAATCTGTTCCAGGCCTCTCCCGAGTGTCTGGTGCTTGTTGTTGATCGCTGACATCCCTCAGCCTCTGTTGTATCACTTCAAGCTCTGCCTTTCTCTCCACATGGTGTGTGTGTGTGTGTGTGTGTCCACGTCCAGAGTTCCCCCTCTTATTAGGACATTGATCATGTTGGATTTGGGGCCATCCTATTCCATCTCGTAGGACCTCATCTTACATCTGCAATGACCCTATTTTCAAATAAGGCCACAATTTGGAAGTATCGGGGGTCAGAATTTCAACATATAGATTTTTTTTTTTGGTGGGGGGGGAGGTGGGGACACAATACACCCAGTGATACTACCCCAGTGAGGCAGCCACACTGCTTCTACCCAGCTGGAAGTCTCGCTTACCTGCTGCCTCAGCTGATGTCAGCAGCTGGACCACGGCCAGGACTAGTGGGGGTGGGGCACTGACATCCCTGCTCGATTTTTCTGTACAACTAAAACTACTCAAAAAAAATAAATAAATAAATTAAGTTTATTAACTTCAGAACTAAAACCAAAAAAAAAAAAAAGATATGACGAATGATGACATTGACAAGGGATCACACATTTAGTCAGCTACCCAAAAGGGGCCTTTGGCGGACAAAAGTTTGGGAAACTGCAAGAGTCAGCCCCTTGCCAAGGCAGTTGAGAAGATACAGACGACCATAGTGTGACCCAGGGGGATCTCCAGGCCGGGGCAGCTCACACCTATCTCGGACTCAACAAAGCCCTTCTAAATGGAGGCTTTAAAGGGGGAGGGTGGGGGGGGCAGAAGAACCAAATTCTTATTCGAAGAAATAACAATTTGGACCGCGCACAAGAGTGTCAACAAGTTATGTAGATCTTATCAGCATCGCATTTTTGGTGCCTCCCAGCCATCCAGCGAGGCTCCAGCGGCCTGTCAACACCCGTCAGCGGCCCACGCATGACGGGCATATCAACACCTCGGGAGGCTCTGCTGTGGCCAGGCCTGCCTCCCCGGGGCCCCAGGAGGGCCGGGCTCTCTCTCCCCGCAGAGTGGCATCCTCCCAGCCCCTGGCAGGCACCGGGGTCTCGGGGCCAGTCCTCGGCTCCCCTCCTGTGACTCGGTTGGGGCTCAATGCAACATCGAGCAGTAGCTTTATGCTAACTTTGGAAAGAGCACCTCAGTTGGGAAAATCCGAGGTTCCTCCCATCTGGAGGAAGAGAATGCGTGGTTCAGTCACATGAGGGGAAGTCATGCAAAGTCCTTGTCAAACTGTAATAGCTCAAAGTAGGTGTTTTCACATTTGCAGATAAAGACTTTGTGACTTTACAGAATCGTGGATGAGGGACAGGGCCTGAGACTGGAGATTCCTCTCTCCCCCTCCACCCTCCGCAGAAGTACAGCCCTCGTGGTACATACATTGCTCCATGATAATACGGCCTTTCGAGTGCAATTTTGTTAAATGATGCACACAAGCGTTTATTTAGACCAATGAAAATGATAGTCTTTACTATACATCTCAGCTCTCTTTTACAATTACCTGTTTATTAACATTAAAGTCAGTGAATGGATCTCCTTGTTTGTGTGTTTGTTTTCATTTTCAGGCAGCTTTAAGTGCCTTGAAACAATTTTCCGAACAAGGACTGGATCCAATGGAAGGGGCAATGAATATTGAAAAAAGTTCTCTTGAAAAGTGAGTAAACCTTCTGCCCTATTCTTACATTTCGAATTTTGTAACTGTACAAAAGAAAATATGAGATAGACGACAATAAGGTAAAAAGCCCTCAAGACAATAATATCTTACAGAGTCATTCATTGTACAATTCAATGTAAATAAAGGAGAAACAGTAGCATATATGGTCATTTGCATTTCCCATAATACGTCTGTGAAAGTTTTAATCTACTAAAGGATCACTATTTCTGCATCTTAATGCCCTTGCTGGAAATATTTAGGTGAGTTTTGTTGACCTTAGAGACTTACACAACTCTTAAAAAACACTGATTTTTGCTTCATGCCGTTGAGTTTTCTTCTGGCTGGGCCATTTTCTGAGTTAAACATTTTCATTCACACTCCTGCTAAGTTGTGGGCATGAGAGAGAGAAAAGAAAAAGGAGCTGAGAAGAGGTGTTCCCCACCCCCCCCCCGACCACATGCTGTTTTTCACAGTGTTGTAGAGGCAGGAGCACACATTGCCACCCGAGCCTGGCTCCCAAGGGCTGCAGAGGCGAGAAGGCAGCTCTAGAGAGTATTTTTGAATCCAGCCCGTAGCTTTTTGTATGACATTGAACATCACATCTTACCTGGGAGGCTGAAGTTTGGGTCTCTCTCAGAGGCCCAATTTATGCCAAAGAAATGGAAAGCAATTGCATTTACGTAATGGAATCCAAACTCTTCCCAAGCCGTTAATAATCACAGATATCAGAACACACATAGCAGATAACACTTTTTTAGAATGAAAAAAAAAATAGATAACCCAGGAAGTAAAACCCAGATATATTAATCCTGTACGTTAAATAAGCGTACCCCCAAAACACCACTCAGTCATTAATATGTAAACGGGGAGAGCGTGAGAAGGAAACATTTGGTAAACAGACCTGGCATTTTAAGTTGTCTATAGATTGGCAACCATTTATAAGCTAATTTAATCAAAAACATTTCCACATGATCTCATCAGTAGACTATCTGAACATAAATATTGTTGTTTCACTTTAAAATGTCACTTTTGTGGTGACCTTTGAATCCTGTGTGCCATCTGCTAATAAACATGTCTGAAGACGTGCAACCCTGGACCTTCAGCTCTTGTTAATGTATTAATCTTCCAGACAAGCCCAGCATCTGGGAGAGAAAGCGGACAATAACCAGACACACCCGGGCTCCATCGCTCAGGACTGCAAGAAATCAAAGTCGATCATCTAGCAGCTCCCAGAACCGCGGCTGCCACCGCATCCTTATAAACCTGTCAGCACGCGTGAGGGTGTCTGTGTTCAAGGAAATGAATGACTAATACCATTATTTGAGTCTTATGTGAAGACAACACTATTCTAACACAAGAGATAATATACATAGTACTGTTTATTCAACTGGGGAAAAATAAAACTTTGAGCATTTCCCTTGGAACTTGAGATCAGATCATAACTCATTTGCCCAGAGGCAGCAGAAATCTGATCCTGCTACTGGAGCTGGAAATAACAATTAATGAGAAGTGTTAGAAACAGAGGTAAAAATTTTAAATGATTAATAGAGAAAATTGGGTTCGGTTCTGTTGTTATGATTGTTTTGTCGTGGCGCTTGTGTTCAGTTATATTTCCTCTCTCTCTCTCTCTCTCTCTCTCTCTCTCGTTTTAAATAATGCTTGATGATTCAAAGATTAACCAATGCCGTGCTGTGGAATGTGATGGTTGTTGTCTTCATATAGAGTCACACAGTTGCTCTTTTTATGCAGATATTTGTAATCTTCATCCTGTATCAATACGAATAACTTGAAGGCGCACGCCTCAAAGATGTATGCAAACAAACAAGGTTTAAATCAGGTCAGATATTTTATTTAAAATATGAAATAACGTTAGGAACAACTAGTTTCAATATACTCCAGGCATCAAACAAACAAACAAACAAACAAACAAAAACGGTTGTGGGTTTTGAGCTCCATCATACTCTTAGCACTAAGGAGGCGTCTGGCCTCCGCAAACCATTTCTCCGGATCCACGTTCCCAGGTGGACATCGCCCCCACCCTCATCCGTGTGTCGTAGCCACTCACTGTTGGCGTCAAGAGTGTTTTCAATAACTGCCTCTGGACTCGGGACAGTGAGTAGGATCAAAATAAATAATGTCCATGGCGGGGAAGGGAAAGGCTGTTGGAGGAGCCGTAGAGGCCTTGCCAGCTTGTAGCCAGCCACGCTCTGGACCAGCATGTTGGAACCAGCGTGTAGCGAATGCAGTAAAAATTTGGTCGGTTTCTGTGTGAAGCGTTGTCGTTGTTGTTCTTTCGCTCCCTGGCTCTCGTCCCTCAGCCGTCGCCTCGGTGTCCCCCTCCCGGTCGCCACCCGGCCGGGCCTACCTGCGAAACTGCGGCCTGCTCGGGCCTGGTCATCCCATTGTCCCGCCGTTCTCCCCATTGATTCGCAAACGTTGTGCAATGAGAAAACACTATAGGGCCTCACTGCTCGACCCAACATGACGAGAGAAATAGAATTATGTAAGATTTCATAAGCAAAACCACCACAAATCATGATGGGGCTGACTCACACGCGACTGGAGAATAAACAAACAGCAACATAAGGAAATAACTCGAGGGTTGTTTTTAATGATTCCCATGTGGGGAAGTCCGCCGGTCCTGGGAGGGCTGGGTGCCCTTGGAGGAAACGGGTTTTGTTACATAAAGCTGGGTCCTTGTGGAAATAACAGCACGTTTGTAAAGTTGGGGTGGGGGGGTGACGGGGTAAGTCAGGCAAGCTGAGCAACCCATCCTGCGGCCCGCACTGGGGGCAGAGGGCCCTGGATCCTTCCCTCGGGAGGGACAGGATGTGTCTCCTGCTCTGCCTTTACCACCTGAGGTGTCTTCCCTGGGGCTGGGTGGGGAGCAGGCCTGGACACAGCACTAGTTGGGGCAGGGTCTCTAAAGTGGATCTTCGGGGGGGCCTGGGTGGCTCAGTCAGTTAAGCCTCTGCCTCCAGCTGGGGTCATGAGCCCCCGAGTCCTGGGATCGAGCCCCACATCGGGCTCCCTGCTGGAGGGGGAAGGTCTGCTCCTCCCTCACACTCTCCCTCTGTGGTCTCTTTCTCTCTCTCTCTTTCCCAAATAAATGAATAAAGTCTTTAAAAATTTTTAAATAAAAAATAAAGTGGATCTTCAGTTTACCAAGCACAATAAACACAGACTGCCTCCTTCAGCCCACGGCCAGAGCACCAAGGCCAATAGGGCTGTAGGAGAGTGGCGAGCCCAGGGAACAAACAAGCTAATCAGTTCTCACCACCCAAAAGTCTGAAACGTTTAACTCCGGAGCCATCTGATGTGAGCCACCCTCAGAGAGCCGAGGTATCTCCAACACACCAGGGTGGTGGTCGGTGCGAGGGGAATGGTGGGGGGATATAAGTTTGCATAGGAGCTCAAGTTTAGTGGGGGATAATTATCTAAAAATTCCATCCCATCTAGCTGCTTGAAGAGCCCGGGAAAGCCTTTAGCTATTGTCCTGGGAACCCAGCACTGTCTGGGAACCTTCTGGGTTTTCCTTGGATTAAATTAGCAATGCAAATGTTGGGTGGCCTGCAGACCCTTGCAGGAACCGCCTAGGATGCTCCAAGCTCGTTCCAAAGCACAACGTTATATATCATTAGAGGGGAAACCATTAAGTAGATTTATTGAAAGAATGTTTCTTCGCCACAAGGAGATCTTTTTGATGAAAAATGGAACTCATTATTCTTTAAAGGACACAGATTGACTTATCTCCTTTATCAATTACAGTGTCTGCTTTCAGCTTTTCTCAATCAGCAATGGGCTTTGTAGTCACTTCCCAGTGCTGAGGCCAATGTGCTTTATGAAAAAGGTTTGTTTTTACATTTTAATTGGAAATATAATATTGCACTTTGGAACTCTGACCATCCCTTTCCAGTACAACTTGCCAAAGATCGATGGGGAGACACCACCAATCAGGCTGTGACAGGATATTCCTTCCTTTCCGGGGGTGGTGGATCCAAGTTGTCCTAGCATTCTTTTCCCCAGCAAACATTCTCAACACTGAGTTTTATTGTTGTCATCGGTAGCTTCGACCAAATTCCTGCACCATTAAATAAAAAGAGATAAATGAAAAACATAATGTATTATACAGACACTTTCAGGACTCTTGGTGACCTTGGAAATGTGGTGCAGACCAGTTGATTGGTGCTTCATCCTGCTGCAGGTGAGTGATCACTGCCCAGTTTGTTCTGTACCTTTTAGTGTACCAAGGCTGCTTGTTGTTCTGTTGGCCAAGGATGATAGAAAACCTAAGAGTTCTACACACAGAGCTAAGTAGTCATTAATGGCAAAACCGTGCATAAAGTTGTCTTTGAGTTTCCCCTAACTTACCCCACTATGTTATGGGTTCCTGATAAATGTATCAATGATACACTGAAAACATGCAAAAATGGGTAAATGAACAATCTCCTGAAGGGATAGATAAACTTGTTAAAGAAATAAATTTTGAATCTCACTCCTTAACATAACAGAGATAGTCAGTCATGATAATATATGGAATTCCCATTGATAACATTATTGTACCTTCAACCCCAGGGGGAGTGTAGCATTTCTTAATCCAAAACATGGTGGGTGAGCCCAGAAACACCCCCACTTCAGAGGACTTCGGACCCCTGGAAACTCACTACACTATCCTGCCCACCCTCTCTTCCCATTTCTGCATTTATATCCCTTCCCTAGGCTAGCAGATAATTCCAGTCCCCACTCCCAGATACATTCCTATATGTCCATAATCACAGATACGTGTCTCATGAGGAAGAGCCTTGTAATATATGGTTCAAAGCAAAGACTTCCCGAGACTCTGTCAAGCCCACTTTCTTTTTTCTGGCAGACACCACCCAAGTTCAATCTCACCTTGCCAAGACTCATTTAAAAATTATCTCATTAGGGAAGCTCTCCTCTATGTTCTAACCTCTTAACATAACTAAAAGCTCCTTTAGATCCCCAGCACACTCTGATGTATGCTGGGAATGTAGAAAATAAATAAACAAACGAAACTACTTCCCCCTAAAGGACCCGTGTTCTAGCTGGAGGGAAAGGCCCACAAGGAAGTGAGTGAGCACAGAGAGTGGAGCATTTTGTTCTCCCAACCATTGCACTGGAGCTGGATGTTCACCTGCTTGTCCCCATCAGTCACTTCTTCCTCGCTCATCTTACATGCTTTGGGCAGCATGCTCTATTCAGGTGACACTGTCAAAAAGCCACCATCTGCTTTCCCTCTAGCAGTATATCTTATCTCACCTCTATCCCACACACTCCAGACGTCCACTGACAGCCCCTACCCCCCAGTTCAAATATACAGACACCAGATGAAGAAGCTCTTTAAGCCCCCCTACACTCAGGACGCCCGACCGACCAAAGTGATTCCTCATATCATATCTTCTGGCCCGGGAATAGTGCCCACTTACGTATGTAAATGCTAATTAAATAGATGAGTGACCCCCCCAAACCCTGCCGTGTTGGATTTGCCCGTCTAACTGGATCAGCAGTGACCTGGATGCATGGATGAAGAAGCCTGGCCTGTTGGATGGAGTCTCTTGCCTGGGGATAAATTCTAGTTCCACTTGGGCTAACGTGTGGCCTTGTTGAAGTCATTTAACATCTTCAAGTTTCAACTTTTTATTCAAAAACAATAGGGGCAAGAATATGCAAGAGTTGGTGGCCTATTTTTTAAAGGGCACAGGTTGTGAAAGTCAATACAATCTTTCAGTCAGAGTCAGTGGGTATTAGGGAAAAAGCCATGGTTAAGAGTCAAGCCCCTGTAGACTTGGTTCAGACACAGATGGGACCCTGGCAAGAGATTTAGCCTTCCTGAGCCCCAGTTTCCACGTCTATAAAATGATGGCCCCTAAGAGCATTTCAACTCTGAATTTATATTACCATTCATGCCTCTATTACTAGTGGGATGCTTATATTCAAACTTGTCTAATGTGTGGAATTTTTTAAATCAAATACCTGCAAGGAAAATACCACTCTTCTGTCAATTTGGAGCCTGTTGGTTGTAAGTTATAGAACCCTATTCAAACCAGCAATGGGAAACTTGTTTTAAAGTTATAGGGAAGGGGCACCTGGGTGGCTCAGTGGTTGAGTGTCTGACTTTGGCTCAGGGCATGATTCCGGGGTCCTGCAATCGAGTCCCACATCAGGCTCCCCACAGGCAGCCTGCTTCTCCCTCTGCCCATGTCTCTGCCTCTCTCTGTGTCTCTCATGAATAAATAAATAAAATCTTAAAAAAATATAAAGGTATAGGGGTGTTTCACAGAACCTAAGGGCAAAAATGCAGACACAAACTGAAGCCAGGAAGTAGAAGGCTGTGGGGAAACCAGGAAGCTCTCTTCCTCCCTGTCTGTCAATTCCCCTCCTCCCTCTGAATGTCTGAATCATCTCTTTCCACATCAGCTACTGCTTCTTAAGTGCACGGATCAGAGAACATGGCTACCAATAGAACCCAAGAAGAAGAAACAATGACTCTCTCTTTTGATTTCATTCCTCAGAACAAAGGAAGGAACCCCTAATTGGCCCACCTTGGACAAGATGTTCATCTCTGGCCTACGTTGTACTGATATAGCTGCCCCACGATATCCCTATGGAGCAGGGCAGGTAGTCATCAGAGAAGAATCACTGTCTTATGAGACAACCCAAATATATTTGCCTTGACTACATCCTAGGGGGCAAGGCTCATTGTAATCATGTGCCAGTTCTTACTTTCAGTGTAAACAGTGAAGCTTAAATAACGGAGAGTCCCCCAAATGTCATAGATTGGCCTCCAGTTTGTGAAGATGGTACTGTTTTGTTCAGTTTTGTTTAATTCTTTCGAGTCTTCAGTTTCAAGTTCTGATGAACCACGAAGTTGTCCTGAATGAATCATAAAGCTATCTAGGAGAAAAAATTAAAGCTTTCCCGTGATCCCAATTAGTATATTTTTAAAAGCCTCCTTTCCTGTAGCACGCGCAATGGGAAATCTAGGCAGTAGAGTGGTCATCCGTCCACAGTGATTTCTATAAAACCAGAAAACCAAAGGCCACTTCCCTGCTTTTGTTATCCTGAGGGGATTTTAACTGTAAAGGAATTTTTGAGTTTTACAATGGAGGTAGGTAGAGATGGAAGCAATCTTCATCTGATTTTCTTTCAAATTTTACTTGTAAGTTTTCAAGGGATCCCAAAGAAGGGAGGCGATTTGGTGATTTAAATGAGTGGGAGGAGGCAGAAAATAGGATCAGAAATTTGAATTCAGAAGTGAATTCTTGATGAGAAAGCCAAGCTGCACGGGAAAAGAATGAGGAAATGGTGAGTTCTGGAGAAGGCATTCGTGACCAGAACAGACTAAGAGTTTCCTGCAGGTAAGTCTTTAAATGCCCGCCCCTTAGCTTGAGGAATGAGTAGTCAAAATCTTCTGTTTCTCATTGAGCCTGCCCCCAAATCTTCTACATGAGTAGTAATTTTCCAGAAGGGTCACTGTTTTTCCTCATCCTCTGAGTGCAGAGGAAGGAAGTAGAGCTCTCACCAACTCAAGATGATTATTAAGCTCCAGGCAAAGCCCAAGCCTAGATGTGAACTCCAAGGAGACATTGGCCCTTTGATCATCAGAGAAGGTTAGAACCTTTGTTTTTGCCTGGAACCAGAGTCGCTTCCACAGTCACCACCACAAAATGTGCAACAGCTATTTGAGTGCTCAGCTCCACCACAGCCACTGCCTCCTTCTCAGGAGAACAGATCACTAGCCTGCAAACATCAGGCTAAGTGTATCTTGCCTTCTAGTTTCTAACATTAAGCATCCAAATTCCAACCAATTAATCAATTAGTAGATATGGGGTTAGTCTTGTGGGGAACCAACCAAAGCTTAAAGGGTCTCTACCCTCAAAGAGCTTCCGTCCAGTTGGGCAGATGAGATGGCAGCAAGATGCTGAAAGAAAACGCAAGAAGACAGATACAGATATGCTTCATTAGGAATTGATTTCAGCTCCTGCTGCTCTCACAATGCTTATAGGAAGCATCGTGAGAAAACTCAGACCAATGACCTGGTTTTAATGTGAAAAAGAATGTCTACCTTGAATTCCTGTTCCCCTTTGATCTGGTGACCTGGCGTGGCCAACTCATAACCAAGGTGCTGTAGAAATCCATTTTGCATGTTTCCTTTGCTGGGGTAAATCCCCTGGATGGCTGAGGCTTTATGAGCAATCATCCCCTTACAAACCACCACCTTCACCAGCAACAACCTTCCTAAATGCTGATTTATAATCTTGATCCAGCTTTTATCAAGAAAGCTGTGCTGGGTATGGTTAAGAGTCAGGATTCAGGAGTCAGACTGTTACACTCAACTCGTGGCTTTTCCACTAAATTCTTATAATATATGTCCAGGTAAGTTACCTTAACTTTCTCAAGCCTTACCTTCTTCAGCTATAAAGTAAGGATGGCTGTGTTGTTATGTGGACTAAATAAATTAATTTTATGAGTTAATACATGTAAAGTGTTTTGAGCTATATGTGGCAGAGAGCAAGTACTCAATAAACATGAGTTATTATTGACCAAGATCCAATCGATGAATTAATCAATAATTATTGATCAACTACTGTGTGCCAGATATTGTAAGTGCTGAAACGAGAAAGAGGCTGAAATGAACAAGGCATAGCCCTGTTTTGTATCATGAGACGTTGATTTCTTAAAGATAGCTATACAACATGCACACAAATAAATGTTATTTCAAACTGAATAATCTCAGAGACCTGAGGCCAAGAGCTTCTACAGAAAGCTTCTGTGGACTACTCAGACAATAGGATCATCTTTGAGATGTCTTCATGAAGCCAGATATCTGTGCCTTTTAATCCCTCTTGGGACTGGTTTCGTGAGAATGACCCATAGGTCAGATAAATATTTCTGACAAAGGGATTACATGTTCCGCACACACCTCATGATGCACCTCTTGCTCTAGACTCCTCAGGACACCAGAAGATAGCAGAAGAAGCCCACCAATGATCGAGAAAGGCACACACAGACCCAGAAGGCAGGGAAACCAAGGCTGGTAAGATGACTCTGAAATATTAGACCAAAGCTGAGCTTGGCTTCTGTTGGTATAAGTTTCTTGGGAATAAAGAGAAAGGACTATAAATAGCTCTGTCTCTCTTGGTCAGTATGGTAAAAGCAGCTTATTCCTTCAATTCTATCTGGTTACAAGTATAATAGCACTACCTTGGCTCTTTTATATCATTTCTTAGTATACCACCCTGAGAAAGAGAAGTAGAGGCACAGGATGTCCCATACAATGGGTAATAAAAGTTATTTACAGTGGAGTTGAGGTAATGAGGGTCTGAATGAGGGCAGTAGCAGTAGGGAGGGAGAACAGGAAGCATAAGAAAGGTAGATTCAACAGGCCCTCATCCCCAAATGGATGTATGGATGAAGTGAGGGAGTTTTGTCCAGGCTGGTTCCAGTGCCCTGGCCTAGGAAGCTGGCAAATGCCAATACTAGTCACTAAGATAGGGAACGCAGGGGAGGAGCAGGTTGTTAATGAAGTCAGTGCTGAACCTGTTGAGTCTGACATGTCTGCAGGACACCTGGAGAAAGATCTTCAACTGGTGATTGAAAATGTAGTGTCAAACCTCAGGAGTGACATTTAAGTGGAAGAGAAGGTGTTTGTGAGTAATAAGCACATGGGTGGTAATCGGTGACGTGTAAATTAATACAATCCTCCTAATAGAGCTTGTAGAATAAGAGAAGAGCAAAAGGCCAAGGCCAAGCCTTGGGAAGTAGAAGTAGGCTGAGAAAGAAAAGCTCATGCAGGAGTCTGAGATAGAATGGAAGTCATAAGTCAAGGATGGCCCGGGGATGATGGGATGGGCAAAAGTGTCAGTCGCCATGGTGAGGAAGTGAGTGAGCAAGAACAGACAGGAAAGAGCCCAGAAGATCTGGCATCGGAGGTCATGGATGACCTTTGATGGTCTTGTTGAGGAAGGAGGAGGAGGACGCAAAGAAGGGCAGCCTCACTCCCCCTTTGAGGGGCTAGACAGCTCCTCCAGCAAAATCCTGAGTCCATTGTCTTCTGGATGCTTGACATGCTATTACACTAAGTACAAGCACTGTACATTGGTACATCTTTTCTAGAGAACAATTTGGCGATGTGTATCCAGATATTTAGTGAAGAAAGAATTCTGTTGTCAGCAATCTCTGCCCACTTACCACCCAGTGATGGTGTCTGCTTGGGCTGTGTCAGTGCAGGAGAAGGAGGCAATACCCTTGGGAATTTGCAAAGTATCCAGTCTCATTCAGGTCAGCATGATCTGCAGTGACCTGTGTGTAGGGAGTATGTTGGTTACCTCTGAGGATGGGGCAACTGCAGATGAGCATTGGGTGCCCCGCCTGTAGATGCTGCCCCACAGAGACACTCCCTGTTGGAAGCCCCTTCCCACCTTGAGAGTAAGTTGTCCCTTGTTCTGGTAGGCTTGTCGTCTTAGCTCTGCCTGCTTTTATTTGCCTTCTAAGATTAGGGCTTCTTCCAGAGAAGAGCCAGGAATCAGAGGGTATTGGTTTAAACTTCCTTGGTAGTTAGCCTTGTGTGGGGCTCCTTCGTAAGGGCTGTGTAGGGGACCAAGATTGTGAAGTGCGGTGGGCATAGTCTGGGATACAACATCTTATATGGAAAAGCTATAACAAGGTGTTAGTGGTAACTTAAAGATGGCTATAAAATGTCTTTCTCACTAGTGAGAAGCAGAGTTTATTTTCCCTCCCCTTGAATCTGGGTTGGCCCTGTAATTGCCAAATCAGTAGAATCTGGTGGAAGTGACATTGTGACAGTTCCAGGCCTAGCCTCTTGCTTCTGGTGGTCCCTCCCTCTTGAGCTACTCTCTCTTCTGATGGTCACTCTTGGAACCCAGCTGCCATGCTGTGAGAAGCCCAAGCCACATGGAAAGACCACACTGTAGGCATTTTGGTCAAGCCGTAGCTGAGCTCCCAATTGACAGCCAACATCAACTGCCAGCTGTGTGAACAGGCCCTCTTGGATGTTCCAGCCCAGTAAAGCCTCAGATGAACAATACCCCAGCCACCATCATGTGGAGCAGAAGTTCCACCCAGCCAGTCACCTCATCAACAGCATCATGAGAAATAATGCAAGAATTGCTTTAAGTCACCAAGTTTGGGATGGTTTGTTATGCAGCAGGAGATAACTGGGACAGTTTTCCTTTATAATTTCCCTGGACTTGAATGCATTTGCTGGGTAAAATGGCAGAAGCCAGCCCTCAGTTAGCCATTAACTTCCATCTCTGCTACACACAGAATCCTTCTCACAATCCCTTACAAGTTGCCACACAGGATGGGAGCTCCCTTTTGTCTCTTTCGGTCTCCTTGTGGTCGGAGCACACAGTGGAGTGAGTGCCATTTTTCCACAGACAGCTGAACACAGCATTCATTTTTTTTTTCTGATTAGTCTGCACAAGAGAGGGCCAGATGCCAACACTAGGTGGGCCCAGATTGCTAAGCTCCCATTCTTTCTTGCACTGAGGGCTAATTTTAGTTCCATGATAGGACACTTGATCTCAATAACTGTGTGTTTGTGGCTTTATTCAACACCACCGATTCAAGTCTCCCAGGCTTCTGCTCTGCTGCGAGCCCTGCTTCTCCCTGCAGGCTATTCCAAACCCTCTGGCTGATATTAAGCCTGAGCTCCAGGGCACCATGACACACTAACTTATGGCCTTGACTATTATTTCATCCGTATTCATTTTTTCCCCAAAATCTTGATCATAAGCTTCTCAGGGACAGGGGCCATGACTTGGTTTGGATTCTGGACCCTCCGAGGCAGATCAGGAAAATATGACAAAAGCCTAACATTTACTCCTTTTTGTATCCTGGGAGCCCAGAGTCAATGCCAATTTGCTGGGAGAGTGTGGTCCTATGGACCAGAGCTTTGAGCTTGAAAAAAGAATGGCCCAGAAAGTTCTGGGTCAACTACTACGGCCAAAATTTCACTTTCCTTACTGGGTTGTGATAACTGTGAATAGGTATGCTTAGAATCTTAAGCTCAAACAAATTCATTTATGACAGACAAAATTGTCTTAAAGCTCATACTACCATTATAACTCCCTATATTTCAGATTTAAAGTAATTTCTAGCATGATGGTTATATTGTTTTCATATTGTCAAGAACGTAAATGATAGCAGGAAGATCTTATTACTAGGAAAAAAAATAAAATTAAACAAGGTGGTCTGTGGTGAGTTATCGTGTATGGAATTAATTTCACATCCAGGTTTGGATGATCTCATAAATTGTTCTTTTGGTTGGCAGTTTCACCCTAGCCTGAGAGATTGAATTATTTCCTTGTAATTCAGACCCCCTGTGTAGTCCATAACGAAGAACACATTGTGTGTCTTGGCTAGCCTGGGTGGTAGAGGACAGATGCCCGCAGTTGTCTAAGAGCCGTCAGTGTTGAGCTCAACCACACATCCTTGAGGGACAGTGATGTTATCAATGGCGCATTGTTGCAATATCAGAGTGAGGGGGTGGGACAGAGATGGGAGGAAATCCCTAGAACACTGAGTCTGACATGGGTGTGTTTACACTCTGAGATCTGTTTCAGACAGTTTGGCCCAACTCCCATAGAACAATGGGACTTCCCAAACTTCTGTGGCATCTCAGAGAGACAATGGCTCAAGAGACTAGTAGCGCAGAGTCCCAACCACAGAAGAATGGCTTCTGGATCTCTTCTGGAGGAACAACCCTCACATGTTTGAAGGACAAAAGATAGCAAGGATCTCAGATGCTTCAAATCCAATAGAGACAAACAGGCAGACAAGAGAAAGAACGTCTAGAAAAAAAAAAAAAAAAAAAAAAACTGCATAGCCAAGGTGTTTCCTTTTGACCCTGCAGGATGCAACAAAGCACCCTCCAAAGCTACAGCCTTTTTCTTCTAGGTGGGAGAAGGGGACAAATTCTACTAACCTTGCCCAGAACCAAACCCTCTGAAGGATGACATCGGTGTGACTTCCAACCCCCAGGTCAGAGAGTCAGACTCACTGCATGTATATCATTTGCTTCCTTTAAATTTGCAAATAAAACAGCCATAGAAGATCTGTTGCCTCATCAAATACTATGGCAGCTGATCCAGAAACCATCTTTGCAGCTGAAACCCATGGCCCTGAATCTTCCTCCATGACTGGCAGCCATATTTCTGGGGCCTGCAGGGCTGGCCTCTCCAGCCTCACTAACAGCCTGGCTGAAAGAGCAGTGAGTGCTGTACTCCACTCATCTACCCTTGTTGGGTGCCGAGGTGGCTCTGGAGAATTCTTTTAACCAGCACTATAGAAACCCAGACTTGGGCAGCCCCGGTGGTGCAGCAGTTTGGCACCGCCTGCAGCCTGGGGTGTGATCCTGGAGACCTAGGATCGAGTCCCACGTCGGGCTCCCTTCATGGAGCCTGCTTCTTCCTCTGCCTGTGTCTCTGCCTCTCTCTTCGCTCTCTATGAATGAATGAATAAATAAATCTTAAAAAAAAAAAAAAAAGAAACCCAGACTTTATTCAGAAGAAAGTGCTCCATTGGACCGCTGCTAGGTATAGGGTGACCAACCTCGATTTGCCCAGGACAGGGGTTTCCTGAGACGTGGGACTTTCAGTGCCAAAACTGGAAATGCCAAGCACACAGGGACATTGGTCCTCTGCACTGCCAGCACTCATGCTACAGGAGCAGGGGAGAGGAAATCCCAAAGGTACCTGCAATTCCATATAAGCTGCCCTCCAGCCATCGGCTGCCTTGCCACCTGGGCTTTTAGGCAACTCTTCTCTCCACCATCCCGCATGTCTAAATCTGAGATTTGTGCCCGTGGGTGCTATTTGGGTTCTTTCAACAAGCTATGTCTCCCCAGCCTGAAGAAGAGGAAATGTGGTACAATGGTTCACAGCACTGAGCTATCCCACCATGATTCTCCAAAGCTTCTCAGATGAGCAACCAGAACAGTAAAAAAAAAAAAAAAAAAAATTCATTAAGTTTTCTTTTTTAATTCCATTATAGTTAAAATACAGTGTTACATTAGTTTCAGGTAAACAATATAGTGACTCAACAATTCTATGCATTACTCATTGCTCATCATGGTAGGTGCACTCTCCATCCCCATCACCTATTTTATCCATCTCCCCACCCACTGCCCCTCTGGAATTCATAGTCTGTTCTCTATAATTAAGAGTCTATTTCTTGGTTTGTCTCTTTCTTTCTCTCTCTCTTTGCCTTCGCTTGTTTGTTTCTTTTTTTCTTAAATTCCACATATGAGTGAAGTCATATGATATTTGTCTTTCTCCAATTGACTTATTTCACTTAATATAATACTCTCTAGTTCCATCCATGTTATTGCAAATGGCAAGATTTCATTCTCTTTCATGCCTGAATGATCTTCCATCACACACACACACACACACACACACACACACCATCTTTATCTTTATCCATTCATCTGTCTGTGGACACTTGGGCTGCTTCCGTAATTTGACTATTGTAAATGATGCTGCAATAATAAACATAAGGGCACAGGTATCCCTTTAAATTAATTTTTTTGCACCTTATGGGTATATAGTAGTATATCATAGGATACTTCTATGTTTAACTTTTTGAGGAATCTCCACAGTGTCTGCACCAGCTTGCACTCCCACCAATGGTGTAGGAGGGTTCCTTTTTTTTTCTACATCCTCACCAACACTTGTTGTTTCTTGTGTTTTTGATTTTAGCCATTCTGGCAGGTGTGAGGTAATATCTCATTGTGGTTTTGATTTACATTTCCCTGATGACAAGTGATGATGAACATCTTTTCATGTGTCTGTTGGCCATCTGGTTGTGTTCTTTGGAGACATGGCTATTCATGTCTTCTGCCCATTTTTAATGGGACTTTTAGTCCCACACAGAGGCCAGTTTGGAACCTTGACAACCCCAGTATGTTGTAAGATCCACAAGAGCTGGTCAACAGATTTTTCTCCTGCCTGAGGCCATCTGAGCGTCTTTATAGAGTTCTGAGTCAGAGACTGAATCTTCATCCAGGATAGTGCCCTTGTGGAGTCTGGAAAAGATATACAAATTATAAGGAGGGGAGACATTTGCTCTTGTCAGGGGATGATTTGTCCTACGAGGAAAAGAATGCAAAATGCAGGAAGCACATGCTCCTTCTTGTCACTTGGGAGCCCCAAGCTCCCATTTAAAGCATGTCTCATGGGCTAGGCTACTGAGGGTAGAACATGGGCATTGAAGGTGTTTTCTCTTAATATCTTGGCCAAAATCCTGCTTTTCCTGCCTTCAGAACTGTAGGCAGTGCAGGGCGGAGGGCAGGGCATCCAAAGACACAATTGGGGCACTTAAAATAGCAATAACAGTGACCACTTGATCCGAGGACCAGAGATTTCCCGCTCTGTGCAGCTCTTACAGTGTACCCACTAACTGAAAAGCTGAAAAGTGAAACTGGAACATCGCTAGAGCAGAGTTGGGATGACATACTCAATTTTTTGCAACTGGAAATCCTAAGGAAATTTAAAATTCCACAGTTGTGTCTGGATTTTTGGGATATTGTTTGGGACTAAAATTATCAGTAACCCAGCTCACTAAGTCCCAGAAGAGAAAAAGGGAGAACCTTTGAAAACCTGAAACTCTGTAGCCTGATAGGCAATGAGTTGAGCCCCAAACATCCTGCTGCCAGATTTGATGCTTCTCTCTGCAGGTCCTTCTAGGCCAGGCTGGCTTGTCTTTCCTTCATCTTCTGAACATGCTCAGCCCTGTCCTGCCCCTGCGTTTTCCTCATCAACTGTTGTCTAACGTGTGTTCACCTTCCCCTTCCTCCTTGCCCCGCTTTCCAGGTGAAGCCCACATCCCGCCTCCTTCACAACGCCCTCCTGGATGCCTCAGCCCCTACCTGCCCAAACATATGACACCACTGGGCTGCCTCATTCATTCTTTCCTGAGCAGATGGCGCTATCCATGGCCCACATGTGTCATTGAAGTGGCCACACGTGCATGTCTATCGTCCTCACTGAACTGTAAACTCTTTGAAGGCAAGGTCTATCTTTCATTTTCTGGACATATCCAGCCAGGTGTGGCCTGGAGAAATTCACTTGTGTTTGCTGGTATTGTTCGATCGAAATGAAACCCGGATTAAAGCCAGGGAACACATGCATCTGCTCTGTGACCCAGCTGTTCTATCCCCCGGTATTTGCCCAAGAGAAATAAATGAACCCAAAATGCCTACACAAGAATGGTCACAGCAGCTTTATTTGTAATCACCAAAAACTGTCAACAGCCCACATGCCCATCAATAGGAATTTAGATAAACATACAGTGGATCGTACAAATTCATCATTTGGATAAATCTCAAATACATTTCAGTGAAGCCTTGCCCAAAATAGTCAACGCCGCCTGATTTCATTTCTATGAAGTTTGGGAACAGGTAAACTCATCCATGGTGAAAGTTATCAGAGCAGTGCTGGCTTCTGGGGGTCAAGTGGGGGAACTGGCTGAGACAGGGGCGTGAGGGAGCGCTCTGGGTTGATGGTAATATTCTGTATCTTGATAAGGGTTTGGGTTGCCCAGGCAAACCTCAAAACTCTATACTTAAGGGTTGTGCATTTTACTGAAGGTAAATTTTTATCTCAAAAAAAAAAAAAAAACAACAACCATTAACAAAGATTGAACATTCACAATGTGCACGTTGTCCGATTCACTTTGAAACACATCAGAAAGGAAAGTGTATTGATGGACAGAGAGGGATGGACACATACACATGCGGTGAAACGTAGTAAAATATAACAGAACAAAAGAAGCCAGGTCGGTGCTGGCCACCACCCAAAGCACCAAGCTCACCCTTGGTGTGGCCACTGCCCGTGAGGACCAGCGGGGAGGATAAATTGCTCCTCCGATGGGACTGCCAGGGAGGAGGTGGTGTCCCCTGGGGGGTGAACGGGTTTCTGGGGAGCAGGAAGGGGGTGGTGAGGGGGGCCAGCAGTGAGGAGCGCAGCTAGGGCTCCTGGGGGGCTGGCCAGGGAGCACTGAGGGGGAAGGGCTGCGATGGGGCTGGCTGTGAGCAGGTGGCCCAGGGCTGTGACCTGGAGCCACTGGCCAGCAGGCCGCACTGTCCTTGGCACTACTGGGCATGAAGGAATGTTGAGTGAATGGCAGACTGGCTGAGCTCACTCCAGTGCTGGGCCGACAGCCCTTGAAGTCCAGAGTCGAATTCATGCTTCAAAGGACTATCTTTTTTTCGGAAACATTGATAATCCAAACCACATCTAACCTCATTCCTCCCTTTGATAGGGAACTAGGCTGGTAGATCAGAGGAGAACCAGAGAGTTAGCCCATCTGGAATTCAGCAGAGGTTGCAAACTGGCAGCCCTCGGGCTGGATGCAGCCCACAGATGTGTTATGTGTTTTGCTTGGCCTCCCAGAGGGTTGGTTGTTGTTGTTGTGTGTGTGTTTTTTTTAAGCTTAGTTGCCAAGGTTTTAAAATCACCTAAGATCTAGACTGTCTACATCTCTTGAAATATTGAAAGATCCAGCAACCATGGACCTACACCGTGATAGCTGGCAGGAATGAGTGGCAGCCACCCCCTCGAGGCTGGCTCCCATTCACCCCTACCCTATGGGCATGGGCATCCCAACCCTTGTATGTCATGCCATTTGTGTGGACAAGGGAGAGAACCAAGGTTGGGTGGTAGGAACACTAAACTAACCTCAATGCAATGGTTCCCGAGGACCTACCATGTGTGTTTGGGCCTAGGGACACAATGGAGCACCAAATGACTCAGCTCTTTTCTAAAGGAACTTAGATTCTAGAAGAGTAGGTGAATCAAAAAGAAGAAGAGGAAGAGGAGGAGGAGGAGGAGGAGAAGAACAAGAACAAGAAAGAGGAAAAGAAAGAGAAGGGAAGGAAAGAAGGAAGGAATGAAGGGAAGGAAGGAAAACAAATAATTACAAGCTGTTATAATTGTCACAAAGGGACAAAATGAAAGAGGAGACGGGTGGAGGGTAACTCGGGGTAAGGAGTCCTTGCCTCAGACGGGGCGGTGGGGTAGGCCCGTGTGGGGAGACATTTGTCTGCTAGGTCCTGATGGATGAGGTAGTGTGGGGAAGATCACTAATATGGGTCAAAGACCTTCGATGGGGCAGTGCTTGGGTTCTTTCCAGAGCCGAGAGAAGCCAGGGGTGAAGGGTATGTAGAAGAGGAAGGAGCAGATAGGCTGGCCAGGGAGCAGTGGGCAGACTTGTAAACCAAGCAAAGAGGTCAAGTTTCCCTCTGGGTGCAGTGGGAGGCCACTAAAGATTTAAAGCAAGAAAGAGACACAGTCAGAATTCATTTCACGAAGCCAATCCTGTTACTGGGTAAGGAAGGCAGCCAGAGGTCTCATCAGGAGGCCACTGTGGGGCCAGGGGATGGCAGTAGCATGGCCAGCAGAGGGAAGAAGTAGATCCAGGTGCACTTTTGAGGAAGTTAATTCTGGTTTCAGGAGGAGATGCTAACAATGGCTGCATCAGATGTGAATTTATGGAGAGCTTTAGACAAAGACTGCCTGAGAGACTGCAGCCCCATCTTGGCTTCTTCTGAAGTGTAAGATGCTTTCACGTGAATTGCGGCTTCCCTTGATAGCAGGATGCTACCTAAAGCAGCAAGCAGTTCATTGCAAACAGAAAATATCTGAAAATTCACGTAGATTTTGCATTCACGTCTACAATGTATGTGTTTTTGATCTTTTAAAAGTTGCAAGTGACGTGGCAACAATAAACAAACAAGAAAAAGACCCAAATGTTCCTCCCAGCATCCCTGGATAAAGCTCTCTTCAAGGATTCCCAACCTTGGCTACACATTGGAATCACTTGGGAAGTTTTTATAAATGCTGATGTCCGGGTAGGTCCTCTTCCCAGAGATTCTGACTTCCCTGTTCTGGGATGTGACCTAGGCATCTAGATTTTTTTTTAAAATAAATAAATAAACAAATAAATAAATAGATAGATAGATAGATAAATAAATAATAAATAAATAAATAAATGGTGGGAGAGAGGAGAGAGAGAGAGAGAATGCACACATGAGCAGGGGAGGGGAAGAGAGTCTCAAGCAGACTTCCCACCCAGCCCAGAGCCTGACATGGGGCTCGATCTCATGACCCTGAGATCATGACCTGAGTTGAGATCAAGAGTCAGATGCTGGTGCCCCTGGAAGTGGGTATTTACAACCGCATCTCCCCACCATGCTGCCTCTCACCCAGTGACAGGTCTGATATAGGGCTTCCTCTCAGAAGGTAGACATAGAGTCCTGGGCCCTGGGGAATGGAATTGAGGGTGAGAAAATTTGTTCTGTAAAAGGCAAAATAGTAAATAGCTCTGTGGGCCACACTGCCTCTGTCAAAACTACTCAACTGTGCCACTTTGGTGTGAATGCAGCCATAAACAATATGTAAATGAATGAACATGGCCGTGTGCCAATAAAACTTTTTTTAAAATGTAGCTGTGGGACTGGATTTTGGCATCGGACAAAGGCCCTCCTGGGTGTAAGGTTCAGCCTAGGATGCTGGCCCGAGCCAGGCCTCCATTGAGTAGCTACACCTTGCCCACTCACAAGCATTATTCACAGAGCCCACAACACCCTGCTGTATGGTTTCTCTAGGCTGGGAAGTTGAGACCTGAGGCCTGAGACCCAGCTGGAGGAGATGGAGATGGTTTTTCTGGCTTCTCCTCCTTACAGAGACCCTGAGAGGTGTGGTTGGTGGGATCCCAAGGCCTGGGCATGTCTCCTAAGTGGCAAGGTCAGCCAGCCTAGTCCTTCAGTGGTAGTGAGTGAGCCAGTGAGTGTGCTATCCAAACCTAGTAGCTCATTTTTCTGGAAATTATCTTCATGGAAAATTTTGGAACATTATAAAGCCACTGAATACAGAAAGGAAAAAATAACAACTGAGTGAAATGAATAGTGAGAAAGAGCCATCAGAGGTGCCAAAGGCGGGCTCTTGGCCTGGTAAAACACACTCAGTTTCAAACCCACAGAATAATTGCAGGAGCCAGAAGCCATGCACAATTAACCCTATGATTTCTAAGAAACAAAGTGCTTGACAGAGAGAGAGGGGGCAATCCCTCAACGAGTGGGAATCTTCACTCAGGATTGATGGCTAGATCTTCCAGTTTGATATTGCATGTAGCAATGGTCCATTTATTTTTATTGCTGACTATTATTCTAGTATATGGGTGCACCACATATTATTGTTTATCCATTCAGTTGATGAACATTTGGGTTGTTTCTATTTTCGGGCCTATTATGAATGATGCTGTTTATACAAGTTTGTGTGAACATATTTTCTTGGGTAGATACCTAGTATCGAAATATCTGGGTTATATAGTAAGTATATGTTTAAGTTTTTAAAAAATTGTCCAACTATTTCCCAAAGTTCGGCTGTACAATTCAATATTTTCATCAGCAAAGTATGAAAATTCATCTCTACACATACTTACCAACACCTGGTATCGGTAATCTTTAGGATTATAGCCGTTATAGTAGGTGTGTCCTGGCATCATGTTGTGGTTTTAATTTGCATATCCATAATGGCTAATCAAAATCATAAGCTTTTCCTGAGCTTATTAGTCATTTGTATATCTCTTTGATGATTATCTATGTTACTATTTTGCCCATTTTCAAATTGAGTTGCTTGTCCTCTTAGTATTGAGGTTTTTTCACTTTTTAAAAAGTAGTAAAATATATATATAATAAAAAATTTACCATCTTAACCATACGGTTCTATCGTTAAGTATGTTTACGTTGTTGTGTAACCATCATCGACATTTATCTCCAGAGCTTTTTCCATATTCCCAATTAAACACTAACTCTTCATTCATCCCTCCCCACAACCCCAGCAACTGCCACTCTACTTGCCATTGCTATGAATTGGACGACTCTAGGAATCTCATATGAATGGAGTCATATGATATTTGTCCTTTTGTGGTTTATCTCTCTTAACATAGTGTCTTCAAGGATATCCATGTTGTGACATGTGCCAGACTCTCTTTCTCTTTTAAGGCTAATAATATTCCACTTTATATATGTACTGCATTTTCTTTATCCTTTCATTCATTGAAGGACACTTCAGTCGCTTCTTATTGTTGAGTTTTAAGAGTTCTTTATATATTCTGGATGTAGCCCAATTTACCAATATTTTTATTTTATGGCTCACATTATTTCCTTTTTTTAAAAAAAATTATTTATTTATTCATGAGAGACATAGAGAGAGAGGGGGGCAGAGACACAAGCAGAGGGAGAAGCAAGATCCCTGCAGGGAGCCCAATGGGGGACTCGATCCTGGGACTCCAGAATCAAGACCTGAGCCAAAAGCAGACACTCAACCACTAAACCACCCAGGTGCCCTGGCTCACATTCTTTCTTTCTTTATTTTTATTTTCTATAGCAGTTGGATCATGTTTTGGGTGTCACATTTATGAAATCCTCTCCAAATCCAGAGTCAAAAAGATTTTCTCATATGATTCCTTCTGGAAGTTTTATAGGTTTAGCTCTTCCATGTTGGTCTGTCATCCACTTTGAGTTAATTTTTGTGAATTATAATAAATTATAATAAGTTCATGTTTTTATATTTGGATATTCACTTTCCCCCACTGAATTGCTTTTACTTCTTTTGAAAATAAATTGACCATAAATGTAAGCGTTTATTTGTGGACTTCCTTTCCATTAATCTATATGTTCATCATTATGCCAATACCACGTATTTTTGACTGCTGTAGCTTTCATAAAATGATTTTTAAAATTAAGCTTTACATAGCAAGCTTTGACATTTTCAAATTTACTTATTTATTTTAGGACCTTTGCATTTCTATGTGAGTGTTTGTGAACAGAGTGTTTTTCTCTTCCTTCCCAGTCTGTATTCTTTTATTTGTCATGTCTTACTGCACTGGCTAAAACCTCCATTTGAAAAGGAGTGGCGAGAGCAGACATTCTTGCCTTATTCCCAGCCTTTTTTAAAAATGTAGATTAATTTTTTTCTTTCCTTACAAATACCTTTTTAAAATTAATTGTTTTAAATTCCAGTCTAGTTAATATACAGTGTTATATTAGTTTTGGGGGTACAAGACAGTGATTCAACAATTCTCTACATCACTCAGTGCTCATTGTAATAAATGTGTTCTTTAATCCCCATCACCTGTGTCACCCATCCTCTTCCCACCTCCCCTCTGGTACCCAGTACCCATCAGTTTGTTCTCTACAGTTAAGAGTACTTTTTTGGTTTGTCTTGTTTTTCTTTGTTTTGTTTCTTAAATTCCACATATGAGTGAACTCACATGGTATTTGTCTTTGACTGGCTTATTTTACTTAGCATTATTCCTAATATTAGGGGGGAAAGATCCGGTTTTTTGGCACTAACTATAAAGTTAGCTGTTGGTTTTTATTGGTGCCCCTTATCAGATTGAAGAAATTCTTTCTATACCTAGTTTCTCAAGAGTTTTCCTCATAAATGGGCATTGGATCTAGTCAGATACTCGGTCTGTTGTGTTGTTCATGTGGTCTTTTATCTTATTCTACTTATAGATTACATGAATTGATTGTTTGATTTTATTATGTTAAACTGATCTTACATTCCTGAAATAAATCCCATTTGCCCATGATGCATAATTCTTTTAATATGTTTCTGGAATCAGTTAGCTAATATTATGTTAAATACTTTTATATCTATTCATAAAGATTATTAGTTTGCTTCGTTCTTTTTTTTTTTTTTTTTTGGTGATGCATTTATCTGGCTTTGGTATTAGATTAACACTGTCCTCAATGAATTAGTTAGTAGCTGTTTTCTTCTATATTTTTCTGAAGGATTTTGTCTAGGATTGGTATTTGTTTTTAAATGTTTGATACAGTTTACTAATAAAGAAAGCCATTTGGCCATGAGTTTTACTTTGTGGAATGATTTTTTGTTGCTAATTTAATTTCTTTACATTTTACAATTCCATTAAGATTTTTTAAAATTTCTTCTTGAATCTGCTTTAATAATTTCTAGGAATTTAATAATCATTCTAGGAATTTGACTACTTCAGCTAAATCATCTAATTTGTCTACATAAAGCTATTCATAATGTTCTCTTAAGACACTTAATTTCTATGGGGTCTGTAGGTATGCTAGTCTTTCATTTTTAATTTTGGTATTTTGTGTCATCTCTCCCTTGGACATTTTAGGTAAAGGTTTCTCAAAGTTCTGGGTCTTTTGAAAAACCAACTTTGGTTTCCTTGATTTCTATTATTTTTCTCTTTTCTCTTTGTTAATTTCCATTCTGAGCTTTATTTTTTTCTTACTTCAGACTTACTTATGGTTTGAATTGGTCTTTTTCTGCTTCCTAGCATTTTAAGACAGAAGATTAAATTACTGTGTTTAGATTTTCTTCCTTTTCAATGTAAGTGTTAAAATCCATAAATTATCCTCTCAGCATGCTTTGGCTGCGAACAAAATTTTGGTATGGCATGTTTTTCCAGGTTGGTTCAGCTCAAGATATTTTCTAATTTATATTTCCCTGTGATCTCTTTTTTTTTTTTTTGACTCATGATGTTTTATGAACAACCTGGATTTTGCCTTCATAGGTACTTGACACAAGATGTTATAGAAAGGAGTTAAATGAGTAACAGAGTATGGGACCAAAACCCATTGTCTTGAGATCCAGCTGCTATGGCTATGTACCGCTAACGCCTAGCGGTTCTGAGCATGCGCTCTGAAGCCAGGCCAGATTTTTTTGAATCTCATCTTTATCACTTACTGCTCTGTGACCTTGAGCAAGTTATTTAATCCTTCATAGCCCAGTTTCCTCACTCTGTGTCGTAAAGTTGCTGCAAGGAATAAATGAGTGATATATGTAAAGCACTTAGTGTCTGGCATACAGTTAGTCTTATATGTTAGCTCATCAATAACTGAGCCTAAAGAGTCTCTCCTCTTTAACTATTAACAGTAGTGGGTAGAATTGGATGGAAAAAATCTACAGGCATAGGTTAAAATGAATCTCTGTGTTGTAAGACTTCTTGGAGAGCAGAGTGTCAGGGCTGAAAGCAACACTTAACTTTTTATTCGAAAGAAATAGTCTCCTGTGAAATGTATATGAATACATATAGGAATTTTCTTTTAATCTCATAAAAGAAACAAAAGGATGTTACTACCAAACACACACACACACACACACACACAATCATCTTGCTTATAATTTATAGCATGATTAATATCATAAGAATCCCAAGTATCTGAGATAGTTACAATTTTCCTTTATGATGTCACCCATCTTTACTAGTCTTTTCTCTGACTATTACCATTATTGACATTTATTATACTTGTTAAGATGTCTGTTTTACCACCATAGTATAAGTTCCTTAAGAGCAGAGACTACAGCTTTTCATTATCATTCCTGTGCCTGGAATATAGTAGGTGCTTAATAAATATTTGTTGAATTAATATATATATATGAATGAATGAATGTATTCTTAAAGTAAACTAACTCTAGAGACATCCACTCCCCTTTTTATGGCTGTGTGTGTATTTCCTTTTGGACTATTTCTTAGAACAATCAATAAAGGAGATATTTCATTGGTGGAAGTGGAAGTGGCCAATGTTGATTTAGAGGGATGAGCAAATATATGTGAGTCTTTGATATTTATGAGTATCACCTTTGGTATTTTTGAATACCACCCTTCTATGGTATCTGGGAAAAAATTATTTTCCCAAATAGTTCCCCAAGTAAAAAATAATGTGATGGTTAATATTATGTGTCAACTTGACTGGGCTAAGGGATACCAAGATAGCTGGCACATTTATGGATGTGTCTGTGTGGGTGTTTCCAGAAGATTCCACATTTGATTCAGTAGGCTGAGTAAAAAGATTGCCTTCACCAATATGTGCAGGAATCATCCAACCCACAAAAAGGCTAATGAAGGGTAAATTTCCTGTCCTTGGACAGGGGAGCTCCTGGTTCTCAGGCCTTTGGACTTAGACTGAATTATACCATTGACTTTACTGGGTCTCCAGCCTACAGACAGCTGACTGAGACTTCTCAGTCTCCATCACCATATGAGCCAATTCCTCTTATGTCTCCCTCTATATATCCTATTGGCTCTGTTTCTCCAAAGAACCCTGATGACAAATGTATTATGATAGACTTCGTGAAATCTGTTTGACCTCAGACAAATAGGCTAGGCTAGTTAGTCTAAACCAACTAGTTAATTCCGTCCTCCTTTCAGTGATGATGTGAGACCCACACACAAGTCAATTCTGTCTAGTGGAACATGAGAGGACATCTGTAGGGAGCTGCTGGGAAGTTACATCTCTCCCATGAGAAAGGAGACTCACCATGGGACTAGATGCTATTTCTACCTTGTAGGCATGTTGTCTTATCTGGGTACACCACGTGGAATAGCTGCATCAAAAGCATGAAGAGGAAGCCAGTCCAGCGGGGGCAGCACAGAGAAATGGAAGGAACCGGAGATGTTGATGGTGATGCCATTAGGTACTTAAATCAAACTCTGTGAATCCAGGGATACCCAGCCACCTTCTCTTGTAAGATAATAAGTTTCTTAATCTTTTCAGCCAGTTGAGGTCAGAGTTGTATGTCCTTCAGACAAAAGCACCCTTAAACAATAGGAAGTACAAATACAGATTGTTATAGATCGGTTTGAGCTTGAGATAATTTAATTTAAATATCTCTTTTTTAAAATGAGGAAATCGAAGCCCAAAAAATTCAAGTAATTTGTGTCAAGCCACATATAGAGTAAAAAATAGAACCAGGACTGAACCCAGTCCTGGACTCTACTCCTTCTCTAACATTTGATAATATGTAATTTCATGGTCAGGAGAAGGCTAACTGGAGAATAAAACATGTTTTGAGCATATTTATCTTTAATTGCACTCTGCAAGTTTTTAGAAAATCTTTTGCTTTTCTGAACAGAGGCTGCCTCTCCTTTCTTCTTCTACCTTCTTTCTTCCTGGAAAGAAAACAGTGTGCCTGGAAGTGCTGTAGCCATCTTGTACCCACGAGGCAAAAAGCCAATCCACTAAAAATGCATAATAAAAAGATAGGAGCCTGGGAATCTTCTCACCAGCTCTAGAATAGCTGATATGACAAATGTAGGTTCATATTTGTACAAGTTGAGTTTCTGAAGCTTCAAGTCAGAAGCATTCCTGATACTATGAACCATTTCTTTCTTTTTTTTTTTTTGAACCATTTCTTTCATATTGCACTTTTCTCTGACAGACTAAGCCTGACTCCAGCAACCAGAGACCAGCTAGAAAATTTTCTTTTTTAAGTATTATATGTCCTTCTCCATGCATTTACTATTCTTAAAGTATATCTGACTCATTTTATGTTTTACTTTTGAACAGATTTCAAATCTATACAAAAATTGTGAGAATAGTACAATAAATTCCTATGTGCTTTTCATTTAGATTTACCAAATGTTAGATAACGTTTTGCTACATTTCTGTCTCTGTTTCCCTGTCTCTCTCTCTCCCTGTTTATATATCTACACATATATATCATATATGTATATAATTATACATAATGTATATGTATATAATTATACATATATAATTTTTTCTCAACCACTGAGAGTAAGTTGCAAATATCATGAACGTTAGCCTTAAAATAGTTCTTCTCTCTCTTAGAAACGAGGATAGTCTCTTACATAGCTACTATATAATTATGAGTTCAGAAAATTTAACATTGATACAGTAATGTTACTGAAACATAGGTCACATACATATTTCACCAATTGTCCCAATACAGTTAGGTCTTGACAAGAATTCAGTCCAGAATGACACACTGCATTTTGTTGTCATATCTCTTTAGTCTCCTTTAATCTGGAATGGCTCTTCAGAATTTCTTTGTCTTTAACAACAACAAAAAATTAATAAATTAAGAGAACAAGTCAGTTGTTTAGTAGAATTTCTCTCAACTTGGGCTTATCTGGTAGTTTCCCCATGATTAGACTCAGGTTACACAATTTTGGCAGCAACACAACATTGTTGTTGTTGAGTCCTTCATGATGCATAGCGTCAGGAAGGATGTGATGTCAGTTTTCGCTATTACTTGTGGAGCAAACTTTAATCACTTGATTATATTGGAGTCCACCTCTGGTTCATTCTTATGAGTTTAATGCCTAAACTCTCAGTGGGACAGAGAATCATCTTTCTTAGGTTATTGGTGGGCTACATGGAGTCATTTCCATGGTTTCCAAATAGGCTTTGAATTATAGGACCGTTTGGTAAGGGTTGGGTTCAGGAAGTACCTTGAAATCTGAATTTGGAAAAAGTAGAGATCACTCCCTCAAAAATTCAATGAGCCCATTGCCAGATATTCTTAAGACAGTGGGAAAGGGTTAATAAGAACAAGGGCCATCTGGTTTTCCTTAAGGAGGGCTGAACTGCCCCCAAATATCATTCCTTTACACCTGAAGAAGTTAAACGCTCCTGTTCCCATGGAATCCTCAACCAATGTAGCCCTGACCTGTGATTTATATAAAAAGTAGCTGGTCCTTAATTTTCCCCACAATGGCTTCATTCTTACCTTATGAACCTGCTTTGTCAGTGTTCGCTTTGATTTATGGAAGATTTCAAACTCCCCAAATAACTATCCCTTTTCTTTTCATTAAAGTTAATCCCCACAAAGACACTTTCATCCTCTGATTAGTCATGCCCCAGTGAACCTTGCTAACCAGAGGCTAAGTTATTGATGTGTTAAAGATGTAATCTCTAAGTCTTGGGACCACTGAAGAAACCCCAACATGTTATTTGACAGTCAGAATCTCACAATGTATTGCCTCCTTTGAGCAGCCTTGGTCGCACGCGTTCCTTGGGGTCCATAAATCTCTCTGGCTCGACTGCCTGTGAGGACTGAGTTATTGTGGGGCCGAGTTTAGGCTGCCAACACACACTGCCCTGCACCCCAGGATATCATGGTGCCTTCTCCAGACTCTGGTTTCCATCCCCAATAACGTGTATTCAGTAGCAAATCTATTACACCAGAAGCAGCAGCTCATTGTTTTATGCCCTGTCCATGGCCTTCCTCATAAATTTACACCAACACAGAAGTCAACAAGATTGTAATCTGGGTGTGATATTGGCCACCAATGACACTAACCCTTTCTCTTACCCATTGATTTTGAGCAATGTGCAAGCTTGGCTCCGCCATTATTAGTGAGTCTTATTAGATGATGTTGACGTCCTATCTGCACAGAAGAGCAGCCCACATGAAAACGTGGAATAATCCTTCAACAACTAATTTTAAATTTGTAAATTAGAAAAAAAAAAACAATAAACCTTAGACCTTTTTACATATGTGAGGTTCAGTTTGGTCCACATAAAGACAATGTTTCTCAACTGACCTGAACGGTTCATGTGGCAGTATGGTGTCTGCTGCTTAGTGTTTGGCTTCTTCAATGGTCACAATAAATGGCAAGAGAGACTCCTAGTCTTTGTGGCAATCTCAAATACCCACAGACATTTTTTCCTTGAAAACTGTTTAAATTATCTCCAGGGAAGGTAGCACCTCTCCCCTCTCCAAGTCAGCTAAGAACCACAGCCTTAAACAAAAGAAAAACAGCAGAAGGAGATCTTAAGGTACTACCTTCCCAATTTATAGGCAGAAGACCCATCCCAAGAAAACATATCCTTGACCCTGGCTTTGTTATTGTTGTTATTGTTCAATAATGTCCATGAGTTAGCATATGCTTCTGTAGGTCAGAAGGCCAGGTAGGCCCCCTTGGGGTCAATGCCCAGAGTATCTCTAGGGTGGAACCCAGTTGTCAGCTGGACTTATCTCAAAGCTGTGGAAAAGAATTGCTTCCAGGCTCATTCAGGTTGTTTGCAGAGTTCAGCTCCTTGTGGTTGTAGGACTGCATGTCCCATTTTCTTGCAGAAGGTCAGCCAGGACTCAGCTTCTAGGGCCCATTTACATTCCTTCTCAGGTGACCCCCTCAATCTTCACACCAGCAACATCTTCGATCCTTCCCTCATTTGAAATCCCTCTGCCTTCCTCTTCTGCCATCAGCTGGAGGAAACTCTCACTGAGCCTATTGGCCTATACACTCTTTATTGAGATTAAGCTATTGGTCATGACCTTGGATGCTGGGGCATTGTTAAATTGCTATACAATTTTATAATGGCTTACTCTCAATTTCTGTACCTAACTCACTGAGGACTGGTTTATTTTCTTAAACGAAAATTATTTTTTTAAACTGTTTCAATGACATGAGAGATAGATGATAGTTACCAAAAACTCAGAGAATTGCTGTGATATTACGATTTGTCCTTGTCTTTTGTTCTGGCACAAGCTCCTAAAACCCTCGTAATTTCCTAAGTGATGAGAGGGGGGAAAGTGTCTATTGCACTAATAAGGTGACTTTTGGAAGGCCACTAGGTAACCTAAGGATGGCTGCTAGTTGCCAGGGGATCTAAACATGTGATTAGAAGGTTGGAACTTTCAGCTCCACTTCCTGACTTCTGGGGAGAAGTGGGGGTTGGAGACTAAAGTCAATCACCAATGGCCAATGATTTCAACAATTGTGCCTCTGTAATGAAGCCTCCATAAATCCCTGGAGGGATAGGGTTCAGAGAGCTTTTTAGGTTTGTGAACCTGTGGGGATTTGGGGAGAGTGGCACACTCAGAGAGCAAGAAAGCTCCATGCCTTCTCCCCATGCCTTGCCTGTGCATCTCTTCTGTCTGCTTCTTCCTTTGTTATATATTTTTATAATTAAATAATGAACTGGTAATCTGGTCACCAAATATTTTTCTGAATTCTATCAGCTGTTCTAGCAAATTAATCAGACCCAAGGAAGGGAGTTGTTGGAATCTCAGATCTATAGCCTGATGATCAGAAGCCCAGAGGACAACACCTGCACTCGCTACTGGTGTCTGAAGTTGCAGGTGGGCAGTCTTGTAGTGGTAAGCCCTTAGCTTGTGGGATTTGGCTTGATATAGACTGTGTCAGAATTGAATTAAATATTGGGTGATGTAAATAAATAAATCTTTAAAAAAAAAGGGAGGGGGGGATCCCTGGGTGGCTCAGCGGTTTAGCGTCTGCCTTTGGCCCAGGGCACGATCCTGGAGTCCCAGGATTGAGTCTCACGTCAGGCTCCCAGCATGGAGCCTGCTTCTCCCTCCTCCTGTCTCTCTGCCTCTCTCTCTCTCTCTCTTTCTCTCTCTCTCTGTGTCTATCATAAATAAATAAATAAATCTTAAAAAAATTATTGGGTGATGGGGAAAACCCCACAGATCAGAATTGGGTGCAGAATTGGAATTAGCGCATACCCTCCTCAACCACCTTGCCACAATCTCACCATCCTTCTCTCTCTAAAAGAAACCCCAGTTATGAGTGGGTAGGTATATATCCAGGCAACTTTTGACACTTTACATACATTTATGTGCACCCCTGGAAAAGACATAGGATTGTTTTATGTAGGTGTTTTTATATAAACGATCACCACACTGTACATGTAATCTGAAAGTTGCTTTTATCACCAAGCGGTACATTTTGAGGATTATCTCTTGTGGTCCATCCCTATAGGTGTGATTCATTTCTCTGAATGCACAGTGCATTGTTTTATTTAGGCATTTCCCCTGTGTTATACATTTATAGTTTTCACATTTGCAAGCAATGCTGCATTGGCTGTCTTGCACATGCTTCCTTGTGCTGAGGTGCAAGTGTTTCTTCTAGAGAAGATACCAACAAGTGTAATTTCTGGGCCTGGAGTAGGAACTCTGAATTGTAAGAGATACAGTTAAATTGCTGCCTCTGGGGGCCAGGTTAGACTAATCTAATCTACAATTACAGAATTCCTTTGCCCCACATCTTCCTCGTGCTAGATCCCATCCCACTTAAATATTGCCAATCCCTTAGGGATGACCTAGGTCCTCCTGGTTTTTGTTTGTTTGTTTGTTTGTTTATTGAAGTATAGTTGACATGCAACATTAACTCAGTTTCACATCTATAACATAGTGATTCCACAAGTCTAAACGTTATGCTATGCTCACCACAAGTGTGGGTACCATCCGTCATCATACAACGCTATCACAATATAGGTCCTCATTGTTTTAATTTACATTTCCCTGTGTAATGAGACTGAATAACTTCTTATATGTTTATTGGCCACTTATATTTCCTCTTCTAAAAAACTGTTGCTTATACTCTGTAACCATTTTAAAATTGTAGTATTTGTCTCTTATTGATTTACAGGCATTCTTTATATTTCTTTTTGCTAACCCCGTTTGCTACATATGTTGCAAAGTATCTTCTCACGGAGTTGTTAATATTTTAACATTGTTTATGGTATCTTTGGTTGTAGAGAATTCTTCATTTTGCAGTGAAGAACTTTATCACATTTTCCTCCATAGTTTGTATTTTGGGGGTCTGAAAATTGCTTTTAGCACCTAGCAATAAGTAACTCATCCTTCACCTAGAGCTATAATGATTGTTTCTACATTTTCTTCTCATAATTGTAAAATCCTATGCTTTACATTTAGATCTTAAATCCGTCTGGAATTACGGGAAGGTCGGGGGGCTTAGGTGGGTGAATTTGATGGGAGATGGTGATTTTAGTTTCTTTCATATGTCCATTTATTGAGTGATCCGCCCTCTCCCCACTGATTTGAAACACCCCCCCCCCTTAAGCCATATACCATATACCATATACCCTACTGTAACCCAGCTAACGTGAGTTCGCTCCTTAGTGAGTCAAAGGTAGAAACTACATCAAGTAGAACTTTACCCGCAGCAAGTAAAGAGATCATGGGGAATAACTTCCAAAGCTGTGACTCCTCAAGCAAGAGCGAGGAGAGCTAGGATGGGTATTTAGGAAGGGGAGCCTTACCGTCACATGTAGAGGTAGCATGAGCCTTACGGACACGTGCCTCTGCATAGGCTGCATGTTATGTAAATGAGGCTGGTGTTCCTGATTGGGCAGAGCTTTCAGTATTATAATAAGGTGGTGATCGGCAGTCACTCCATGGGTTGGTCCATAGCCCATCTCCGCAGGCCTGAGTCCGGGGGTGAGGCTCCAGCTGGTCGGAGTGGTCCAGGTCCCTGGAACTCTTCATCTGGACAGTCCTATTGCTTGAGGGGAGTTTTGGTTTCCATCACGGATTGCTCTCCCAATTGGCTCTTTTGCATGAGCCAAAGAGACAAAGTGGAAAGAAAAGCTTAGGGAAAAATGAGGGACAAAGGTTGGTAGGTACAGCAGGTAAGCAGCAAAGGTCAGGTCTTGGGGTCTAGCTGGTGACACTGCCACCCCCCCTGCTTCCATTTACAGTAGATTCAACACTAGTGATCTATCTCTTTTATTTGTTCCTGTATCAATACCACACTTTTAATTACCTTAGTTCTGTCATATGGCTTGATCTCTCACGAAGCAAATTTTACCTACTCCTCTTCCCTTTGGGACTTTTTCAAATTGCCTTGGTAATGCTGAAGTATTTACTCTTCTGTGTGAACTTTACAGCCTTGTGTCAAGCATTATGGAAAATCGTGTTGGGATTTTGATTAAAATTACTTTACATTTACAGATTAATCTGGGGAACATCACATAGCCATTTCCAAAGTTTTATGAAAATGAGGCAAAGTAAAAGAGGAGTGCAAAGATGTAAAATTTGAAGGTAGAAAGGGCTGATTTTAAAACCTTTAAAAGATACAAGGCAACATAACATTTTTTAAAGTGGATCATGAAAGCCCAGTCATTCATACTACTAACAGGTTTTGAGTGCTTACTCTATGCCCTGAATTATTCCGTGTGCTTAAGATGTATCACTGAAAAAGCAAACACCGCTTGTAACTTTATGGAATTTGCATTCTAGTAGGGCAGACAAAAGACAACTAAGATGAATGTTTTCCCTCAGAAACCTACACTCTTTGCCTAGTGCTTCCATAATCCATTCTACTCAGGCATTAAACTGCTTTGTGAGACAGATGACAGATAAAGATACATGGTACTAGTAACACTACAATAATATCACAGGACAGATAACTACCAGAAACAATGGCACTCTCCCTGGATATCGTCAACAAAAAACAAAAAACAAAAAACAAACAAATAAATTGTTTCCACTGAAAAATCGAATTTCATGGAAAAGTCTTAAAATATTTTAGATGAAATCTTATAAGGAATGCCTGTTTAATAATCTTTTCCCACATATATGTAAGTTTTATATGCTCCTTTTGTAGGATCTCCAGTGTGATCCACGATCTGGAAAAAAAAAAGTTTAACAAAAACCTGAAAAAACAGTAATAACACAAGGAGGCTGTGATGGTGAGCACTTTCAGAGCTCTTATGTGTCGGGAACAATTCTAAGTACTTTACACATATTAGCTCATTTGTCTTCACAATCCTATGACGCAGACGCTATTATTATCACCTCCATTTTTTAGAAGAGGAAACTGAGGCAAGCAAGTTGTCCAAGGCCCCACAAGGGATTTGAGTGGGAACAATGTTGCAATAAAACAAAAAAGTATACTTTTTTTGGAAAAAAAAAAAAAAAGACAGACAACTAAATACAACTGACCCCTGAACCACACAGGAGTTAGGGGGACTGACCCCCCCTGTGCAGTTGAAAATCTGAGTACAACTTTTGACTCCTCCAACACTTAAGAACTACTTGTAGCCTCTTGTTGACCAGAAGGCTGACCAAGAACATAAACAGTAGGTTAACACATAGCTTGTATGTTATATGTATCACATACTGTGTTCACAATAAAGCAAGCTAAGAAAAATGTTATCAAGAAAACCGTAAGAGAAAATACATTTACAGTACTGTACTGTATTTATTGAAAAAAATCCGCAGATAAGTGGACCCACGTAGATCAAATATGTGCTGCTCAAGGGTCACCTGTACATAAAGAAAGGTACAGCCCAGCACCAAAACGCCACCAGGGAAATAAACCGGGGATGCTGAGAGCGTGACTGGGTGCCCTGGGGCAGCCTCTTTGAGTCAGATTGGAGCCAAGAGCAGGAGGATAAGGAGCAAGGGAGAAGCCCGAGGGTCCTAGGCCTTAAGGATCCCACGGAATCCAGCATGGACACGAGGGCCAGATCACTGGGGGACTAGGGGCCACAGTGTGGCATTCGGGTTCTCCTGTACTTGCCATGAGAAGCCAGTGCAGGGTGAGGCCAGGGAAGAGTTATGTGCTTCCTGGAACAGGTTCTTAATGGTAACAAATTTGGAAATGGGTCCCTTCTAGAACTTCTAGTCATTTACTGTGTGTGTGTGTGTGTGTGTGTGTGTGTGTGTGTGTGTGTTTTAATCATAAACATCATTTTACTGTTTTCCCTATTGCTACCCTCGCCTTTGGTTTCAATCTCAGTCTTTTGTAGGACAGTAATCCCAGGTTTGCAGGAGATTATTGTACTTTCTTGAAGTCAACTAGTAAATAAACCCCCTTCTCCTCGTTTTTGGCTGCAGGGCTGCAGCTTTGCTGTGTTCTGTAGCTGAGGGGGGAAAGAAATAGAGTGAACAAAGATTTCCTTTTTCTTCCTCTTGGCCAGGAAATAAACTCGGGCTTTAATGTGACCAAGGTGAAGTCTCTGCTAAAAGTCAGGGAGACCGTGGTGAGCTTGGGGGCCCTGGGGCTCCTGCCTCAGGCTGTAGGCAAGCACGGAGCCCTTCACTTCGGTTGGATCACCTACTTCGTTACTGAAACTATCAATCAGTGCGAACCAATTCCCAACGGCTGTGGCTTATTTTATTTAGCTTGTAGAAAGCTTTGGCCAGGCTCTGCAACAACTGGTAATAAAAATATTCAGTTACTGTAGACGGGATTAAGTGTAATGTTTTGTTATGGATCAGAAACTGATTTTGAAACAGGAAGCAAAGGGTAAGACAAGCTCTGGGTGGAAACACACAAACAACGGGATCCTCCATTACCTGTCACTGGGAGCGGTCTTGTCACAACCGCTCTTGCAAACCATAAAAAAGTACCTCGTCAATCTTCGAGTTTGCAAAGGGCAATGTTAAGAACTCTGGACTCAGACTGCTCTTGGGCACATTATTTGACCTGTAAACCTCCTTTTTCTGATCTGTAAAGTGAAAATAATTGTACCTTTTCACTGGGTGATGGAGATAAAGTAATGCTATATATATATATACACACACACACACACACACTGTATATATGTAAAAAATATATATATACACACACACACATCTATGTATATGTATTTTGGGGTAATGCATTTTAGATTAGTGTCTGGGATTCCTCTGATTAAAAATGTTGGTCTTATTTCTAAGAGGAAAAGACCAACCTGGTGGGATCAAACTACCTAAAATCTCAATGAAACTGTGTGGTAGGCCTGGAGAATATATGGAATGCATGTTCCAAAATATACTGGCCATCCTCACACCAACTCCAGGCTTCTTCCAGCAATATGTATCCCATTCGCTGGTACCAGTTTCACCCAGTGTTCTGAAATTGTGACCAGGGCTCATCCTCAGGGGCTCAGGTCCTTCTCACCCTCACCTTACCCAAACCACTCACCTGATCTTGTCTCTAAATATTGGTCACTTTTTCTTTCTGCTTTCCAGCCCCTGGTTTAGACTAGGCCTTGGCAAACTTTTTCTGAAAAGTATGAGATAGTCAATACTTTTTGCTGTGCCAACCATACAGTCTCTGTTACAACCACTCAACTCCGTGATCCTAGCACGAAAGCAGCCCTAGAGAATTATGGAAAAGAATGGGTGTGACTGTGTTCTAATAAAACTTTATTTACAAAAACAGGTGGCAGGCCGGATTTCACTCCGAGGAGGTAGTTAGCTGGCCCCTCATTTAGACCACCGTGATCTCTTGGAGGTCAGGAGTATGGCCCCCAGGCCTCTCTGCAGGTCTGTTCTAATCCTGTCACTCTCAATTTGAAACATTTCAATGGTTTCCTTTTTTTTTTTTTTTTTGCAAAGGGTGGTCTCGGACCCTATCATTAAAATCACTTGAGCTGCTTTTAGCATCCAGAGTTCTAGGCTCTTCGCCAGAGCCACTAAAACAGCATCTTAGGACAGGCTGGAGGAGTTGGATATTAATGAGTACCCCATGGAATTCTAACACAGGAGTTGTCCAAGTGGGCCCATGGACCCCTGAGGGTATGTTGTGCGCTTTTAGGAGGGGGAAGAATCAGGAAGTGTGTGGAGGGTGGGAAGAAAGCCTAATGGGAAGGTGACAGCTGAGCTAAGGCCCAAAGGAGGAAGCATATCCCTGTGAGGAATGTTCCCGGCAGAGAGAAAACCCCCAGGCTGGCATGACTGCTGAGATGGCCAGCGTGGTCGGGGTGTGTGTTGGGGTGGGGAGCAATGAGAGAGGAAGAGACAGGGCCAAAGTGGAGGGGGGCCAGAACAGATGCAGGAGGGCCTTGGAGGCCATTGAGAGACTTGGCTTTCCGCTCGGAACAAAATGGGAGCCGTTGGAGAGTTTCGGGTCGAATTATGCAAGCTATTCCAGGAATTTTAGCCATCTCTCCCTCGTCCTCACACTCATCTGAGCACTTCTCTCTCTCCCGTGGGGGCTGCACGTCCCTTGAGGATGCGGGCTCCCGTCCTACCTGCCTTTCTTCCCAGTGCCGGCCGCGCCAAGGCGGCGTGGGGACTGACAAGTAGCCATGAGTGTCAAAACGCCTTTGTTTTCCGCCGCGGCTGGATTCTGAGGCTGGTTTGGTGAGAACCTCTTGAGAAAAACAGCCTTTGTCAAATAAACATGGAAAAAAAAATGTTCATTTTTTTCTATGAGAAGCTCAATAAATGACACACCATCTTTTTTTTTTTTACATCCCACCATTAAGAACACTTCACCAGAGGATGAGAAAGCAACATGCCTTTCCTTTGTGATCGTAAATAAATCTGAATTAAAAAATTAGTGTTCTCCGGATGCGATTCTGGGGCATTAGAAAAGCAAATCCCTCTCTTCTGCAGCGGGCCATCAGGGAGTTTCACAATTCCCTCTTCCGCTCTTCTCAGAATGTGGCCGCCTGCTGCGCTGCCGCGGCCCGCCGCCTCCCTGTGGGGAGCGCTCTGGGGCCTTCTCCTCAGCGCCCTCTGAGGAGGAGCCCGGCTGGCCCCGGCCTGACCCCCGGGCTTGGCCTCCAGGCGCTGCGGGCCTGGCCCGGTATGTTCTTCCCCTCCGAGTGGACCACCCAGTTCTGCGCCGCCCTCACCTCAGAAGAGGCCATGAGGCAAGTTGGGTGCCCACGTTCTTCAAGCCAAAGCTCCAAGTGTGACGAGCTCTAACGGGGGCCTCTGGGAGGAAGACCATGGCAGAGCAGTCGCAGAGTCCTAGCGAACGTGTGTTCGTGTGTGGAGTGTGTGGGCCTCAGTGTTTCGCTCCCACCAGGAGCTGTGTCCTTTATCTGTAAGAAGAAGTTTCCCGGTTCCTCTTGCTCCGTCTCAGAGGTCATTTCCCCCGGGACGGCGGGTTTCAGAAGCGCTGACGAAGAGCTTCCTTAGCGCAGCGAAGCTTCCAGGCCCTTCCCTCCATCCTGAAGCTCTGCCATAGGCTGTGGGCCGCACCCCCACGGCGGGCCCGGCGCTGGCTTGAGTTTGTGGGGTCGGTCCAGCGTCTCCCACGGGGCCTGTCGCGTGCAAGCAGGGCCCTGCTAGTATCTGTTCCACGGAGGAGTGTGGGGTGTCACTTAACCCTGACCTGTGTAACGTGCCAATGTTCCCTCCAGCCCGTAACCCCCGCTCCACCCCGAGGAAGCAGCCACAGGGGGATTTTAAGGGGAGGCCATCACTGCTCCAGGGGGTGAATGATCGGAAACGCGGGGTTTTTGAGGGGACTCAGAGCAGAAACCACTGATTTGGGCAAATTCCTGATGAATTAGATTTCCTGAGCTAGTGGAGGATGAGTGGGGAAAGCACCCCCCCCCCTCGCTCCTAGAAGCTGCCTCCCCGGCGGAGGGCTGGCAGCAGAGCCTGCAGGTGTGAGGAGTCTGAGAGACGAGACCGGGAGGTGGGTACCAGGACCCCAGAGGACATGGCTGTGAAGGCCTCACCTGGGAGCTGAAGAACGTTCCCCACGAGCCTGAGGGCAGCGTGGAAGGGTGAACAGCCTGCCTCTGTGGGCCCAGCAGCAGAACCTCCCTGGGGCTGCAGGTGACACCCTCATAGCTAGCAACCGCTCTGCCAGCTGCCTCTCTATTGCTGGGGCCAAGTCGGGGGGGGACAGCCAGGCCCTCTGCGATGACGTCACCCCTTGCACTGGGTCCTGGAGAAAGCTGGAATCCTGGAGAGAAAGCGGAAGCATAAAAAAGGAGCTGGCTCAGGGAGTAAGAGGAGACAAACAAGTACGAAAATTCAGCATATAAGAGCCAGATGAGGCCGACTATCATTGCCAGAAGAGCAGAGTGAAGGGAGAGATTAGGCAGGAGGAGGATATTGAAATATGAGCAGGATTGACGTGAGAGGGGCGGGGGGGGGGCGGGGAAGGTATGGTTGGAGAGAGGAATTAAATGAGCAAAGGAGTTGAAGCAGGAATGAGCATGGTGTGTTCCATTACAGCAGACTATCAATCAGGAGGGCTGGAGCGCAGAGTGGATGTCAAGATCGACTCATGTGACTGGAGGCAGGGGCCAGCCAACTGTGACAGTTCTCGATGCCAAGCTAAGGAGTCTGGTCCTGGCATGGAAGCAGGCCCCAGGACCTATGTTGCAGGGCCCATGCAAAATGAAAATTCCGAGCTTCTTACTCCAACAGTAAGAGTCTCAACACAGGACGGCAGAGCGTTCAACCATTTGGAGGGTCTCCCGAGGGCAAGGCCCAGAGAGACTGCCCCACTGCTGCGCCCACGGAGGCCACGCTGTGTGTGAGCATTGAGAAGGCACTGCAAGACTTTGAGCGGAAAATGCTGGATTTCAGTGGTGTGTAAGAAAGGCTAGTGTTGGTACCTCCTAGGTGCGTGGGGATAGGAAGTGCAGGGGGATACCTATTAGGAAATCATTGACTTGGGGCGGCTGGGTGCCTCAGTGGTTGAGTGTCTGCCTTCAGCTCAGGTCATGATCCCGAGGTCCTGGGATCGAGTCCTGCATCAGGGTCCCCGCGGGGAGCCTGCTGCTCTCTCTACCTGGGTCTCTGCATGTCTGTGTCTCTCATGAATAAATAAATAAAATCTTAAAAAAAAAAAAAAAAAAAGAAGTCTTTGGACTTGTCCCATATGTGGTAAGAAAGCGCTCAGAGAAGCTCGATGGTTGGAATGGGACGAAGGGACACAGGTGATATATTAGCAGGGGTCACTGTCTCGAGGCGCCAAGTGGGGGGACAGCCCAGGCTCTAGCAATGATGCCGTACCTTGCACTGGGTCCTGGAGAAAGCTGGAATCCCAGAGAAAAAGAGGAAGCATGGGAAAGGAGCTGGTTTGGGGAGGTTGGTGAGGTTTAAACAGGCTCACTCACGCTGAGTAGGAGGTAAGGGCAGGGCCTCTGAGAAGTGCCCTGCTGGCTGGCGAAGATGAGGAAGAAAGTTCTACATTGGAAAAGTAGATCCGATGGAAATGAGAAGTGTTGGGTAGCTGTTGAGGTCATGAGGCCACACATGCGATTTCTTAGGAATCAAGTGGATAGATAAGTGGGGTGCTAAAAAACAGCTGAGTACCTTAAAATAATATTTTCTACCTCCACTTAAAGAAATTGGGCAATCAGCCGTGATGTTGGAGCCAGCAGCCCGGTGGAAGGCTTTCTCGGCTGCTATTTCCATAAGGTGGTTGTGCAAAATAACAAATCTGTTTTGAGCTTTCAGTGCTAAAACATGGTTAACAACAACAACAAAAAAAGTGCTAAAGTAGCGGTAAAAACTGGTCACCATTAACCGTCAAAGGGTTCTTGTGGCAGGTTCCCCAACACCGCCGCCCCCTACCCCACTTTTTTAATGATCCATTTATTTTTCAGGCAATTCTTTCAGGAATTTGAAAGTTTAAGCAGGGGTTACATAGAGAACTAACAGGAAATGTCTCATCTTTCCAAGTTTATTGTTGAGAGTGGCCAGATGTCATTTGTTTGTGAGTGGGAAATGGGAAGTTAGATCACAGAACGTGAAATTTAAAACTCCATGCGAAAAAAAAAAGGGGGGGGGGTTGCAGAGTGGAGAGGAGAAACACACACCCAGGGAAGCCACTGCGCCTCCCGTGACTTATGTTAGCAGTGCGGTGCACCAATGCTCATGAGCAAGACGCTAATATGAGAACATGTTTTACTGTCTGCAGGCATCACTCCCTTCGAGGTCTGTATGCAAACAGCTGGTCTCCGCCTGGCCGGGCCAGGGTGTTAGGGAGCTCTCTGCGGATCTGCTGTAATTATAAACCCCATGAAGGGCCAGGAACGGAGGCCAACGTTCCTATTGGTCATCGTGCCCCACAATAAAGAGCGAGAAAGGAACTTACAGAGAGTCCTTTGCGTTAGCGCTTACAAAAGCCATTATACTGAATTTTTTTTTTTTAATTATATTTTCAGCCTCTCCGGTTTAAACTCTGGGTCAAACACTTCCAGACTGTTGAGGCTGGCGGGCCCAGATCTGGCTCCTTCGCCTCTAATTGCTCGCTGACTGTCCCGGAAATACCCTCTTCGTCCCTTGCTGTTGCTGCAGTGGGCTTTGGCAGGCTCCCTCTCGGCCAGGTGTTTTCCCCCATGGTTGCCATGGCAGCAGCGTTCAACAGAGGTTCTGAGGGGCTTGGAATTGACAAGCCAGAGGTGGGGCCTGAGTTCTTGTCTCCAGTCCATGATTTGCTGATCCATCTGTCTTCCTCAGAGAGAGAGAGAGAGAGGGAGAGAGAGAGAGAGCACATAGTACGGCAGTGTGCTTCCTTGGAAGATGACAGGCACCAGGCCAGACTAACAGACATAAATTTGGAATTGGTTATTGGATCACTGGGCCAAACATGGGAAACAGAGCTGAAGGGGAAGATACAGAGCAAAGGGATCCAAGAGCAGCAGCTCCAAGGCTCAGAACTTCTTGGCCAGTTTTGCAAAGGCCCAGAAAGCCCAAATCTACTGCTGGGCTTTCCAGGGCAACAGGAAAGATCCTGTTCAAGCCCACCCTTCTCTTCCCCTCAAGTTATTTAGCAGTTTTTCTTCCCTGGGCCCTGCCTAAGACCCTGACATTCCCACTTTCGTCTTTTCCTGGGGTTATGTCATTAAGGCCTCATTTATGCATAAAGCAAAGACCGGATTGAGAAGTGAGCCCGTTGGCCAGGCTCCTTGGCCATAATGGCTTCGTAGGCATTTACTGCCCTAGTGTCCAAGGGGTGGGAAACACAAGAGATTTGTTTTGTTTTTTATGGTAAAATATAGATACACCAAAAATTTACCAATTTAGCCATTTGTGAGTGTATGATTCAATGGTGTTAAGTACATTCACAGTGTTATGCACCATTTCCAGAACTTTTCATCACCCCAAACAGAAACTCTGTACCCATTAAATGATAACTCCCCATTCCCCCACCCCACCCGCAGCCCCTGGTAAACTCTAGTCTACTTTGTGACTCTGTAAATTTGCCTCTTCTAGTTATCAACGGGGTGCCTGGCCGGCCCAGTCAGTGCAGTGTGCAACTCTTGATCTCAGGGTTGAGTTTGAGCCCCATGTTGGATATGGGGATATGCTTAATTAAAAAAACAACAACAAAAACCTTTGTTGGTTTTGGGAAAATAATACGTGTTCTTTAATACATGCTCATGGAGAAACACAGAAAAGTACAAAGGCAAAAAAGCAAAGGAAAGTTGTGTTATAATATATCATTGTCAACATTTGCTGAATGTCATCTCGGCCACCTTCATATACATATAGACTTACAGAACCATAGGAAGAAAAGTGCACAGTCAGATAAACTTTATAAAAATGAGATTATTCGGGACACCTGGGTGGCTCAGTTGGTTGCATTGGATTCTTGATTTCGGCTAAGGTCATGATCTCAAGGTTGTGAGACTGAGCTCTGCATTGGGCTCTGCATTGGGCTCTGCCCTTAGCAGAGAGTCCCGTTGAGATTCTCACTTTCCCTCTCCCCCTGCCCCTCCTCCCCTACCGTCTCTCTGTAAAATAAATAAATAAATCTTTTAAAAATGAGATTATTCAATGGTGTTTTAAGTTAAAATTTCAATTTTTCTGGAATTTATCAGGAGAAAAACTAATTGAGGTTATTACCAAATTTTAGGTAAGGGGGTTTTTACAGCAAAAAATATTAGCTCTGAAAAAATTCCTCTATTTTAGTGAAAGCGATGAAGATGTTGTGCTCCTTATGATTGGCTGATCATGGTCTTCAACTTTGGCTGTAGCAGGTGAAACCCTCTGACGAGTGGCCCTGAAGTGTGTACTTCCTCTGCCTCTTGCTTCCCCTCCTCCCCAGCTCTAAATCCTAATTGTTGTTGATCGATTATTATTCTCACCTCATTAAGGTGATGACATTTGCATTCAGAACAGGCAAAGTGGGGCAGGTGAGGTGAAGGGAAAGCCAGGGGACCCAGGAGGCCTGAGGATGATGTGAGCAGCATCGTAGCACTGGGACCAGGTGCTTGGAGCCCTCTTTATCAGAGCTGAATAATGGTATTGATGAGGACCGGTGACTTTTTTGAGATCTTACTATGGGTCAAGCATTAGGCTGATCAAATACCTTCCATGTATTAAGTTCCTCAATCCTAACATGAAACCTATGATCAATGTCAGAGGCTCAATATTTTTATTATTTTTGTCGTATGGATAAGGAGCTGAGATTTATGGAAGTCACTTGTCCAAGGTCACAAAACTGTACCACCTGGAACCCAGACAGTCTGACTGCAGAGCTCACACTCTGTGCTCTTTTCACGTTGGATCTATACCTTCAGCAAGGGGGCTCTCAGTAATAGGGGCCCCCAAGGATGAGATAGATGGTAGAGGGAGCATTCAACCCTTCATGTCAATGTGGTACATTCTCATGATTTATCTTGTTTGCTCTTTTTCATGTTTTCATTTGACAGATGAGGGAGAGAGGTGACTTAACTCCCCCAGGGATACAGGCCAGGAGTCAGTTCTTTGTTTGTTTGTTTTTTTAAGATTAGTTATTTATTCATGAGAGACACAGAGACAGGGAGGCAGAGACACAGACAGAGGGAGAAGCAGGCTCCCTGCAGAAAGCCTGATGCGGGACTTCATCCCAGGACCCTGGGATCACAACTTGAGCCAAAGGCAGACGCTCAACCACTGAGCCACCCAGCCCCTCCTCTCCCCCGCACAGGAGTCAGCTCTGGGGCTTGGATTCCAGTGCCAGCTGTTTTCTGTTCTGCCCTCCTCACCCAGTGATTTCTGATCTCTACGGTAGTACTTGCCAATTTTAATGTATGGGGTGCTTCCTTCAAAAACAAAAGAACTTGTGAATTAACATCTTCTGTTAGATGCCAAATGGAGAAAATTCAAGGGCTTTGTATTGGTTTCCCGAAGCAGCTGGTAACAAATTCCCACTAACTGGGTGGTTTAAAACAGTAGAAATGTATTCTTTCTCGGTTCTGGAGGCCAGAAGTCCCAGATCAAGGTGTGGGGAGGCTGCACCCCATGAAGGCTAGAAGGAATAATACTTGTTTGCATTTGCCCCTTCTGGTGGCCGCTCATAATCCTTGCTGTTCCTGGTGTATAGAAGCATCACTGCAACCTCTGCCCCTCTGTCCTCATGTGGCCCTCTCCTGTCTTATAAAGACACTTGTCTTTGGATTTAGGGCCCAACCTAATCCAAGATGATCTCATTCCAAGATCCTTACTTTAATTACATCCTCAAAGACTCTTTTTCCAAATAAGCTTATGTTCACAGGTTCCAGGCAGGTGTATCTTTCGGGGGTGGCTATTCAAGCCACAGGCTTCATGGTGAATGACTGGCTCTAGAAGCAGTGCTCCCCCAGTTGGTGCTTTTGAGTCCATCAGTGACCGCAAACAGAAGAGTCACCTGCTGGTTAAACTTCAGACCTGTCTTAAAGAGGGAGCTCCTGGGTTCCCTGGGTGGCGCAGCGGTTTAGCGCCTGCCTTTGGCCCAGGGCGCCATCCTGGAGACCCGGGATCGAATCCCACGTCAGGCTCCCGGTGCATGGAGCCTGCTTCTCCCTCTGCCTGTGTCTCTGCCTCTTTCTCTCTCTCTCTCTGTGTGACTATCATGAATAAATAAATAAAATGAAATAAAATAAAAAAGAGGGAGCTCCTGTTGGTACCTTGTGTTGGAGCTGGCTAGAGTATGGCCACACCCACACCTGTAAATGTCTCTACATTTACTGTTAGAGAAAAATTTCTCTTTGGTGAGCTAGAAAGGCACAACCTCACTTGATTTCTGGGCAGAAGAAAAAAAAAAGCAGCAAAGCTCAAACCTCACGAAGCTGTGTCACAAGTCTCTCTATATAATGCTCTCCTGTCTATCATACAAATACCCACAAGGAAGGTTAGTTCAATATTTTGAATGGTCCCCAAGTTTGTAGGACATATTATGAGATTGGAACATCTGATAAATTATATTTGGAAAATAAGCTGAGGTCTGGTCCAGAGAGTTCATTGAAACCTTTATCCCTGAGTTCAGTAAGGACCTGGTGGTCTAGGACTTGAGGATTCCAGCTTCCCAGGAAGCTGATCCATTGGATGGACTCTGGTCTCACTCTGCCTAAGAGACTCTTGCTCTGCCCTACTAAAATTCTCCTTTCCTTTTCTTTCCAGTCCTCAAGTCAAATCTAAAGAGGTGTAAAATGGACTCTTTTTTGATACCAAAGATCTTCCCTGAAAGGACTCTTCCTGTCTGACCCAGAGCTCGTCCCCTCCTTAGATCCTTGTCTACTCTCTCTAGACCTCAAAATTCAAGCCTTCTTTTGAAATCCCAAGGGCTTTCTTACTGTATTACTTACCAGCACTTGCACGCGCCTCGTTGCTGATGCTGGAAGAAGACAGATGATACAATGTCTTGCCTTCTGGTGTTTCTTATCTGGGTCCCGGACCAGCATGACTGGATGTCAGGTCAATGCTGCTTGAATGACACTGGAAGCCCCTGGTATTCCTGGAATCGCACAAATCAGCAGAAAGATACTCCGTTCCTCAGAATTCAGCAGTTTCATAAATTTAATTCATTCTGTTTTACTTTATTTTTTAATTAATTCATTTTAAGATTCCAGTATAATTAACATATAGTGTCATGTTACTTTCAGGTGTATAATATAGTGCTTCAGCAATTCTATGCAATACTCAGTGCTCATCACAGTAAATGTACTCTTCATTCCCTTCACCTATTTCACCCATCCCCACACCCGCCTCCCTTCTGCCAATCACCAGTTTGTTCTCTCTCTCTTTTTTAAAAAAATATTTTATTTTTTATTCATGAAAGACACACAGAGAGAGGCAGAAACACAGGCAGAGGGAGAAGCAGGCTCCATGCAGGGAGCCTGATGTGGGATTTGATCCTGGGACTCCGGGAACACATCCTGAGCTGAAGGCAGGTGCCCCATCTCCAAGCCACCCAGGCTTCCTACCAGTTTGTTCTCTACAGTTAAGAGTTTGGTTCTTTACTTTGTCCCTTTTTTTAATTTGTCCATTTGGTTTGTTTCTTAAATCCCACATATGCACGAGATCATGTGGTATTTGCCTTTCTCTGACTGACTTATTATTATACCCTCCAGATCTATCCATGCTGTTGCAAATGGCAAGATTTCATTCTTTTTTATGGCTGAGTAATATTCCTGTGTGTGTGTGTGTGTGTGTGTGTTTATGTGTGTGTGAGTGTATCTCACATCTTCTTTACCCATTCATCTATAGACACTTGGGTTACTTCTAAGTAATGCTGTAATAAACATAGGGGTGCACATATCTTTTCAAATTCGTGTTTTTATATTCTTTGGGTAAATACCCAGTAGTGCAATTACTGGATCATATGGTAATACTATTTTTAATTTTTTGAGGAATTGCTAATATTTTCTACAGTGGCTGCACCAGTTTGCATTCCCACCAGTAGTGCATGAGGGTTCCTTTTCCTCCCATCCTGACCAACACTTGTTGTTTCTTGCGTTTTTGACTTTAGCCATTCTGACAGGTATGAGGTGATACCTCATGTGATTTTCATTTGCATTCCCCTGATGAAGAGTGATGTTGAACCTCTTTTCATGTGTCTGTTGGCCATTTGTATGTCCTTGGAGAAATTTCTGTTCATGTCTCCTGCCCATTTTTAGTTGGATTATTTGTTTTGAGGGTGTTGAGTTGTATAAGTTCTTTATATATTTTGGACGCTAACCCTTATCAGAGATATCATTTGCAAATATCTTCACCCATTCAGTAGGTGTCTTTTTGTTCTGTTAATTGGTTCCTTTGGTGTGAAGAAGTTTTTTTATTTTGATGTAGTCTAATTTATTTTTGCTTTCGTTTCTCTTGCCTTAGGAGACATAACTAGAAAAATGTTGCTACAGCCTGTGTTGAAGACATTATTGCCTATGCTCTCCTCTAGGAGATTTACGGTTTCTGACATTTAGATGATCTCACATTTAGGTCTAAATTTAATTCGTTTTGTAACAGTTGTCTTCCGTTGATTTTTATTTATCCTCAAAACTAGTTGTAGAAATCCCTAGCTTTGCTCTTTTTAGTAGCCTACTGTCAGTTTTATCATGTAGACCTCGTTCTTTTTTTTTTTTTTTTTTTCAGAGAAAAGTGTGAATCTGCACATCCTGGGGTTTGACATGTTTTTATCTGTGACTAATGCTATAGTCAGAGAATCAGTATGTTAGAGACTACCAGTCATGCATTGCTCGTATGTGGCTCCCTTCTGCTAGGAAATGAAGTAGAATTCTCAAATAACCAGGGTGCTGAGCACGCTGCCCATCCAGCCTTACTCACCATTGAGTGCATGACCCTTCTTCAATGGTCCTGTCAATAGCTCATACTGGACCAACTAAAGTCAGGCACTGTTGACTGGGTTTTACACAGATTTTTAAAATAATTAATGTATAATGGACATATAACATTATATTAGTTTTAGGTGCACAACATAATGATTCAGTATGTGTATATGTTGCAAAACGATCACTATAGTAAGTCCAGTTAACATCTATCAACACGCATAGATACAAAAAAAATTTTCCTGATAAAAACTTTTTTAAAAAACATGTTTATTTGGGAGAGAGAGAGAGACCAAGCAGGCAGATGGACAGAGGGAGAGAAAGAAGGGAAGCAGGCTCCTCACTGAGCTGCTAGCAGGCTCTATCCCAAGACCCTGAGATCAGGACCTGAGTGAAATCAAGAGTCTGAGGCTTAACTGACCGAGCCACCCAAGCACCTCTCTTATGATGAAAACTTTTAAGATTTGCTTTCTTAGCAACTTTCAAATACAGTATTATTAACTATAGTCACCATGCTGTATATTACATCCCCAGGATTTATTTGTTTTTTTTTTTTTAAGTAGAAGTTTGTGCCTTTTGACAACCTTCACCCATTTTGCCCACCCTCTGCTTCCCATGGATTGACAACCATCAATGTGTTCTCCATAGCTATGAGTTCAGGGAGTTTTGTTTGTTTGCTTTTAGACGCCACATGTTAGTGAAATCATATGGTATTTGTCATTCTCTTTCTGACTTATTTCACCTGCCATAACTCCCCCAAGGTCCACCCATGTTGTCACACGTGATAAGCTTTTCTTCTTTTTATATATATGCATACACACACACACACACACACCATTTTCTTTATCTGTTCATCCATCAGTGGATACTTGGGTTATTTCCATGTTTGGCTATTGTAAATAATGCTGCAATGAACATGGGGGTAAAGATACCTTTTTGTGTTAGTGTTTTTATTTCCTTTAGATAAATACCCAGAAGTAGAATAGGAACCTCCATAGTGTTTTCCATAGTGGCTACACCAATTTGCATTTCCATCAATACCACACAAGAGTTCCTTTTTTCCACATCCTCGCCAACACTTCTAATTTCTTATCTTTTTGGTAACAGCCATTCTAACAGATGTGAGATGATACCTCATTGTGGTTTTGATTTGCATTTCCCTGATGATGAGTGATGGTGAACACCTTTCTATGTACCTATTGGACATCTATATTTCTTCTTTGGAAACATGGCTTTTCAGATCCTCTGCCATTTTAATCGGAGTATTTATTTATTTGCTATTGAGTTGTATGAGATTTTCATATGTTTGGGGTATTAACCCCTTATCAGATTTCTGATTTTCAAATGTGTTCTCTGATTCAGTAGGCTACCTTTTCATCTGGTGGCTTCTGTTTCCTTCGCTGTGCAGAAGCTTTTTAGTTTGATGTAGTCCCAGTAGGTTACTTTTGCTTTTATTGCTTTTGTTTTTGGTGTCAAATCCAAAATCTCATCACCAGGACTGATGTCAAGGTGCTCACCATCTGTGTTGCTTTTACATGGATTTAATCCTCTCAACAGGGATCCCTGGGTGGCGCAGCGGTTTGGCGCCTGCCTTTGGCCCAGGGCGCGATCCTGAAGACCCAGGATCGAGTCCCATGTTGGGCTCCCGGTGCATGGAGCCTGCTTCTTCCTCTGCCTGTGTCTCTGCCTCTCTCTCTCTCTCTCTGTGGCTATCATAAATAAATAAAAATTTATAAAAAAAAAAATCCTCTCAACAAGCCTATCTAGTGAGTTATATCATTATCTCCATTTTAAAATGAGAAGACTGGGGTCCCGAGAGGGCCCAGTTGGCTGTCCGAGTTGGATCTGGATGCCTGGCCCCAGAGTCAGTGCATCTTACCACTCCTGGCACTGGTGGTTGACACCTGGCTACTGTGCCAGCCTACTGTGTCACAGGTTCAGCCCCCTAAGGCAGGGAGGGCAGTAGCCACAGGGCCACACTGCACTTCCTTCTAGAAGAGCTAGAAGGCATCTTTTTTTTTTTCTTTTAAGATTTTATTCATTTATTCATGAGAGACACACACAGAGAGAGGCAGAGATATAGGCAGAGGGAGAAGCAAGCTCCCTGCAGGGAGCCCTATGCGGGACTCCATCTCGGGGTTGCAGCATCACAACGCCAGCCGAAGGCAGACGCTCAACCACTGAACCCCCAGGCATCCCGAGCTAGTAGACATCTTAACAACATTCATCTGGGACACCGATGCTGGGAGTAAATTACAACAACACATCTCACTTGGTATGACTAGAATCTCACGGGTTAGGTCCTACATACGGTTTTTAATCCCTGTTTTACTCATGAGGAAATTGCAGGTTCAATTGACCGGATTTGCCCAAAGTCACCCAGTGGGTAGGTGGTTGAGTGAGATTTGAATTTAACTCTTCTATTCCTCAGTTGATTATTCCTAGGAACACACTCTCCTACAAATGCTGGGGCAGTGCCTACCCAGTGTGCTCTGATCGAACCCACAAAGCCCACCTCTCCCAGAGCATCTTGTGCTCCGCGGCCCCCTTGTCTGAAATCCCCCTACCAGCCCTGCCTCTGCGAGACTCTGACCCTGCAGGGCCTCCTCCACCGAGCAGAGCTCACTATTGATTCCCAGCACCTGGCCCGGAGTAGGTGCTCACGAACTGCATGTTGAAAGAATGGATGGATTTGTTCCGGGTAAGGAGTTTTTCCAGGAAAATCCCAGTTAAAATGCAAATGTGTTGCCTGGCAGAGATGTCTGGAATTTGTTTATTGCTTCCCTCCCAGAGAGTAAGGTTTTGAGGAATGACTTGATAGGACTAAAGAATAAAGAGAAGGGAAGTCCTTGAATGTAGGCCAATGCCCAGGGAAGAGGGGTGCACCCCAGGGAATTCAGGTGCAAGATGGGGGACCTTGGACAGGAAGCAGTCCCAGTCCCAGGGAGTAGAATTGGCCCCACCCTCTTCAATTTTGCCCCAGGCTGGCTGATTCTCAGGACACAGTGAGTCTGACCACCTCCAGGGACAATGGGAAAGGCCGCATCTAGGGTCTGATTCTTCCCAGTCCTGGAAAAGGGACAGAAGTTCAGGTTTTCCCGAGAGAGAGTCTTGGAAACAAACAACCCCAGGGTAGAGGAGCTAGGTTTAAATCTGGTCTCCACAACCTATCCCCTGGGCAGCCTTGGGCCAATACAGTCACTCAAATTGACTACCTGCTAATACTGTCCTATGAGGTCCAATGCCCCTTGTCCTTCCACAGAACAACAAATCCCAAGAGGAGAGGCAGCAACATTGAACCTACGTCTCACCCCCCACCCCAAGTTCTCAGGCAGCCCTACCCCACCCTCTCCCGTGGACAAATTTTCTCCCAGACCTTTCTCTGCACATTGACATATGAAGTTACATATAATGCATGAAAATTGGATCACACTCTACATACAGTTCTGTGGCTTATCTTCTCCATGTAAACATATTGGGCGTCTTTCACCGTCAATTCACATAGATCTGCTATAATCTTTTGAAGATAGTTTCATTGTATTTCATCATAGGACATTCCAGACATACCACAATGTACTAAGCCAGTCTCCCACTCATGAACAATGTAGTTGTCTCCAACTTCTTCCTGCTGCCAATGCTACAGTGAACACTTCCAACACCAGAGCAGCCCAGTTTTTAAAAGATAGTCCACCAGCCACCGTGCTTTCTCCCCATGGCTTTTACCTAGGAAGGTGCACAACAGGAGTGCATCTCCCCTGGGCCGGGACACTCCTCTTTCCACACCCAGTTTCAAGCTGCCCTGCAAGCTGCGCCAGGCAAGGGGATGGATGGTTCCACCAGGGGTTTTGAGCCAAGGTCAGTAAGAATGGCCCTGAGAATCCGGACCCCATGGAGTCGCCACCCTGGCGGGCCTCTCCCCTCTTATTCCGGGGAATGGAGGCACCTCTGCATCATTTTCTGTAATGCCAAAGGAAATCCCCAGATAAGACGGACACCCTCATGCCTCACAGGAGGCACTCCCCCACTCCCACGGAGATAAACTCATGAATGCTTTCTTAATCACAACTCCTGATCCTCCGGGGCCCTGCAGGGCTGCCAAAATCTCTCTCAGCTCATTGCTGCTGCTACCGCAGCCAGACACAGCACTTCCTAGAAAATCATCATCCCATTTACTGTTTATTCTTGGGGCGGATTATTGTTTCCCATAAACTCTCCTAAGCACTAAAGGTGGCTTTTCAGTAAATCTCATGAAATGTCTACATGAAGAGGAAAAACTATTTTATGTTTTCCATTTTATTTTTAACGTGTGAGAGAAAAGGAAACTATAGAACCATTTTTTAGACGGCGATAAAAGCCAACAAGAGACAATTCTGGCTGGGGAACTGAGTACAGTTTTGCAATCATTAACTTTAACTCACTAAAAAGTCAATGTCCTGGCTGGGATATGAAAAGGACATAACTGTTTGATCTGTACACACCAGAGTACACAAGTTTGTCATACTTGTCAATTTGCAGTCTTGACTTTTGCCACCTCTGTGAACCAGTACCATTAGTTCCTTATTATGTCTAATGACTTTTTAAAACATAGCTTCAATCTAATTAATATCTTACATAATAGGTTTGGTGTGCTGGTTGTATTTTTTCCTAAAGCATATTAAATTTTTATTTTATTTTTTTTTAAGATTTTATTTATTTATGAGAGACACACACAGAGAGAGAGAGAGAGAGAGAGAGAGAGAGAGAGAGAGGCAGAGACACAGGCAGAGGGAGAAGCAAGCTCCATGCGGGGAGCCCAACGTGGGACTCAATCCCAGGTCTCCAAGATCACGCCCTGGGCTAAAGGCGGCACTAAGCCGCTGAGCCACCTGGGCTGCCCATATTAAAATTTTCAGAATGTTGACTGTCACCCACAATGTTCTGGAATCCAGAACAGTGGCACACTTTAATAAACATTGGATTTGATTGGATCCCAGATTCCTAGCCTCCTACTAGGGTGTCTTCTAAAGCTAACAGAATACTATTCAGATTTGGAAGTATTACCATCTGCCTTTGCGTTTTTTTGTGCATTTAATGTGCCATAGATCTAGAAATTAGGGGTTGGGAAGGTTGGAGAAATGACATACTTTTGAAAGGTAGGGCAGCTAGCTGGAAAACTCATGAGTTTTGGAATCAGGCCTAGGTACAAATGTTAGGACATTGGTAAGATTCCTCATTTGTAAAAGGGGCATGTAAGAGCTATTTTATAAGGTGAAGCAAAGATTAAATGAGATCATAAACTCAAAGTGCCTGGTTGAGGGAAGGTATGTATACGCAACGGTAGCCAGCTTGACCATCCATGCAAGTCTAGATGTGGCAATCACCCAAGTGCCTATCTGAACCAATGGTAGGGTACACCCACCTGTCCCATCAGGACCTTCTCAAGATTAGATGAAAAATCAATAGCCTTTAAAAGAAGTTTCAAGTAGTGGGAGAGTCAAGCTTCCTAAGGCTTAAGATAAGAGAATGAAATACAACTCTGCAACCATTAGGAAATGCTTGGGAAGCATCCTGTCTTTGAGAGCTTCCTTCGATTATTGGTGAAGCAGCAGGAGTAGGTCTTCATAATGTCCAGGGCTTTGAACCTCAGGTGAAAACCCACAGATGTTTTAGGGGTTACAAATTATGGTGATATTATTTGCTATTATTATTTTACATTATTTGCTATTCCCTGAAAAGGGGAATGACGAGGCCCAATGTGAAAACTTTTGAATGGGAAAAGGCAGCATGGTATCATGGTGAAGGGTGTGGGCCCTGGACCTGATGCCTGGGTTTGAATCCTGCCTCCACCATGCAGGTAGCCCTAGAACAGGAGGCTCAAAAGCCCAGGTATGGGAGTGGGGCTGGGTGTCAGGGGACAGCAAAGAGGCTGTTGTGGCTGTAGTGGACTGAGCAAGGAAGGTGGAGGGAATTGCATCATCTTATGCCTGCACACCCCCAGGAGATGGCACTCATAGAGACCCCAATAGGAAAGGTGCCCTCCAGACACGGTGGGAGTTGAGTCAGGCAGAGGAGAGCTAGGAGGAGATGCTGTAGGACCTTGAAAGCCATTACAAGGACACTGACACGTACCCTGAGATGAGAAGATATTTGAGCAGAAGAGGGATATGGTCTGACCCACTCTGTTTTGTTGAGTTTATATTAGCTGTATCACAGAGCTGGTGTCTATTTCTTTAGGTCTAAAGTAGAAGCCATGGTATGGTGGTTTTAATACTGTAATAGCAATGACAATGATGTAATTTCTGTGTCTAAAAGGAAAAGGAAATATATTACAGGTTTTCTAGTCCCAAGTAAGAGGATTCATTGACCAAGTGGCTCCTCTAGCTCTGCCTGCAGAGTCTGAAAGGGAGAAGCAAATGGGGAAGAAATGGGGTCATGGGGACACTGGAACCTGACCTGAGCCAATTCTGTGACCTTGGACACAGACCTTGGACACAGCTAATGACTTAGCTTCTAAGGATTTTCAACTTCTCCTACTCTACAATGGGGATAAAACAATACTTGCCCATAGGACTGCTGCAAGAAGCAAACAGAACACCTGGGAAAACACCCCAGGCACACAGTAGGCCCACAATCAATGTGACTATCCTTTGATCCATGTGCCAGGGTCAGCAGGTATCTGAGTGTTATTAAGCTGGGACTTGTTTCCTTGTCTTCTAGGATTAGGATTAGGATTTGTGATGATAAAAATATTTTTGTCTGGGGCACCTGGCTGGCTCAGTCAGTGAAACGTCCAACTCTTGATTTCAGCTCAGGTCATGATCTCAGGGTCGTGAGATCGAGCTTCATGTTGGGCTCTGAGCTAGGCATGGAGCCTGCTGGGATTCTCTCCCTCCTTCTCCTTCTGCCCTTCCCCACTTCATGAATGTGCACACACTCTCTCTCTCTTTCTGTGTCTCTCCCCCCAAAATAAATAAATAAATCTTTGAAAAAAACCCACTAAAAACATTTCTGTCTGGTAGTGCCAGTAAACCCTGGAAATGATATGGAATGGCTATTCCAGACGCATAAACCTGAAGATGGAATGTGGCAGGCATGGAGGGGCTCTCTTAGGCTGATGAAGTTTAAGAGCGGTGGTATTTATTGCCCCCTTTTTTTTTTGAGCAAGGGGTGGGAGAAACAAGGAGCACCCAGGAAAGCCAGGAGAAGCATTAGGCATCCCCCTTAGCAGCCTCCATTATTTCTTGCCAGCCCTCTGTCGTCCTGTACACCCAGCACGTGGTGTGGGGTCTGCCCTCCGTGGCCCATGGGTGTGGTGGTGGACGGGGTGAGGGGATGGGAGGGCTCCGCAGCAGCTGAGCTCTCACAGAAGATGCGCTCAGATGTGGTGCTGAGAAAACAACTCTGCTTCCTGCAGAGACTTCAAAAGCCCACACCCTGTCTACCGCTGCACATTTTTGCAGCTGAAGGAGAAACTGCTGGAAATAGGAGTTTCCCTGATGTCATTGGGATGATGCCGACTATGTTCTCCCGGAGACATCAGGGAGTTGGCTCAGGAAGGGCTGGGTGGGAAGTGATGCAACTTTGGACAAAGGCTCCGGGCTCTTCACAAAGGGAGGTCAGGTGGGGCCCCGGGGTTTTGAGTTGGCTGAGCTTTCACCTGGACTGACCAGCACTAGAAAGTTTAGTACTAAGAGTAGAGGGGATGGAGAGCAGAGATTCAGAGAAAGGGAAGAGCAGGGCAGGTGGAGCTGTGCAAGAACCTTTGAAATCTCTCCTCTCATCCTATCCTTCTTCATCCAAAAAAGAAGAAATCCTTTGTCCTATTTCTTATCTCGGTGCTTCCAATTCCCAATTTTATTCAACTCTTCTAGGTTATGTTATCATCCCGAGGGGAATCCTTTAAATGGGAAATAGTTGGTTACTGATTAGGGTGGAAATGTCCAAGATGAGCCTACATGATTGTGGCAGAAAACATAATAAAAAAGTGGCCCAGGAGCCAGCTGGAGAGTCCTACTGGCCAAAGGTGGGAAATTTTTAGCATCAAAAAGAATAATGACTGTAATATATTGAAAGGTAGAAATATAGAAAGCTATGAGTCCATAATGATAAAAAGAGAACCCTTACTGGTCTCCATTTGAGATTTTTTGGGTACCAATGCATTTCTCTGGAAACTGATAAAAAGAAGAATGAACATGCAACCCAACTTTCCTGTGTGAAATACATTTCAGAGAAACCAAAGAGCTATTAAGGTAGAGGTCATTTTTATGTAAGAATTATTCCCAATAGGGGCACCTGGGTGGCTCAGTGGTTGAACGTCTGCCTTTGGCTCAGGTCGTGACCCCGGGGTCCTGGGATCGAGTCCCGCATCCGGTTCCCCACGGGGAGCTTGCTTCTCCCTCTGCCTGTGTCTCTGCCTCTTTCTGTGTCTCTCACGAATAAATAAATAAAATCTTTAAAAAAAAAAAAAAAAAAAGAATTCTTCCCAATAAATGAAGAAGGCATAAAGGAATCAGAAAATCATGACTTTTGCAACTCCTGGTGATCTAATAGATTTAGAAATGACCATCATTGGATGCTACGCTATCTGGTGAAAAGTCGATGGGGAATTTCAAAACAAGAAATCTACAGCAACACCTAGAAGTATTCTTCTCACATAAAAAAATCTAAACAAGCCTCTACAACTCCCCCATCCAATACGGTGGCCCACATGTGGGCCTTGAACACTTGAATTGTAGCTATTCTGAATCGAGGTGTGCTTTAAGTGTACAATCCGCATCTGACTTTGGAAATAAAATGAATATAAAATATCTCATAATTTTTTATATTAACTGCATTTTGAAACGACTGTATTTGGCTATTTCACATTAAATAAATCATTAAAAATAATTTCAGCTATTTTAACTTTTTTTTTTTATTCTAGTGCCGTTAACATACAGTGTTCCATTAGTTTCTGGTGCACAAAATGGTGATTCAATGCTTCCATATATACTCGGTGCTCATCAAGATAAGACTACTCTTAATCCCTTCCACTATTTTTTTTTTTGAACTTTTTTAATGCAGCTGCTAGGACATATGAAATTACATATGTGGCTGGCATTTTATTTCCATTAGCCATCACATTGTTCTAAATCTTACTTAGCAGTTTACAGGATGTACCGGCTATAATGGAACTCGCTAAGAACACCTAAGAACAAACAATCAGCCGAGTTCAGAATGTGGGGCAATTTTATCAGATTATTCATTATCTTTGTTAGTAACAGCATTATGGTTCTACTTTTTAAAGTGTGCTTACCTGTGACGAATGCAGCCCCAAATTTTTGTGGGTAAAATCACATGTCCTATGGTATTTGTTCTAAAAAAGCTGACTAAAAAAGTGTGAGGGATAGATGATACCAGATGGACAAAATGTTGATTATTGTTGAAAGTAGGCAATGAGGATTTGGGAGTTCACCATATTCCTCTCTCTCTTTTGTAAATGTTGAGAAACTCTAGAATTTACTTATAACTACATAATACTTATTTATCACGTATTTATAAATAATACACACTATTTAATAACATAGTCCTGAATGTATGATATATTATTATACAATAAAAAATTATAATGATCTTCAATGCCTCAGAAGCTGTTCTTATTTTTAATGCCTGGGGGGAAGGTAACATGGGATTGGTTTATCAGGTGAAGGTGGGGGAAACCTTGGAAGGCAGAGTGAGCAGGGAATGGAAGGAAGTCTGACACGATGCACGCCCACTCCTGTGGGGACAGGCCGGCCCTGGGTTTGCTGTGAGGAGCGCAGGCAGGCAGGCCAGGGCCAGCTGGATGCCTGCGCAGAGGGGGTTGGCAGGGTCTGTAACCACCCGAGGCAGGCTGGGAGCCCGGGCTCTGCGCTTCTCCAGCGGCTTGCATCTCTGTGCAAAAACCCCACCCACGTAGCTGTCCTCTGCCTCGGCCTTCTCCTTGGATGGTATTAATGACTGACACTGCTTAGCCGATCAATCTCAGAGGGACATTTATTTTTGAGCTCAGCATAAAGCCTAGCCTGGCTCAAAACAACAAATCTGCAAAGGATTCAAATCAGAATCTCCAAACGCCCAGCACCTAGTAGGTGCCCAGTAACTACTGAAATGATTAATGGAGGGATTTTTCAGGCGTTGTTAGCGAATTGCTCAGGGGCATCCTTTGGGCCTGGGGACTTTCCTAGGACCATTCCAATCACCCCACAGAGGGTGGTTTCCTGTTCCAGTTACTCAGAAGGTCAGCCCTTAGCAAGGGCACCAGACTCTGATTTCTTTGAGGGTCGAGGCTGATTACAGTCTGAGCTTCTGGAGCTTTCTGTGCGAAAGCTTCCCCTCGGTGGATGGGTTCCCGGGGGGGAGTGATAGAAAGCTCGCCACTTAAGTCATTTAAACTTTGGCTGCCCAGGCCTTGAAAAAAATGCCCTTGGGACTGATCCTGAAGTGCCTGAGAAGTTAAATGGCTTAATAGATCCTGGCAGCTTCAGAAGGGCTAATGGCTCAGCGTTAATTGGGTACCAAGAGTGAAGATGAATCTCTGGAAAGGTGTTTCAGATTTGCCCATTCAGCTCTCACTGGCTTCACGGTCTCACTTCAGTCCACCCCCAAACTGACTCTGACTAGTCACCAGGTATGAGTGCCCCCCATTCGCCTCGGCCTGCATCCTCACAGTGTTCTTGTTCTTTCCATCAGCAAGCCTTCCCTGAGTGCTTACCATGGCCTGGGCACTGTGCCGGGGGCCAGAGAGGATGACACTCCTGTCCCTGTCTCCGGGAGGCTCTCTGATGAAAGGCAGAGGATGAGAGTTTCAAGAGAGACTGGTTGCATGGTTTGCCTTTATGTGGAGGAGATGGGAGGAAGAAGCAGAGAACAGGTGTGGCTGGGCCGGGTGGTGGGGGACAGCAAGTCTTCCCAGTTGCATGGGGCCTGGAGGACGGTGCATGGCCTCCAAGGGGGGCAGGCGGGCGGGCAGGAGGGAAGGGGGGTGCCCCTGGCAGAGGGAGCCCCGTGGGAGTCGTGAGGAGCTCGGAGCAGTCCGGGGGAGAGAGTGGGGTGCTGGAAAGGTGGGTAGGAGCCCTGCGGGGGAGTCCCTGCTGTGACTGCGCATCCCTGGAGGGTTGGATCATGGATGTAACTTGGGTGGCTTGGTGTTGTGCAAAAGGCGCGGACCAGAGTGTGCAAAGGGTGTGTGAGAAGGGCCGAGATTACAAGCAGAGGAACCTCTCCTGGGAGTGCAAGACGTCCAGCAGAGTCGGAAGCGGTGCTTACACTCTTGCAGCTCTCTCTAGTAGCAGCTCGCTTAACCTGGCTGAGCGACTTCCTGGGGGGAGGAACAGATGATGAGATCCCTAAAAAAGAGTATCTTCTTTAAAAAAATTTTTTTTAAAGATTTTATTTATTCATGAGAGACACACACCCAGAGAGAGAGAGAGAGAGAGAGAGGCAGAGACACAGGCAGAGGGAGAAGCAGGCTCCATGCAGGGAGCCCGATGCGGGACTCGATCCCAGGACCCTGGGATCACGACCTGAGCCAAAAGCAGATGCTCAACAACCGAGGCACCCAGGTGCCCTAAAAGAGAGTATCTAAGACACTGATGTCAAGTAACCAAAAGCCTCCTTGAACTAGCTCAGGTTAAAAAGAAGAATTTGTAGGAAAAAGAAATCTCTGTTTTGGGGGGTATCCTCAGGGCAGGAATATTTGCCGCTGGAGTCTTCTGTCCACCCCTCTCCTTTCTGCTCCCACCTAACAGGTGCGTGCATTCTTCACGTCTCCTTCCTCCATGGGGCCACACAAGCCCAGCCAGCTGCTGCACCACGGCTCAGGTCTCTAGACCTGCCCCCAGGGAAAGGGGAAGAAATGAGAATTTCTCCTGTCTTCTCTTCATTAGTCATTGGACAGATCCTGGAAGTTGGATGCAGCAAGCTGGAGCAGGGCGCTCTCCCACTTTGACTAGTCAATAGGGACAAGGACGAGATACTGTGATTGGCTCAGTATGAGTCCGGTGGCCCCAAATCAGCCGTAGCCCCCATTCAAAACTCAGGGTTGTGGGGTGTGGGAAGGCCCATCTCCTAAAAGCACCGGGTGTAGCTCCCTGAAAAAGAAGAGAGATGCCGAGTGGAGAAGGCATTAGGCCGGCATCAGAGAATAAATACTTGGTAGATGGGAAACAGCTTGTGACTCTAATTACTCGCTCTCTGAGAATGGGACTTCACTGGATTCGCCTGTCTAGTTTCAGCGTACAGAAGGGTTACGGACGTAGTAGGGACTTTGGAAAGGCTGGTATTGGGATAGTGAAGAGTTAGCAGAAGGCATGCGTGCAGGGAAGTCAAACTTCAGCAGGGATTAGGGCTAAAGCCCACGTGTACCGCAGAAATCTCATGCAATCAATATAACCCTGAGACCTCCCCGGGGAGACACCATGTCGAAAACCACATACCATCTCTCAGTAAGTTTGACAGAACCATTTTCCCTCCAAGTTGGAACAGATCACTGTTTCCTTTGGTCAGACACCAGATGAAGCAGTTGGTTTCATTTAAGAGTGACACTTTATGAAAAACTGCATTAGCATCAGGATCCATTCAGCGTGGGAGATGCTCAGGAGGAAGGGGGCAGACAACCCCTCTCTCATCTCAGGGGCATAGAGGGCAATGGTGGGTGCGGTTGCTCCACAGGTGGAGTGATTATCGTTCTCTAGCTGAGAACTGCCGAACAGATAGAGTTGAAATCGTGTACAAAGTGCACTTGGGCAGCTCTGTGGTTGAACGTGTCTGCCTTTGACTCAGGGCATGATCCCAGGGTCCTGGGATCGAGTCCCGCATTGGGCTCCCCAAAGGGAGTCTGCTTCTCCCTCTGCCTGTGTCTCTGCCTCTCTCTCTCTGTATCTCTCATGAATACATATAATCTTAAAAAAAAAAAAAGGGAATCGTGCATATCAAACGAGTATCTCTTGTTCTATTCTCATGGTTATTTGTTGTACATTGTCTGGTATTCGTCTACTAGAATGCGTATTCAGAGTTAGGAAGCCTGGCTGCCCCGTTCCTGGCAGACTCTCCAGTACCTGTGACATGCTTGGCACATAAAGGACTCTCAGTAATTATGTGTTGAGGGAATGATTGCATTGCACAAGGCATCACACTTGGTCCTGGGGGTGAGATAAGGAGACCAGTGAGAGTGGCCCTTCCATCCAGACGTGATCAATGTAATAGGATCGTGAGCTGCAAGGTGCCTGAATAGACACAAAGAGACAATAGTACCAAGCAGGAGGTGTTCACTGTCAATGAATAATAGAAGAGAAAGTTCTGGGGGACTTTTAGAGGAAGTGGGACCTACCTCTAGGATAGTCTTCCTGCCTTTCCCTCTGAGCTCCATCCTCTTTTGCTTCTCCATCCATCCAAAGCAGACTCTGCTTTCCTGCAGCCCAGAGCAAGTTCAAATCCAAGGATTTGTGTCAAATACGTTCTGGTGCCTGGAACCAACTTCCCAGGGACTTCTTCGCTCAGAGATGTGCCTGGGGCAGGGAGGAATCCTAACATTGGCTGGTGATCAGTTATACCAAAGCTGATACCGGGTTTCTTTTATCTGAGCTTGTGGAAACCTGACCTTGTAATGACTGGTCATGACAATTAGGTCTTGACTTGTTGACCTCCTAGTGGAAGGGGTCTTACAGTCTATTTTTCCCCATGGCCCACCCGTGTTTTGTGGAGTAGAACCCAGGGCTGCCCTAACTGCTCAGTTGAGTGTGTGATCCCTAATTCCAGAGCAGATCTGTGGGACAACCCCACCTCTGTTCTCACAAACCTGTTCATGTGAGGAGAGACTCCCTCTTCTGTCCTCATGGGTGAGAGAGGGAAAAGGGGTGATCTGTCCTGCCTCACCTGCTCTGCTCTGGGAAGAGCTTCTCTTCTGGTGGCTTTAGATTCATGCCCTGATGAGGCCGTGTACCTGGGATGTCTGGTGAGCTCCAGGGCAGCCAAATGCAGAGAGGGAGGCAGCTACCTCCTGGTTCTCTACTTACCGCCCACACGAAATACAAACTTTATTTCATGTCACTACAGAAAAATTAGAAAGTATGCACTGGACAGGGCAACTGGTGGCTCAGTTGGTCAGGCATCTGACTCTTGGTTTCAGCTCAGGTCATGATCTCATGGGTTGTTGAGATGGAGCCTAGCATTGGGCTCTGCACTCAGAGGGGAGTCTGGTTGAGATTCTCTCTCTCTCTGCCCCTCCCTCCATTAGCTCCCTCTCTTTCTCTCTCTCTCAAATAAATAAATAAATCTTAAAAAAAGAAAGAGAGTATGCACTGGATATAGGACATATTCTTCCAAACTTAAAATTCTCTATTTATAGATATACGTAGAAATACAAAAACAGGATCACATTATCATTCTATAATCTGCTTTTCTCACTTTCCCCATATCATGAACACCTTTCAATGTTAAGAAATACAAAGTAGCCACATTTACCTTTATGGCTACATAATGTTGTGCCATAATTTATTTAATAGCATCTTATCATTGAGCATTTGTTGTTTGCCACTTTTTGCTGTAATAAAACCTTTTTGTCATTACTATCACACACTTATTTAATAATTTCCTTAAGAGAAGTTCCTAGAAGTAAGATTATAGGATCAAAGGGCGTATACATCTTAATGTTGGATCAATTTACATCCTACCAGTGGGGTTCACCCATTGTTTTTGTCTTTACCACTGTGACATCTTGTGTCTTATTTTAATTTTTGATTTCTAGCCATTTTGAGCATTTTTAAAAAGTTTTATTTATTTATTTGAGAGAGAGAGAAAGAGAGTAAGTGCAGTGGGGAGGGGCAAAGGGAGAGGGAGAGAGAATCACAAGCAAACTCTGCCTTGAGCACAGAGCCCAACAAGGGGCTTCATGTCACAACCCCAAGATCATGACCCGAGCTGAAACCAAGAGGCAGACACCCAACTGACTGCACCACCCAGACTCCCCCATTTTGGCCATTTAAAAAAATATATTTATATATCTTTAAATTTCTTCTTTCAGGATTACCAATTTGTGGGAGATGTTTTTTTAACATGAAGCAAAATAATTGATTCACAAGTTCAAACAACTTGGAGCATGTTCGTTTTATTACTTTCTACCTTTTCTGTCTTTTCCACCTTTTCTGGATCTGACCTATTGTCCCCCTACTCTACTCTCACCTTTACACATTCAACCATTGGATTCTGGTCCCCTGGCCTGTCCCTGCTGTGGCCTGTGGCCAACATGACAATCCCACCCCCATTTGTCCCAGACATTCCTCAGGACAGGATTTGGTCTATGTTTCCATCTTATAGACACAGTTGATGAGCCAGGGACTGGGCTGACCACTGAGAGGTTAAAATAAATAAAACACAATTTACTGTTCTCCAGAGCTGAGCATCTACCTAGTAGTGGACTCGGACATACCATCAGTCACTCACGGAAGGCAGACTCTGAGATATACACTAATGGAAGTGACATGGGCCTGGAGGAGGAGATAATAATTCCAACTCTTGGATCCCAGATGATTTCTTCAAGAAATTGAAGTTGGAGAAGGAAAGGTATTTTAGGCAGAACGACCAGTATCAGTCAGAGAAAGACAAACATCATATGATCTCACTCATATCTGGAATTTCAGAAACAAAACTGATAAACATAGGGAAGGGAAGGAAAAATAAAATAAGATCAAGACAGAGAGGGAGGCAAACCATAAGAGACTCCTAACTCTAGGGAACACACTGGAGGGGAAGAGGTGGGGTTGGGGTAGCTGGGTGATGGGCGTTCAGGAGGGCACGGGATGTGATGAGCACTAGGTGTTATATGCAACCGATGACTCACTAAATACTACTCCTGAAACTAATAATACACTCTATGTTAAATACCTTGAATTTAAATTTTTTAAAAAAAGGAGCAACCACTTATTAAGTAACATGTGCCAGGTTGACATCTGGCTGTTATTGCTAATTTTCTGACACTACTTTGCAGCTGAGGAAAGAAAGACTTAGCGAGGTTGAACAACCAGTGCAAGGCTACCGAGTTGAACCCAGGTCTGTGGACCATTGCTTCTTGCCTTCCAATTGCCATTTAAGCACGAGTTGTAGGGTACAGAGTATGTGGAGCACAGGATTCTCGGGGGCTTGGGGCTGGGGAGGCATGACTGGTATACAGGGCCAAACGGCAGAGGGCTGTGAAGGAGCTGGCTAGCAGCTACTGTTCCTACCATTCTGCAGGTCTCAAGTCAGGCGTCGCCTCCTCCAGGAAGCCTTCCCTGACTTCCTCTAGTCACTTTGATGTCCAGCCTCACCAACTCCCACTTGTAGGCATGACCCTGTGCCCTTCTTTCCCATGGGCTTATTCGTTGTATACAAACTGTCTGCTTATTGGTTTCTGCTCCTTGAAGGTGGGGGGCATGGCCTATTGTCTAAGCATTCCCAGTTTGTGAGATAATGAGAGTCAATAGGGCAAGGGTGTGGAGGAGAGGGCATGAATAGTTTCAAGGCCACCTGGCAGGATTTGGCAGCAGGCGATGGGCTGAGGGCAGGGAGGAGAGAAAACTCTGATGGTTTAGCCTGATTGCGAAGAGGTGCCGGGTGTGAGAGAAGCAGTGGTCCCTCCCTTCACACAGGAACAGGGGGCAGGGAGTGGGGAGAGGAGAGGGCATTTTATTTTATTTTATTTTATTTTATTTTATTTTATTTTATTTTATTTTATTTATGTTATGTTATGTTATGTTATTTTTATTTATTTATTTATTCATGAGAGAGCCAGAGGGAGAACGGGGCTCCCTGCAGGGAGCCCGATGTGGGACTCGATCCCGGAACCTTGGGACCACGCCCGGAGCCAAAGGCAGACACTCAACCACTGAGCCACCCAGGTGCCCCAAGAGAGGACATTTTAAATTCTCAGAATATAACACTGGCAGGGCCAAAGCCTACCTGGGTCCAAATTCCTGCCCCACCACCTGGCCCCCTCAGAACCCATGGAACGGTGGCTCAGTCTTCCTCGCTGCTAAAATGGGGCTATGAGTCCGAGGGAGCTCGAAGGCTGAGGATTAAGCTGAGATTTGGTGTGCCAGGGCTGACGTCACTGTCCCCCTCTTTCCCTGGGCATCTCCTGGCTTCTCCAGGCTCTGCCTCAAATGCAGAATGTGCATTCTCCTCGCAGCCCGAGGCTGAGCTGGCGTCAGTAAGTGATCTGGAGCAGAGGGTTTTTTTGGTTTGTTTAAGGTTTGGGGCTCTGGGATCAGGGGACCTGGGTCAGACTGACTAGCTCCAAACTTCCTAGCTGTGGAATCTTGCATTTGTTGCCTAACTCCTCTGTGCTTCAGATTCTCCTCCTTTAAAATAGGGGTGATAATAATAGTGTGTGTGACTCGTGGGGTTGCATGTGAGAGTTCAGTGAGATAGTATGTGGCTTCTCATTAGACACAGTAACTTCCTAATATCTCATCTCAGCCCACAAGTCCCCATGTGCTCTTCTTTGCACGAATCTGTTGACCACCACTCCCCCATCCCTCCGCACCCCATTTCAGCCACACAGCACTCCTGCTGCTCCCTGGGCGTGCTCTCATCTCGGGGCCTATGCATTGCTGGCCCCTTGGCCAGAGCCATTCTCTCTGGGTCTTTGCCAATCTTTCTCCTTCCTTTCATTCAGGTCTACTCAGTGTCACCTCCCCAGAGTAGTCTCCCTAGATCTCCCCACTACACTAGCTCCCCTCCAGCCCTATTCCTTACTTTCTTTTCTTGATCAGCCCTTACCTGATGTAATCTTCACATTTATCCATGTGCTCTCTCTTCCTTCTGGAATGTAAGCTTCATGAGCACAGGGACCTCGTCTGTCTTGTTCGCTGATGTGACTCATTGCTTACGAAAGCAACCAGCACAGACTGGGTACTCAACAAATATTCATGGAATGAGAGAGTAAACAAATTTCTTAGCACATACATGACACACTCAGGACCCATTAAATGTTGGCTCTTGTGATTCTCAACCTTGTCATAATTACTATGGAAAAACAGAGTTACTTGGGTTAGGGCAGGAATCCAGAGTAGAGTGCCTGGGTTGGAGTCCCAGCTCTGCCCTTTTATAGTGTACAGTTCACCCCCAGACAGCTTCCCCTTCATGGTGGTGAGGAGCGAATGGGTCAATCCGTGGGAAGTGCTGGGATGGTGTCTGGGTAGAGGGAGCCCGCCATGTGTTGGTCATCATTATGATGGTGTCCGTGGCTCACACTTAGCTATATTCCATAAAAGCACTCAGGTTTTCAGAAGAACGGATGCCAAATTTCTCCCCACTTCTACACTTTATGCCTTGCTTTTATTTTTTAAAAAGACTGAGGTAAAATTCAGGTAATGTAGAATCAACCATTATAAAAGTGAACAATTCATTGCGACTTAGCACATTCACACAGTTGTGCAAGCATCACCTCTACATAATTACAAAATATTTTCATCACCCCCAAAAGAAACCCTGTAATTCATTAAATGATCACTCCTCAGTCCCCTTTCCCTAGAAACCACACATCTCTTTCCTGTTTCTATAGTTTTATCTATTCTGGAAAGGTCATATAAATGGAATCAGAATATATGACCTTTTGCATTTTAGCTTCTTAAATCATTTAGTATTTTCAAGTTTCACCCACATTGTAGCATGCATCAATGGTTTGTTTATTTTTATAGCTGTATAATATTCCATGGTAAGAATATACAGATTTTGTTTAATATATAGATTTTGTTTATTCATCTGTTGATGGGCATTCATGTTGTCTCTACCTTTTGGCTATCCTAAATAGAGCTTCTGTGAACATTTATGTACACGTATCCCTTTGAGTCACCATAAAAGGGCAGAACTGGGATCCAACTCTTTTGAAGGTATGCCTGAAAGTGCAGTTGCTGGGTCCTATGGTAACTTTATATCCAACTTTTTGAGGGATTGCCAGACTATTTCCCAATGCAGCCGCATCATTTTATATTCCCACCTTAGTGTATGAGGATTCCCATTTCTTTTCTTTTCTTTTCTTTTTTTTTTTTTTTAGATTTTATTTAATTGCAAGAGAGAGTATGAGTGGAGACAGAGGGAGAAGCAGATTCCTTGCTAAGTACGGGCCTGACGTGGGGCTCGATCCTGGACCCTGGGATCATGACCTGAGCCAAAGGAAGATGCTCAACCAGGTGAGCCACACAGGGACCCGAGGATTCCCATTTCTCCACATCCTCACCAACACTTATTTTCTGTCTTTCTGATTCTAGCCATCCTTAGAGGGTGTGAAGTGGTATCTCCTTGTGGTTTTGATTTGCATTTCCCCCGATGACTAAACACGGAGCATCTTTCCCTTCACTGTAGGTTTCTGAAGCAGAGGCAGGACTTGATCTGATTGCCTCTCTGGTGTTGTTCTTCACAGGAAGATGCATCCAGAGAATGTGGCTCCTCCCCTTGGGACTCCCTTCCTCCCTGGGTGTGGCATTGGCTTCCTGCATCCTGTTTTACACCCCTGTGTGGCAGAGGAACTGGGGACATCCGTCTGTGACTCAGAGTGAGAGCGAGTGAGAATGGGGAGTGACTCGCAGTGTGGACTCTGAAACTGTCTTCCAGGTGTTTCAGTCTGGCTCTACCCCGCAGTGTATATGACCTTGGGCTAAATGAGTCAATGTCTCTTTGCCTTCGTTTCTTGTCTGTGGCTGAGTTTATTAATAGAAACTGCCTCACAGGGTAGCTGTGGAGATTAGGTGAGTTAATAAATGAGAGGCAGCACGCAGTAAGCGTCTGCTACCGTCCCCCTCACCATTCTGTATTGGGCTTCAGCCGGACTGGGCTCTGCAGTGCGGGTTGTTCTGCTCTGTGCACCAGCCTCCTTCGGGTTCTCTGTGGACCGTGTCTTCCATTTGAATCACACAAGAACTCTCTCATCTGTTATTTGTCTGCTTCTGCCTTCAAAGGAAAGGGGGCCTGGTCTCAGTTAAGAGCTCCTCTTGCATCTGAGCAGCACATTGATAAAACTCTTTAAAATCTGTGTATCTCTGATCACCAGACTCAGCCAGGAATGGAAGAAGTAAAAATTGAAAAGCCAGGTTAGTCCCCAGGACCACAGCTGCCTGGGCACTGCGGGCAGAAAGGAGGACCTGTGTCTCCTTCCACCGTGGGACCCCCCACACCTCTGAGTCCCACCCTGTCCCACGAGGGGACCTCAGTCCTTTGGGCAGGTGGCTCTGCCAACCTAACCTCAGCACTCCAGAAATCCTCCTGGAACCTGTCCTCAGAATGGCTTCCTCTGTCTTATCTGCCTTCCCTTGGTCTCCCTAGATTTCCTCATGCTCTCACTCCAAGTCTGAAAGAGCGTGAAATCTTGGCAGGAAATCTTACTTTGGGGGGTGAGAAGAAAGTCACCTTGAACTTCTACCCTTCATTTTAAAGCCTTTCTTTCAGCCCCGCTGAGCAAAAGCTGTTTCAGATGGTGGAAAACATTCTCTCTGGGAACAGGAGTGGGGCCTCAGGGAGCAGCATCAGGGAGGAGGGCAGAGGAAGCCACCCATGGCAGTGTCACCCATTCTGGTCTACAGGGCACACCTGGGCCCTCTGTAGGAACCGTTCATACTCATGGGGGACAGCTTCACTACTTAGGGATAACTCCTTCATCCAGCTGCAGGAGCTCTAGGCAGGTCCTGAGAGTGAGGGCTCAGGTCCAAATCCTGGCTGCATACCTATGGCTGAGCCCTCATCTGCACATTGGAGAATGAATGCATTCTGTGATCAGCATGGAGCCACACAGGCTTCGACTTGGCTTCATGAGATCTTGAGGCAGCCTGCGCCAACAACTAACCAAAAAAAATCCATCCCAAGTCCCTCATTTTATGGCTATGTATGGAAATCCAGCCGGGAGAACCCAAGCTCAAGGTCGGAAGATACCTGGCATTTCCAAGGCAGGCCCAAGACTTGCATGGTACCCCCTACTCCACTCTCTAAGAAGCTCCAGAACTTATTCCTGGGATGTGCAGCAGTATCCGTGCATTCCAGTTTGGTAAATCAAGGGTGGGGCTTGTAAAGACTGGAAACCCAAGTTTTCCACAGCTGCGAATTCAAGTTCTTCTACTAGGCCTCACCTCCAACTTCTTACTGGTTCAGATAAGTGGATTATTTGGCCTGCTAGTCACTGCTCTTCTCATGTCTTCTCCAAAAATTACCAGTGAGAGACTGCAGGCAGAGGTGGGACAGGTGGACACGATCACCCAGGGGCTTCAATACAGAATACTGTACTGCTGTATAATATTCCATTATATATATTTTAGAAATATGTTTATTTATCCGTTCAACTAGTTGTATGTATTATTGTTGTTTCTGGCTTTTGCCCATCCAACTGATGCTTTCTTGAACCACATTCCAAGCAAGAATCACGTGTTGTATGTCTTCTCTTTATACTATTTTAATCTAGAATAGCCCTTTGCCTTTGCCATGACTTTCATAAGCAAATATGCTTCCAGTGGCTAGGCCAGTTGTCTGGAAGAAATGTCCCAAATTCTGAATTTGTCTGTTTTCTTCACGACATTGTTTTAATCTGTTTCTTTATCTCTGGTTTTCTTGTAAGAAAGAAGTTAGGCCAAGGGCTTAAGTTCAGGTTAAATATTTTGGACAAGAATGGTTCGTAGGTGATGCTGTAAACTGAGTATGTTTATCACATTAGGAAAAGTGTAATATTAGGTGGTCCCAGTATAACTTGGTTACAGTGGCACTGTGCTTGGTCACTGCCTGGAACACAGGAAATACAAAACAAATATTGTGTGTTATTAACCTCATTTTACAGAGGAGGAAACTAAGGCTCCCGCATTTTCAGCTAACATTCTCAGACAACCTAGCTTATGAGTGACAAAACTGGGACTCACCCAGGCCCTCTGATTCCAAATCCAGTCTTCTTTCCCTTCACTATCCAAATTTCCAGCTTTTAAAGTACTTTAGAAGTCATTCATTCACTTATTAGTTCATTCAGCAAATAATCAATGAAAGCTTACTATGAGATGTTCAGGCACTGTCCCAGGCACTGAGGATACTTCAGTGACAAAACAAGTCCTCAGTGTAGTGAGAGGGGCAATAAACACAAGCAATAAGTAAAATTATAGGAGGTGTTACATGAATTGGAGGAAAATAAAGCAGCGTCAGGGAGATGAGGTGGGTCCAATTCAGAAGGTGACTTTTTGGATTTATTATATTTTATTTTTTATGAGAGAGAGAGAGAGAGAGTGAGAGAGAGAATGAGAGAGAATCCTTGAGTAAGAGGAGGGTCAGAGGGAGAGAATCTCGAGCAAACTCCAAACTGAATATAGAGCCCAACACAGGGCTCAATCCTACAACCCATAAGATCATGACCTGAGCTGAATGAGAAAGTGACTTTTCATCAAAGATTTGCAGGAGGTGAGAGAGTAGGCCATGTAGAAATCTTGGGGGACGAATGTTCTAAGCAAAGGAAACAGCAGTGCAAAGGCCCTGAGGCAGACACATAGTAGGCATATTTGAGGAATATTGAAGAGTAGCCCCTCCAGCCCCCAATCCTGAGCCCGTGAAACAGAGGTACCCCAGCATGGCTATTTAACGGACAGATATGTGAATATATAAGCACAGTCCTTTGCTTCTTTAAAGTCCGTGTATGGGTAATACACGGACTTTAAATACCTGTAGATGTATTTGTGTGTCCTTGCCAAACATAGGGTCCCCTGAGGTTCAATCACAGTGTGATTCTCCCACATGATGATCAAAGGCAAAGGAAGGAGGAGAACACTATCTCACAGAAAGGCAAAGGAGGCGGCCATAGACTTGGAGGTTGAAAGGTCAGAACTTTGGGGCTAATGGCATCTTGAGATAAAGTCTCATGATATGGTTGAAATGGTTCTCTAAGACAGCTGGATAGACAGACAGACAGATGTAAATAAAACCAGCCTGAAAAAAGGTTAACAGTGGTTGAAACTAGGTGTACCATTGTTCATTGTGCTGTTTTTCTACTCTTTGTACATTTAAAAGTTTTCATAATAAAAAGATAGAAAAAAAAGATTCTACAGAGCTTCTGTGCTAATGCAGTGGCAGGGGTTAGGGAGAGGCACATTTTGCCCTCTCACCGCATGGCCCTGGGCAGCCTCTGGGCCACTTCTATAAAGTGCTATGGCCAGTGTGATCTTTGTAATGCCCTTGAGGGGAGCTTTGTGTGTAGAAGAGACGCCATCTGTAGATACATTTAAAAAATTATACATAATTTATTTAAGCAATAAATTGAAAAACCCCTAATTTTCCTTAAGCTTTTGAGTTCAACTGACAACTTTCATCATTTTATTTATAAATCTAGTAAACTTTAACAACCACTCTTAAAGGGGCTTTTTCATTTTGTTAATTAAATCCCCTTACATACTTAAAATTGGATTTATAAATTTAATATATTTGGTTTTATTTACAAGCACTTCAAATACCTAACAATCAGAACATTCCCAAATGCTAAAACAATTCTAATAAGTATAATAAATCAAACTTAAAAATATAGTGTGTCTGAAGTTCTCATAAACATTCCAATATTGTTTACAAACCTAGTAAAGTCACAAATCTAAACAATTACCCAATTACACATTTTAAGTTGAAATCATGAGGCTGATAGATTAGATTCTTTAATGCCAGCTCCTCTTCAGCATTACAAACACTCAAAATGCCCAGTATACACAAGTTGTTGCAAAACCTAATAGTAAAATATTAATACTTAATATGAGCCCTTCCCAAGGTCAAAAGACAAGGTCAAAAGAAGCAGTAAAGTTGTAGTTTGCATTCCAACAGACTGAGATGATAGAGCAGAAAGGGATTTTTCTGTGGACACAGGATCCGGTTTTCCTTATGACATGTACCTACAAGCTGAACTACTGTCAGCAGGATCTCCGTGCTTTTAGAGGGATTGGAATCTCTGGGGTTCAAGGTAAACCATCGCCTCCGTCTCCCACCTGGTCTGAGTCTGCAATCCCCTCTGCTCAGGTTGTTCCACCTTAATTATTTTTGCCTGATTCTGTTTAAGACCCCCCACCCCATATATTCTTCTGGCCCAGGAGGATCACACCCTTAGAGCTATTTAATGACACTGAGTTGGATTCTGTGCTTCTTCAAATGCATTGTCTGGTTTCAAATGTGGCCTACAATGGTCACGGTGCAGACTGGTGGGGGCCCTATCCCCACTGATGGTCAAAGGTAAGGTGGCAGGTAGCCAGATGATGTATGTCCCTGGGAGAGGGACACAGGCCTCTTCTACACT